>NW_027266279.1:4960000-6217500 GCF_022045235.1 Haliotis cracherodii | reverse complement strand
GGGCTTTCCCCCCAACTTAAGTTGATACAATAAGCGTCCTTTTACCCACACGTTGTCATCACCCAGTTAACATACACATACTTGAGTTAACTGGAGCATACTTACAGTGATAAAGTATACCAAAATTGTTTCCGCGGTTAAATACAAAAGTACTCCAATATATGTCTGTACACACAAAAAGAAGGAACGTTTCGTTTATGGATTGACTGTATCTTTCTCGGTTCATTGAGGTATGATTCGAAAAACCGATGTGCAAACTGTATGAATACGCTCACGTTAATCAACGTAGAGTAGGATCAAAACAATGTTCATTGGACCTGTCAGTTACGGCAAGAGGCGAAAAGAACTGTAACAGTCAGACTGTAATGAACCGGAAGAAATATGTCCGGGAGAAGGCGGCTGGTTCAAATAACATGGTCAGTTACCGCCAAATTCAAACATTACTTCCCTGATTATGGTAAAACACAGTTGGAAAAATGCTAGTTAGAAAGGAAACCCGAAGACATGAAAGTTGAACCGAGGCGTGTGGGGAAAAAACATAGCGAGTCTGCACGCTTGCTGTTTCATTCATTTTCGGCCTTCGGTTTCAAAGGGTAGTTTTGACAATGAATATGCATGAAAGTCGCTAAATGTCCTCTGCATGACGATACACGTGAGCAGAAAGGGAATTCCCTCGACTGTAATATTGGAATTCCCCGACATTCCGCAGTAATAAAAGTAGTGCGACTCGGTGGGCGTGGCTTAATTGGGAAATGAATGCAATAACACGTGACCAATGCAGGTAATCAGAATGCAGGAATTTCAATGAACACAACGAAAATTTAATTGTATAAGGATGAACGTATGACTCAGGGCTACTTGAGCAGATGACGCAAAAATAATGTGTGAATTACATCAACGAATGTCTAAAGTAACATCAAATATGTGTACATAGACATACAAAGAAGGAATATCTAAAGTAACAAGCAAACGAAGGTTTATCTGTAGAAATGATCAAATTTAAGTAAGCACACATACAACGAAGGTACACCTGTAGAAATGATCAAACATGTGTACACATACTCGTATACATATAGAACGGAGGTACGTCTGTAGTAATGATCAAATGTATGTTAGCACACACACAGCGAAGGTACACCTGTAGAAATGATCAAACGTGTACATATATACATATACAACAGAGTAACATCTGTAGAAATGATCAAATGTGTACAAACATAGTGACGGTACATTTGTAGTTATGATAAAAAATAAGTACACACATGCAACGAAGGTACATCTGTAGTAATAATCCAATATATCTTTAGTTACCTGTGCAGATAAGTCCTTAAGGATAAGATTAGTTGTAGAGAAAGGTTCTGTAGCTCGCCTGGCCATCCTATTAATATTGAAACACTATTCAAAGTTTTGTGGACTAAAGATACAAAGATCGTGCCAAAACTAGAGCCCTGGATGTACAATGTAAAAGTTGCAAAATAAATACACATAGAAAACATGTATTTACTTATAATTGCGGTATATGAAATTGTGTCTAAATTTGCTTTTTATAACTTAGTTTACAGATTTTTATCATGGATGGCATGAAAACAATATTAAGTATCACGACCATCCTTTGGCCTGCCATGACTCCAGATCTACAAAAAATGGAACTCATCTCATACATCCTGTGCCGCAAGATACAGAAGCTGGATCCATCAGTTGCTAATATACAGCAACTGGTACAAGTACTGCACCGACAGTGGCACCATGGCGGCTGTACACATCATGTCGGTGACATAATGGGGACTTACCAGTCACAGCTGTCAGCTGTCAGCTGCAGCTCCAGATGTACATACTGACAGCCCCAATGGGAATACACAAGTAACAATTGTATTTCACATTTGTGAATTTGGAGTTGGTGGATCCGAAAACCGAGTAATAAAACAAACAAATATCTGAGTATGCTTGACAACATTGCTGGAATCACTCGTGTATATCACCTTAGGCTGATGATTCGAAAATTGTCAACCTCAGAGAATTCATTTTAAACCAATTCACAGTTGGGTCATTCTGTACACTGATTTTGTCACTTGGAGACAGCTAACATCTTGGATCAAAATTCTCTGCTCTTCCTAATGTTCGTGGGCATCTTTCATTCACGCAACCTCTTGACTGTTCACAGCTGAGAATTTCAACCTTGGATCCACATGAAATGCATTCATACCTTTCCAAAGCCTTTACATTGAAAGCCTCATATCCATTGAAGAAGCTGAATCCAAGATGAAATTCTACTCGTACACCAGCGTTAATGGGACCTTCAAATTTGTATGCAGTGGAACAAAGAACACATGGACTGGAACATAGTTGTTGCCCAGATCGAGTTCGATAAACCCAGCTACTTTGTTCTTGTTTGGAGGACGGATGGTAAGTCAACATACATTTAAAAAAATCACAGTTGGGTCATTGTTGTTCACTGATTGTGTAACTTCGAGAAGATTTTGTAACATCGTCTAGCATCAAAATTCATCGCTCCTCCTAATTTGCTGTTGGCATCTTTCATTCACGCAAGCTTTTGACTGTTCACAGCTGAGAATTTCTACCTTGGATCCACATGAAATGCATTCATACCTTTTCAAAGCCTTTACATTGAAAGCCTCATATCCATTGAAGAAGCTGAATCCAAGATGAAATTCCACACGTTCACCAGAGTTAATGGGACCTTCAAATTTTGTACGCAGCGGAACAAAGAACACATGGACTGGAACATAGTTGTTGCCCAGATCAAGTTCAATAAACCCAGCTACTTTGTTCTTGTTTGGAGGACGGATGGTACCCTTACATACAACCAGAGAACGCCGTGCATTTGATACTTTTGTGACCTCTCCTTCAGAATTACCAACATAAACTTTGTTGGAAATCAAACATTTGATTCTTTTTCCAGTGTTTCCCAACCACTCTCGGGGATATCGAGACCTGGTTACTGAACGTCCATATTTCCGTAGTTCCTCTTTCAAATTCTGGGCCTCAGACAGGCACTCAGGGTTGCCATTCCCCATATCTGCGCCAAACCCAATGATGCTTGAGAGAACAAAGAGATAGAACTTTGACATTGGTGAACTTAGCATTGAATGCCACTTTCTGACCTGGCTGAGGACAGTTTCGAAACTGTAGTCCACAGATAGACATTCATGTCTGATTGCATTTAACCATTCCTGGAAATCAATATCAAGTGTTTTCCTATTTTCCACGCCTCTGTTGAATGCATCTTCAAAAATATCTTCAAAAGAAGCAACAATTTCTTTAATGTCTGCTTCGGATCGGATGCTGTCAAGTTGCGCATGTCCACCATGTTTCAACTTTTTGGCAGCAGTTTTGAACCTTTTACTGCCAATAGTATCAGGTAAGTGTAATGCCTCTAAGCCTTGACCATATTTCCCAAGCAAACTTTGATGCCAGGTGACAGCATCATTGAAAGAACTATCAATGTCAGCTGGATCGACAACTGTCGAGCATTCAATGATAAGGTCATCGATGGCT
Source organism: Haliotis cracherodii (assembly GCF_022045235.1). Classification (NCBI taxonomy): domain Eukaryota; kingdom Metazoa; phylum Mollusca; class Gastropoda; order Lepetellida; family Haliotidae; genus Haliotis; species Haliotis cracherodii. The sequence continues at coordinate 6,213,984 of NW_027266279.1, read as the reverse complement.
GTGATACTTTTCTCTATGAAGATGGCAATTTGGGAACCATTTTCTGAGTTTATTTCTTCAGCAATGTATTCATGCATATTTTCATAACCACTGTGCCGAATTACAAAGTCACACACCCGTAACCTGACCTTAATCTCCCCTACATATCCAAAGCTGTCTTCATGGCCTGGTGGCTTTGCTTCTCTGCATTTGATAAATAAATTACAAGCTAACTCTGCTAGTTGTAATAAATCTGAAGCTTCCACGTCAAAGATCTTGCTTGAAATTTTCTTGCTTTTAAATCTGTGAACCTGTTGTCCATATATCATACCATACATATGATAGATATGGGAAAGTGTTATTTTCAATCTTTCATTTTGTTCTTCTGGGTTTTTTCCTTCCATTTTCTTCTTACAAAGTTTCAAAGCTGTTTCGAAAGCATTTATTGCCTTATCCTCTTCATTTGGCCTGCACATTGCATAAAACCGTCCTAAGTGGGCATGTACATTTGGTTCCTTGGGAAATGCTTTAGTTAGCTTTTGCAACACCTGAAGTCGCTCAGTGTATGGTGGTTTAGAAGTAATGTCCACCAGCAATTTCGCTAATGAAGGACGTTTCTTGGACTGTGTTTCACTTTCGCCAGTGTCTTTGATGTCTCGGGAGATGAAGGTTCGAACAAGCATATGCATTACTGCCTGCAGGGATACAGCTAATTTCACTCTTTTCAGGCTTGCATCATCAATGAAGGAGATTGCAAACTTGCCCAACTTGCTACACGCCTTTGCGGAAAGTGTCTCACTCCGCTCACTTCTGCTGGTGTGTCCCCCAGTAAGGAGTTGTTCTAATATTTCCTTTGCTATGATGTAATGACATGCCCTCATTTCATTTGATTTGCCATTTGAAGTATCAATGACAACAAATTGTTTAACTTCATATGGAAAATCATCAATGGACACAACATAGTTGGAAGGTTTTCCAAGCATATGAGCAAAGAACTGACAAGGAATTGAGGTTTGTCCATAATAATAGACAAGGGAAAAGTAACCCAATATTTTCTGCCATGGCAGAAGTTCTTTTGGGGCGTTCTTGGCTAAACGGAGATATCCATGCACATAGGACTGAATGCCATTAAATTCATGTAGATATGCAGTGAGTCCAAACTCATATAATTGATGCTCAACTCCTTCCCTCACCCCCTTGCTCAGAGATTTAAGTGCATCACGTCTCTGTTCTTCTTTGCAAAAGCTTCCAAATTTTGTGGCAAGATTTCTTGCTTCGTTTTGGCTGACATTTCCCTGAAGCCAGAAATTCTTAGATGTATTCTCTTTCTCAGACATGCTATATGGATATCTCTTCACATGGAGTACAACCAAACATATCTGCCTCACACTTCGCCTCAGATAGCGGACAATCTGCTCATCCTCACCATCAATCAATGCAATGATTGGTAGGTGTGTTCTCTCATACAGATACTCAAGGCGACTTACTATGTCCCCAACTGATACGCCTGAGTGGAAGTGTATTTGGACACAAGGGGATGTGTCCCGTAATTCCCATAGAACACGTTGTGCCAAAGTAGATCCACCCGATCCAGGTGCATGATGAAGGGTATATAACCCAGATTTAAATGACAGGACCAAGTTCTTTATTTTCTCAACGATTTGGCCCAATGCATCTCTTTCAACATCCAAGTATTCTGATCCACAAAGAAACCTTGTCGCCCATTTCAGTGTTCCACCTTGAAAGAAAACACGTGCTTCTTCCTCGATGAGCTCAACATCTGATGAAGAGTCCTCAGGAAACTTCCTGCAGATTACCTGGATGTATTCATGTAGCCATGCAAATCCTTGCTTGTCAACCGAGTTCCCACAATCATCTGCAGTTGGTATTTCAAACAAGTCATAGTTTCTCTTTGAACTGACACCTTTATGAATGTGATCACATATACCCAGAAAGAGATCAGGTGCTGAAATATTGATAACGGCTATGTTTTCTTCAACTTGATCACACATGTGTGTGAAATTATTTTGGGAGCTCTTATCACTGGATTTGTCATCTCTGCATATGATGATCTTTATACTCTGTTGTATGTTTTCATCTAACTTGCAAACAATGTAGTCAAGGTACTTAGAAATGTCATCATTCCAAATCACTACAACTTTCAGGACAGTTGTATCTTGGACAAAACTTGCAACGTTTTCAGAAAGAGTTGTAACAGAGGCATTGACCTGCTTGAACCATTCTCGGTATCCCTTATCAAATCTTGTTTCTGGAATTTCTCGATAACCTTGGATGAAATACCAAGTCGTAGCCATTTCAGATATCTTGACCTGTTCTCTCCAGCTGCAAATATGCAAGGATCTTGCAATTTTAAGCGGTTCCTCTACCCTTGCCAGGAGACCTTGATCACGGCTTTTTTCATCAAAATCAAATACCAACATCCATGGAATGGCTGTAAGAACTTCAACCGATTTTGAAAGAGTGTTGCCAGTCAGATCCCCAGTCACCAGAACAAAGTGACCTTTTTTGAAATTGTCAACTTCTTTCATGAACGTTTCAAAAGCTGACTGCGTTTGATCTACCTGGTGCCTGTCCATTGGCTGTTGAAATGGAGAAGATGGTAGGCGCATTGTATTACATTTGGCTTGAGTTGGGTTCACTGAAACCCTTTCTGTTCTCTTGCTTCCTTGCTTGGGTGGACCTGAGAGTACACTTGCATATGTATTTCTTACCACTTTCTTTCCTGTTTTTTTTGTAGACGCAGAGTCGATGACATGTTTCGCCTTAGTTCCTTTCTTCCCCCCAACAATTGTCCATTCACCATCTGTTTCTTCTTCGCTTGTGTCATCTGAGCTAGTTACTGAAGTGGCAGCTGCTTCGATTGCCTTTGTGCTTCTCTGTACAATCCTTGCTTCATTTTCAGACACACGTGATTGCTGTGGTCCTTGAATCACCTTGAGTGGGACTGCCTGTACGAACCAGTTTGAGTTTTTCAAACTTAGATTGAACTTATCCGGGATACGTCTTAAGAATGGTAGTAAATTCAAACCTGTGATTTCCTTGAATCTCTGTTTACGTCCAACATTTCCATAAAGTTTGTTGAAAGAGTCTTCAAGCTTTTGCAAACATACTGGTTGTGCATCTGCACTATGTGTTGGATTGAGGATGCTATTCAACATTGCCACAACAACCTGATCAGTTGTAAACCCGTGAGTGGATGCCTCTGAAATAAATACATAAAACTGTCACCAATAATAAAAACCTGACAACCCAAAAATTAGTCATGAATTTTTGTGAATAATCCATGTTCTGAGGTGTGCACCTGAGTCGTAGGTGACTTGGTGTCATCACTTGAAATGTTAGTGGTCAAAGTCATCATTGTTTTCTTTCTGTTAACGCCACAAACCACATTTCCAAAATCATAAGGATATTCTAATAAAAGAAGAGTCGATTGTACGATTCCGACTTTGTCATAAGCATGACTGGGTTTAAGAATCACCATCAAATAGCGTGTTCGCCAAAAGAAAATATGTCCACAATCTGATGGGGGCCTGTAAATAATGGTGACCAGACAAACCAGTGTTTGTTATTATGAGTGAGTGAGTGAGTTTTGGCTTTACGCCGATTTTAGCAATATTCCAGCAATATCACGGCGGGGGACACCAGAAATGGGCTTCACACATTGTACCCATATCGGGAATCGAACCCTGGTCTTCGGTATGACGAGCGAACGCTTTAACCACTGGGCCGCCCCTTGTTATTATGCAACATCCTTTGAGTGATACATGTGTATAAAGGTATATTTACCAAGTGGTTGCTCCAGCAGCTGAACACCATCGTCAAACACGGCAACCTGTTGATTCTGATTTCCAATCTGCACCCCAGAGCAGTCATTCAAGTAATAATTGTGGACGTTCGTGTACTTCTGACCTGTTATTGAACCATTCGTAAAATCGTATGAGTTGACATAAAAACATTGAAGCACTATTAAAATATTTCTAAAAACTGTGAAAAGGGTCTCCTATTTTAAAATACACCTTGTGTGTCTCATCTCCAGCACCTCCCAATACCTTCCCGCTCAAAAACAATGTTTTACATGTTTGCCCATTCGTCCGCTAAATATTTCCCATTCTGAGAAAAAAATGAACCAGTTTCATGATATGAGCCTGGCTGCATTTTCAAAAAAAGCAAATGTAGCGACGTTTCTTCTGTTTCGTAATCTCAACACTGACACTGTACCATGAGTAAAGAATAATAAGCAGATTATGAGCTAACACACTTTTGAAAAATATGTTCTAAAACTCTTCAGGATTCATAGCATCAACCATTTCTGCACAAATATACAGACAACGTGCCAACTGTTATTCTCAACCAAAGGAAATTTCTATTTTCTTTTCAGAAAATTATAATTTATTCCAACCACCAACTCCCTCTGAAGCTGAGCATGGAGATCACACACATATGAAATAACATGGCTAGCAATGATAGAAACTTATGTGGACATAAAGTTTGCATTTTATTGATACAGTTATGGTAAATGAAAATTAAAACAATTAAGAATTGAGAGTACATTAAGTATACCCTTTTCAGTCGTGCAGGTGACAGCTTTCTTTCCTTTCCGCGGCGCCGCCATTGCTGATAATATCCGTCACCACCAGGAGGTACTGTTGAACAACTGAAACACATCACTGACAACATTCAAAGAAAATATCATCAATTATCACTGGCATTTCGTTTAGGTAAAAACGTTAAATTCGTTTTCTACAATAATGTGTATGTTTAAAATGCGCGGAATACAAGGGCTACATCATTAACCAGGCCAATAGATCAGTGTGTACTCGCATTTTATTCTGTGAAGGTGAAGGTGTAAAGATGATAAATGTCTGTAAAATTAATTTCGGGCGTGTGGATCAATATCTGGTATGTCCCCCATGTTGGGCGATACATAAACGACACCTTGATGTCATACTGTTGATTAACGTGCCTATGGTTGCCCTTGATAATGACCGCCATTCCGCCTTAAGATCTACCCCAAGATGGTCCACGCTGTCGGGTGCTGGGACGTACACTCCCTGACCGAGAACATCCCACAGAGGCTCTATTGGGGGCATGACAGGGGACTAAGCGGGCCACTCCAATGTCCGTATACTTCTCGTCAGAGATTATCAGTTTTGAGCTGGGCACGATGTGGCCTGGCATTGTCATCTTGCAGTTCAAAATTGAACTGGACGCATAATTTCGTCAATATATCGCAGGCTAGTCAAATGTACATTCAAAATAACCAAATCAGTTACGTGTGATACCAACCCACACCATGGCACAGGACGCCGTGCTTTCAGACGGACTACACAGAACCGGTTTATAACGGTATACTACCACTGTTACTCAGAGTTGTGTCCCTTAGGCGTACGAAAACCTATGATCGTAGGTTCGAATCCCTGATTTTACCTTATGTAAGCCTGGGTACCTATCTATTTTTTTTCATTATCAGGGGCGGTCGGGTAGCCTAGTGGTTAAAGCGTTCGCTCGTCACGCCGAAGACCCGGGTTCGATTCTCCACATGGGTACAATGTGTGAAGCCCATTTCTGGTGTCTACTGCAGTGATATTGCTGGAATATTGCTAAAAGCAGCGTAAAACCATATTCACTCACTATTTAATTATTATCATCGTCAGTTGTTCCAGAAATACTAGGAGTGGTTACAGGGATGGCTATATTTGTCCAGTGTTAGATGCAGTATTATTTGGCGTAGTAATAGTAGAAGTAGAAGTAGTAGAAGGAGCAGAAGTGGTAGTTGTGAAAGTAGTATACGAGCAGTAGTAGTAATACAGGCATTAGCAGTAGTAGTAATACAGGCATCAGCAGTAGTAGTAATAAAGGCATCAGCAGTAGTAGTAATACAGGTAGTAGCAGTAGCAGTAATACAGGCGGTAGCAGTAGTAGTAATACAGGCAGTAGCAGTAGTAGTAATACAGGCATCAGCAGTAGTAGTAATACAGGCAGTATCAGTAGTAGTAATACAGGCGGTAGCAGTTGTAGTAATACAGGCAGTAGCAGTAGCAGTAGCAGTAATACAGGCAGTAGCAGTAGTAGTAATACAGGCAGTAGCAGTAGTAGTAATACAGGCAGTAGCAGTAGTAGTAATACAGGCAGTAGCAGTAATACAGGTAGTAGCAGTAGTAGTAATACAGGCAGTATCAGTAGTAGTAATACAGGCAGTAGCAGTTGTAGTAATACAGGCAGTAGCAGTAATACAGGTAGTAGCAGAAGTAGTAATACAGGCAGTTGTAGTAATACAGGTAGTAGCAGTAGTAGTAATACAGGTAGTAGCAGTAGTAGTAATACAGGTAGTAGCAGTAGTAGTAATACAGGCAGTAGCAGTAGCAGTAATACAGGCAGTAGCAGTAGCAGTAGTAGTAATACAGGCAGTAGCAGTAATACAGGCAGTAGTAGTAATACAGGCAGTAGCAGTAGCAGTAGTAGTAATACAGGCAGTAGCAGTAATACAGGCAGTAGCAGTAATACAGGCAGTAGCAGTAATACAGGCAGTAGCAGTAATACAGGCAGTAGCAGTAGTAGTAATACAGGCAGTAGCAGTAATACAGGCAGTAGCAGTAGTAGTAATACAGGCAGTAGCAGTAGTAGCAGTAGTAATACAGGCAGTAGCAGTAATACAGGCAGTAGTAGTAATACAGGCAGTAGCAGTAATACAGGCAGTAGCAGTAATACAGGCAGTAGCAGTAGTAGCAGTAGCAGTAATACAGGCAGTAGCAGTAATACAGGCAGTAGCAGTAGTAGCAGTAGTAATAATAGAAACAGCAACAGCAGTCTAGTGTCTCTTTGTTTGTCTGGCGTGCCCAAGGGACGCAACTCTGCACAGCGCAGTGACGAATGGGCCAACCGTGCCCCACAATAGTAGTAGTAGTAGAAGTAGCAGTAGTAGTGATAGCGGTAGCGGTAGCAGTTGTAGTAGCAGCAGCAGGAGTTGTAGAATTTCCAGCAGCAATAGTAGTAGTGGTAGTAGTAGTAGTAGTAGTAGCAGCAGCAGCAGCAGTAGTAGTAGGAAGTAGTAGCAGCAGTAGTACTAGTAGTAGTAGCAGTAGTAGTAGCAGCAGCAGTTGTAGAATTTGTAGTAGTAGTAGTAGTAATAGTAGTAGTAGCAGCAGCAGTAGTTGTAGTCGTAGTACAAGCAATAGCAGTACCGATAGTAGAAGTAGTAGTAGTAGTAGTAGTAGTAGTAGTAGTAGTACCGGTAGTAGTAGTGGTAGTAGTACAATCAATAGCAGTACCGATAGTAGTAGCAGTAGTAGTAGTAGTAGTAGTAGTAGTTCCAGTAGTCGTTGGAAGTAGTGATAGTACCAGTAGTAGTAGTTGTAGCAGCAGCAGTTGTAGAATTTGGAGAAGTAGTAGTAGTGGTAGTAGTACAAGCAATAGCAGTACCGATAGTAGTAGTAGTAGTAGTAGTAGTAGTAGTAGTAGTAGTAGTAGTAGTAGTAGTAGTAGTAGTACAAGCAATAGTAGTAGTAGCGGTAGCCGTTGTAGCATTTGCAGTAGCAGTACCAGTGGTAGTAGTAGAAGTGGTAGTAGCAGCAGCAGGCAGCAGCAGGCAGCAGCAGCAGTAGCAGCAGTGGGTGAGTCAGGGTATGGTGAAATCTCATTAAAATCAGACCTCAGATCTCGCTACCGCTAAACAAAGATCTGAGGACATCCCATTAGGGGTCACGTCAGAACGACCTTTCATCCGACCAATCAGAGCATCGCTTACCAGATTGTGAAAGTGACAGTCGGAATGTGATTTCTAATCATGCAGCCTCGAAAACTCTGAACGATAGTTACGGGTTTAACGACTGAATCCATACAATCTAGACCATCTATTAGCCATCCCAGAATGTTCATTTGTTCAGGTTTCAAATTTGTAATCGAGAATTTGTCAAAATATGTTTTGAAGCGTAGTCGCCATATTGAAATTAGTGCCGTAAAATACGAGAAAAGCTGCCTTCTGATTGGTCATTCCATTGGTCGGTCAAAGTTCGCGCAAGGTCGGTCTAACGTGACCCGTAATGGGATGTCCTAAGATCTTTGTTTAGCGGTAGCGAGAACTAAGATCTGATTTTAATGAGATTAGGTATGGTGCTGACAAACCTTGAAATATTATCGGGGCGAACCTGGATTCGAACACACAATCATAGGTTTCTGGCGTTTCTAGTAGTAGTAGTAGTAGTAGTAGTAGCAGCAGCAGCAGTAGCAGTAGAAGTAGCAGTGGTAGTGCTAGTGGTAGCAGCAGTATTAGCAGCAGAAGTAGCAGTGGTAGTGGTAGTGGTAGTGGTAGCAGTAGTATAAGCAGCAGCAGTAGCAGCAGTGCTACTTCAAGGGTCTAATCTGTTACTATTCTATTACACTTAGACAATATGTTGGACCTCATTACCACTGCCATAGATAAATCACATTAAATTTTATATAGTATATATATATATATATATATATATGTGTGTGTGTGTGTGTGTGTGTGTGTGTGTGTGTGTGTGTGTGTGTGTGTGTGTGTGTGTGTGTGTGTGTGTGTGTGTGTGTGTGTGTGTGATAAAATAATAAAGTCCACGTTACGTTTCTTTACATCAGTTATATTTACAGATTGTCTAAGTGTAATAGAATAGTAATAGATTAGTTCCATGAAGCCTTGCTCCAACCGGCGGTCTAACGTAAACACACTGGGCATTCCACTTCAGGCTACATAACAGTGAATGTCATATTGCTGGCGAGAGTCGGTTAAGGACGACAACTGTCATTGTGAAGGAAAATGTGCTCACTGACTCCAAAAATGTGCTCGTCCAACACGAGTCCAACCGCCATTGAGTGCTAAACCTTCACAAAGTGGATGTGTGGCTGCATTGCCGTATGCACAATGAATGATGTAACACACCCAGCGGCCACAGAACAGTTGCATGACGATACTAAAAATACACTCGTGTCATGTTGTATTGTGTATGGCCGAATTCATTCCATGGAAATGTAAATACATTTCTTTAATCGAGCAAAACATGGAAGAAATATCGTGACTATCGATGCGAGGAGTATGATTTATCTATTAATTGGGTTATGTAAATGTACATTTATTTACCTATTCAATATTCCGCAATGTAGTTTGTAAAGACCTGACAATATGTCTACTTGTCAACGTGTCTTCTTTTCTACTTGTCAACAACAGGAATGTTCATTTTAAATTGTAAATGCATGTATGAATAACCATTCTCAGCAATTAGATATCATATATAAGTATAAAGTACATACCTTATTCTACAAACATAACAACAGGTGGATATTTACACCAAGGAAGTAGGTGTCATAGCAGTTGCGTCCCGCCATTTTGGCGATCATTAAAAAGCTAAAAATAGGTGCACATGTGATGAGGAAACTTTGTATGTCAAGCGGTTAAAACCGGTTTGATCCGCCCTGGTTCTACACAAAAGCATTGATTTCTTATCAATTTACTTTACTCATAACAGAATGGGAACGGAACACATTTTATTGGTATTATACATAGTTTAATCCATTATACAATCTTCAGTTTCATACATATCTTTTTAAAAATATATATTGACATATTCTATTCTCGCCCACGCAATTGATTGGATCGGTTGGACGTTAAAATACCTCACTTCATACCCTCTAATCGCACACCGTATTGGATCACCATGGGGGTTGCCACCTGTCCGGACTGTGAAAAAATGTTTTCAAGGAGAGATGTCATGTTACGACACAGGAGAAATAAACATAGCATACCGCCGCCGTTACAAGCCCACCCACCCGCCGCCGCAAGTCCACTCGCCATTACAAGCCCACCCGCTAACGCCGCCGCCACCGCAAGTCCACCGCCGCCGCTGCGTCAAGCCAACCCGCCGTTACAAGCACATCCGCCGCCGCCGCCGCCGCCGCCGCCATCGCAAGTCCACTCGTGGCTGCCTCATTTACCATGTATATCTGATGTTCGAGAACAATTCAAGTTCCTGATTCCCTCAAATGCGCTCGTTGTGGGACCCAGTGGTTGTGGAAAGTCTGTGTTTACCTCTCATGTACTCCGGCATGGCCTGATCCAACCCCAACCTTCCCGCATCGTTTGGTGTTATACACAATGGCAGCCATTATATCAGGACCTCGGTGAGCAGCTGCCTCAGCTGACCTTTGTAAAAGGAATTCCCTACGATATCTTGGACGAGGATTACTTTGATGCTCGTCAACAGAACGTGTTGGTTCTGGATGATTTCCTGGCCGAAGCAAAGCACGACAAGCGTATTTCGCGGCTGTTTACTCAAACCTCACATCACTAGAATGTATTGATCTTTCTCTTGATACAAAATCTGTTTCCGAGAGGTAAGGAATCGAGAGACGTTGCTTTGAACGCGCATTATGTCACCCTGTTTCATTCCCCCATAGATAAACAGCAAATCAAACTCTTCGCTCGTAGAATTTTCCCCGAACATATGGATCACTTTATGGCTATGTATGAAAAGGTTGCTGAAACACCCTATGGACAACTCACCATCGATCTAAAACCTACCACCAAAGATAAGGATCGACTGCATGTTAACCTCATAAATGAGGAAAACAGGAGAACAACAGCACAGTCTGAACCTGATCTGCGTAGGGAGAAGTTGACTACAACAGAATCTCTGGATAATCCTCTGACACAAGAAGAGAGATTGCCCCAACATCAGCTCACTCCAATTGAAACTGATTCAGACACGAGTAGTGAGACATAATTGACTATGGCCACGGCTTGCGCAGATTGCGGGGTGCTGATAGATAACATGCACGATCTACAGCGACATATCAAACACTGGTGTCCGGCTTATAGCCTTCAACCTAAGAGAAAGCTGCCAGACTTGAGAGTGATGACGATGACAGTGACTTTGACGACCTAGCCTCTTCCCAGAAAGGCAGTGGTCTTGCCGTCAAACCTCCACGTGGGAAGTCAACATTCACTAATATGGAAGCCGAGGAGTGGCAAAATGTAGGCTTACAACGCATCTGGTGTACGATACGTTTCATGACAAGATGAAACTGCAGAAAAAAACAGTACAAGCGACAGGGACGAACGCAAGAATGGATTGAGAGAAGATTGAAACTGAGGTGGGAGGATCTAGTGCGTAGTACTCTCAACTATGCGATGGAATATACCACGTACTTTAAAGAGGCACCTCTGTTTCAAAACATGCTATGCAACCTGGGAGACATGAATCCTTCCACGGAACAATCCGTTCTCAAAAATAAAATCAAACTCCTCCTAAAACCCAAGATGAAAGAGATCCTGCCTTTGATGGATATGCCGGAAATAGAAAGTGAGACTGAATCTGATAGCGTTGCAGAGGATAACGACGGTGATGACGAGGAGGAGGATGACGATCGTGAGCAGAACGATTAGGCATAAATACCCATCACTACTATATCAGTCTAACAGTCTGAAGAGAATGCCGAGTCAACGCCACGCGTCTAGTTTGATTCATATTTTGAAAACACCTCGTAAACTGAGGCGTTTGAACGATAAGAAACGCCGAATTTCCCTCTACGTGAGAGGAATTGTGAAACTGGGACCTCCTGTACGGAAATCGTTACAAGCAATGGATAAAGCATAGACTATAGACAACCATTCCACCTTAAAACATTCAACAGTGCGAAATGTGTTTCAAAACATGGACTGGCTTTTTAAACAATAGGGCCTTCGAGCAGCAGCAGCATGTGTATATGAGTGACTAAATAATGTTCCAGAGTGAATACTATTGTCCATTCGTATATAACGGCTTTGTATGGAACCGATTGACTCGAATCAATAAATGATACGAATGAATTGTTTGTTTTTTCTCAGTTTTTGCATATTAGTATATAGTCTTCGTCATACTACACCCGTGAAGGTCCGGGTTATAGATCGACCTTCAGTAACCCATGCTTATCGGCGACTGACGGGGATCGGTTGGTCAGTCTTGCCGACTCGGATGACACGTGCCATCGGTTCCTAGTGGCACAGATCGCTGCTCATGCTGTTGATCACTGGATTGTCTGGTCCAAGCTCGTTTATTGACAGACCACCGTCCTAGAGCTGGAATAATGCTGAGTGTGGCGTAAAACTAAATTCACTCACTCACTGATACCAATACATCTAAAAAGTAATGTCATCGTTTAAATGGTGAGTTTAAACGCGTATTTTACCCTTACAAGGACGAGTGCATTCCACGCACCCTTCCTGTTATCAATGTGTCACTGTTTACAGTTCGGGCGAACATAACCCTATAGACATGTGTGCGGGCGAGTTCATTCGTCAGAAATCTGTCATTTACGATGTGTTTATAAATATGAACTGCTAAACACGCTCATAGTCATGTTGCGTGTCGTGGTTAGAACCGTAATTGATCTAATGAAAGGTGTCATACATTCGTGTTCGGATATAGGTACAACATCTACACGCACGTACTTTCCTACATCATTCAAATGTAGTAAATACCGGATACGTTTAACAGACACCAACGAAAGAAAGGTTTAATGAGGGGAATACCCATATATATCCTCTCTGAAATAACTCCCTTTTAACATAACAAATGTACAACACATCTTACCTAACATATCATAAATACGGGACACTGGTCGCACAATTTATGAATGGGAAGCTTCAGGCGAGGCTGGTATGTTGACATTAATTGTAAGGCCGGGGTATGTTGACATTGTTATGTTTTTTTTTTCTATACAGGTTGTCTAACGTTCATGGTGTACAACGTGTAGACCGTACAAGATGAATTTGATCCAGCTAGACGTAAAATTTTTTCCCTACATTACCCGGTGTATATCGTGTTGACACAACCCGTCTCTATTGTGGTATGATGTACTTTCAACACACACCCTGTATTCATCAAACCAGGTCGCACGCTCTAGCGAGCGCGGGTTAAACGACGAGGCCACGTCAGTTGTCAAGCGCGCTCAATTCAAACTGGGCTGACGGGTACGGTCTGTCTATTCAGGGCAGCTCGCTATACATTTAGCTCTATTCGTAACCCTTTACTTTTGTTTTCTTATGAATTCTTTTCTGCCTAAACACACACCTTTCATTCCCCCTCACCTGTGACGCGCTGTTGATGCATGAGTCATCCTATCCGATCCCGTGACTTGGATCAACCAATCACCTTCCTTATTTTCACTCAACCTCCCTCAACCAAAAAAAGGTTCCTGCGGACCCGTTTTATACTACTTACGCGTATTTGATGCCTAGGGATTAATCAAAACCGATCGAGTGCAGATGTTTATACTTTAAAACTATCGTGCATCAAATACATGCCAGTTAATAACACTTGCATATGGCATTAACATCAGGTTATACACTCTCCAAAAAAGAAAAGCATAGGTAGTATGTAGTTCATTGAACCTGACTGCACAAATAAATCCGGTATATAAATTGAATATATGTTATTGGAAAATGTTGGCGGCCTTACATTCGACAAACGGTGCGTCAAGACGCAGCCATTGTCGATTTGCAATGTCTTAAACGGCATGGTTTTTACACTTGTAAAAAAATATCATAGAGGAAAACAGTAAAGCAAAATGCACGTGCAAGTTATAGCATTCGTACTCGTGGTAGTGGCTGTAAAAAGGCAACCATAAGCCAATAATTTGTCATTCAGTTGCCAACATTTTTCAAGTCTCAGCGCTGCCGATCGGAACATCTCCATAGGACGTATCCAAAGAGGGAAATAGCAACGAGACTGGTTATTCTCTGGCGTTGACGTTATCTTTAATAACATGGAACCAATTGATTGCCTCCTTTTTAACACATTAGTAATCAACAATGCGTGATATAGGTAATATATACCTATGAATTCTTACTTCCAGGTACACGTGAAGACGTGTATTTGCTGTCCTGGTTGTCCACGCGAAAGAAGTTGATGGCTCCCTGTACATGACCCTAGAAGGGGCTCCACAATGACATAATTTACACTGACGTGGTGAGAGAGTTGTCTACGCATTCATATAGTCTAGGAAAGCTTTTGATAGTGTAAATGGGGGACACCTTATTGTAGTGAGTGAGTACGTTTTTACGCCGCTTTTAGCAATATTCCAGCAATAACACGGCGGGGGACACCAGAAATGGGCTTCACACATTGTACCCATGTCGGGAATCGAACCCGGGTCTTCTGCTGGACGAGCGAACTTAACCACTAGGCTACCCGACCGCCCCCGCAACAGGAGTGATTATAACAGTAGCATTAGCATCAGCAGTGGTAGTATTATAATAAAACATTTTTTTAAAACCTTTTTTGAATGAAATTCCACTATAGCAGTGGTGTTGAGGTCCAACAGATTGTCTCTGTGTATAAGGAATAGTAAAGATAAGTCAACGAAGCCTTGCTCCAACCAGCAGTTTCACGTTGACCCACTGGGTCGTCGGTTAACTGTGATTGCGGAGAAATTGCACTGACTGGCCGTGACACACATTTGCCGCATGCACAGTAAATGATGTGATATGATACGCCCAGCTGTCACGGTATAGTACCATTACGATACTAAAAAATACACTCATATCATGTCATATTATATATGACCGAATTCAATTTCATGTAAATGTGAATAATCTTCTTTAATCTGGCAAAACATGGAAGAAATATTATGACTATCGCTACGAGCAGAATGCGTTTTCTATCAATTTGGTTACATACATATAAATTACCAATGCAATATTCCGCAATGTTGTTTATGAAGGCCTGACAACATGACCGAGTTTTCTACTTATCAAAAACATGAATACTCCTTGTAATTAGTAAAAGCGTGTATGAATAACCATTCTTAGCAATTAGATATTAAATTTGATAATAGGTATAAAGTACATAACTTATTCTACAAACATGACAACAGGTGGATATTTACACCAAGGAAGTAAGAAGCGTCATAGCCGGTGCGCCCCGCCATTTTGGCGATCTTTGTTAAGCTATTAATAGGTGCACATGTCATTGGGTTTTCCAAGTAAGCTGTTTCTAGGAAAAAATGTATGTCAAGCGGTTAAAACCGCTTAAATGACTGACAGTTTGGTAGCTATTAGCTCCATTCGGGATTCCTGGTGAAAATAGGCACCAAGCAATACAAAAAGATAGTATTTACCGTACGAGGCGATCGGGTGGTCAGGCACGGTGATTTAATTGATTTACATAATACACGCTAATTGATCGTGTCCTTATAAGATGCCTGTTTGTTGGTTGCAAATACCGCCTTGTAAGATGCCTGTTTGTTGGTTGCAAATACCGCACTCATTCCAGCTATGTAAGGTCGGCCTGTAAATAATCGAGTTAAGACTAGACAATTCAGTGATCGATATTGTGAGCAACGATCCACTCCTTCGGGTTATCATGACACGCAATCAACCAAGTCACCTGACCACCCGATTGATATGGTCGTCACTTACGAACAGCATGATAACCCACAATGTTTTGTTAGTACGCCACACACAGCTATATGACAGTGGCCTGAAAAACTAGTGATTGATATTATCAGCAACGTCCCACTCCGTCGGGCAAGTAATGCTTTATACAACGACACCTCGTGAGTCCGAAAACTTCGCCTTCCTTGCGATAACTGTTTTTGTTAAAAACATGTAGATTATACAGCGCTGAAAATATAATCTTGGCGGACCCTACTGAACGTACAGGAGACAGTTTCACTACAATCGACTTTAACAAAACCTCTGATAAGGGGCGGTCGAGTAGCCTAGTGGTTACAGCGTTCGCTCGTCACGCCGAAGACCCGGGTTCGATTCCCGACACGGGTACAATGTGTGAAGCCCATTTCTGGTGTCCCCCCGCCTTGCAATTGCTGGAATACTGCTAAAAGCGGCGTAAAAACGTACTCACGCACTACAATAAGGTGTCCCCATTTACACTATCAAAAGCTTTCCTAGACTATATGAATGCGTAGACAAATCTCTTTGGGTGTGGGCAGAGATTCAATAACCCAGGGCTAACAAATGTCACTTTTTAGCTATTCTTGGCATTGGAATGGCTGATATGCGGGTGTTACGCTTATTTGATGCCTAGGGGGTACGGGTGGCCCAGTCGTCTAAGGCGCTGCGATTCGCTGTGCAGAGTTGCGTCCCTTGGGCACGCCAGAAACCTATGGTTGTGGGTTCGAATCCCGGTTCGCCCCGATTATGTTTCTAGGTTTGTCAGCACCATACCCGTGCTCGTGGGGTTCACCGAGTCTGAGACTCGCATCACTTCGGGCTTTCCTCCCACATTAAGCTGACACGCCGTGCTTTAACTGGAATACTGTTAAAAGCGACGTTAAACCCAACTCACTCACTCACTCAATCACTCACTATCTGATGCCTAGGCGGGTTATTTAAAACCGATTGGGTGCAGATGTTATATTTTAAAACTGTCGTGCATCAAATACATGGCAGTTCATAACACTCGTATATAGCATCAAAATCAGGTTAGACATCTGGAAAAAGTTACACACCGCGTTTACTTAATATTTTCAAATGAAACAGCCATTTAAAAAATCCTATCCTGTATAAATTGACGAAAGAAGAAAAGCATTTGTTTTTCTTACACAGTGAATTACTCATTTTGAAATGAAGAAACCGACACTGATTATCGAATAAGATGATTTTAACTGTTAATAGTTCTCTTTCATTTGCACATTTTACTCAAAGACACAGTACAAAACAAGATCAATTTAAACTCTTCCTTAACATGCACGGAAGTTTGGGTTATATGGAAAATTAACAATGAACGTGTGGTGCACAGGTCTTTTTGCAGGTAAAAAGTATAGAGTGAGTCACTGCAGTTGTATTTATACACCAGATAGGAATGGGTGCGAGTAGTTAAGTACTGCGGTATGGAACACCTCAGGATTATGGAACCACTCAGGATTATGGAACCAAGATGGCGGCACATCCTCTGTGACGTCACTTCCGGTCACGTGACCTGCGCAGTGCATGATGGGACTCTGCGCGTGCGCCTCCAAGATGGCGTCGCTTCCGTTTCCGGTGGCGTGCGCCTCCAAGAGGGCGTGGCTTCCGTGTCCGGTGGCGTGCGCCTCCAAGAGGGCGTCGCTTCCGTGTCCGGTGGCGTGCGCCTCCAAGAGGGGCGTCGCTTCCGTGTCCGGAGGCGCGCGCCTCCAAGAGGGGCGTCGCTTCCGTGTCCGGAGGCGCGCGCCTCCAAGAGGGTGGCGCTTCCGTGTCCGGTGGCGCGCGCCTCCAGGGGGTGGCGGTGGTGGAGGGAGGGAGGGAGGGAGGGAGGGAGGGTGGTGGTGGTGAATTGAGGGAGGGAGGGAGGGAGGAAAGGAGGAGGAGACGGGTTCATGGTGTGGGTGGGAGGGTCGTCAAAGCAAAGGAGGAAAGTTGTCTTTCGGGAGAGATGGGTGGCCCTGAAAAGGGCCGTTTTGATATTTACATGCATGTGCATGCCATGGTGCAAAGGCACGGGTGGACTTTCATTTGACGTCTGACAGGACACCTACTGGTGTGCGTTAACCGACGCACGTAGGTGTCCTTGAGGATGGTCTTACAGTACACACATTCGAAAGTCCCATCCCGTGCCCTTGTGCCAAGGGCGTACACAGGCAGGCCCCCTTGGCATCTGTCGCATTGCCATGCTGGAGACCATGGTGGTGGTGGTGGTGATGCTTCTTTCCACCCGGGCAAAGGTTGTTTCACTGTGGCGATTTCTAAATCCCAGTTTTCTTTCATGTGGTAGTTGTTGCTGTTGCTGTTGCTGCTGCTCATCATGATGAATCAATTTTACAAGTGACACTGACCCACTCGAATCCACTGTTGTTTTATAGGAGAGGTACTGACACCCACCCTCCTGGTTGGTTCGCCAGACCGCAGCTCCGATTGGTTCGTTCCGGGGCCTGGTCAGCACCTCGGTTTTCCAAAACGGACCGACCCCTGTGTTTCTTTTCCATAGGAAATGGATTTTACCATGGGAGAGAAAGCACAACCCCGGTTCGGCCAATCAGAGCCCCACCTGGTCCGAGCACCGCTTCTGATTGGTCGACAACCCAGGCTTCGGATTGGTCCCATTTCGATCCGGTTTTTTCTTCTTGGGTAGCCTTGGTATTTTTTTTTGAGGTAGACGGTCGTCTGAATGCTAAAGGAAGGTGGACCTTCATCGGTAGACATGAACGTGGGAATGCCTACGTGATGTACGTGTGTGTCACTCCCATGCCAATCGGAATGTCATGTGTGCATGTGTGTGTGTGGGTATGTGTGTATGTCTTCAAACAGACGTTGACGTTGATGTATAGAATAGCGTGTGGTCAGGCAAAACGTAGTGTCGCGATGTGAACGTCATGTACACGTGGTGTCCTGTGTGTGTGTGTGTGTCTTCAAATTATTATTATTATGATTATTTAAGGATACCGAGGTGTTGACACCCGTGTAAGTCGACAGACGTACTGTGACACGTGTTTTCATGCACACGTGATGTTTGACGTGGTGTACCACGTGTCTCTATTGATCTATTTATATTTATATCTATTTATTTTATTTTTAGACGTGTGCCTCCAAGAGGCCTAGGGGAGGGTGTGGGTTCTTTGTTTTGGATTGTCATTGTTTGGCAAAGCAAAGGTAGAAAGTTGTCTTTTGGGTGAGATGGGTGGCCCTGAAAAGGGCCGTTTTGGGAAAGAAGAAAACTTTTCTGCTGCTGTCCAAGAAGAATGATCATGTCCAAGCTTATTGACAAGACAAGGATCGTCGAAGGGGTACTTGCTGCCATCTGGGTATGTCATCGGGGTGACCACCGTGACACCACTTGTGGGTCCAACAAAGAAAAGTTTGTTGGAAACAGGAAGCGGAAACAGATTGAACCATTCACAACAACAACTGTAGACAAACGGGAACTTGAACGGGAACTGGAACGGGAACTTGAACGGGGAACTGGAACGGGAACTTGAACGGGAACGCAGGACACGGGAAACGTCGTCCTCCTAGGCAGCCGGCTCTGCTACGTCATTCGTGTACCTCTGTTTCTCTTCGCAGAGATAGTGTAGTTGTAGTTGCTTCTGGTGTTTCACCAGCCCGGTTAGCTTGAGGTAATCGCAGTCTGGGGACCACTTGTGATGTGCCGCCCAAGGATTGTCGTGGGGTGCCCATTGTCTCAGCCGCACACCACATTGGAAACAGCACACACCATCGGCACCCTGAGTGTAGACAAAGCCCGCATGAGCCATCTCCTCAGCAGTCTGATACATTTGCGTGGGCCACGTCTCAAACGAAGCGAGCCTTCTTTCAAAGCGCAGATAATAGTGCGATGGTGTTTGACTGAGCAGTGACACCGCCTCCTCGGCATGACTCTTACTCCAACATGCACGAGTATCTGTACCCTCCATTCCCACATCTTCGCTACGCGTCGTCGTCGTACCACTCTTCTTTGTTTCAGCCATTCTTGATTTTATCACATCAATTTTACAAGTGACACTGACCCATTCGAATCCACTCTTGTTTTATGGGGGAAGAACCGGATCGAAATGGGGTGCTTCCTGGTTGGTCCAAAACGCAACGCACCGATTGGTTCGTTTCGGGGCCTGGCCTGCACCTCGGTTTTCCAAAACGACCCGACCCCTGTGTTTCTTTTCCATAGGAAATGGATTTTACCATGGGAGAGAAAGCACAACTCGGGTCGGGTGCTGCCTTCTGATTGGTCGAGGCTGTCTTCTGATTGGTCGACAATCCAGGCTTCGGATTGGTCCCATTTCGATCCTGTTTTGGGGAAGGGTTGTCCATCCATCAGACGTTCAGACCCTCTTAGAGTACAGGCGTTCATCAGACACACATCGTTATCATGACGAGCAACCAAAGTACGCCCTATCGTTTGGAGAGGAAAGATACCACCCGCTCCAGACGGTTAAGAACTGCTAATCATACCTATCGTTTGACTTTCAACCCAGACTACTTGGACACCGTACCACCGGAACGCGTCCCCCTGGAACTGCCAGCTTTATTTGACAGGGTGATCGATGACTTTTATGAACAGATGTCAGGTCAGAAGGGAGATCGTATTGGTCTAGGTATCGATCATCCCGCTTTGAACACCCCCATACGGATTCCCTTTCGACGTTTTGAAGATCTCCATGGGCCAGATATTTTGCAGGCCGTGGAAAAAGTCCAACAGTCCAACAAAGACCTGAACATCGATGACACCATGGATGTGACTTTAGTACACGTCGCAGATCCCGACAGGCTAGGATCGGGCAGTGGTGCTCCCCGGGTGAAAAACGTGATTGGACTCGAAGCTTTTTTAACACGCAAAAGGTGCATCGTACGGATCAAGAACGAAGATCAATCCTGTTTGGCACGGGCCCTGGTGGTGGCACAGCATTATGCCCACAAACCCCATCCTTTGACCCCAGCATGGAAAGCCCAGTTAGTGAGACTGATGAGAACGAATCGCGTCGACGTTCAAGGCCTACGGGCACGGGCCTTGTTTCGACGCCTTGGCCTGCCTGAAGGTCCCTGTCGGGGGCTGGACGACCTCGCACGCGTGGGACGGGCCTTGACCCACCTGCATTATCAACTGAAAGTCTACAGTCAAGAGGTGGGTCAGAGACTGTTGTACAAGTGTGATGAGGCTCCACCTCACGCCACGGTGCTGCATCTATACCATCATGATCAGCACTACGATGTCATCACTTCCATGTCCGCTTTTTACGGGTCTGACCATTACTGCGAACGTTGCGACAAACGTTACGACCATCCCGAAAAACATCCCTGCACCAAGGAATACCGCTGTCACCGCTGCTTCTACTCTAGCTATTGTGGACCCCAGGAAGAGCTCGGGATCCCTTGCTTGACATGTCAAGGTTGGTTCCCCAATCCAACGTGTTACACCCGACATCTCCAGTCACCGTCAGAGGGAAAACCCAGCGCCTGTCAATCGATTCACAGGTGCCCGAACTGTTTTCAGCTGGTCCGCGTCTTGGAGACCCCCATGGTTCACCACGAGTGCTTCGACGAAGAACATCCCTGCTTGGTGTGCCGAGAACCCATGACCCCAGATCATCGCTGTTACATGACGCCTCTCCGTGAAGAAAACGAGGAGGGGGAGGAGGGGGAGGGGGAGGGGGAGGGGGGAGAGGAAACGGAGAAGGAGGGGGAAGAGGAACAACATCACGTACGAGACGACGTCCAATACGTCTTCTACGATTTTGAATGCATGCAAGACACGGGGGAACACATTCCAAATTTGTGCGTGGTGCAACTAGGATGTGGACGATGCATCAGTGAAGTGAGCAAGAACTTGTGCGAACACTGCCCATGGAGAGAAGAAGGGTATGGTCCCAGCCGTGAGATCGTGTTTCGAGGGCCCACCACGCGACATGATGTGTGTGTGTGGTTGACCACGTTGTGTGAAATACCCAAGAAGAAGCCCAACCCGGAGGAAGAGGAGGGCAGCACACGCAAGGGCACAACAGTCCCCCTGGGGAAAAAAAGAAAACGGGATGGCACCCCCTCAAGAAAGGACGCTACCAAACGTCAACGGCATGCATCACCCCAGCAGGAGGCGGAGGAGACGGAAGAGGTGGAGGAGGTGGAAGAGGTCATGGAAGTGAAGAATACAAAGAAGCCAAAGAACAAGAACACCTCGTGCCATACAGTCCCGAAGGAGGATCGCATTTATGTGATGGCCCACAATGCACGATCCTATGATTTACATTTAATCCTGAAGGGGCTGTCCCCCCTCCTGGTGACGCTCCCCACCAAGATTCGACATGGCCAACAAATTTTGCAGATGACCCTGGGACGGCTGTGTTTCGAAGACAGCTTAAATTTCATCCCTTACCCCCTGAAAGCCTTTCCCAAGAGCTTTGGGCTGAAAGAAATGAAGAAAGGGTACTTTCCACACTTTTTCAATACGAGAGTCAATCAGACCTACAGAGGTCCCTATCCACCAGCCGTCACGTACGATCCCGATGGCATGTCTCCCGCGGAACGCTCAGCCTTCCTCCACTGGCATACCCAAAAAGTGCAAGAAGGAGCCTTGTTCGACTTACAAGAAGAACTTTTAGCTTACTGCCAGAGCGATGTGGACATTTTGAGACGGGGATGCGCCGACTTCCGACAGAACGCCATCCACTCGGTGGGCATGGATCCCTTTGTGGAAGTGATGACAGCTGCTGCGTTCACCATGAAATCCTTCCGAAAACACGACCTGAAACCCAATACCATCGCCATTCTTCCACCTCAAGGCTACCAACCCAAGAGAAACTATTCCCAGGCCTGTATGCACTGGCTCCACTCTCTGATGGAAAGGGACCCCCATCTGCACCTCCAGCACGCCAGGAATGGCGGTGAAAAAGAGTTCACCTGTGGAGAGGGCCAACATCGGTACAGCGTGGATGGGTACGATCCAGCGACAGGCACCGTCTACGAATTCCTGGGCTGTTTCTGGCATGGGTGTCAAGCCTGTCACAAGACCCGACGTGGAGAACCGCATCCCGTCCTGGGCACGTCGTTGGGAGCCCGTTACACCGACACCCACTACCGCTTGAGTCTCTTGAGTCAACACCCTGAGGTGAAACGGATCGTCGCCCTGTGGGAGCACGAGTTTACGAAAATGCAACGGGAGGACTCCGCTCTACGTGCTTTCTTGCAGGGACCCCACTGTCGTCACGTCCCCGGACCGCTCAACCCTCGCGACGCCTTCTATGGAGGACGCACCAATGCCACGCGATTATGCTACGAAGCCCAAGAAGGTGAAACCATCAAGTACATCGATATTTGTTCCCTTTATCCCTACATTTGTAAGACCGGAGCGTTTCCCACGGGACACCCGACCCTTCTCCATCAACCCCCTGTGGACACGTTGTTTGAACTGAAAGGCCTGATCCAATGCCGTGTCCTACCCCCGAAACGACTCTACCATCCGCTACTGCCTTACAGATCGGGTGGCAAACTGCTCTGTCCTTTGTGCCGTACGTGTGCCGATACCCGGTCAGACTCCCCCTGCGAGCACACGGACGAAGAGAGGTCATGGGTGGGGACGTACGCCACCGTAGAACTCCAGGAAGCCGTGAAGAAGTATGACTACCGGGTGCTTCAGATCTACGACGTTTGGCATTTTGACACCTTTGCACAGCATGACCCCGACACCCAGCAAGTGGGACTCTTTGACACTTACATCGATCGACATTTCAAGGAGAAGCTCGAAGCCAGCGGATACCCCGAAGGATGTACGGATCACGACGCTTACATCCAGGAGATCTACGACAAAGAAGGCATTCGGTTGGACAAGGACCGCATCGAAAAAAATCCAGGACGCCGCACGATTGCCAAGATGCAACTGAATTCGCTCTGGGGCAAGTTTGGGCAACGGGTAGACTACAGTCAGAACGTCTATATGAACGATCCTGCACAGTACTTTGCCTTGTGGAGGGATGATCGCAATACCATCGAGGATGTGACCGTTGTCAACGAACACATGGTGGATGTGACCTATACCCAGCGGAAAGAATTCCAAACCCCTCATTCTCATTTCAATGTCGCCATCGCTGCTTGGGTCACCGCCCAAGCACGTCTCAAGCTGTACGAGACCCTTGCCCTGGTGGGCCGCAGGGTCTTGTACTTTGACACGGACAGCGTCATTTACATTCATCGACCCCACGACGCGAATCCAGAGCTGGGTCATTCGTTGGGTGAGTTTACGGATGAACTGGACGGAAACACCATCAAGACGTTTGTGTCAGGAGGTCCCAAAAACTATGGCTATGAGTTAATGAACCCCAGACCCGATGGAACGCGCACGACCTGCAAAGTGCGAGGGTTCACTTTGAATTACCGAAACCAACGCCATCTCAACTTTGACACCATGAAAGGACTGATACTGGGACAACGGTCTGGGAAAGAGGAGGAGAAAATCAGTTTGGATTACCCTCATCAGATCATTCGAAAAGGACCTCGGCACGAAAACGCACTCGTGACCCGCCCCACCCGAAAAGACTATCGTACCGTGTACGACAAGCGACGTGTGGTCTACGACGACACCACAGGCCTACCTGTAGACACGCTCCCCTTTGGGTACAGAGACGACTTTCTATAACTTTTTTTTTGCATGACAAGGGGATCGAAACTGAATCGACATGAACCCCTTACAGAAAAAAAAAAAAAAACGGATCGAAATCGGACCAATCCGAAGCCTGGGTTGTCGACCAATCAGAGACCGTGCTCGAGCCATGGTGGGCTCTGATTGGTCGAACCGAGGTTGTGCTTTCTCTCTCACGCTACAAGCCTAACCCTATGGAAAAGAAACACAAGGGTCGGTCCAGTTTGGAAAAATGGAGACTCAGACCAGACACCGGAACGGACCAATCAGAAAGCAGGACCTCCGTGGCTTTTAATACGCCCGATGCTCTCCGGTCATCACTTTTCACTGAACGGACCAAGCAACCACATCGCCCCCCTCTGATTGATGTTCCTCACGTTGTGTTGGTTGTTGGCGTTTTATCTGGAAGAAACACGTGTTTGGAGAGAGTACCATCAAGTGTTGACGCACCTCCGTGAAGACTTGGAAAGAAACAACAACGAACAGAACATCCGGACAACATCATGTCGAAACGGTTGAATGACAAGACACGAAGCGACATGAGTGGCCAAGGAAGCAGTGGAGATGGGAACGGTGACATGACTGCTGAACTGTGGGGTGAAGTGTACGACTTGCTGTGTTTAAAGATGAAGACCGACGACGCGTACGCCAAGTTACGTGCGAAGGGCGACAACCTGATGTGCGAACAGATACGTTCAAAGATGAGGAAGCTGACTGAACCCGAGAAAGGCACATCGAAGAAGACGATAAAGAAGATCCAGAAGAAAAAGACAAGCAAGCCCACAGTCGTTGTGATCCCCACAGCAGCAGCAACACCCACCACCACCACCACCACCACCACAGCAGCAACAGCAACAACGGCTGCAGCGACCACAGACATCGAAACGATGGGGACATCCTTTTTGAAACCTGCAACGCCTGCAAAAAGACGATCACGGAAGAAATTATCTCTGAAGATCTCTCCTCAAGAACAGCTGTAAGTACCCTTGCTCTTCTTTGTCTCAGTCATTCTTGATGTGATTCATATTCATGACCTATTCCTATGATAAATGGACTCTGTCCTATGATTGACAGGACCCCTGATGTCAGTTCAACCCAGGCCGTGCTAGAACAGTGGTGGGAACAAACCCCTCGGGAGCCCACCTATTCACCGAATGCCCCTGCTGTGACGATGGCGACGGGTGACCGTGAGGATCATGAAGCGCTCAAGCTGGCCACTCTCCCTTCCATGGATCTGGACACGCTCCCCCTGCTTGAGGCTTCTTGGTCACCAACATCCCCGGAAGATGTTCATGTCTACTCCTCAGGTACGCCCCTGGTTTGCGACGATGATGAAGATGATGATGATGATGTTGATGACAACGACGTTGACCTGGATCCTTATGGAGAAGCTCAACTCACTCCCCTACAACGCGGATGTCATATTTGCCGACACAACAACATGTTAAGATACATCAGTTGCAACAGCGGGCAAGTGATGTGTCATACCTGTGGTCTGGAGCTCATAGACTGTACTTGTAGTATGTTGACCTATGACCGCATAATGACACATGATGACATGCCTATCACATCTGCTGAGGATCACATCTTATGGTGATCCTCCTCTTCACTCGAAGAACTTGTCAACACGTAAGCTGCAACCGTGATCAAGTGATGTGTCATGTCTGTTTCAGGGAGACCATAGACTGTACGTGTTGAACGGATGGACCTCTCACAGGGTTGAGGGAGGACCACCTCTTATGGGCTTGAAGATGGAAGAGGAAAACGTTGTCGCGTTATTGTTGTTGTTGTAGGGACATGCAAAGCACTCCCTCCTCCATTGACTTTTCGTATTTCCGTTGTATCTGGTTGTGATTGGTTTTTTTTTCATGATTAAACAGTGATTGATTGAACTGACTCTTTGTGTCTTGATTGATCTCAACTCCAATAGAGTGCCGAACCGAGGGTAGAGGTTGAGTTGAGATGTCGTTGACGTTGTCTGTCCGTCTGTCTGTCTGTGCATCTGTCATGTCAGTGCACACCCAAGTGTAAAATTAAAATAAAAAATAGATAAAAGAGAAAGGCCATGCTTGAAAGATCAGCTGCCTGGTGTCGGTCATTCCAGTACGCATCGATCCCCACACCCCCTCCCCGTGTACCATGTCATGTCATGGATCATGTCACGAATCATGCCGTGTGTCCGTCAACCCAAACACAGGATGACGTCACGTGATGAGGTGAAGGAGGTGGAAGCTAAGGTCATGACCTTCCGTGGAAGGGAGTAGGGTGGAGAGTTTCATAAAAGCAGGCGAACCCTCAGACCTTCTTTCAGTGAAGTCACCGTCATCATGGAGCAAAGACGTTCTATGAATGCCATGTCATCCTCCCGAGATGTCGTCACCGATT
Organism: Haliotis cracherodii; assembly: GCF_022045235.1. Classification (NCBI taxonomy): domain Eukaryota; kingdom Metazoa; phylum Mollusca; class Gastropoda; order Lepetellida; family Haliotidae; genus Haliotis; species Haliotis cracherodii. The sequence goes on along the minus strand of NW_027266279.1, from coordinate 6,187,552 downwards.
CCGAGTGGGTGTCTGAAAAGGCGAGAGAACAAGAAGCGAGAAAACGTTCCCTCTTTAGGGACGACACGTGGCGACTCAGTGACATTCTGGAGGGACCTTTTCCTTCTTACACCCTGTGTCATCCTTCTCATCCTCACTATGATTCATTTCAAGAACGTCTGAGATCTTTTAAAACGTGGCCTCAACAGATGACCCAGACCCCGTATGACATGGCCATGGCTGGCTATTTCTATCCAGGACAAGGTGATTGTGTGACCTGTTATTGCTGCGGTGTGGCACTCCGCCAATGGGAAGCCACAGACCAACCCTGGAAAGAACATCTGAAGCACGCCAAAGTGCCCTGCGAATACTTGTGTGTGTTTTGTCCTGATGGAGAAGTGAACGAAAAATACAGACGTTTGGTGTCCCAAGAAGCACGGAAGAGAAGAGTCGAGTGTCTTGTTCACCCCAAGTGACAACGTTTCTTTTTTCAAAGTGTACAGACGTTCATACCCCCAGTGTTCACAAAAGTCACAGGGACGGTCCCCCCTCATCCTGTGACTTTTTGTTTTGCGGTGTTGGTTCATGTGAGCGAGGGGATTAAATTTTTTTTAAAAACTCATAGTCGTGTTCTGTGGTCTGTAGGATGAAGAAAAACAAAACAGGATCGAAATGCACACCCCGATAAAAAAAACCGGATCGAAATTGGACCAATCCGAAGCCTGGGTTGTCGACCAATCAGAGACCGCGCTCGGGTCATGCTGGGCTCTGATTGGTCGAACCGGGGTTGTGCTTTCTCTCCCATGGTAAAATCCATTTCCTATGGAAAAGAAACACAGGGGTCGGTCCGTTTTGGAAGACCGAGGTGCAGACCAGGCACCGGAACGAACCAATCGGCGGCGCTGCCTGGGGAACCAATCAGGAAGCAGGGTGTCAGTGACTCTCCTATAAAAAACCAAACAAGAGCGAAGCGACTCACACACTACATTCTGTGAAACCAACCATGCCACCTCGATACAATTGTATGAAGTGCCAGACCGACAGTCACAGTTACCTGTACTGCCCTGAAGTGACATGCCTCGAGTGTGGCACTCAAGGTCACCGTCACTATGTCTGTCCGAAGATGAACAGTCAAGAGAAGCAGGAGAATCGGAACCTGGGTCCCTGTTACAACTGTGAAGCCATGGGTCATTTCGCTGCAGATTGCCCAGAACCCAGTCGAAAGAAGACTTCCCATCGCCTGGACCACTGTTACAACTGTCAAGCCCTGGGTCATTTCGCTGCAGATTGCCCAGAACCCAGTCGAAAGAAAACGTCAGCAACACCGTCCACGTCGACACCCGTGACACCCGTGGCACCCGTGACACCCGTGACACAAGTGGTTCATCTCATCGAAGACGTGCACGTCGATGTCCTCGACCTAAAAGAATGCCTCGCACAACTCCGGGCGGACATCACACCTCTTGTAGAGAAAAGAAAACGGGCCAGAAGCCTCTCAAGAAAGCACGCTTCAAAGCGCCGACGACACCTTCAGTCCGAGGATGAGATGGAAGTAGAGGATGAAGAAGAGAGATCATCTGAACAAAGTGACTAACGCATGGGGCCATGCTACCCCACTGTTTTTTACCAGTGTCCCATCGTTTGCAGTTTTTCCAGTGTTCCAGTGTTCCTGCCGTTTCCTGTCGTTTCCAGTTTCCAGTTTCCAGTTTCCAGTTTGTTTTCCAACGGCCCTTTTCAGGGCCACCCATCTCTCCCGAAAGACAACTTTCCTCCTTTGCTTTGACGACCCTCCCACCCACACCATGAACCCGTCTCCTCCTCCTTTCCTCCCTCCCTCCCTCCCTCAATTCACCACCACCACCCTCCCTCCCTCCCTCCCTCCCTCCCTCCACCACCGCCACCCCCTGGAGGCGCGCGCCACCGGACACGGAAGCGCCACCCTCTTGGAGGCGCGCGCCTCCGGACACGGAAGCGACGCCCCTCTTGGAGGCGCGCGCCTCCGGACACGGAAGCGACGCCCCTCTTGGAGGCGCACGCCACCGGACACGGAAGCGACGCCCTCTTGGAGGCGCACGCCACCGGACACGGAAGCCACGCCCTCTTGGAGGCGCACGCCACCGGAAACGGAAGCGACGCCATCTTGGAGGCGCACGCGCAGAGTCCCATCATGCACTGCGCAGGTCACGTGACCGGAAGTGACGTCACAGAGGATGTGCCGCCATCTTGGTTCCATAATCCTGAGTGGTTCCATAATCCTGAGGTGTTCCATACCGCAGTACTTAACTACTGGTGCGTCAGTGTGGCTCGAGATGGGAGGTGGGAGGTCGAAGGCGCTTGTTGAAGGTTCAAATCGTGTAATACTCTGCATAAGTATTATTGGCGTTATTGATTTTGATGAAAATATTGACTGTTATGTTACGCCAGTACACGTTAAATTCAAATAAATAGCAGAAAAACTAGGTTACAAAGTAGATATCACAGGCATCTGGCATACGAAAACTATAAAGTTAACATATAAAATATGAATTGCTTATAATGGTCCATGTAGTGGTCAGGTCGGTCGGGTAGCCTAGTGGTTAAAGCGTTCGCTCGTCACGCCGAAAATCTGGGTTCGATTCCCGACATCCATTTCTGGTGTCCCCTGCCATGATATTGCTGGAATATAGCTAAAAGCGGCGTAAAACCATACTCACTCACCACGTCACTGTATATTATGTCATTATGGAGCCCCTTCTGGGTTCATATACAGGTGAGCCTTCAACGTCTTTCGCATGGACAATCAAGGACAGCAAATACACGTCTTCGCGTGTACCTGGAAGTAAGAATTATGATTCATAGATACATATTGACTATATCACGCATTGTTTATACTAATATGTTAAATAGGAGGCAATCAATTGGTTCCATGTTGTTAATGTAAAACGTCAACGCCAAAGAATAGCCAGTCTCGATTATCCAACGAAACGGATTCCATTGGTCATGAAGACTCATGCTGGTCACAGCAGTTGAAGCATGTACTTAGAACAGAAGTAGAAATAATGCGTTGACATTAATATGCTTGTTAAAAAAGACAATGCACGCAGCTTACATCACTTCGGGCTTTCCTCCCACATTAAGCTGACACGCCGTGATATAACTGGAATACTATTAAATGTGGCGTTAAACCCAACTCACTCACTCACTCATACTGGTCACAGCAGTTGAAGCATGTTCTTAGAATAGAAGTAGAAATAATGCTCGCAGCCCTCCGCCAATACCCATATGCCAAACAACACCACCACGATATATGATGCATACAAGTTCGCCCCACAACCCCTGTAGCTGTAGCTGTTCCTGACCGTAAAAAAACTCAACGTAACAAAAATGTATATTGATAAAAAGGGAAAGCTTGAGACAAGTGTCATCGCTACAACGATAAATATACCCTAGCTGAACATAAAGCTGAAGATTCTGTTCTATTATCCCCCCAAAAGGAACTACTTAAACCCCATTATGTACACTGAAATAGAAATACTGACAAATCTCATAATTTAATAGATAAGTTCGCTTAAAGGCTGCGTTCACACAGTGCCGATGCTGGCTCCAGTTTGAGATCAGACAGCGGTACGACACGAAAAGTGAAAAACTCGGATTACTATCCTCAATGATCTGGAATGTCCTATCATTGTCTGAACGCAGTCGTATCCAGAGAGGTCGGCCAAGCACTCCCGACATTAGGTGCGTCCCGTGACATTCGGGAAACTCAGCCGATGTTGTCTTGTCGGATTACGGGACGAATTCGGCTGGAAACGGCTGAATCGGGACACTTCCTGAACAATATCTGATTGTTGTGGTTAAAAAGATGTTTTTACAAATTTGTGAATTTCCCGCCACAAATCACGGAATCTTGATAAGACTTTTGACGACTTTTGCAGAAAAGATCCTGAATGAGTGACTGAGCCCTAACGCCGCTTTGAACAGTATTTCTGTTATATCACGGAGTGGCAGTTTGATGTGGGAGTGATTCAGCTCGGTGTCGTTTACCGTTTTGGGGAAACCCAACACGAGGACCAAGTGTTCCATCTTCTCGAGGCAAGAGAGTTAAATGACTTTAAAAGTCCAGTTTCCACCCTTGCCGAACTAGGCTGGAATTCCTTGGCTCGATCGTAGCGCCACCAGTGGTTATTATGAGTTATGTCCCTTCTGGGCCTCTCCTATGGACCAATCCGATTCCATCTCTTGCATTTGTTTCAAACAAAATGGCGGCGCCCAGTCAAGACGATCTGATCGATAATCAAGATCTATATTGTCACAAAACGGGTCTTACATTGCGAGGTGCATCAAATCACGAGAGCACCTTGATTAAAAACATGAAAAGGTTTGAAAATATCTGTTGACAACGAGTTGGCGGTGTATATGCTTTGCAAATCCTGCAATCGACCGAAATCTGCACGACAGTTTACGAACCGGATTTCGATTTCGTTGCGAAAGTTTGATTGGACTATGCATAGACTCGTTAGTCCAGCCAAAATGTAACTCCACAATACCAGCCTAGTTCGGCAAGGGTGGAAACTGGACTTTTAAAGTCAGTTAACTCCCTTGGCTGGGGAAGATGGAAGTGTTCAGGTGTAACACCAAGAAACCCGTCACCATGTTGGCTGGGAGATAAGCAGAGTAAGGAAGATCCGATCTGATCTGGTGGTGCAGTATGTAAGAATATTTTATCTACCCTGACTGCGTCGGTTGTGGATCGTGCAGTTTGTCTTGAATACTCTATACACAATTAGCTCATGTTGCAATGTTTCCATTATAAATAACACAACCAAACGCAAATATTTCGAGGGTTTTATATTTACTGTCCGCATTTGTATATTAAACCAGTGCTCACAAAATGCATCCCTCCATTTTAAATGTTGTATACGCGGGTAAAGATTCAGTACATCGGTGGTTCTGTGTTTTTGAATCATACATGAAATTATTTCCGATTAGGGCGTCACATCTGTAGTTAATGCCAAATCAATTCTCAAACCAACCAATAGAGAGCTCCGCACAGCGAAGCCGACAATGAAAGCGCTGCTCGTGTGTTTTTCTTACGAATGAGTTACGAAATACTAATGGCTAGCTTGAATAGATGCCAGTCTTTATCAGAGCCTAGATTTCAATATAAATATGCCTTGGTCGTATGAGGCCAACCCAGAGTTTCTTACGACCAGACTAGAACTTCTGCACAGGAACTCGTTATTATTCAGTAAATAAAAATATATACCCCCTATACTTACATATATGGGGTATATATTTTTATTTACTGACCAATAACGAGTTCCTATGTACTTCTGTCACATCGTCACATCACACAGTCCATCCATGTGTTTTTCAGTTGTTTGAATGAATGGATGGATCATGAATTTATGGGTGGGCGAATGGATGGATGGATGGATGGATGTTCCCTAAAAAACACCCAAACCATCAGGGCGCAACTTGGCTGATTTTAACTGTAAGCAAAACTATTTTTTTCAATTAAAATGTTATTATAGATATATTAGTAATATATATACGCCCCCCCCCCCCCCCCCCCCCCCCCCCCCCCCCCCCCACCACACACACACACACACACGTTTCGACTTTCATTCATTCAAGAAACAGCCGTGGTGACAAACATTAAAACGATGTTCCTGATGTGTGTTTTTACATGTTCAATTGTGTGCGTAAAGATTCCGATTTTCAAAGTAAACAAAAATATCATGTTTGGGCGTGTAGAGACTGAATTAATAATTTACTGCAAAGATGATAAATTGTGGTTTACTTATTTTTAGGTGTAAGCAGTTGCTTTTCTTTTACTTTGATAGTTTCGCTCCTGGATATCAAACATTTCACTGAGCGTTAAATGATTTTCAGGCCAAATCCTCAACATTGAACCGAAATATGTGTATGTCCTCTCATTTGTTCTACCGCCAGTAATCATATCAATGATAAAATACACACATCAAAAACGTTGCAGGCATTCGATTTTCATCTGATCGATAATTCAACACATGCATGTGAACGACACCAGTAACGGGAATGTGTTTGATTTTTCTGTAAACCAATGGAACGGCCTACATTGCATTCATATTTAGCTTCTTCGATCTCAAGATAATTCTTATTGAATGGGAATATTTCAAGTGTACAACCTGTTGCCGTCAGTCTGGAGCAGCAGTCGCGCATCGTGACTTGAGGGTCTGTATGGGGGTGAAAACATGTCGGCATGGACAATGTTGCTTGAGCACAGACACATAGATTGTAACGCATTATTCCGTATACTTTACTGTGTATCAATGTATAATGAAATTATCGTGCCAACTATAAGTATTGCATGTACTATGGTTGTACCGTCCCTAAGGACGTTCTGTACAAGACATTTCTTCTTCACTAGGCAATTAGTGACGGGTTGTTGTTACGTTGTTGGATATTTTATACATCCTGTCGTTTCTGAGAGCCATCATCTACACGTATAAGTGTGTACTATCGAAGGTATATTTGTGTTCTGTGGAGGTTTTCTTTTGCCGAGGTTGAAATTTCCGAATCGAGGTGGTAAATTAGAGAAGTTGAGCCAAATCGTCTTAGAAAGCTGACAACCTTCATTTAGATTGTCGGGCAAAGGTCGCAAAGAGACGTTATCAGATGTATTGTATGGAGTAAAAGGTACTTCACTTATCCAACGTGTCTGCTCAAATGCGGTATGTAAATATGTTTCCCCGATTCGTACGCATTACAGTTATCAATCTCAACTCCCTGGGATGTATACAACCCATGCTGCCTACAGGCGCAAGAATGATTCTGAGTGACACGTTTTGAAACTAGTGTTTCGGTAAGGGGAGGTAAAATGGGGTTTAACGTCGCGTTCAAGATTTTTATACCGTTTGTACGTAGGCTATCCGTGTTTCCACAATCTGTCATCTTGGCGCAGTAACAACACCGTAAAGCCCTTGAACCAGTGTTGGTCCATTTGCTGAATTACAACCTGGTCCAAAGCGGGATACGATTTCAGCACCTGGCGCTTGCCAGCCTAGTATTTTTCATCGCTTGCCCACTCCGCCCCATTTTAATGAGATATTGTTCTCTTTTTCTTGTTCAATGTATGCACCCCCAGATTTTGAGTCCGGAAAGGACTTGGAATGGAAAAATTTGGGGAATTTATTCAGATTAGGCAGGGTTGGTTGGGCACGTGCCAAGTCAAATATATGGAAGTTTCTCCAGAGTTATGTCCCTTGCGTTGTACAAAAAGTCGGAGTAGACGAACACGGTGGAAAATGACGTTCTGGGGGCGGAGCAGCCGTCAGGATGGAAAGAGAATGGCGGGAATTCATGAACATTCTATACTAATGTTGGTGTAACTCAAGTCATTATTACTGATTAATATATACACCATCTTCTAATTTAATTTAAAATTAAATGTATACAATACAAAACACATAATAGGAATTGAGCACCGCATCCGTTAAGACCCTCGCATATTTCACATTCGCCGTACATCATCACGAGCGTGACGCCACCAAACCACCTCACCCTGACACAACCGCAAGATGTATCAGATTGCTTGTGCAGTGATAGTCCTCACCCTCCTGCCCCGAGGGGGGTCGGGCGATGCCGATGATGCATTTGCAAAACAAGACTGTCGCGTGGATGCATTTCCAACACAAACGGACTTCAGCCCTACCGCGTACCAAGGGCAGTGGTACACTGTGGCGATCAACCGTTACTGGATGGAAATTCCCTTCCTGACAAACTGGTTCCCTCCCCGTGACGTCCAGGCCGTGTACACGCTGAGCGACGACGGCAACATCGGAATACAGACAGGTGGGCATGACTGACGGTTGTGTTTAAAGGCTTGAATATCACTAGCCTTGCACAGGCTCTTGTTTAATATATCGCGCGCCTAGTTGTTGGCCTGTCCTACAGACCCTGAAACAAATATATCCAATGCAGCCCATGCACGTATATAATATTTGGCAAGTCTAGATTACTGCTGTGTTTGAAAATGAAGACAGTCTCTTGACTCCTTCAGTCTCCTTGTTTACCTGTAATTTGTAAACTGTTTTTATATATCTTTATTTCAGAGATTAGATATGTAAGTCTATCTAGTTAAATGTAGGGGTTAAAACGTTGTTAGATGCTATAATTACAAAATAATAAAATGAATAGTTACATGAGTGGTAGTAGCCGCGACAGTAGCAGAAGTAGTAGTAAAAGTAGTAGTAGTTGGCGCGACAGTAGTAGCAGCAGTAATATGCCTATCAATAGCCGCGACAGTAGCAGAAGTAGTAGTAACAGTATTAGTATCTGTAGTAGTAGTAGTAGTAGTAGTAGTAGTAGTAGTAGTAGTAGTAGTACCGGTAATAGCAGCTGTAATAGAAGTCGCAACGTTAGTGTTTTATTTGTTTTGTTTGTTATTTAACGCCGCACTCTGCAATATTCCAGCTATATGACGGCGGTCTGTAAATAATCGAGTCTGGACCAGACAATCCAGTGATTAACATGAGCATCGATCAACGCAGTTGGGATACGATGACATGCATCAACCAAGTCAGTCTGACCACCCGATCTCGTTAGTCGCCTCTTTCAACAAGCATAGTCGCCTTTACGGCAAGCATGGGTTGCTGAAGACCTATTCTACCCAGGATCTTCACGGGTCCCGCGACGTTAGAACTTGTAGTAGTAGTAGTAGTAGTAGTAGTAGTAGTAGTAGTAGTAGTAGTACCGTAGCCGTGACTGTAGTTTGTGTCGTGACAGTAGTAGTAGCAGTCGTATGCCTATTGTAGTGGCATCCGTGACAGTAGTTGTAATAGCCACGGCAGTATAGAAGGTACCATGACTGCAGTAAGTAGTAGTAGTAGTAGTAGTAGTAATAGTAGTAGCTTAGCCATGACAATTGCAGTAGTGGTGCCTGAATGTGTTTATACGTGCTTCTTACTATTTTAACAGGTGGCTCAGGTTTTCTCGGATTTTTGTGTTCGGGCACAAAAGGACTTGGTGTGGCCCCGAACAAGGATTTTCCACAGAAGAACATTGTGACATTTCCGGGGACTCTTTTTGGGTGGTTCATCGGCGCCAAACCGTATTGGGTTCTCCGCACAGACTACACGGGATTTGCTGTGGTGTATGCATGCTGGGCACAGGCGGACGACGGGACGTGCAAACCGGGCAAAGAGTTTGTGTGGACTCTGAACCGGAACCCAGAAGGACATACCCCCGACCAATGGCAGCAGATCAACGCCATCATCAAAGACGTGTGTATTGACCCATCGAAGATGAAGCCTATTAAACAGACTGGAAACTGTAATATTAAAGACAAGAAGTTGCTCAAAGACGAAGTCTAGTTTCGATTGTAAGAAAAGGCTTGCTAGAATGTCAGTGGATATACAGCGAAACCCTGTTAGTCCAGAAACCTTGCTTTCCGAATAGAAGTGTGAGTAGCGTCAACAAGTGTATGATGTCCATTACACCATGGTAGAGACGGGATATATGTTCTGTAAATGCTTCAAGGCATGCACTATTGTGCTTCTCAGGAAGGAAGGGCCAACAATGTCAGGAGGGCATTAAAAGTCCTGATTAACGGGTTTCTATGTTTAATGAGAAAGGGAAACATGGGTTAACATGACATTAACTGGAGTGAGTAGGTTGTGCTCTGAGCCGGAACATAACTGAAAGTTGGCTAGCAGAGTATTGTAATATCACATGACAACATCCAACAATGTTACGGACAGATAGATAGATTCCACTATGTTACAGATAGATAGATGTCAGCATTCCACAATGTTACAGATAGATAGATAGATAGATAGTTAGATTCCACTATGTTACAGATTGATAGATGTCAACATCCAACAATGTTACGGATAGATAAATTCCACTATGTTACAGATGGATAAGTGTCAACATTCCACAATGTTACAGATAGATAGATGGATAGTTAGATTTCACTATGTTACAGATAGATAGATGTCAACATTCCAGTGTTACAGATAGATAGATGGATAGATCGATGACAACATTCCACTATGTTACAGATAGATAGATAGATAACAACATTCCACTATGTTACAGATAGATAGATAGATGACATTCCACTATGTTACAGATAGATAGATAACAACATTCCACTATGTTACAGATGTTACAGATAGATAGATGTCAACATTCCACTATGTTACAGATGTTACAGATGTCAACATTCCACTATGTTACAGATAGATAGATAGATAGATAACAACATTCCACTATGTTACAGATAGATAGATAACAACATTCCACTATGTTACAGATAGATAGATGTCAACATTCCACTATGTTACAGATAGATAGACAGATGGATAGATAACAACATTCCACTATGTTACAGATAGATAGATAGATAGATGACATTCCACTATGTTACAGATAGATAGATAACAACATTCCACTATGTTACAGATAGATAGATGTCAACATTCCACAATGTTACAGATAGATAGACAGATGGATAGATAACAACATTCCACTATGTTACAGATAGATAGATAGATAGATGACATTCCACTATGTTACAGATAGATAGATAACAACATTCCACTATGTTACAGATAGATAGATGTCAACATTCCACAATGTTACAGATAGATAGATGGATAGATAGATAGATGACAACATTCCACTATGTTACAGATAGATAGACAGATGGATAGATGACAACATTCCACTATGTTACAGATGTTACAGATAGATAGATGTCAACATTCCACTATGTTACAGATGTTACAGATGTCAACATTCCACTATGTTACAGATAGATAGATAGATAACAACATTCCACTATGTTACAGATAGATAGATAGATGACATTCCACTATGTTACAGATAGATAGATAACAACATTCCACTATGTTACAGATAGATAGATGTCAACATTCCACAATGTTACAGATAGATAGACAGATGGATAGATAACAACATTCCACTATGTTACAGATAGATAGATAGATAGATGACATTCCACTATGTTACAGATAGATAGATAACAACATTCCACTATGTTACAGATAGATAGATAGATGTCAACATTCCACTATGTTACAGATTGATAGACAGATGGATAGATAACAACATTCCACTATGTTACAGATAGATAGATAGATGACATTCCACTATGTTACAGATAGATAGATAACAACATTCCACTATGTTACAGATAGATAGATGTCAACATTCCACAATGTTACAGATAGATAGATGGATAGATAGATAGATGACAACATTCCACTATGTTACAGATAGATAGACAGATGGATAGATGACAACATTCCACTATGTTACAGATAGATAGATGGATAGATGACAACATTCCACAATGTTACAGATAGATAGATAGATAGATGTCAACATTCCACAATGTTACAGATAGATAGATAGATAGATAGACAGATGACAACATTCCACAATGTTACAGATAGATAGATCGATAGATACATAGATGACAACATTCCACTATGTTACAGATAGATAGATATGTGACATTCCACAATGTTACAGATAGATAGATGACAACATTCCACTGTGTTACAGATAGATAGATCGATAGAAAGATAGATGCTATTCCACAATGTTACAGATAGATCGATAGATAGATGACAAGATTCCACTGTGTTACAGATAGATAGATCGATAGATAGACATTCCACAATGTTACAGATAGATCGAAGATAGATAGATCGATAGATAGATGACAACATTCCACTATGTTACAGATAGATCGATAGATAGATGACAACATTCCACTGTGTTACAGATAGATAGATCGATAGATAGATAGATGACATTCCACAATGTTACAGATAGATCGATAGATGACAACATTCCACTATGTTACAGATAGATAGATAGATGACATTCCACTATGTTACAGATAGATAGATAGATAGATAGATGACATTCCACAATGTTACAGATATATCGATAGATAGATGACAACATTCCACTATGTTACAGATAGATAAATCGATAGATAGATAGATAGATAGATAGATGACATTCAACAATGTTACAGATAAATCGATAGATAGATGACAACATTCCACTGTGTTACAGATAGATAGATCGATAGATAGATGACATTCCACAATGTTACAGATATATCGATAGATAGATGACAACATTCCACTATGTTACAGATAGATAAATCGATAGATAGATAGATAGATGACATTCAACAATGTTACAGATAGATCGATAGATAGATGACAACATTCCACTGTGTTACAGATAGATAGATCGATAGATAGATAGATGACATTCCACAATGTTACAGATAGATCGATAGATAGATGACAACATTCCACTGTGTTACAGATAGATAGGTCGATAGATAGATAGATGACATTCCACTATGTTACAGATAGATAGATCGATAGATAGATGACAACATTCCACTGTGTTACAGATAGATAGATCGATAGATAGATAGATGACATTCCACAATGTTACAGATAGATCGATAGATAGATGACAACATTCCACTGTGTCACAGATAGATAGGTCGATAGATAGATAGATGACATTCCACTATGTTACAGATAGATAGATCGATAGATGACAACATTCCACTGTGTTACAGATAGATGGATAGAGAGTAAGAATTATAATTATTTGTGTTCGCGCGAGTGTGTGTCTCTGTGTGTCTTTTTGGTGTGCGTGCGTGTTTGTGCGTGCGTGCGTGCGTGCGTGCGACCTCTTTACCTGAATGTGGAGACGACTCCATGCATCACATCATTTCACCGACAGGAATTGTTTCTGTTGACTGGGCAGGCATTCATCTTGACTGTGAATATACTCCATTTCGTCGATTTGTATTATGTTGACATTTTGCATTGTTGTGTAGAAACATGTTTCAGTTGTCGTTTAAATAAAAAACGAGAAAAGAGGGTTATTTTTTCTTTACAACGTTTCCTTCATTCATAACTACAAGGCCTATTATTACGGGCAAGAAAACGCCTAAAGCAGTAGTAAGCAGTGGGTTCCGAATGCATACAAAACTATGCAAATTGCATTCTTCCAAAAGCAGAAACTTTTTAGTGTTAAAATGATTCGTTTGCTAAAGGTAACATTGATAACGGGGTGTTCGCCAAACATAACATTGATAACTTGATGTGTTCCGCCTAACATAACATTGATGGTGTACGCCAAACGTAACAATGATAACGTGAGATGTTCGCCAAACATTCGCCAAAGGTTTGTTTTAAAATAGCTTCAACTACCAGAACGGGACTTTCTGGTCTAAAATATTTGGTAAATACTCTGGATGATTCAAATTTCAAAAACAATTATTTGGTTCAATAGAACACTTACTCGCTGTTACAATATATTCTCTTCACATGACATACGAGTAAAAAAAGCTGTTGTTTACGAGCAAAATGGATTGATTATTGGGTTGAAGCGTACATAAAATAACGATAGTGTACCACACCGACTGAAGCTTGCCACACGAAGAAACAACTTCCCGAGCAAGACTGTACTTTTCTGTGTATTTTTTATGCTTTGTTAATACCACACAGTCTACCTGTTTATACATTGTCTATGCAGTCTCTACTACGGCTCTGGCTGTGGGGAGGAATACATTCCATGACTGACCCAGTTGACTACAACAGTCTCCATTTTATTAAAACAAAATGTAAACAATGCCTCACATCACCATACACAAGTAAACAGAAAGTGATCACATAAACAAAGTTCCAAATACAAGTAATAAAGAAGCTTTTATTCATTCGGAATTCTTGGAACACACCTTTCCGTTAATGTACACCTGGAATTAATGGAACTATATTTATATATATTATTTTACAAGGGAACGGATATATGGTCTCTGGTTTCATATTTTATCAGAAAACGTGTCGCCAGCGCTGATCGAACCCAAATATTATAATATGAGGGCGTCGACCTCAGCTAGTTGGCACATTACAGAATGTTGTGAAGTTCACTGTTAAATATATTCAAATATCTATGTTATCCTTAAAAGCTTAAAAATAATAGATTCCACGGGCTTCATAATGTTAAAATATATTTCAAATTTGGTTTAAAAAGTTATCGGGGAAGAAAACAATATAATCTGTTCAGCATCTTAACATTCCCAAATCATCAAAAGGAACCTTTCACCACTAGACAGATCTGTATATCAAATTACATCTGGAAATATTCGGTTTTGAAGTTCTGCTCCTTAAACGAGCTCACTGCTCTCATTTCCAACTTATTGTCATGAAACATAAAATAAAATTAATTACAAAAAAATTCCAAAAGGCACGAGTTCTCCACTAGAACTGTATAATATATGATATATATATATATATATATATATATATATATATATATATATATATATATATATATATATATAATGCGCGAACCACAAGTCGAGCCAATCATAAAAGGTAAGATAATACTTTTAATTTGTTATACACTGTACTTCTCATCATAAAATCACTTTGCATAATTCTAAGATCTACACTGTTTTTTAGCAATTCTTAAAAACACCGTGATTGGATAAAGAGAATATTAGGTCGATTAAAACGAATCTTTAAAATATGTTGGACTTAGAAACTGAGAATCACCCCGATATTGAAAGTCCAATAGTTTTCTATGATGTTTTAACTATTTTGATCAGTATATTTCTATTTTGAATAGACAGGTTCCCATACCAGCAATGAAACGTATAATTTAGATTGGTCTGAATAAATGTTGTTTTAAAACAAACTTAAGAGCAAAATGGGTCTGTCAATGTCAAAATCTCTTTACCGCCGGTTACCAGATTGTTGACTGGTTCGCGTATTTTCCGCTTGGTACCGCTTCTCTTCCTCCCATTCTGTCGCGGAAACGATCGGGAACCAGTCTATCCAGTTTTCTTCATTTCTTCCTCCACCTCTTTCTGCTGCCGCCGAAACTCCATATGCCATTGGTTCCTCTTCTTGTACCTCTCAATCACGTGACTACAGGTGGCGTTATACTTCTTATAACTCCACTCCTCGGGGCGAGCGATGTTACAAATTTCCTCCCGTTTTTCTCCACAGTGTTCTATAAAAGACCTGTACTCGTTAACAGTCGTCTGGTCCACCGTAGAAGACGCGAGAAAGCCTCGAATATTCAGTTCAAGCCTCTGCCAGCCGGCTCCAGCTTTGTTGTAGTCCCTAGTCTTCCGTTTCAAACTTGGAAGGAGATATTCTGCCGCCTGTGAATAGGCCACAGCAGCGGCGGAAGCACCGAGGAGTGCGATCATTCCCAGTTTTGTCACCTTTGACCCCAAACCAGTCATGGCCTGGGCTGCGGGGATGACCTTGGCGGCGGGCAACGTGGCGATTCCTGCAGCGATGCTGGAGACGACGGACACACGGAATTGGAGGTTGTCATAGTGACTGGACAGCTCATAGTTCATGATTGCCGAGTTCATGCAGCGGAACTCCATTTCCTTCAAGATGCGGATGCATCTCTTTTTGGCGGTTTTGTCATCCTGCTTGTATTGGATTTCCTCAGGGTCGGTGTTGTCACTGAAACAAAGGTGGATGTCAGAGTATCGTGTATTCACTGATGTAGTTGTAATAATTGTTGCTGCTTCAAGTGTTAAACAGGTCGCCATCTGCCTGAGCAATTTCGGCTGACCTGTCCCTCTTTGGGACTCATGTGTGTGAGTAGGGTACACATATTTATTGTGAGTTTGGTATTCACACAATTGCTGTTTTTGCATTGACATGATTTCTATTTTCGTATATTGATATAATTTCATTTTTATCCTTGGCTGCTCTGTTTATATACGTTCGAGTAGCTGTCCATCTCCCAGAAATAGAGTTAGTTTGGCCTTCGCTATTGCATCTCTTGGTTTAGGAGGTCTATGACAGATAGCGGATCTAACTGCAATTCTTGTTTTAACCTAGACCGGGCTGGGGCGTGGACATGACATTCTAGTATCACGTGAGCAATGGATTCACCAAATAAGTTGTTTCTGCTTCGTGTGTTAAATAGGTCGCCATCTGCCTTAGTAATTTCGACTGACCAGTCCCTCTTCGGGACTGTGATTAGTGGATAGGGCTTGCGTGCTGACGCTTGAGAAGGGGATGGGACGGATACGAGAGCTGAGAAGATGAGATGTGGATGCTATAGAGCTAAGAAGGGGTGATGCTGGGATGCTAGAACAGAGAAGGGGAAGAGACGGATGCTAGAGATAAGAAGGGGGTGACATTTGAATGCTAGAGCTGAGAAGGTGGTGAGGCGGATGCGAGAGCTGAGAAGGGGATAAGGCTTGGATGCTAGAACTGAGACAGGGGCGAGAATGGGATGCTAGAGCTGAGAAGGGGATGAGATTTGGATGCTAGAACTGATAAGGCTTGGATGCTAGAGCTGAGACGGGGGTGAGAATGGGATGCTAGAGCTGAGAAGGTGGTGAGGCGGATGCGAGAGCTGAGAAGGGATGAGATTTGGATGCTAGAACTGATAAGGCTTGGATGCTAGAGCTGAGACGGGGGTGAGAATGGGATGCTGGAGCTGAAAAGGGGATAAGATTAGGATGCTAGCGCTAAGACGGGGATGAGACTTGGATGCTAGAACTGAGAAGGGGATGGGAATGCGACCAGGATTGTTTCATAAAATATATGCTCTTGGGTCTTTAAGAGAAGCAGCTTCCGTTGATCCTGGCACAGCACGCAGGATGTAACTCCTGGTGGATGCAGACTCCTGGTGGATGCAGACACGCCCAACGAAATGCACATAAACAGCTGCCACCACACCCCTTAACGCATGTACATTAGTGTATAAATGTAACCCCAATGCTGTGTGTACATGCAGGTCCATCTACGTGACGTCAGAATGTTTGTTTTTTCCTTTTCAAACTGTAACAGTTTCTTAAAAAGGGACGAGATTATAGCCTCGCCTAGAAGTAATTATGCTTTGTGTCCAATCAAAGCATAGTCTCTGTTATTCAGGTGTGTAAATAACTGCTAAATGTTTGTCTTTGTGCATTATATTACAGAAGCATCAAGACTGTGGGTCTTTACAGGATTTTTGTCATCCCCAGCTGAAATAGAATCACGAAATATCGAGGCGATTAATTGACGAAAATAGTTCCATGTGTGTTCATACTTATAACGTGGAAACAAGCCATTCGCCCGAAGAGAGGAATATTACTTACAGTTACGACAAATTGCAAAGTGCGCTTTTCAAGAAATGTCCATTTTCTTAGCGATAAACATCATCATTGAGTTTTCATCACGTGGTTTCAATCCGCGAAAGCATCGACAGTCATGTGACGGTTATATTTAGCAGTGACTTTGGTCAATAACGCTCTTAAATAATACATCTGCACGTACATTTCGTGCTGGTACTGTACGTACGCTGCACATACTGCTAAATATAGTTGCGCACTCACCTGACTGCCGATCCTCTTTCATATTGCTATTAAAGCGCTATTGACCAAGGTCACAGCTACGTACAACTGCTCACACGTGTATGCTATAACCGAGCTTCATTCAACCAGTAAAACAAAAGTAAAATAAACTGCCTGGCAAAAGAAAGCTGACTGGATTTGACCCAAAATTACAAACATTACTTGGCTGAAAACAGTCGCCGAAACACTACAAACAAATTGTGAGTGAGTTGGTTTAACGCCACTTTTAACAGTATTCCAGTTATATCACGGCGTGTCAGCTTAATGTTGGAGGAAAGCCCGAAGTGATGCAGGTCTCAGACGTTTACCACTTCGGTGAAACCCACGAGCACGGGTATGGTGCTTGACAAACCTAGAAACATAATTGGGGCGAACCACGATTCGAACCCACAATCATAGGTTTCTAGGGACGCAACTCTGCACAGCGAATCGCGGCGCCTCAGACGACTGGGCCATCCGTGCCCCCACTACAAACAAAGGCCCACCCTTATCAAATACATCACTATCGAATAACCATTGTTTTTCTTCTTTGTTCCATTGTTAGCCACCATCAAACATGAGTGCACGCTTTCTTTTGCCCGTCAGTTTCCGTTGTATACAATAGGTAATCATACCCAAGGCTAATGTATCATTGTGATCTCCTTGAACAGAACACGGATAGATGACACACTTTTCTTAACAGCCGAACGCTTAACGTCGAGAGTTTTTGATAAAAGGTAGACGCGTCTTATTCTATTTATAAAAACAAGTCACGCATCACTGCTTTGTTTTTTCAATGGTAAAACAAATGGTTTAATCATAGTCCGACATTTTTTTCACATGAGATACATATGACCCTTCAAGTGGTTCTTGGTTGTTCTAAGATGTGGACAGTCCAGACATTTACAGATGTTTGTTTGTTGTTTAACACACAGCAATATTCCAGCTATATGACGGCGGTCTGTAAGTAATCGAGTCTGGACAAGACAATCCAGTTATTAATATCATGAGCATCGATCCACGCAATTGGGATCGATGACCTGCATCAATCAAGTCAACGTGCCTGGGTCCAGTTCCACAAAGCGATCTTAATGCTACGTTGATTGTAAGTCTATGATAAAGTATGTGAATTACGACCAACTTTGTACTAAGGTCGCTTTGTGGAACGGGTGCCTGACCACCTGATCCTGTTAGTCGCTTCTTACCACAAGCGTAGTCGCCTTTTACAGATGTAGACTTACGGGTCTACGGTGACCCATACCCGCCAGTGGTGAGATCATTTTTCACTGTATGCCTCTATATTTTATCTTACCAGTGGAAGTATCTGGCGGCCGCCAGATAAAATATAGAGGCATAAAGTGAAAAATGATCTCACCAGTGGCGGGTACGGGTCAATTATGCGATAACTGGAATGTATCACGGAAACCATCTGTGCATCTTACCTGTCTGCCATGCTAGAGAGGGGCCTTGTACACAGGAATAACGTAATCCAGTGTGTACCCTATCGACTACCCGGCGTATATGTGGCTGTGGTGGTCCTACAATCCATGATTTACAACTCTTTTTTGACGTTTGAAGTACGTATTCGTTTTCAACTCGGGTAGATATGGAATACTGTAAGGGGCATTCTCGCTATCTGGTCCTTTGGAAAGAAGCTAAATATAAGTGCGAGAATTCGAATCTGCCCAAAATGTACGCGATGTCGAACTCTCGCACTTTTTGGCATATATAGTTAGCTTGTTCCCAAAGCTAGCGATCGCGAGAAAGCAAGAATGCCCCTAACAGTAATCCATAGGTAGGCGGTTGTGCAGTGTGTAAGCTGTGCATGTCATGAATTTAAACGTCAGGCAAGGAGTGGCAGAGGAGATAAGCTGTATAACGAGGTGGTGAGGTGAAATGTGGTTCAACGTCGCGTTCAAGCTTATTTCACGTATACAGCGACGTGCATGCACAGTGCAGCAACCATGAGATATCATGTCCCAGCTTTACATGAAGAGTGAGTGAGTGAAGTTTTGTGGCGCTTTTACAATATCACGGCGGGCGACACTATAAATTGGTTTCACAGTCTTTAGTCAATAAGACCAGTTTGCTATCCGGGCGGTTTTTTAATGTCTAAGAGATTTATTTTAGGGATAGGCCCTCTGTGTTTGTTTCCCGCTATTTAACCCAACCGAGGTTATTCACTCAGTAGTGTTGAGTTAATTAACTCTTAAGTGTTCATTGGTCGCGGCCGATTTAATTGGTTGTCTCTGCATGTTGTCAATTATCTTGTTTTGATTTGGCTACGTACTTTGTATAACTGTTATACAGTTGCTTAGCTAATCAGCCTGTATATTGGCTCTGATTTAATTAATCAGTGATCGTTGTTTTTTATCCTTTTTATTGTTAACTCTGTTTACAACTCGCTGATAACAGTAAACCCGTGGACCTAGTGCCACTTTTTTTATTATTACTTTATTCTTGATTAATGACACCACATCTCCGTGACAGTCATGAAAACCAAAAAGATAATTAAATAAATAACAAGATCTAAATCACCCAAAGGAACCGCTTCATCACTAGAACCGTATGATGATATGATGATCAGAGTGTATTCAAACCACAAACGGTCACTACTCAGCGCACAGCTTTGTGAGCGAACCACCAGCAGAATCAGTCATAAAAGGTAAGATAATTGATTTGTTATACATCGTACTTCTCATCATCAGCAATAGTGGACAGAACACGTGACATATTTATTAATTAAGTGAGTATGGTTTTACGCTGCTTTTAGCAATATTCCAGCAATATCACGGCGGGGGACACCAGAAATGGGCTTCACACATTGAACCCATGTCGGTAATCGAACCCTGGTCTTCGGCGTGACGAGCGAACGCTTTAACCACGAGGCTACCCTACCGTCCTTATTAACAAAAAAGGTATGACACTCGCACAAAAGCACGAACTAGATACATAAAATCACTCTGCATAATTCTGAGTGCTAATCTGAAATAGTAATTCTTTAAAAGATCGACGGTGTCACTGAAACCAAGGTGGATGTCAGTGTACCGTGTATTTACTGATGTAGTTGTTGCTGCTTCAAGTGTTAAAGACGTTGCCATCTACCCCAGTAACTTCGTCTGACCCGTCTCTCTTCGGGACTAATGTATGTGGTTAGGTTGGTCGGTTTGTTGTTCAACGCGGCACTCAGCAATATTCCAGCTATATGAAGGCGGTCTGTAAATAATCGAGTCTGGACCAGACAAGTGATTAATATCATGAGCATCGATCCACACAATTGGGGTGTGCTTAGGGCACTGTATTGATAAGATTTCTATTTTCGCATTGATATGATTTGATTCTTTTATTTCTTTGGCCGCTGTGTGTATATAATGTTCGAGAGGCTGACCATCTTTCAGAAAGAGAACTGGTTTGCCTTGGATATAGGAGATCTACAATAGGTAGCGGATCTTGTTATAAAGTAAAAACAAGCCATTCTGCCTGTGAGGAATATTACCTACATTAACGACAAAACTTGCAAAGTACTTGTTACATAGTCATTGAAGGTGGAAATCTGTTGACCATCTGGACCCTGCTCCATAACCTCAATCCAAGCTTCTTGGACTTGATCCAGTGGCAGTAGTGGCAAAGCTGCAGCTCGTCGGCCGTGGCTCTATACTGCAGGATTGTTCATGTACTCTCGCACAAGACCTCTGTCAGCAACTTGACGCCACAAAGCTTGGGTATAGTGTAACAAAACAGCCCCGAACTGAGCTGCCAGGGAAGATCTCACTGACAGCACTGATGACAACCGATTCAAAATCTGTCTGGATCACATCTGGGGAGAGTTCTACACCAGTCCTTGCACCAACAATGTCCTCCAACAATCTAAATAATCTAACACAAGTCTGCTTGGTCTTGTTTGGGAGCAGTGAAAATGCCACAGGATACATTTTGCCATCTACCAGACAATGAATAATGTACACCTGCAACCACAAGCTAGGGCAAACAAAGAAAGTACCATCCATAAACACGATGTCAGCTTCACTCAGTATTTCCAACATCTCAGTGGTTGCAAACACCAGAAGTCTGTCATCTACGCCGTCATCTACGCAGAGGAAGTCTCTGCCATCGTCTGTCTTGGTCCATGGATGTTCCAGGTTAACGTTGGCTCTGGATTCAGGAACTGGCGGAACCGACTTGATGTCAGTCTTGACAAGTTCCTTCATTCTGGCTATCATTCTGATGTGATCTGCATTCTCAATAGGAGGATGAGTGCGGAGTAGTGGATGCGATGTGGTAACCGATAGTGCTTCATCTTCCATTGCAGCCAGGAATGACACACTTCCAATGAACTGTAAGTTGACGCTTGACATTCATTCTGTATCGGTTTCCATCAAGTATGAAGCACTTGTTGACCGCCTCTCTGTGTAGTAACAAACTCAGCTCTCTGAAGATTTGCCATTTTGACGCAGAGTGTGAAACTTGCAGAGGTTTATGTACAACATTGCGAAAAAGAATAAGATGAGATGAGCAGGTCTTGCTAACACAGAAAAAACAGCTTAGGTGATCAAAGTAGAAAATGAGCAAGACTAGTCATGTTTATACAATCAAAACATGTATGGTTGATCAAAGGAGAAGATAAGTAAGTCATCAATCAAAGCCAGTTGGGTAATACCCATTGATATGATACGGGTGGTACAACTGACCATTATAATTATTGAAAGCCATATGGGGTGTAGGCGATATGAGGGCAAGCCGTCTTCACATTCATATAGAGAATGGCTTACCCATAGAGTTTATTCTCTAGAGGTTTATTGGAATACTTATATCATGTTTTGATTTGATATATGTTATCTCTTATGTGTATGCTTCCTTATTCCTTCTTTTGCATCCCCCCGGCTGACCAGCCGAAAAGTATTAAAAGAATATAATATAAAATACCAGAATCTGTACCTTACTAAGTGTTATCCCAAATATAACATTTCTTACATTTGACAACTTTCTAAATGACTTTGTGAGTTCATAGCTTGTGTATTTGCTCTGATTTAATTAACCAGTTATCGTAGTCGGTGTAAATTGGGTTTTTAACCTTTATATATTTTTTGTTTGTTTGTTGTTTAACGCCGCACTCAGCAATATTCCAGCTATATGACGTCGGTCTTTATATATTATTGTCTATTGATACAATTAGCTGATGGTAATAAAACTGAGCCTATAACCACGTTTTTATTATTATTTTATTCTAGTTTAGAGACATCCTGGTCACGTAGGTAATCGTCGGGCGAGGAGCGGCAGGAGAGAGAAGCTGTATAACGAGGTGGTGAGGTGACGTGGTTCAACGTCACGTACAAGCTTATTTCACGTATACAGTGACGTGCTTGCATGCATGTGCGTGTGTGTGTGTGTGTGTGTGTGTGTGTGTGTGTGTGTGTGCGACTGCTTGTACTTGTTTCATGGTGCAAGAACCATGAGATACCAGAGTAAATAAACTTTTGCGCCACTTTCAGCAATACCACGGCGGGCAACACAATGATCGGGTGGTCAAGCTCGCTGACTTGGTTGATGCATGTCATCGTATCCCAATTGTGTGGAGCGATGAGCATGATGTCAATCACTGGATTGTCTGGTCCTGACTCGATTATTTACAGACCGCCGTCATACAGCTGGAATATTGCTGAGTGCGACGTTGAACAACAAACAAACAAAAATCACAAGTGCAGTTCAAACTTCTAATTTAGCAGCTAAGCCTATGCATGGCTCATATGTTTGTTCAGTGTGCAATAGCGTCCTGGGCACTCGCTCCAGTCATCGCAAGTTTTAACAAAATAATGACCTGTCACCTTATTGAACGACACGCACATGTCACTCACTGTTCACGCACATATAGGTAGGAACCTTCTTCATTAAAAAAGAAAAAGCAACCCTACTACGATCTGTAGCTGTCACTAACATTCACATACCGGGGACGTCTGGGCCCCAACAAATACTGATGGATCCAAGAATCCTATCAACAACACTGCTGCTAATGGGACCCATGTCCATTCTTCCGCCTGCCTGAAGGTCAGTCGGTATACTCACTGCTGAATTGGAGGCAATTCATCATGCAGCTGTGTGAAGATCCAGGTTAAAAAAGATCTTCAGCAACCCACGCTTGCCGTAAAAGGCGACTACCGTAGATATATCTCAATCAGTTGATCGACCCGGCGTCTAATAGAGGCCCGGCTTCTATTTTGTGCACTGAACAATTGACCCGGCTTCTATTAGAGTCCCGGCGACTAATAGAGGAAATACGGTATGCTTGTCGTAAGAGGCGATTAACGGGATCGGGTTGTCAGGCTCGCTGACTTGGTTGATGCATGTCATCGTAGCTCAAGGGGCGGTCGGGTAGCCTAGTGGTTAAAGCGTTCGCTCGTCACGCCGAAGACCCGGGTTCGATTCTCGACATGGGCACAATGTGTGAAGCCCATTTCTGGTGTCCCCCGCCGTGATATTGCAGGAATATTGCTAAGAGCGGCGTAAAACCATACTCACTCACTCACTCGTAGCTCAATGGAGGATTCTTAGTTTTCTCCATAAATTCCTAAAGCGTATGCGTTTGACTAATGTAACAACTAGATATAGACACATGTCACGTTTCTGGAGTACATGTAGGCAGATCCATAATGCAGAGTACGAAAACAAGTGTGTCGTCGAATGGTCTCCTAAACCGAAAGGAAACAGTCCTGATAAAAAAAAATGTGTTAACTCTCCTTACTTGAGGTCGTTGGGGGCTCGCCAGAAACCTATGATTGTGGGTTCGAATTCCGGTTCGCCCAAATCATGTTTCTAGGTTTGTCAGCACCATACCCGTGCTCGTGGGTTTCACCGAAGTGGTAAACGTCTGAAACCTGCATCACTTCGGGCTTTCCTCCCACATTAAGCTGACACGCCGCGATATGACTGGAATACTGTTAAAAGCGGCGTTCAACCCAACTCACTCACTCACTACTGGAGGTCGTTAAGAAATCAATTATTAGGTTGTGAGATTGGTTGGTTGGTTTGTTGTTTAACGCCGCACTCAGCAATATTCCAGCTATATGACGGCGGTCTGTAAGTGAGTGAGTGAGTATGGGTTTACGCCGCTTTTAGCAATATTCCAACAATATCACAACGGGGGACACCAGAAATGGGCTTCACACGTTGTACCCATGACGGGAATCGAATTCGGGTCTTCGGCGTGACGAGCGGACGCTTTAACCACTAGGCTACCCGACCGCCCATTCGGCGGTCTGTAAATAATCGAGTCTGGACCAGACAGTCCAGTGATTAATATCATGAGCATCAATCCACGCAGTTGGGATACGATTACATGTATCAACCAAGTCAGCGAGTATGACCATCAGATCCCGTTAGTCGCCTCTTACGATAAGCATAGTCACCTTTTACGGCAAGCATGGGTTGCTGAAGACCTATTCAACCCTCATCTTCACGGGTCTTAAGTTGTGAGAAGAGGTCCCGAGAGCGCTAAAAGTCAACACTATTCCAAGAAAATCACGCCAGAGTCTGGGACAGGCAAACAAGTAGTTGATAGCATGAGCAAACATCCACACCGCCGACGTTGGATGACGTACAAGCAGTGAGGTCACTCTGAGTGAGCGGTACACGCAATTTGCACGTTCAATTCTATCTTTCATTTTGGTTATAAAAATAAATTTACACAATGCACACTGATCATGTAAGATTACGTAAGGCTTTTCATCAAATAATCTTCTAGTACAATACCAAATTCAACACATATATCAAACCCTCAATGAATGAATAGAAAATCGATACGTTATACAAAGATATTGACATAGGTATCTTTGTGCGTTGATTAATAATTATTGATATAAGCATTTGTCATGATCAAACCTAAATGTAAATGGTAATATTGCTTATGATAAGATGAGAAGTTTTTCCTTGGATATGATTTCATCCACGAACAGTGAAAATAAAAAAAAAAACCACTTGGAAAAGATGCTTCAACAGTAAAACGCGCCATGCGCCCAAGCTCCGCTCTGACTTTTGATGTACACTTTTAAATGTTGGCAGAAGGCTGAATTGGCTGATTTGTTTTTCATTCAAGAAACTGTAGGTCCTTGAGAAATAATTTTTAAATTACCATAAGATTACATTGGATATCAAATTATCTTTCGTTTCGCTTTGATTTGAACTTTGTAAATGAGTGTTCATTCCACATCAATATGAAATGAATAAAGTACTGGCATATCTGTACATAATTCTTTCTTTTTTTCAATCAACAAATAAACAATTTTACTGAAATAATGATTACAGAAGCTGAAATTACTTATCATTGTTATCTTGTTTACTAGATCCTGTAAATTAGATCATCAAAAGACGACTTCAATACAGCATAATAACTGCTCCCTTATATTTACTTCCGGTTCAATTTTGATCGCGCTATCGGACTTTAGGGAAAACTTTTCAAAATGCTTTGAATCAACGCAACGTTTTTCTTGTGAGAAGTTCGTCAAGTAAGTTGTTATCATTATCTTAAAAAGATAACTTCTTGGGTATCTAAGATGGCCAGATTTGAAGTTGTCACAACAATCCGATGCCAGTGAATCAACAGGCGAGCCTTGTGAAGTTGTATTGTCAATATTGTCAACAAACATTGCATTGCTAAGCTAGGTCCATATTTGAAATTGTTATTCTAAGACAATTAGGTGCAATTTGCTGATGAGAGGTTTTGCACTTTGAATGCCCCAATATACAGTCAATTTATCGTCTGATCATTCATTGAAAAAAGACGTCTTGAAATTATAGATCGATGGACAGGGTGACACGGTGAGCTCATTGAACTGAATGTCTATGATATGCATAAAAACATCTAAACAATAATTTTGTGTTGGATTATTGAAAATTGCTTTCAATTATTAAGTTGTTTGGATCTTTGGTTTCGGTTATTTCAATTATCACAGGCAGCTTGGGTTGTATACTCCCCAGGGAGCTGAGAATGAAAATCGAGTGCTCACTGATCCATTGACCGGTAATAATAGTGTAGTTCTATGAGTATCCACTTGGTGGATGGAAAGTAGTGCAATATTATTAAAGGGAAACAAGACTCTCAGTCGTCGAGCAGGCGCCATTCTAATTATCCCGCATAATAAGCAGATGCCAATTAGCGACAAAGACCCAAGAAACTGGGCTTCAGACAAACAAGGGAGGACCTTGTTGACAGCGAGGGGGAATCCCTTTGAATCATCGCATTTGAAGGATGATACTTACTAAAACTTTTCACCTTGCAAATTCGTGTGCGTGTGTAAATATGTATGTATGTTTAGTATACAGCAAATATGTATACATATTACTTTCATAACAAAGAAGTTCAGTTCATATACTCAAAACATAGGCATATTACTACTCAACTATTACTACTCCCTACTTGTCATGCATGTTTCATTGTATAAACCCGGCACCTCTAATTGTCATCATTCACTTGATGCTCAGTTAATGACTACGAGGTAGAATAGGTCTTCAGCAACCCATGCTTGCCGTAAAAGGTGACTATGCTTGTCGTAAGAGGCGACTAACGGCATCGGGTGGTTAGACTCGCTGACTGGTTGATGCATGTCATCATATCCTAATTGCGTGGATCGATGCTTATGATGTCCATCACTGAATTGTGTGGTCCAAACTCGATTATTTACAGACCACCGTCATACAGCTGGAATATTGCTGAGTGCGGAGTTAAACAACAAATCAAACCGAACTAACGACTATGTTACGAGTATAATTAGTGCTAGAATCACTCAGATTACCTGTGCTAAATAATTCAATAATGTCCACTCCTGCGTTTGAGAGTGCACTTCAGCAGTGCTCCATTGATTTGTGAGTCCTACTTTTTGTATCGGCTGAGGTACACCAGGGTTTTTGTCAGTATGAGCATTCGAGGTAGTACAGGCTTGAAGGAAACACATGTGTTGTGTTTTTATGTGGAATGTTGAGGTGACAGCTAATGACAGTAAATATGCAGCATTACGCTGAAAGTACAGCATGTCAGGGATATATCAATCAGCATGATCAGTGGCATCTGTGTATATAACCATGCCTAACAGAACAGAAATAACAATTTAAGTCATCATGCCTAGTGATAATTGATCTCAAATCTTTCACATTGATATTGACCAAGTTTGTTATCACCTGTTCGTTTACCTGAATTCCTTAAAGGGATACTATGTAGTGTTTTACTCCGCATAATATGATGTTGACCATTAGCTTCACCCTTTTAAGTCCTGTATGCATTAATCAACAACAAAAACACATGTCAGTTTGGCTGCAGGTCTTTATTCTTTATCCTTTGTTATGATGTGAGACTTCTCATTCTTTGGCGCCGAACACAAGGCAAATTTTGAATCCGCAAAGAAAAAGCTGATCCACATTTCAATACTTTCAAAGTTCAAGTGTTGTTTCCCATTAACACTAATAACATGTAGGGAGATATTGTCATGTACAGACATAGCAAGTTTGAAATACAATTCAAACAATATGCCTTTCTCAGGTGCTGGGTTAAGGTTACATTAAGTACCAGTAATAAATGATTAATTTCACCATGCTTACCATGGTAACAACATTTTTATAATTAAGGCCAGGCCTTTTATATTTTTCGGATTACGGACCTGCTGACTCTAATTTATGAGAATATGTAAAATAAGTAATCATATTCCCATTTTTTTTCCCCGCCGATAGCCACGTTGTCAGTTATTTTATTTATTATCATCACCTTTTAATAAAAAACATATGTATTTACCGTTGTAAACGAGTGAAGCGATACATAATCAATCTTTGTTGATCTTGAAGCCAAACATGAATAGCCTCCCTTGACAATTGTCTGTGTTGTAAGTGGTAGAATTTTTATTGTAACAAGGAGCTTAATCGTCACAAATGGCGGTCTTTTGAGCACAGAATATGTTCATAAAGTATGCCAGAGGCATTCTGCATTAAATATGCATGGAATATTGCTGAGTGCAGCGTAATACAACAAAGAAAGAAAGAGACTATTTCAGTGAACTTCGAACCCTGATATTGTAAGTAAGCCAGTTGAGGGGCTCTATTGGATCTGCTAGATCCAATTATCTTGCTGTACTGTATTGTGTTGTGGTGTACATAGCTGTTTGGGATTCCGGATAAGAATATCAGGTACAGACTCCCAGCACCTCTGCTTCATTGCTTGGTTTAAGAGGTGACCAAATGGATCATGATGGATTGGACGATCAGACTGTGACTTGGTTGATTGCATGTTATCGTGTCCATTGCTCAAGTGTCAATCACTGGAATGACTGTTTGACCGTCCTCAAAGTATACATTTTTCCCGAGGAGCCATTGGCTCCTAATATTGTTTTCAGGGAGCTATTGTGAACTTCAAGAAGTCATGTGAAAAATTAAGGAGCAAAACATTAAGATTGTTGTCAGTAATGTATAATACTGTTAAAGCATATCAAATACTGATATCTACCTTTGATGTAACACGCTTTGTTGTTATTTATGTTGTTGTAAATACTTGACAAGATTATCAATTAGTTTTTTACCTCACACACCATATTATGAAAGGGCAAACGGGTAGCCTGGTGGTTAAAGTATTAGCTTGTCACGCCGAAGACCACGGTTCGATTCCTGACATGGCTACAATGTGTGAAGCCCATATCTGGTGTCCCCGCTGTGATATTGCTAGAATATTGTTAAAAGCGGCGTAAAAACATACTCACTCACTCATTTACTCATATTATGAAATTTGAGTTCAGTCAATCAGTATTTATTAATGTATTGTAATTCTGTCTCTAATATTATGCGGGGTGATTTTGCCAAGTAGCCAAGTGGCGACTACTTAAATGATATTGGTTGCCAAGTGGAAATGTCAATGCCATGGCGACCAAAGTAGCTGCAACTTTGAGGCCAGAGTTGAGATAATTATTTACAGACTGCTGTCTTATTGCTAGAATATCACTGAATGCAGCGTTAAACGCCAGTCAAACAAAATGGGGTGGTTACTGGTTAAACATTGTTAAGACTAATGAGAGAAGACCTAGGCTCTGCCAAATTCACAATTCCAACAAGTTTACTAACGGGGTTTTCCACTGCTACAGCATGGAGGCCATGGTGTAAGGACAGCGTGCCGTGTTGTGTGATAAACATTAGTTTGAATCGTGGAACGAAATGTGGACTCTGACAGTATCTACAGTTAGGCTGGAAATAGTCCCCTGGAATGTTCAGAATCGTCCAACAAAAACAAATATGACTTTTAACGAATCAAAGTATGGCATTTATGATATATGTATCCATTCTCTGTCAACTAAAGTTCGTTTCAAGGCGTCAATAGCGGTAATCTGACAGTGGTTGCTGTTAATAACGGTGAGTTGTGCGATCTTCCGATCGCTTTATACACGATTTCGCCGAAATTAATTAAAACAATATTAAAGGGAATTTTGAATAAAATTAATGAAATAAGTTACAAACATATATTCGTGTATAATGCGCACCCCTTTCTACACAGCTGTGTTTTTGGGAAAAAAGTGCGCACTATACTCAAGAAAATACGGTACTTGTGCTCCCCACACAACACTCAGGATTAGCAGGGACTCTCAATAGATTTCATTGCAAATTGAAATTTCTGGATTTTCTTTCTTGACTTTGGTCAAACAAATAAAAAATTTAAAACTTCTTTTTGCTTCAGATGGCAAAATGCACAAGCTTTTTGCCGAAGTCCTTAACCAGAAGGATCTGTCTAAAGCAGGGGAGCTGTTCTCCTTGGAGGATAAGGACATAGAAGCCGACCTCTCGGACATCATCGACCGCATACATGACATTGCTGATACTGCCGACTATGACAGCAACGATAACGATCAGAGCGTGGTGGAGATCTGCATCACCAGGATCACGACAGCCATCAGGTAGGCAAGGATGCCCTCATTTCACTACGACCATGAATATCCCGAATCATCCCCAATAGGCAATTTTTCATGTTCATAAAATGTTCATCAACATCAATCATGTCTTGAAGTTCTTAAATGAATCTTATTTGATTCCCAAATATTTGTACAGTTCGTGGGAGTTCGTCAAATCGGTGAGTCCACGAATTGCAATTTCATGGCTGTACATTTCTTGTCCGCAACCTGAAAACATCCCGAAACAGCCATGAATGTCCTGAGTCAAATACAAGTGCATGATCTGGTCATGGATCTTGTAATTCGTTCATGTTTCTTAACCCATTCCTGGCACTCGTCATATTTTTCAACCCAATTAGGCATGAAAGTTTGCATTATTGACCAAATCATCACGAATTTCGAAAGTTTCCGATTCGGAGTGGTTCGTGATATTGGTGGTGTTTGTGAAAGGGGGATTAGCATGATGAAACAGACTCCAATGTGTTGGCTGTGTGTAGCAATACAGCGATAAAGTATTATAACCCAAAACAAGGCCCTTGATACAATACAGTAAACTACGGTTATAACGAACAAAAAGGGACCATTAATAGTTATACCAAGGTTCCGTCCGTCAGTCAGAAATCTTTGTCTTCGCGATTTCTCTTAAACTATTCAGTGGATTCATCTCAAACTTAGTACATGTAATCTGTGTAATATGGAGTGGTGCAGTCATTTTTTTATGAATTTTTCAAACCCTGACCCCATCCATTATTTAATTTGAAACTACTGACACACTAGGTGGGTCGGGGGTATTAGTGAGCCACGCTCACTTTTGCCCTTGTTTTAGTTTGTTATAACCATAGTTCATTATAGTCACATATACAGCCTTTTTGCAGGAAATGGACGGGACCCCAAAACAGTTCGTTATATCCGTCAGTTCGGTATAAGCATGTTCGTAATAAACATAGTTTACTGTAGATTGATTTGGAACCCTTGTATCACAATACATTCAGCACATTACATTACAAGCTATGATGGTGTAAAAACATGTGATTAAAAACAGAAACTGTTCAACTGATTTTCTGGTATTTACCTGTTGGCTATAAGTAGCATAACATTCAGAGTGTCCTCTATGTCATATGTTTGTGTCCATCTATATCCCATCTTTTGTAACTGTATTAAAATGACAACTAATTCAGGTTCAAGGTTTGTCAGTTCCATATATTTGCTCGTTGGTTTCACCAGTGTAGTAAACGTCTGATACCTGCATCACTTTGGGCTTTCCTTCCATATTAAGCTGACATGTCGTGATATAACCATATATACATAAAAATAATTTTCAAAAAAACAATCCTGACGTAACACGTCTGTTTTAAATCACCCACATTCAAGTACACACACATCTGCTTCTCATGTATCCGCATTTAGCCACTAAACGCACGGGCTGCGGCCACCTAAACGAGTCTCCTTGTGGAAATGGAGTTCCAGGAATCAACCGAGTGTTGACGGTGAAGTGACACCAGTACATGATATTCAAGTCCTTTTACACGTGCTTCAGTGACTTTGCCCACGCACACAAACAATTTTTTCCTGGAGTAGGAATTGAAAATCCGCATCCAAAAGAGGCCACCCTGACTGATAACTGAAAAGTGGTGTAAAAACCAACTCACTCACTCATTTTCTGCAACATTAACACAATTAAGCTACATGCTGTGATCGTGGTCATATGACTGAAAACATTTCAAAGATGCAATAAACATCACTGACTCATTTGCACCTCCTGTCAAAACAGGGAGACGTCTAGTATAGAGAAGCATGTCAAGTCCCTGGTGCGACTCCTGGAGATGTGCCACACACACAACCTCACCCCCGCCAAGAAGGAGGAAGACCCACCCCACGTCAAGATAGCCTCTGACGTCATGAGTTGTCTCTTCATGGTAGGAATAGTCCTGTGCTGTGGTCGTAGTTACGCATGGAAGTC
Source organism: Haliotis cracherodii (assembly GCF_022045235.1). Classification (NCBI taxonomy): domain Eukaryota; kingdom Metazoa; phylum Mollusca; class Gastropoda; order Lepetellida; family Haliotidae; genus Haliotis; species Haliotis cracherodii. The sequence continues at coordinate 6,155,322 of NW_027266279.1, read as the reverse complement.
AAGGGTCCTTGTGATAAACCTAATGTTAAAAGATTTCCGGGATCTCTGTAGCAGAGGATCTCAAAGACCACAGGACCCCCTTAACTTCAAACACTGTCATATTCAGCACTACTAAATCCTTTTGATTTTCTTGTCCTGAGGTGCCATTAACAATTACATTATTGACATGTTCTGATGTTCAACCCCAAATTTCCTTATTGTTAGGTTCTGTTAACATGTTTAGAGGTTAGGTTAGGTTAGGTTAGGTTAGGCTAGGCTAGGCTAGGCTAGGTTAGGCTAGGCTAGGCTAGGCTAGGCTAGGCTAGGTTAGGTTAGGTTAGGTTAGGTTATGTCACTGACTTCACCGATGATTGTCATCACGACCCTTGTGTATGCATAACAGGCTTCTCTACTCCAGTATAACAATATCTACTCTACTGTGTAAACATTGCCTCCTACTTAATATTCTTGTCAACCACACTCTGTCTATCACTTGCTTGATAACGATGTTAGAACCTACACCGAAACGTCGCTCTTAATTGTAATAAGGAAGTTGTTCATCATTAGATTCTAATCCTTACTTAGTACTCTATCTTCTAAATGCCTATCAAAGAAGGAAATTTACACTTGAGTCTAATATGTTATGATAACAACCCCAAATTTATGATTGAGTCTGATGCATTCTGAAAACAACCCCAAAGTTAAACTTGTGACTGATGTGTTCTGATAACAACCCCAAATTTACAATAGAGTCCAATGAAAGTCTATGGGAGCAAATCTTTAGGACCCTTGGACCACCCTTAGTTTTAAACACTGTGTTTTAAACACCTAATGTTTGATGTACCCTGATTTTGATTGTGGCAGCCACCATTTTATTATAATTACGTCATATATTATGCTAAATTTAAGACAATTATGCAAATGAACTGAACGACAACGACAACAACACAGTTTGCAGCACTGTTTCCTGGAAGTTCTAAAATAGCTTTTAATGCAAAGTGATGAAAGTCTTTGACATCAACCGGAATTAATCCAGAGACCTTTGTGTTTTCATCCAACATTAATCTGGTGACCTTTGATTAGTGACCACTGTCCTACTCTGAAGATGACCATTGGTGTCTCTGTTTGCAGCACTACAACAAGGAGTGTGTGATGACGCTGGCTATCCCAGCAGTGGTGCAGTTCCTGGACTGTGAGAATAAAGACCTTTCACGGAACGTGTCCAGTTACCTCTCCCTTGCCACCATCGACAATGCTGACCTCTTGGCCAAACACATGGCCCTCATCGTAGTTAGTGTCCTGCGTGGTAGGTAGCTGTACTGTCCTGTGAGGTAGGTAGCTGTAGTGTCCTGTGGGGAAGGTAGCTAAAGTGTCCTGCGTGGTAGGTAGCTGTAGTGTCCTGTGAGGTAGGTAGCTGTACTGTCCTGTGAGGTAGGTAGCTATAGTCTCCTGTGGGGTAGGTGGCTGTACTGTCCTGTGAGGTAGGTAGCTGTAGTGTCCTGTGAGGTAGGTAGCTGTACTGTCGTGTGGGGTAGGTGGCTGTAGTGTCCTGCATGGTAGGTAGCTGTAGCTTCCTGTGGGGTAGGTGGCTGTAGTGCCCTATGGGGTAGGTGGCTGTACTGTCCTGTGAGGTAGGTAGCTATAGTCTCCTGTGGGGTAGGTGGCTGTACTGTCCTGTGAGGTAGGTAGCTGTAGTGTCCTGTGAGGTAGGTGGCTGTAGTGTCCTGTGGGGTAGGTCGCTGTACTGTACTGTGAGGTTGGTGGCTGTAGTGTCGTGTGGGTAAGGTAGCTGTAGTGTCCTGCGTGGTAGGTGGCTGTAGTGTCCTATGGGGTAGGTAGCTGTACTGTACTGTGAGGTAGGTAGCTGTAGTGTCCTGTGGGGTAGGTGGCTGTAGCTTCCTGTGGGGTAGGTAGCTGTAGTGTCCTCTGAGGTAGGTAGCTGTAGTATCCTCTGGGGTAGGTAGCTGTAGTGTCCTCTGGGGTAGGTAGCTGTAGTGTGCTGCGTGGTAGGTAGCTGTAGTGTCCTGTTGGGTATATATCTGCAATGTCCGGTCGGGTAGGTGGCTGTAGTGTCCTGTTTGGTAGGTGGCTGTAGTGTCCTGCGTGGTGTGTGATGCATGACCTATGTGTGTGATACGTGACACGTGCTTGTGTGATACGTGACCTGTGTGTGTGATATGTGACCTGTGTGTGTGTGATACATGACCTGTGTGTTATACATCACCTGTGTGTATTACATGACCAGTGTGTGATACATGACCTGTGTCTGATACCTGACCCGTGTGTGTGTGATACATGACCTGTGTGTGTGATACATCACCTGTGTGTAATACATGACCTGTGTGTGTGATACATGACCTGTGTGATACATGACCTGCGTGTGTAAAATATGACCTGTGTGTGAAATACATGACCTGTGTGTGTAATACATGACCTCTGTGTGTGATACATGAGCTGTTTGTGTGATACATGACCTGTGTGATACATGATGTGTGTGTGTGATAAATGACCTGTGTGGAATACATGCCCTGTGTGTGTGATACATGTCCTGTGTGATACATGACCTCTGTGTGTGATGCATGACCTCTGTGTGTGATACATGACCTCTGTGTGTGATACATGACCTGTGTGATACATGACCTCTGTGTGTGATGCATGACCTCTGTGTGTGATACATGACCTCTGTGTGTGATACATGACCTGTGTGATACAAGACCTGTGTGATACATGACCTCTGTGTGTGATGCATGACCTCTGTGTGTGATACATGACCTCTGTGTGTGATACATGACCTGTGTGATACATGACCTGTGTGTGTGATGCATGACCTCAGTGTGTTATACATGACCTCTGTGTGGGATACATGACCTGTGTGTTATACATGCCCTCTGTGTGTGATACATGACCTGTGTGTTATACATGACCTGTGTGTTATACATGACCTCTGTGTGTGATACATGACCTGTGTGTGTGATACATGACCTGTGTGTGTGATACATGACCTGTGTGTGTGATACATGACCTGTGTGTGTGATACATGACCTGTGTGTTATACATGCCCTCTGTGTGTGATACATGACCTGTGTGCTGGATACATGACCTGTGTGTGTGATACATGACCTGTGTGTGTGATACATGACCTGTGTGTGACACATGCCCTCTGTGGTGTCCAGGTAACTACCAGATGAGTCAGGTGATGCCACAGATCTACACCCAGAACCCGGCGCCGTTGGACGACCATGTAGATGACCTGGTAGCCTTGCTGGACAAGTGTGACTCCTCCGAGAAAGTTTCCCTCATCCAGGTCTTTGGTTCCGTTGCCAAGAAGAAACCCCAGGTAGATGCAGCAGCAAATGGATGTCATGTGTCAACACTGAAATATCTTTCTTGTCATGGTTACAGACTTTTATTGCGTTAATGATATCTACACTTATATGTATGCTGATAGAGTTACCATGTCTGTTGTCAGGGTTATTATGGAACTTGATTCAACAGGAACCAGGTGATTTTGACATAAAAAAAACCCTAGTTGCACCAGACAAAACCAAGTTGCACAAATTTATCAGACTGAGAGTTGAATGTGCACCCACTGTTTGATGATGTCAACACCCCCCACAAAAAAACAACAAACAACAACAACAAAACAAACCACAACAAAAAATATGACAAATAACACATAACAGGTTTTGTTGAAGTAGTATTTTATATAAAGCTTAGGGGTACTGAGTGTTGTTCAAAGACCGATTTTGTATGGACAAGTAAGGGTTAGCCACAAATTTGAAAGATTTAGACATGCACTTTGCCTTGTAGATTTAAATATTAGGTTGCATTTTTCAATAATAGTTTGCACTGGTGCATGTTTTATATTGCTTATTCGAGCCCTGGTGATCCAATATATATTCTGTTGTCATATTGATGGGTGCATACAACAAATAAACAATATTCATATTTTACATACAGCATTATATGTGTGCATTGTATATAGATCGTATGGTATTTATGCAGATTGTGTCATGACATATTTTCATGCCTGCATCACATTGTGGAATATTTCTGATCTGGTATATACTCACTCCTCTCCATCTGTCCATGATTGTGGAAGTCAATAATATATAATTTTTTAATTTGAAGTTTACACGATATACGACTTTTCCATTGGACGAGAAGCTGGTCACATGACTGAGAAACTGACGTTCATAAGCTGGGCAATTACGTCCATACGTTCAGCGTGAGGTGTCACTCCGTGCCGGGACTACTTTCCAATACATTCCTAGGAAAACCCTTCATGGGAATTCCTTTGCTGACGTTCATACAGTTTAGCCCTCACTCTATGAAAGTTCACACTCCAAGGAACTCACACAAAGTGAAAGTCAATTCTTAAATGTTGAAATATTTTGTTAGATTAATTTGTTCGAAAAAGATTATTCATTTCTTAGTTTTCAAAATATTGTCTTTAACATGCTTTCTCTTTTATTCTGTTCATTCTCAGCTTTTAGAGGAGCATGTTCCCAAGTTCTGTGAGCTGTTCCCTAGCAACATGCTGGGAGCTGTGGTGATGATCATGTTTGTTGACATGGCAACTGACAAACCCAAAACATTTGTTGAGCATCGTGCAAAGCTGGAGGAAGTTGCAGATCAGCAGCCAATACTGGTGCCACAGGTTGCCCAGATCATGGGCGCCATTGGCACCATCAGTCAGGTTAGTAGTGGGGAATATCAAGCAGTAGACAATACTGGTGCCACAGGTTGCCCAGATCATGGGTGCCATCGGCACTGTCAGGCAGGTCAGTAGTGGGGAATATCAAGCAGTAAACAATACTGGTGCCACAGGTTGCCCAGATCATGGGTGCCATCGACACCATCAGTCCAGTCAGTAGTGGGGAATATCAAGCAGTAAACAATACTGGTGCCACAGGTTGCCCAGATCATGGGTGCCATCGGCACCATCAGTCAGGTCAGTAGTGGGGAATATCAAGCAGTAAACAATACTGGTGCCACAGGTTGCCCAGATCAAGGGTGCCATCGACACCATCAGTCCAGTCAGTAGTGGGGAGTTTCAAGCAGTAGACAATACTGGTGCCACAGGTTGCCCAGATCATTGGGCCCATCGACACCATCAGTCAGGTCAGTAGTGGGGAATATCAAGCAGTAGACAATACTGGTGCCACAGGTTGCCCAGATCATGGGTGTCATCGGCACTGTCAGTCAGGTCAGTAGTGGGGAATATCAAGCAGTAAACAATACTGGTGCCACAGGTTGCCCAGATCATGGGTGCCATCGACACCATCAGTCCAGTCAGTAGTGGGGAGTTTCAAGCAGTAGACAATACTGGTGCCACAGATAGCCCAGATCATGGGTGTCATCGGCACTGTCAGTCAGGTCAGTAGTGGGGAGTATCAAGCAGTAAACAATACCCGGGTACCCGACCCCCTATTACCCGACCCTACCCGGGTACCCACTGTAGGTCTCAGGAGTTGGGAACAAAATGTCTGATTAGTAATTGTTTTACCGCAGCCCTGGCTAAAACTGTTTAGATACATGCATGGAACAATCAGATCATACGTTCAATGAAGTTGACTGAAGCTTTATCTTTACTCAAACATATACAAGTCAAAAGGAATGTGTGCATGGTCAGAAAGTAATGCGAGCATTAGCGACTTGTAGTGTAACCACTTAGCTATAGTGAGTTTTGTCATTAAACAATATATCACATGAGTAACCACGGGTCCGGGTTGTCCTGTCGTTATCTGCTTAGATTGGGAATGCCCTTTATCATTGTAATAGTATGGCCAATAATATGTCGCAGAGATCTAATGATAAACCACAGGAAATCTGACACTGGTCTTCTGTTTCATGACCAGACGGAAGCTAAGAAGTCGATGAACTATCTGGTGAGTAGGTTAACGACAACAGAGCCAGCCCTATTACCCACAATCCTCCAGGAGATACGAGGTATTGGCCTGAATCACAACACCCTGTTGGTGGACAACATGGAGGAAGTGGGAAAGCTGGCATCCAGTGGATCCAGTGCAGTTCGACTCTTTGTTCAACAAATGAAAGAAGATCTCAAGAAATAGTAGGTGTACCTAATCTCCAGGGCCCCGTTCCACAAAGTGATCTTAGCGCTAAGTCAATCGTAACTCCCATTCTTTAACACCGACTTATGACAATCGTAGCGCTTAGATCGCTTTGTGGAACGGGGCCCAGTACATGATTTGCTGCACGTCTTCCGTTTCATTTCTTGGTGTAATTGAAATTAATTTTAAAATAATTTGCAAAATTAAGTTTGGATTGTTGGAAATATAAGACATTTTTGGTCTTTTGGATTTAAGGTTAGGAACAAGAAAACAATGTCTGGATGGTAAAACATATAAAAATGATATAAAAAGTGAGAAGCATCATCTTAATTGTACCAGCTAATAGGGGTGACTATTGGTCTGGAAATCACAATTGCGATAACTCTGGATATTGAAAGAAACTATTGCGATAACTGTTGATATTGCAAGCAACTATTTCGATAAATATCGATAGTTTTCAGTGTATCAATTTAGATGGATTTTAGAGTTAATTAAATCTTGGAACTGAAGTTTCCTTTAAATGTGATAGCCATAACAACAAATAAAAAGTTTGAGATATGACTGATTTGTTTTTTCTTTGCCCTAATAATCTAAGAAAAAGAAACTTCCACATTACCATGTGTAAATTACTTCCACTCATGATCAAAAGAAAAACAAATTTGAACAGCATTTGACTCAATCATATGATATGTTAAATACAATCGAAACTATCGATATTCCTAACTGAAATTGATACTATTGATTGGAAACTGATTTAATAATCGATTTATTGACCTTAAGTGCTTACCAATAGCAATATATCAATATTTAGATTTATCGTGACACCCCTACCAGCTAAGCTAGAAACTTACACAGCTCATCTAATACATCCTGAAACTTCGCCTCCTAAAATAATGATTTTCTTCTTGATTGAGAGGGGTTGATACCATACAGAAGATTAAGACAGACTGACTACAACTTTTATGTAACAATCACATAACAGAACAGTCAACATTGAAAGTTCTCAGCTTTCTTAAAAAGTGTAGTTGTGATTGGTACTTATTACAAACAACTTAAGTATTTGTAAAAATGGCAGTTTTTTAATTTAAACAGTTGGCATCATACCATTCAGGAAATGCGGCAATGTGTTGTTTATTATTGTCTTCATTGAGGAAAAGTTGGCTGAACAGTGTGGGGCATGGGTGGCCCAGTCGTCTGAGGCACTGCAAATCAATGTGCAGAGTTGTGTCCCTTGGGCACGCCAGAAACCTATGATTGTGGGTTCCAATCCCGGTTCGTCCCAATTATGGTTCTAGGTTTGTCAGCACCATACCTGTGCTTGTTGGTTTCACGAAAGTGGTTACTGTCTGAGACCTGTGTCGCTTTAGGCTTTCCTCCCACATTAAGCTGACACACAGTGATATGATTGGAATACTGTTAAAAGTAGCATTAAACCCAACTCACTCACTCACTGTCCGGGGTAGAATAGGTCTTCAGCAACCCATGCTTGCCGTAACAGGTGACTATGCTTGTTGTAAAAGGCGACTAAGGGGATCGGCTCACTGACTTGGTTGATGCATGTCATTGTATCCCAATTGTGTCCCTTCATCAGCTTCGGTAATTGAGTCATCTCCCTTTGTTACATGAAATGAGAGTTATTTCCCCTTCTTACTTCAGTGATGGTGAGAAGGAGATGAAATCAGTGTCCAGCCAGACAGAAGGAACCATCACTATCATCACCGTGGGCAACCCACCGAATGCAACCCATCCTAGTGGCACAGTGTCTGTCAAGACAACTACGCTGCCATCAAGCAATATGGCGAGTCAGCAATCGTTGGCAAAGTCTTCCAGGTGAGTAGCAAGATCATGAAGGGTTTCACATCATGCAGAAATCCTGCATAGTTGGTGCCATTGTCATCGAAATTATTGTCATGCAAATATATATACAGTATATTTCAATTGTATTATGGGCCGGTGGCCTGAAGTACCGAATAAATTTGTCTGCCTGTCATCGAAATTACTCATAACGTACTATGAATGAGTCATGTCAATGATATTTGATGCAATCATGAAAATCAGATCATCTAGTGATTTTTATGATTTATGATATGATTTCTCTCTTCATGAAGATCTGACAACAGCTCCATAGTAGGTCACATCAGGTGAACCCTGAGCTAACTTTGACTGGCCCATGGAAATGAAGTATGTGCGAGCCAATTAGATGTCAGCTTACTAAAAAGATTTGGCTTCATTTCTTTACAATTTTGAATTTGGAAATTTTGGTTTTTACAAAAGAAAACTTACTCAGAACACACATATTCCATCATTGGTACTCCCTTTTAGGTGTAGATGCCAAGCTTTCTGAAACAACTGGGTGTATAACACATCTTCCCGTGGCAAGGGCGTTAACTGACTATAAAAGTACAGTTTCCACCCTTGCCAAACTAAGCAAAAAATTTCAGCCTCGAGTTAGTGCCACCAGTGGCTATTATAAGTTATGTCCCTTCTATGTCCCTCAAATTGACCAATCAGATTCCATCTTTCACTTCACTTGCTTTTGCTTCAAACAAAATGGCGACACCCAGTCAAGACGATCTGATCGATAATCAAGATCTATATTGTAGTAAAATGGGTCTTACCTTGTGAAGTGCATCAAATCACTTGATCACCTTAATTAAAAACATGAAAAGATTTGCAAAATATCTCTCGACGCCCAATTGTTTTGCATATCCTTCGGTCGACCAAAATCTGCACGTTGAAATCCATGTTGTTTACGAACCGGTAGTTCATTACATGATTTTGATTGGACTATGCATAGTCCAGGCAAAATGCAACTTCGAAATTCTAGCCTAATTCGACAAGGGTGGAAACTGGACTTTTTCAGTCATTTAACGCCCTAGCTTCGGGAAGGTGTGTATAACATAGCCACAACCAAATAATAGTGCAGATTTTATCATTTACATTCGGAACAGGCTGATTAACTTTGTTTTCAAGATACAGAAATCAGATGTGCTGGTATGAATGTTTTGCTCTTTTGAATCGAGAATTCATAAGTTTCAATGCCGATTAGCTGATCAGAAGGTTCGTCTGATGTGACCTTGGGTGTCTTCATATCTTCACACACAGAGTTATCGTATCAAAATTAATTATCTTTTTTCATGAGATTAGATTTGTGTTACTCAGTACGACTTGCTACATACACATCCAAGGGATTGATACAGAAATTGTTTATTGTTTTGTTATGATGTCCCCAGCAGTAGAACGTACATAAAGTGACTATGACTTGCATGCATTTCTATACAGTAAACTAGAGTTATAACGAACACGCTTATAACGAACTGACGGATATAACGAACTTACTTTTTGGTCCCGACTATTTGCAGTAGTTATGCTGTATATATGCTTATAACGAACTACGGTTATAACAAACTAAAATTAGAAGTCCCTTTGAGTTCGTTATAACCGTAGTTGACTGTACATGAAAAGGTTGTGATGATAAGATTGTCAGAAGCTATGTCTTGTTTTAAAGATGTTGTTGACTAAAAGTTATAAATATTGTAATGCAGGATAAGTATACAAATGTACAAAATATTTAGATTTTACTAACACTACTAACAAAGTTGTGCTCATGACTTTCAAAAACATGTGCAGTGATTCCCAGTTTCATATGCAAAGTACTAGGGAATGGCAAGCCAAAAACAGTTTTTTATGAAATGGAGGCATGCACAGCTTTTGGGGAAAGGGGTGGGGATGCTAGCTCATAATTCGGGAAACAATTTGCATGAGTGAGGAAATGATTTAGTTAAAATATGTGTTTTAGTCTGTTTTCAGTCGTACAAATGGGTATCTCTCATACCCTGACGTCTAGTTGCACGTTTAAGAATTTTATATTCAACGTGGTTAGTATACTTCACAAAGGTGTGTGTGCACCCTGGATCTGCGTATGGAATCGGAAATGGTAGATGTCAGTCTGCTATATAAAAAAGCTGTTAGAGATGCAGAAGTGAAACAGTTTTGAAGTCTGATCACAACATGCAGAGTCTGGATTTTCTAATGTGGACAGGCCATAACATTATGTTGTTTTCAGAATAATCAGGATATTATGTTGTGCTATCAGCAGGGTAGTTCTGTGTGACAATAAAACACTCTAAATTATTGATAATCCACACCCATAGCTAAGAGGTACAAATTGAGTTGTGGTACTCCAAAATGGCAAATATGATTAATTCAAGCTTTAAAAATTAATATTGAATAATGGAGTCCATGTATACCATGTAGGGGCACAATGGTTTCCCGCTAAAATTCCTTCAGTTGGCTGTGTGCTGTGGTCGTCTTGAAACAAAATATGTCAGCAATGGGTCCAGGGTATTTATCTCTAAATTTTCAATAGATAATGTGACTGTAAACCTCCCAGGTTGTGTCCCCTGCCCTCTTCGGACCTGATGATGAAGTTCCAGTGCACACTGATACATTGATCAGGGTAACATAAATGTAGTGCTGTGACTTCAATGAATTCTTAAACATGTCTGAGTTGGCCTTGAAGTGAATCTTTATGTCTGTCAGTCTGTTGTGGAAACACCCTGTATGCTTGTTTGCTTGTTTTTTGTGTAACGCCCCTCTCAGCAATAGTCCAGTTATATGACGGTGGATCAAACCAGTGATTGATGTTAGGAGCAACAATCTTCACCATCAGGCCACGCTGACAAGCTGTTAACCAAGTCACCATGTCTGACCACCCACTTCATTCGACACCTCTTATGACCTGGAAGGTTAACGTTGCTGGGGGCCATTTCTAACCTAGAATCCTCACTGGTTGTGCTGAATGAGTACACATGTATTTGCTTGCGTTTCCAGGGCAAGCAGCTCCAACATGGGTGTTGGGAGTGACCGAGCAGGGAGTCCGACGTCAACACTTATATCAGAGAGACTCTCCGCCAATAGTGCCTCCACATTGACGGGACAGAACCAATCTGTGAGTGTCTTGTCTTTCTCTACATACCTAATCTCTTTCAAATCAGATCTCTGTCCCAGATTTGATACTCTCTATGTCAAGATCTGAAAAAAATTCCATATCAGCCAATCATCATGTAGATTTCTAAATTCTCATTACAAGTAAGCAAAGCAGTAACAAACATAAATGGGAAGTTCCGAATGGAGAATAATAATGGCCACCTTGTCTTGTGGTTATTTTACACCCAAATAAGGTTTGAATTTAATCAGATTTTCTGAATACCCTGCATGGGATGTCTGAGTCTTTACTGCAATCATTTCCAGAACATTTACATTTCTAACCTTGTTTGTTATCAGCTTTTATTTAAATACTTTAATTTCATGTTGTAGGCCTCCAGGTTTAGCTTTTTACTTTATGAACTAGTGGCTCCTTACATTTGTTTACAAGGAGCCAGGGGAAAATTAAAGGAGCCAAACTTCAATGTCATAATCAGTAAAACATGATACTGTAATGCATATGTAATTTATTAGAAACTACCTAAATCATAATAAAAGCCCAGGGGCCACAAAGCGATCTTAGCACTACAACTGCTGTAAGTCTCTGTTAAAGCAGAGCTACAGATAAGCAGCGTATTTGAGTAAAATACCCCCAAAATATTTCAAACCCAATTACTTTCAATTAACTTGCATACAGAAATGCATGCATTAAATGAAAAATTCAAATGTATAAAAGCAGCACGCCTAAATACCCAATGAAGCTTTTTCAGCATGCGTACAAAGGACCTAATTTCCGAAACACAATTATGAGCTAATTTACTTTCCGAGTGAAGCCTATATATTTGGAACAGTTATCATGGTTATATACATCTAAAACATTGTTTCATTTTTTTAAATATAAAAATGTTCACTTATTGGGGAAAAAACCCAATAGAGTTATGAATAGATCAGTGAAAAATGTTTGGTTACCCAATGAAAAATGTAATAACCCAATTAAAATAGAAACCCTAGAGTAAAAACTCAATTGCTCTAAAAGTTATCTGAAGCTCTGTTAAAGTATGGTAGTTACGATCGTCTTAGTGCTAAGATCGCTTTGTGGAAAGGGGGGCCTGGTCAGTATTTGTTCTTGTATCTTATATCTATCTCTTAAATTATGCGTTTAGTAATATCAGGGTACCAGCTTGATGTTTTCCAAGTGCCTGAACACTTCCCTTGGTGTACAAGATGCAAGATGATCACATTGTTTCAGTTTGAACCTACCCATGATGGCGTGCAACATTTCTGTGAGAAACATCTGAGTAAAATCAAGAACTTCATCAGCAGCCTCAAAGCCAGGATCCCCTTGCCAACAAAGTGCAGTGTTGTCAGTAAGTAATTATTCAAGTTATTCAATATACTTCACCCATGCTTTTTTTATATTAAATAAGATAACATTTGTATTACAGGGGCTTACCTGTCCAATTGATTTTATTTTTAAAAAGGGCGGTCGCATTGCCTGGTAGTTAAAACATTAATGCCAAAGTTTCAGTTCTAATCCTAGTGTGGGTATAATATGTACAGGGTTAGAAACTAACAGTTTTTGTCCACTAGTCCTTATAATGATAACATATAGCAAAACCCTAAAAATGGGCCAATTTCTACTAGTCCTTAGGATACCTTTACTATTGGGCAGGTTGGTTAGGACTACAGGACTAGTGCCAATCTCTAACGCTGAATGTACCAATTGACTTCACATATGGCTGGAATATTATTAGTTATGGTGTTTTTAGTGGCTGTATACGGTGTCATATTAGGTTAGCAGAAGAATATTTTGCAAGGCGTTAGCATCACAATTAATTATTTTAAAACACAAAACAGTGTCGAATAATGATTTTCTGCACCAAAATTTTCATGTGAAATATGTGAGGTGCCTGGTGGAAAATCCAAAATGGCTGTTAATGACGGTATACGGTCGCATATTAGGTCAGTAACAACCATCTCTGATTTTTTCTGACAGTATACGGGCTCATGTGGGGTCAGTAGTTCTGCTCTCTGATTGGTCAATCTCACTTTGAGGCATAGTAATGCTAATAGTGAGGCATCAAACCAAACCCACTCCCTCTGTTTTAGAGTTAGAGTGGGTAGATGTAGAATTACCTGCTTGTAACACATAATAAGTCAGCTGCTACTTTCAGAGTCAACAGTCAGACCGTGAATTTATCACCTTTTAGGTCAGTTCAATTTTGGACATGAATTTATTGTTATCAAACATGTATTTTTGAGATTTGCTAATGGCATTAGGGAATGTCCAATCAAAAGTTCATAAAATCATAAAAATGCCCTTTCGAAGATTGATATAATCATGAAAATGTTGCATTGAAAGTTGACATTAATATGAGAATTCCCTATTGCCATCTGTCTCGGGCCAACTGACTGCATGCTGTATCTCATGTTTCTAGACGGCCGACGGCGGTACCTGCGCCTCCACTTTCAGTGTTGTAGTCAGTCGGAGCAGTGCCTGTATTTCAACAGCTACTTCACACTCAACACACGCCTACCCAAAACATGGATACACCTCATGTTTTTATCTGTACAGGTAAGCTTCATATATATATCCAGTTTCATAAATGCTCCTTAAAGAATATTGCTCTCTGACTGTCCGAAAAATCAATACACATCCTTTTCGTATGTCATGATCTCATCATGTTTGAGGTAAATTGGTGTCAATTGCTTGTCAGGTCACAACTGACTCGGTTTGCAGTTTAAGTTAACTTAGAAGTTCTGTTGACTGATGCAATTGTCACACAAGAATATTTCCTTGAAAATAAGTCTTTTGTAACTTATTAACTCACAGTGTTACCGGGGGCACGGGTGGTCCAGTCATCGAAGACGCCACGATTCTCTGTGCAGAGTTACGTCCCCTGGGCACGCCAGAAACCTATTGTTGTGGGTTCAAATCCTGGTTCGCCCTGATTATGTTTCTAGGTTTGTCAGCACCATACCCGTGCTCGTGGCTTTCACCAAAGTGGTAAACGTCTGAGACCTGCATCACTTCGGACTTTCCTCCCACGTTCAACTGACACGCTTTAACCCAACTCACTCACAGTGTTACCCCGGGTTAAAATTAGCAACCCATGCTTAACACGAACAGGTGCATAGGCTCTCTGACTTGGTTGATGCATGTCTTTGTATGCCTATTGCATAGATCAATGCTCATAATGGCAGTCACTATATTGTCTGGTCCAGACTCTATTATTTACAGACCGCTGTCATATAGCTGGAATATTGCTAAGCACAGCATTATTCAACAAATGAAAGTCATCATGCACCAACGACAGGGATTGTTTCTCGATTCCAAATATGCCACACCATGTTAGCTAGGATACTATCACTATTAACTGCCCTACCTTCAGAGACATGTGCAGGTTGATATTTATATCAACAGAGACTGACCAGTGATAGGTTAACTACAAAGCAGATTTTGATTTGCCGTTACACATTGCAAGCTTGTGTACCTGCGTGTGTATGTTCTCCAGGCACAGTCCTCCTCAGCTCTGAGTCAGCGAGACACCAACGTGAGCTGCCTGAAGCGCTGCTGGGATGCTCTGAAGGGGGAGCGGGGCAACAGCAGCTTCCTGACCCTCATGACATCCACCTTCCCTGCACAGAAGGTGAGCTACAGAATAACATTTGTATCTAAGATGGTGTTAACAATGAGATAAACTGCTCTGATAAATTTGGTATCAAAACCCAATCATTATGCATGAGGTCACCGATTAAATGAACAGCATGGTTGGGTAAATACAAAATTTGGCCCAAATCAGGTCCTTGGTTTGTCTGCATTATGAGTTGATGTGTACTGATGTGACATTGAACCCTAATCTCATTATGATTTGATGTGTAGTGATGTGACATTGAACCCTAATCTCATTATGAGTTGATGTGTACTGATGTGACATTGAACCCTAATCTCATTATGAGTTGATGTGTACTGATGTGACATTGAACCCTAATCTCATTATGAGTTGATGTGTACTGATGTGACATTGAACCCTAATCTCATTATGAGTTGATGTGTAGTGATGTGACATTGAACCCTAATCTCATTATGAGTTGATGTGTAGTGATGTGACATTGAACCCTAATCTCATTATGAGTTGATGTGTACTGATGTGACATTGAACCCTAATCTCATTGTGAGTTGATGTGTAGTGATGTGACATTGAACCCTAATCTCATTATGAGTTGATGTGTAGTGATGTGACATTGAACCCTAATCTCATTATGAGTTGATGTGTACTGATGTGACATTGAACCCTAATCTCATTATGAGTTGATGTGTACTGATGTGACATTGAACCCTAATCTCACTATGAGTTGATGTGTACTGATGTGACATTGAACCCTAATCTCATTATGAGTTGATGTGTACTGATGTGACATTGAACCCTAATCTCATTATGGTCAGTGTTTGAAATAATTTTAAAACCCATCAAGACAGATCCATTAATGTTGCCTGCCCATCTTAAAAGTTACAAGCCCGCATTCAGACATTATGAATATTAACAATTTGCATGAAATATGAAACAAATTGCATCTTGATTAACTGAGAATCTATGAGGAGTTATAATAACACTGAATACATAAGTAGTCTTAAAATTAACTGCCGGACAGTCAGACAGGTGGAGGAAAATCTCATGCAGCCGACAGAAAAGTTACCAGCCAGGGTCAGGCAGGCAGGCAGGGTCAAATGGTAAAGACATAAACCAAATTGTTATAGAAAGTGGGCATCTTATGGTCACAAGAACCCACTCATTCTTTATGTAGACTTAGCAGCCAAATTTCGGTCAGGGTTTTGCCTGATGCAATCACCTATGGAGGTGTTCTCAGGTCTTCACTCCGAGAGGTATTGTATTGGAGTAAAACATCTTATCTTATTATCCCCCGCCCAACAAAGTTGGCGGGGGATATAGAAACGGGCTCCGTCAGTCCTTACATCAGTCTGTCCGTCCGTCTGTACGTTCATTCGTCACGTTTTGTTTCCGTAACAGAACTCATAAACCGTCAAACTTTGCAGGTCTGTCAAGTACATGCTGAACTGCTACCTTTTGCTATTTAGAAATTTTAGAATTTTTTTATTTTTTACGGTTCCATGACAACAAGATGGACTAAGGTTCCAAACTCTTCTTTTTTTTACAATTTCCATGACAAGTTCCACCTCGGTTAAAAAAGGTTAGGGTTTGTTTAGATTTAATCATGTCCTAAATTCTGCAACAGGGGCGGGGGATATAGCCACATTAGTGGCAAACTCTTGTTGAGATTGAAACCCTGTGGTAACTTTGGGTTGGAACTGAAGCCCAGCAACCTATGCTGGTAGTAAGACGTGACTTCATGGATCGGGGGGTCAGACTGGAGACTTGGTTGATTGCATGTCATTGTGCCCAGATGGCATGGATCGTTGCTCACAATATCAATCACTGGATTGTCAACTCCAGACTAGATTATTTACAGGCCGCCATCATATAGTTCAATACAGCTGAATGAGGCATTCAGCAACAGCCACACACTTAATGAGATTGCTTCTTTGAACTGTGTGAACTTGGATCATTGCTCAAACCATCATGTGTTATTCTGATTTGAACAATCTTTTGTTCTTCATTGTTGTGTAGGATCAAGATACGCTGCTACATGAACTCCACGATGAGCGCTACTTTGATGTGTTTGAGTTGAGCGTGACACAGGAGAACTGGGCATGCTTCATGTGCAACCACCCAGAGAAAGTGTCCGGCTTGCTACAGGATGGCCTGCCTGTCATAGCGGTGAGTCATGTTCGCTCTCCTACCCAGAGATTGTTCATAATATCAATCACTTCACTATTTACTGACCACGCTCATACAGCTGATATATGACGGAGTGTGGCGTTAAACAACGGACATCCATTTCAATTTTTAAAAGTCTACAAATGTTGATAAGCATATGACAAGAAATGGTTGAATTCACTGAGAAAATATGAAACAAAAAAAATAGTACCATTTGGCTAATTCCTTTGTCCTCTACACAGCTGGTTTTTTGGGGGGGGAAAATGCACTGTACAGAAGAAAATATTGTAGTCAAACATTCCAGAGTACCCATTTGTTTATGTCAATTTACTGTTTCAATGTTTTGATGATCACATGTTTTATTATCATTGTTTATTGCGAGATTGTAGAATTGTGTAAAGAAAATTAATTCTAAATCACTTGATATTATAAAAATGAGGCAAAGATAATTATGAAAACATATGCATCAGCTGTTTTAAGCACATAAGGCTGGTTAACTGGTCAGTAGACATGGAAGATTTTTGTGTCTGCTTTTGATTTAATTCATTGGAAAACATGAAGATTCCAAGAAGTTGAGTTCTGGTATTCATAACAGTGTCAATGCTTGGTACAACCATAGTGACCACCACTAGTTGATTCAAATTAGAAGAAAAGAACATTTCTCAGGATTTTACTCATCAAGGATTACATTTATATAGGGCTGCACTCTACCAGGTCGACTGAACACCATCACTACCCCAGAAAACCGCCAGCCCGCACCATTGTTCTGAAATCCAACCCGAGAACCAATTTCTTTTTTAGCCTAACACTAATATCAATCAGCCTATTGCCAGAGATATAGAGTGCCTTATCAAAGCTCAGTGCTGTGTGCCCACTTCTGTGTTAGTGGGCTAGACAGTGAAGTTCAAATTCAATTCAAGTTCAAAGACAAAGAATGTGAACCCAGGTCTCCTTGTAGATAATTTATTGTCTTCTGAATACTTTGTCAGGGCCAGCTGAAGGAGAAGAAGGGCCGCTGGAAGTTCCTGAAACGCTGGAAGACGCGCTACTTCACCCTCTCTGGGGGCAACTTCACCTACAGCAAGAGTGATTCGGTCAGTAACACCCACAGGCCCAGAGTATACTTTGTGTCAAGTAAATTTAACTGTTGGTCATTGCAATGCTCCAAGATAGAGCATTCATTTTTGCCGACTTGGAAAAATTTTGGAAATTTAGTTACATGTGTTTTTGTTGATATTTTTAGCCTCAGTATTGTTAGAAGTATTATACTGGGAATATTTGAAAAGCAATGTTGACAGCAACTTTTGTGAAGTGGCTGACTGTTGATTACATATCCAGGTGAGCTACAGAACCATGGCACTGTCTTTACATCTTCTCAGAAAACAATGGACAACATGCATGGAACTTGCATGGAGGATCCGTAACATTGTGTGTTTCTCAATTTATTCTCATTCATGCTTTTGAAAAAGGAAAATATTTTTGTCCATTTCTGTTTGCATCGATGTTCGAGACATGGTCTGTAATGAGTATGGAGTGGGCCTGAACATATGTAGGATGTTTCTGTCTGTATTTTGATGCCATGTCTAACTTGTTAATGCCGCCATGAAGATCCGGTTTAGAATTTATCTTCAGCAACCTGTGCTTGTTGAATGAGGCGATCGGGAGGGTGGTTAGGCTCTCTGACTTAGTTGATGCATGTCATCATATCCCAAATGTGTAGTTTGATGTTCATGATGGCAATCACTGGATTGTCTGTTCCAGTTTCGATCCTTTACAGACCTCTGTCATCTGGCTGGAATATTGCTGAGCTCAGTGATTTCTGTAATCAATGAACTTTGTACTTATCCTGCATTACTCTTTAATGCAGTCATTCTTCAGGCTTATGAGATCAACAAACTTGATCCACCAAGAGCGAATAATCCTCACGAGATCAGGGCGTCAGCCTCTACCATGACTTTGCATAGTAACAGTTCTATTAAAACAATCATGGAAGGATGTTTTTGGTCTGACAGAGTTTTCACTTGTCATTAACTTTGTGATGTGGCCCTCAAAGACGTCGAAGGCGTGTTGAGTCTTTTGGATTGGTTTAGGGGATTGATGTCAAAGGTCAAATCAGAGTCTTTTTGGCATTGATGCAGATTTCAAGTTTTCAGTGTAATGAAATAGTTTTTTTCACTTTTTTGTGTTCATTTTCTTTCAGTGTAAAGAAATGTTACCAGTCAGCAAGATTCAGAGTGTGAAAGCAGTCCGGAAGGGAATCCGGGATATTCCTCGTGCATTTGAGATCTTCACAGCAGATCAGACTTATGTGTTCAAGGCCAAAGGCCAGCAGAACGTGGAACAGTGGGTGCAGTGTCTCCACATCGCAGTGGCCAGGACACAGAACAAGGACATCCGACCACGTTCTGTGATGAGCGACACCAAGCTGTAGGAGGGCCGTGGTCCAACATATGAAGATGAGCAACAACCCTTGAATCTTGTCACCATTATGCCCCAAGATGTACACACTTCCTGCCTGTGATCTATGATGTAGTTCACTCTGACACTGTCATAAGACCACTGCTTTTGTAAACAGCTGGGACCCGTTTCACAAAGTGCTAGGACTATCTTTACTCCTATACTTTAACATAGACTTACGACAGTCTTTACTCCTATATTTTTATAGACTTACGACAATCTTTACTCCTATATTTTACATAGACTTACGACAATCTTTACTCCTATATTTTATATAGACTTACGACAGTCTTTACTCCTATATTTTTATAGACTTACGACAATCTTTACTCCTATATTTTACATAGACTTACGACAATCTTTACTCCTGTATGTTACATAGACTTACAACTATTTTTACTACTATACTTTAACATAGACTTACAACAGCCATTGCACTAGAACTACATTCTATACCATTATGTCGATTCGACATTTGTAGCATGTCAATAGGTTTGTGAAATGGGTCCTGCATCACAGTGGTATGATTGCTTTGTGAAACAGGGTCTAGGACAATCTTAAAATGCCACAGGTTTTTCTTTCTCAAAACACATTGAGAAATCAATTCTTACAGATGTTAAACAGATCAGTCTCATCGTATTGTGAGGCTGGTGATGGCTCTTGTTATCTTGTTTGAAGAGATCTGGTGCTGAAATCAATAGTTTGAATATTCTAAACAGGGTACACGATGACGTCTGAGAGCATGACACTGCTCTCCATACAAATATGGCGGCACAGGTGAGGTGAGGTTAGGTGAAATGGGATTTGGTGAAATGGAGGTTAGCAACATATTCATGATTATTGCACTGATATAGCAACGTTCATACATGTGTGAGAATGGCTGCTTGTATTATTCCAGACTAATGCCGGCTATATAGTGCCTGCCCACTGAGATACCTTGTTTAACATGGATACTCCTCCACTCAGACACATTACACTGACTCCGAGCCAACCATGCCTTGTGTTATCTGCTTAATGCCATGCACCAGGCAGGGTAACAACAAGTAACATCTTTTAATGTCCTTTCGGTATGACATGGCAGGGGATTCAACCTCCGACCTTCCATTGTCGGGGCAACACATGTATTGCAACACAGACTCACATGTTTTTGACAACCCCTCTGGGAACAGCAAAGATGGTCGTCATGTACAGTACATTTGCAAATTACCTATCCACGTGTCTCACCTGTTGCAAAAATAATCCGGTCCGGTCAAAATTTAAGAATGTCCGGACAATATTTTTTAAATGTCTGGACAGAAAAATTGAAATGTCCAGTAAGCAATATTTTAAACCGGACATTTGAGGTTCCCAATCGGACACGTTCGGCACATATGACCGTTTCAGCACCTCTGCTGTTCTCAGACCACCACAAATGCAACTTCTATGCAATACTTTCTTCGGTTGTGTATAAATACCTGGTTAAAAATATTTGCATTGATGACCATTCACCAAGCAGTGGTTGTGCTAATGTAACTCCCATGTCGAACATATGCTTGCAGCAGTCGTGGTGCTGAGACTGATTTTTGAAACATGCATGGCTGGAGTTGCAAGTCACCCACCTATAATTTGTATGAACACATGCTGCTGTTGTATGAGGTCAGGATGAAAAGCACGGACATACACACTACTCAAATTTGTGTTGTAATTTCAAGTATAGCAATGTAATCCAGTTATTTATTTCTAATCAACTGGTTTTCTATGAAATAACAGTGGTGATGAAGTTGAATGTCAAGAATTGATGTGGAAAACAACTGTATTTAGTACTGTATCTGTGAAGAGTTATATCACAGAGTTCGTCTGTATATTATCACAAGCATCTTCCCCAGGCAAAGGTTGTTAACTGACCATAAAAGTCCAGTTCCACCCTTGCAGAACGAGGCTGGAATTCCTGGGCTCGATCGTAGCGCCACCAGTGTTTATTACGAATTGTGTCCCTTCTATGGACCAATCAAATTCCACCTCTCATATCACTTGCCTTTGCTTCAAACAAAATGGCTGTTAAGTCAAGACGATCTGATCGATAATCAATATCTGTATTGTGCTAGAACGAGTCTTACATCGCAAAGTGAATCAAATCACGCGAGCACCTTGATTATAAACATGAAAAGATTTTGAAAATATCTGTTACAATGAGCTGGCGGTGCACATGCTTTGTAAATCCTGCAATCGACCGAAATCTGCACAACGGTTTATGAACCGGATTTCGATTTCATTGCGCGATTGGAGTATGCATAGCCTCGTTAGTCCAGCCAAAATGTAACTCCATAATACCAGCCTATTTCGGTGGTTGGAAACTGGACTTTTATAGTCAGTTAACTCTCTTGCCTTGGGAAAATGTATCACCAGAGAATACCTATATAGTTAAGGAATCCATGTGGTGGAACTGTCTCAATCGACTCACAGTAGTCCCACATTCTTGTATTTCTAAGGAGTCCAGTAACTGATGCTGACCTCGAGGCTGAATCAGAAAGACAACTTATCACAGGTTTTTGAAACCGTTGTCACAGTGGCAGCTTCTTATTTCAGAGTGGAAAAACATTACTACATTGCAGTTGTCCTGCAGAGGAAATGCATTCTAGATTTTGGCTGGTGACAAATTCAAAGAACTAGAGGTTCAGGGAAGGTCACTAGCTCAATGGGTGTATGGGAAACTCAGTGAACCAGTTTTCGCTTCTGTTGAACAAAAGTACTCGTTCTCATAAGGCACTGTCGTTGTTTCTGACTGCTGACTGCTGACTGCTGACTGCTGACACTTTCAGTACAAGGCTGGACTGAGTTGCTGTCATCCAGTGATGTTTTTGTGGATACACCCAAAGCTGCAGATAAGCTTCAGATTTGTGAAAAAAAACTTTTCAAAACCCAATTACTTTCAGTTAACTTGCTTACAGAAATGCATGCATTAAATGAAAAACTCAGTTGTTTGAAACCAGCACGCGTAAACACCCAATGAAGCTTTTTCAGCATGCGTACAACGGAGCTAATTTCCGAAACACAAATACGAGCTCATTTACTTTCCAAGTCAAGCCTTTTTGTTTGCAAATTTGTGTTAACTACCTGTACATGTATTTGTTGAACTAGTTTCCTGGTACTCTAGTTAGTCATAAAGCATTGGCTTACCATTGTTGGTACTCCAGTTTGTTATGAAGCATTGGCTTACCATTGGTGGTACTCCAGTTTGTCATGAAGCATGGGCTTACCATTGTTGGTACTCCAGTTTGTCATGAAGCATGGGCTTACCATTGTTGGTACTCCAGTTTGTTATGAAGCATTGGCTTACCATTGTTGGTACTCCAGTTTGTCATGAAGCACTGGCTTACCATTGTTGGTACTCCAGATTGTCATGAAGCATTGGCTTACCATTGTTGGTACTCCAGATTGTCATGAAGCATTGGCTTACCATTGTTGGTACTCCAGTTTGTCATGAAGCATTGGCTTACCATTGTTGGTACTTCACTTTTGTCATGAAGCATTGGCTTACCATTGTTACCATATTATATAGCTATGTATTATCAGAGTTTATGGTCTTAGGACAACATTTATTTATTTATTCTTGAATATTGAGGTAGACTTTGTACAAGGATATCATGTATGTCATTTGTATGGTGTAGATTACTTGTAGAATATTCTAGATTATTATTTTTATGATTATTTACACATGACTGTACCAAAAGTATCTTAACTTACAGATTCCTATTCAATCCTCGCTTATAGTGAGTTAGTGGCAAGAATATGTGAAGAGATGTATGTAAAGTTCCTGTATGCGGGTCTGTATGTAGAGATCTTGTGTACAGAGCTTGTCTGTGTGTTGAGATATTGTACGTAGAGGTCCTGTATGTAGAAATCTTGTGTACAGAGCTTGCCTGTGTGGTGATCCTGTGTGTTGAGATCTTGTACGTAGAGATCCTGTATATAGAGATCTTGTGTACAGAGCTTGCCTGTGTGGTGATCCTGTGTGTAGAGGTCTTGTACGTAGAGATCCTGTATGTAGAGATCTTGTATGTAGAAATCCTGTGTGTTAAGAGGTCTTCCAGGTGGAGGTCCTGTATGAAGTAACCTCAGAGGCCATGGAAGTCTGTATGTCAGATAAACCTTATTCATGATTGTATTGTGAGATGGAGATCTATAATCTAGAACAATGTAACTATTTGATGGTTTGGGGTATAGATTTGTCCTAATGGTAGAAGCACAAGTGTAAAATATACCAGAGTCTATTATGTTTTAGTGATGTTTGTTCCTTAATCGTACACAACATTATCTTGATTAGTCTGTTGTTTCACTACTTGGGGTATATTTTCAAATATCCGATCTTGCTATGAAGATTCTTTTTAGATAATGAGTAATTTACGAGAATGACTTTTATCATAATATCAAGTGTAAACATTAATTTTTGGATTGGTTGATTTTAGATTAGAAATTAGAATTTGAAAATCTTCTGAAGCTTGTGAAGGTGATTCTGGGCTATAGAGGTAGTTTGGAAGTAAGTCTGATCATTTCGTAAATCAGCTGGTGATTCTGTAATCAATTTGTTGTGACTTCGTGATTTGTCATTGTCTAGAATGAGAGGTGTCCGGTTTAACAAGGTGCATAAAAACAGGGTGTTTTTGTATCTGTAGAGAATATGTCCACTGTGTGACAGGAGTTGAACAGAACCGTCCCTCATACTCTAGACAGAACTCTTCACCAGGGTCAGTCACGGTTGAACCTGTGTGGAGCTTCTTGTGTTCTGATTTCAAGATGGTTGTTTAAGATCATTGTCACATTTCAAAGTTTGAATCTCGGTGTACATTTTATGTTCTATGGTTGTGAATTTTCTGTTAATTTTGTTAATTTTTTGTTTTGTTTTATTCAAGCGAGTGAGTTTATCATCATCTATCAGGGGCAGTCGTGAATACATTGCCGCCCTTATTTAGCACATATTTTTGCTGTAATGTTCATCACTCTAAATACTGATGTCGGTTTATATGCTTGTGTTATCTATCCTCAGTTAGGGCTGATATTACATAGAACTCAATTTGGATATATGACTGAACATTCAACAGGATTATAGAACCAGAAGGCTTTTGTGCAGGTAAATTGTAAGTTTTCATTCCAGTGTATCGTCTGGTCCACGGCCAGGTCTCTTTTCCCCTGCTGGCTCCCACACCTGAAGCAACTCATAGCATAAAACTTACCTACTTTATTATTTATCAAAATGAAATGCCCCCGAAAAGAACCTCCCTGGAAACTAACAGATTGGTCCCATGCCCCACTGAAAATGTAGTCTCTCGGACATTCCGGCCCCAGCAGCCTGTGCTGGTCATAAGAGCTGACCAAACTAATCAGATGGTTGGTGACGTGGTTGATAGCATGTCTTCGTACCCCAACAGTGTAGATTGTTGCTCATGATATCAGTCACCAGATTGTCTGGTCTCGACTCGTTTATTTACAGGCTGTCGTCATAAGGCTGGAATTGACGAGTGCTGGGTTAAACAAAATACAGGTTAAATTATTGGTCCCTTTGTTAATTTTTAGATTACAAAGTCCATATCCTTTTAGGTTCTGGTTTGGGGATTCTGGGATGATATCCTGAACTTTGTTTTACATACATGATTCCATTTACTGTGTTTACATCAGCTTTGTATTTATGCAGATTGTGTGATAACATGTTGATTTATTTTTTCTTAACTTGCGCTCAAGTCTTTGTCAGGTCATGTAACATATCACCACGGCAACATTATCACTATATTTCATATATTTGTATACATTTCATATATCGTTGCCATGGATACATAGGTGTGATTGAATGAAGAGACTGTTGAAAGAGCTGTCTGTGGTAATCTCAACTTTCTATCCTGTTACATCCTCAATGACTTCATTGGGTTAATGTTTGGGAATTCCTTTTGATCTATTTTACCAGTTCTATTTTCTTTGAATCACGTGTCATAGACAATGCAACATATTTTAAACCTAATAACATACAGGGTGTCGTTGTACAAAGCAATCTTAGCGCTAAGGTGATTGTAACTCCCATGCCTTATCATAGGCTTACAACAGTTGTAGCACTAAGGTTTTGTTCAATGGCACCAGGTGAAAGATACTTTTTAGTCAGGCCTCAAAGTTTAATTTAAAGTCAAAGTAGCCATATGGCTACAAGTTTTCTTTTTTCAGGTAGCCAGTGGTAAGATCAAGAAGTCAAGCCAATATTGTAGGTATCCAAAGGCATTTAAAATTATCTTTTATCAGATAACTATTATATGTACAAGTCATAGCACTAGTCTGGAAATTGTATATAAGTGGAAACTGTACTTGAGTTTTGTTACTTGTGACTCGAACAATGATGCAATTTATGTTACTAGATTATATAGGTACATCCTTCCTTATCTAATAAACTATCAACTAAAACAAAATACTAATTACATTAATATTTATGCATTTCGGTTCATTGTTGACTTTAGGAGGAAATATTTGCAAGTAAAATAAGTAGCAGACATATTTTGTGTCTACATATGTGTAGCAATAGAATTTAGTCACCACCAGATATTTTTCAAGGTAGTCTTTTGGCTACCTCTGATTTTTAGACAGTAGACAAATTGAAATTTAGGTTCCATTGGTGATCGTTTTAGTCGCAACTTTGAGGCCTGCAAGTACCTTATGTCAAGGATATTTCTGCATGACAACTCACCCAATCAAATGTTGGTAATAAAATTGAAACTTACAAGTATACGTTCCACCTGCTGTTTCAGAGATTTACCGGTAATAGGTATCAATGAACAGTCCTAGTTGGACAATACAAACAAATCCCTCCATCAGTAAACCTATTTATTTGTTACCCTGTCCATATTGAACTTACAGCAGCTATTCTTACTTCTTTATTCTAAATATTGTACATTTTATAAACCTTTTGGCCTGGAGCTGTTTGGTTCCATGTTGAGACGTGTACCTACATTATCCCAAATGCTTGATAGGATAACTGTCTATGGTTGCTTGACTGATTGCAAGTTTATGTAACAAGATGTAAATGTAGAAACTGTGCCTTGTCATGTAATGCCCTCCAGAATGTTTGTGAAGGTTACAGCAATACACTGTAAAACCTTGTCAACTCAAGTATCTCGATGTACTGTTGAAGACTCGTTAAAAGACAAGTCAGATTCATTTTCAGCACAATGGCTGATATTAGGCGTTTTTCTTGGTTTGGAAATGGAATGAATCAGTTTATTATTATCTAGACTTGAAATTCTATGTCTGTCTCTAAATATAAAATCTATATTCACACAGATGAAATTACCCACCATCATGACGGAACTACTATCAGCCTACCTGGTTATAGGGACCGACCCATGTCTTGTCTGGTCCAAGGCCAGATCTCTTTTCCCCTGCTGGCTCCCGCACCTGAAGCAATTCATTGCATAAAACTTACTTACTTTATGGTTGGAATAACATGTTTTCAAGAAAAAATGGTCCCAAAAAGACAGAACCTCCCTGGAAACTAACAGATTGGTCCCATGCCCCACTGAAAATGTAGTCTCTCCGACATTCCGGCCCCAGCAGCCTGTGCTGGTCATAAGAGCTGACCAAACTAATCAGATGGTTGGTGACGTGGTTGATAGCATGTCTTCGTACCCCAACGGTGTGGATTGTTGCTCATGATATCAGTCACAGGATTGTCTGGGCTTGACTCAATTATTTACAGGCTGTCGTCATATGGCTGGAATATAGCCGAGTGCTTACACAACATACAACTTGGTCCCTAGGTTTATTTCTTGATGGAACTACTTTCAGTCTGCCTGAATGACACTATCGTTTCAGACTTCTTGTAACCTGAAAGTGGTGGCGTTTTTACTTTTTAGAATATATATTTTGTTGAGATAAGCATGTAATAGAAAAGACAATTATCCTCTATGTACGACCCACAGGGGCATGAAGCTGATATAATTCATTCTCAATAATTCTCACTGAGCACAAAAGTTTGCTTCATGACTGATTGACAGGTTAATGGCATTTGTTCCAGTGTTTCTTTGTGTCAGGGTGCGGGACTCTCTTAGTAACTTCACTCAGGAAAGGTAAACCTTAATTCCATGTAGCTTGTAGGTTATTCTGTTAAACATATTGATGTATCAATTTAATCCTGTGGACAAGGTTTTACAGTAACACAACAGACAGATTTGAATTTTATTCTCTTGTATATATGTAACGCCTTCTGATCATAGTTTCTCTGTGATTGTTAACTTTTGAAATATTTTATATCTTGTTAACACTTCGGTTTTCACCCAATCTATGCAGTGATTTGACTTACATGATTTGTCCACAACAATATAATAGGCTCCTGTCTATGCAGTCTTGATCATTGATATGAGAACCCATCCACTTGATACAGTTCATTAAGCATCTAGGATGGGTGTGTATTGTGTACATGTTTAACCTGTGTGTGTTTGATGTACATGGAGATTTCTTCGAAGAAACAGAACCAGAGACTGCCTACGCACTGTGTGACAGTACAGGCTGATCATTGTCGGGGTGTCCAGTAATTGGAGGAATTTAATATCAGGAGTGTCCTGATACGCCTTCCTCATGTAGTGATACAATACTTGAGTAACGATACAATATCTGGGGTGATACCTATTTGGCCCATTAGTTCCTCCATGTTCCATGCCTGGCTAACTATTGGTTATTGCTGTCAGCCTGATTATGTTGTCAACTTTTGTAAATATTACATTTTTTTAAATGTGTACAGGTTTAACAGATGAATCGACACATGGGAGGCACATCTGGATGCATCGGAAATGATGCATCAGTACATTGATGAATTGTACACCCCATATGATATGAACATGATCTATCCTCTATGAAAGTTTTCTTGTTAATCTGACTATGCTTGTTACAAATGATCACAAAATGTAGTATAAGTATACGAATATAAAAAATATCTTGGATTTTACTAGTTTTGTATGCATAACCTTTGCCCATATCAAGTCACAACAGGGCACGTCAGGTTCTCACTGCCTCCCTTAGTTGTGCAAAGTCCTATAATCATCATGGGCGGATAAAGCTTTTTTGAAAAGGGGGGGTGCACAATTAAGATCTATTTATTGTCTTTGGTGGTAATTTATACAGAAATAAAGATCCCCCCCCCCCCCCTCTGTATCCACCTATGATCATAGGCTTGTATCCAGTATTCACCTCACATATTCCCTTTGTTGTTTGTCAGCACTATACTTGTCCTCTGGAGTGTCACCAAAGTGACTTCTATGACCTGCATCACTTTAAGCTTTCCTCTTCCTCCCATCAGGGGGCACGGGTGGCCCAGTCGTGTAAGGTGCTGCGATTCGCTGTGCAGAGTTGCGTCCCTTGGGCACGCCAGAAACCTATGATTGTGGGTTCGAATCACGGTTCACCCCGATTATGTTTCTAGGTTTGTCAGCACCATACCCTGTGCTCATGGGTTTCACCTAAGTGGTAAACGTCTGAGACCTGCATCACTTCGGGCTTTCCTCCATCATTAAGCTGACATGCCGTGATATAACTGGAATACTGTTTAAAGCGGCGTTTAACCCAACTCACTCCTCCCATCAAGCTGACATCCGATGATATACCATATTGGTGAAACAAACAAGCATGGAATATTGTTCTGAAAACTAAGGATCATAATAAAAATAATCATTACATGCCTGATTCTGACTTTCCAATGGGGATACAAGCTGTTTTGTTGTATTGACTTGACCAGTTTTTACATGGCTGCTGGCATCACATATCATGTCTGTATAGTTATGTTAAAGTGTCAAGGATTTGAATGTGTGTTTTCACAAAGTTTATCCATAGTAAGAGAAAAATGGCAAGCTTTGACTGACCTCTGTGTAAAATAATCACGCATGACATTAAAACATAGTTTGGGGTCCATAGATGAAGATGTTGTAACAGTGACCTCAAGGACCACGCTTGACAAGTTGCATCTTCGATTATCCAGGGTATTTTATCTGCACTGTATTATGATTAATACCCAGCAAACATTCACCATCATAGCTCCGTTTGAAGTCTGGCTCATTAAAATTGATGTCCAGTCAAATTACAGTTCTTTCATGATTTAGCAATGACATCAATACTTGACTTTTGAATACCATCTCATTTACAACCGAAATGTCTTGTAGCTGAACAACTTTCCTCCCCTCACTTAACACTCGGGGTGGTTGGGTAGCCTGGTGGTTAAAGCATTCGCTCGTCATGCCGAAGACCCAGGTTCGATACCCGACATTGGTACAATGTGTGAAGCCCATTTCTAGTGTCCCCGCCGTGATATTGCTGGAATATTGCTAAAAGCGGCGTCAAACCATACTCACTCACTCACTCACTTAACATTCGGTCTGGTTGGGTAGCCTGGTGGTTAAAGCATTCGCTCGTCATGCCGAAGACTCGGGTTCGAGTCACGACATGGGTACAATGTGTGAAGCCAATTTCATGTGTCCCCCGCCGTGATATTGCTGGAATATCACTCACTCACTCACTCACTCACTCACTCACTGTGCTATGGTGATGATAAGAGATGGAGCTGGTGACAAAGCTACAGTTGTGAATGTGTCCAGGGTACATATCATTAGAATGGAGATATAATACCCTGGAGGACAGAGGATGCATTACGTGTAGCTGCCTAATATTTCCAAAACAAATTTGATGGCATGTATTGAGCTTGGTTCAACTTAGTAATGTTTCATTCAAATAACACTCACTTCTTCATATTGTTGTACAGTGCTGCCCTATGGCATAGTGTTAACTTGTTCATAGGAGATCATTTGTCCATTGTAGTGTCTTACAGCAATGAAAGCCTCTATCTGTTTATGCCATCATGCTTAAGAGAAGTAACAGGCTACTCTGACTAAATAGTAATAAGCTTGAATGAAGAATCATTGTTAATATTTTTATAGTTCATAAACAATTAAGCCTTGTTAGTCCGGAAACCCTGCCATCTGGACAATGTTTTGGGGAATGTCTAATATATGCAATGGAAAATTACTCTGTACCAGTCACTCATTACATTCAGACATTCAATAGTCAGAAACATTCAGAGGGAACACTACCCTCCAGATTACCAAGTGTCATGGAGGCTGTAGTCAGTGAAGACAGTGTTCAGAATTGAACATGGTTGTCGAGTAGTCCTTGTCATATCCCTGATGTAAAGATGTAGAGGTCCATCAATTCAAATAATGGAGGAGTCGACCTCAAGGATCTCAGAACTCATCTTAATTGCAACAATGAACTAGGGATAATATGACTGTAAGCATGGAAATTCTGTACTGTTTTGTCAGAGCCAAGCTTTACTATGTTGCTGAGAAAAGATTTGTTTTGTTCTGTTGGACCCAGTTTTGTGTTTGACATAGATTCTGTCAGAACCAGTATTGTGTTTGACATAGATTCTGTCGGAACCAGTATTGTGTTTGACATAGATTCTGTCGGAACCAGTATTGTGTTCGATATAGATTCTACAAGAACCAGTATTGTGTTTGACATAGATTCTACAAGAACCAGTATAGTGTTTGACATAGATTCTACAAGAACCAGTATTGTCATCCAGTGTATAATATCTTCTTGGACCCATTCACTACCATTGCCTCGAGTTAAGTCGAAATAGGTAATGCTTAAATATAGATTACAATCATGATAGAAATTCTCATAGAGATGGTAATATGACCTATCGAATGGGTTCAGGGTATTTATCATGATAGAAGGGAGATATAATACCCTGGATCACCAAAGATGGTATTGTGTACGACAGCGATTCCGTCAGAATCTGCAACTGTGAAGGTCCTCCACTCACACTCGTTTACTTCATAAATTCCACATTGACTTGTTAACTGTTGATCATGTTTACATCGGAACTTTTTATATATTCTACTTGTGATATATGATAAATCATATCCGATATCTTGGTGATATCAACATTATTCTATGTGTTAATAAAATATGGAAAAAGCAATTCTTCTCTGTAATTTGTGTAGCACCCTTGTGTTTCTGTCAGACATTGGGTTTAGTCAGGTTCACGATTATACCATTTATATAGCAACGTGCATGTACATGTGTGTGTTCGCTTTTTCTACTCTGGACTAACCCTGACTCGTAGTGTAGGGGTAGCCCACCAACATTTGAGGAACAGACCAATCCTTTGCCTACATGAGACTATGCAAAGGCAAAGGGAGGAATGTACATAATTCAAATCCTCAGGAATTGCCTCGGATAATCCTGATCTTTTTTGCCACATTCTCACCTCAATAGTTATTGTTGCAGCCGAATCAATTCCCCCAAAAGCCGGCAAAACCGGCAAAACTTCGGTACCATGGTGAAACAGGGAAATAGCAAAAGAGTGAGAAAGAAAGCCCATTCCCAGGATGAATCAGTCTTCGCCCGAGTCTGAGCATCATGGATACAAGTATGACACTTCATAGACGATTCTTTAATGGAGTCATAGCAAACCTGCAAATCTCTAAATGAAAAGACAAATGCTAATTAAAAACACTCGGGAGCAAAATACGCGCAATCAGGGGTAAGCGTAAACCTACAAACATTCCGAAGTTACCCCCAAAGAAGTGAGTAATTGAGTGAGTGTGGTTTTACGTCGCTTTTAGCGATATGCCAGCAATACCATGGCGGGGAACACCAGAAATTGGCTTCACACAATGTACCGATGTCGGGATTCGAACCCGAACCTACGGCGTGACGAGCGAACGCTTGAACCACTGGGCTACCCAGCCGCCCCAAAGAATCAAAGAAAAGATTAACTTCAAACATGTGCAGAGCTATGAAAGCCATGGCTACAAAAGATAAATCACGCATCACCTTGAAACTTGTAACCACATCAACCCTGATCAAAGTGGCTTCGGGGAGGGACACTCATATTTAGATCATACACTAAGACTGGAAAATGAAGTAAATAAAACTCAATTAAACAGATCATAACTATAGCCGCAGTATTCCTGGACTTCAGCAAAGCCTTCGACGTGGTATAGCACGGTGGACCCTTTAACCAAACAAGCACAAACTGGAGAAGAACATGGCAAACTTCAAAGACAGTTTCTTGCAAGACAGGTCGCTATCAGTCAAAATAGGGAACAATCAATCCAATGTCACCAGACAACAGCACGCCACAGGCAGCATTGAAAGTTCTGTCACTCCAGTCAGCAATGGATGGAGTAGATCAATGATGCAATAAATAGGTGTTCACTCTTTCAAGTGAAAAAAAACTGTTAGACTTCCATTCAAACGCAGGGAGAAAGATACTGTAATACCCTTTCTCTCCATAAAAGGCAAACCAATCAAATTAAAAAATCCGTCAAATTTCTGGGTCTGATCCTAGATCAACACCTGACTTGGAGCAAACATATCGAATATGTTGAAAACAGATATAATAAAGACCAGAACTTATTGCGGACAATTTCAGGCACATCTAGCGGGAACTGACTTCATGACACCCTTCATATTAATTCAGCAGTCTTCGGGTTAAAACAAATAAATTCTGACTCTGCAAAAATGGTAAGTAAGCCTCTTTATTAAAGGGATTTCTTTATTATGATATATTTATGGAGACCTATGCCAATACATTACTGCGTTTAACTTTATAAATACTAGCCTTCAGAAACAATTTATGTAGCATTACAGTGTTTGGCCACAAGCCTATGGCTCAGAAGAATTAAACTCACAAAGGCATAAACTTCAGAAGTATCTGATATGCCTGTTTGTGTTCCGACATCTCAGGTGGTGAGATGGTGACATTTGAACAATGCATTGTGTTAGTTGTTTGGCACCGCACCCATTTGGTAAGGTGACGTTGGGTTAATGCGGCTTTTCGAGAGGTCAATTTCTATAATTGATGGAATTAAATTGGAGCATTTCAGACCTGGTTTTAAAAACTTTATGCCCTTTCTGATTTCAATTAAGTGTTTGTTTGTTGTTAAACGCCGCACTCAGCAATATTCCAGCTATATGACGGCGGTCTGTAAATAAATGAGTCTGGACAAGACAATCCAGTGATTGACATCATGAGCATCGATCTACGCAATTGGGATACGATGACATGCATCAACCAAGTCAGCGAACCTGACCACCCAATCCCGTTAGTCGCTTCTTACGACAAGCATAGTCGCGAAAAGCATTGACAAGCATAGTCGCAAGCGTGGGTTGCTAAGACCTATTCCATCCCGGATCTTGAAATGTAGCACACCTACCTATTGATGCAAGTACCTATATGCAATCATAAAGCGCGGGTGTAACCCAGAAGGTGAAATAAATTGTAATTTGCATGTGGTAAATTCAGAATCGGGAATGAGAACATGATACGTTTCAGTTTAAATGCATGTGTAATATAAAAATAGAAAACAGACATATGAAAACAAAACTAGTAACATGTTTTCATAACAATGTTTTTTGTTTGTTTGATAACGCCGCTCTCGACAATATTCCAGCTATATGACGGATGTCCGTAAATAATCGAGTCTAAACCAGACAATCCAGTGATTGGCATCATGATCCACGCAATTGGGATACGATGACATGCATCAACCAAGTCAGAGAACCTGGCCACCCGATCCCGTTAGTCCGGAAAGCATGTGTTGCTCGAGACCTATTTAACCCGGATCTTAACGAGTATCACAACAATGACTCCCTGAAACACTTGTTATTGTTTTCAAGGAACAAGAAGTGTAAAGTTGACGCAGCCATAGTGGTATACATGATAAATGTTTAAATTTTTAAATGAATGGAATGACATAAAAAACTTCTTTTGTTGGCACATCATATGTCAGCAACATATGTTGCACTGTCAAGAACTGAATGGACAATTATGGCAGTGACACTGGGCGGAATGGCATAACAAATGTTCTTGTATATCTGCAGTGGTAAAGTTATTATTTTTTTCTTAATTAATCATTTCAAAGTAATAGTTACATTGAAGTAATATTATTTCATAAAGAGTGAGTGAGTGAGTATGGTTTTACGCCGCTTTCAGCAATATCACGGCGTGGGACACCAGAAATGGGCTTCACACATTGTACACATGTCGGGAATCGAACCCGGGTCTTCGGCGTGACGAACGAACACTTTAAGCACAAAGCTACACGACCGCCCCTATTTTATAAAGAACTAGATCAGTGAAGACATGCAGATATTGATTAATGTTAAACCCACAACTATCTAACTGTTACTCATATCAAAGAGTTTCTCCGTTTGATCATCGTGTCGGACCAACACAAACATGTTTGGTGAAATAATTATAGAAAAGACAAAAACTATATATCAGGAATGTTTAAAAAAAAAATTCATTATCATTTATTTATTTATTTCGTATGTACACACATTATTATACATGTGGGAGATAAAAATAAGGTTTCTGTTAAGAGTTTGTTAACATATTTCCAACTATTGCTCATCCGCAAGTAACTTTCTCAAAGCAAAGCATATAAAGCTTGGCGCCGTGCAAGGAAACCCCAAAGGTAAAATCGACAGAGTTGTTCCCCCGGACAACTGTCCACTTCCGGTGCGCAGAGTCCAAACGAAACATGGAGAGGATGAAAGCATGTTGCTTATGAAAACCAACAACGACAGAAACTAACTGTTTTAGTCCACTAGTCCTTATAATGATAACATTTAATGAATCCCTTAATAATGTCAAATGTCTACTAGTCCTTATGATACCATAATTATTGGAGAGTTTAGCGAGGACTTGTGACAATTTCTGACGCTTGTTTGAACCACTTGTGTTTCAGGGTCCCTCCATCAGATGACCGTTTTGAGTTAATATTGATACAGGCTCATATGTGTTTACGTGGATATATGTAAAAAAAACCAACAATTTTATGACCGGCGTCCATCCTCGCTTCGATATTTAGCTGGCAACAAACCAAAATACCTCCATACCTACATCAATCACTGGAAATAAAGAAACTGCAAGAAACTATTGCAATACAAAGAAAGATGGAGCCATTCACAGACACCAATACCAGCTTACAATTACAAAATATGTCATTTGAAATAATATTAAGAAAATCCTTCTTATAATCATGATAATGAGAGGTACACAATCATAAACCACTGAAGTTTAGTGCAGCATTTAGTTTTTTATTTGATAAAATTCATTGTAATTAATTTCCATAGTGATGGTGAAATGTTTACGGCTTAATTGTTATAAATATTGTGGTAAAGAATGTCATCAAGAATTGTGAGAGATATGTTATCACAATCAGGCAAATGCATTTGTCATTTCTTTTTAGGCTACCAACCATGGCTAATGGTTAAAGGGGCACTGATCTAACGCCATTCCCCGGACTGGTTGTTGCCTTTGTTATTGTTTTTTCCCCCGTGAGTACCCGGATGATACGCAACGCAACTGAGCGTGACCAGAGACTGGGCTACCGTCTGCAAGTACAGCTAAATAAACTTGGAGGCAATATTTGTTTTACGCATTTTTGCATAAACACTGATTGGTTAACTGTGATCTATAAAGATTCGACAAAGGGCGCATGTTAAAAAATTTCTTCAGCCTAAACAAACAGACAAAAAGAACGGCGGAGCTCATCGGAAGTCGTCATTTGGAAAAAACCCAGATGGTTATAGTTTAATACTAAAAAAAGTATCCATGCAGTGAAAGCATTTTCGGATTTCGGATTGTGTAATACGATTACTACTCCCTTGTTGTCATACACGTTTTCTCGTATAACCCTACACTTGTGTATTTGTCGTCATTCACTTGATGCTCAGTTAATGAATTTATTACAGGTACAATTAGTGGTAGCACCACTTAGATTACCTGACAAAGGTTCTCATTTGGCATTTATTGTGTCTGGGGTAATTATTCAATCTAAATCCAGGTTTGAAGTGAGGTTATGTAATATGCACGTGGCAGCCCAGCAAGAGATGAATGATCAGTTGATTTACTTTTTTTTGTAAATCAACGGATCGTTCCTAGTCATCAAAGGATTAACAGAAAATACGTTGATTGATTAATCACTGTTATCTTGCACAGTGGATATGTCAAAAGTGAGTGTTTACATGTCTAGGTTTACTAAAACAAAGGGAATACACTCATATCATGGCGTGAAGTGCCGATATAAAAACAACATACAATTTGTTCAAAGGGTTAACTGATAATGCGTTGATTGGTTGCTCATTGTTATCAAACTCAATGGATTTTTTAGGAACCGTCGACGTAATGAAAATAGTTGTCACGTGGCCTTTCTCAGCCGACCCTTGAGACTTGACACCCGAAACGATATATATCTTTTAGAATATTTGATAGTTACAGAGACACGTGACATCGAATAAGTTATTTTGTATAGCTGCAGACGAGTGGGATATTATTCCTTTGTGTGGATATTCACGGATACATTCCTCGAATAAGGAAGCTGCCTATTTATACACATAAATTTGGTAAGTTGTAATTATGGTATTTGCATTTTGTTTTCCTTCATTTGAACCGATTCGTTCTTTGTTTTTCTACGTCTTGGTTGGGAAATTTTTCAATGCGCGATAGACGTTGTTTTCACAGGTCATTTCCTTTGTAAGCGTGTATAGATTACCGTCAATTTGTAAAATGTGATTCTCTCAGGCAATTTTTAAAATGTGTAAATATTTCAGTCATTTTGACTAAAAAATCTGTCCAGATTGATTAAGACGATCAAAAGGGCCTACAAACATCACAACAGATTATTATGTAGGATTAGAAGCCAAACAACATAGAAATGTACTTTCAACGTAACATTTTCAGTCTCTTGGTGATGACATTAAACATCAAAATGTTTGGAATTCGTTATCATAATAATACAGATGGAAATGTTTTTCAGTCACTTTGTAAAATAACTGAATATTTAGACGTTTAATAAATATGTTACACATTTTGACAGTAAAAAAATATACACACTATAAAAAAAGCAATGCTCAGGTGAAATATTTACTTTGTGTTGCAAGTCAAAATAGTGTAAACGAAAATCGCAAAATTACCAAGCAAGTGACTTATCAAAACTTCGTCACGATTACCGATGCTACCCACTAAGATGCCTACATTTCCTTATTATCTCGAAAACTGTATTGCATTTTGTTGATCAATGTGACCATACGCTCTTATTACTACCGGTACCCATAAAAGTGACTAATGCGCTTACGAATGGCGCAACAGAGGTCGCGAGCTAGTCTAGATTTCTGCTCTACATCCGGGTACTCACTGGGAAAAAACAATAACAAAGGCAACAACCAGTCCCGGGGAATTGCGTTAGATCAGTGCCCCTTTAATAAACATTTCTTTGGGCGCTGAGCAATATTTAAGTATTAGCATGATCAATTAATAACCGAAATTAAAATATTATCTTGTTGATGGGCAAATGTACGGAAGCCTTTTAGGGCCATTTGTTTTTTATTTTTTTCGATAGTATCTTGAAATATCAAGATACAGAAGTTGAAATTTCAAGATACTAAGTTAGAACTTATTATCATGTGGTATAGTGTTACTATCTCCTGTGCAGGTGGCCATCATGTGGTATAATGTTACTATCAACTGTACAGGTGGCCATTATGTGGTATAATGTTATTATCTACTGTGCAGGTGGCCATCATGTGGTATAATGTTACTATCAACTGTGCAGGTGGCCATTATGTGGTATAATGTTACTATCTACTGTGCAGATGGCCATCATGTGGTATAATGTTACAATCTTCTGTGCAGGTGGCCATCATGTGGTATAATGTTACTATCTCCTGTGCAGGTGGCCATCATGTGGTATAATGTTACTATCAACTGTGCAGGTGGCCATCATGTGGTATAATGTTACTATCAACTGTACAGGTGGCCATTATGTGGTATAATGTTATTATCTACTGTGCAGGTGGCCATCATGTGGTATAATGTTACTATCAACTGTGCAGGTGGCCATTATGTGGTATAATGTTACTATCTACTGTGCAGATGGCCATCATGTGGTATAATGTTACAATCTTCTGTGCAGGTGGCCATTATGTGGTATAATGTTACTATCAACTGTGCAAGTGGCCATTATGTGGTATAATGTTACTATCTTCTGTTCAGGTGGCCATTATGTGGTATAATGTTACTATCAACTGTGCAAGTGGCCATCATGTGGTATAATGTTACTATCTTCTGTGCAGGTGGCCATTATGTGGTATAATGTTACTATCAACTGTGCAGGTGGCCATTATGTGGTATAATGCTACCATCTACTGTGCAGGTGGCCATAATGTGGTATAATGTTACTATCAACTGTGCAGGTGGCCATTATGTGGTATAATGCTACCATCTACTGTGCAGGTGGCCATAATGTGGTATAATGTTACTATCAACTGTGCAGGTGGCCATAATGTGGTATAATGCTACCATCTACTGTGCAGGTGGCCATTATGTGGTATAATGCTACCATCTACTATGCAGGTGGCCATTATGTGGTATAATGCTACCGTCTACTGTGCAGGTGGCCATCATGTGGTATAATGTTACTATCTACTGTGCAGGTGGCCATCATGTGGTATAATGTTACTATCTGCTGTGCAGGTGGCCATCATGTGGTATAATCTTACCGTCTACTGTGCAGGTGGCCATTATGTGGTATAATGTTACTATCTACTGTGCAGGTGGCCATTATGTGGTATAATGATACCATCTACTGTGCAGGTGGCCATCATGTGGTATAATGTTACTATCAACTGTGCAGGTGGCCATCATGTGGTATAATGTTACTATCTGCTCTGCAGGTGGCCATCATGTGGTATAATCTTACCGTCTACTGTGCAGGTGGCCATTATGTGGTATAATGTTACTATCTACTGTGCAGGTGGCCATTATGTGGTATAATGTTACTATCAACTGTGCAGGTGGCCATTATGTGGTATAATGTTACCATCAACTGTGCAGGTGGCCATTATGTGGTATAATGTTACTATCTACTGTGCAGGTGGCCATCATGTGGTATAATGTTACTATCTACTATGCAGGTGGCCATTATGTGCTATAATGCTACCATCTACTATGCAGGTGGCCATTATGTGGTATAATGATACCGTCTACTGTGCAGGTGGCCATTATGTGGTATAATGTTACTATCAACTGTGCAGATGGCCATCATGTGGTATAATGTTACAATCTTCTGTGCAGGTGGCCATTATGTGGTATAATGTTACTATCAACTGTGCAGGTGGCCATCATGTGGTATAATGTTACTATCTACTGTGCAGGTGGCCATCATGTGGTATAAAGTTACTATCTACTGTGCAGGTGGCCATTATGTGGTGTAATGTTACTATCAACTGTGCAGGTGGCCATTATGTGGTATAATGTTGCTATCTACTGTGCAGGTGGCCATCATGTGGTATAATGTTACTTTCTGCTGTGCAGGTGGCCATCATGTGGTATAATGTTACTATCTGCTGTGCATGTGGCCATTATGTGGAGGATGGACCATGAGTTCCATTGAATTTGTAACTATTCTTATTCTAGTATGATCCTTGTGCCCTTGTGTCTGCACTACATGGATATTGTCCCAGTATGACCCTGAGGTATGTAGGATATGGCTATTCTTGTCCGAGTATGACTCTTGTGTCTATAGCACATGGCTATTCTTGCTCAGCATGATCCTTGTGCCCTTGTGTCTGCAGGACAAATAAACATGAATATTCCTGTCTTAGTATGACCCTTGAGCCCTTGTGTTTGCAAGATGTGTAGGACATGGCTATTCTTGTCCTGGTATGGCCTTTGTGCCCTTGTATCTGCAGGAAATGTAAGATATGGCTGTTCTTGTCCTTGTATGACCCTTGTGCCCTTGTGTCTGTAGGTCATGTAGAACATGGCTATTCTTGTCCTAGTATGACCCTTGTGTCTACAGGACATGTAGGACACGGCTATTCTTGTCCTTGTATGACCCTTGTGTCTACAGGACATGTAGGACATGGCTATTCTTGTCCTGGTATGACACTTGAGTCTACAGGACATGTAGGACATGGCTGTGATTGGTTGCTATGTGGCCTAATTAATGCTGAAATTTAATTCACTCACTCAATGATGATACCAACAAGCAAGGCCATCACATAATTGAAATGGGTGTCCTTCAGGAGGTCGGGATTAATGAAGTGAACTTGTGAGGGCTGCATTGAGATGCTTAAGCCGCATCATGTTTCGTATCGCGATCGCAGGCTTGTTAAGTAAGTTTCTTGTTTCTCTTTACCTACCCACCCCTAATACAAACCCTGGTCCTAAGTATCTCTGATCCAATTTCTATTTTTTTTTAACCACTGTTAACAAAAGAAACGTTTTGTTAAACTCAAATATTGTTTGGTTCTGGATTCCATCATTTTGCAAACACCATCCCATTCTTCGGGTGTCAGATTTGCAGGGGAATCTAGCCATGGACCATGGTCACAGCGTGTGTTTATTGCATTGCAGAGGTCACATGATACATAAGAATCAAGTTCTATAGATTTGTAACCAAACTATGAAGAAGAAAAAATCCTCCCTCTCTACCCTGTCAGTTTTGGAAGAGGTCCGGAGAAGCAAGAAGATGTTTTTAACATACACAGAGACCAAGTGTTAGTTAAGCCCTGGAGCTGGTGGTATGTATCCTGATGTGGGCGGCTGAGATAGTGACAATCTGCCCCAATGTACTGGTACATAGTGTGTCCCGGGTGAAAGACTTGTGTGTCTTCGGTATTGATGTCAGCTGGTTCTGACAAGCTGGTTTGGGCTGTCTTCTTTGTGTAGTGGTATAATTGTATGTACATTTTTACTCTCCTAAATATGAACATATTTCCGACCATGTAGACCTACATTCCAATAAGATATTACCAGAAGTTCCATTGTCCGTTCGATCCCTAGCCGTGTCATACCAAAAGATGTTAAAAGATGGTACTTGTTGTTACCCTGTCTGGCGCTCGGCATTGAGGACTGTTCGGCTCAGAGTCAGTACACTGTGTCTGAATGGGGTATTCATGTTAAACTGTCTGGACTAGCACACACACACACACACACACACACACACACACACACACACACACACGTCGCTATATAAGTGCAATAATCTTGGACGCGACGTTAAACCCAATTTCACCTCCCCTCACCTGGTGGTGTGGAACTCCCTGTCCCATCACGGCAAAGGCGTACTATATGTATCACAAAGACTCAATATATATAGTCCCAAGACTTAAAATTCATTTATGACTGACCATATCGGTCAAACTTGATTATATTTGAAAGCACAAGAACTTATGTTAGTTATTATTGTGAATACACAGGCCCAACGATTAGCGATCATGTGATTGTCATTATTGTTCTTATGTTCCTTAAAAAATATGCACAAAGTGATACGATTGCCTTATGTTGTCCAATGGTTTAGTGAGGTGGTAATAAGGTTGAGTTGAATGTGTCAAGCCCCGGGTAAGTCAACTTATCTCTATGGTCCCCAGGTGTTCGAGACAGGATCGAGGTTCAACTGTAAATATTCATTGCATTGGTCATCAGCTTATCTAGTGCCTTTTGCCATTTTTATGTTTCCAAAGATATAATTTTGACTCAAGTCTGAAACAAGGGTAGGGTTCATTTCCGGGCCATAACTTCAAAACCGTTTTTCTACAAAAATGCACATATATGCATCAGTCATCAGCTTCACTGGAACCTTTTGGTATTTTGAAATTTTTCAAAATATTATTTTTGTATGTTTCCCTACAAGCAATTTTGACTTAGTTTCAAAGAAGGGTAGTGTTCATTTCCGAGTCATTTATAGGAAAACCATGCAACTAATTTCAAAGAAACTTGGGATATTGCATTGCTTGTCAGCTTCACTGGTGCCTTTTGCTATTTTGAAATTGTTCTAAATTTTCTTTTCTTATGTTTCTATGGAAGCAATTTCGACGTAGTCTCAAACGAGGGTAGAGTTTGTTTCCAGCCATAATTTGAAAAACTTTCAACATTTTTCAACGAAACTGGTGCTTTTTGCAATTTTTCTAAATTTCATTTTGCTACATTTCCATGAAAACAATTTGGACTTAATCTCAAACAACTCTTGTCTTCGTTTCCGAGCTATAACTCTCAAACTAGTGAATATTTTTGCATGAATCTACATATGTGCAATGACCATGTGATCAACTATCGCCTTTGATATTTGTAATTTTCGGTTTGTCTGTCTGTCCGAAATCAACTCAAAAACTGTTCAATATTTTTCAACACAAACAGGCAGATATATCGAACTGATCCTGGAGTGGTGCATTTTGC
Source organism: Haliotis cracherodii (assembly GCF_022045235.1). Taxonomy (NCBI): domain Eukaryota; kingdom Metazoa; phylum Mollusca; class Gastropoda; order Lepetellida; family Haliotidae; genus Haliotis; species Haliotis cracherodii. The sequence goes on along the minus strand of NW_027266279.1, from coordinate 6,112,834 downwards.
AATTTACATTTTTTTGTCATTTTTACAACAGATTTCCATGGAAACAAATTTAGACTTAGTCTCATTTGGGGGTTGATTTTGTTTCTGGTGCACCACTGAAAAAACATTCAATATCTATCAACATATCTTGGCAGATATATCAAACACACCCTGAAGTGGTGCCTTTTGCAATTTGCTGATTTTTTTCATTTTATGTTTCTCGATTTCCATGGAAACTATTTGGTGGTTGTGGATTTCGTTTCTGGAGTACAACTTGAAAACATGAAAGACTTTTCATCCAAATCTGGTACATGTAGGCTGAAGTGGTGTCTTTTGCTATTTCGGAATTTTCAAAATTTGATATTTCCCTGTTTCCATGGAAACAAGTTAGAAGTGACGGGGGTAGGTGTCGTTTCCGTAGCAGAACTAATAAACTATTCCACATTTTTCATCCAAACTTAGTACGTGTATTAATCAAAGGCTGAAGTAGGGCCTTTTGCTGTTTTGGAATTTTTCAAATTTATCTTTTTTCCGTTTCCATGGCAACAAGTTTGATTTTGACTCAAAGTGATGTGTTTGTCCGGACCATATCTCTAAAAGTAAAAGGTTTTCTTTCGTGAAACTGTGCACACACAAACACAATTTTGTCAACTTGTGCCTTTTTCTATTAAGGGCTATTTATATTTTATGGCAACAAGTTCGATTTTTTACTCTGTTCATAGTGGACAGAAATACAAAGTTCGGAATCCCAAATCCATAGTATTGTTTGACAGCGCAATAACTTCTTTTGTATATAGACAGACAGATTAGATAGAATTTCTCTCATCAAGTTGGGACTTAAACTAACAGTCAGATGATTTGTTCTTTCGAATTTGTGGGGGTTATGTTTTTTAATTATTTTGGTTAAAAAACTACAAATACTTCTGACCTGTGAAGATCCAGGGTAGAATAGGTCTTCAGCGACCCTTGAAGATCCAGGGTAGAATAGCGACCCATGCTTGTTGTAAGAGGCAACTAATGGGATCAGGTGGTCAGACTCGCTGACTTGGTTGATGCATGTAATCGATCCCAATTGCGTGGATTGATGCTCATGATGTCAATCACTGGATTGTATGGTCCAGACTCGATTATTTACAAACAGCCGTCGTATAGCTGGAATATTGCCAAGAGCGGCGTTAAACAAACAACAAATGCATCTTGGGAGTCTAAGTGCCTATGGAAGAGTGTATAAGTCTAAGAGAGGGGAGCGATTTATTTCATATTGAGGTCCATACAAGTTAATGCTTGTTTCTAAGACAAAAAAGGCTGAATTTTCAAAAATAAATTGTCTTACAAAAATCTAAAAGTCCATTTTCACACTAGGGGTGCTGGCTCAGCACTTATTGTGCAATATACTTCATGTAAGAGGATGTTTTCATAAAAACTAATGATTTTTTCTTTTAATATATGGTGTCAAAATAAAGACAATTCAATAAGCTACACAGTTACACTCTAACAGTAAGTGTTTTATATTTCTGTTGCAACAAAACTTTTTTGGCATAAAAAATGGCTAAAATAATCTGTATTGACACTTGTCCTTCATTTCACCTTACTTCTTAAAGGAAAAAAGCATAGATTATATTGTCCATAACAGAAATGTGTTGAAAATTAAGATAATGATTTTTAACATTCCATTAAAAGTAATTAGAAGATAATGGTAAAATGAGTGATGTTGACACAAAGTACATAACTCTTAGTAGTGGTTTTTGGAAAAGTTATCATTTGACAGATTTTTAAATAAATATAAAAGCATCTAGGATAAGAATCTTGTGTAAATGGGTTGTCAGTTAAAATGTGTTCTGTTAGAATCTATAAAATAGAGCACAAAAACATTTCTCAACTAATTTCAATCCAAGGTGGTACTTTACTGCAGCTTCATTTTACAATAATTATAGCACTTACTAGGAGGAAGAAGTTTCATATCTTATTTGGCCTACAAAATAGGTATTGGTTATATATGTAACTATGATAATTAATTTCTTCTTCATAATATTTTGAGTTTCTTCTTGTGAATCGAAATGACTACATGATTGTAAGTACTTCCCATATATTTCCACTGTCGAAATCTGCATATCCAGAAGCCATAAATCAAACAGTTACTGGCCCATTTGATTGATGTCTGCTGTAAAAGTCAAGATGTTTAGTATGACACTAATTGTTATTTAAGTTATTCACTATCTTTAGTTTCTCCAGATGCTAAGTGACATGTATGTCCAGCTCACATCTTCATGGCAGGATGGATGTATCACATTGATCTTCAGACAGTGAACGTGACACAGAAACTGGTAAGACCTGTCTCTAATCCTTACATTGTCATTATCTACATCTGTGTCATCAGGGATAGTCGTCAGTTGCTCACTGATGCGGCTTGGCATTTGATCACCATCAAACTAAACAATGGGTAGGTTCCATCTACTAACTTCCGGCCACGTCCTTCTGGTGCATATTGAACAGGAGTTGGTGTTGACACAGAGTTTGTTTGATCATGTCCACCAATGTTCTCTTGGATGGTGGAAACACATGGGTTATACCCTCGAATCTTGTCCGGTGGAGCACAATGTGTTGTACTTCTGTATGAAAATACTAAATCAAATGTCATTTATGTCTGACATCTTCGGTCTGGAATATAAGCTGCACACAAACTTCTCAATTCAAGAAATGTTTTCTGATGGTATCTGGGACAACCACAGACACTTAAACGTTGATGAGATGACCGGACCATTTGCAAGGTCTACACTTTCCCGTTCTGATGAATGCAGCTGTGTAGTCGCACCCTGTGGAAGTGTGTACAGACGGAAGTACTTGACACATCTTTGCCAATTATCAAAGCAGCTGCACTGATGTTGATGTAGCGCCTTGTGTTGATGCAGCTGTTTCCTGTATCCATCCAGACATGTCCACCTTTCATGTGTTTCAAATGTTGAAGCAACAAAACTACTTTGTCCAACTTCATCACGAAGGGGTGTCGGTCGGGTAGCCTCGTGGTTAAAGCGCTCGCTCATCACGCGAAGAGCTGGGTTTGATTTCCTACATGGGTACAATGTGTGAAGCCGAATTTCTGGTGTCCCTTGCCCTGATATTGCTGGAATATTGCCAAAAGCGGCTTAAAACCATACTCACACACTCATCACGAGTCACTATATAAGTGCAATAATCTTGGACGCGACATTAAACCAATTTTCACCTCACCTCACCTCACTCATCACGAGGGTTTATCTCCCAGCATGCCACTGTATGATTCTTGAATAGGAGGTATTGCATGACAAACTAATCTCCATCATCTGTCTGTTAAATGGTGGGTTCAGGGTTCGAATCCTGGTTTAGCACCAAACTATGATTGTGGGTTTCACCAAAGTGGTAAATGTCTGAGACCTGCATCACCTTGGGTTTTCCTCCCACATCAAGCTGACAAGCTGCGTTAATCCCAACTCGCTCACTAAATCTGTCGGTTAACAGGCAAGCAATCTTTGATTCTTGCGGAATGCAACAACATCCTGTAGCTGGATGAAGTTGTCTAATGGTTGAAACTTGATGTCTGACTTGTTGTCCGGTCTGTCCTTGTCCCCCGGTAGCCACAGTTGTCCATGGTGACTTGCCCATGATCCATCTTGATGTCTGATCTGTCATAGTCCCTTGGTAGCCACTGTTGCCCATGGTGACTTGCCCCTGACATTCAGTCTGTTGGACTAGGGTGAGCCATGGCTTGGGTAGATACCGCTCTTCCTGTACCGTCTTGTACCATTCTGTTACCTTGTTGATCAAGTGTAAGCCCATGGTCTTATATTACTGACGGTTCTCCGGGTTTGTTTTTTTGTTCAGCACTGCACTCAGCCATTTTCCAGCTATATGGCAGAAGTCTGTAAATAATATTGTCTGGATCAGACAATACAGTGATTGATATCATGATCATCAATGACATGTGTCAACTAAGTCAGTGAACCTGACCACCCGATCCCATTTGTAGCCTCTTGCAACAAGCATGGGTTTCTGAAGACCAATTATAACCCGGAATCTTCATGGGATGGTTCTCTGGTGGTGTGGGGGCCAACAGCATCCACGGTATGTGCATGATCCAGCCGGTACCTGGACGGTAACCATTGTCCATGGTCAGACGTCATGCCTCTCTAAGTTGGCTTTGATGGTCAAAAGGACACACACCAACTCCTGTTCAATATGCACCAGAAGTACATGGCCGGAAGTTAGTAGATGGAACCTGTCAGTTGTTTAGTTTGAGGGGGATCAAATGCCAAGCAGCATCACTGAGCAACTGACGACCAACCCTGATGATTCAGATGTAGATATTGCTGATGTGAGCATCACTGACAGTTCGGACAGTGAAAGTGACACTGACACGCATGTAGAAGATCAATGTGGGATGTTTGTTGTGCCTTGAAGATGTGAGCTGGACATACATGTCACTTAGCATCTGGAGAAACTGAGATTGTAAATGGCTTAAATAGCAATTTGTGTCATACTTAAAAACATATTGACTTTTTCAGCAGACATCAAATGGGCCAGTAACTGTATCTGAAGTACTTACAATCGTGTGGTCATTTCGATTCACAAGAAGAAACCAAAAATTGTATGTGTTTTGTAGGCTTCTTCCTCCTAGTAAAAGCTGTAATTATTGTAAGTTGAAGCTGCAGTAAAGTACCACCTTGGATTGAAATTTTTGAGAAATGTTTTTGTTTTATAGATATTTTTTTGTTGTTCCCTTTTTAACTCTCGTGGATGCTGAAATTTGAACCATCCAGTGTGCACCCAGCAATATGAGAATGTTTTTTTAGGTTCTGGCAGTGTATGGTTATTGCAAATAAATTTTCTTGCATTTTATCACTTTCTTATTTTTTCAGTGAGTGAATTGATTGCTAGCTTGTAAATTGCTTTTGCGGTTTTTCACCAGCTTTATCACAGCATGGAACCTGTTTCAGCAGTACATCTTGCCTCCATTCACCTGCAAAACAGGACGTGTCAAACCAGCAAGCTTCTCTCTATTAAGTTTTATTTCACATATTTACAAGCAACACATGCATCAACCAAGTATGGCTGAAGACCTATTCTAAACGGAATCTTCATGGGTCAGCACTACCAGCAATCTAATCTGACAAAAGGTCATGTCTCTTCCCAGCCTATTCCAATTCACTGTTTTATACAAGTTTAATTTTTCCAGTCCCCCACCAGTGCCCTATTATTACTGGTAGATACCCCTTAAACAACAAACATTAATAAGTTATTGCCCAATTTGATTAACGCTACATGACCGTGGTCTGTAAATAATCGAGTCTGGACCAGACAATCCAGTGATTGACATCACGAGCATCGATCCACACAATTGGGATACGATGACATGCATCAACCAAGTCGGGAGCTTTACCACCAGATCCCGTTAGTCGCCCCTTACGACAAGCAAAGTCGCCTTTTAAGGCAAGCATGGGTTGGCTGATGACTTATTCTACCCTGGATCTTCACTGCCAACTTACAAATGAGTAAGTAAAACAGTGATTGAGTGAATGTTTAATGCAGACGTCGGTAATATTCCAGCTATAACGCAGTACAGTAAACATTGTCAACCCCCTAACAGGCAAACCAGTGGTCAGTGGTCTTGACAGAACTTTCCAAGGTTTCTGGTAGGCGTGGGGGCAACTCTACCGCCTGTAAGGACAAAAGATGCCTGTCAGGTGTTTGCCACCATAATAAAACCCATCAATACAATGCGTGAGTTCGGTTTAAGCTGCTGTAAACAGTATTTCAGTTATATCAAGAGGTGTCAGCTTGAAAGCATGATGTTCTTGAAGCTGTCAACGAGGGCCACCTTTGCCCCTTAGAGAAATCGTACTGTTCAGATCAACAGAACCTGTATGCCCTGCTAAATATTTGTTTAAAACCACTTCATTATTGTGTCGTTTCCATGGTTCCATATTGATTGATGTCTGGCTGCTGAGTTTAGTCATGGCTCCGCAGACATTTTGTCCTGAAAAAACAAATATGGGCGTCGCATTATGAATCGAATAAAAGTTTGTGTCTCCATTCATATCAGACAAACCAAACAGTAATCAGCTTACACATTTGATGTTTAATTGTGATACTTGGCCCTGGAATTTGACACATCCTGTTGGACAGGAATTCGCAGGGACCAGAAGGTGAGTTCGGGACAACTGGGAAAACCACACATGCAAGTTTGACACAACAAGGTTCGACTGAAAGTTATTTTTCATGAGTACCAAAAATCCCACTTTTTGTGTTCTTGGTTCTGTTTGCATGGAAACTGGTGACTCCCCTCCCCCATGTTTGACACTTTTGAGACATGGATTATGTTTTATAACCAATGCTGTGTGCTGTGTGCATTGGTTATAAAACATAATCCATGTCTCAAAAAGTGTCAAACATGGGGGAGGGGAGTCGCTGTCATCATAACCAACTATCAAAGCAATGATAAATATCAAAGGTTTGCCACAGTGAGTTAGTGAGTATGGTTTTACGCAGACTTTAGCAATATATCAGCACTATCACGGCAGGGCACACCCGAAATGGGATTCACACATTGTACCCATGTCGGGATTCTAACCCGGGTTTTCGGCATGACGAGCGAACGCTTTAACCACCAGGCTATCCGACAACCTGGTTCGCTTCAGTCTGCATACTGCCGATTCGGTAAAGAATTGGCAACTGCATGCACTGTAGACTTGGTTATCCAGAGTATTCTACTTCAATTCTATTATTATTACTATTATTACTAGTTTGTAATAGTCCTTGAACGAGACTAAACTGTTAACTATGTTTTCATTTTCTCTCAGTTTTATTCAGTTCCTTTTAGTAACATATGTTACAATATTTGAAGCGTCGAGAACTGGTTCAGAATTTTAGCCCTCAAATGCTGCTAGTCTATGAGGACTACTATCATTGCATCATTGTCTCAGGTGGCGCACTGACACGAATTTCGAAGGTTGACCAAATGATAAGAGCCACATGTGGACTGTCACCTTCAGCTTGAGATCCCCCTCACTCCCCTGCCGCCCAGGGTGGGTGTGGCTTGGAAGTATGCAGCATCCAGACCAGATGGGGGTGACAGTACAGCAGTCTCCCCTGCGGAAACACAGCATCAGTCAACAGGCACACTGGCTCATCTTTTCTTACTAAAATTATAAACCTTCAGTGACCTCTTCCTTTTGAGCTGTCACTGTATTTATATCTCATAAAATCACAAACTTGTGCAAGACCTGGGCCACAAAGGCACTGATAAATCACATTCTCTTAAGAATCTTTTTCAAGAACAAAACAGTTACCAAAGGCTCATGAAAAGTGTGTCCAAACATGAAATTGTTGATAATGTTAAAGATTTTTCTTTCAGTTGAGAAGCAAGATAAAACACTTCCCCTCATGATTTTACAAGATGTACAGTTTCCTATGGTGCTTAGGATATATTAACACTTCATTCAATAACGTACAAATAAGCATTAAAGACGCACAAACGCACACTGGCATAATTGAGAATGTTTTAATTATTTTATTTTTAACAAACATTTGCTGCAGATATGGGGGCAAATACCTGCTTCTGAGAAGGTCCAAATGAATCAGAACCTACATTGACATCATCCTTTAGGGCGTATCTTGATGATATGGGGCAGTCAGGGAGGTGTCTGGAGGTCTCTGGAGGTCATGCATCACTGCAAATACAGGTCCACATGTCACAACATTTTCTTTACAGCTACAAACTTTCAATCTTTGAGTACGCTGGTTCTACCACGGCTCTCAACAGTATTCCAGTTATACCATGGCGTGTCAATTTAATGTGGGAGGAAAGCCTGAAGCGATGCAGTTCTCAGACGTTTACCACTTTGTGGAAACAATCGGTGCGAACCGGGATTCGAACCCACACTCATTGGTTTCGGGGGTACCCAAGGGACGCAACCCTGCACAGCAACTAGTGCCATTTTTCAATCCCCTCACTTAAACCCGAGTGTAGTTCCTTCATTCTGTCATGCAAACGCAGAAGCAACCATGATGCAATTACTGGTAAAACCAGGGCCTACGTGCACAAAGCCATTTTAGTGCAACGATTATTGTACGCCTATGTTAAAGTATGGGAGTAACGATCATCTTAACGCTTAACGTATGTAGATTAGCACATATTTTAAACATTCTGTAAAATTAAGGTACTGCAAATTGAAAGACCATGAGGGTACAACCAAGTCACTTACTACCAGGAATCCCCACGTAGAACCAAGAACCAATGCTATACTGAAAAGAGCGACTATGGTATAGGTACATCGATAGGCGTTGGGAAGTTCATGTGCTGTAGGCCGGATGTTCTTCTGACATCTTCTGACTGGGGGAGCGGAATGTCATCGCTGTATATAGTCTCCGTCTCCGGTGTCTTGCGTGGGATGCGTTCACATCACATGGCAACAGTGGCTTGTTTTGGAAAATGCATTTCCCTGACTGTGCTACTATATATTTCACATAATTCTTGACTTCATTCTTTTGAATATTAATAACATGTTTATCAGTGTAAATTTCACCATTAGGATGGAAACTATTTACATTGAATTTGATAAATTAAGAAAACTAAAGTATGCACCTCATGATAATAAGACAGATTTTCTTAATATCATGAACGGTACTTTTCAGTTATCTAAATTTGCCTCAGAATTAATGCTTAAAATCTGGAATATATTCCCTAAAACAAAGTAGCCACCATGACAAGAACCATGATTACCATCAGTGAAATCAACAAAATCTGATTCATCTTCTCATGTTGCTCAGCAGGGAAATAATACATCCACAAGTTACGGATAAGAAATGTCATAAAACAAACATTTGGAAAACAGAATTCGTTGAAAGAGTTCCGCCCGTTTCCCCTCCTCCAAAACCTTTATATGTATGCATTGCCGTTCAATCCTTGTAATTATACATATTTTTGAGGGAGGATCTTTCCAGGATTCGTTCAAAGGTGAAATTAATTTTGTAAATCAGTGTTTGAAAAATGAAGTGAAGATTTGATCAGAAAGCCATTACCACAGCCTTCATCTGCCACCGATCAAACTTAGTCGCCTTGTACATCGTTCTATACTTTTGTTGAAATTTGAGGAACAAAATGAAATCACAAAAACTTACATTTACAAATAACATTGTTAGGAAGGAAACATACGAAAATACAAAGAAATTTATTCTTAAATCAACATTTGAAAAAGCAGTCCATTTGCTTACACTAGATCTATATATTTTAAATTAAACATGCAACATACCATCGACTTCGTCCTAATCATTTGGCTGTGAAAGCGGCGCTGTGGTGGACATACCCTTGACCCACTGATTACCAAACCACGTGTGCGTCCTGAACGTGAGGTGCGCACGTGCAAATCAAGCTTATCGCGTTTAGCCGCTCTTTACGACTTTCACGAATCGTGTATGAAATGGCATGTTACATGAAGTCATCGCTGCTTGAAGAACTTGACTGAATTGATTGCAGAAATACATTTTAAATATGTTTACCTGAAAATACTATGATGTTACTTTTTCAGTAGGGGTGGATCGACTCTGAAGAGTAAACTTGTTCTATATAGGCGAGGTGAAATGGTGTTTAACGTCACGTTCAGATTATTGCACTTGCAGCGAAGAGAATGCACTTATTTGGCTGCTTGTAGTGTCCGGATGAATGCTGATTTTATTGTGCTAGCTCACTGAGATACCATGCCGCAGTTTAACATTGAATTATTGAATACTCAGTTCAGACATAGTACACAGACTCCGAGCCGACCATTCCATGTTTTATCTCCTGAATAAAATCGAGGAAATTCGTGGCTCGGGGTTTGTTAATTATTTTCCACGAATGTTCCTTTTGTTGACAGTTCATTCACTTGAACCAGAGACTGCTTGAACCACTTACATTACATTCTTGTTTTACGTTTTTAGCTCCGGCTGACATCTTCCTCTGTCGCCTGTCCGTCTGTAGCAAACTGTAGAAAAAGCTTTGGTTGACTCTTATAGCAATGGCTTAGTTCTTCAATCTCATTAAATTTAAATACTTTTCTCCGACACGACACCTGCGTGAAAATCGGAAGACAACTCCACAGAAGCATTCGTGACCAACTCGTCCCATTCCGGGACACGCCGAATGTAGGTTTCGGAAACACGCAAGTGGTGACGAATGTCACCGAAGGTCGCGTCAGGTAAACCCTGAGTGAACCCTGAGTGAACTATGACCACCCAAATGTAAATGAAGGATGCGTGGGTTGTTCAACCAATCAGATATCAGCTTTCTAAAACTATTCGCCAAAACCTTTGCCTGAAAGTTAAACGAATCTGTTTCGATGGGAATCGAGACTGGTTTTCCAATGGTTTTGTTGCTTTGTATATACACCTCGGTTTGGAAACTTTGATCTTAGCAAAACAAAACCACTATTACACAATAGTCCATCCTTTTAGAGTGAAGATCAAGAACTGTATGTGCCGAATTGTCAATTAAGAACAACTATGAACACGGTACACGTGACCATCGACAATGTGCTATTCCTTGCTCTATGTATAATTAAGAGATAAACATACTGTGTTTTCAATGTTGAGCAAGGTAACCGCTATAAATTGAATTTGGAACCGAACCCGCAGGTCCAGTGGTAACCCTGCTTCACGAAAATTCAATCTACACTTGGGTCAAGACCTGCATCACTTTAGTCTTTGTCCCTGAATTAAGTGACCACCTCTGTGGTTTAGTGGATAAAGCATCTGTCTGGGGAATGAAAAGTTGTGGTTTGGCTGCATCATTCCAAAAGACATGAAAGATGGTACTTGTTGTTACCCTGCCTGGTGCTTGGCATTTGGGGATTATAGCAAGGACTTGCCAGGAAACTGTGAGTGAGGTATCCATGTTGAAACTGGTATGTCAGTGGGCTGGTACCATAAAACCAACACTAGTACAGACAAATTCATTTGTTGTTTAACGCTGTGCTCAGCAATATTTCAGTTCTATGAGAGTGGTCTTTAAATAATTGTGTCTGGACCAGACAATCCAGTGATTGACATCATGACCACCCGATCCCATTGCTTGCCCCTGAAGAAAAGCGTACTGGCCTTTTATGTCAAGCATGGGTTACTGAAGACCTATACTAACCGGGATCTTCAAGGATCTACAGACTACTATAAGCGCACTTTGTTAAGTAAGTGCAATAATCTTGAACTGACAACACACACCTGGGCCCGTGAAGATCCGGGGTAGAATAGGTCTTCAGCAACCAATGCTTGCCGTAAAAGGCGACTATGCTTGTCGTTAGAGGTGAATAACGGGATCGGGTGGTCAGGCTTGCTGACTTGGTTGATGCATGTCATTGATCCCAATTGCGTGGATCGATCCTTATGATGTCAATCACTGGATTGTCTGGTCAGACTTGATTATTTACAGACTGCTGTCATATAGCTGAGGGCGGCGTTAAACAACAAACAAACAAACAAACAAACCATTTCACCTCACTTCGTACAATGAGTCATCAAACCATTAAACCAGATCTGATAGAAACACCAGTTGGTTGCCACAAAAATTGCAGAGTAATTAGCTATAGTAATTTGAAAGAATTGTCTTTTTATTTTGTTTTGAGTAATATATAAGATCAAACAGTAACTAATCTGTCATGGTCTTATCAACAACACAACACAATATGAAATATGCTGTTTCATTTATTAGAATGATTAACAAATATTAACAACAGGTAGCAAAACTGTGGTTGGTCTATTGGACACAGTAAAAATATCCTAACATATTGACATTAATTGTGCTGTGTGGAAAATATGTGATAAATTTCTTATCAAAATAGCAAACCGGGGACAAAGAAAAATACCAACAAGTTTTCATTCATTCTCGCCAAACAAATTCTATGTTTAATGACGATGTCTAATTAACAATGATTAATTTTAACTGAAACAATGAAAATCTTGATCTTGATCATATCATTAAGTATAAATAGTTTGTGTACAACAAATTAGTGAGTGAGTATGGTTTTATGCCGCTTGTAGCAATATGCCAGCAATATCATGGCGGAGGACACCAGAAATGGGCTTCACACATTGAACCCATGTCGAGAATTGAACCCGGGTCTTCGGCGTGAAAAGCGAAGGCTTTAACCACTAGGCTACCCGACCGCCCCGTACAACATATTAAATGATACATAACAAGTAATATACTCACATGAAATATTTCAGCGGGACCAGGGAGAGAGACATTTGTCAATCTTCATCAAGCTAATATGTATCCTTTCAAATTAAGGTGATAATTTAATGATGATCTACATCTATAACCTAATCAAAAGTTTTATAATCTCTTCAGGCTTAAAAAAATAAAAGAATTGGTTCTCAAGCAATAGTTCTTGAAAATATAATGCGGACAAGTGTTAATAACTCTGTGTTTGTGTGTGTGTGTGTGTGTGTGTGTTTGACAACCATTGGACAACCAAAACAAGCTGGTTACTGACAGAAAGCGAGTCAAGCAAAGTGCAGACGGGTACAGAAAGAAGGCCATTTTGAAAGGACAACATGTTCTGTCTCGCATGATAGCACAGTTAGAATTATAGATCTCTTTCAAACTGGAAAATGGACTATTGCCCAAATATGGCACTAAGTGTGAACAAAACTTAGACAAAATATATGGCACATATTGTTCTTATAACCACTAAATCATAACTCGCTTAATATGGAATGATAAATATTATGTCTCTTGTCCAGAGAATCAGGAGAGTATTTTAATAAATTGATTACATGAGAATCAGATTGGTCTCATGTGTCCTCATTGGACTGAACCACCATTTTCAATTAATCTTTGATGATAGGCTTTGACTCATCTTACGTTTGTGACTGTTATTATAAGTTTAAGTTATTAACAATCAGGACCCTCATCTAAGTGCTACTCTGGCGCTGGATTCCTTCAGTGAAAGAAGTAAACAGATAAACAGATAAACAGACAGCCGGATGGACATGACATGTGATAAGCTCACTTCGACCTTGTGTTCCGTGGGAACTAATCGAAAACATTGCCCTTATCCCATTCACTGAATAGAAACAGAAATCAAACAAAAGCATGTTTTGAAAAAAGCATACACGGCCAATGCCAAAATGATAACAAAAAATATTTCAAAATGAACAGTAAACACAAGAAATAACAAAACTTAGAGATGTAAAACAGTGTGATTCAATTTTCTAAAACTTTTTGATTAATCAAACTGATGAAAGATGAATTCCCCTGTTTCATTGTGTCATCTAAATATATTTTTAGTTGGTGAAAAATATTTATAAATCTCATGACAAATATCTGGAATGTTTTGTTATATATTAGACAGTGCTGCCTACAAAAATGACCTACAAAAATTGAAATGATAATACCATGCTACAAAATACTAAGATGTCTACATAACAATATGGGCAACAGAAGACAATATGCTGACATAACAAAACACAATATGACTTCATGAACACATGCAGTGCAATGTGATGGAAACACATCTTCCAGGGGCAAAGTGGTTAACTGACTTAAAAAGTCCAATCAAAAGCCCTCAACGATATCAACACCCTGGTTCATAAACAACATCGCAAAAGCAGTGCCGAAATTCGATTGCAGGATTTGCAGAACGTGTACCGTAAACTGGGCGTTGACACATATTTTCCAAATCTTTTCATGTTTTAATTTAGGTGGTCAAGCGATTTGATTCACTTTGCGAGAGAGAGAGAGAGAGAGAGAGAGAGAGAGAGAGAGAGAGAGAGAGAGAGAGAGAGAGAGAGAGAGAGAGAGAGAGAGAGAGAGAGAGAGAGAATCTGTAAAATAAGCAAGTAAATTTTCTGGTCTTACAGTGGAATGTAGGTAATAGGAGTGTTATTTATTTATTTCATTTAGTTGTTTGAACATCAACCTCCGTGAAAGGCCCTGTCTTCTAAAACATGTTGTGAAGAAATAAGCCCCCAAAACAAACAAATGCCTCTAAATATATGAATAATAAACTTTCAGCAATGTAATAACTTGTCAAACAATCAATATTATCAACCAGGAATGTACAAAATAACATTTGTGAGCCATACATTAAACTCAACGTCTTGTGACTTCTCCAACAAATACACTTCAACAGCTCTATAGTACTGGGCCAATACTTACAACATTGGAAGAGTCTTATCTAGGGGTGTCATCAACAGTTCTGCCAATGCAGATCAAGTTAAGTCAAGTAACATGTTTGGGAGAATTACTAATTTCTTGCAGTATACGTTTATGTTTGTTTGTTGTTTAATGTCGCACTCAGCAATATTACAGCTATACAACAGCGGACTGTAAATAATCAAGTCTGGACCAGACAATCCAGTAATTGGGATATGATGACATGAATCAACCAAGTCAGCAAGCCTGACCACCTGATCTCGCTAGCCCCTCGTATGACAAGCATAGTGGCCTCTTACGCCAAGCATGTGTTGCAGAAGAGCTATTCTAACATAATTATTGAATTAGCTGAACATTTATCATAAATAATCTGGGCATAAGCATTAGACATCTATAAATATAATACTGATAAAGTTTTACGGCCTAAATATGCTATACCCATAAATTCTGAAAATCAGCTGTCATATTTATCTATATGTAAAATCTAACAAACAGGAACATTTACTTGATATTTCTGAATCTTTATTCTCGTTCTTTAATGAATAACAGATCAAAATATGACGGTTTGCCCCAAGCAATGGAAGAATAACGATAACAATAGCATAAACATGACATGGAACAAACAATGACATGTATGTACAGTGACAGACACCATAGAGAGCAAATTGAAGACAAAACAAGTTTATCATCAACAAAACATGACGTAACATGCATTATATATATGGTACACCTTTGTCATCGTTAGACAACCTTCAAATTTACAAACAAAACTGGGAAACACGTGAAAAGGATCTCGCACCATGTCCAGGATTAGAAACGTAACTGTCGGACACACCTTCTCTGTGTGAGAGACGCATTCTCTTAGTGGGTGATGCAGCGTGTATGTGGGAGACGCCCTCTGTGTGTGGAAACACCGTCTCTATGTGGGACACATCTGCTCAATGTCATACTGTTTCTATGTTAGACACACCGTCACTTGGTCTGATACACTGTCTCTGTGTGGGACACACCATCTCCATGTCAGACACACCTTCTCTCTGTCAGACACTCCTTCTCTATGTCAGACACACCTTCTCTATGTCAGACACACCTTCTCTATGTCACACACCTTCTCTCTGTCAGACACACATTCTCTATGTCAGACACTCCTTCTCTATGTCAGACACACCTCCATGTCAGACACACCTTCTCTATGTCAGACACTCCTTCTCTATGTCAGACACTCCTTCTCTATGTCAGACACTCCTTCTCTCTGTCAGACACTCCTTCTCTATGTCAGACACACCTCCATGTCAGACACACCTTCTCTATGTCAGACACTCCTTCTCTATGTCAGACACTCCTTCTCTATGTCAGACACACCTTCTCTATGTCAGACACACCTTTTTTCTGTCAGACACACCTTCTCCATGTCAGACACACCTTCTCCATGTCAGACACACCTTCTCTATGTCAGACACACCTTCTCTATGTCAGACACTCCTTCTCTTTGTCAGACACACCTTTTCTATGTAAGACACACCTTCTCCATGTCAGACACACCTTCTCCATGTCAGACACACCTTTTCTATGTCAGACACACCCTCTCTACATGTCTATGTGGGAGACACCCTCTGTATGTGGAATCACCATCTCAATGTGGGACAGGTCATCTCCATGTCAGACACACCTTTACTATGTCAGACACACCTTCTCTATGCAATTTCCTAGCGCACTCAGACATGTTTTGTAATGGAATGCAAAAACTGAAATCGTCACGGAAATTATCTAAATAAACAAATGGTTGCCATACAGCAGGATATACATTGTGTACCTGAGCTGATGTTCTCTATGGCAGTCCTGAATGCAAGGATGAACACAGTTTCACTGTACATAGCAAGATCACACATGTGATTTCTAATTTGAACATGAACGATGAAAATTAGAAAAATATTAAAAAATGTACGATATTATTACAAACATTACAAATACTTTTCAAAAACATGTGCACCGTATCAACAGAAAAGCATAATACAAAATATTTTAAATAGTTTCAACATTATATATATAAGATACAAAATATAGTTGGATGATAATTGTTGCATAGCGTATTGAGTAGCAGTCACAATTGATTTCACATCTGAAAAGATAGTTTCGTTGTGTAATAAAATCCTTGTAAGAAATAACCTCCTCATGCCAGTGAGGTGAGACAGTTTGTGTCATTATGCCCAGGGATGTCACAAAAGTTACTGTCAACCGCTAGGTGTTATTCCTGTAAAAAAGTGTGTGTGGTTGACAGCCCCATAATCAAGAACATTTGGTGAATTTTATTTTGTGATGTATATGAGTAATATCTTTTCTCTTTCTTGGATTCTCAATTGCTAAAGAACCGAATAATATACCTATTATATATTATGAAACTGCATATCTCACTTTCTTACATATCTGCTAAAGTCTGCTAAGATCTCTCCATACACCATAAAAATAGATCTATTTCAAGGTCTCTGCCCAGCGTGCACCATGCTTCAGACAAACCAAGCTGCCTGTGAAGAGCTAGAAGGTTACCAGACACATGACCATCTCATCCTACCCGGTACCCATCTACTGCTGGGTGAACAGACACATATCTAGAATGATGCACTTGCCAAAAGAAACACCACAGTTGGTACATGTGCTTGAGGCCAAAGCTCTGAAACCTTTAGGAAGCAAGCTGTCGCCCATGATCACCCATGCATCTGCCATGATTACTTCTATTACTCTCAGAGACTCTCAGAGACCGACGCCGATAGACTTTCCTTGAGCTGTGACCTGTTTGCTGTACACACGACCAGGTGGTTATGCTTTGTTATGTCAGGATGAGGAATTGTAAATGTCAGCTTAAATCTAGATTAAAGATGGGTGGTAAATCTAGATTGAAGATGGATGGTAAATCTAGATTACAGATGGGTGGTAAATCTAGATTACAGATGGGTGGTAAATCTAGATTAAAGATGGGTGGTAAATACAGATTACATATGGGTGGTAAATCTAGATTAAAGATGGGTGGTAAATACAGATTACAGATGGGTGGTAAATCTTGATTAAAGATGGGTGGTAAATCTAGATTAAAGATGGGTGGTAAATACAGATTACAGATGGGTGGTAAATCTTGATTAAAGATGGGTGGTACATATTACAGATGGGTGGTAAATATAGATTAAAAATGGGTGGCAAATACAGACTAAAGATGGGTGGTAAATACAGATTACGGAGGGGTGGCAAATATAGATTACAGATGGGTGGTAAATATAGATTAATGATTTTAACTAGCGATTGACTGACTTTGTAGATAATCTATTATATATGACAAGAATGCCATGGAATACTTGTAATAAAATCATGATTTTGTGTCCAATAGGAAAAACAGACATATACATAAACATTGGCTAAAATGTACCTTTCATATTGACAGAATGTAAGTATTTATGTTTTGACAGAAACTGATTCAACAGAATTCAGTTCTGATGATTCATAGAGTCAGCAGGGCCCATTAAGTTGAGGATACCTACACAAGAAATAATGGAAGGGACACATTTGGTATCTATTCCATATTCCCTCTAAAACGTAGACACACCTGTTTTGAAATTGTTTTTAAAATATACCTTGCTCATATTATCAATATTAATAACAAAAATCAAACAAGTCTCTGAGGAAACCAATAAAAAACTAAAATAGACATTCTAAATAAATAATATATGTGTACTTCTATCTACGGACATGTCTGAAGGGCACAGTAATTAAATACCCCAAATCTCTTGAATTAGGAACTAACAAAATCTCAATACAAAGACATATATATAGCAAAAATATGAGCAGATTTTCGGGATTAAGAATAAGATTTAACATCCAAATCAGGCTTCAACTGGAGATATTGCTTTGGTGAGATCAAGTGATCTATTCAAGGAGATATCACTACAATGAAATTGCATCACAATGCTTTGCAGACCATTGTGACATCATGGGTTACCATGACATCAGTGTAAAATGACATCACTAATCCCTCTGCAACTGAAGCTGGTGAGCTGTACTTTTTACCAATCTCATTAAAATCAGATCTAAGTTCTCTCTGCCGCTATATAAACAAAGATCTGAGGACATCCCAGTACGGGTCACGTCAGAACGACCTTTCGCGGACTTCGACCGACCACTGAAATGACTATCAAGAAGTCGACATCAGCCAATTGGAAAGCAGCTTTCTCGAGCTTTTCAGCTCTCATTTCAACCTGGCGACTTCCATTTCGGACAACGCTTGAAAAATATGTTGACACAATTCTCGATTAAAATTTTGAAAACTGAACAAACGAACACTCCGGAATGTCTAATATATGGTTGAGATTGCATGGCAGGGCTTCCCACGTACTGTGCAATGCCTCCTCCGTTCAAATGTCTATCCCATGGAAGTGAGAGATAAGACAATAATTTTGATGGAATCAGTCGCACGAGTCGAAACTGTCGTTCAGAATACCCCGTGTTAACATTTTCGAGGTTGTATGATTACAAAACCCATTCCGACTGTCACTTTCATGATCTGGTAAGCGGCGCTCTGATTGGTCGGATGAAAGGTCGTTCTGACGTGACCCGTAATGGGATGTCCTCAGATCTTTGTTTAGCGATAGTGAGAACTAAGATCTGATTCAATGAGATTGTACTTTTTACACTCAAGGAACTGCTTATTACGATTTTTGAACTGAGAAAGTTAGAAGAATGATTTGGATGACAAACAGAATCTCACCCTTATGGAAACATTTGGAGTTGGTCGGATGTTTCAGATTGATCACTGATGAGGAACAAGACTCGGTATCAACTCAGCTTATCTTTGAGGATCCATTATTTCGGCAGGAGAGCCTCTACTCCGTCATGGTCTCAACATCCTTATATGGATGAAATAACACAGATACTGTAAATCATGAAATTAATGCGTCTCCAAAAGAATGCGACCGCTGGACCCTAGCCAAAAATGTGACTAAATATGAATGCGACAACCCCCTCCTCTCAAGCATCAGTGGATTTATATCTAATGATAATACAGGAGAATCCTCACCTCAATCCAACCTTAGATTAATCCAATCACACACCAAATAGCACCGCTTATTAGTGCTGAGTAGAGTACATTCCCTAAAACAATACATGCGCGCTGGCTCGTGTCAGCCTTTGACGCAGTCGCAAAGAACAAAGACTCCGTGTTGCGTGGTTGGCGTCTGTCTGGACTTGCAGGTGTCATCAGTGATGACATAAGTGATTAGCTACACACAACAGGAACCTGCCCACACTGCAAACAACAAGAAACACCAGAACACGTACTCATACACTGCATCCACTACCTAACACACCGAACAACACTACAAACCACCCTAAATCTTAATACTGCACTTACTTTTGAATCAATCCAAAATCCACAAAATAAATTCGAAAAATTCAAAGCCTTAGGCATATACTTAATTAAAACAGGACTAATTAAGTCGCATTTAAACCCCAAATAAACTAATAAAATCAAAATCAACTTAACTAACAAACCACCCACCACACACAGCTCCCTTAGTTCGTCCCCTACCCACTCTTGGCATTCATTCCAAATCTCAAAATCTAATAATTACTATATAAGCAACCCTTGAACCCCCCCTCCTGGGTTGCACCACACCTCCTTTTCCCCTTTTCGGAAACACATTAAATGGTCTGGCGGGCCCGTGTGCGACATACACTTGCAGGCGGAAAGCGCACGTGAAATCTCCAATATAAGTAAGTAAGTAAGCTGCAAACAGTGATGTGGCATGCATAGTTGTTTGTTTTCAGCGTATGTCTAAGTTGGTATTTCTGCTACCCAAAATGTCATATTGTTGATATAAATGCGATGTTTAATAATGCGAGCAAAGACCACTCTCATTTTTCGCATTTAATTCAAGCTCGCGTTAATTTCAAGATTTACAGTGATCAGGGAAATACGTATCTACTGACACCTTGTGATTGATGAAATCAATGATATCGTTGTCGAAATGAGACGTTATCAAAAGATACAGCATCTTATTGTGAGGAAGACAAAAATATTTTTGGAAGAACTGCAACCGGTGGTAAGTCTCTGTTGATATCACGATATCATGTTTCCTCCTGTAAACATTATCACCAAGAACTCGCAACTCTGTAATACTGGTATCCTTACAAAGAATGAACAACACAACTGCAGAACCATGTCTGTCAGTAATCTGCATCTAGTTGTTGGCCATGAGATGAATATAAAAGTTGATGCTTGTTGTCCAACTCTTCTCCAGAGCTTCTCGGAACTTGGTCTGGAAGTGGGCCTTTGCTTCTTCGTCGGTGAGATCTGGTTTGAGAGTTTCCCGCAGATAGTCTACATCTTTGGTGCAGGTGAGCTGCGGTATCCCTGACGACAACATCATGAGGAAGAGGGAGAAGAGGAGAGGAGCTTTCTTCCTGAGGATCAGATACGCCTTCTCACAGGTACTCTGGAACCTGGCAACATGGATATGGTTATAACAAACACGACCATTTCTTATATATGCTGGACATATGCTCATAACGAACTATGGTTATAACGAACATGCTTATAAAGAACTGACAGGTATAAGGAACGACCATTTGTTACATATGCTGTACATATGCTCATAACGAACTACAGTTATAACGACCACACTTATAAAGAACTGACGGGTATAAGGAACGACCATTTCTTATAAATGCTGTACATATTCTTATACCAAGCTATGGTTATAATGAACACGCTTATAAAGAACTGACGAGTATAAGGAACGACCATTTGTTATATATGCTGTACATAAGCTCATAACGAACTACGGTTATAACGAACACGCTTATATAGAACTGACGGGTATAAGGAACGACCATTTGTTACATATGCTGTACATATGCTCATAACGAACTACGGTTATAACGAACACGCTTATAAAGAACTGACGGGTATAAGGAACGAACATTTGTTACATATGCTGGACATGTGCTCATAACGAACTACGGTTATAACGAACATGCTTATAAAGAACTGATGGGTATAAGGAACATCATTTGTTATATATGCTGTACATAAGCTCATAACGAACTACGGTTATAACGAACACGCTTATAAAGAACTGACGGGTATTAGGAACGACCATTTGTTACATATGCTGTACATATGCTCATAACGAACTACGGTCATAATGAACCCGCTCATAAAGAACTGACGGGTATAAGGAATGACCATTTGTTATATATATGCTGTACATATGCTCATAACGAACTACGGTTATAACGAACACGCTTATAAAGAACTGACGGGTATAAGGAACGACCATTTGTTACATATGCTGTACATATGCTCATAACGAACTACGGTTATAATGAACCCGCTTATAAAGAACTGACGGGTATAAGGAATGACCATTTGTTATATATATGCTATACATATGCTCATAACGAACTACGGTTATAACGAACACGCTTATAAAGAACTGACGGGTATAAGGAACGACCATTTGTTACATATGCTGTACATATGCTCATAACGAACTACGGTTATAATGAACCCGCTTATAAAGAACTGACGGGTATAAGGAATGACCATTTGTTATATATATGCTGTACATATGCTCATAACGAACTACGGTTATAACGAACACGCTTATAAAGAACTGACAGGTAAAAGGAACGGCCATTTATTAAATATGCTGTACATATGCTCATAATGAACTACGGTTATAACGAACATGCTTATAAAGAACTGACAGGTATAAGGAATGACCATTTGTTATATATATGCTGTACATATGCTCATAACGAACTACGGTTATAACGAACATGCTAATAAAGAACTGACGGGTATAAGGAACGACCATTTGTTACATATGCTGTACATGTGCTCATAACGAACTACGGTTATAACGAACATGCTTATAAAGAACTGATGGGTATAAGGAATGACCATTTGTTATATATGCTGTACATATGTTCATAACGAACTACGGTTATAACAAACTACAATTATTGGTCCTTTTGAGTTCGCTATAACTGTATGGTCTTACGTATAATATACTTAGGCTATTACCAGTGAGGTAATTTATTATATGTGACATACTTAAGGGAGTGTCAGTGAGGAATATAATATATCTGATACAGTTATAGATAGAAAGACAGTGATAGAGTTATCTGAAATCTATTACCAGCCATGATCTTCGACATTTCCTTCACAGCAAAACCTTAGCTTTTAACAGGGGTGCATCTGGGAACAGCCTTCTCACGATGCTGTTACATGTGTACCATATGGGGTTTAACATTGCGTTCAAGATTATTCCAGTTACATAGCGATGTGAGTATGCGTGTCTGCTGGTTTTATACAGCTAGCCCAGTAACCATACCACGGTTTAACAATTATACCCCACCCTGACAGAGTATACAGACTCCGAGCTATCCAGTCTGGTTTTACAACCTTACTGACGAGCACCAGGCAGGCGAACACCAAGTATCATCTTTTAACATTTTTGGTATGATGCACTCGGGAAACAAAGAATTGACCTTCCGTTCAAAAGGAGACACTCTGTCTGCAAGACCATGGAGGCAGTCTCCATACATAGGGAAAATGTGTAAGAATTTTTCTTGCACGATCCCTCTACAAAGGGGAGCATCTGACACACAACACCTACCCACATTGTCAGTGAGACTTTCCATTCTCCGGGCAAACACAACTAGACCACTGAGGTGGGAATACTATATACAGTAACAGAAGTAGCAAATGTGTGTAGGACAAGTGGGATAGAATGTTATTTTACGCTATATCACGATGACCATTAGCCAGTGGTCGACAGTATGAGTAGCAAGCAATACTGTTAGGAACAGATGACAAACAAGGTAAAAAGTGAGAGTGGCTCACTAATACCCACGACCAGCCTAGTGTGTCAGTAGTTTCAAATTAAATAATGGATAGGGTTAGGGTTTGAAAAATTCATAAAAAAATGGAAAATTAATAAAAACAATTTTTTTCTTTTGACTGCACCCCTCCATATGACACAGATTATATGTACTAAGTTTGAAATGAATCCACTGAATAGTTTAAGAGAAATCGCGAGGACAAAGTTTTCGGATGGATGGACTGACGGAACCTTGGTATAACTAACAATGAGTCAGGTCACAAATTATAACCAGCCAATCATTGTCAGTCTTCTGAGGACACATATCCATAAGGTCACCTTGTGGGTGGTCATGGTGCATTACTTGGGACTTCTGTCAAACACAGCTGTTTTTACCTTTTGAAGTTCTCGGAGTTGTTGCTCTTGCCCTTCTGAATGACATAGACGAAATGTGTCGTGAGCACGAAGGGAACACGTTCTCGCTTCACACCAAACTTGCTCTTGAAGTTGCCCAAGAAATGGCCAAAATCAATGTGGAATAACTGAAGAAGAAAAATGGTTCATGAATTATTTATTTCATCAGCCAGAGCGGCGGTAAGCATTATTGCCAGGGATAGAAATGATAGGTATGACGGCGGTCTGTATGATTGACGTCATGAGCATCGATCTTTGCAATTGGGATACGATGACATTCATCAACTTAGTCACCGTTAGTAGCCTCTTACGACAAGCGTGGGTTGCTGAAGATCAATTCTAACCCTGATCTCCACGGGTTGTCTCAACTTGGAAAACCAGTGTCTGAAGGTAAGTACAGAAATCCAAGCCAAGAGGGTACAATAATTACAACTTCTGGGTGAAGAGAGGCGTATTTCAAACAGTCACTTGCCTAGGGAGACACGTGCTTCATGTTACACTACCAACCCGATAGCCAACTTCTGGGTGAAGAGAGGCGTATTTCAAACAGTCACTTGCCTAGGGAGACACATCTGCTTCATGTTACACTACCAACCCGATAGCCAACTTCTGGGTGAAGAGAGGCGTATTTCAAACAGTCACTTGCCTAGGGAGACACATCTGCTTCATGTTACACTACCAACCCGATAGCCAACTTCTGGGTGAAGAGAGGCGTATTTCGAACAGTCACTTGCCTAGGGAGAAACATGTGCTTCATGTGTTTCAGTGTGCGTCTGGACTGAAGCCCTGGAAACTTCAAGAACACGACACCCATCCATCTACCCTCTGTGACCAATGTTGCTTAACTTGTGAGTTGTGACCTGTACCCAGGACCACGAGTCACCTCTTCATTCAACCAGCCAAGTCTCTGAGCCTGATCACCTGACACTCATGAATCAAAGATGTTTCTCTCAATAATATTCCAGCTCTATAACAGCTACCTGTAAATAGTTTAGTCTGGGCCAGACAAACCAGTGATTTATACTGTGAACAACGATCCAAGATGTTGGTTATGATGACACGCTATCAATCAAGTCAGCAAGTCTGACGACCCATACCATTGGTTGCCTCTTACCATCAGCATAGGTTGCTAGAGACCTGTTCTAACCCGGAATCTCTACAGGCTGTGCATGGGTCAGCTTTTACGACAAGCACCAGACATTGGGGACCTGTTCCAACCCAGAATCCCAGAGTCAAGGAGACGTGTCAGTGTTCCTACCTGTCCAGACTGTTTGAGCATGATGTTGTCGTTGTGTCTGTCCCCGATACCCAGGACATAGGTGGCGACACAGTACCCAGCACACGACAGGATGAACTCCTCTACTGCCTCGTCCAGCCTGAAACAAACACAGAGCTTTCAGTTACTCTTGTAAACTGCAGGTCATTCAAAGCAATGTTTGGTACGTTTGTTGCATGGTGTAACTGGCAACTTGTCCCAGTTTCTAAAACACTTTTTCCAGGAGAAAATACACCAAACAGACACCTTCACACGGTTCTTTCATTCAAACATAGGGCTTTCTGTGCTTGCAACTGAAGAAAGACAACAGCATCATTACCTTGGTTCTTCTTGAACTATCAACAAGTTGCCCTTACTAACAAGACTGCATCACATGTGTCAACAAGCATTTTGAAGTAATAAATAGTCTGTTAATTGTTTAACGCCACACTCTACAATATTCCAGCTAATTGACATCAAAATGTAAATAATCGATTCTGGACAAGTCTGGGAACAATGATCCACGCCATCAGGGCCCAGTTGCACAAAGCAACCTTAGTGCTAAGACTCTCATAAGCCTATGTTAAGGTATGGGAGTTACGTTCAACTTAGCGCTAAGATCACCTTGTGCAAGTGGGGCCAGGCACTAAGGTAATCAACTAAGTCACCAAGCTGACCACCATTTGGTCACCTTTTACTGCAAGCTGGTTGCTAGGTTGCTGGGGACAAATTCTAACCCGGAATCCCAACGGGGGAAGTAAAAAATAGATACAGGAAAAGTATCTCATATTTTGTTAGGAAATATAACAAACAGGGAATTTATGCTAATATTATTACCCATCATGGCATAGTGGCATGAGAATGTGCAGTTATTTGTAATTATACTTATTTCAACCATACCATACCAATGTCAGTGATTGATGAATGAGCATCACTCCCTCCACTCCCCAGTGCTCAAAAAGAGACACCATCAATAATGGAAAACTCCATTCCAAACCTACTGCTCATGATATCAACCACTGGATCGTCAATTATTGTTAAACAACAAACCAACCAACTTGGCTCTTGCAACATGCATGAGGTTTCGGGAGTCTACCCTGCCTTTAAATCACTGCAGCGTACACAAGTCTGATCTGCCTTTAAATCACTGCAGCGTACACAAGTCTGATCTGCCTTTAAATCACTGCCGGGTACACAAGTCTGATCTGCCTTTAAATCACTGCCGGGTACACAAGTCTGATCTGCCTTTAAATCACTGCAGGGTACACAAGTCTGATCTGCCTTTAAATCACTGCAGGGTACACAAGTCTGATCTGCCTTTAAATCACTGCCGGGTACACAAGTCTGATCTGCCTTTAAATCACTGCAGCGTACACAAGTCTGATCTGCCTTTAAATCACTGCAGGGTACACAAGTCTGATCTGCCTTTAAATCACTGCTGGGTACACAAGTGTGATCTGCCTTTAAATCACTGCCGGGTACACAAGTCTGATCTGCCTTTAAATCACTGCAGGGTACACAAGTCTGATCTGCCTTTAAATCACTGCCGGGTACACAAGTGTGATCTGCCTTTAAATCCCTGCAGGGTACACAAGTCTGATCTGCCTTTAAATCCCTGCACGGTACACAAGTCTGATCTGCCTTTAAATCACTGCACGGTACACAAGTCTGATCGTTGTGGAAGGAAAACCCAAAGAGTTGAAAGTCATTCACTGTATTGTTAAATACATGAGTACAAGTACTGGGCTGCGAAACTAAGGATCGTAATTGTGGAGAATCATGCATTTGACCCTACACCGTATCCTGGTATAGCAAGAATCATAACTCTGCAAAGTGAATTGAAGGCTCCTTCATAAATCAAACAAACTAACTTAATCCTCATGCCCTATCTCGCAAAAACAAATTCAGTAATTTGACTCATTTGTCTGAAAGGAACAGTACATCCTTGTATGAATGAGTTATTCGCTTTTGTGACCCGTGAAGATCCGGGGTAGAATAGCTCTTCAGCAATCCATGCTTGTCGTAAGAGGTGACTAATGGGATCTAGTGGTCAGGCTCGCTGACTTGGTTGATGCATGTCATTGATCCCATTTGGGTGGATGGATGCTCATGATGTCAATCACTGGAATGTCTGGTCCAGAATCGATTATTTACAGACCGCCATCATATAGCTGGAATATTGCCAAGTGTGGCGCAAAACAACAAACCAACCAACTCGCTCTTTTGTTAATACTTCAATTTTCTATTGCTGTCCACCATTGCGAGCTTCATCATTGCTACTATTAGGGCGTTTACATTCAGATACATATTTTCACATACTCACTCCCCAGTAACTTGAAAGAACCAGAAACTAACCAAAATATATCTAAATGCAGAGCTCCAGATAAGCTGCGTATCTGCGTAAAATACGCATCAGAAATTCAGAAATATGCAGTAAAATAAAATCCAAGCTTATCAAATAAGCAACAAACATGACAGATACGCTACAAATATAAAAATCATCAAAATATTGTGAAGTAACCCTGCGTATTCGACTAGCAAATCAGCAACTTATTTTGAAATTATAAAGGCGCATTCCGCCAACCTTGCCAAACTCCACGATGACAGTTACATCATGATCATTTGCCATCACACTTTCTCTTACAAGTATCGTGGTATTTTTGAGTCCTATAAAGCTCTCAAACCCACACGACACCAGTTTGCAGGAGCTAGATGAATAGTTTTTTTAAATATTTCATTTAAATACCCACATGTGCAATAACTAGTGGGTAACAGAAATTTGAATACGCAGATAGAATTACTGATACCCAATGGTTTTAAAATGCATGGGTAAAATACCCACAACACTAAAAGATTTTCTGGAGCTCTGTAAATGTAACATAAATAAGGAGCTCCCTACACAGTACTTCTGTCATGCCAGTCTTAAAGACAATAACATGCAATGAGTAAACAACTGAAGGTACACTGCTATTGAACAAATTGATTTATATAATTCTTTCCTTTACGATTGACTTTGTCATTGTAATACCTATTAGCTAAAAATCGTAATGATTACGGCAACAGTGAGACTAAAAAAAATAATAGTCTTGGTTATCAGGCACCGCCCGCATTGTTATAAAGTTTGCCACACTTTTTGTCTTAATTTCCATTTTAAAAAAGCCCCCCCAAAACCTTAAATATTCCAAGTCCAATGGTAGTCAAATACTGTATTCCAGTATTTTACTCATCAAGGAATGCATTTGTGTAGGGAGGCCCTTTCCAAGGTCGATTGGGCAATACTGTTTATTTGGTTAGACAACTGTTTATTTGCTTACATGCTAGTTTGAATATCCCCCCAAAATAAAAAAAATACTGCCCACCCGCACTATATTTTAAAAAGTCATTGCCTGAGAACCAATTCTTTTTTTTAAAAGCCTAATTTATGGTAGTCATGTCTGAACAAGTGACCACTCCTACACAATCAGTACAAGATGAGACTTACGACTCCTGAGTCTTATGATGGTGCTTGAGCCATTCAAATACTGCCTTCTTGTCAAAGGCTCCTCTGTTGAACCACTTTTGTATGTTAGCAATCGTCTGAGATTGACCCACTGCCTCGATCACACCCTGTTCTTGTCCTGTTGCTAGGCAACGGTACACGTTCATCCTTCACACAGAAAATACATAACATATGTATAAATGAGAGAATTAATAAACTAAGTCTGGGCCCAGTAAACATCTTAAAAAACAAATCTAAATTTTCAATAGCCTGATGATATTCTCACCAATAATTATCAATGCTAAAAGTTTTTTTTACCAATCATACCAAAGTCATTACTACAAAGAATTACATGATGCCAATCATTGGACGATGCTGACCTGTCACAACACAACGATCTGTTTCATGTCTGGGTCATATGTTCAAAATCTGTCCACATTTAGATTTTCTTTTTCATAGATGCTTGGATTGCTAAGGCCACTGGCTAAACTAGCAAGAAAAGTCATTGTTTGGGTAAGTAATACTTATCATTGTCTTTCTTTGAATAATCACAAGTGAGGGCCAAAAATCGATTGACAGAACTATTGAAACAAAGTTTTCTTCCTGTGAGTCCATGTGTATGAGTGTCATAGAGTGAACATTATTTAGGAACATTTAGGTTGCCTTATTTTAAAGCTGAATAATTGAATATATTCCAAATTATTTGGAAAATATTTCTAATAATCAAAAGTGTAATGCACTTCATGTTCAGCAGACTACAATATCCCCTCTTATGATACTACTCAAAAGAAGTAAAAGAACACCCGATTCTTTCATATTACTCAAGTTAATCGGGACTGCCATGACATCCGATTCTTTCATATTACTATAGTTAATGTTAAAACCAGCAAGCAGCCAATCAGAAAACAACAGTCCATTAGCGAATGTAGTCTACATGGTTTTGGGTCTACAGAAATGAATGAAAATAAGATTGCTAATCAAATGTCCCCGGATCACTTTCAGTTTATCTATATGCACTTGAAGAATACAATGATGGCTTCTTACCGAAGGTCAAGGCCCTCTGACTGCCAGATGTTGTCCATGATCTCCAGCATCTGCAGCGTCAACATGTCCTGCCGCAGATCTGTATAAAACATCATCATGTATTACCGGTGCATCAACCTACAGAATCATTGTTCAAAGCTACCTTGAAAATTCAAACATTTGCAACTCTATGACAAAGGAATTCTGTTCTTATTACAAGGTTACAGGTGTACCAACCCACAGGTCTTCACGAATAGTCACAGAACATAGATTTCCAAAAGAAAGCATTTTTGTAGTGTCACAGATAAATGCAATGTTTTTATACTTACCTCACACTAAAAAGTGCTTTAGCCTCCCTACCTTACAGACAGTACTAGAACAGTGAGAGTGAGTGAGTATGGTTTAACGACGCTTTAAGCAATATTCCTGCAATATCACGGCGGTGGACACCAGAAATGGGCTTCACACAATGTACCCATGTCAGGAATCGAACCTGGGTTTTCGGCATGACGAGCGAATGCTTTAACCACTAGTCTAATCGATCGCGGTGAGACAGTTGAAGAAGTCTATTGCCAGAAATTCAAATTGACAAACAAAGCAAAAATAATTTAGCAGGGTTAAGAGTATTCGGCGTCCTGGCAGTCATCACTTGTTTGAAAACATAATGGTCATTTGGCAAGTTCAACTCCAAACATGGTTGAAGCCATCTATCACAGTGGGGAGCTTTCACTAATGGCAGCGATGGTATAGGGAGCTTCGGAATGGGATTCTCAAGATGATATTCAAGATTCAGAGGTAAGTCTCAGCTCACTGTGAGGAGCTTGGTACTCCCTCATATGCTTCACTGTATGACAGCAGATCCAACAGTGGCGCCACAACGGGAAGGCAGTGGAGGCCGACCTTGCGCGACGTAGTCCATGGCTGACAGGGAAGGCAGTGGAGGCAGACCTTGCGCGACGTAGTCCATGGCCGACAGGGAAGGCAGTGGAGGCAGACCTTGCGCGACGTAGTCCATGGCTGACAGGGAAGGCAGTGGAGGCAGACCTTGCACAACGTAGTCCATGGCTGACAGGGAAGGCAGTGGAGGCAGGCCTTGCGCGACGTAGTCCATGGCTGACAGGGAAGGCAGTGGAGGCAGACCTTGCGCGACGTAGTCCATGGCTGACAGGGAAGGCAGTGGAGGCAGACCTTGCACAACGTAGTCCATGGCTGACAGGGAAGGCAGTGGAGGCAGACCTTGCGCGACGTAGTCCATGGCCGACAGGGAAGGCAGTGGAGGCAGACCTTGCGCGACGCAGTCCATGGCCGACAGGGAAGGCAGTGGAGGCAGACCTTGCGCGACATAGTCCATGGCTGACAGGGAAGGCAGTGGAGGCAGACCTTGCACAACGTAGTCCATGGCCGACAGGGAAGGCAGTGGGGGCAGACCTTGCGCGACGTAGTCCATGGCCGACAGGATGGCTGACAGGGAAGGCAGTGGAGGCAGACCTTGCGCGACGTAGTCCATGGCTGACAGGGAAGGCAGTGGAGGCAGACCTTGCGCGACGTAGTCCATGGCCGACAGGGAAGGCAGTGGGGGCAGACCTTGCGCGACGTAGTCCATGGCCGACAGGATGGCTGACAGGGAAGGCAGTGGAGGCAGACCTTGCGCGACGTAGTCCATGGCTGACAGGGAAGGCAGTGGAGGCAGACCTTGCGCGACGTAGTCCATGGCTGACAGGGAAGGCAGTGGAGGCAGACCTTGCGCGACGTAGTCCATGGCTGACAGGGAAGGCAGTGGAGGCAGACCTTGCGCGACGTAGTCCATGGCCGACAGCGAAGGCAGCCTTGCTGTAATAAACCCCAGTCACACTGAGGAATCACTGCCAGGTAAGGTTCCCTCCAGTTGACATGGAGGTCCATTGTCAATGAAAGGGCTTGAATCTCGTGAGGATTGTGGGCTGGTCCTGGTGGCGGAGTGCATTGAATGAAAGCATCTAAAAGTGTGTTGGTTGAACGTGTTAGTTCTTGTTGAAATGAGCGAGGCTGTCAATCATACTCAGCTTCATGGAACCTTTCTTGGGGACCAGAGCACACATTCCCCATGTTAGGTTTTTGAAACAATTCACATCTCATAGGATATAAACATGTTCATGGAAAACAAGTTGATCCATGCACCCAAACACAAACACTGTGAGTAGAGTGCAAAACAGGCAACAAAAACATATTCCACATATATATCATAAGACATATGTACAAGAAAATAAATGAGAGATTTACCATAAACTTCTAAAAACATGAAGCAAACAACGAAGTAGATAGTTCAAATCAGAACCCACAAGATTGGATAAATTCAAGATGGCAACCTTGTCATGAAAATGTGCTAAGTTACTTGGTCGCAATTGTTCTGTGAAAAACAAACAGCAAAAAGCAGAATTATACCGCAGAGAAGTGGAATATACGTCAGAAGAAGGATATACATGAGCAAAACCACCGGAAAACCGTCAGGATAACTTAGAAGTATCAGAGGTAAGTCTCGGCTCACTGTCGTGTAGGCAGAATATGAGGGAGTACAGGCCAAGGTGGATACCTGTCTCTGTTCATGTAGGGAAGCTAAAGCACTGTGAAACGTCAAGTACGGTAAAACAGACTTCCAATAGAAAGCATTATTAGTCACAAAACAGATTTTCAAAAGAAACCGGAATCTTCTGCTCACTAACCATCTCCATTCTTATATATAAGGGACATGTCTTGTCCAACTTCATCCTTCCACACCAACCACAGAGGCCTCTTCTTCGACTTCATGAACTTGCACTTGTCAATGCTGTAAATGAAACAAACCAAAGTTATATTTCATTGAAATTACGTTTTAAGCCACTCTCAGCAATATTCATGGAGAATGCGGGCAACAGAACCTGTGGTGTGACAAGTAAAAGCTTTAATATATACCATGCTATCTAAGAGTAGTGGGATGATACACCATTGCATCGGTGGATCACAATTTCTTTACTTCTCAATACAACTAATGATCACAATCGCACACTAAACTAAAAGCATCGATTCCTACCTTAGATGTATTTTATAATAAATGTTACACCAAACACTAATGACTGGTGAAAATGAGTAGTGAAACCGAAATATTTTCATCCATTGTGCCATTCCTGACAACTGTAAATCGTAATTGACCATCCTGTCTATGAAAAAGATGGCTTATGCCCCAAGGATAAGAGCACATGCAAGTATCGTGATACATATTGGATCGCACAGCTGGTGTATCGTCGCATGGTAGAAATTTCACTGCAGTAGAACTAAAGAGGAGTGGAAAATCTTCTACCCAAGTCTGCTGGCACTCGACAACTGATTTATTGAAATCAACCCACCAGACATAGAGTGAGGTGAGATGAAATGGGCTTCAACGTCTTGTTCAAGATTATTGCATTTTTTTTAGGAATGTGCATGTATGTGTGTATGTCTGCTTATGCTGGTTCAGACTTTTACCAGTTTTATAGTGCTAGGCCACTGAGATACCCGTTTCAACATGGATACCCCACTCAAACACAGAATACTGACTCCGAGCCGACCAATCTGGGTCTTATCCACTGAATGCCAAGCATCATTTGGTATGATGCGACCAGGGATCGAACCACCGACCTAGATTGAATTTTACTTCTCAAGCTGAGCAGACGGCCTGAGATTCTTTACTTTACCAGCCCACTCACACACACTCATATTTCCAGACTAAATTGGAATATTATTCAGTTCCAACACCAAGGATCATCATTAGGGCGATAACGTTATATAATAATTAACGTCTTTTGGAATGACACAGCCGGAGATTGAACTGACCTTCTGCCCCACGGGCAGACATACTGTCCACTAGACCATGGAGGTAGTCTTCATATATAGGGAAAACGTAACATTATCTTTCAAAAGTGAGCATCTCATAACGCAGAGGTGTACAGCACACAAGGCCACATCACATCCCGAGTGAGAGAACAGATTGTGTTCTAAGTTACAGCCATAAATATTCCAGCAATATCACAGGGGTATTTTCTGTTAGCATAGGTTGCTGGGGGTCAATTCTAAACTGAAATCCTTATTGGGAGACAAGCATAGGTTGCTGGGGTGGGGGGGGGGTCAATTCTAAATGTAATCCTTATGGGGAGACAAGCATAGGTTGCTGGGGACCTATTCTGACCTGGAATCCTCACAGGGAGACAAGCATAGGTTGCTGGGGACCTATTCTGACCTGGAATCCTCACAGGGAGACAAGCATAGGTTGCTGGGGACCTATTCTGACCTGGAATCCTCACAGGGAGACAAGCATAGGTTGCTGGGGACCTATTCTGACCTGGAATCCTCACAGGGAGACAAGCATAGGTTGCTGGGGACCTATTCTGACCTGGAATCCTCACAGGGAGACAAGCATAGGTTGCTGGGGACCTATTCTGACCTGGAATCCTCACAGGGAGACAAGCATAGGTTGCTGGGGACCTATTCTGACCTGGAATCCTCACAGGGAAACAAGCATAGGTTGCTGGGGACCTATTCTGACCTGGAATCCTCACAGGGAGACAAGCATAGGTTGCTGGGGACCTATTCTGACCTTGAATCCTCACAGGGAGACAAGCATAGGTTGCTGGGGACCTATTCTGACCTGGAATCCTCACAGGGAAACAAGCATAGGTTGCTGGGGACCTATTCTGACCTTGAATCCTCACAGGGAAACAAGCATAGGTTGCTGGGGACCTATTCTGACCTGGAATCCTCACAGGGAGACAAGCATAGGTTGCTGGGGACCTATTCTGACCTTGAATCCTCACAGGGAGACAAGCATAGGTTGCTGGGGACCACTACTAACACACTGGGACAGCACCAGATTAAAGTGGGGACTTACTCCAGACTTCTGAGCCTGAAGAGAGGGGACAGAGGGCTGCAGAGGTTGGAGAGGATGTCCTGGTAGGTCTTTTGTTGGAGTACAGCCTGCATATCCTTCTTGGCTTGTTCGTGGGACTTCTGAAACACAAGTGAGTGAGTGAGTGAGTGAGTGAGTGAGTGAGTGAGTGGAAACATTTGTACATGATAGACATTTCATTTGGAATTCTTACTACACTCAGAATCCCAGTTTGGTAACTTATATATTGTATCCCTAAAAGGAGCAAAATTTATCTGTTTTGAATTTTTTCTCAGATAAAATTGTAAATTTTACATTAAAGTGTATATTTACATACTTATTCTATCTCACACTACGCAATTCTTCCTTTTTCTTTCGCCCGAAAACATCCCAGCATCACCATGGTTACCACCCCTAAAATCAGTCACACACTGTAATCCCGCGCGACTTCACACGATACGACGTGACAACCCCAGCTGACTGGTTGGTGGAGCTGTGATGCGGGGATGGTCGGGAGGGCACATGGCGTGTGAGATGTATAAATATACAAATTAATGTAAAATTTAAAACTTAAAACTAATCCTATCTCACAGTTTGCATTTATCCCACGGTTGGACGGTGGGGTGCAGATACTTGTAGAGACTGCACCGCGAGACAGGCATGAGGAAGCTGGTGTCAAACAGTGAAACAAATAAACAAATTCATAACGATGCCTGCTGTCGTAGACACGAGTGAGAGGACAAAAACACCACAACAGAACAAGTAGAACAAAATGAGGTGAGGGGAAATGGTGTGTAACGTCGCGTCCAAGATTATTGCACTTATATAGCGACGTGCATGCACGTGTGTGTGTGTGTGTGGCTGCTTGTAATAGACCGGTCTGATGCCGATTTATAGTGCTAGCTCACTGAGATACCATGCAGCAGTTTAACATGAATACCCCACTCAGACACAGTATACTAACTCCGAGCCGACCAGTCCTTGCTTTAGCCCCTTAATGCCAAGCGCCAGACAGGCTAACAACAAGTACCATCTTTTAACGTCTTTTGGTATGACGCGGACGGGGATCGAACTCCGTACCTTCCGCTCGCCAGGCGGACGCGGTCCAGAACAAAATGAAATCGTGTAGAACATATGTTACATGGTTTCACGTTGGACATTGTTACACAAACTGCAGCGTAACTTGAACAGAGATGCATTCAGTGATCAGGAACGAACGAGCACGACTGACCTGATCACCCATGTTGTATCGCTCACTCTTGATCAACCCGTTCACGACGCAGAGTTTGCCGAGAGCTTCCTGCTGCTTGTGTAGCGCCATCATGTGCTCGCCGCTCGCCACCAGGTACACCTCCAGGATGAGCCGGTACTGTACACTCACGTACGGGTTGTACATCTCTGACCTGACAACACAGTCAATGGGAGTCAGTCAAGGGAGATGATCAGTCACGTAAACTTCATCACATTAGGTGAGTGTGTATATATTGATTTCAGTTGCATTAGCAGTAATGGCAGTTATTCATGGCTTAGATCGGTATGGGAACACGAATAATATAATCCATGCCTTTGATGAGCATAATTCATATTTTTATGCTTAATATGATACTTATGATATGCAAAGAGCGGAATAATCTCTTAATCACATGATGTCCTTCTTACAATAATTCACGTTTACAACATAATTTCACACTGGGAAGTAACTTTTGAAACGTGTTGTGAATACAACGATAGGTTGAAGCAAACCATGTATGACAAAGTGACAAATGACAAGAAGCCGCTTAAATTACTACTTGATAAAACAATGAGGCCATAATGGATTAATCTAGACCTGATCAGAGGCCAATATTCTGGTCCAAGGCAGCGGCAAATGTTTTCATTTTAAAATTAATGTGATAGTCACGATTTAAAAGCCTTAGCCATATTCCAGCAATATCATGACGGGGGACACCAGAAATGGGCTTCACACATTGTACCCATGTCGGGAATCGAACCTGGGTCATCGACTTGACAAGCGAACACTATAACCACCAGGCTACCCGACGCCCCCACTGCCAAGAGAGAGAAAACAAAATATAGCCGTGCAAGCTACCACAACACCAAGGCAGAGTTAGAAGACAATAAGAACAGCATACTTGAGCAGCCAGAAGAGTTGATGTCCGATGTGCTGGTTGCCGAGGGCTCTAGTGAGCAGGAACTCCACCAGGGGGCAGCACAGGTGAGTCTCGTACTTCAACGCCTGCACTAGCTGCAGCAGGTAGCGGGATAACTCTTCATCACTGAACCTGTGGACGAAGGTGGGGACAAACTTAGGGCTTAAAAATATAAAAGAATTGGTTCTCAGGCAATGACCTTTGAAAATATGGTGCGGGTGGCATGTTTTTTTTTGCTTGTTCAAACAAGTGTGTAACCAAATAAACAGTTGTGTACCATTAACCTGGGAAAGGGCCTCTTTACATAAACAAGCATACAAACTCCTATTGTTGCAATTACCATAATACAACATGCGCAGTAAAGCAGTGCGCATGTAAAGGGAAGTAATTGCATGCTATATTGGATCGCATTGTTTTTCAGCATTAGGATTTTTAAAATTCTTTTTGAAAATAGAAATAAAAACGAAACGTGCAGCAGACTTCATGATGATGCGGGCGGCGCCTGAGAACCAAGACTATTATTTTTTTAGCCTTGTGAATTCCTAGAGCACCATAGAGCAAATCTGAGGGTTTTTCAAACTATGTATTAATGCAACCTTTGAAATTCATGCAAGCCTGCTAGCCCCAGACTACTTAATCGTGCTGAGGTCAAGTAAAAATCCAGTGATGGTGGTAACATGCGAGGCTATGATTGTGAACCAGTCCTTAATGCATCAATTTTGCTACAAATTGGTACCGAATAATAGACAGAAAATGACAAAATAGTAAACATTTTTGTTTTGTTCAAGCTGGACTAGCTACAGACATTGTGGAGAAGGTGAAAGTACTCTCGACTTGTCTAAAAACAAAACATATAAACATTCAAGGGATATCAATGTCATGACTGTCATTCCCAGGGAAGAGAATGGATATTTTCCTTCTTAGCTGAAACTTATTTGCAATGGAGCATGGTCCATAAATTGGGGTGTTTATGGGGGAAGCCATCAAATTTTGACATATTTGTGGTCGCTTAAATTTGTGGATCCGAGGAAGGTTCTCAACCCTGCATTCCACTTCGTCCTTGGCCTCAAATGTCACCTGACAACACTTCATCTGGACGGACGTTAGAGTTTGAAAAATTCATAGAAAAATGGAAAATTAATAAAAACAATTTTTTTCCTTTGACTGTACTAAGTTTGAGATGAATCCACTGAATAGTTTAAGAGAAATCGCGCGGACAAAGTTTTTGGACGGACGGATGGAACCTTGGTATAACTATATACCCCCAACATTTTGTCGGGGGTATAAAAAAAAAACATGGGGATCCTTAACTTTTCTTGAGTAGTATATAACAGGATAGCCAACAAACACAATGGTGTTTGAATCCAACACTTAGTCAAGCATTTGCCATTCCAAGGAATGTGTAACTATGGAAACTCACGTGTCTGTGTTATCCAGACAACTAACAGCAAACTTGCGTATGTTCTTGTCTGGGTAATTGAAGTCCAGTAGTTGAAGTGCATAGTCCACATCCAGTTGTGGCCAGGTCTGCAGCACTGCGATCATCTGTCAACAGTATATCAACAGCTAATTTTTATCTTTTTTTATTTTTCAGTTCACAGATTTGACCGACTAGAGTCAGAAACAGAAACCAAATGTTTTCATATGCCCAACTGCTAAATCTTAAAATAGAAAAATAAAGCATACAACATACAAAATTCAAACTCACAACAAGCATATCCTGGCATGGCTAAGGGATGTAATTCTGCACAGCTGATTCAAACCCTCAGAAGTATCCTTCAAACTATACCCCCATCTCAGAACAGAACCTAGGATCCTAAAGCTGAATCTGGTACTCCTACTTAAGAATCCTGGCACCTACTTCTCCCCTTGCACTCCCACCATATGGTTGTGGCCTGTAAATAATCGACTCCTACTTACAATCCTAGCACCTACTTCTCCCCTTGCACTCCCACCATATGGTTGTGGCCTGTAAATAATCGACTGCAACTTACAATCCTGGGCCTAGATTTTCGAAACGATCTTAGCTAAGATAAATCTTAACAACTTACGTTTAAAGATAAGATATCTTAAGGCTAAGATAAGTTAGATTTTCGAAACTATCGTAAACCTGTCGCAGATCGCTCAGAGCTACGATACCAATCGTAACTCTGACATAGAACTCATTTGTGTTGGAGTTAGAAAAGCGGGTGTTTCCCAATGACGTCACAGGGATTTCCCAGCTGCTGACAATAACAACAACATAGATAAGTGACACGCAATTCATGATCACATTGTCAAGTCACATTGTTTAACATGCACATATCTGAGTGAAATTCTGTACAATCCTACATATGTCCAACATGTAGACGTGTTGTTCCTGTGATAAAAGATGCCATGACTAACCGAACACAAAAAGGATTCTGTGCCATGCAATAGCATTTTTCAAAGCCAAAACATGTTATAATCAATAAGTATAGTGTTACCACACTTTAGCTATTAGAATGGAAATAATTTGCCAAAAGATACTTAACTATTTTCCCTTCAAATGGTCCTCTCGTGACCGCGCAGAACTTTATGATATAAACACATCGCGTACAAAGTCAAGGACGAAAGTAAGGGACGTTATTCTAAATGACAATGACGAGACCTTTGATCGAACAGCATATGCGTTCAGCATTTAACATGCGTGTTCAAGTCTGATGTTAAGTGATGTATACGGTATATGTTTGTGTTTATGTTAAAAGTCAAGTTTATATTAGTGTAAACACCAACATTATACGTGGAAACACTCAAAACAAAAATTGTTCAGGAAGCAGCGCACCCACAAGCAAGATTTTATGACAATCTAAGCTTGTTATTTATGTATCCAATATATTTCACGAATTAACCAAGGACTTAAATACAATATCAAGCTATAAGTATTTAGATGATGAAATTATTTTTTATCTATCTAGATCCATAATTCTTTTCAAAATTTAAAAGTGACACTAATTTTCGTTCGCCAAGAGAGATAATTTCGGAATTATCAAGTTATGTTGTCTCATGGAACACGCCACAAGTTAACGTGAACATACATATAATATAGTCATTTTCTATCCTTTTAAATTAAGTAGAGCTAATAAACTGATTTGTCTGATTTCATGAAATCTGACTAAGGAGCGAAATACTTTGTAATGTGTCAAATCTATTCCAGAACGTAGTTCAATGATGTTTGGCTTGTCTGACAGCATTGCTGAGGATCATTTACTAGTATTTGTCAGTTGTCCATTTTATTGTTTAAATGGTCTCAAGTATATCTATATATTTTTTTATACATACAACGGGAAGATGTAGACTTAAATATTAAAAACGCCAAAATATTTTAAAACCGGTTTATTGAATGCAAAGATTATTGTGTTGAAAATGTGTATTTTATATTGATCAGTAAATTTCATTCAATAAACTTTTTTTTCTTCGAACATGCAAACCATGCTTCATTTTGACGAGAACCAGAACGAGCATGGGAACACATTTTTTATTTGATTTGTCGATACGAAAATCTGTGCTTAACTTTTACTGTCAAAATTTCAGTAAATTGTTATATTTAATTGAATACATCTATATGCCGTTAATCAATGTTTTTTAAAAAATGCAATTGTTCAACAGACAGTTTTTAATCATTTTGTTTTCAAATATTTGTCTTTCAAGATGATATAGATAACATAGGTATTGAATTTAAAACGAAAAAAATTAAATTACTTTTGCAAGAAAGAAAAAAAGGATATTGAAAACAAATATTTGATCACATGTATTTCCTTGTTAAGTCAATAAATACTACACTGTATAGTTACAATTCAATTATTAAAACCACCCGCCCCACTCGATTTTAGATGTAAAAACTTATGCGAAACCTTTATGGTTTTTTTTACATATGTAGATTGAAATAAATTTTTTTAAATGTGAAAATAAAGACTAAAGCATTGTCACAAAGACGATCCAGAAAATATAACAGCGGAACTCTGCGCTTCATGAAAACTGTAACATTGAGCAAGGTGTCCCGGGCGAATACAAAGGGAAACCACTCCCAACTAGAGTTTGAACTAAGATTAGCTCCCCCTGAGTTATCAATGAGGTCACGGTCATTACTGTAGCCTGCCGACACCTTCCGTTTTTATCCTTCTCAAATTATCGTAAAGGTATGTTGTTTCACACTTCTTCAGCATGGACTCGGATAGAAATATATTGTAGGCTATCGACTCCACAGTTATGTGGATCGCTGTCGCGATTTAGAACATTTTTGACGTGAAATCCTTGATGCTTTCTTCGTGCTTTCGAAGTGTCAATTTGAATCACTCAGTTTTACAAAATGAAATGTCTATGTTTGAACGTAAAGCAGACTAATTGTTTGGCATAATATCTATGGAAAGTATGCCGCCATCTTGGATGAAGATAAAATAAACTTACGACAGGTATGGGTCTATCTTAGATTTACGACAATCTTAAGATATCTTAGGGCTACGATAGTTTCGAAAATATGCTACGATAGCCTACGATTTCCTTACGATAACTTTACGATAATCTTAGGGCTAAGATCGTTTCGAAAATCTAGGCCCTGGCACCTACTTCTCCCCTTGCACTCCCACCACAAGATTGTGGCCTGTAAATAATCGACTCCAACTTACAATCCTGGCACCTACTTCTCCCCTCGCACTCCCACTATATGATTGCGGCATGTAAATAAACAAGTCTGGGCAAGACAAACCAGCAGTGCTCCAGCTAAGTTTTCAACTAGAGGAGTATGTACCACATTAATCTGTGATGGAGGAGTTCTGACATACTTTGAGGAGTACAAAACACTTTGTAAAGCTAAAAAAACACTAAAACATTGCTGGTTAACTTGAATGTAGTAAATAAAAAGCAAGATTTCATTAACTGCATCTTGTGTTTGACCGAATATAGAAACAACATGTTTTATATCAAACACAAACAATTTCAAGTGCTGCCACGATTATTATGTAGTCTTGAAATTTAATTCCACCAGTGTGACTTTGTCTACTGTGAGAGACATTATCTATCAGCTTATTAAAAAAACACACAACCATATCTCGTATGGAAGGAAGACAAAACCAAAGTAACTTCAAGTTCGCAAAAGAAAGTCTTATTTACTGTTGTTTAGACATTTTCGCCACAAAATGATCAGATTAAATAACTGGGTCACAACACAAGGCGAGCTCAAGTTATTGCCAATGAATACATGTATTAGCCAATCAAATAAAAGAAAATACCATAGCTGCTTAATGATTGGCCTTGCTTTTAGAATTCCCATTTGACATACAGAATCTCCATATGTACCATATTCGACATAATAAGTGCCCAGGGCACTCTCAAAATTAGAAATAGGGGGCTCTTATTAGAATTATAATTTTGGTGAGAAAAAAAAAACAGAATTGAAAGATCGTAAATATCATGGTTAATGCTGACAGCCTGAAATGATACAGTCTGTGCGTATCATACACGACAGATATATTTTCCTGAATTTAATTGCCTATAATTAATGGTGCATATAACACACGAGTGCATATAAAACACGAATAAATAAGTACATTAATCAAGCGGAAGGGGTGCTAATTGGGATTGTTCACTAGCCAATATATTAGCAAACATCGCCGTGGGCACTTATTAGAGTGGGGCGCTTATTACGTCGAATAGGGTATTGATTTACCTCACCTGTGTAATACGATCACAAATATATATTGTGAAGACTGATATCATTTTTTAATGTGAATGATACAGTCTAATGTAAAAAGTAGGACGTATTACTCATTAATGACCATATTACTTCGCTTTCAAATTTAATTTAATCTGTAAATTTTCTTGCCGTACATATACACCGATACGGCCCTTACGTGTCCCACTGGACCAGTGATTGATGTTATGTAGTTTGTTTGTTGTCCATCAGCACACTCAGCAATATTCCAGCTATATGTCGGCCTGTAAATAATCAAGTCTGGACCAGACAACCCAGTCATGATACGATGACATGCAATCAACCAAGACACTGATCCTGAAGACATTTGGTCGCCTCTTACAACCAGCACACGTTGCTGGGGACCAATGCTAAACCGGAGCCCCCACAGGGTACTCCTCCTACCACGACACTGGTCTCCTTACCTTGGCCACATCGATGTGACTGTTCCACTTGACGGAGCTGAGCACCTTGGGTAGAGCGTGGGGAAACTTGTGGCAACACTCGTACCTCATCATCCACAGAAGCTCCTTGTCTTGTTCAAACAGAGGGATGAGGGAGTCCCTCTGGACAATCATCATCAGCTGCTCCAGGTGGGACTTGCTCACTTTCATCATCTGGAGTGAGTCAATTAGTTATTTCAGAGTGAGATCAACACGTCTCCGAGTTTGGGTTGAAAATGTAAAACTGCAAGCGTGGCGTGTTTTATCTTACTTATGAACCGTCTAAATGCAAGAAATACCAGAAAAATAAGAAAATATTGATATACCTTATAGTGAAACAATACAGTGAGTAGCGGTATAAAAAGAATTCGATCTAAGCGTGTGATGGAAAAACATGTGCAGCATGGACCAGCTGGAGTTATGACATGTAAAACTGAACAGCTTCTCATCACCTGCCCCGGTAACTCAGTGGGAAAACAGTGGGTTACAAAACTTAGCACGATATGTGAGGTTGCAGGTTTGATTCACATCATAGAATTTTCATGTGAAAAGAAAATTGTAACTTTTAGCCAATCGTCAAACAACTGTGCTCATACCAAGAGGCAAGTTCATGTAACGTGAATTGTAAAACCTTCAATAAAAATGTAAAACCTCAAAGCAGGTTTAGAAGTGACTTATTTCAAAACCGGGGTTTGGAAGAGAACCGCTTCAAAACCTAGGTTAGGAAGATGAGCTGGTTACTTGGTTTACCCGAGGTTGACGGGAACCTAATGCAGTATAGGGTAACACGCTGACAGGTTTATAAAGATGGGGAGGGAGTGTGTGCGTCAGGTTAAATGCCGCTTTGAACAGTATTTCAGTACTGATCCCAAGCTTTGGCATGGTGGTGACCAATCAAGGATCATTATCAGGGAACTAAACTTATGATCTCTGCACCTAAGGGACCTAACTCTTCACTATGAATTGCAGCACCTTAGACAACTGGGCCACCCATGCACCACTGGAACAGTACAACCAAAACTACAAAAATAGTGATGACTTTGTAAGTTATTTTAATGTAAATGCGTATTTCAATAATAAAAAAGTTATTGTTTTGTTCATGTCACAGGGATCCCTATGTGATGTTCTATGGGGCAGTGGGGTAGCCTTGTGGTTGAAGCGTTCGCGCGTCACACCGAAGACCAAAGTTCAGTTCCCCACATGGGTACAATGGGTGAAGCCCATTTTGGGTCTCCCCCGCCGTGATATTCATGGAATATTGCTAAAAGCGGTATAAAACCATACTCACGCTTGGGTCTACTTCCTAGCCTTGTGTCACAATTAATTCAAATCTATGACAAAGTAATTGAATAATGCTCCATGTCATCTGGGCAAGTGGGACCAAGAGTTCATCACATAAGACCAACCACACAGCGGTCACAGTGATCAGATGTCCGAGGAGCAGGTCCAGCAGCTGAGGAGGATGGACTGGTACAGACAGGACCACCTTAAACCTGTCAATTATTTTTTCCTACATCCAACTACTTTGACCCAGATAAATTTGTTGTAGACACATCAGTATCAACTTA
Source organism: Haliotis cracherodii (assembly GCF_022045235.1). NCBI lineage: Eukaryota > Metazoa > Mollusca > Gastropoda > Lepetellida > Haliotidae > Haliotis > Haliotis cracherodii. The sequence continues at coordinate 6,068,913 of NW_027266279.1, read as the reverse complement.
CAGCGGATCCAGGGGCTCCACTCGGCTCCATGTTCTTGGCAGCACATTCAAGCACCTGCAACACAGACTAGCCATATACCGGGATACAATACATCTTCATCTTAAAGAAGCACTATCAACCTCAGCCTCATTGATGCAATGAAACTCTACTGGAGCTAGAAAATAACCATTTATAAGTTATTTATATTTTTCACATATTTTCAAAAGTGGCAAACTCCATTTTGATTAATTGAAACGAATGACTTCATCATTATTCATGTTTCTATTAATCATTCGATTTATTGTGTTATCAACTATCAGTGAATTATTTGGGAATTTAGGCAAACTGGAAAAATCAAAGTTATTATGGATTGTTTTACATTAGTTATTTCATTAAATTCCGATGGCATTTTACAGGGAGGGCACGATTCACCAATACATCGATACAATTCTCAGATGATAAGATCGATTCATTACCTGTGTCGATTCATATTTTAAACCTGTACTGATTCATATTTCAATCCAGTATCGTTTCACACATGGAACATTTCAAACAGGAATGAAATGACTTTGTTGGCAAAATGAGTCCTACCTACATGTTAAATAAACAATTTTATCATTATAAATTCATGTTGCGCACCGTGTATCTACACTGTACCATGTACATAGTGTTAAGATTTAAATTGAAATTTGACGCATTTATTTTCAAAACCTTTTTAATAGTCTTAATGCCGAGTGAGTCAGATAAGCCAAATAAATCCCCAGCATTATTGATATACATTTGTTTTCATATATGCTGCATATATGCCCCTCCAGTTACGAGGGGGAAGGGACCCTCCTTGCTTTTACTTATTACAAGCCGAGTATATAAACCTGTCTGTTTTTAAAATGAAATTTTAACTTTCACAGCTGATTTTACATTATAAAGACTACAAAATTTATCATTCATTTCCATCAAAAGCAAGCCACACAAGAGTTATTGAAGGGAAATTTATGCACAAGGTTTTCATAAAAATGGCTTAATGAAAATAATCACATCTCTGTAACATTATTTTAAAAAAACTACAATAAATCAAAAGTAAACTTTTGTCCAACTACAATTACATGATAGAACGAGTCAGGAGGATCAATTGTTGTATGTTTATTTTCTTGAAATTGACATAAAACACCTAAAAATAACTAATAAAGGCAAATGGTGTCAAATGGTCAGGAAAATCCACGAAAGGAGGGGGGTCTGCAGTGATGCTTGGTTATATGTAAAACATCTTGAAAGATACTGCAAGTGGAGACAAAAGATTAGGAAATTCCAGTGAGACAGGAATTTGAAGTGAGGAAGCCAAGGATAAATATTTCATCACTAGTTTGTGTTAACAATGATTCCCTCCCTCAAAGACAAGCATGGTTCTACTCTGTAACGCACTCAGCAATATTCCATCCAATCACTGCGGCCTTTAAGTAATCAAGGCTGTAAACAAACCAGTTGTTGATATCATAAGCAACGTCTCATGCTTATGTGATACGATGACATGGGGATCTGTTCTTCTTTTCAACCCCCAAAGCCTACTGCATAAGATCTCAGCGACAATATAAATCAATGCCTTAATATTACAGTGTATAAATACGCCACAGTCTTATTGATCATCAATCTGTTAATCAATCGATACATCACACAGCAAACAATCATGACCACTTGTCCCAGGCCAGGTGGTAAGCATCTTCCCGAGGCAAGAGAGTTAACTGACTTTGAAAGTCCAGTTTCCACCCTTGCCGAACTAGGTTGGAATTCCTGGGCTCGATCGTAGCGCCACCAGTGGCTATTACGAGTTATGTCCTTTCTATGCCTCTCCTATTGACCAATCAGATTCAACCTCTTGTATCACTTGCATTTGTTTCAAACAAAACAGTGGCGCCCAATCAAGATGATCTGATCGATAATCAAGATCTATATTGTGATAAAACGAGTCTTACATCGTGAAGTGCATCAAATCACGTGAGCACCTTGATTAAAAACATAAGATTTAGAAAATATCTGTTGACAACGAGTTAGCGGTGCACATGCTTTGCAAATCCTGCAGTCGACCAAAATCTGCATGACACTCTACGAAGCGGATTTCGATTTCGGTACGTGATTTTGATTGGACTATGCATAGACTCGTTAGTCCAGCCTAAATCTAACTCCATAATACCAGCCTAGTTCGGCAAGGGTGGAAACTGGACTTTCATAGTCAGTTAACTCACTTGCCTCGGGAAGATGGGTGGTAAGCAAAGGGGAGGTAACTCTGGATTATCTAAAATGAACATATTGCATGGAGTATAACAAGCGACTAACACTAACTTGAAAAACGCCCAAAAGCACTGATAATTGCTTGTGGTACCAGCACTTGTTTAAGCCTCAAGCACAAAGCGCCCATCTTCAAATTTACAAATTATTTCGATGATTTCTACACAGCCTGGTTCTCTTGTTCGTGTATTCTATTGTACATATACAAATGATTTTATTGATTCCATTAAATTGTCAGTGCAAAACAGCATTGATGACATTAACATTAATTGACAAAATGATAGGTTACCATGGTTACATTGGTGTTTATAAGAAAACCTAACACAAACAATTAATTTGAGAAACCATTTCAGTCAGGAGGTAATACTTGAAATACGAAACAAACCATCAACACAAAACAAACAAAACACAGTTCGACAACACTGAATTCTTAGCATCTAAATGTTATCGAGGTCAATCATCAAATTCATGTCACAAGTGGCCGCCTCAGTGCATCATAAAATTAACATGACGAGCCCAACCTTTGCAATCTTATAACACCGTATGGATGAACCATGTTTTGCCTATAACAATAACATTATTTAAGATTGCATAACTGCAAATGTGCTCCAAAAGATAACTGATTGTTTTTGGTGGTAAAATAAAGTCTTATATAAGCGTTATTCACCATTTCTCGTGTATTTTTCATTTCATCTAATTGTAAAACAAAGTCAGCAAAACTAAAATATTGTCAAAAGTCACTGTTGCTTCAAACTTCACTTGTTTTTTGATGTTGATCAGAGTTGTAAACCAACTACCGTATTTGACGTAATAAGCGCCCCGCTCTAATAAGCCCCCGAGGCGATATTTGTTAATATATTGGCCAGTAAACAATCCCAATTAGCACCCCTTCCGACTGATCAATGTACACAAGATTTATTTATGCGTGTATAATACGCACTCGTGTGTTATATGCACCCTTAATTATGGGCAATTAAATTCTGGAAACATATATCTGTCGTATATAAACAGTTGAGGCTGTCAGCATAAACCATAAAATATATGTCGTTTTCTGTTTTTTTTTAATGAAAATATTATTCTAATAAGAGTCCCCTATTTCTAATTTTGAGAGCGCCCATGGCGCTTATTACATCGAATACGGTAATGATATATAGGGCCTAAGTATTATTTATTTCAATCACAAATACAAGTGAGTAGGAATTTGTGGAAGACCAGACTAAAACATGAACACAATATGCTATTGTAATAAATAAAAGTTATGAGGAAGAATAAATTGGGGTTTATTGTAAAATTTAATTTCTTGATCAGTGACAGCAAATAATGAAAATATTAGAATTTTGAAAGCAAAAATATTTGAACTTTGATAGCCAAACTTTAATAATATAGGGCAACATTGCCAGATTGTTTTTGGTTAGTCATCATATCAACGAATGACACATTGCTTGCAAAAATATGAAAGCTGCTGTAACCATGGTAACAGTTTTAGTTTGTTCAGGAATATTTCTTAAAACATTGTAAAAATGTGGGGAAAAAAAACTTATTTATAGCCAATATTCAGAAAAAATGATATTCATAAATAATAAATATTTCTGCAATGACAAATGTGTCTACATAATGAGTTGTGGGGATAGTATCATGAAAATCTAGTACTATAGAGTGGTGAATCGTGTAGCAGCTACATGAGCCACAACAGTGGTACAAGAACCACAACAGCTGGTTGTCAGGCCAATGCAGGGAAAACACAACATGTTGCAAGATATTTGAAAAGAATGCCCTTACCCGTTTAATGTGCTAAAGTAAACATAAATCAAGAAATAATTGCTCAAAATTCATTATTTAATTGCTAATAAAACCATTCACAAAAAGTCAAATTTGTTGTCTGAGATAGAGAGTCACAGACAAACTTAGTTCAAATATTGAAGAAACCAGAAATATTTCCATGACAGTTATCTGACAATGATACATACCCCTTCTACGTTACTGTTTTCTATATCAACTCTAAGGCTAAAAATAAAATAGTCTTGGTTCTCAGTAAATGAGTCTTGACATATATCCTCTGCTGGTGTTGGATCAATTTTTACACATTTTTTATGACAAAGCATTAAACTAAGTTTCAAATAGCAGCTGTGTTATCTTAAAGTTTGAAATACTTAGAGACAATAACTTGAAAGATGTTAATAAAAAAGAAGAGAAATAATACTTGTTCACAACACTACAAAAATAACAATACTTGAACAGCTTGGTTACTGTGATCTACTTACTCTGGGATCAGTCTGTGTGCAGAAAAACAAACACGCAAAATCAGTCACATATATCCTGCTGCTGAAAAGTTATATCCATTCCAAAAGATGACAATTTTAGCAAGCCTTAAAATCATATATGTTGTTTTTCAAATTGACATTAACAATTCTTTTAATTGCTGTGGTATCCGTGAAGACGGAGTTGACTCATTGAATTGGTACATTGTTGCAACCATGTATTCCTATAGGGTGTTTCTACCAATGTGTTGGTGAGTGAAGGGGGTTTCATGCTAAAGTCTATGACCACATCACATCATTACATCATTGATGAGGACTAGGCAAACCAGGGTCCGCTTGCACAAAGCGACCTCAGCACTAAGACCATCATAACTCTTACTTACAATAGTCGTAGTGCTAAGATTGCATTGTGCAAGCACACCTTGGTTTGAAATTAACGCTTACCCACAAACCTGGGGCTAGCAGAAATTACTTTGGACTCATAAAATTATTACTCTAATAGCTCTCAGGGCCTGCAAGTTTTTTTTACACATGCTGTAAATTATCTATCGTCCTCTCGATTCCCGAGCAAATCACTGTGCTAGACATTTGGCACAACCTTCTGGGTCTTACTCGTCATGAACAATGCTTTAATATGGTTTATAGATTTGCCTTGTCCTTCAACAATTATACAGGAATATAATACAACAGCGTGTCTGCTTTATGTTGGAGGAAAGCCGAAAGAGATGCAGGTCTTAGACGTTTACCACTTGGTAAAACCACAAACCTAGAAATATGTATTGGGCAAATCTGGGATTCAAACAGAGGCCAAACGTGTCTGGCATGCCAAGGGGACACGACTCTGTTGACAATTGGGCCACCCTAGTTTCTCATTGCTTCAGACTAAAACCAATTATTTAGCTTATTCAAGGATGAAAGAATGTGTTTTTCAATTCTTAAGCCATTATTATTATTCTTATGCTATTGTTGTTGCAGTAGATTCTGAGCCAGGAATTCACTCGCCATTCTGAACATGCATTTTAACAAGTAAAACTTGCAACTATAGGTCTTTATGCAAAATCATAGAGAAATTTTATATCAACCATGACAAGGCTTAAGTCAGAGAAGTCACTCGAATCTGTGGCTCCAAGACTCTCATATTTTCTCCACTGCATCATCCCATTTTCAAAATAATTTTATTCCTTCTCTAAGGGACAATAGATATTTACTGAAGCAAGAATCAGACTAACACAGACACAGCAAAGAGACACATGAAATTATTAATAGCCAGAATTTCAGAACATTGATTAGTGCCCAGGACATCAACACATACAGCAGCATTCTTAGAGCAGTCAGCTGCACAATAAACGGTCTTTACTCATTCTCACAAAATATAGCAAATGTTAACATAAGCCAAGAATAATATTATAAACATAGTAATTGATCTAAAAATTAACATTATTAACAACATCAAAACATTTGCAACATGATCATAAACCATTGAAACAAACTTAAACCATGTATTTTACCTTTTCCTTAAAGTAATTATGTGTAACAGAAAAATCAAATTGACAGGCACAATTGATATTCGAAAAGGTATGAAAGATGACCTAGCTGAATAAAAAATGAAACAACAATTTTGCAATTAAAGACTTAAAGATGTGAGAAAAACGCTTCTTTTCCAAAGTTACTGAATATGTTTGTTCCAGGTCCTCACCTTGTCAAATGCTGGGTAGCGGATGTTGTTCTTCATGTTGAAGTCAGGGAACTTGATGAGAAGTGTTGTGGCCTCGTTGCCCTGCGCGTTGGGAGTGACAGACCCTGAAGTGAGAGAATCAGTGTTTCAGGCAGTAGTTTACATAGGTGAGTCCTAGGCCCTCTTCCACAAAGCAAATAGATGACCTATGTCTTTCGTACCGTACCTCTCTTTTGTGAATGTAAACATGTACTTCCATTATAGCGTCATGTATTTCAATCGTATGAATCTGACATCCGAAGCAGGGATTAAAATTAAGGGAGGTCCTGGGTCCTGTTCCACAAAGCAATCATAGACCAACAAATGTTGTAAATATCAGACTTTAACAGACTTATGATCATCTAAGCGCAATGATTGCCCTGGGGTTCACTAGGTGTTCTACTTTACTATTTGAACCTCGGGACCCCGGGGCCTTGTTCCACAAGGCGATATCGACACAACGACCGTCGTAGGTCAATGTTAATGTATGGTAGTCACAATCATCTCAGCGCAATGATCATTTCGCAGAATGGGATCCTGAACCTTCATGCCATATTTTGAACACAGCATAAAGAATTAAGACTTGAACCCACGATCAGATGTTTTGGGCAGCTAAGGGACATCACTCTGACTACACAATCTTCGACTACTTCTGACTCCTGCATTGTGCATTGTGAGCCGACACAGCTAGAAGCAGCAACATTAAAGTTGCAATATTTCTACCTCCTGCAGCTCAGAGCATTGTGAGTCGCTGAGAGCATTGCCTCTCCTATGGACCAATTAGATTCCATCTCTCATATCACTTGCATTTCTTCAAACAAAATGGCGGCGCCAGGTCAAGACGATCTGATCGATAATCAAGATTAATATTGTGATAAAATGAGTCTTACATCACGAAGTGCATCAATTCATGTGAGCACCTTGATTAAAAATATGAAAAGATTTAGATGATATCTGTTGACGAGTTGGCAGTGCACATGTTTTACAAATTTTTCAATTGACCGAAATCTGCATGACAGTTTACAAACAGGATTTCGATTTTGTTGCTAGATTTTGATTGAACTATGCATAGACTCGTTAGTCCAGCCAAAATCTAACTCCATAATACCAGCCTAGTTCGGCAAACAGTGGAAACAGGACTTTTATAGTCAGTTAACTCATTAGCCTCGGGAAGATGAGCAATTCCCAATGTGACATTTGGTTTCCAACTCTTGAGACCAATTCCATTTATTTATGTGCATTAATGGGCGAATTTTGAATCCACTGTCAGCAATATTCCAGGCAAATCAGGACAGCCTGTAAATAATAAAGGTGTGATTGGAGGGAATGATCCAATGTAATTCCTCAACAGTCTGAAAATCTGGGAAAGATGGGAAAGACGGCCCTTCTTGAGAATGGTTGACATGTTGGAAGCATCATGAACCTACCGATGGGGTACAGGAACTCCTCAGTCTGCATCTCATCAGTCCATGGCCACATTGGGAGATTCCGGTCACCTCGGGTCAGCCGTGAGCGGAAATCAAACACAGCTACGTTCACCCATGCAACCGCTGTTTGATCCTGAACAAATATGTTAATATTATTATTATACTAGTGAAATAAAAACTGCATCACTAAGTATCATTTAAGTTTATTTTAACACTGATCCTTAACAGTTTGCAAACTATGTGTATTCTTGTCCAAGTCTACATAACAGATGCATGTCTGCCCTAGCAGCGAGTCAGTAGAACAGAACGTCTGCCCTGTCTGCAAATCTACATAACAGAATCAAGTCTGCCCTGTCAGCAAATCTACAAACAGGTGAATGTCTGCCCTGTCTGTGAATCTACATAACAGATAAATGACTGTCCTGGCTGCACATCAATAGAACAGAATGTGTGCCCTGACTGTGAATCTACAAACAGATAAATGTCTGACGTGTCTGTGAATCTACAAACAGATGAATGAATGTCCTGGCTGCACTTTTCAACATATGACCTTATCAGATGCCTGAGCTTCTGCCTTTATGGGGTTCCAGCATTACAGATGCATGACCAGAGCCTGGTCTGTGTCTGTACAAGCCTCTATATTGCGACATATTTATCATTATTTTCTTTTAAAAAGATCTTCACATTTAACAAGATTTGAAGCATGTCAGCATCACATTTCACACCTATCAGTGCTGCTTGCCATCAAATCCCAACATAACATAAAGAATTCTGCATAAGACATAAAAAACTGATCTTGTCTTCAATTTTGTACACCTTTCAATTGCAATCCGTTTTAAATCATGAGAAATAATCCCCATTCTACACTGTTCCCGATTTGTAACTGCGATAGTCCCTAACATGTCACCTTCTTCTTCCCTGTCGCACACAGAGTGTAGCAGACGCGAGCCATCTGGGGGAGGTCTCGGGCAGCGATGTCAAAGGTCACATCGAGCTTCATGTTACACACTCCCTCTTGTACGATCATCTCGTCTGTGGTCTTGATGCCACAGAGAGCCTCGCTTCCGTGGTACAGACCCATGAACAGCTTCACCTGCAACAGACACAGTGAGTGAAAGAATTGGAAACGTGTTTCAGTGCATCACGGTGGGTCAGCTTAAATCACTTCACTCAAATTGCCAAAGCCACTTTGTAGCAGATGTAATTAAAAGTCATGTGACACATACCCAGTATTTGATTGGTTGTAAGTGACCAACATATGTTTGACAACCATAATTTAAAAAAATATAAAAACATAAATTTATAAAGTCTTCTTATTGCTGCATGGGTTTATGGATAACAACCCACTGAACGGATCATGAAATGTGACCTATTTAAATGAAAAACAACCCATTTTAGTGGTGTTGTATTGTGTTAAAATATAAAAATGTCTCCTAACTTTAGGGTACAGACAATAAGGTGGAACAGCCTGCAGTTAGCCCAGTTCACGGATTTTCAATTTAGGGCAACGCTCATTACAGGGTTTTATTTAACCCATCTCTAATAAAACCCCAAGGTTAGTCTTAAATTCAGCATCTTAGAAAAGCAATAAGTTTGGTCTAACTCCATGTAGACTAAGAGACTAATAAAGTATAGTTTATATACTATATCACCATACTTTATTACACTATACATGGGGGTAGACCGGACTTTATTAATTTAGCAAACAATATGTAAAATGTCATGGACGGCAATCTCAAAAGAATCAGGTCTCTGACATGATACCTCTCTGCGCGAAGATCTGAGGAAGCCTCCATGGGAGGTGAACTTTATAATCAGCCAATCAGAGCTATGCTTCTAAATTCTTGGTACGAGTGAGCTAAGCATTTAGACAAGCATATTTCATTCTGTATCTTGACAATGAAAATAATCAGGGAGATTTGACTGCAAAACAAGACTGCTGTGCGATAATGTTATTATGGACCTTGCATACATCTCATGACTGCCATGGTATCTACATCCAAAACTATCAATGCAATATTTGTTCTGTGGTTTCCATTTTTTCAAAAGAATTCAAATCAAGGTGGTAAAGAAATGAAGCCAAATCATTTTTGAAAGCTGACATCTTGTTGGCTCAAGAACCCATGCATCCTTTATGTAGAATGATTGGGCGTCAGAGTTTGCTCACAGTCAATCTCATTCAAATCAGATCTTAATTTTCGCTATCGCTAAACAAAGATCTGAGGACATCCCATTACGAGTCACGTCAGAATGTCCTTTCATCAGACCAATCACAGCGTGGCTTACCAGGTCATGAAAGTGACAGTTGGAATGTGTTTTCTAATTATGCAACCTCGAAAACGAAAAACAAAAACACGGGGTATTCCGAATGACAGTTACAGCCCGCACGACTGATTCCGTCAAAATTATCGTCTATCTCTTGCTTCCGTGGGATAAACATTTGAACGTAGGAGGCATTGCACAGTACGTTGGAAGCACTGCCATACAATCGCAACCATACATTAGACATTCAGGAATGTTTGTTTGTTCAGTTTTCAAAATGTTAATCGAAAACTGTGTCAACATATTTTTCAAGCCTAGTCTGAAAAGAAAGTCGCCAGGTTGAAACGAGTGCCATAAAGCCCAAGAAAGCTGCTTTCTAATTGGCTGATGTCAACGTCTTGTTGCTTGTTACAGTGGTCGGTCAAAGTTCACGAAAGGTCGTTCTGACATGACCCGTAATGGGATGTCCTCAGAGAACTAAGATCTGAGATTGGCTCAGAGTTACGTGACCAAAGTTTGTGCTGTCAGATCTTCATGCTGAGATATCATATCATGGTATCCGAGTGGTGGATTTACGTTACCTTGGCACCATCAGGGAGCTGGACTTTGTTTATCCCTCGGACAGTGAAGTAGTACCGCTCCTTCAAGTCCCACACACAGAGGTCATCTCCGCGACGGTCCGTTGGTATTTGTGAGTAGTTTGCTATGCTACCTTTACGAGGAGGGACAGCGGGCTTCGGATCTGTTGCAGAAATAGTGGTCAATATTTGTTTGTCATTTTACACTACAATATTCCAGCTATATCTCTGTGGTCCAGACAAACCAGTAGTTGATTAGAAGAACAAGTCCCTGGGGTACGATGTACACCATCAAGTCACCCCATGAAGATCCGTGGAAGAATCAGTCTTCAGCAAACCATGCTGGTAGTAAGAAACGAGTGGTCAGACTCGCTGACTTGGTTGATGCATCTCATCGTATCAAAATTGTGTAGATCAATGTTCATGATGTCATTCTCTGGATTGTCTGGTCCAGACTTGATTATTTACAGACCACTGTCCTAAAGCTAGAATTTTTCTGAGTGTGGTATTAAATATCAAGCAAAAATACAAACAAGAAAACAAACAATCAATTCAAAGGACATCTTGATCCAAAATAGTCACCTCTTACGTCTAAACACTAAAGTGCTGGGGGCCTATTATCACCCAGGTCCCCGTGGGAAGCTGAGCTGGTGTGTGGTTTGGGGTTACTGTGCTTGGGACTCTATTTTATTTCCTGCCATATCACACAAGTAATTACTTTTGAAGAGGACAATATGTGAAAAAAAGGTGTGAGACCACTCGGGTCCGTGTCCTTGGGTTCTTGTTTTTTACATATCGACCTCGTAAAGAGTATCGTTTTGTTTAGTAATGCCGAAATTCCATTTAAAGTTTATGAAGCCTTTTAACATCCCATTTCATTCAAGGATGTATATATATATATATATCCATGTACATCTTTGATTACAACAACATAGCCGCGAACCTTGAAATTTTAGTACCCGACGCCATCTTGTTTTCTGGCAGACAAGTCAGTATTCATCACATGACAGTTCAATACTGATGATATGATGAGCCAATAGTTGAGGTCAGTGTCAGTCAAATGATTTGGGGGACTACATGGAAATGTATTGTCTTATCACGAGGTTCAGATTAACCAAGGGAATAGCAAGATTCTTACGTGAGATATAACAACATGTTAAAGTAATGTGGTAAGGAAAGCTACAATATGGTGACCTCTGTCAAGATCGTTATATTGTGGTCTATATCTGGGACCACTCAGGACGGCCAGTTGCAGCTCCTTGACCACTGGGTTCTAAATCATGTTCTAATAAACAGCAATGACTAAAAATATTCCACATTTCTTCTTCATGAAGTTGTTTAAAGTTTCACCAGCAGGAGAAAGATGGAGTTGACAAGGTGAGATCAAATGGGGTTTTACGTCACAATCAAGATTATCCCACTTAAACAGTGACGCATGTCTGGCATTAGAAAAACAAAAAATGCACCAGTGCAACCCATTATTAAATAATGAAACCGAATATCTATGTCTACGTGCATCAAAAGCATGTTATTTTTTTTTTCAAATTTGTGACCAACCCTTACTTGTCCACACAAAAAGAACTGTGAACACATTTAGTACCTAACACTTCGTTAGCTTTATTTACCCTACTGCCACCTGCCTACTAAGTGACCAATCCCTGAGATATGTGTAATTAATTACACATGACACAGTCATCAGACATCTGGGAGTATCCTACTTAGACTAGTTTATGTATCCATGTTTCATCTTGGATAAATGTATGGGACCAGGGTGCAGACTGGTTATGTCTGGTGCAACTGGCTTTTCATGTGTACATGTCACATCAAGTTCCTTAAATCGAGCCCTGGTGTGTGTGTGCGTGTGCATGTGCGTGTGCGTGTGCGTGTGCGTGTGTGTGTGCGTGTGCATGTTTGTACTAGTCTGGACAAATGCCGGTTTTAGTGTTAGCCCACTCAGATAACTTGCTGCAGTTTAACTTGGATACCCCTCTCAGACACAGTATACTGACTCCAAGCCGACCACTCCTTGTTTTAGCCCCTTAATGCCAAGGGCCAAGCAGGGTAACAACAAGTACCATCTTTTAACGACTTTTGGTTTGATACGCGGTAGGGCTGAGACTGGTAACTTGGGTACCCGGGTCGGGTGGGTACTGAGTGGGACCCGGGTACTCAGAGGACTACCCACACCCGTGGTTAGTCATGTGATACAACGTTTAATGACCAAAATTATCATTCCTTCTGATTTTTCTATGGTTGAGTAAAGATATAACTTTAGCCAACTTCAGTGTATAAATGACCAGATTGGTTAATACATGTATCTAAATACGTTTTGCCAGGGCTATGGTAAAACTAATTCCCAATCGGACATTTTGTACCTTTCTCTTGAGACCTACAGTGGGCACCTGGGTTGTAAATTTGGACTCATCCCAGCCCAAATACGGGGTTATGTTCATCAAACCATCGACCTGCCACTCTCCATGCAGATGCATATCCACAAATACAATTAAGGAATAATCAACATCCATAATACAGTACATCACCTATAACGGTTTCCCTGGCAACCAACAGAAACTGGGGGGCAGTGTTCTTCACAAGGCACTGGTACACATACTGAAAAATATACAAAACAAAGACATATTTTCTAGTCTGCCGAAAACAATTTTTCACAAATGCAAACATGCAAGAAAAACTTGAAAAGAATTCACAAGTACATACAAAAACAGAACCAGTCCCTTCACTGGCCTTGCCACAAATACATGCCACATTGCTGATGCAAGGTCAAGCAAAAATCACCTACTTTCCTTTACCATGTTTACTGCCATTTCAAGTAATCAGAACATACCGCAGGGACTTATGTCATAGGTAAATCACGACACCGAGGTTAAAGCAATCCCAATGTTTTTCTAGTATTTATTGCATTTAGACAGTTCCGAAGTTCGTTAAAACAAACCTTCAAAGTTTACATTTGCAACCATGTCCGGATACCCCGAGGTTCAACTGTATAATCTCACATAATGTTGTTTGTATCATAGTCAACACTAATCCAACTATATCAAGGTGTCCTCTGAACAATGAGTGAGTGAGTATGGTTTTACGCAGCTTTTAGCAATATTCCAGCAATAACACAGTGGGGGACACCAGAAATGGGCTTCACACATTGTACCCATGTCGGGAATCTAACCTGGGTCTTCGGCGAGATGAGCGAACGCTTTAACGACTAGGCTACTGACCGCCCCTCTGAACAATGAAGTCTGGACCACCATTGCTAAACCAGGAGTTTAACAGCTTTACCGTCTATAATCCAGGATGCTATACCCCATTCAATAATGATAAATACCACGACCCATTAGCAACCACAGATTCATTTTGACTTCGACTTGATTGACGTGATGCTAAAAATATCTGTCCACTCAAATTAGTCATGAGAGAGAGATATTCGAAGCTAGGTTAATGATCTGGGAAACAGAGACGGTAAGTGTTGTGTTAGGTTTGTTTACATTATGTGAGCGCCAATGTGCCACTATTACGCAATGACGTCACGTTCTCCAGAATTAGAAGTGACGTCATCACCGTGTACCTCGTGTCAGTTACAAATAAATCATTGTTCAAACCAGACGTCTTTTGCTTGCTGTTCCTCCCAGTTCAGGTGCGGGTCGTACAAGTACACGAGCATGATATGCAGTCCTACAGTGAGTGAGTGAGTTGGGTTTAACGCCGCTTTAAACAGTATTCCATTTATATCACAGCGTGGCAGCTTAATGTGGGGGGCAAGCCCGAAGTGATGCAGGTCTCAGACGTTTACCACTTCGGTGAAACCCACGAGCATGGGTATGGTGCTGACAAACCTAGAAACATAATCGGGGCAAACCGGGATTCGAACCCACAATCATAGGTTTCTGGCATGCCCAAGGACGCAACTCTGCACAGCGAATCACGGCGCCTTAGACGACTGGGCCACCCGTGCCCCCTACAGTTCTACAAATACACTACAGTAACACCACTTCCAAACAAAACTCTGATGGCGAATGGGTCCAAGGCATTTATCATAATCATGATAATAAAATATTCCGGAAAATATAGGATGACTTTCGCAAAACATATCATCAGACAGTGATTTTTATCAGTTTAAAAACTAAAAGCCATCAATGTCCTCCCCTCCCTGCTCCTTACCTTATATTGTTGGAGGGGATATTTCACGCCATATATGTACTCCTCTATACCGAAGGACTTGAGGAGATACTGTTCCGGCTCATCTACGAGGTTCCCGGAGCGAGACAACTTCACCAGCACCAACTGGATCAGTTCGGAAGGTCTACACAAGCCGGGCAGACGGATCGTGAATGTGCTCTGGAACAATGTCGTGAGAGGTCAGAGAGAGTCAATTGGCTCAAATGGAAAAGCCACAATAGCCAACCCCAACCTAGAGGCACAGTCTACAAGATCAAATGCTGCTGTCAAGAATCATATGTAAGAGAAACATCTTGACCCCTCAACATTTGCATCACAGAACGACACAGATCAACCGACAAACAAGATTCTATCTCCACAATCTCAGATCACATTCACCAAAACCCCAGTGACCAGATCCTGTGGACCAGCCCCAGTGACCAGATACAGTGGACAAGCTCCAGTGACCAGCCCCAGTGGACCAGCCCCAGTGACCAGATCCAGTGGACCAGCCCCAGTGACCAGATCCAGTGACCAGCCCCAGTGGACCAGATCCAGTGGACCAGCCCCAGTGACCAGATACAGTGGACAAGCCCCAGTGACCAGATCCAGTGGACCAGCCCCAGTGGACCAGCCCCAGAGTGAGTGAGTGAGTGAGTGAGTGAGTGAGTGAGTGATTATGGTTTTTTCGCCGCTTTTAGCAATATTCCATCAATATAACTGAAGGGATACCACAAATGGGCTTCACCATGGGGCTACCTCACCCCCCCTGGAACATGACAAGCGACACCCACTAAGCTGATCACCTTGGACTCTTCAATGACGACTTCCACCATGATGTTGTTATTGAGTTTGTCTGCGATCTTGCTGGGGAGATCCACCTTGGGCCGCAGACGTGGAGGGAATTTGTACATCAATGCTTCAAACCATCCCTAAAACATGTAAATATAAGCTAATGAAAACATTTAAGACTGAAACAAACAAGGCAAAAAATGAACAGGGCTCACTAGTACCCCCGAGTCAAAACATGAAAAAAGCAATACCGTATTCGACGTAATAAGCGCCCTGCTCTAATAAGCACCCACAGCGATATTTGCTAATATATTGGCGAATGAACAATCCCAATCAGCACCCCTTCCGATTGATCAATGTACACATTACTTATTTATTCGTCAATAATACTCACTCTTGTGTTATATCACCCTTAATTATGGGCAATTAAATTCTTGAAAAATATATCTGTCGTATGTAAACATTTCAGGCTGTTAGCATAAACCACGAAATTTACGATCTTTCAACTCAAAATAATATTCTAATAAGCGCCCCCTATTCCTAATTTTGAGAGCGCCCTGGGCACTAGTTACGTCGAATACGGTATTTCTCTAAAAAATCCACTTATCAAAATCATACTTTGCGCTGCACCTCTCCTATTGATATAAGAGATGTAAAGCCACTGCATGAGAACCAGTTCTTGTATTTCATTAACCTAATCATATATTCCCACAAAAACCTCAGTACACACAGACAACTGACCAAACAAAACAAATTAATGGCCCCCACCCCAACCCCCAAATTACTGAGCTACACAAGTGAGTTAGCAAAGGTCTGTATCAAAAAATTTAAGTAAAGTGTGCACAGGAACATTCCAAACCTTATCATTCCTGTCCTGAACAATCTTCTCACACATCTGCCTCATGGTGGACCGGAAGTCGGCCACTTCTGCCGACTGCCACGCCTCCACATTCTGCGGATCTGCAATAGACAACTCGCTCAAATCATACGGACAAAGTGCATGACACTAGGATCTGCAATAGACAGCTCGCTCAAATCAGATGGACAAAGTGCATGACACTAGGATCTGCAATAGACAGCTCGCTCAAATCATACGGACAAAGTGCATGACACTAGGATCTGCAATAGACAACTCACTCAAATATCAGCAATAGACAATTCGCTCAAATCACACGGACAAAGTGCATGACACAAGTATCTGCAATAGACAACTCGCTCAAATCACACGGACAAAGTGCATGACACAAGTATCAGCAATAGACGACTCGCTCAAATCACACGGACAAAGTGCATGACACAAGTATCAGAAATAGATGACTCGCTCAAATCACACGGACAAAGTGCATAACACAAGTATCTGCAATAGACAGCTCGCTCAAATCACAAGGACAAAGTGCATGACACAAGTATCAGCAATAGACGACTCGCTCAAATCACACGGACAAAGTGCATGACACAAGTATCAGAAATAGATGACTCGCTCAAATCACACGGACAAAGTGCATAACACAAGTATCAGCAATAGACAGCTCGCTCAAATCACAAGGACAAAGTGCATGACACAAGTATCAGCAATAGACGACTCGCTCAAATCACACGGACAAAGTGCATGACACAAGTATCAGAAATAGATGACTCGCTCAAATCACACGGACAAAGTGCATGACACAAGTATCAGCAATAGACAGCTCGCTCAAATCACACGGACAAAGTGCATGACACAAGTATCAGCAATAGACGACTCGCTCAAATCACACGGACAAAGTGCATGACACAAGTATCAGCAATAGACAGCTCGCTCAAATCACACGGACAAAGTGCATGACACAAGTATCAGCAATAGGCAGCTCACTCAAATCACACGGACAAAGTGCAGGACTCTTGTATCTGCAACAGACAACTCGCTCAATAACTGGCTAATAATCTCAATTTACCTTTCCCAATGAGACTGTTGATATTCCTGACAAGGGTCTTGTGTCGCTCGTCGCCCTCTCTCTCCACCAGCTTGAGGAAGGCGCTGTATGGTCGTACATCATGTAGGCACTGACTCTCATCTAGAATTTCCTCCTGAACACCACCGAACATGACAACATAGTTAGGCAGGACATATAAGGCCACAATATAGAAATTATAACATTTTCATCCTGTCCCTCTTCATTGCCGAACATGACAACATAGTTAGGCAGGACATATAAGGCCACAATATATAAATTATAACATTTTCATCCTGTCCCTCTTCATTGTCGAACATGACAACATAGTTAGGCAAGAAATGTAAGGCCACAATATATAAATTATAACATTTTCATCCTGTCCCTCTTCATTGCCGAACATGACAACATAGTTAGGCAGGACATATAAGGCCACAATATAGAAATTATAACATAGTCATCCCGTCCCTCTTCATTGCCGAACATGACAACATAGTTAGGCCGGACATATAAGGCCACAATATAGAAATTATGACATTTTCATCCTGTCCCTCTTCATTGCCGAACATGACAACATAGTTAGGCAGGACATATAAGGCCACAATATAGAAATTATAACATTTTCATCCTGTCCCTCTTCATTGCCGAACATGACAACATAGTTAGGCAGGACATATAAGGCCACAATATAGAAATTATAACATTTTCATCCTGTCCCTCTTCATTGCCGAACATGACAACATAGTTAGGCAGGACATATAAGGCCACAATATAGAAATTATGACATTTTCATCCTGTCCCTCTTCATTGCCGAACATGACAACATAGTTAGGCAGGACATATAAGGCCACAATATAGAAATTATAACATTTTCATCCTGTCCCTCTTCATTGCCGAACATGACAACATAGTTAGGCAGGACATATAAGGCCACAATATAGAAATTATAACATTTTCATCCTGTCCCTCTTCATTGCCGAACATGACAACATAGTTAGGCAGGAAATGCAAGGCCACAATATATAAATTATAACATTTTCATCCCGTCCCTCGTCACTGCCGAACATGACAACATAGTTAGGCAGGACATATAAGGACAACAATATATAAATTAAAGTCAACCCACCATTCTATCATTATTAGTTACTGATCAAGTTACAGGTGTGTATCTTTGCACAATAAGAAACAGATATAGTTATTTAACAGCAGAGTTAATAATGGTTCATATCCTTTTCAAGTCAGAAAGTTTTTTTCAAAGGATTCAAAGGTCTTTTCAGGGCTTAACAGCAAAATTCTTGTTACATGTTCTGCTACCATGTTATTTCGGTAATAAAGCCATTAACATTTGTTTTTGTATCGGGAACACTAAATGAGGTCAGATAAGACCGATTACAAATTGATGATTGATCTGATGGCATGATAGTGCTGAATAAGCACAGAATGTGACCAATGAACAATGTACTGTACCCACCCGCTCTCCACTGATGTTGACACACACAAAGCAGTAGTTGTCCGATCTCTTCAACAACTTGAACAGGGGGAACTTCTCTGCCTCAGTCCACAACTCCTGAAAATAAGACAGTCGTGAGTTCGTGAGTGGGTGGGTGGGTGGGTGGGTGGGTGGGTGAGTGAGTGAGTGAGTGAGTGAGTGAGTGAGTGAGTGAGTGAGTGAGTGAGTGGGTGGGTGAGTGAGTGAGTGAGTGATCTGTTTGAGAGAGAGAGACAGTGATAGAGTTAGCTCCTAGTAAAGCATTCTGCAGATAATGATTATAAATTCTGGATCCTAATTAGGGAAAATCTGGGATTCAAACCTACAATCAAAATCCATGACTTTCAAGTCCTCAACCATAATCTTATCTTCACGATAAGGACATGCTGTTTTGATCTATGTTTTTTTCTGCTTATGATTGAAATAAAAACAAATTTGAGTAGCTCAATATTTTCATCTCATGGTCGACACAAGCAGCAGCCTATCAGTGAGTGAATGTTGTTTTATGCCTCCATCAACATACCAGCGACATTAGTAGCCTGTGAATAACATAAACCAAATTTGTGTAGTCCAATATGTTCTTATTTTATGGACCACCTCCGTGGTCTGGTGGTAGATGTTAAAAGATGGTACTTGTTGTTACCCTGTCTGGCACTCGGCATTAAGGGGCTAAAACAAGGACTGGTCAGTGCGGAGTCAGTTTTTACTGTGTCTGAGTGGGGTATTCATGTTAAACTGCAGCATGGTATCTCAGTAAGCTTGCACTATAAAATCGAAATTAGTCCGGACTAGTACAAGCACACACCGTCACGCATGCACGTTCACACGTTTGCACACTAGTGCAATAATCTTGAATGCAATGCTAGACCCAATTTCACCTCACCTGTTATTTCATGTGGAAAATAGGTTTTGCATGGGAAATCAATGTCCATTCAACATTGAGTGGTTGGTTGGTTGGTTGGTTGGTTGGTTAACACCGCACTCAGCAATATTCCAGCTATATGACGGCGGTCTGTAAATAATCGAGTCTGGACCAGACAATCCAGTGATTGACATCATGAGCATCGATCCACGCAATTGGGATACGATGACATGCAACCAAGTCAGCCAGCCTGACCACCCGATCCCGTTAGTCGCCTTTTACGACAAGCATTGTCGCCTTTAACGGCAAGCATGTGTTGTTTCACAGAAACAGGTACAGCAAGTCATGTGGGACACTAGCACAGGCGTTTACAAGCTGTACCGGTACATCACACAAGGCTGAGGCTCCTTCACAAACGTTCAGCTGAGAAAACCAGTACACCTGACAAGTCACACATGCAATATATTTATCAGCTATCAAGTTTCAAGACTTATCTGTGAGGAAATAAAAGTGCTTGACAATATGTCTATCTTGTGACTGCCATCACACTTTCAATGAGATAACTTGAAGTGCAAACAGAGTCAGGCGAGACGCTACATAAAATATTCAAACAGAGCGACAGATAAGCTGGAGTTGCGGAAAAAAATGGAGATTTTTTAGAATATACACGCATGAGGAAAGACAATAGTATACAACAACACTGTATAATTACCAAATGTAGCTGTAATTCTTCACAGAGAATTATTTACTGACTGAATGCAAGCATGACGCGTACATGGACTCTATGGCAGGGGATAATACATAAAAATGGCATTCCATCTTGCCTATTGTAAATATCGCTGTTGAAAGTTCATGCTACACATTGCACACTCAAGTCAGCACACAAACAGATACCAATTAGATTGAGTACGATATTAAGCTGCTTTTAGAAATATTCCAGCAATATCGTGGCAGGGGGACAAGAGAATGGGCTTCACACATCGGGAATCGAACCCAGGTCCTCGGCGTGACAAGCGAACGTTTTAACCACTAGGCTACCCGACCGCCCCCAATACAAATTAGAAGTAACCTGAAACATCATTTGTTGCAGAATTATTACATAAAAATGTCTTCTCCTTCATGTCCAAATACCCAACTGTGAACAATCAGTTGAGAGTAAATAACGGTACTCGGTGGCTCCTGAAAGTACCTGGAGCCCTGTTAAAGGGGCATTGATCTAACGCAATTCCCCGGGACTGGTTGTTGCCTTTGTTATTGTTTTTTCCCAGTGAGTACCCGGATGTATAGCCGAAATCTAGAATAGTTCGCCACCTCTGCTGCGCCATTCGTAAGCGCATTAGTCACTTTTATGGGTAGTAATAAGGGCGTATGGTCACATTGATCAACAAAATGAAATACAGTTTTCGAGATAATAAGGAAATGTAGGTATCTTTGTGGGTTGCATCGGTAATCGTGATGAAGTTTTGATAATTCACTTGCTTGGTAATTTTGCGATTTTCGTTTACACTATTTTGACTTGCAACACAAAGTAAATATTTCACCTGAGCATTGCTTTTTTTTATAGTGTGTATATTTTTTTACTGTCAAATGTGTAACAAATTTATTAAACGTCTAAATATTCAGTTATTTTACAAAGTGACTGAAAAACATTTCCATCTGTATTATTATGATAACGAATTCCAAACATTTTGATGTTTAATGTCATCACCAAGAGACTGAAAATGTTACGTTGAAAAGTACATTTCTATCTTGTTTGGCTTCAAATCCTACAGCATAATCTGTTGTGATGTTTGTAGGCCCTTTTGATCGTCTTAATCAATCTGGACAGATTTTTTAGTCAAAATGATTGAAATATTTACACATTTTATAAATTGCCTGAGGGAATCACATTTTACACATTGACGGTAATATATACACGCTTACAAAGGAAAAGACCTGTGAAAACAACGTCTATCGCGCATTGAAGAATTTCCCAACCAAGACGAATCGGTTCAAATGAAGGAAAACAAAATGCAAATATCATAATTACAACCTACCAAATTTATGTGTATAAATTTTAGGCAGCTTCCTTGTTCGAGGAATGTATCCGTGAATATCCACACAAAGGAACAATATCCCACTCGTCTGCAGCTGTACAAAGAAACTTATTCGATGTCACGTGTCTCAGTAACAATCAAATATTTTAAAAGATATATACTTGGATTGTTTCAGGTGTTTTACATAGGTGTCAAGTCTCAATGGTCGGCTGAGAAAGCCCACGTGACAACTATTTTCATAACGTCCACGGTTCCTAGTGATAGGTAACAATGATCAATCAATCAACGTACTATCAGTTAACCCTTTGAACAAAGTATGTTGTTTTTACATCGGCACTTCACGCCATGATATGAGTGTATTCCCTTTGTTTTAGTAAACCTAGACATGTAAACACTCACTCTTGACATATCCACTGTGCAAGATAACAGTGATTAATCAATCAACGTATTTTCTGTTAATCCTTTGATGACTAGGAACGATCCGTTGATTAACAAAAAAAAGTAAATCAACTGATCATTCATCTCTTGCTGGGCTGCCACGTGCATATTACATAACACACTTTTCACCTCACTTCAAACCTGGATTTAGATTGAATAATTACCCCAGACACAATAAATGCCAAATGGGCACCTTTGTCAGGTAATCTAAGTGGTGCTACCACTAATTGTACCTGTAATAAATTCATTAACTGAGCATCAAGTGAATGACGACAAATACACAAGTGTAGGGTTATACGAGAAAACGTGAATGACAACAAGGGAGTAGTAATCGTATTATCGACGCAAGCCGAAATCCGAAAAAGCTTTCACTGCATGGATACTTTTTTTACAATTAAACTATAACCATCTTGGGTATTTCCAAATGACGACATCCGATGCTCTGCTGTTCTTTTTGTCTGTTTGTTTAGGCTGAAGAAATTAATTAACATGCGCCCTTTGTCGAAATCTTTATAGATCACAGTTAACCAATCAGTGTTTATGCAAAAATGCGTAAAACAAATATTGCCTCCAGCCTCCAAGTTTATTTAGCGGTCCTTGCAGACGGTAGCCCAGTCTCTGGTCACGCTCAGTTGCGTGGCGTATTATCCGGGTACTCACGGGGGAAAAAACAATAACAAAGGCAACAACCAGTCCGGGGAATTGCGTTAGATCAGTGGCCCTTTAATATGTCATGATGTCAGGTCAGGCAGGTCATGTTTGTGTTTTTACAAGACAAGCTGTGAAAAATATATAATTGTATGAGAGAATGCATTGTTCTCTTTCAAAGAGTTTCTGTGACTGGAGTGTCACAATGCATTTGATCAATAATCTGAAAAGTTACAATGTGTTCATGTGAGTGAGTAAGTGTACATTGTACACATGTTGGGAATTGAACCCGGGTCTTCAGCCTGATGAGCGAACGCTTTAACCACTATGCTACCCGATCGCCCCTACAATGTGTCTGTGTAAATTCACACTGTGTTTCATGTCAACCACGTATTTGTATGTAAAATCACAGTGACATTTGATAGGTCATTGAAACATTATCAAGGATGTTGCCAACAAGGATATAACTTCCTTCCTGCTTGTTGACTTGTCTCGTAACAACAACAACCTGTTAGTGAGTGAATGTTGTATTATGCCTGTAAACTAATTGAGTCCACCTTCATTAGTTGGTGGACAAGCTAAGGTTCATTTGTTTGGTATGGTTGCTTGACCATGTTGACAGGGGTTCACAAATGTTGACAGGGGTTGAGGGGGGAGTTCACAAATGTTGACAGGGTTTCACAAAAGTTGACGGGGGTTGAGGGGGAGTTCACAAAAGTTGTAAAGGGTTGAGGGGGGAGTTCACAAAGGCTGACTGGGGTTGAGGGGGGAGTTCACAAAGGTTGACAGGGTTTCACAAAAGTTGTCAGGGGTTGAGGGGGGAGTTCACAAATGTTGACAGGGGTTGAGGGGGGAGTTCACAAAGGTTGACAGGGTTTCACAAAAATTGACGGGGGTTGAGGGGGGAGTTCAGAAAGGTTGACAGGGTTTCACAAAAGTTGACAGGGGTTGAGGGGGGAGTTAAAAAAAATTGACGGGGGTTGTTCACAAAAGTTGACAGGGGTTCACAAAGGTTGACAGGGGTTGATGGGGGGAGTTCACAAAAGTTTGCAGGGGTTGAGGGGGGAGTTCACAAAAGTTGACGGGGGTTCACAAAGGTTGACATGGGTTGATGGGGGAGTTCACAAAAGTTGACGGGGGTTCACAAAGGTCGACAGGGGTTGATGGGGGAGTTCACAAAAGTTGACGGGGGTTCACAAAGGTTGACAGGGGTTGATGGGGGGAGTTCACAAAAGTTTGCAGGGGTTGAGGGGGGAGTTCACAAAAGTTGACGGGGGTTCACAAAGGTTGACAGGGGTTGATGGGGGGAGTTCACAAAAGTTTGCAGGGGTTGAGGGGGGAGTTCACAAAAGTTGACGGGGGTTCACAAAGGTTGACATGGGTTGATGGGGGAGTTCACAAAAGTTGACGGGGGTTCACAAAGGTCGACAGGGGTTGATGGGGGAGTTCACAAAAGTTGACGGGGGTTTACAAAGGTTGACAGGGGTTGAAGAGGGCTGACAGGAGTTGACAAGATCTGTCTGGTTGACAGGCTGCTCAGCACCAAATAATAATGATAACGTTTCTTGACAACTAATTAACATGTGTGATATATCATATAAGTGTCAGCATCTTCAATAAAATTGCAGTCGCAAGTTGGTATGGATTATCAGACATACATTCATCTCCATACTATCATGTCTTTGGATATCAAGTCCATTTGACAACATCAATGTATACCACGGCATATTTGTTATTTGTTCTCTTCAGGACATGTTTTCAGGATGCGATTAAGTTTCTGATATGTCCCTAAAAAAACAGTAACTAGTAGTTTCATTTCCTCATTCTCGGTCAATACATGTGGTCGCGTGAGGGGAGTATATTTACAGATCCTGATCGTGTAACAGGTCAAGGTCAACTAAAAAAATCCTTCCTGTTTCTGTCACTAGTTACCAGGATATCAACATGACAAATAACCCATGTCTGCAGCAAATGTCAGAAGACGTTCCCAATTGAGAATAAAGCATTTCCCAGATCATGTTAATATTAATAACGAATGTTCTGGCTTTGTATCACTGACAACATGTTTGTACAACTAATTTTTAAAAATATTTAAATAATTTTTTTTTAACCAACCAACCAACCAACGAGAGTTTTCACAATCAACATCAGAGAAAAAAGATTAAAAAAAAGGTCTGGCCTCATTGACATGGCATCAGCAGACCTAACGTACAAGGTAGTCTGTCATGCAGACCCTGAAACAAATATATCCAATACAGCCCATGCAAGTCTATGATATTTAGCAAGTCTAGATTACTGCAGTATCTGAAAATGAAGAGAGTCTCTGGACTCCTTTAAATTATATTTCAATCTTTAATTAACAACTGTTTTTGTCCATAAATATTTTCAATTCAGGGACCAATGTTAGTCTACATTAGGGCTGATATGATTCACTTGTGTATTCAGTGAATCGAACTGTATCAATTCATGAACTGAATTCGTTATTCACTGCAAATAGAATCGAATATATATGAATATGCAATCATGTGCATTTACATACCCTGTACCTAAAAATATCCATAAGAACACATTATATGCATAGATTTCATCAAAAACAACACTCTTATAATATTTAATTTGACAGTAATGTGGTCACTGGTATTTGTTGCATTTGAGCAGATACTGGTACCTGGATAAGTGCAGCAAAAATGTACAATATATTAATAATTAACAAACCATGTCAAATAATTTATGTCATTATTGCTTCACTGAATATAACAAAAAATACATCAACTGCTGACTTGTTGTATTTATGAATTAATATTGGTATTCGTTACCCTACATTCGTGATATGAATCATATTGGCCTCATAGTGTGTTCCTTGCAGCCCTGGTCTACACACATGGGATGGGAAGGACATCCTGGTTGGCTGACGGAGGGGACAGGGGCTTCAATATCCATGAAACTGTGAAGACAGTTGGGGAGGAGGGATGAAAGGAGGGGAAGGGATTCAAGGAAAGTTGTTGAGAAGGTGGTGAAGCCTGCAATAAACAGCCATGGAAATAAGCTGTAAGAAACAACTGCGACCTCTGAATATCATACATCAATGGTGCCTGGCAGCCATTGGTTCAATAACAGCTTGATAACACAGAATTCAGAGTGTTCGCCAAAGACATTCATGTTTACTGTACCACCCTTTACTTAAGTCGTGAAAATCAACTCTCTCAAGTCTGCTTGCATGTCAGTGAGAGCTTTGAACAAAGGGCAAGGTCACCACCGGAATAAGAAAAGACAACCGTGATCTACTCAGCGTTTTACGCTAGGATAGGGAATGTTATTGTTCACCTTTAGGATATTTTGGGCCACATAATCAGAAGTCAGGCACACTTCTACGGATTTGTTTAAATTATTTGTATCGGCAATGTTCACTTTAGGTGATCTGGTTGTGAATAAACAACTCCCGAAACAGTGCCACAAAATACGCTTCGAAGAGGACACTGATGGCACAACTGGATCATCCCAAGTAAGTCTAGATATCTGTCCAGATAGTTTGAACTGACTTCATTTCACCACGCTTATCCTTTTACGTTAAATCAAATTGGAAGTTGCGAAAGTAGTCGAGTAGTCATTGGGACCATCGATCTATTGAATGGTAGTCGAACATTGTAAATGGATATAGCTTGATTATATAATGTCTTTGGAAACTTATATAGGCTGCAAACCGAATTTGATGCGTGTGACTATCTTGTTTGGTTTAATAAAGTGTTTGTTAATATCCATTGCTCACATGAGATTGCTTCAGTTCTGCCTTGTAGTTCCAAAATGAATGAAGTCTCACGATTTATTATGAATGAAAATAGTAGTCCTGGTGTGACAGAGGTCACGGTTATCCAATCAAAATGAATAAAACAAGGTCAACCCTGTACGACACACGTGTGACGTGTAGGATCAAAACCGCGTCCAAGGTTTTGTTTGGGAAGTATGCCCGTGGAGGAGGGAAAGGGGGGAGGGCCGATAGCCCCGACCCCCTTTCCCGAGGCCAAGGGCATACTTCCCAAACAGAACCGAGGGCAAGTTTTGATCGCACTTATGAACTGATCAAAGATATGATTTAGAAATAATTTTACTAATTGGTATTCACATGAATTCATTGATATTTACTGTTGAGAGTTTAACTGCAATACGCGGGGAGTACATCCGCGCGCTGCACGTGACGCACGCGCTTCAGGCCCGTTGTAACAATGAGCGCACGTGGTTCAAGCCAGTCGAATGAATTCCACTGAAGAGGATGGACTCAGACGACAAAGATATATTTCTGACGCAGTCAGTTTTTAAAGAATCGGCATCCTGTGCTGAAGAAGACAAGGAAAGTGATGACTTTAAATTCCGTTTTGGAGATCCACTCTCAAAGCGTGAAATAGCCAAGAAAATTGAGATCTGTGTCCCTAGAACAACATGTTATAAAAATGACTGGGAATTCTCAACATTTAAACGGTGGCAAGAAGAACGCAAGTCACGGTCAATTGCGGACAATTTGGAATTACCGCAAAAGTGCTTGACAGAGGATGTAGTCGAAATGAGCTGCTACTATGAACACCGCTTTCAAATATTTCATTTTGAGGCGAGGAAACTGGACGGCACCCAGTACACGGCGGATACTGTACATGGACTGTTTACCGCTCTTCAGAGTGGCTTGAGGCTTAAAGGGTGAAAGGACATTAATTTGTTTGAGGATCAACAGTTTGAAGAGAGCAGAACATGTCTGGACGCTTTAATGAAGGAACTTTCTAAAAAAGGACTGGGCAGCTCAGCCAGGAAGAAAACTGAAACTATATCAATGGACGACTAAGAGCGCTTGTGGAGTAATGGTTCATTAGGCGAAGACGACCCTCAGCAACTTGTGGATACGGTTCTTTATCTTACCGGTAAGTAAAGTAAATCACACAGTTGTTTTTCTTTATATCTTTGAAAATCACTTTTACAAATAGTATTAACTAAATCATTGGAATTTGTTCATTCACACATAAAATTGAAATATTAATGTGTGAACCTTTTTGAACACAAAAGTTTAACAGTTTGTTGAAATAATTAACTGAATTTTCATTATTGTTCATATTTGCTAAAATACACATTTTCAAAACATTTACACAGGTTTGCATTTCGCACTGCGAGGAGGAAGAGAGCATACAGCGCCGAGGCTGTTCTCAAACCCCCAAATAACAGGTCCCCACACTGACGATAATGGCAGAAAGTATCTACTCTACACGGAAGACGCGTGAAAGACTAATCACGGTGGCCTGAAGCACAGGAAGCTGGTTCCGAAACAAGTTCGAGCGTATGAGAACGCGGACAACCCTAATAGATGTTTTGTGCGTCTCTTTGAAAAGTACAGGTCTTTGTGGTAAGTGTTAAAAACACCAATGCATATTGCATGTATAACCTAAGTTTATTTAGGGGTTTGGGAATTATGTATTTGATAATCGCCATATATAAATCTTGACTACATTCTAAATTGTGAATGAAATTTTCAGAAGGTGGAGTATCAGCCCATTCAATGCATTGTTTCACAAAAACAAATATTACAAGTGTCCCTTTCTATCTTATTTCCCCCAGCAAACCTGGTCAACATACTGAATACTTCTACTTCACTCCAAGAAGGACTAGAACGTCGAAAGACTGGTATACTGCAAATGCCATCGGCCACAACACCTTACAAGTTACCGTCAAAAGACAAACCATTCCTTGAGAGCAACGGCAGCCAATCGATTGTATCAAGGTGACATTGATGAACAAATGATTTGCGAAATTACCGGTAGGTTGATAAACATTTTAGTCCTGCAGTAATAAGAAATTGTTATTCAGCAAAAGTCATAACATATCAAAGAAATATTTTTTCCAAACCAGTAAGATGGTCTTTTTTATTTATATATATGGTAATATTGGTGTTTTTGGAATCTGTAATAGTTTTTAAGTGTATTTGTATGATGTATGTGTAATACTTTCAGTAATCAAAACAATTTGTTTCAGGACATTGGAGTGACGCCGTTCGAAATTACAAGAGAACTTCAGACAACCAAAAGGCAACGGTCTCTGACATACTTAGTATGTCGAAAAAAAATGAACTTGGCAACACGTGAAGAAGCTGATCCGAAAAGAGCAGATGACCAAAGACCTGAAGACGAACTAAATCGAAATGTGACGCTCAATTTCAATTTCAACTAATATCAGTAAATAGTTGAGCCATGTTGAATTGTTCTGTTGTTTTTTTTCATGCAGAAAGGTAATTCAATACAAAGGGTATTCTTCGGGACAAAAACCAGGCTTTCATTAGAAAATCTCCTGGGATTTCTTGCAGAAAACATGGGGCTTACCCTGGGAATGCCCGGGGATTACCCTGGGAATGCCCGGTAAACTACCAGTAGAGGTTTAGTCGTTAAAAGAAGACCCTGGCGAGACAATAGAGTGACGTCACTAGAGGTTTACAAGTACGGATTTAGCATCTCACCACCTGTATCTTCACCACGTCAAGCAGGGCTGGCCGGTTAACTCAGGTACCCGGGTCAGGTGGGTACTGAGTGGGACCCAGGTACCCACAAGATTACCTGGACCCCTGGTTAGTCACGTAATATATTGTTTCATGACAAAAATTCACTATACATAACTACATGGTTACACGACAATTTTAGGTCTCAAATTTCTTAATGACTTTGAACATGTTCCTTCTGACTTATACATGTTTGAACAAAGCTAAAACTTCAGTCAACTTCAGTGTATGGTTGACCACATCGTTTTATACGTGTCTCTAAATACATTTTGCCACGGCTACTGTCAAACTTTTCCCAATTGGACATTTTGTACCTGTCTCTTGACACCAACAGCGAGTACCCGGGTAGGGTCGGGTAATAGGCATGTGGGTACCTGGGTAGTAAATTTGGACTCATCCCAGCCCTACTGTCAAGTAGAGGGACTTAGATGGGGTCCCAGCCCCCCAAAAGTCTGATGATGAAATGAAAATGACACATCGTCACTGTGACAATGTTGAAAGAAAACGAATCAGCAGGAATGATCAAGACATTTTTCATGGATTATCTGCATACAGTAATCAGGAACCATTGATATTTGGCGGGAGAGACTGATCAAAGAGGAGGAGGAGCCACACACCCTGAGGACCAGGATGCCGTTGTACAGAGCGACCTTAGCACTGAGATGATCGTAACTCAAACTTCAGCGGTAGAAACTAACAGGTTTGAACCACTAGTCCTTATCATGATAACATATAGCAAATGCTTAAAAAGGGCAAATTTCTACTAGTCCTTATGACACCTTAACTATTGGCAAGGACTACAGGACTAGTGCCAATTTCTAACGCTGGCCTTACGACAGTCTTAGCGCTAAGATTGTTTTTAACAACGGCACCCTGTTAAATCAGGTTTCCACTTATCTTCTGGATTAGTGGCGAGGTGAAATGGGATTTAAGATCATTGCACTTATGTAGCGACATGCATGCACATGTGTGTGGTTGCTTGTACTAGTCCAGACAATTGCATGTTTTAGGTGCTAAATCACTAACATACCATGATAACATACTTCATACCAGACATAGCATACTCCGAGCCTGCCAGTCCTTGTTTTATCTGCATAATGCCAAGCGCCAGGCAGGGTAATAAAAAGTAACATCTTTCAGTAAGACAGCGATTGAACCACCGACCTTCTGCTCTCCTGGCAGATGCTCTATCCACTAGACCATGGAGGAGGTCTTTCAAGAATAATCTTAAGATACAATTAAAAATTCTAAGGCTGATCTTACCTGTTTGATGATTTCAAACGGCTTGTAGAAACTTGTTTTGATTGGAATGAGAATACCATTAGGGAGGAGGTAGTCGATGCTAAGGCTGTCATCCGTTAGGTTTGAACTGATGTCCGCCAGCACC
The DNA here is from genome assembly GCF_022045235.1 of Haliotis cracherodii. NCBI lineage: Eukaryota > Metazoa > Mollusca > Gastropoda > Lepetellida > Haliotidae > Haliotis > Haliotis cracherodii. The sequence continues at coordinate 6,038,141 of NW_027266279.1, read as the reverse complement.
ACTATAGGTGGCATTATGGGATATCTAAAGGGAGGTAATCAAAACTGAACATTATTTTACATTCACTATATATGATATCGAGCAAGTAAATATTTTTCGAAAACCACATTTGGCAACAACCCATCTTCATCATGGCAGCTTGTAAATTGTTGCGTCTGGACCCGACAAACCAATGGTTGATATCATGAGCAACATCCCACTCCATCAAGGCACAATGACACCAAACAACTGAGTGATGACATGCATAGGTTACTGGGAGCCAGTTCTACTCCGGAACCCCCATACACTTTCATGCTTGTCGTAGGAGGCTTGGGTGGTCAGGCTCTCTGACTTGGTTGATCCATGTCACTGTATCCCAAATGAGTAGATCGATGCTCATGATGGCATCACTGGATTGCCTAGGCCACATTCAATTATTTACAGACCACTGTCATTTAGCTGAAATATTGCTGAGTCAGCGTTAAGCAGCAAACATTTCACAGTGCATTGTTTTCTGAAAGACATTCATCCTACACCAGCTACTAATCTTAAGAGCAGGCTAGGGAATGTTATTTTATGTGAAGGTCAGCAATCTACAAGATATATCATCTCACCAAGGTAAACCAGAGGTTGATAGCAGGAGCAAGAAGTGAGTGAGTAAGTTTGGTTTATTGCCGCTTTTAGCAATATTCCAGCAATATAACGGCGGGGGACACCAGAAATGGGCTTCACACATTGTACCCATGTCGGGAATCGAACCCGGGTCTTCGACATGACTAGTGAACGCTTTAACCACTAGGCTACCTGACCGCCCCTAGGAGCATGGAGAGGTGTTTATTTGTTTGTTATTTAACATCACACTCAGCAATATTCCAGCAATATGACAGCGGTCTGTAATTATTCAAGCCTGGACCAGACAATCCAGTGATTAACATTATGAGCATCGACCTACGCAATTGAGATATGATGATATGCATCAGTGAGCATGACCCCTCATCCAGTTTGACGCCTTTTACACCAAGCATAGTTGCCTCTTTAGCAAGCACGGGTTGTTGAAGGCCGATTCTAGCCCGGATCTTTACGGTTCGCTAACTGTGTTAAAATCATGACAAACGTGGCGCAGTCCTCAAGATATCTGAAACTGTATTAATTCAGACTAGTTCATGCACCTACATTTCAACTTTGATAACTTTTGGGACCAGAGTGCAGCCTGGTTTTGTCTGGTGCAACTAGGTTTTCGTCAACATGCACCTGGAGCAAGTTTAATCAGGTTCCTTAAATTGATCCCTGGAATTGTCTTGTCACATTGTCACATTGTGAAACCAGGCTCAGTGTGCCAATATTGCTGACTGTTGCAAAAATCACTCAGACATCCTTACCGTATTTGACGTAATAAGCGCCCTGCTCTAAAAAGCGCCCACAGAGATATTTGCTAATACATTGGATAGTGAACGATCCCAATTAGCACCCCTTCCGATTGATCAATGTACACAAGACTTATTTATTCATGTATAATACGCACTTGTGTGTTATATGCACCCTTAACATGCTTAATTATGGGCAATTAAATTCTGGAAAAATTATTTCTGTTGTATATAAACATTTCAGGCTGTCAGCATATACCACGAAATTTATGATCTTTCAAAAGTCTGATAAGAACCTATTTCTGATTTTGAGAGCGCCCTGGTTGCTTTTTAGGTTAAATACGGTATTTCCATTTTACACGTGAGTGGGTGTATAGGAATGAGTGAGTGAGTGAGGTTCTGACAAACCGAGAAACATAATCTTGGCAAACCGAGATTCGAACCCATGGTCATAGGTTTCTAGTGTGCCCAAGGTACGCTACTCTTCACAGCAAAATGTTGCGCCTGAGACGTCAGGCCTGGGATGGGTATGCAGAATGGTGTTTTGTGAGTCAGTAACCATGTCTTCAACACTGGGGTGCATATGCAGCTTGTTAGTTTGCCAAAATTATGAAAATGGCAGAGGGGTCGCTAAAGAGGTAAATATATCCTGACTTTTAGTCATTTTGGACTTCATCTACATGAAACTTTCAGTCAGACACTTACAACCAATCGTAGTTTTCTCTACATGAACAAATGTAAAACATACCATCCACTTATCAATGACAACTTTCTCTTAAAAACAAGCCATCATCAGAGTATTTACAATGGTTGTGTGGGTGATCCTTCATCCGCCCACCCACCCGTTACATAGCTGTCAACCCCTGGATGTCTAAATGAGCCAGGGTGCAGGGTGCAACCTCGCGTATGAGCGTGACATAGGTGATAAATGCGTGAGACTCACGCAAGATGCGTGAGAGTTGACAGGTATGCTGTTAAAGCATGAGTCGTGATAAATATGACCGTCTAAAAAAACGTATGATGTCTGAAAACCCATGATCCCACGATATTTGCTGTGACCTCAAATCACTTTATAATTTTCGTATAATACACTATTGAGCAACATCATTGATCTACTTTTGCAACAGTAATTTTCCATGTTATAATCAACCCTATTTTATACATTAAAGTTTTAGAAAATATTAGGCCTACTTAAGTGGTCAGTTCAATAGCCAGTCAAGGACATATATATATATGATTCGGGTTCTCGACAATCATAATTCATTGATCATAATTCTAAATAGGCCACAAACATATAATTCCCGGATGTCAGTTCCAATAAATTATTACTTTTGTTCAAACGGGGAAGTAGAAACGAAGCATGGTTCGTGAGCAATATAACTGTTTAACTTTCTAATTTCGAAATTCTGAGTTGATAACGAAAAATGTGAAGTGACACAAATGATAAACATGTAATGATCGTTGTGCAGCACACCCACACACCATCTGCCATTTGCTGGATAAATGTGGACACTTACCAACGTGAGAACCACCCCTTTCTACCCGCACTTTCTGACATATTTGTTGATGACGATTTGTGCTGATTTCCATTTACTTCCTGGACGTGATAACTCGTCGTGTCGTATCTCACTACGCGCGAAAAACATAGTCCCCGTACTGGAACGTGTATTAACTGCAAATATTATGTACTGAATATTGATGCAGATGGGTTGAAGCAGAAGTATCACATTCTTTGTAAACATGTGCATCTTTGAAATTGTCGTTTGTGATAAAAAATATTTTCTTTGTAATCCTACGCCTTCGAGCACTTCACAATTTGCAGACCGCGGAAAGCACAGAAGTTCAAAATCTAGCTCGAACAGCTGATATGTTGCAGATAGCGCATGGTTTTAGTCTCAACACAGAAACAGCCATCAAAGGTTATTGCAGACCTTAATTTGCAATATTACTACATAATTGATATTCCGTTTACTGTTGCAAGGATAAGAACAAATGTCCTCACTATTTTGTCGGTGAATATAGGCCTATATTTACCATGCAGTGTTAACACACACATTTTTCTGATTTAATATTATAATATAGCGGCTAGATTCCATAACGATATGCGTATATCAGCATATTTTGTACAGTCCATGACCCTTATCAACTGGCACTATCACTTCGTTTTCAGAATCCCAGGATTATAGATCAACTACACAGGCGCATGCGACGTTGGTTATTGGGTGCGCGCACACCTTTTTTCAGACACATTTTGTCCAGTTTACATATCACTGTATGGATATGATAAAATAATCATCAACTGTTGCTGAGATGTTTTTGTGTACTCTTCATGCTGAAACCGGGAACAATTTTAACCGTGGTATAGAGGTTTTAACATAGTATAGTATTTCGAACAAAGTGTCTTCTTGTTTTACGCTGCTTTTAAGCAATTGAATTTGTCATCCATATCTTGACATGAAATCCTAAATGGGCTTCACAGATTGTAAGCCTGCCAATGTTGTGAATCGAATACAGGCCTTAATTCGGCGTGACGAGTGAACGATGTACATACCCACGTGTCCCGCCCCACCGTCTCATCAGAGGTTGTGAAATATGTAGAATCATGATCGAATATGCTACTGTATTTTGTAAGTTTGTTTCAAGTATATTGAAAAGAAAGCCAAGACGAACATAAACCACAGCATGTATGGTCATGTTACTAAGAAAATTAAGGCCCATAAAAGTTCCGGGGTAGAAGAGGTCTTCAGCAACCCATGCTTGCCGTAAAAGGTGACTTTGCTTGTCGTAATAGGCGACATGTCGTATAAGAGGATCGGGTGGTCAGGCTCGCTGGCTTGGTTGATGTATCGATGCTCGTGATGTCAATCACTGGATTGTCTGGTCCAGACTCGATTATTTACAGTCATATAGTTGGAATATTGCTGAGCTCTGCGTTAAACATGCAAACAAACAAAAAACTAAAAAAAACCCTTTAAAATTGACAACTATAAATTAGAAACTAACCTGCTAGGCAGGGGAAAAGAAAGTACACACTCAAATATTAAGCTGGTCATGACAATACCTGCTTGACTCTGATACTCAATTCGTGAAGCATAATAATACTATGACATATATCACCAACGAATAACCATCTTTGATTCTTGTTAGTTTCATTTTTAATCACCATCAAACATGGGTGTTTAGTTTTGTTAACCCGCCAGTTTATTACAAAACATGAGTACAATGACATTGTTGAGTCTAGCGCATTAGATTAGATGAGAGTCCGAGTGCATGTCCAGCCTGGACCCACCGAGATACCGCGCCGCATCCCATGCAGTGAAGATCCGGGTTAGAATAGGTCTTCAGCAACCCATGCTCACAGTAAGAGGTGACCAACGGGATCGGGTGCATGGTCAGGCTTGCTGACTTGGTTGATGCATGTCATTGTATCCCAACTGACTCGACCGACTCTCATGATGCAATCACTGGATCATCTGGTCCAGACACGATTATTTACTGACCGCCGTCAAACAAGCTGGAATAGTGCTGAGTGCGGCGAAAACAACAAAACAAACTGTGCGGCAGTTAAACCTCATCTTTGACACAATATACTGACTCCGAGCCAAACCATTGTTTTATCCCCTTATAATGTCGAGCGCCAAATAGGGAAACAACAGGTAACATCTTTTAAAGGCTTCAAATTGGTATGACGCGGCCGGGGATCGAACCGCCGACCTTCCTGTATTCACAATAGTGGACCACAGGGAAGGTCTCCATGGGAATTAGACAGCACCGGTGCAGCTTTATCCCGACCGCCTGCATGCACATTTACAGTCCCCTTCTGTAGCGCACGAATACACGAAGCGCACAAGTAAGGTTTCATTTCAATCAATAAAAGGGCAGGCGAACTTGAAAAGGCGAGTCTTTAATCGGCGCTTAAAAGGTCTGGGCCCGGTCGTTCAGAACCCGGTTAACTCTTAACCAGCCGTTAATTTACGTCATTGTTAACTGTGCGTTCCAGTTAACCAAATAGCTATGGTGTTTTATCAAAGCATGGTTATCGTCAACGGTTGGTTAAAAGCCCGGTAAAGTCATCGATGCTGTTGCGGACAACATTCGATACGACACATGCAGTGACGGAAGTGCCACCGCTAAGAATTTAGTATACTATTTAACCTAATATGTGCTTTAACCAATGTGTTTAACCTTCACCATGTGGTAAGCTAACCTAATTGTTATCCATTTAATCCCGCATCAGTAATTTGACGGCTGGTTAACTAACGTGTGGTTAAATATTTAACGGTCGGTTTGGAGTTATCCTAACTTTAAAATAGCCGGGTTCTGAACAAACGGGCCCTGGAAAGTTGATGAAAAAAATCAAGTTCGAGTGGTAGACCGGTGCCCTCAGTTTCAGGGGCAAAGGAAAACTGAAAGGTTTTCCTTCGTGTCACAAAGCTATGATCATACAGCCATTGTCACAATATATCTAAGGTCAGTCAAAGTTCATATTTCAGGTTAAGTTAAAGCGTCGGTCCACGATGACACGCTTATCAACCAAGTCACCATGTCTGACAGACCAGTTGGTCGCCTCTTACGAACAGCATGGCTTGCTGTGGTTCCATTCTACCCCAAGGGGTAGTCAACAAAACTGGTGGTTAAGAGTAGGATTCGTGAGGTAAGGTATGGGTGATTATTGGTCTGGAGTGAGTGAGTTTGGTTTTACGCCGCTTTTAGCAATATTCCATCAATATCAGAAATGGGCTTCACACATTGTACCCATGTCGGGAATCGAACCCGGGTATTCGGCGTGACAAGCGAATGCTTTAACCACTAGGCTAACCGACCGCCCCTATCGGTCTGGAAATCACTATTGCGATAACTATTGATATTGCAAGCAACTATTGCGATAACTATTGATATTGCAAGCAACTATTGCGATAACTATTTATATTGCAAGAATCTATTGCGATAAATATCGATAGTTTTCAGTGTATCATTTTAGATGGATTTTAGAGTTCAATTAAATCTTGGAACTGAAGTTTCCTTTGAATGTGAAAACCATAACAACAAATATAAAGTTAAGTTTGAGATACGACTGATTTGTTTTTTCGTTTCCCTAATAATTTAAGAAAACGAAACTTCCACAATGCCATGTGTAAATTACTACCACTCATGATCAAAAAGAAAAACAAATTTAAACAGCAATGCATGTATTTTACTGATATGGTTAATACAATCGAAACTATCGATATTATTAACTGAATTCGATACTATTGATAAGAAACTGATTTAACAATCGATTTATTAACTTCAGGTGCTTACCAATAGCAATATTTCGATATTGAGTCGTCATCAGTGGCAACCTCGACGGCAAGGTACACAGCGATGACGTTCTCCGAACCGTGGTGTTACCATTCCTTCACCAACAGCACCAGAAAACACTCACTGTAGGGGTCGTCCAGGATATCTTGGCTGTGCACGATGTTCTTCCACGGTCAACTCGCTCACCATAGTCAAATCTCACCGCCCTCATAGAGCTGGAATATTGCTGAGTGCGGCGTTTAACAACAAACTTGTGGTGTGGTGATGGACAGATCAGGAGGCGGCATCTACCAAAGAACCGTCAACAGCTAAAGCCGCAAAGAAGGAAGAGTGGTACCGGATTCCCAATAACATCAGGCGGGCTATCCATGAAGTCTCCGCGTGCACTGGCGCTCAAATACGCAATTGAGAATGTCTGGTATGAGTGAACCACCTGGGTATGACAGTACCTGCTTCACCGAGATCATTACCGTGTACCCTGAAACTGCGACCACCATCACCTGTACCCAGATACCTATTGATATGCATGTATTATCGCCCAATACCTGACTACATCACCATGGAATAACCATTTCATGTTTGTTTTAACTTTCTTCAGCACATCAGTTTATTTTGTCTGTCAGCAGCAGATGGGCATGTGGTGGGGTCCAAAGTGAATGTGAAGCATGGTCCCATGGAGTGAGAACGCACAAAGAATCATTGATTCATGTTGTGTACTTTCAACATACCACTCCTGTTGAATATTGTACTTTTTAAGTGGCATCAGTTTATGTCTGCCTTTCGTTTCCCCGACACACCAATGTCCATGAGGAAACGCGCAGAGAAGTCTATCAACCCCTTTAGGGATGGGGGAAATATACATGAAAATAGCAACAACTGTTTTGAGGGCTTACTACATTCAAGGAGGAACATGTATATTGTGCACTGGCACCCTTGAATAACGAAAGACCATTCACTTATCCCTTGAGGGATTTGATCATTCCCCAAAACATATTACATGATTGCAACTTTCATAAGGTTACAAAAGAAAAAGTGTTCGATTTGGTTTAAACACTGCTTTTAGCAAAATTCCAGCTATATCACGGCAGTGACACCAGAAATAGGCTTCACATGTTGTACCCATGTGGGGAATCGAACCTGTGCCTTCCTTGTGTTCACTGAACGCTTAAACCACCACCCCATTGCCCCTACAATAAAAGATACAAAATTTAAAATAACACGTACAGTACTGACATAAGAAATGTTTATTTCCAAAGCTCTCAGTCACAAAACATACACATCTTGATACAAAAGTAGAACACCTCCTCATGGCTGACAGTTGTCATTGAAACATTATGACACAAATGACACAGTTCCCTTATGAAGTGTTGTCCTAGTTGGATCATATTGGCAGTCATGGACTTATGATAAAAGAATCACATTGAAGTAAAGGAAAGTTTTAGCATATATATAGATAACACTTTAGTAAAATGTGTAAATGCAAAATCTAAAATATGAAAGTAACATTTACTACAGTAAGACAAGACACAAATATCATTTTGCAGCTTAGATAAGGACAAACTTGCTCAATAGATAGAACATTTGTATATACCTAAACAATTAATTGTGATAAAGATTGTTACACGTCCATTTTCACAACAAACTAAACCAAATTCAGCAAGCTACAGAAATATCGTGCTCAATAGAGCTGAAATAAATTAGAAAAAAAATCAACAATTTAAATAAAATTTATCTCACCTGAAGGAAAAGTGTATCCTTGCGGTCACAATATTGTAATTTTGTATTACAATGTAACAATGATTTCTAGTTAATATTATCACTCGTATACAAGTCTTTGGTAGTAAAACTCACTGCAGCTGCACGCAAGAGTATATAAAGTAGTATATCAAGCTCGAGTCCCCCCTTGGTCTCCCCTGGTATTCATAAAAAGGGAACCATATTCTATTGGGCTTTTGTACTACATAAAATCAGATTTTTACTCTGATACCATCCTCTCTGTGTGATGATTGGAGGTCACGTCAGGCAATCCTTGAGCAAACTACCATTTCGACATCTTCTGTTCGTAATAATTCATTTCCTACCACCTTGATTTGAACTTTTTCATTTGAACAAAAGAGAACCCACAGAACACCTGTTGGTGTTGAAGACATGGTGCCAAGGCAACAGGAAGAATAAGATATCCATAACAATAAAAAGGTGCTGCCTTACTCATCTACATCTGGAACTTGTCCTTTTAGTTCATTTTCTCAGTACAGAAATCAGATATGGTGGTCTGAATGTTTCACTCGCAGAAGCCCCGAAGTTGTTCTTACCAAAAGAGGCCTCATGGAGTTGCCCTCAGGGTGCCGTTGTACAAAGCGATCTTAGCGCTAAGGTGATCGTTAATCTTCACACAGAGAGGTATCTTATTAAGAGTAAAATATCTCAACTTGAAGGGGTTGTCTGATCAGCATAGGTAAAATTACATAAATACCACTAAAAACGCCAATAGTAAGCAAAAGATATCCATGGTAAGTCAGCGTCTCTAAAAAATGAACATCACAAACGTTCGACAAAATCTATCAACGCATGACACATTTGCGCTCATACAGTCTTGCCTATTCTATATCATTAACAAATTCATCTACATAAAAGACTAACACTCCTATGTAACAATCCATATACAAAGATTGTGACAACACAAATCGTTTCAAGGTTTGAGAGTTTTAAAATTGCAGGTAATGTTAGCTTGTAAAATGGCCATGAATTTGGATGAATACAAGATGGCTGAGGCTGTGAAAGGCCAAACATTGAACACAGATTGCAAAACCAGTTACAGAGTGTGATTATGCACTTTGATGATGTATCGATTAACTCATCGATCCATAAATATTGATTTGAATGAACTGCCTTTGTGTCAATTCAAATGTTCCCAAAGCATGAAGATGGTTTGTTTCTCAAAAGGAAAGACCTGTGTATATATGCGTGTACTATAATGCCATCAAGGATATGTTGATAATGTTGAGAAGTATTACTTGCGAAAACAAATGCAGATTTTGGAACACATGAACATTTCTTATGCATTGATGCTCTAATAAAAAGTCAATGATAACAAATGGTAACCATGGTAACAGTGGTGCTGGAGTTCATTTCAAACAGGTGTCTATTGAAATCGACATGCCATCGCCTTTCAGCCACCACGTTCACTCACTGCCAATATGAATAATGCATATCTACATAGCAGGGACTGATGACATATACACAGCATTTGATTGACATGTCAAAATTGAAATAAACAGATTCTGTGTAGTGATTTATTAGTGATAATAACATTATCTACAAGCCGTTAACAGATACCATTATTATATTCATCTATTATCAATTGCTGCCGTTAAACCAATGTACGAGAATTATTCATTTTACAAACAGAACAGACATCAATGAGTTAAATATACATTCTGATAATGTATGAAAATGGCACTTCACCTGTCGAACCAATGGAACTAAAATGTAAATGATTATAGGTACATTTGTTCAATAACTTTGTTTCAGAAATGAATCATTTGTTGGTTGGTTTATGTAAAATGATCCATTCCAAGACCTGTCCAAAACATCTATCAATTGTTAAGAAATCGAATTATTTATCATTGCGATAAATAAGAATTTGCACTTTTGAATGATTAAAATATGCTTAAACAAAGACAAACATTCTTCATCTATTCAGGTTAACATCTAAATTGGCTGCTCTGTTAATAAAATGATTCACATGTCTCTCTCTCTCTCTTTCGCTCTCTTCAGTCTGATGAAAATGAAAACTGGGATTGATGTCTTGCGAAATGAACATTACTCCTCACTCATTCTTCTCTTCCTCCTCCTCTTCTTCCTCCTCCTCATCTTTGCTCTCCTTGTCTTCTTCTTCTTCCTCCTCCTTCTTGCTCTTTCTTGACCTGTTTAGAAATTCCTTTCCATCCTTTGCGGTCTTCTGCATCGTACCTGCTCGTTTCACTGGTGGTTTTGCTGGTGGAGCGGCCCCTCGTGCACGTGACCTTGTCCTTCGACCCCCACTGAGGTCATCATCACCTAACAAAGATTTTGCTGCAAAACAAATTGCGACACTGAAGAAAATTATTTTTGACATCAATCATATAATTCACTATTATCATTCTCCACAAAGAACAGGAAACATAAGAAAATCCTTCTGCAAGTTGTAATATCGTAGGATGTGCGTGTATTCATCCTCTATATCTCCACGGCTCATACTTCAGTAAACACACATTAACCCATGGATCAATTCCCCTGGTTCTCGTGATCTCAAATTATCTGCCATTGATTCTAATTAACATTTTGCTGACCAATCAAACACTGAGTTAAAGAAAAATGAAAATGCGTGGGGTAGGACTTGCCAGCGCCAGTCTTAAAGGACATAGACACATCCTTCCCAAGAAAAAGATTTTTGAGCGCTTTCTTTTTCTGTCTCACTCTCTAGCAAAACTTCTTGTTGATATCGCCAACCCACCATCGAGGCTGGTTTGTAATTAGCATTCTGATTGGTCCATTAGACTGAGCAGCATAGCAAATCAAAAATGGTGAATGAAAATCAAGGGCAGGTAATCTGATATCGCAAGAACCATGGGACCAAATGGAAGCCCTCAAGACAAAGAGGATTATGTGTTTGTGGTAAAGTATTAAGAGACAGACAGATATTTGTTTGCTTGTTGTTTAACGCCATACTCAGCAATATTCCAGCTATATGACGGCAAGCTTTAAATAATCTGGTCTGGACCAGACAATCCAGTGACAGTGTTCAACAAATACGCCGGCCAACTAGACAAATGCTAGTGAAACTTGATCTGGGCCAGTAATTTTATATTTATACTGGATCAGCTGGTTATTGAAATAATATGGTGTACCAATCACTTTAAAACTCACTCGATCTTTCATTCAGTCAACTTGTCTCTGCCAACTACCAATCTTAGTTACCTCCCTTACCGAGACGGTAACATGAGGTATCAAATATCTGTAAACTGGCTATTCATGTCCGGGTGGCATGCACATGCTATGATAACAACCCTACATAGGAAAGTGAGAGACCAGTTGTTAATAAAAAATAAATTCCATCGTAGCAAACTGGAAGTGATTAACGTGACCAATCAAATTAATGCTACTTTCTACACTTCACATAACGGTATTCTGTAATGGACGTCACGGCCGGCACTGCTTCGTGGAATTTTTTAAAGCCACTGCGGCAAATTGAAAAGCCCTGTGAACCAACACAAAGTGCAAGAAAGAGGGGAAGGACATTCCAACAGCTCAAATTTCCATGGTTAGAAGTCAGTAAAATCATGAATAAAATGACTAACTATATTGACAAGTGTTTGCGCTCTTAAATTTCTGAATTTCTGTTGGATTTGTAACATAATATCTGGGCCAGTAGTTTTCATTTCTTGCTGGACCAGTGGGCTTGTGTGTCGATATGACATTTGTCAAACCCTGCAGTGATTGACATCATGAGCATCGATCCACGTAATTGGGACACTATGACATGTATCGACCAAGTCAGCAAACCTTACCACGTTCGTCGCCTTTTACGACAAGCATGGGTCTCTGAAGATCTATTCTACCCTGGATCTTCATATGTCAGCAGACATGATATCTAAACCTCTGCTTTACCTTTCAATCAATGAATTAAAATCCTTTTTGGCCAGAAATTTCTGTCGATCACTGAGCCAAAACAAAAACTGCTACATGTGGTCAGAGATTGCATTTGTATTTCTGTCATTTAGCGTTTGACAAAGTTTGTTGTGGGAATATTTTGTGAAAATATCTTTTTATAACACTGGGCTGCTTGACAAACCTTCTTGCATCGTCTTCGCCATTGTCCCTTCTCTCTTGGGTGTTGCTCGCCCTTTCCGTGCTTTGGTCTCTTGTCTTGTATCACCAAGTTTTTCATTGTTTAACAAATCTTTACCCTCCTGACAAGAAAAATCAAATATTTAATAACCTAAATAAGGGATAAACTTAACAAAAACACAATAATTTTCACCAGATCAATGTATTTTACAACATAATGTTCCTAAGCCGTAGAATCTTAATGATTGCACAAGGCAGAATGATAAGGTTTGAAAACTATGCTAACGCTGAGTCAGGTATCTTATATAGTTGGGGAGACGATTTTCACAATTGTAATTGTATTAAACAAACTTTAAGGATTGTTAATCATATTAACCAATGTAATAGAAAGGATGAAAGTACTGCTGCCAAAGTCAAAATCATCCGTTTTCGTCCCTGTCACTACTAAAATCGAGGGGAAGTAACTCCAATCTGACATTGTAATTAACAAACAGCAAGTTTAGAAATTTGATGAGATGTCTCATGAATAATTGATGTTTGATTATTGCGACAATTGAAACTATTGACTCCTATGCAGACAATCAACAATGCCATCAGCGTTTTAATAGTCATTTTTTTATAATCCAAGATGTAAAGGATTTAGTTTTGGAAAGATTGGTTGGTTTGTTGTTTAACGACGCACTCAGCAATATTCCAACTATATGACGGTGATCTGTAAATAATCGAGTCTGGACCAGACAATCCAGTGATTAATATCATGAGCATCGATCCACGCAATTGGGATCAATGACACGCATCACAGACAGTTTTGGAAAGACATTTCCATCGCATTATCTCATTTGTATTTCATTTCCCTTATCTTCAGCTGCATAAAACATTTTTCTGATGGATATATTTCTCAAAAGTGAGGAGGGAGGAACTAACCCAGTGAACTCTGCTCTTAATACAACGTTCATTGACAATAGACAACAGTCTGCTTCACATGTGTTAATTAAAATATTTCTTTTAATGGCACAACTGCCGGAGAAATGTTTCCTTTTCTCTTACTAAATAGGCAATAATGACATCCAGTCTAGGATTACAAAATGGCAGAAACTCAAAGTTCTACTACACTAAATCAGAACCCGTTGGGACAGTGCGGTTTTCGTAGGGAGATCAATGATATCTGCAGGCAGTGATTGGATGATATTGTGTAAGATTTTTGTGTCTTTTAAATGTACATCCATCCAGTTATTAAAAATGACCATGATTTTCTTCATTTAGTACTGTCTTTTTCAAAATGATGACTTATGCTTAAAATGACCACAAATATTTTCCAGAAGGTGTCATTTGGTGCAGAACTGGGGGTGGTGTGTTTAGCTTCCTGTGCTCAGAAAAGAAGCTGACTAAGCTGGTCATTTTTTTTTTTTGCTGCTCTGGGGACAAACTGTGCACACATGTACAGGTAATAGTTGTTTAATGCTTAATTATTTAAAAAAAAATTATAACGTTACTATAGAAGTCTATGGGAAAACATTTGGTTGTGCGTTACCTCAAAGAACTACCATCAAGGGAGATAATTCGCCAATTACCTCCCTTGGTTTTTTGGGATGATTGACCCAGTTACAGCCTGAATATGCCCACCTTAGCTGTGACAGCCATTGTTCCTTCCTTTGACATTTTAGGTTTCTTTGGTGATGGCTCTTCAGACGTTTCACTCTGGATCTCTTCAATTTTTTTCTGCTGGCTTCGAGTTAGAGCATCTGCATCAACGGTTCCTCCAGCTGCCTCCAGAAACTGCTCACCCTCCTGTAAGAGAACATTGTAGAATGACAGCTGATACACAACTTGCATTACATAAGCTGCCCAGTCATACCCAAATAAATGAAACTATTAGTATTAGAGGCCATTATTTCTCTCTTTGTTGGATCATGACCCTATTTTCTTCAAAAATATGAATCCAAACATACAATTATATTGCCCCAGGTGACATGTCATACATGCAATAGATTTTACTACCTGATGCTACCTGGAAAACCACTGTAGGTTTCAATGGGAATACAAATTGAGATATGTGCAGAAACCATCTGACGATGCATACACTGAAGCTTAATTAATCTTTATTCAAACATATGAAAGTAAAACATAACGCATGCACAGTCAGAAAGTAATGTAACTATGGAGTCTTATTGTTATTGTCATTAAACATTATATCATGTGACATTCGTCTCATCCCTTGTGCCTTCCCAGCCTTATATCACTTGTCCTGCTTGAAACAGACAATTTGTTTCCTGTGTCTACATCTTCTGTCACTTACAGTTTGTAAACTGGCGTCAGACAACTGGGCTTGGCCACTCATTACCTGTGCCAATTTTTAACTTCAACCCTGAATGCCTGCTCCAAGCCCACCACACCCTCCACCGACATACCTTTGCTGTAACTGCCATAGTGCTATCTCGGGGAAGCCCAGATTTGTTGGAGCCGGATGCTGCGTCTTCTTCTGGTTTCAGTCCCTGAAGCTTGAGCAGTTTGTCGTGTCCAGCTGACTCAAGGTAATCAATACCCTCCTGAAAAGTACAAATATTATTCATAGAAAAAACTTGCACAAATATGTTTGGATTCATCTAGACATGCTAACATGGCTAAGAGGCTGATATTGGATACCTGCAGCCGATGTCAGTACAAATTACCAAATTGCAATTACTGGTAGACATCCCATGTCCTCGCCTTTCAACACCTATTTCACAAATAGCAAAGAATATGAATGATTTTGTAACAGGGGTAAAAAGACGAGCACTGCTTGCTGATACCCCAAAATAAGTTCAAAACATGAAAAAAGCAGTATTTCACTAGACAATTCACTTATTGAAATCAAACTTTACACCTCACATCTCCTATTGGAGTAGAAACTGTACACCAAATTTGAAAAGATCCATAAAGTAGTTATAGGTCACACAAATGTTTCAGTAAAATATTCCAAGTAAAAAAAAGCAAAAAAAACTGTATGTTTCAGAAAATCCTAATATGGAAATCAAACTTCGCACTGCACCTCTCCAATAGGTATAAAAAGTGCTCACCGAATTTGAAAATAACCTATGAAGTAGTTTTCAAGTTGTAGATTGCACAAAAGAATGTCCTTGGCATAATGGACGAAATTCCTCAGTTAAACTTGATTCACCTGCCCTGTTTGATCGGGGCTATGCTAAAGAGATACAAAGAGGCTTTAATGTTTAGTTCATTAGACTGATTTTGATTTTGGATTTAAGAAAATAAGAACTTTGAACTGAAATCTCAATATTGAAAAAAATAATAATAAAAATTCCCTAGATAAATCCCTGATATGCAAGAAATGTCTCCTGACTCTTTTTCTGAAATGACATATTTATAAAAAATGAAACTATTTTGTGGTGACATCTTTATAAACAATAAGTATCATTCATATTTCACTCAAAGCACAACAAAGCCAAAAGAAAAATCTGTTCGAACTTCAAATCACAATGCCAAGTGTTTTTCATACACAAGGCTAGCAAAGCACTAAAGTGCTGATTCAGCTTTGCACATGCAACACAGTATTCCAGACACATTTTGAACACATTAATTTGTTTCACAACAAAACAGAAAACTGCATCAAACCTGCTTTAACAACCAGTTATCCAAAAAGTACTTCCCAGTTGAAATGCCGACGAAATGTATCAATTCATTCAAGTTCTGATGGGCTACGCTTCTTCACCAAGGGCAAAAAAGTTTCTCTAATGTAAAAATAGCCCATAATGCACCATGGTCTATTGTAGAAGCTGAGCCACACCCCTAAGACAACAAACCATGGGCCAGGAAAGCTCTGCCCTTCCCTAGCGCATCTGGTATAAAATTTGCTCTAATCTTAATGTACACAAAACCTTTAAAAAAGCCAACCGGACCCTTGGTACAAACATCACAGAATACACTACCTCAAACTGGTAATTGGATTTGGGTGAATAAATTACTGACAACAGGAATTGGGTTAATGGAGTGTTGTACTCTACTTTCATATGTAGTAACTTTCTGCCAAGTCACAGTACGGTATATGGTATTGTTCAAAATATTCGTACCAAAAATGCATTTTGTGCCAAAGCTTGGAGTTATTAATGACTTATTGACGATAGGCATCATGTAAGACTTGAAAGAAAAATAGCTTCAGAATATTTATAATCTTGTAGATTAGTGAAACAAAACAAGCGAGTATCTCAACAGGAATTTCAGATTTCCAGACGAGTAAATAATTGTTTTAAGTTTCTAAGAACCCACAAATGGTTGACACTGAAAGTCTGCAACAACAAACACATGATTTGCTAAGCAAGTTTAGCACAAAAGTGTCACTGCATCTTTCCCTTGTCAAATGCTTCTAAATGTCAAGTTACCAAATTTTAGCAAAAAAAGACTTACAAATGAGCCTTATACCTTAATCCTCCACACATATTTGATAAGACCTGAGATAACTAGAGTAGAAAACAATATTTTTCTCAATCTGAGTGACTGAAAAAAAAACTTGGCATGTTTTACATCTCACTGATTAATGTTCACAGTGCTTCATGTTTTCAAGACACTTCAAGCCATTGTACTCATATTTGTTCTGGAACTTCAGTAGGAACAGTTCCTTTTCATATGCTAAAGAGAACATCAAGTTTATTAAACCTAAGTGGGACTATATCCAAATCTTAATCAAAACTACAAATCACCTAAATCACCACATCCAGATTTGAGTGGTATTCTTCAGACTTTAGACACACAATCAACATCTATGCTTTCAAAATGACACCTGATATGGTAACAGATCCTTATTCAAACGAACGAAACCATTTGACACGATATAATAATGTCGTCTTGCTATATATGTAATTACTTTAGAAAATTGTATGAAATTTCTGGATTGGTGATCACTGTGGTTTCAAATAGAGGAATGTTGGCATGGGAGTTGACAGTGTATACGAGTATGTCCATTTGTTTAAACAGTGATTGCACAATACTTTCAAGCAACATTTCGAATACAGCGCTCTTCCTTTATAATACACAACCGGGCAAGATTGTACATGACCAGCAAACATGACCTTGCACATATAAGACGCCATATTGGAATTTTGACAACTTGCAAATTCGTCCATGCAAAATTATCCTTAGGAATGAAAACTAAGAAACAAAACTTCGCAGTAATAAAGATTATTTATTCAAGAATCCTAATATTGCCAATTGATCTCTTAGTTTTCGGTATTTGGTGGCCAAATGCGGGTATGTAGGTCACCCCTGCATTTCTCAAACATGTCGAAATCTATGGCGTCTCAAGGAACAAAAGCACCTGATTTTGGACGCCGATTTTGGGACAATCCCGGTCGAAATCTTTAACCCACCTTTGCAGTCACTTGCATTGTTCCATCACGAGCAAGCGAGGGCTTTGCGTCGGTCATTTTGAGATGTCTTTTTGCAAAAAACAGATGCCGAATACAGGACGAAATATGCTCGATTTCCACGAGGAGAGCCGCAACCAAGTCAGGAAGGCGTGGTCACGTGTCAGGCAACCGGCTTCTTGATTGGTCAGCATGATCGAGAGCAACCCGGAAGCGGGAATGTAAAAACACAAACCGACTACGATATTCAACATCACTCAGCAAATTCGAAAATTTAGAATGAAATACCAATATCTGAACGACACCATGTATGGGAATTTTTCTACTGATGAATTCGGAAGGCATATCAACAAAAATTGTGCTCTTTAAACCCGATTTTCACAGAAATTATTCGTATCAAAGCCAATGTTTTGCTTTGTAAAGTTGCACTGGGTTTCACTCTCTCGTCTGTATTTGTTGCCATGTTCACAGTAACATGTTTGTTTCGGGCAAAATTGACATATTTGTTGTTCTAAGCATATTTTTATTAACATATGTCTATCATACTTTGAATTTTTATGCAAAGTTATATTTGTTTTCTTTGTATAATTTCGAAATAATCTCTAAATATGTATTTATAAAAAAGGTTTTCATTTAACTCAAATTCTATCAGTGAATTTGTTTTAGGAATATGTAATCTATTGATAATGAATAATGCTGCATATAAACGTAACGTATATCTTGCAAATTATTACAATCCAATTATGTCATCTTAATCTTAGTTTATATCTATATTCGATGGAATAGTCACTTTGATGTGACATCAAATATCAGAGATGATCGATATTAAATTACAATTAATTTCAAATATATGGAATAAAGTGTATTATACGCGTACAATAGACAAAAGTAATGGACCGAATACAAGGAAAGATGGGGGAGGAGAGAAAAGAAGTGTTCCTCTCTCGCCCCCATCCCCCGCCCCCATCCTGTCTCATCCTCTTTATGTGAAGATTCGGACACTACACACATAAACATACATAGATGACAACACAGTAGCCTAAACGAGTCGCCCCAAAATAGTAGCACTGCCATACAACACCTAATAATATAGAGTACTAAGCCCATATCATGCCGCAGTTTAGCATGGATACCCTACTCAAACACATTATATTGACTCCGAGCCGACCACTCCCTCTTTTAGCCCCCTTCATGTCGAGCTCCAGGCAGAGTAACAACAAGTACTATCTCTTAACGTCTTTTGGTATGATATGCAACTTCCAGCTCTACGAAACGTCATGTTTTACTCTTCTTGTCGCTTTTCTAAAACACATTTTATGCATTATTAATTACTGATATTCAACCTTTTTTGGCCACACACAAAGTAATTTGAACATCATGTATTTATCAATAAAATAACAACTGCCGTTTTGGTAGGTAGGTGAATATATGATGGAGAGGATTTAACTTGATGAGCATGGAAGAATCTTGTTCCTGAAAGAAAAGCATTATGAAGACCATGTTTGTTTGTTTGTATCAGTTACAGATTATCTCTCTCTGCAGAAATCTATAAAAAACAATAAGATGTAGATGTGAGAATGGAGGTAATCTAAGTTTGCTGTTAATGGATCAGAATGCGTTACTGCGATAGCTGGACTTGTTGGGTTTAGTGTTATGGTTTGTTGTTTAACGCCGCACTTATTCTAGCAATATTCCAGCTATATGATGGCGGTCCGTAAATAATCGAGTCCGGACCAGACAATCCAGTGACCATGTGCAGGAATGAGTGATGGACTTAAGTTTGACGCAGCTTTAAACATTGCTTCAGTCACGGCGTGTCAGTTTGATGGGAGAGGAGAGCCCGAAGTGATGTACATCTAAGACGTTCACCACTTTGGTGAAACAGGGATTCGAGCACACGATCGTTTCTTGCAGGCCCATGGGGCGTAACTATACACCGTGAATTGCGGCGCTTTAGACGAACGTGGCAGTGCAAGAAGATTAAGCCGACATTTGAAAAGGAAGCATTAAAACAAATCCTACTTAAGGTTCATTCACTGGCAATCCCTGTAAGCTGGAAACACGTCTTTGGAATATAATCATTATTACCATGGTAACCTATAGAAAAAAGCTCAGATTAACACATGCACTGTATAAACATCGTTTTGTGGGACAATGGACCTGGCTGTTTGGCTTATATTTTCCCTTGAAGTTAAGCATTTGACACTGTTTATTTGTTGTTTAACGCCGCACTCAGCAATATTTTAGCTATATGACGGCGGTCTGTAAATAATCAAGTCTGGACAGATAATCCAGTGATTGACATCATGAGCATCGATCCACGCAATTATGATACGATGACATGCATCAACCAAGTCAGCGAGCCTGACCACCCGATCCTGTCAATCGTTTTTTACAAGTATTGTCGCCTTGTACGACAAGCATGGGTTGCTGAAGATACATTCTACCGGGGATCTTCACGGGTCGCATTTTACACATCTTATAGTATTTAATTAATGTGTTCGTATGACTTGTTTGGATGTTGGACGACTTTTGGCGTAAACGCTTAAGCTGTCTTAGAGTCGAATTTGTAGCTTGCGTGAAAGTGAACTTGCTGTTTCTTATAACGCATCACGTAAAACAATAGACAAACGGTAATAGGGTACTGCTTCATGTACTGAACAGTCATTTCTTGTAATGGATGTCAGTTGTCAGAGAGATGCCCAGCGTCGCGTCAATTATCATGCATATTGCAATACGAACCAGTGAGAGAGATGGTTTGTATTTCATGGAGAGTGTGGGGTTTGCAATGGTAAAACACATTGACAGAATATGTAGATATATAACATGTAACTTATTCACTAAAAAGAGTATTATGGATAACAACTTTAACATAATTATACATACACAACATTCTAGGACTACCTCTTGGTTATTCATCAGGCGACATCTTCCCGAGGCAAGGGAGTTAACTGACTATAAAAGTCCAGTTTCCACCCTTGCCGAATAAGGCTGAAATTTCCAGGCTCGACCGTAGCGCCATCAGTGGCCATTACGAGTTATGGCCCTTCTATGTACTTTCTATTGACCAATCAGATTCCATCTCTCATGTCACTTGCATTACCTTCAAACAAAATGACGGCACCCAGTCAAGACGGATCTGCACAATAATCAAGGTCTTTATTGTAATAAAACGGGTCTTACCCCACGAAGTGCATCAAATCACGTGAGCACCTCGGTTAAAAGCATGAAAGAATTTGCAAAATATCTGTCGACGCCCAGTTGGCGGAACACATGCTTTGCAAATAATGCAGTCGAGCAAAATCTGCACGTTGAAATTCATGTTGTTTACGAACCGGATGTCTAGTTCGTCACGCTTTCTGATCATCTTCCCGAGGCAAGAGAGTTAACTGACTTTAAAAGTCCAGTTTCCACCCTTGCCGAACTAGGCTGGAATAACTGGGCTCGATCGTAGCGCCACCAGTGGCTATTACCAGTTATGTCCCTTTTAAGCCTCTCCAGTGGACCAATCAGATTCCACCTCTCGTATCACTTGCGTTTGCTTCACACAAAGTGGTGGAACCAAGTCAGGACGATCCGATCGATAATAAAGATCCATATTGTGATAAAACGGGTCTTACATCACGAAATGCATCAAATCACGCGAGCACCTTAATTAGAAACATCAAAAGATTAGGTAAATATCTGTTGACAACGAGTTGGCGGTGCAACATGCTTTGCAAATCCTGCAATCGACCGAAATCTGCACGACAGTTTACGACATAGATCCATATTGTGATAAAACGGGTCTTACATCACGAAATGCATCAAATCACGCGAGCACCTTAATTAGAAACATCAAAAGATTAGGTAAATATCTGTTGACAACGAGTTGGCGGTGCAACATGCTTTGCAAATCCTGCAATCGACCGAAATCTGCACGACAGTTTACGAACCGGATTTTTATTTCGGTGCTCGATTTTGATTGGACTATGCATAGGCTCGTTAGTCAAGCCAAAATGCAACTCCATAATACCAGCCTAGTTCGGCAAGGGTGGAAACTGGACTTTTATAGTCAGTTAACTCTCCTGCCTCGGGAAGATGTCAGGCTAAGGAGGAACCCCGAAACGTTGTGTATGTAGATTATAAAGTTGTTATCCATACACCTCTTTGACGTGATTGCAGCCAACGTCTGTAGAGTCTCCTGCCTATTAAGTCCCTCATTTAAATTATGGTGGACAATGTAAACGGAGAGACATTTAGCATCTCGCTATTTACAGGTGAGGTAAAATGGGGTTTAACGTCGCGTTCAAGATTAATGCACTTATATAGCACTTATATAGAGACGTGTGTGTGTGTGTGTGTGTGTGTGTGTGTGTGTGTGTGTGTGTGTGTGTGTGTGTGTGTGTGTGTGTGTGTGTGAGTGTATGATTGTACTAGTCCTTACTAATGCCGAGTTTATAGTGCTAGCCCACTGAGATACTATGCTGCAGTTTGACATGACTACCCCACTCAGCCACATTATACTGACTCCGAGCCGACCAGTCCTTGTTTTAGCCCCTTAATGCCGAGCGCCAGACAGGGTAACAACAACTACCATATATTAACGTCTTTTGGTATATGCCGAGGATCGAACCCCGGACCTTCCTCTCTCAGGGCGGACGCTCTACAACTAGAACACGGAGGCGGTCCGCTGTTTACAGACGGACACGCGTATCAACAAGTCTGTACCTTGTTCAGTGTTATTATAAGCATCTGAGGGTGATTTCGTCCTAATTTGTAACTACATCACCAGTACATATCATGATGTCTGTCCATACATTGTATTCTAATTCATGTTCAAATTGTTCAAATATACCCCCCAAAACTATCACCATTGGCTTCTGTTGATATTTTAAAATAATATCAAAAAGTAAAAGATTTATAAAAAAAATACTTCATTCCGACAATAAAACATGTTATACTACATTTCGTTAGCAGCAGTTCAACACATGCATTCTTTGGATTCTATTTACATTACACTTAAGCCAAATACCCCACGTGTAGATCCGGGATAGAGTTGGTCTTCAAAAAACCATGCTTGTCGTAAGAGGCGACTAACGTGGTCGGGTGGCCAGAAACGCATTCCAATTGCATAGATCGATACTCACGTCAATCACTGGATTGTCTGGCCCAGACTCTTTTATTTACAGATTGCTGTCATATAGTTAGAATATTGTTGAGCTCGGCGTTAACAACAAACAACAAACAACAAACAACAAACCAAAACACTAAACCCAACAAGTCCAGCTATTCTGATCCATTAACAGCAACCTTACATTACCTCCATTCTCACGTCTAGATCTTATTGTTTTTATAGATTTCTGCAGAGAGAGATAATCTGCCCAGCAGAGCAGTGTCAATTCACATTTTCCTTGCATATGTAACTTATACTTTATACTCTGCAACCACAGCTGTTTTTATATGAATAAACAATGATGCACTTCTGTATAATGATGTAACTGATATTTGAAGGTAGAAATCGCAATGTGCCGAAAACAGGCGAATTCGTGCCCAGTAATTCTTCGTAATGAGTGATGCTTTGTTATCTGTCTATGTCGATTAAAACATACATTTACATTTCATATTTTACCAAGAAGTATAAGATTTTGTTGGTCAATGTAACGTCTCAAGGATATACACCAATTGTATCTCTATTTCTGTAGGTTTCCGCTTATTAAAACCGGATTTCCATATTGTATTGTTACTCCGGATTGTTGTCTCAATCTACTATGTCCGTAAAAACCACACGGTGATACCATTCTCTGCCAAACGCGCACATGCTGTGGGATAATTCAGTCGACCAAAGTATACTACGTCAAACAAGTATAGGAACACCCAACAAAGACAAGCAGAACACACTGGGTATTTTCAGATACTTTGGCATTTAATGCACAAATCCTTCTGATCAGACACGGGTAAACAAATCTAATAAATCCCGTATGTTGAATGGAAAGTATGAGGGGGTCATATTGTAAAGTCACACACCATTAGACACAGTCAGTAATGAGTGTGGCCACCCGGTTCCTGACCTACTCTACACATTGATCTCTCATTGACCTGACAAGTGTCAGTAATGGCGCATTGCCTGCCATTCTTCGTGAAGGAATCAGACGAGCTGTTGCAGGTTTGCAGACGGAGGATGAACATCGCGAACACGTGGTCCCGAAATGTCCCAAACATGTTCAATTTGGGCGAGAACAGGGAAAAATGCTGACTACTGCATTTTGTGAACGCCCCTCTAAGTGAGAAAGTCGGTGACAACACGCGCACGATGTGGCCTGGCATTATCATCCTGAAAAATGGCACCAGGTCCAATGGCGTTGTGAGACGGATTCACAAGAGTCCAACAACTTCATCCCTGTGTCGGATTGCCATGGATATGATACAGAGGATGGGTCCTGTGATGCACACACACACACACCATGACTGGCCCTCCTCCAAACTTGTCACGTTCACAGACCGTCGTATCATGGAAACGTTCACCTCGCCTGAACTGAACACACGGATACGGCCATCTTGTTTCAGAGATGGTTTCGAATTGTCTGTCCACTGATGTTATCATGTGCTGCATGTGTCAGTTACAGTCGAAGTGCATGTCTCAGTTACAGGCGGTGGTTAATCTCTGACGTTTGGCCGTCACAACGACGTTTGGCCGTTACGATCATCAGTCCTTGACGTTGATGTGGGTCTGCCTGACCGTGGTCGGTCCTGTACTCTTCCTGTCGCCCGAACACGTTCCAATGGACGACGAAGCACAGACAGTGACCTCAGAAGGTGTCTTGCACTCTCTCATGGCTACACAACCCTGAAGCCACGAAATCGCCCGTCAACGATCAACAATACACACGTTTGCATTCTATAACATTTCCACATGTGTTCTGTCATTTTAACTGTCGCCAGAAACGCAACCAATATGGGTTCCTACAGGGTTCCAACTGCATGCCTGCTTAAACACATGCTACAGGAGACAAAATGGGGAATTGATGTAATTGTTTTCCGATCGCCAATTCACACGTGCCGCTCTGTCTGCTTACCTCACCCTGCAATGTTCCAAATGCACCACTAATCAGCATAGTTCGCATAGTTGTTTGTCGTAATATACGAACAAAAATCATGATTTACATATATCAATTTTAGTTGAACTGATGAACATTCCGTCATAAACAATTGGGTATTTTGCAAGGAAACTGATCTCTCCATTGTGAGTTGTCCATGAAAAGTTTCATGTCTTCACGCACTTCATGTATTTCAGCTGCCATTTGTTGGCATAATTCTTTAGCAACGCTAAGAAGAGGTTACAGCTAATTAGGTTGCAGCTGATCAAAGTCATATCATCTGCTAAAAGTATTCCTTGACATCGCCAGTGTTTAGGAACCACTATCAAATAGTGATGATACCTTGCGTTCGCGAAAAGGCGAGCGTATCCTGCGGGTGGCACCGTAACAAACACATGCAAAGGCATGTCAATTGTTCATCTGAACAACACAGGAACATATGGCACATGTCAAAATCGGGAATCATTTATGTCACCGATGCCTTCGTTTTCTGAAAAGATGACATTTCTTCTAATAGATGGATGGATGCAATTGTTGTCAATCATCATGCATGTGATAATACACCAAACTCCTTCATCCGATAATAATTCCAGTGATCAGTCACAGTTCCTGAATCGACAGCCAGAAAGGTCAGCGTGATACAACTGAGTTATATTAGCTAATAGATGACGTGAAACTCATGCTGTCATCAATTCTCGAAATCAAATAGAAAAAAGTGTCTTGTTATTTCACTTTTTTGGCATGGGGTTCATATATACTTTGAAAGTACGTTACTTTCAAAGTACATATGTATTCCATGCTAAAAGAGTGATGCGTGTGATGTAAATATTAACCTGATGCTAGTTGGTAATGCAATTTTATCTTATCATGTCAACGAAAGCATTTTTAGGAACGTACATACATATATAAAGAAAACAAAAAGGTTTGAGTGGGCAATGGGAATGTACATACGTTTCTCTATTTCTTTTCTTTCCTCACTGTCATTTAATTAATTTTATTAACTATAAATAAGCATACCTGTAAATCTATGGGAGAGGGCGTTCTAAGTTGTGATAACTTGTGCCCAGTCCTTTTCATGAGAATAAAATATGTTTAAACGAAAGAGTGAAATAATACCAATTTATTGTTTGATAGACATTACTTACAAGTTGACGGATGACAAAAAAGACAGAATTTATGGATAACAACTTCTCTCATTAATACTATAGTTTAGGTATGCAAGGTTCAACTGTTGTTTTCTGCGATTCTATGATTTTAAGAAAACATGGATAGACAGCCCAAGATCCAACATCTTTTTTACTATTTGTGTACGGATGATGTGATTAAGACAACAGCCAGTGGCGTCTGGGAACCATAGTAGTCATGGCTTTTGTTCGTCGGGCCAAAGACCCGGTTCGGTGCCCACACGGGTATAATTGTTTTGGTCTCCCCAGTTTTTGGTCGATGGGGATGGTTGTTGAGTATAGAATCCTATAAGGGTCATTGTCGCATTGTCGCGCTTTGTATAATCTTTTTGATTTTACCAAAAGGCGTTGTCCGGCGCTCCATCAGAAGTGTGTGAAAAAAGGCGTTAGAATGCACGACAACGCGACACAACAACAACGTCCCTTCCAGGATTCCACACTACTTCTGTATTTGATAAAACTGAAATGTGCAAGATTTAGAAAGAGAAAAAGTAGTCATAAATGTTCGACAGCTTTCATAACAATATTTCAACATTTTCCGTAACCTTTTCACTTCCAGTGGGACAATGAGGGCCCTTCATATCATGCCCCGCCCTTCATGGTTTGTTTGTGTGAGACAGAATATTTTCTGAAGGGAGACAAACAATGTTTGGTGACCCGAGACACATAATGTTTCAGAATATCCAGCAAGTCCAGTGATTCCTTTCCAACCGTTAGTCGTTAGTCAGTATGATAAAACAATAGTGAGTGAGATGGTTTCTGAATTCTCTCAACGATGTTGGTAGACGTTAATCGATGCGTTTGAGCAAGAGTGAGAGAGCAAGTTCTCAGATTCCTCTCAACGTTGTTGTCAGTCGTTGCTCCGTATGTTTTAGCCAGAGTGAGAGAGTAAGTTTGGTTTCACACTACTTGTTTCAGTTCGATCATGCATGCTATGTCAGTCTGGGTGTCATGAACTTAGGTCAGACACGTTAAACAACCTGGCTGAAACCTCGAGAAACTCCTTAGAACGTGGGGCTCAAGGAGATGAACTCCTCAGAACGTGGGGCCCAAGGAGATGAACTCCTCAGAACGTGGGGCCCAAAGAGATGAACTCCTCAGAACGTGGGGCCCAAGGAGATGAACTCCTCAGAACGTGGGGGCACCAGGAGATGAACTCCTCAGAACGTGGGGCCCAAGGAGATGAACTCCTCAGAACGTGGGGGCACCAGGAGATGAACTCCTCAGAACGTGGGGCTCAAGGAGATGAACTCCTTAGAACGTGGAGCACCAGGAGATGAACTCCTCAGAACGTGGGGGCACCAGGAGATGAACTCCTCAGAACGTGGGGCTCAAGGAGATAAACTCCTTAGAACGTGGGACACCAGGAGATGAACTCCTTAGAACGTGGGGCTCAATGCCATGAACTCCTTAGAACGTGGAGCACCCGGAGATGAACTCCCCAGAACGTGGGGGCACCAGGAGATGAACTCCTCAGAACGTGGGGCTCAAGGAGATAAACTCCTTAGAACGTGGGACACCAGGAGATGAACTCCTTAGAACGTGGGGCTCAATGCCATGAACTCCTTAGAACGTGGAGCTCAATGAGATGAACTCCTCAGAACGTAGGGACACCAGGAAATAAACTCCTCTAGTACCACATAAAATGTATGGAATATTATAATTAAAAATTCATATTGAAAACGCATCATCATGGGTTATGTGTGAATGTTGACATATAATGACCGACACAGTTATGAAGGTGGGGTCAAATGTTCAGTATTCGAACAGGTAGGCAATGTGCTAATACACAATAAACTTTCACATAACATAACGCGTATGTCCTCCGTTGACATGAAAACCTTACGTTGGACTGGCCCAGAAGGCTGCTGGAATTCCGCGCCATTTCTTAACCAGACCTTGTCTTGTGTGTAGAGGAATTGGTCATTATCTGATCCGGGGATCCAGAAAAGTCCACAGAGGTTCTTTTTTGTTGTTCTTTATTTGTCGGGAGATCTTGGCAGCCAGCGCAGGACGTTGAAGTATTTGGGTGTGAATGAGTTTGATTTTACGCCGCTTTTAGAAATTCCAGCAATATCACGGCAGGGGACACAAGAAATGGGCTTTGAAGTGTTTGGCTTGCAGAAAGATGGTCGTAATCCTTGCCGGGTGTGGCCTGTTTTTGGAACTGGTTGTTTGGGTTCTGCAAGACAACGGCAAGACGTGCCTGGTCGATATGGCGTTGGACAGATCTGTTTCGACGTCATCAAGGATTCCTCCCCACACCATGACGCTACCCCCACCATCAATGTCTATACGCCCATACACCATGCAGGCTCAATTTCCTAGACACTGTCCTTCAGCTGATTGGACGACCAAGGATGGTTGCAGCTGATGACGTCAACGTCAAGAATATGTTCCTGGGGTGCAAAATCCGAGGCGGCCTTAGTTGGGCCTGGTCACGGCTGGTCTGTCGCTTCTAGGCCTGTCCCTGGTGCTGCAGTTTTATATTTTACAGTATTTTATAGAAAGTTTAAAATTCTAATGTCTTTTGCCCGTCACAAACAAATACACCGGGGATATATAAATCTAGAAACCACTTTTATGTTTGGAATAAATTGGTGCTATAAGCATTGGTATTTGTGGATAGAATCCACTATTTTGTATGGATCCCGTTTAGTCTAGAACCTCTAGTATGTTGGGACTATATCGTTATGGAACCCACTGTTTGTATGGATCCCGTTTAGTCTAGAACCACTAGTATGTTGGGACTATATCGTTATGGAACCCACTGTTTGTATGGGGCTTATAAGTCTAGAAACACGGATATTTCTGAACTATATTCCAGGTCCAAGTAGTTTTGTATAGGACATATAAGTCTAGAAACACTGATATTTCTGAACTATAGTTCCAGGTCCAAGTAGTTTTGTATAG
Source organism: Haliotis cracherodii (assembly GCF_022045235.1). Classification (NCBI taxonomy): domain Eukaryota; kingdom Metazoa; phylum Mollusca; class Gastropoda; order Lepetellida; family Haliotidae; genus Haliotis; species Haliotis cracherodii. Next base: position 6,009,138 of record NW_027266279.1, on the reverse strand, counting down.
GACATATAAGTCTAGAAACACTGATATTTCTGAACTATAGTTCCAGGACCTAGTTTGTATGGGGCATACAAGTCTAGAACCATTTATATTTGTTGACTATAGTTCCGGGACCCAGTTTGTATGGGGCATATAAGTCTAGAACCACTTATATTTGTGAACTATAGTTCCAGGACCTAGTTTGTATGGGGCAAATAAGTCTAGAATTACTTATATTTGTTGACTATAGTTCCAGGACCTAGTTTGTATGGGGCATATAAGTCTAGAATTACTTATATTTGTGAACTATAGTTCCAGGACCTAGTTTGTATGGGGCATATAAGTCTAGAACCACTTATATTTGTGAACTATAGTTCCAGGACCTAGTTTGTATGGGGCATATAAGTCTAGAACCACTTATATTTGTGAACTATAGTTCCAGGACCTAGTTTGTATGGGGCATATAAGTCTAGAACCACTTATATTTGTTGACTATAGTTCCAGGACCCAGTTTGTATGGGGCTGTAAGTCTAGAACCACTTATTTGTGAACTATAGTTCCAGGACCCAGTTTGTATGGGGCATATAAGTCTAGAATTACTTATATTTGTTGACTATAGTTCCAGGACCTAGTTTGTATGGGGCATATAAGTCTAGAACCACTTATATTTGTTGACTATAGTTCCAGGACCTAGTTTGTATGGGGCATATAAGTCTAGAATTACTTATATTTGTTGACTATAGTTCCAGGACCTAGTTTGTATGGGGCATATAAGTCTAGAATTACTTATATTTGTGAACTATAGTTCGAGGACCTAGTTTGTATGGGGCATGCTCAAGGTGTTCGACCAAAATCATGAAGGTTAAGAATTCTACGGGGCTGTTGTAGGTTTAGAACTCTACGTAGCTCTTGTAGGTTTAGAATTCAAGGTAGATCGTGTAGGTTTAGAATACAACGTAGCTCTTGTAGGTTTAGAATTCTACGTAGATCGAGTAGCAGGTGTGCGCATACCCTAACACCCCCTTTCGGAAACCTTACATTTTGGGAAATAGATGATGTAACACCTCCCACCATATAACATCGTTTAACCCAAGGCTGGTTGGTTGGTTGGTTTGTTGTTTAACGCCACACTCAGCAATATTCCAGCTATATGACGGCGGTCTGTAAATAATCGAGTCTGGACCAGACAATCCAGTGATTGATATCATGAGCATCGATCCACGCAATTGGGATCGATAACATTCATCAACCAAGTCAGCGAGCCTGACCACCCGATCCCGTTAGTCGCCTTTTACAACAAGCATAGTCACCTTTTACGGCAAGCATGGGTTGCTGAAGACCTATTCTACCCCGGAAACTTCACGGGTCTTTAACCCAAGGTGTTCGGTTATAGGAACGTGTTGCGGAACGTGGACTTGGCAGTACATTCCACTACTTGTGGCGGCAACCAACTTGGTCACGTAATCACAGGTGACTTCTCTCTCGTTGTCAATAACAACATTCATAGAAATGTTTTCAGTTTTTAAGATACATGCAGTAGTATGTCATAGGAATAATTTATTAAGAAAAAAATACATAAATACGTGGAAATTATAAGGGCATATACATAATGTTTATTTAGGGAAAATTATATTCTGACTTGATGCAGACTAAAGTCTATGGAAGATTAGTGTATACATCTATCACATTAGGCACCGTGTTTAGGTGGGTGGTTATATTGGCAAATTAGTTCATTATTCGATTGTATCAAAGTGACAGTTGTTTCAGTTAGTGCTCCTGTTACACGTATGGAGTGTGTGAGTGAGTTAGTGAGTGAGTTAGTGAGTGAGGTTTGTGTAAGTCTGTCACAGCATGTGAGCTGATTGTGGGAGGAAAGTCTGAAGGGATGCAGATCTCCAACAGTTACCTCTTTGGTGAAACCCACCAGCACGGGCACGGTCCTGACACATCTACTAACAGAATGCAATGTGGGACCGCCTCCGTGGTCTAGTGGTAGAACGTCCGCCCGGAGAGCGGAAGGCCCGGGGTTCGATCCCCGCCCGTGTCATACCAAAAGACGTTAAAAGATGGTACCCTGTAGCCAGACATGTTCGACATAAGGGGATTAAACAAGGACTGGTCGGCTCGGAGTCAGTATACTGTGTCTGAGTGGGGTATTCATGTTAAACTGCGGCATGGTATCTCAGTGGGCTAGCACTATAAATCGGCATGAGTCTGGATCAGTACAAGCAGCCACACACACACACGTGCATCCACGTCGTTGTATAAGTGCAATATTCGTGGACGTTAAACCCCATTTCACCTCACCTAACGCAATGTGGAGGAACCCTAGAACTACTGTTTGAAGTCCTATTTTGTAACATATGTTAATTTATCAATGTCTACAAGCAATGGTGTCCAGCGGGTGGAAAGAAGCCAGCCTTCACCTGTTAGTGAACACCTAAGGTTCAAATTATGTATCTTCAAATTCAAGGTGCCACTATTAATGGCTTTATATTATTTTTTTATTGTGAGTGAGTGTGGTTTTACGCCGCTATAGCACTATTCCAGCAATATCACGGCGGGGGACACCAGAAATGGGCTTCACACATTGTACCCATATCGGAATCGAAACCGGCTCTTCGGCGTGACGAGCGAACGCTTTAACCACAAGGCTACCCGACCGCCCTATTTTTTTATGTGTATGTGCACAGTCTCAAACTTTGAAGACATGTATTTGACATCTTATTCCGTTCTGTACAAAGACAAGATAAAGCAAGAAATATATATGTATGGACGTGTAGTTGTTTTTTTGTTATCAGAGTCCATTTTATGGTCTCTGTTGTCATACACAAAATTGACCCATGGTCGTGTGCATGCTGTATTGCATCAGTAATTCTAGCCTTATTCATATTATTTGAATCATCGGGTCGCTTTTATTTCACAATTGTAGGTTTTACAGTATATAACACGTTTTGAGAGACTGATGTGCAGGGTGACAACCCATTAAACTGGTTACCGACTGCTCCGCTTGGTGTCGCACGCCCGACACAGGATCAAGGCGGAAACCAGTTTACAGTGGAATTTGAGACAGGTGCATGTCCTCTTTATAGACTGGGAACCGTCTATTTGTCATTATTATAGGGTTCTTTGACAGCAGCACGCGCATAAAAGACACTCTGCTGGTTTAACTGTCCATCACGTGAGTTGCCGTCGTTAGCTGATTGGCTGCAGGAGAAACAGGGCCGCGTGATATGTAAATACAAAAAAATAAACACACGACACTAGTATTAATCATTATGGGTCTAACTATACGGCATTTGTCAGCGGGAATCGACAGATGTTTCGACGTACACGTCAGTAGTGCAAAAGAAAGATTTAGAACGATAGCTGAGAATGTTTTGCGCACTTATTGTAGTTGTCAATCACGATTTATTGCATTTTGAATGGTCGATGCTAGGTAATTATCCCCACATCATTATCATTGTCATAGAGATGTAGCTGGTCACCGATTTTGTTATATCGCTACGATAGGGAATCAAAACAGTGGAAATAGAACTTCCCCGCCGATTCACTCTATCACTTATCGCCATCGCGTTAACACCACGTGCCACGTGGTCACGCGCACCGCTTCAGTTATACAAATTATTTTTTTAAGTATCTCAGGTATAGCACTCAATTTTTTTCATTCATCAAAATGAATAGGATTTGCTTTTAAGCGATATATTCAGGTTCATTTTGGAAATATAGCTCAAAAAGGTTTCAGAATTGCATTTTGGGGAAGTAATGACAGACAGATAGCAAGCAGTGAGAGAACTGCATATCGTTTTGTTTGATTTATGTTTTCACGTAGGTGACATCGCCCGCGTATTTTTTTCTAAAATTGTATTTGGGCAAGGTGATTATTGCGGGGTTTTTAAAAAAAAAAAAATCCTCACAAGAATCCGTTTTGTTCATCATTTTCGGTGGTGGAGTCCTCGGATCATGTAGTTTGGTGACAGCGTTTCGGCAGCTAAATGGTTCCTGTGGGTTTCTGTGAGTTTCTGTGAGTTCCTGCGAGTTCCTGTGAGTTTCCAGGGCTTCAGTCCTGCCCCAGACTGAAGCACATGGGCAAGTGACTTTGTTCGAAATGTGCCTCTGTTCACCCAGCAGTGAATGGGTACCCGTTAGTATGAGATGGCAATGCGGTTGTTAACTCTCCAGCACCTAACAGGCAGCTTGGGTTGTATACTCCCCAGGGAGCTGATCCAGTGACCGGGGACATAGCGCTTTGAGTATGCCCCTGAATGGTGTGGAAATATGCGCCATATAAATGGCCTATTATTATTATTACTATTTACTATGTTTCATCACAAAAAGAACATGTGAGGAAACATACGTACAACTGGATAATAACTTGCATTTAACAATGTTTCGGTGTAGATTCTTACACCGTTATCAAGCTCGAGTGACTAAAACCAAGTGACAAGAGGTATATATACATATGTTGTGATAAGAAGCAGATAACATTAACAGCAACAGGTAGCAGATAAAGGGGGCATCTCATGAAAGTAACCTTTCGATTTTTTAAAAACAACACATCAAGTCTCACTAGAGCGAACTCCGGCATCTGTTCATAATGGTTAAAGGGAATTATTAACCCCATACCAAAGTGTTCCACTTTAGATCCTGCGGATCCTTTATCATATAGAGGTTTGACCCTCACCAATTCTATGTACAAATTATATTGTAATATTTTAAATAACCGTCTGTAATCTTGGGCTGAAAGCACAGGAGCTCTAAATGATGCTTTACTTTTACTTTCGCCAGTTCTGTTTAACTTTTTTATTAATAATTTGCTTGACAAGCTAAATGAAACTGGTATTGGTATTTGTGTTGATGATATTACTATTGCAGCCTTAGCATATGCTGATGATCTTATCTTACTTGCAGAATCGGCAGATGATTTGAATCGTCTATTACAGGTTATGAATACATGGTGTGTTAATAATAGTATCCTTATTAATAATGACAAGTCCAAGATTGTACACTTTAGAAATGTAAGTGTTCCAAGGACAACAGCTTTTTTTAATATTGGTAACTCTGTTTTAGACATAGTTGATTGTTATAATTATTTAGGCCTACTGCTCACGGAACATCTTGACTACAATGCTATGGCAAGAGCAGCAGCTAAATCGGCTAACAGAGCATTAGGTCTTCTTATATGTAAATATAAGGCAATTGGAGGTATGCAATCCACTACTTATTCAAAATTGTATGATACGATGGTTTGGCCAGTCTTGAGTTATGGGGCATCTATATCTGGGGTCATCGTGAAATTTCTTCTGTAAATGCTGTTCACCATCGTGCTTTGAGATTTTTCTTAGGGTTGGGTAAATACGCTCCAAATGTTGCTGTTAATGGAGATATGGGATGGATTCCTCCGATAGTTAGACAGTGGATGTGTATTGTTAGACAGTATTGTCGTTTTACTAAAATGTCCCTTAGATTAAATAAGTATGTTTTTTATGTGGTCTGAACGTTATGCTAGTGGACGTGTGAAAAACTGGAATTTTCGTGTGAGGGCAAAGCTGAACGAATGGGGTCTGAATATTTCTGAGAATGTTAGCGTGAAAAGTGTAGTTGTACGTGTGCAAGATATTTGCATGGGGAAGTATGGGTCTGATTAGAATGAACGGTTATGCATGCCTGGCGGAAGAACGGGTAGTAACAAATTACGTACGTAAAGAATGTTTAAAGATGGGTATGGATGTGAAAGTTATGTAAGTATGTATATGCCTCGTTCTTACCGCTCTGCCTTCTCCAAATTTAGATCAGGTACTGCTCCTCTGAAGTTGGAAACAGGCAGATGTACGAATATGAATGTGAATGAAAGAGTGTGTTTTCAGTGTAAGGAAAGTATTGAAGATGAATGTCATGTATTACTTGATTGCCCTGTGTACGATGATTTGCGTGACAGTTTATACGAAAAGGTGAGTTTTAGCTATCCCAACTTTCTAGAGTTATGCAATACGGATAAACTTATTGTACTTTTTAAATATTATGTATATTTTACAGCCAAAACCTGCTTTTTAATTCTCCAACGAAGAAAAGATATTTTATATGGCTAGTTACGGGTAGTTTATTTTCATACCCCTTTTACACCAATATGTTTAACATGTACATACTGTGATACTTTTTAAGTCTCTCGTAACCCTTAACGGGTGGCTCACTTTTATGTCCTTTTATATGTATTTATGTAATTATTTCTGCGAGGTGAGACTCAAATAAACAATCTGTCTGTCTGTCTGTCTGTCTGTTCTGATAAGAGAAGGGGTTGCCTTGTTAATTCAGCGAGTGAACGTTAACTCCTACAGCATATATGGCTCCTTCAAATATAGAAGTAATGCTATCTAGAAAAGAATATGGTATACTCAGCGTATTTAGTGAGGGGTCACACTGATAATAGGAGACAAAAGTATGAAAGCCTAAACTTTAAACCTAAGTGTTCCACTTCTGAACACGAGACAGGATACATGGATGTAACACTTTTAGAACGATCTGAGCGCTACGATTGTCGTAAGTCAGTGTTAAAGAATGGGAGTTACGATCGACTTAGCGCTAAGATCACTTTGTGGAACGGGGCCCAGATGTTCTCGACCCAGAACAGTAGCGTTCTGCATACATATTTAGAACGCTTCAACGTGTTCTGACGATGTAACACTTTTATAACGCATGTAAAGTGTTCTAGACCGAGATTGAGAACACTATACGTTCTCAGACACTTGCTTCTTCTACTGAAAATACAAATCATCGCACGTGTATGTTACATTTTACCTGGTGGTTTTTCAAGGCGTAAGAATTCAAAACATAGCTACACACCCATGCATATTCTCGGGTATAAATGACACAAACGAAATTCTGAACTGTTACAATTAATTATTTATTATCTATATTTTTCATGATTATGCGGATATTCAAGTCACATAAATATGTGAGTCAGACTAGATGTGAGTTAAGCAAACAAACAAACATGTCCAAAACATCACCAAAGTTCATCTTTTTGTTGAATTTTGACACTTTTCTGGCTCACCTGTGGATTGGGGGCAGACATCTCCACCAACCTATGCTTGTTCTAAGAGACGTCACTGTGTGTGGAATGGTTGATCTTATGATTCTTATGTCAGATTGTTTTGTACCAGAGTACGGATTTACGCCGCTTTTAGCAATAGTCCAGCAATATCACGGCGGAGTCTTCGAACCAAGGTCTTCGGCGTGACGAGCGAACACTTTAACCACTAGGCTACCCCACCTCCCCTTCAATTAATGGGAAATCGAACAGATTGGCAATTTGAATGACATAAGTATGACCGCTACGTCCTGTAGTGCCTTAACCTTTTATGGCTATATATATCTTCACTTATACTATCCGGGCGGTCGGGTAGCCAAGTGGTTAAAGCGTTCGCTCGTCACACCGAAGACCCGGGTTCGATTCCCGACATGGGTACAATGTGTGAAGCCCATTTCTGGTGTCCCCCGCCGTGATATTGCTGGAATATTGCTAAAAGCGGCGTAAAACCATATTCACTCACAAACTCACTCACTTATACTATCCAACATCTAATTGTCGCTTATACACAGGACTGCCTTTGTGGTCTAGTGGATGGAGCGTCTGCTCGGAGAGCGCAAGGACGGTGGTTCGATCCTCGGCTGCATCATAGAAAAAATGTTTAAAGATGGTACTTGTTGTTACCCTGCCTGGCACTCGGCATTAAGGGGTAAAACAAGAACGGCACTGTGTCTGAGTGGGGTATCTGTGATAAACAGACTCGTTGTATCTCACTCCCACACAGGTATTGATGTTTAGTGCAATAATATTAAACGAGCTTTAATGGTCTTATGATACGCCCGTGGTGAATCCGGATAAGAATAGAGATCTCCACCATCCAATGAACGTTGTAAGAGGCGACTAAGTGGATCGGACGGTCAGACTCGGTGACTTGGTTGATGGCATGTCTCCATATCCCATTTGCAGGGATCAATGTTCACAATATCAATAACTGGTTCGTCTGGTCCAGACACATTTATCTACAGTGAGTGGGTGAGTGAGTTGGGCTCAACCCCGTTGGGTTTAACAGTATTCCAGTTATATCACGGCGTGGCAGCTTAATGTGGGAGGAAAGCCCGAGTTGATGTAGGTCTCAGACGTTTACCACTTCGGTGAAACCCACGAGTACGGGTATGGTGCTGACAAACCTAGAAACATAATCGGGGCGAACCGGGATTCGAACCCACAATCATAGGTTTCTGGCATGCCCAAGGACGCAACTCTGTACAGCGATTCGCGGCGCCTTAGACGACTGGGCCACCTGAATGTTTGAACAGAACTGGTTATGATATGTCCATTACACATCCTATTATTTATTTTGAAAATCATATTTGACTTGATTATGATTTAAATGATCTATGCTCAAGGTGGTAATAAATATATTATGTTAGTATGTTTGTGTTTGTTGGTAGTTTAGAGTAACTTCGAGTGAGTGAGCTGCGTTCAATAACACTTTTAACAGTATTTCAGTTTATTTAAGAATTGACTTTCACTTTGTGTGAGTTCATTGGAGTATGAACCTTCATAGGATGAGGGCCAAGCTGTATAACGCCAGTGGCTTTTAGTCGTGTCTTTTCAGTATCAAGTTGGTCAGTCTTCAAACAGTCCATCACGACAAACCACATAACGTGGGGGTAAGGATAGGAGACTAGGATATGATTGATTAGCTTCTAAATATATGCGCTTCAAACCATGGACCGAGGGTTTAAATGAGTGTTGTGTAGTTAGTGCGAAATATCTGTGTGTGCAATTAATGTGATCTGATCTGAGAGGTATCTACAAGGTATATAATACAATTAGATGTGCAATTAGTGCTAAAGATGTGTGTGTATGCATACACAATATATATAACACAATTAAGGCATAATACAATTAATGTAACACAATACTTGAGTTTGTCTTCTTTATTTTTTGTTGTGGCCCTTATGACGTTTTTTTGTGGCCGTTTTGACTTTACATTTTGAAGCCGGTCTGACATGGGGCCGTTTTGACCCGCTCCACCACGTGAGTTGGCGTCGTTGACTGATTGGCTGCAGGAGAAACAGGAAGCGTGACACGTACAACAACAACAACAACAACAACACAGCACCGGCATGTGATGAGTGAGTGTATGGCTAAATATACGTCAGTTGTCAACAGGAATCGACAGGCGCTGGACGTATACAGTGTTGGCAGTGTAAAAGTAAGAGTAGGAACGATATTTGAGAATATTTTGCTCACTTACTGTAAGCAGAGACCATATAATAGATTCTATTATATGGTCTCTGCTGTAAGAAAGAGAATTTTTTTATGTCAACTTCTTTATTTTAGGATCACAACGTTTCGGAGTATTCACCTGATGAGGGAGTTAGCAATAGCATATACTCCGAAACGTTGTGTTCCTCATAACAATGAAGTTGCCATCCATGAACTCTCTTCCTCGTGTATCACTTCTAAATGCCATTCAAAGACTTCATTTGTTGTATTTTCGCGATTTTTTTTCTCTGGGCCAACAAAATATCGTAAGGGAATTTTTTGTTTTGTTTTTGTTTTAAATATCGCTTGGGGACCACGTCTAATGTAGCCTTGTATCCCCATGTTTAAATTTAAAACAACAGTGTCACGGAGAATTTCAGGCTTCCGTTACGTGTGTGCGATATCCGGGTTGAATATGTCTTCAGCAACCCATGCTTACCGTAAAAGGCGACTATGCTTGTCGTAAGAGGCGACTAACCGGATCGGGTTGTCAGGCTCGCTGACTGGGTTGGTGCATGTCATCGATCCCAATTGCGTGGATGCTCATGATATTAACCACTGGACTGTGTGGTCCAGGCTCGATTATTTACTGACCGCTGTCAAATAGCTGGAATATTGCTTAGTGCGGCGTTAAACAACAAACAAACAAACAAACGTGCAGGCGAGTGTGCTTAGATTTTAAGCTACAGAGCCTCCCATCAGTAAGCTTTAATCCACATCCTATAATCTGATTTGGCACACAATATCATAAATATTTAGAAAAAGGGGAGTAGTGCACTTTACCGGGCGCACTTTTTTAGATCCAATAAGCTCTGTGGGGGCTCGAACGCGCTTTGCTGGCTCACTGGCTCGTTAATTAGCCGACGCTCTACCACTGGACCACAGACGCTATTACATGTAATCAGTGCTCGTTTAATGGGTCATTAGAATCCCCATTAACATGCATGCGTAATTCAGTAAACAACGAATTGCGCATGCGTGTGACGTCACATCCGCTCTCCCATTCATCTTTTCTTGAAACCACACCCGCCATTGTTTATGTCAACATGACCGACCAATGGGATTAACTGGATTAACGCTTGAAAAGGTAAGAATTTATGGTTAAGCCTTGCCCAAAGCAAGCTTACCCTAAGGACCGAAAAGGGGTGTTGGATCGTAAAGACGTGTAAGTTTCCCTAAGATCGAAAAGTGGTGTTAGGCCGTAAAGACTTGTAAATTTCCCTAAGATCGAAAAAAAGGGTGTTGGATCGTAAAGACGTGTAAGTTTCCCTGAGATTGAAAACGGGTGTTTGATCGTAAAGACGTGTAAGTTTCCCTAAGACCGAGAACGGTTGTTAGATCGTAAAGACGTGTAAGTTTCCCTAAGATTGAAAACGGGTGTTGGATCATGAAGCGAGAGTCACCAGAGCGTGAGGCACGGTAACGGTATAACGAGACAGCGGTGGCACTATAGCGCAGTAATTGAGCGGATGGTAGAGCTCGGCTGCGCCCGGTAAACTGCATTGTTGCCAGAAAATGTACTCTTAATATGTCAAAAATACATTCCAGAAATGTATTTAGTATGTCAGTATTGGTGTCTTTGGATCAGAAAGGACACTTATTATTCCGTACTACACATGACTAATTAACATATAATAAAAAGCTTAAATAATATCAACCGTTCTGAAGCGTTGTTTGTAAACAATAGAAGATAACCCCAAACTTACGTGGCTCTGCTCGCCTTACTATGTTTCGGCTCCAGTCACTGCAACCCCGGGTAGGCTTATCACATGACCAGATTTTCCTCTTTTGTAAACAGACTCACTTATTCAGAAATGAGAACCGACAGACCCTATGCAAGCCTTTTGGTGTGCTTTACATATTTTTTGGCACAGACATTGACAAAGCATAGACATACTACTACTGTGACAGTGAGATGCATGACAATATAGCTTTACTTATCAAAGCGACTATATCGCCAGCTCTCTGTACGGTGCCATGCTTGTAAGAGGCGACTAATGGGATTCCGTGGTCAGGCTCACTGACTTGGTTGATGCATGTCATGGTATCCCAATTGCTTTGATCGATGCTGGTGATGTCAATACCTCGTTTGTCTGGTCCAGACTCGATTATTTACAGACCGCCGTCATATAGCTGGAATATTGCTGAGTGCGGCATTAAACAACAAACAAACAACATATGTATACATTTGAAACAACAAATGAACCAACCAACCAACTGTAGGGTGCCAGTGATCGGATGTAGAGGATAAATACACAGATGGGAATAGGAATGGGAACATGCCATGACATATATGTTTATCTAAATGTGTGGACTAGTAAAAAATGAAAGCATATGTATATTGTATTCTAGGATTTGATAAACACTGTCTTGTAATCTAATCAAGTTGGCGATTAGTATTTTGTAACTCAGCCATAAGAAAAAAATGTGAGTGTTTTCTTCAGTTTGCCCCTGTGAAAAAACTAGACTGAAGCCAGTTTACTCTGCACAGCGTTTACATTGTCGGCTTCACTGTGCGGAGCTCTGATGTTTTGGTTTGAGAACTGACTTGGGCATCTGACGTCACACTTTTTCACAAATTAATTCATGCATGATTTCACATAATCGTCAATGTACTGTCCCTTTAAGGATTGATATATAGAATAAGTAATATATCAATTCCAAAGTGTTTTTTGCTGATTTTTAAAAACCTTTTTTTTTTTAAAAATTGCAGCAATGTCTAAAATCATCAACATGCTGAAGAGAAAGGGCCCCAATCAACAGGCCGCCGCTGTCACCTGTGTGGTGGTTGGGGCGGGCATGCGTGGATGCACATATGCAGCTTATGCACAGTTCTGCCCAGACAAAATGAGGGTGAGGAGGAAGGTGGTGGCAGACACAGCCATTCATTGTCAGGAGTTTAACTAGTGATACCCATCTTCAGTGTCAGACATAGATACAAAACAACCCTTTAATGACTGGTGGTTAACCTGTGCTGCAGAGCTATGCATCTACTACCCTGGCAGACAGTGGGAGAGTATAGTGAGGGAGGGGTGCATCTACTACCCTGACAGACAGAGGGAGAGTATAGTGAGGGAGGGAGGGAGGGGTGCATCTACTACCCTGACAGACAGAGGGAGAGTATAGTGAGGGAGGGAGGGGTGCATCTACTACCCTGGCAGACAGAGGGAGAGTATAGTGAGGGAGGGAGGGAGGGGTGCATCTACTACCCTGGCAGACAGAGGGAGAGTATAGTGAGGGAGGGAGGGGTGCATCTACTACCCTGGCAGACAGAGGGAGAGTATAGTGAGGGAGGGAGGGGTGCATCTACTACCCTGACAGACAGAGGGAGAGTATAGTGAGGGAGGGAGGTAGGGGTGCATCTACTACCCTGACAGACAGAGGAAGAGTATAGAGAGGGAGGGAGGGAGGGGTGCATCTACTACCCTGACAGACAGAGGGAGAGTATAGTAAGGGAGGGAGGGAGGGGTGCATCTACTACCCTGGCAGACAGAGGGAGAGTATAGTGAGGCAGGGAGGGAGGGGGTGCATCTACTACCCTGACAGACAGAGGGAGAGTATAGTGAGGGAGGGGGGATGCATCTACTACCCTGGCAGACAGAGGGAGAGTATAGTGAGGGAGGGGGGATGCATCTACTACCCTGGCAGACAGAGGGAGAGTATAGTGAGGGAGGGAGGAGTGCATCTACTACCCTGACAGACAGAGGGAGAGTATAGTGAGGGAGGGAGGGGTGCATCTACTACCCTGACAGACAGAGGGAGAGTATAGTGAGGGAGGGAGGGGTGCATCTACTACCCTGGCAGACAGAGGGAGTGTGTAGTGAGGGAGGGAGGGAGGGATGCATTTACTACCCTGACAGACAGAGGGAGAGTATAGTGAGGGAGGGAGGGGTGCATCTACTACCCTGGCAGACAGAGGGAGTGTGTAGTGAGGGAGGGAGGGAGGGATGCATCTACTACCCTGGCAGACAGAGGGTGAGTATAGTGAGGGAGGGAGGAGTGCATCTACTACCCTGACAGACAGAGGGAGAGTATAGTGAGGGAGGGAGGGGTGCATCTACTACCCTGACAGACAGAGGGAGAGTATAGTGAGGGAGGGAGGGGCGCATCTACTACCCTGGCAGACAGAGGGAGTGTGTAGTGAGGGAGGGAGGGAGGGATGCATTTACTACCCTGACAGACAGAGGGAGAGTATAGTGAGGGAGGGAGGGATGCATCTACTACCCTGACAGACAGAGGGAGAGTATAGTGAGGGAGGGAGGGGTGCATCTACTACCCTGGCAGACAGAGGGAGAGTATAGTAAGGTAGGGGGGGGGGGGGGGGATGCATCTACTACCCTGGCAGACAGAGGGAGAGTATAGTGAGGGAGGGAGGGAGGGGTGCATCTACTACCCTGGCAGACAGAGGGAGAGTATAGTGAGGGAGGGAGGGGTGCATCTACTACCCTGACAGACAGAGGTAGAGTATAGTAAGGGAGGGAGGGAGGGGTGCATCTACTACCCTGACAGACAGAGGGTGAGTATAGTGAGGGAGGGAGGGGTGCATCTACTACCCTGACAGACAGAGGGAGAGTATAGTGAGGGAGGGAGGGGTGCATCTACTACCCTGGCAGACAGAGGGAGAGTATAGTGAGGGAGGGAGGGAGGGATGCATTTACTACCCTGACAGACAGAGGGAGAGTATAGTGAGGGAGGGAGGGATGCATCTACTACCCTGACAAACAGAGGGAGAGTATAGTGAGGGAGGGAGGGATGCATCTACTACCCTGGCAGACAGAGGGAGAGTATAGTGAGGGAGGGAGGGGTGCATCTACTACCCTGGCAGACAGAGGGTGAGTATAGTGAGGGAGGGAGGGGTGCATCTACTACCCTGACAGACAGAGGAAGAGTATAGAGAGGGACGGAGGTAGGGGTGCATCTACTACCCTGGCAGACAGAGGGAGAGTATCAGACAGAGGGAGAGTATAGTAAGGTAGGGGGGAGGGATGCATCTACTACCCTGACAGACAGAGGGAGAGTATAGTAAGGGAGGGAGGGGTGCATCTACTACCCTGACAGACAGAGGGAGAGTATAGTGAGGGAGGGAGGGGTGCATCTACTACCCTGGCAGACAGAGGGAGAGTATAGTAAGGGAGGGAGGGAGGGGTGCATCTACTACCCTGGCAGACAGAGGGAGAGTATAGTGAGGGAGGGAGGGGTGCATCTACTACCCTGACAGACAGAGGGAGAGTATAGTGAGGGAGGGAGGGGTGCATCTACTACCCTGGCAGACAGAGGGAGAGTATAGTGAGGGAGGGAGGGAGGGGTGCATCTACTACCCTGGCAGACAGAGGAAGAGTATAGTAAGGGAGGGAGGGAGGGGGTGCATCTACTACCCTGACAGACAGAGGGAGAGTATAGTAAGGGAGGGAGGGAGGGGTGCATCTACTACCCTGACAGACAGAGGGAGAGTATAGTGAGGGAGGGAGGGGTGCATCTACTACCCTGACGGACAGAGGGAGAGTATAGTAAGGGAGGGAGGGAGGGGTGCATCTACTACCCTGACAGACAGAGGGAGAGTATAGTAAGGGAGGGAGGGAGGGGTGCATCTACTACCCTGACAGACAGAGGGTGAGTATAGTGAGGGAGGGAGGGGTGCATCTACTACCCTGACAGACAGAGGGAGAGTATAGTGAGGGAGGGAGGGGTGCATCTACTGCCCTGACAGACAGAGGGTGAGTATAGTGAGGGAGGGAGGGGTGCATCTACTACCCTGACAGACAGAGGGAGAGTATAGTGAGGGAGGGAGGGGTGCATCTACTACCCTGACAGACAGAGGGAGAGTATAGTGAGGGAGGGAGGGGTGCATCTACTGCCCTGACAGACAGAGGGAGAGTATAGTGAGGGAGGGAGGGGTGCATCTACTACCCTGACAGACAGAGGGAGAGTATAGTAAGGGAGGGAGGGAGGGGTGCATCTACTACCCTGGCAGACAGAGGGAGAGTATAGTGAGGGAGGGAGGGAGGGGTGCATCTACTACCCTGGCAGACAGAGGGAGAGTATAGTGAGGGAGGGAGGGGTGCATCTACTACCCTGACAGACAGAGGAAGAGTATAGAGAGGGAGGGAGGGAGGGGTGCATCTACTACCCTGACAGACAGAGGGAGAGTATAGTAAGGGAGGGAGGGAGGGGTGCATCTACTACCCTGGCAGACAGAGGGAGAGTATAGTGAGGGAGGGAGGGAGGGGGTGCATCTACTACCCTGACAGACAGAGGGAGAGTATAGTGAGGGAGGGAGGGAGGGGTGCATCTACTACCCTGGCAGACAGAGGGAGAGTATAGTAAGGGAGGGAGGGAGGGGTGCATCTACTACCCTGGCAGACAGAGGGAGAGTATAGTGAGGGAGGGAGGGAGGGAGGGAGGGGTGCATCTACTACCCTGACAGACAGAGGGAGAGTATAGTAAGGGAGGGAGGGAGGGAGGGGTGCATCTACTACCCTGGCAGACAGAGGGAGAGTATAGTGAGGGAGGGAGGGGTGCATCTACTACCCTGGCAGACAGAGGGAGAGTATAGTGAGGGAGGGAGGGAGGGGTGCATCTACTACCCTGACAGACAGAGGGAGAGTATAGTGAGGGAGGGAGGGGTGCATCTACTACCCTGGCAGACAGAGGGAGAGTATAGTGAGGGAGGGAGGGAGGGGATGCATCTACTACCCTGACAGACAGAGGGAGAGTATAGTGAGGGAGGGAGGGAGGGGTGCATCTACTACCCTGACAGACAGAGGGAGAGTATAGTAAGGGAGGGAGGGAGGGGTGCATCTACTACCCTGGCAGACAGAGGGAGAGTATAGTGAGGGAGGGAGGGAGGGGTGCATCTACTACCCTGACAGACAGAGGGAGAGTATAGTAAGGGAGGGAGGGAGGGGTGCATCTACTACCCTGGCAGACAGAGGGAGAGTATAGTGAGGGAGGGAGGGGTGCATCTACTACCCTGGCAGACAGAGGGAGAGTATAGTGAGGGAGGGAGGGAGGGGGTGCATCTACTACCCTGGCAGACAGAGGGAGAGTATAGTAAGGGAGGGAGGGAGGGGTGCATCTACTACCCTGGCAGACAGAGGGTGAGTATAGTGAGGGAGGGAGGGGTGCATCTACTACCCTGACAGACAGAGGGAGAGTATAGTGAGGGAGGGAGGGGTGCATCTACTACCCTGGCAGACAGAGGGAGAGTATAGTGAGGGAGGGAGGGAGGGGTGCATCTACTACCCTGACAGACAGAGGGAGAGTATAGTGAGGGAGGGAGGGGTGCATCTACTACCCTGGCAGACAGAGGGAGAGTATAGTAAGGGAGGGAGGGAGGGGTGCATCTACTACCCTGGCAGACAGAGGGAGAGTATAGTGAGGGAGGGAGGGGTGCATCTACTACCCTGGCAGACAGAGGGAGAGTATAGTGAGGGAGGGAGGGGTGCATCTACTACCCTGGCAGACAGAGGGAGAGTATAGTGAGGGAGGGAGGGGTGCATCTACTACCCTGACAGACAGAGGGAGAGTATAGTAAGGGAGGGAGGGAGGGGTGCATCTACTACCCTGACAGACAGAGGGAGAGTATAGTGAGGGAGGGAGGGAGGGATGCATCTACTACCCTGGCAGACAGAGGGAGAGTATAGTAAGGGAGGGAGGGAGGGGTGCATCTACTACCCTGACAGACAGAGGGAGAGTATAGTGAGGGAGGGAGGGGTGCATCTACTACCCTGGCAGACAGAGGGAGAGTATAGTAAGGGAGGGAGGGAGGGGTGCATCTACTACCCTGACAGACAGAGGGAGAGTATAGTGAGGGAGGGAGGGGTGCATCTACTGCCCTGGCAGACAGAGGGAGAGTATAGTGAGGGAGGGAGGGGTGCATCTACTACCCTGGCAGACAGAGGGAGAGTATAGTAAGGGAGGGAGGGAGGGGTGCATCTACTACCCTGACAGACAGAGGGTGAGTATAGTGAGGGAGGGAGGGGTGCATCTACTACCCTGGCAGACAGAGGAAGAGTATAGTGAGGGAGGGAGGGAGGGAGGGGTGCATCTACTACCCTGGCAGACAGAGGGAGAGTATAGTAAGGGAGGGAGGGAGGGGTGCATCTACTACCCTGACAGACAGAGGGAGAGTATAGTGAGGGAGGGAGGGGTGCATCTACTACCCTGGCAGACAGAGGGAGAGTATAGTAAGGGAGGGAGGGAGGGGTGCATCTACTACCCTGACAGACAGAGGGAGAGTATAGTGAGGGAGGGAGGGGTGCATCTACTGCCCTGGCAGACAGAGGGAGAGTATAGTGAGGGAGGGAGGGGTGCATCTACTACCCTGGCAGACAGAGGGAGAGTATAGTGAGGGAGGGAGGGGTGCATCTACTACCCTGACAGACAGAGGGAGAGTATAGTAAGGGAGGGAGGGAGGGGTGCATCTACTACCCTGACAGACAGAGGGAGAGTATAGTGAGGGAGGGAGGGAGGGATGCATCTACTACCCTGGCAGACAGAGGGAGAGTATAGTAAGGGAGGGAGGGAGGGGTGCATCTACTACCCTGACAGACAGAGGGAGAGTATAGTGAGGGAGGGAGGGGTGCATCTACTACCCTGGCAGACAGAGGGAGAGTATAGTAAGGGAGGGAGGGAGGGGTGCATCTACTACCCTGACAGACAGAGGGAGAGTATAGTGAGGGAGGGAGGGGTGCATCTACTGCCCTGGCAGACAGAGGGAGAGTATAGTGAGGGAGGGAGGGGTGCATCTACTACCCTGGCAGACAGAGGGAGAGTATAGTAAGGGAGGGAGGGAGGGGTGCATCTACTACCCTGACAGACAGAGGGTGAGTATAGTGAGGGAGGGAGGGGTGCATCTACTACCCTGGCAGACAGAGGAAGAGTATAGTGAGGGAGGGAGGGAGGGAGGGGTGCATCTACTACCCTGGAAGACAGAGGGAGAGTATAGTGAGGGAGGGAGGGGTGCATCTACTACCCTGGCAGACAGAGGGAGAGTATAGTGAGGGAGGGGGGATGCATCTACTACCCTGGCAGACAGAGGGAGAGTATAGTGAGGGAGGGGGGATGCATCTACTACCCTGGCAGACAGAGGGAGAGTATAGTGAGGGAGGGAGGAGTGCATCTACTACCCTGACAGACAGAGGGAGAGTATAGTGAGGGAGGGAGGGGTGCATCTACTACCCTGACAGACAGAGGGAGAGTATAGTGAGGGAGGGAGGGGTGCATCTACTACCCTGGCAGACAGAGGGAGTGTGTAGTGAGGGAGGGAGGGAGGGATGCATTTACTACCCTGACAGACAGAGGGAGAGTATAGTGAGGGAGGGAGGGGTGCATCTACTACCCTGGCAGACAGAGGGAGTGTGTAGTGAGGGAGGGAGGGAGGGATGCATCTACTACCCTGGCAGACAGAGGGTGAGTATAGTGAGGGAGGGAGGAGTGCATCTACTACCCTGACACACAGAGGGAGAGTATAGTGAGGGAGGGAGGGGTGCATCTACTACCCTGACAGACAGAGGGAGAGTATAGTGAGGGAGGGAGGGGTGCATCTACTACCCTGGCAGACAGAGGGAGTGTGTAGTGAGGGTGGGAGGGAGGGATGCATTTACTACCCTGACAGACAGAGGGAGAGTATAGTGAGGGAGGGAGGGATGCATCTACTACCCTGACAGACAGAGGGAGAGTATAGTGAGGGAGGGAGGGGTGCATCTACTACCCTGGCAGACAGAGGGAGAGTATAGTAAGGTAGGGGGGGGGGGGGGGGATGAATCTACTACCCTGGCAGACAGAGGGAGAGTATAGTGAGGGAGGGAGGGAGGGGTGCATCTACTACCCTGGCAGACAGAGGGAGAGTATAGTGAGGGAGGGAGGGGTGCATCTACTACCCTGACAGACAGAGGGAGAGTATAGTAAGGGAGGGAGGGAGGGGTGCATCTACTACCCTGACAGACAGAGGGTGAGTATAGTGAGGGAGGGAGGGGTGCATCTACTACCCTGACAGACAGAGGGAGAGTATAGTGAGGGAGGGAGGGGTGCATCTACTACCCTGGCAGACAGAGGGAGAGTATAGTGAGGGAGGGAGGGATGCATTTACTACCCTGACAGACAGAGGGAGAGTATAGTGAGTGAGGGAGGGATGCATCTACTACCCTGGCAGACAGAGGGTGAGTATAGTGAGGGAGGGAGGGATGCATCTACTACCCTGACAGACAGAGGAAGAGTATAGAGAGGGACGGAGGTAGGGGTGCATCTACTACCCTGGCAGACAGAGGGAGAGTATCAGACAGAGGGAGAGTATAGTAAGGTAGGGGGGGAGGGATGCATCTACTACCCTGACAGACAGAGGGAGAGTATAGTAAGGGAGGGAGGGGTGCATCTACTACCCTGACAGACAG
Source organism: Haliotis cracherodii (assembly GCF_022045235.1). Classification (NCBI taxonomy): domain Eukaryota; kingdom Metazoa; phylum Mollusca; class Gastropoda; order Lepetellida; family Haliotidae; genus Haliotis; species Haliotis cracherodii. Next base: position 5,989,470 of record NW_027266279.1, on the reverse strand, counting down.
AGGGAGAGTATAGTGAGGGAGGGAGGGGTGCATCTACTACCCTGGCAGACAGAGGGAGAGTATAGTAAGGGAGGGAGGGACGGGTGCATCTACTACCCTGGCAGACAAAGGGAGAGTATAGTGAGGGAGGGAGGGGTGCATCTACTACCCTGACAGACAGAGGGAGAGTATAGTTAGGGAGGGAGGGGTGCATCTACTACCCTGGCAGACAGAGGGAGAGTATAGTGAGGGAGGGAGGGAGGGGTGCATCTACTACCCTGACAGACAGAGGGAGAGTATAGTAAGGGAGGGAGGGAGGGGTGCATCTACTACCCTGACAGACAGAGGGAGAGTATAGTGAGGGAGGGAGGGGGTGCATCTACTACCCTGGCAGACAGAGGGAGAGTATAGTAAGGGAGGGAGGGAGGGGTGCATCTACTACCCTGGCAGACAGAGGGTGAGTATAGTGAGGGAGGGAGGGGTGCATCTACTACCCTGACAGACAGAGGGAGAGTATAGTGAGGGAGGGAGGGGTGCATCTACTACCCTGGCATACAGAGGGAGAGTATAGTGAGGGAGGGAGGGAGGGGTGCATCTACTACCCTGACAGACAGAGGGAGAGTATAGTGAGGGAGGGAGGGGTGCATCTACTACCCTGGCAGACAGAGGGAGAGTATAGTAAGGGAGGGAGGGAGGGGTGCATCTACTACCCTGGCAGACAGAGGGAGAGTATAGTGAGGGAGGGAGGGGTGCATCTACTACCCTGGCAGACAGAGGGAAAGTATAGTGAGGGAGGGAGGGGTGCATCTACTACCCTGGTAGACAGAGGGAGAGTATAGTGAGGGAGGGAGGGGTGCATCTACTACCCTGACAGACAGAGGGAGAGTATAGTAAGGGAGGGAGGGAGGGGTGCATCTACTACTCTGACAGACAGAGGGAGAGTATAGTGAGGGAGGGAGGGAGGGATGCATCTACTACCCTGGCAGACAGAGGGAGAGTATAGTAAGGGAGGGAGGGAGGGGTGCATCTACTACCCTGACAGACAGAGGGAGAGTATAGTAAGGGAGGGAGGGAGGGGGTGCATCTACTACCCTGGCAGACAGAGGGAGAATATAGTGAGGGAGGGAGGGGTGCATCTACTACCCTGGCAGACAGAGGGAGAGTATAGTAAGGGAGGGAGGGAGGGGTGCATCTACTACCCTGACAGACAGAGGGAGAGTATAGTGAGGGAGGGAGGGGTGCATCTACTGCCCTGGCAGACAGAGGGAGAGTATAGTGAGGGAGGGAGGGGTGCATCTACTACCCTGGCAGACAGAGGGAGAGTATAGTAAGGGAGGGAGGGAGGGGTGCATCTACTACCCTGACAGACAGAGGGAGTGTATAGTGAGGGAGGGAGGGGTGCATCTACTACCCTGGCAGACAGAGGAAGAGTATAGTGAGGGAGGGAGGGAGGGAGGGGTGCATCTACTACCCTGGCAGACAGAGGGAGAGTATAGTGAGGGAGGGAGGGGTGCATCTACTACCCTGGCAGACAGAGGGAGTGTGTAGTGAGGGAGGGAGGGAGGGATGCATTTACTACCCTGACAGACAGAGGGAGAGTATAGTGAGGGAGGGAGGGGTGCATCTACTACCCTGGCAGACAGAGGGAGTGTGTAGTGAGGGAGGGAGGGAGGGATGCATCTACTACCCTGGCAGACAGAGGGTGAGTATAGTGAGGGAGGGAGGAGTGCATCTACTACCCTGACACACAGAGGGAGAGTATAGTGAGGGAGGGAGGGGTGCATCTACTACCCTGACAGACAGAGGGAGAGTATAGTGAGGGAGGGAGGGGTGCATCTACTACCCTGGCAGACAGAGGGAGTGTGTAGTGAGGGAGGGAGGGAGGGATGCATTTACTACCCTGACAGACAGAGGGAGAGTATAGTGAGGGAGGGAGGGAGGGATGCATCTACTACCCTGACAGACAGAGGGAGAGTATAGTGAGGGAGGGAGGGGTGCATCTACTACCCTGGCAGACAGAGGGAGAGTATAGTAAGGTAGGGGGGGGGGGGATGCATCTACTACCCTGGCAGACAGAGGGAGAGTATAGTGAGGGAGGGAGGGAGGGGTGCATCTACTACCCTGGCAGACAGAGGGAGAGTATAGTGAGGGAGGGAGGGGTGCATCTACTACCCTGACAGACAGAGGGAGAGTATAGTAAGGGAGGGAGGGAGGGGTGCATCTACTACCCTGACAGACAGAGGGTGAGTATAGTGAGGGAGGGAGGGGTGCATCTACTACCCTGACAGACAGAGGGAGAGTATAGTGAGGGAGGGAGGGGTGCATCTACTACCCTGGCAGACAGAGGGAGAGTATAGTGAGGGAGGGAGGGATGCATTTACTACCCTGACAGACAGAGGGAGAGTATAGTGAGGGAGGGAGGGATGCATCTACTACCCTGACAAACAGAGGGAGAGTATAGTGAGGGAGGGAGGGATGCATCTACTACCCTGGCAGACAGAGGGAGAGTATAGTGAGTGAGGGAGGGGTGCATCTACTACCCTGGCAGACAGAGGGTGAGTATAGTGAGGGAGGGAGGGATGCATCTACTACCCTGACAGACAGAGGAAGAGTATAGAGAGGGACGGAGGTAGGGGTGCATCTACTACCCTGGCAGACAGAGGGAGAGTATCAGACAGAGGGAGAGTATAGTAAGGTAGGGGGGGAGGGATGCATCTACTACCCTGACAGACAGAGGGAGAGTATAGTAAGGGAGGGAGGGGTGCATCTACTTCCCTGACAGACAGAGGGAGAGTATAGTGAGGGAGGGAGGGGTGCATCTACTACCCTGGCAGACAGAGGGAGAGTATAGTAAGGGAGGGAGGGACGGGTGCATCTACTACCCTGGCAGACAGAGGGAGAGTATAGTGAGGGAGGGAGGGGTGCATCTACTACCCTGACAGACAGAGGGAGAGTATAGTGAGGGAGGGAGGGGTGCATCTACTACCCTGGCAGACAGAGGGAGAGTATAGTGAGGGAGGGAGGGAGGGGTGTATCTACTACCCTGACAGACAGAGGGAGAGTATAGGGAGGGAGGGAGGGGTGCATCTACTACCCTGACAGACAGAGGGAGAGTATAGTGAGGGAGGGAGGGGTGCATCTACTACCCTGACAGACAGAGGGAGAGTATAGTGAGGGAGGGAGGGGTGCATCTACTACCCTGACAGACAGAGGGAGAGTATAGTAAGGGAGGGAGGGAGGGGTGCATCTACTACCCTGGCAGACAGAGGGAGAGTATAGTGAGGGAGGGAGGGAGGGAGGGGTGCATCTACTACCCTGACAGACAGAGGGAGAGTATAGTAAGGGAGGGAGGGAGGGGTGCATCTACTACCCTGGCAGACAGAGGGAGAGTATAGTGAGGGAGGGAGGGGTGCATCTACTACCCTGGCAGACAGAGGGAGAGTATAGTGAGGGAGGGAGGGAGGGGTGCATCTACTACCCTGACAGACAGAGGGAGAGTATAGTGAGGGAGGGAGGGGTGCATCTACTACCCTGGCAGACAGAGGGAGAGTATAGTGAGGGAGGGAGGGAGGGAGGGGGTGCATCTACTACCCTGACAGACAGAGGGAGAGTATAGTGAGGGAGGGAGGGAGGGGTGCATCTACTACCCTGGCAGACAGAGGGAGAGTATAGTGAGGGAGGGAGGGAGGGGTGCATCTACTACCCTGACAGACAGAGGGAGAGTATAGTGAGGGAGGGAGGGGTGCATCTACTACCCTGGCAGACAGAGGGAGAGTATAGTGAGGGAGGGAGGGAGGGGTGCATCTACTACCCTGACAGACAGAGGGAGAGTATAGTAAAGGAGGGAGGGAGGGGTGCATCTACTACCCTGGCAGACAGAGGGAGAGTATAGTGAGGGAGGGAGGGGTGCATCTACTACCCTGGCAGACAGAGGGAGAATATAGTGAGGGAGGGAGGGAGGGGGTGCATCTACTACCCTGGCAGACAGAGGGAGAGTATAGTAAGGGAGGGAGGGAGGGGTGCATCTACTACCCTGGCAGACAGAGGGTGAGTATAGTGAGGGAGGGAGGGGTGCATCTACTACCCTGACAGACAGAGGGAGAGTATAGTGAGGGAGGGAGGGGTGCATCTACTACCCTGGCATACAGAGGGAGAGTATAGTGAGGGAGGGAGGGAGGGGTGCATCTACTACCCTGACAGACAGAGGGAGAGTATAGTGAGGGAGGGAGGGGTGCATCTACTACCCTGGCAGACAGAGGGAGAGTATAGTAAGGGAGGGAGGGAGGGGTGCATCTACTACCCTGGCAGACAGAGGGAGAGTATAGTGAGGGAGGGAGGGGTGCATCTACTACCCTGGCAGACAGAGGGAAAGTATAGTGAGGGAGGGAGGGGTGCATCTACTACCCTGGTAGACAGAGGGAGAGTATAGTGAGGGAGGGAGGGGTGCATCTACTACCCTGACAGACAGAGGGAGAGTATAGTAAGGGAGGGAGGGAGGGGTGCATCTACTACTCTGACAGACAGAGGGAGAGTATAGTGAGGGAGGGAGGGAGGGATGCATCTACTACCCTGGCAGACAGAGGGAGAGTATAGTAAGGGAGGGAGGGAGGGGTGCATCTACTACCCTGACAGACAGAGGGAGAGTATAGTAAGGGAGGGAGGGAGGGGGTGCATCTACTACCCTGGCAGACAGAGGGAGAATATAGTGAGGGAGGGAGGGGTGCATCTACTACCCTGGCAGACAGAGGGAGAGTATAGTAAGGGAGGGAGGGAGGGGTGCATCTACTACCCTGACAGACAGAGGGAGAGTATAGTGAGGGAGGGAGGGGTGCATCTACTGCCCTGGCAGACAGAGGGAGAGTATAGTGAGGGAGGGAGGGGTGCATCTACTACCCTGGCAGACAGAGGGAGAGTATAGTAAGGGAGGGAGGGAGGGGTGCATCTACTACCCTGACAGACAGAGGGAGTGTATAGTGAGGGAGGGAGGGGTGCATCTACTACCCTGGCAGACAGAGGAAGAGTATAGTGAGGGAGGGAGGGAGGGAGGGAGGGAGGGGTGCATCTACTACCCTGGCAGACAGAGGGAGAGTATAGTGAGGGAGGGAGGGGTGCATCTACTACCCTGGCAGACAGAGGGAGTGTGTAGTGAGGGAGGGAGGGAGGGATGCATTTACTACCCTGACAGACAGAGGGAGAGTATAGTGAGGGAGGGAGGGGTGCATCTACTACCCTGGCAGACAGAGGGAGTGTGTAGTGAGGGAGGGAGGGAGGGATGCATCTACTACCCTGGCAGACAGAGGGTGAGTATAGTGAGGGAGGGAGGAGTGCATCTACTACCCTGACACACAGAGGGAGAGTATAGTGAGGGAGGGAGGGGTGCATCTACTACCCTGACAGACAGAGGGAGAGTATAGTGAGGGAGGGAGGGGTGCATCTACTACCCTGGCAGACAGAGGGAGTGTGTAGTGAGGGAGGGAGGGAGGGATGCATTTACTACCCTGACAGACAGAGGGAGAGTATAGTGAGGGAGGGAGGGATGCATCTACTACCCTGACAGACAGAGGGAGAGTATAGTGAGGGAGGGAGGGGTGCATCTACTACCCTGGCAGACAGAGGGAGAGTATAGTAAGGTAGGGGGGGGGGATGCATCTACTACCCTGGCAGACAGAGGGAGAGTATAGTGAGGGAGGGAGGGAGGGGTGCATCTACTACCCTGGCAGACAGAGGGAGAGTATAGTGAGGGAGGGAGGGGTGCATCTACTACCCTGACAGACAGAGGGAGAGTATAGTAAGGGAGGGAGGGAGGGGTGCATCTACTACCCTGACAGACAGAGGGTGAGTATAGTGAGGGAGGGAGGGGTGCATCTACTACCCTGACAGACAGAGGGAGAGTATAGTGAGGGAGGGAGGGGTGCATCTACTACCCTGGCAGACAGAGGGAGAGTATAGTGAGGGAGGGAGGGATGCATTTACTACCCTGACAGACAGAGGGAGAGTATAGTGAGGGAGGGAGGGATGCATCTACTACCCTGACAAACAGAGGGAGAGTATAGTGAGGGAGGGAGGGATGCATCTACTACCCTGGCAGACAGAGGGAGAGTATAGTGAGTGAGGGAGGGGTGCATCTACTACCCTGGCAGACAGAGGGTGAGTATAGTGAGGGAGGGAGGGATGCATCTACTACCCTGACAGACAGAGGAAGAGTATAGAGAGGGACGGAGGTAGGGGTGCATCTACTACCCTGGCAGACAGAGGGAGAGTATCAGACAGAGGGAGAGTATAGTAAGGTAGGGGGGGAGGGATGCATCTACTACCCTGACAGACAGAGGGAGAGTATAGTAAGGGAGGGAGGGGTGCATCTACTTCCCTGACAGACAGAGGGAGAGTATAGTGAGGGAGGGAGGGGTGCATCTACTACCCTGGCAGACAGAGGGAGAGTATAGTAAGGGAGGGAGGGACGGGTGCATCTACTACCCTGGCAGACAGAGGGAGAGTATAGTGAGGGAGGGAGGGGTGCATCTACTACCCTGACAGACAGAGGGAGAGTATAGTGAGGGAGGGAGGGGTGCATCTACTACCCTGGCAGACAGAGGGAGAGTATAGTGAGGGAGGGAGGGAGGGGTGTATCTACTACCCTGACAGACAGAGGGAGAGTATAGTAAGGGAGGGAGGGAGGGGTGCATCTACTACCCTGACAGACAGAGGGAGAGTATAGTGAGGGAGGGAGGGGTGCATCTACTACCCTGACAGACAGAGGGAGAGTATAGTGAGGGAGGGAGGGGTGCATCTACTACCCTGACAGACAGAGGGAGAGTATAGTATAGTGAGGGAGGGAGGGGTGCATCTACTACCCTGGCAGACAGAGGGAGAGTATAGTAAGGGAGGGAGGGAGGGGTGCATCTACTACCCTGGCAGACAGAGGGAGAGTATAGTAAGGGAGGGAGGGAGGGGGTGCATCTACTACCCTGGCAGACAGAGGGAGAGTATAGTAAGGGAGGGAGGGAGGGGTGCATCTACTACCCTGGCAGACAGAGGGAGAGTATAGTAAGGGAGGGAGGGAGGGGGTGCATCTACTACCCTGGCAGACAGAGGGAGAGTATAGTAAGGGAGGGAGGGAGGGGTGCATCTACTACCCTGACAGACAGAGGGAGAGTATAGTAAGGGAGGGAGGGAGGGGTGCATCTACTACCCTGACAGACAGAGGGAGAGTGTAGTGAGGGAGGGAGGGGTGCATCTACTACCCTGGCAGACAGAGGGAGAGTATAGTAAGGGAGGGAGGGACGGGTGCATCTACTACCCTGACAGACAGAGGGAGAGTATAGTAAGGGAGGGAGGGGTGCATCTACTACCCTGACAGACAGAGGGAGAGTATAGTAAGGGTGGGAGGGAGGGGTGCATCTACTACCCTGGCAGACAGAGGGAGAGTATAGTGAGGGAGGGAGGGGTGCATCTACTACCCTGGCAGACAGAGGGAGAGTATAGTGAGGGAGGGAGGGAGGGGGTGCACCTACTACCCTGGCAGACAGAGGGAGAGTATAGTGAGGGAGGGAGGGAGGGGTGCATCTACTACCCTGGCAGACATAGGAAGAGTATAGTGAGGGAGGGAGGGAGGGGTGCATCTACTACCCTGGCAGACAGAGGGAGAGTATAGTGAGGGAGGGAGGGGTGCATCTACTGCCCTGACAGACAGAGGGAGAGTATAGTGAGGGAGGGAGGGGTGCATCTACTACCCTGACAGACAGAGGGAGAGTATAGTAAGGGAGGGAGGGAGGGGTGCATCTACTACCCTGACAGACAGAGGGAGAGTGTAGTGAGGGAGGGAGGGGTGCATCTACTACCCTGGCAGACAGAGGGAGAGTATAGTAAGGGAGGGAGGGAGGGGTGCATCTACTACCCTGACAGACAGAGGGAGAGTATAGTAAGGGAGGGAGGGAGGGGTGCATCTACTACCCTGACAGACAGAGGGAGAGTATAGTGAGGGAGGGAGGGAGGGGTGCATCTACTACCCTGGCAGACAGAGGGAGAGTATAGTAAGGGAGGGAGGGAGGGGTGCATCTACTACCCTGACAGACAGAGGGAGAGTATAGTAAGGGAGGGAGGGAGGGGTGCATCTACTACCCTGGCAGACAGAGGGAGAGTATAGTGAGGGAGGGAGGGAGGGAGGGGTGCATCTACTACCCTGGCAGACATAGGAAGAGTATAGTGAGGGAGGGAGGGAGGGGTGCATCTACTACCCTGGCAGACAGAGGGAGAGTATAGTGAGGGAGGGAGGGGTGCATCTACTGCCCTGACAGACAGAGGGAGAGTATAGTGAGGGAGGGAGGGGTGCATCTACTACCCTGGCAGACAGAGGGAGTGTGTAGTGAGGGAGGGAGGGAGGGATGCATTTACTACCCTGACAGACAGAGGGAGAGTATAGTGAGGGAGGGAGGGGTGCATCTACTACCCTGGCAGACAGAGGGAGAGTATAGTGAGGGAGGGAAGGAGGGGTTGATCTACTACCCTGACAGACATACAGAGGGAGGGAGGGATGCATCTACTACCCTGACAGACAGAGGGAGAGTAAGGTAAGGTAAGGGAGGGAGGGAGGGAGGGATGCATCTATTACCCTGACAGAGGGAGAGAGTATGGTGAGAGAGGAAGTTCTTAAGTACATTGTTCATTGCTCTTTCTTCACATTAGACGTCTTTTGTTTGTGAGTTGTTCATTGGTATTGTTTTGTATTTTGAGTTCATTATTTGTGTGTAAATAATGACCTCTTCTTGTAACATTCATTCTTTAATCGTAACATTTGGTAATCATTTTGTAGTCAAAACATGGTTAAAGATGTAATACAGAAAACAAAATTGTTTATATTGTAAATTTAATCTGATGAACAAAGAGTTTGAAGCCATGTTTTCTCTTTGAATACTATACGAAGATTGAATGAAGGATGCCTTTGTGCTTGTCCAGGTGGTCGGTGTGGCTGAGCCCAGAGAGTATCAAAGAAATAAGGTCAAGGACAGAAACAAAGTCCCATCAAGCAATGTCTTCACAGGTAGGACAGTGATCACAACAGTGTAGCACTGATGAATACTGCATTTGGTTGAAGAATACTTTTTCTCACTTTTTCAGCACTTTTCTCAGCACAACAAATAATGGAACCTGTTTTATTCTGAGAAGCTGTTACAATATGACACGGGTTGTGAAGACTTTAGTCAGAGACAATATATCGGTATATGGTCTCTGCTTTAGTCAATGTCTTGTCTGGCCACCGTATGGCGTTACAAGCATGACACCTGGCGGCCATCTTGCTTACAAATGATGGATTGTCTCCCTTGGAAGGCGTTGCTGCTCTTCCTGCAGTTAGCCATAGAAGCAACAATGGATCTAAAAAACTTGGCCTCATGACATTGACCATGTTACCACGGCTGTGTACAATGTCCACCTCTCACATGAGATTCCTCTCCACACCCCAACGCTCCCACCCCCATACCAATCAATTTCTAGGCAGCTCCATGAAGATCCGGAGTAGAATAGGTCTTCAGCAACCCATGTTTGCCGTTAAAGGTGACTATGCTTGTCGTAAGAGGTGACTAATGGGATTGGGTGGTCAGACTCGCTGACTTAGTTGATGCATGTTTTGGTATACCAATTGCTTTGATCAATGCTTATGATGTCAATCACTGGATTATCTGGTCCAGACATGATTATTTACAGACCACCGTCATATAGCTGGAATATTGCTGAGTGCGGCGTTAAACAAGAAACAAACAAAACAAACAATCATAGTTATGAAAAGTCATGTTTCTGCTGTACCTCTACATGAATGTATCCCCACAGACTGGCGTGAAGCGGTCGAGAGAGACAAGTTTGCTGACTGCGTGATCATCACAACAGTGGACCAAGACCACAAGGTATGTTGTCTGCATGTCCAAAACATCATCAAAGTGGGATATGTGCATCTTTTTGTTGAATTTTTATTCCTTTCATGGGGATTGGGGGCAGAAATCTCCATCAACCTATGCTTGTTGTAAGAGTGAGTGAGTGAGTTAGGTTTAATTCTGCTTTGAACAGTATTCCAGTTCCACAGTATGTCTGTTCCATGTAGAAGGAAAGACCAAAGTGACGCAAGTCTTGGCCATTTACCACTTTGGTGAAACCCACTAGAAGGGTATAGTGCTGACAATCCTAGAAAAATAATCGGCGTGAACCAGGATTCGAACCTACGATCATAGCTTTCTGCTGTGTCCAAGGGACGTAACTCTGCCCAGCTAATTGCAGCACCTTACACAAACTGGGCCACCAATTCCCCCCACTTGTGTTTAGGGATATCACCTGTGTGTGGAATGGTTGTCCTCTACATCCTTCATGATTCTCATGTTAGCATGGTATGTAGAAATGTACTTGTCAACAGAGTTGTCTAACGACAATCACGTTGTTACAATGTTGTTTTTGTGACCTGGCTACATTTGTGTCCTGGCATTGATCATTGCTCATGCCATCGGCCACTGGTTTGCCTGCAATTGTGTGTGGAGTAAATGCCATTCACTCACTACGTGCCACTTTCAGGATCCTGCCATTGCATTTGCCAAGAAGGGTTATCACATTCTGCTGGAGAAGCCCATGGCTGTAAGTATTTTGTAGGCTAAACGTTTCACACGTGGACATGGAAATCCAAACTAAGTGCCCTTGGCAGATAAATGTCAAGTATTTTTATTTTGTTCAAACTTTTGTAAAGTTTTAATTTTCCAACATTCAAAGTTTTTTTTAACACTGAGTTTAAATATTTACATTTAATTAAGCATTGTAGCCTTTTCCTCATTTTGAAATAAGCATACTATAACTTTGAATCCGACAACAAAACAATGTATTCCATTTTTGAATTCTAAATATTTTAGGCCGGTGCACTATTAAACAAAAGAGAGACACTCCTGTTGAAGAAAAAAGACAAATGTGAATAATTTAAAAAGAAATAAATTCTTATGTAGCAGGGCACCCACAGATGACATCCTTACCTTGTCAGCTTGCTGACTGGGTTAACCTCTTTGGTCATGTGGACAAGGCCTCCGACCTCTGATCAGAATCCCATCACGGGACTTGGAAATTTTATTGCCGCTACATTGGCACCCAACGTGGGGCTGAGCGCGTTCATAATAAATTTGAGTAAAATAAGCCTCAGTACCCTACTGTACAGCCTGGGACATGCCTTCTGTTGACGGGGAAGTATGTAGAAGGGCGTGGAGTCATCCCACAGATGACACATTTTCCCTGTCCATGGTTCAAATCCCATCACAGGAGTCGGAAATTTTATGGCCACTACACTTACAAGGCTTAATGCAATTTTATGTGCTTGCAATCCCTGATGTCAGGTTACGGAGGCAGACTGTCGGGAGATCGTGACGACATGCAAGCACCACAACGTGTGTCTGGCCGTCTGTCATGTGCTACGCTATGTTCCCTGGGCCAAGAAAATCAAGGAGGTCATCGTCAGCGGCAGGATAGGGGAGGTTGTCAATATACAGCACACAGAGCCGGTAAATACTTACCCTTCATAATAAACTTCATTATTATGCAAACAATTATTTTCTTCTCATTATTTATTTTTTGCTTTTTTACCCCAAAAAAATTAACGTGTATTGTTTGTAGGGACAGGAAATCAACCGGTCTGAAGCTTTGTTTGTAAACAATAGCTGATAACCCTTGAACAGGTACTCTGCTCTGCTTGCCTTATTTCACGAGAGAATTTTTCTGCTCAGTGACCACACAGCAGGTGTAGGCTTGTCATGTGACAGGATTTTTACTCTTGTTTGTAAACAAATGTACTTATTCTGAAACTAGAACAGACCGGCCTAATGCAAGCCTTTCGTTCTTTACATATTGTTTTGCGGGATTATATAGATATACTACGACAACTCCGTCAGTGAGGTGCATGACAATATAGCTCTACCCATCAAGGTGACTGTATTGCTAGCTCTCCGTAGGGCCTGAATGATGGCAAGTGGAGGAAACATACGCAAATGACAATAGTTTTTCATGTTTGAGGATATTTTCTCAATGAAAGCAATGTTTATCTAAATGTGTAGACTCTTCAAATATGAAAGAAATGCAAAGCACATGCATGGAACGAATGTGTACATGATTTAAAAACACTCAGAACTGTTGACGTACTATCCCTTTAAATGATGTGAAATTTGAAGTGAGAAATCAATGAGTTACCTCCCTTTCCATGTGACCAACCAAGCTCCTTCCCAGCCTGTGACACCTTCGTTACACTCCCGGGAGAGTGGGAGTGGCCATGTCAAGAATCTCGAAATTGGCCCTCTAACAACAAATGTTTTGACATTCATAGTTTTGTGTATTTCTTTTGGAATGCCATTATAGTTAATTTTTAAAAGGTTTAAGACTGATTTCCCAGACGTTTTGTTTGTTAAATTGGATTGGTTTGAAGTTGCAGACTAACAGCAAAAGCACCCAACTTCCCCATTATGTTCTAACCACAACATGAAATAGAAATGAAATATAAATTCAAATTGACAGAGAAAATAATTAGATGGGGGAACAGTATTCGGCGCCCTGATTTCATCACTTCTTTGTAAATATGGTTGTCCAACTCTCAATATCCATGTTGACTTCATGTCATTCTTGTGTTTGAGAGAGACACAAATTGATACATATTGTGTCAAAATGTCTCCATAATTATATACTGTATATTTGTTATACTTTGGAACTTATTTTACTTTGAGTAATACCTTTTCTTACAGTTTTTACTGTTTAAATGGTAAGGTAGACACAATTTTATGGATCCTTATACCGTTGTCAAGCAAGACTGAATGAGGAACATAGTACAGAAAATATACAGTAGGTGGAGGATTAACAGTAGCAACAATTACATACATGAGTGGGATAACATTGGTAAGTGTAGACAACAAAGGGATAAAACTGTCACAACATGATGGACAGAGAACACATAGGTAGAAGCTCATCGGACATGGAGCCAATTGAACAGGATAAGTGATTATTGCTTGATAAGTTCATAGTAGGCAGATGGGATAAAATAGCCTTGATCTCTGTTGATTGATGGCTTGTGGCAGCGAATATGGACTGCTTCTGTTAGTTTTCTTTAAGTGAAATCATGCAGGTTGTTGAAGAGGATTTGGACATTGTCCCAGTTGATGTAGTGATTAGGACAGTTGCTGATATGGTCCGAGATGGCTGAGTTACTGTCAGATTTAATGGTAGAGGTTTTATGATAAATGGTGCTTAGTTGCCACACATGGTGTCTGAATATTGCTGTTTGTACATATTTAATGAGTATATTTATTAACATTTAACAGGTCGGTTTCCAGCATTTTGCTCATTCCTTTGTTCGCGGAAACTGGCGCAATGCCAGCGAGAGTTCTAATTCGCTGCTTGCGAAGTGTTGCCATGACGTCGACCTCATCAAATACTGGTTTGGGGATACAAGATGTCAGAAAGTGTCATCCTTCGGGAATCTGACACATTTCAGAAGAGCAGATAAGGTATTGTCCCTACTTACTGATAAGGTATTATCTTCAAGTGCAAACTTACCCATGCTCTGTGTGTTTAAACTATCAAAAACAGTTTGACTGTTCAGGTTTAGACAGGCTGCTTGGACTAGAACCCTTCCCTTCAATGCAGTGCTTGCTTGATGATTTGTTTGTTGTTTGTTTGTTGTGTTAGTGTCGTAAAAGGTTGGTTGGTTGGTTGTTTTGCGCCACACTCATCAATATTCCAGCTATATGATGGCGGTCTGTAAATAATCAAGTCTGGACCAGACAATCCAGTGATTGGTATCATGAGCATTGACCTACTTAATTGGGATACGATGACATGCATCAACCACTTACGACAAGCATAGTTGCCTTTTAGGGCAAGCATGGGTTGCTGAAGAGCTATTCTACCCCGGATCTTCACGTGTCGCTTGCTTGTTTGACACAAGTTTATTAAAAACCTATCTTTTACTTTTATTTGCCCGTGTCATGTTGGCTGATGAAGTAGCTGTGCTACACACTTTCAATGCCTTTTATTTTTACGAAATTCAATTAAACACTGCGGGGAGAATAAAACATGAGGTTTATTCTACCTGCAGTGTTTTTTTGTATGATAAACAACGACCACAAGTTGTTTATTTTTTATGAGATATCAACATGATGTTCAGCCCCTTTTAGGATGATAATAAAATATGCAAGCCCATAGTCCCTCAACTGAATCCAACCTTGACATTGCTGGACAAGTCCTTTTTATGCACAGGTGGGTATTTCTCGCATATTCTCACAATCCTCACGTCGATTATCTGTACCTTTTCTCCCAATACCGATTGTCATATCTCTCCCGCTTATGGAGCTACATCTATTGGAAATAACTCACCAGACACTCCCCGCTCAAAAATAACATCCCTTTTACAATGTCATTAAGTGGCGAGCTCATGTTTGAACCCGGTTCGCCCTGATGTTTCTAGGTTTGTCAGCACCATACCCGTGCTTGTGGATTTCACCGAACTGGTAAACGTCTGAGACCTGCATCACTTCGGGCTTTCCTCCCACATTAAGCTGACACACCGTGATATAACTGGAATACTGTTAAAAGCGGCGTAAAACCCAACTCACTCACTCATGTTTGAATCTCCAGGAATGACATTATAGAACAATAATTTATCATGAGATAAACCACTCTTCGTTCTTCATTGTTCTGATATATGTGAATAAGGTATTATTAATGTGATTTTAGTTGGTTTAATACAAAATGTGACGTGTACATATGTATATGGCCCGTGAAGATCCGGGATAGAATAGGTCTTCAGCAATCCATGCTGGCCGTAAAAGATGACTTTGGTTGTCGTAAGAGGCGACTAACGTGATCGGGTGGTCAGGCTCACTGACTTGGTTGATGCATGTCATCGTATCCCAATTGCGTGGATCGATGCTCATGATGTCAATCACTGGTATGTCTGGTCCAGACTAAATTATTTTGCAGACTGCCGTCATATAGCTGAAATATTGCTGAGTGCGGCACAAAACAAGAAACAAACAACATATGTATACATTTGAAGTGAGACATGGAGAGCTGTAGGGCTGGGACGAGTCCAAATTTACTACCCGGGTACCCACCCCACTATTACCCGACACAACCTGGGTACTCGAAGTTTGTCTCAGGAGGTAGGTACAAACTATCCGATTGGAAAAAGTTTGATCGTAGCTCTGGTAAAATGTGTTTCGATACATGAATGAAACGATCTGGTGTATACACTGAAGTTGACTGAATTTTTTTTTTTTGTTCAAACATATAAAAGTCAGAAGGAATGGGCGTAGTAGTCAGGAAGAACTGTGAAAATGACTGACTTGTAGTTTGAACAGAGTTTTAGATACTTTTTGTCATCAAACAGTATGTCATGTCACTAACCACGGATCCGGGTAGTCCTATGGGTACCCAGGGTCCTACTCAGGACCCACCCGACCCGAGTACCCGAGTTATCCGTCCCAGCCCTAGAAAACTGTATTTAGGATAGTCTTTCTTCCAATCATGCAGTGGTTCAACAATCAATCTTTAACGGATAACATCAATCAAAGATCCATGTTTTCAGCCTGTGGGGGCTGCGTCTCGTTGCACTGACTGTCCCCAGGAGATCGAGACCTCCTGTCCGTACTCGGCCAAAAGATACTACCTTGATCAGGTCAAATCTGTGAGTTTTCTGAGGCTATTTGTATGAACATTTGGATAATAACCAATGAGAAACGATTGTTTGTTTTGTTTGTTGTTTACGCTGCACACAGCAACATTCCAGCTATATGACGGCCAAATGAGATACCATGGAATTATGGATTATCTGCCATGAATGAATGCATGGTGTAAGCCTTTGCAGAAGGAGTGGCACTAATGATGGGCATGGGCGGATACAGCTTTTTTGAAAAGGGGGGGTGCACAATTAAGATCTATTTATTGTCTTTGGTGGTAATTTAAACAGAAATAAAGATTTTTTCGAAATAAAAAGGGGGGGTGAGCACCCCTGCAACCCCCCTCTGTATCCGCCCATGATGGGCTGGTAGTCCTAAGGGAGAGACCATTTGATCTTCAGGTTGAGGAGGGGGCAGTATTTTGGTTTAAGATCAGTTTCTTTTTAATGTGTATGAAGCATGGCGTGGAGTCATCTCACAGATGACATCCTTACCTTGTCAGCTTGCTGACTGGGTTAACCTCTTTGGTAATGTGGACAATACGTCCGACCTCTGATCAGAACGTCCGTGGTTTGAATCCCATCACGGGACTCGGAAATTTTATGGCTGCGACATGTAGGAGATCAATTACTTTTCCATCCAAAACGGTGCTCAATTATTTTTTTTCGGAAAATAAATAAATAGAACAAACTGTATTCGTTGGACATTTTAATATAACCTACAGGAAAATGACACATTATGTTTTTACCTCCAATGCGAATCCTATGTTATTTTTGTTTTTAGTAACATATGGGCTTGATTATATTTGTTTATCGTTGCTCCATTACTTTCAAGTTGTATATCTGTGTTTCTTTATATCAATCATCATATTAAATCAAGAAATCATATGAAATGTCAACTCTACAGAGAAAATTCCCTGGAGTCAGCCTATTGTTCATGATATGTGAAGAATACATGATGTCATACCATATTTTCCTCAACTATGAACAATGTGACGTATCACTTAATCTTTCCAATTGGCAACGAGAAACTTGAATATTGGTTGCTAGAAGTAGCAGGGGACATAACTGGAACACTACTTTTTCACTTCAACTAAAAAAATTAAGAAATTATGATTGAACAGTTTTGTCCTCCAGTATAATGGGGGTATATATACCGATCAGTATGTCCATCCGTCCGTCTGTTTCTGTTTCCAGAGCAGAGCTCCGAAACCGTAGTATAGTTTTTGTTGAAACTTGCTATACAGATCAGTCTAATGGTGAACTGGTGCCTTTTGATGATTTGGGATCAATATTTTTTTATGTTTTCATGACGACAAGTTGGACTTCACTGGAAATGAGGGTGGTGCTCATTTCGGGAGCAGAACTAATAAAACATTGAATATTTCTACATGAAACATGCTGTACGGATGAGTCTTGTGTTGAACTGGTGCCTTTTGATGATTTGGGATACTGAAATACAGTCAAGTCCCGTTAATCCGACATGGCTGGATGCATATAATTATGTCGGATTAACGAGTATGTCAGATAAATGAAATTAAGTAGTATCAAAGTTCGTTGGTCATGGTTCACGAAAGGTTCTTCTGACGTGACCTGTAATGGGATGTCCTCGGCGTTAGCGAAAACTTGTATCTGATTTTAATGAGATTGAGGTAACCTAAGCATGTGATTAATCCTGTCTTCTTTATTTAAAGCATTAATTGTTTATTGTTAAAGTTTCTCTCTGTAGCTTTGTAATATGCAGCTACCAGCCGACTTGTCTCGCATCAAAACACTGGCTCTGTACTCGCAGGCAGATGACCACAGAGTACGCTGATCACTGTGTCAGATTAACGAGACTGATTAATGAGTGATTTCTGTAATTCGTTGCAAATTGGGTGTGTCGGTGTCGGAGTGCAAGACTGTCGGATTAACGGGTCTAGATAGCGCTGACTTAATCGGTTCCCATCATTAGTGTTGGATAAAGCTGGATTAACAAGACTTGACTGTATACTGAACAGCATTATTTTTTCTTCACTGAACTGAGGGTATCATAAGGCAATGAACCAAAAGTGGGGAATACCAGAAGACAAGCTCCATTTCCGACTTGCACCAGACCAGGTTCATTTCCTTAGAAATATTAAGATTAGGATATTCATTTCTTGAGACAAATATAACATTCATGTTTTTGTAGCCTGGGTGATATTCTGTATTATTTGGTTGCCAGGGGAACAGAGGCTGGCCGGTGTCTGTCATCACGGATGTCCCTGACATTGAAAGTGTCACCAAGGCCCTCAAGACAGGACCGTATGGCAGATGTGTATATGAGTGTGATAATGATGTTATGTCACACCAGGTGGGTCAAGGTGAACTTAAAATGAGGTCGAGGTCTAGGTCAACCTAAAATGAGGTCAAGGTCACAATACAATCTGTGGAACTGTCATGCTACTTCATATGTAACAATAAGTTCATTGTATCAATGTAAAGGAACATATTTTATGGCCTTTGGGAACATGTGAAATGGTAAAGTTTCAGAAACATATGAAACATTTTTCCTAGACTGTTTTCACTGTACTTTCTTCATTTTCACCATAGTTTGGACCTGCTTGTCTTGCATTTATGGCATGAAAAAATATATAAGTATAATTAAAATGAGTGAACAAGCTGACCTTTTTTTTGAAATTCTAATGCTGACCAAGTCTGTGACCAAATATGCAAGTGTTGAAAAGAAAAATGTACATTTGTGTTTTAAAGGAACACATCTGATAGCTTTCATAATAATTTCGAGATGACGCACAATCTGTTTTCATTTCAAAAGTCATACAGATCAAGCTGACCAGACATGATCCTTATCATACTGGGAAAGACTGTATCAGGGATTTGTTTGCAGGTTGTAAATTTCCAGTTTGAAGGAGGCGCAACAGCAAGCCTGACAATGATGGCCTTTACGAAAAAAGTGTGTCAGCGTGAGGTCAAGGTCTATGGAACAAGGGTGAGTACATTTCACATCACTACTGAGTGTAACGTCAAATCGGACAACTTTGAAATATTGGTACGATAATTAACAGACATGTTCAAATGGCTGACAACTATCTTTTTGTACACTTTCTAATTTCGGACTTCTGACATGGTCAAAAACGACAAATATTTGTTTGTTGTTTAACGCCACACTCAGCAATATTCCAGGTATATGATACAATTGGGATACAGTGACATGCATCAACCAAGTCAGCGAGCCTGACCACCCGATCTCAGTACCGGTAGTCTCAATAGTCCACTCTCACCACAAGCATAGTACCCTCAATCACTGAGAAAATAAGTATTGAATTATTCAATTATATTATTTAAGTTTAACAAAAATCCCAATTTTAGAAAAAATGATGAGTTTGTCCCAGTTTGCCTGACGAAGGCACTTGGTTTAGAATCATCAATCACCCTCATCAATCACCACCAATCATCTCAAACAGGTATGTTATAATATCCCCAGGATTATATATATAATCCCCGGATTATATATATAATCCCTGGAATTATTATATGATAAGCCAGGGATCTTATCAATACAACTTCCGCTTACACCGTAAAATATGAATGTTTCTCGCCAGAAATTTATTTTGCATTTTAATGTGATGAAATGAAAAATCAATTGAAATGTTTTCATTAAATTCCTGTGGATCAAACACACATCCTTTGTATCTGTAGCCCAGTGAGTGTACCACTAGGCTACAGAGGCGCTGATAAATCACAATGCTTTTAAGAATGTAAGCCTACTTACTGAAAAGCTGAAAAGCAATGACCAATGTAAAATAAGAAAAAAAGCTTCTTAACCCCCAGTTCTATTGCAGACTGAAGTGTCAGATATGTTTGTCTTTGTTTGACAGGGAGAAATCTCCTGTGTTGATGATGGCATCAAAGTGTTTGACTTCATAACAGGACAGACAAGTGAGGCTTGTACATTTATTGTCAAATTGTTATGTTGAAGCGGCCTCATCCTACATGCTGTTCCCATATTGAAGTGGTTTCATCCCAGATGTTATTCCCATATTAAAGTGGTCTCATCCCAGATGTTATTCCCATATTGAAGTGGTCTCATCCCAGATGTTATTCCCATATTAAAGTGGCCTCATCCCAGATGTTATTCCCATATTAAAGTGGCCTCATCCTGGATGTTATTCCCATGTTGAAGTGGTCTCATCCCAGATGTTATTCCCATATTGAAGTGGCCTCATCCCAGATGTTATTCCCATATTAAAGTGGCCTCATCCTGGATGTTATTCCCATGTTGAAGTGATCTCATCTCAGATGTTATTCCCATATTGAAGTGGCCTCATCCCAGATGTTATTCCCATATTAAAGTGGCCTCATCCTGGATGTTATTCCCATGTTGAAGTGGTCTCATCCCAGATGTTATTCCCATATTAAAGTGGCCTCATCCAAGATGCTATTCCCAAATGAGCTTCCTTTGTCCTATGATATAATTGATTTAATTTTACAATATTAAAGTTCACCAGTCAATAATTGCAGAGAGCTCTAGCAAGGGGAGATTACTCTAAGGTTTAACTAATACTTTTGTTCAATTTTCTAGCCAGAGAGGATCTAGAGCAGGATGACTTTGCCCGTCAGTGGGGCCACGGGGGTGGTGACTATCACCTCATTCACGCCTTCATCACGGCCATCAAGGTAACTTCTCCATGAATTCTCATCATTCTCTTAGTGTCTCACCTGGGAGACGAGCAAGGTAAATTGGTCTAAAAGCTGCAATTTGAGGATAAGAGTTACTGCCCTTTGCTATCCAAGGATCTCTGGTCATTGGTTTGAGTGCAAGATTTACCCTGACTAAGATCTTTTATGTATAAGCACCCAAACCAGGGCTTACGAGTTTCAACAAATGGTAAACGTCTTTGACCTGGGTGGGTTTGGGCTTTTCTCCCACATCAAGCTGACACGCCGTGATTTAACTGCAATGCTGTTCAATAGGTGTTAAACCAAACCCACTCACTCTAATGTCAAAAGATCTTCATTAGGGCTGGGACAGGTATCTTGGGTACTCGGGTACTCGGGTACCGGGTAGGACACTGGTATCCCCAGGACACTGCTGACCACTGGTTAGTCACATGATTATATTGTTTAATGGCAAAAAGTATTTAGAACTCTATGGTTGCACTATAAGGCAGTGTTCGAAATGCTGCCTGCCCGACCGTCCGAGACGGGTTAATTTCATCTCGGGCTGCCAGATTTTCAAATCCCCCTGCCCGACGGTCGGGTTATATTTCATATGTGAAAATATTCTAAATATTTCCCGATGATAAGCATTAATTCACATGTAAAGATGAATGATAAAATGTAACCAAAAAGAAACCCCGTTAGCTTTTAGACAACCAAAAATTTAGCCATGCGCTTATGCTACAAGGGCTGTGTCTATTCGCACGATATTGTGTACATAAAGAGTACATATTCCACAATGTACACGATATGGTTTAAATAACAGACAATTAATGACAATATGCACTATATCGTGTAAATAACAGACAATTTATCACAATATGCACGACATCGTGTAAATAACAGAACTTTAACCATAATATGTAGATATATCGTGTAAAGAATGAAATATTGACCATAATATGCACGATATCGTGGGAATAACAGCACACGATACTCGCACGTTATGGTATCACGGGTTATATTATTGGATCTATCAGCAGTGATTACGAACATTATATCGCTACATATATATATGTTTGCGGTTTATAGGCCTAGTATCTACACATATCAACACATTGATCTCGGCATTTGCACAACTGTTAGAACCAACAACACTGGTTTTTAATGATACTCGTTGATAAAATCGAATATAATAAATATTAAAAGCAATCATCTACTAGTATATCTATATGCATACAAATTAATATTTAATCATTTAAACATCTTATATTATTTACTGGGTATATTTTACATTATATTAAATGATAATTTATATGCCTCGTTAAAATGTAGACATGAATTGCGCAAAAAGTCGTTTTTGCTTTTTCCATGGCGATAGATGTGTGACAACCCTGTCATATATTCCTCAGTACGCAATTTGTAGTGATCCCATAATGACAATAACCTACAATACGTTGTACATATGCTAAGAAATAAATACCTAAATAACATATCAGAGTTGCCCTATTCAATTCTAATAAGAACGGTTTATGTATTCATATATCTGATGACTGATTATTGGTTTAAAGTTCCAAATACAAATTTTAAAATGGTTCTTAATTGAAATTTGTACATATTGGTGTCCTATTAAATAAAAATGCGATATTTTCGCAGGCAAATTATGACCAGTCGTTAAACATTTTGTCCATCCTTGGTGTTAAAATGATTTATGTTATGAGGCCCTATTTAGGAATAAGGATATTTACATGATGTATTCTAGGATATTAAATACAAATCTGACCTAAAAAGTGTTTGCTATTTCTTTTCTTGCATTACTTCATGTTCAATGCATTCGATTTAAAGTTTTAATTAAATTATCCTGAGAAACATATGATTAAACATATGATTATAGTGGGCAGGCAGGTTTTGGTCAGGGCTGGCAAGTATTTCAGCCAGCCAGTCCTGTGGTCTGGCTGAAATTTTTGGGAGTTTCATACCCTGCTATAAGGTGAGGTGATAAAGAGTGAGTGATTTAGTGAGTGAGTGAGAGACTCACCCACTTGGTTGATACATGTAATTGATCCCAACTGCGTGGTTCCCTAATCCTGTGTAATTTATCAAGATTAATTTGTGTAAAATCAGTGATGGTATGGTTTTGTCTGGTGCAACTAGGCTTTAATATCAACATGCACCTGGTGCATGTTAAAATCACATTCCTTTAATCGAGCCCTGACTGTCAAAAACTAACATTGCCACTGGTCTGCCTGTATGTACACTAAACGTGTCAGAATGTGAAGACGAGTGCCATGATTATCCAGTTATCTCAATACAGATCCAGCTAGCAATATTATGTTCATAGTATGCAGAAGCCTCATAAACAATTACATGGGATTAATGAAGGTGTATGTCATTGAGTCAACTATCACTACGTTAAGGTCTCAACATTCACAATCATTTGGGGGGCACGGGTGGCCCAGTCATCTAAGGCGCTGCGATTCGCTGTGCAGAGTTGCGTCCCTTTGGCACGCCAGAAACCTATGATTGTCGCTTCGAATCCCGGTTCACCCCGATTATGTTTCTAGGTTTGTCAGCACCATACCCGTGCTCGTGGGTATCACTGAAGTGGTAAACGTCTGAGACCTGCATCACTTCGGGCTTTCCTTCCACATTAAGCTGACACGCTGTGATATAACTGGAATACTGTTAACAGCGGTGTTAAACCTAACTCACTCACTCACTCACAATCATTGGATGAATGACATGGCACTATTCATGACTGCTCTCTGGGGAACAAAGTATTCCATTTTTACAGCAACTGAATTCCCTTCATTATCATGTTACTTATCAATTGTTGTTACCAATGCAAATTTGCTGTCACCGTTGTCACCATCTTCCCGAGGCAAGTGAGTTAACTGACTATGAAAGTCCAGTTTCCACCCTTGCCGAACTAGGTATTATGGAGTTAGATTTTTGCTGGACTAACGAGTCTATGCATAGTCCAATCAAAATCATGCACCGAAATCGAAATCCGGTTCGTAGAGTGTCATGCAGATTTCGGTCGACTGCAGGATTTGCAAAGCATGTGCACCGCTAACTCGTTGTCAACAGATATTTTCTAAATCGTTTCATGTTTTTAATCAAGGTGCTCACGTGATTTGATGCACTTCGCGATGTAAGACTCGTTTTATCACAATATAGATCTTGATTATCGATCAGATCGTCTTGATTGGGCGCCACCGTTTTGTTTGAAACAAATGCAAGTGATACGAGAGGTTGAATCTGATTGGTCAATAGGAGAGGCATAGCAAGGACATAACTCGTAATAGCCACTTGTGGCACTACGATCGAGCCCAGGAAATCCAGCCTAGTTCGGCAAGGGTGGAAACTGGACTTTCAAAGTCAGTTAACTCTCTTGCCTCGGGAAGATGCCATCTGTCATACTCTCTCCATCTGTCATCCATCAATCTGTCATACTCTCTCCATCAACTGTGCATCTGTCCATCCACTATCTCAATTCTTTTGTCCATCACGTCATGGTATGTCACTTTTTAATTGACCTTGACTTAAGACACTTAAGCATCAGAATTCATTGTGGGCAACCATCTTACAACATGTTCTCGGTTACAGGAGAATCGCCTTGACTTGATAGAGACGGGAGCGGACGATACACTTAACAGTCATCTTCTTGTCTTCGCTGCAGAGAAAGCTCGTAAAGAAAACTGTATTGTGACCATAAATCCAGATGGAACATTTTAGGAATTGGGTAAAAATCAAACTGCTGTGAAGGATATGTTTTTATCCTCAGGCTGAAGGTCCTTTCTATTGTTGTATTAATCAGGGACTATACACACAGATTCCTCTGAGTGTGTAAAAATCACAGCTTGTACAAGATTTGGTGTACCTGTTGTTCACCCAGCAGTGATTGGGCACTCAGGAACCATTGGCACAAAATAATTCATATCCTTTGGGGGAAGGTTGAGTGTTTTTTTGTTTTTTTTTACCATCTCAACCATCTATTAGACATTTCAGAATTTTCTTAGATATTCAGTATTCAAAATTGAATCTAGGACTCTATGAAAATATATCAGTATGAAATGGAAGTTGCCATTTTGAAACTAGTGCCTTAACGTTAAACAAGGTTCTTTCTGATTGGCTACTGTCGACTTCATCTTAGCATGTTTAGTCATTTCATTGGTCGTCACGGCTGTTCTGGCGAGACCTGTAATGGGATGTCCCCAGATCTTTGTGTGGGGTTAGCAAACTCTAATAAAAATCTGATTTCAATGGGATTGAAAAGTTATTAATTAAAATGTGTTGTCGGTTCCTTTAAACTTATTTGGTCCCTTGTCTCAGAGAGTGTACGTCTAGAAGGAGCGTCTGCCTGGAGAGCGGAAGTATGCTGGTTTGGGCGTCATACCAAAACGTTAAGGATGGTACCGACCTGGTGCCTACCTGGCACACAGCATTAAGGGGATAAAACAAGGAGTTGGTATACTGTGTCTGAGTGGGGTATCCATGGTGAAGTGCAGCATTTTATCTCAGTAGGGTAACACTATAAAACTGGCTTAAGTCTGGACTTGTACAAACAGTACATAGCTATGAATAAAAAGCTGATATAAGC
Source organism: Haliotis cracherodii (assembly GCF_022045235.1). Lineage (NCBI taxonomy): Eukaryota > Metazoa > Mollusca > Gastropoda > Lepetellida > Haliotidae > Haliotis > Haliotis cracherodii. The sequence continues at coordinate 5,964,574 of NW_027266279.1, read as the reverse complement.
TACAATTTACGTCTTCATAACATGCTACTAAAGTCTGATGCTGATTTTGACCAGCCTTCACAAGCTCCCATCAGAGTGCAAAGTTATGGAATGAGGAAATTTGGATGTTCCCCCTGGTACTGCATTTCATAAAGACAAAATATGATTTAGATAAACTGTGGTTGTTTGGTCATTTGGACCTTCTGATCATCTTCGATTTTTACAATTCATCTAAATACATTTGTCCTCCAGTTCATAATGGAACAACATAATGTTTACTCATTCAATAAATAATCAAGGATGGACGCTCCGGGACAGTGATGACTTTGTGTACACCTCTACCACAGAGGAACTCCAGAACCCGAACTTACATTTTGGAATGATGTGAACATTTCAAGTACATGTATTTGGCAAGTGTTTAACATGAAACAGATTATAAAAATGGCTATTTGAAATCACCTAATATACCAAACATTAAAATTTGATATTGTGATAAGTATCATGGAAAGAAAAAAACTCATTTTACCGATATACCGGTAATACTGCACACCCTCAGTTGTATATGATATATTCTCATTGTGGTAATAAATATTATACATATTGATATATTGTAGTAACATGTTTGTGTGAGTTGGTTCAAGGCTGTGTCTCATGTCAGCTGAATATAGCAGGAACCCTGAGGTGATGCAGGTCTCGGATGTTTACCACTTTGGTGAAACTCACAAGCATGTGTATGGTGCTGACAAACCTAGAAATGTAATTGGGGCGAACTGTGATTCGAACCCACAATCACAGGTTGCTGGTGTGCCCAAGGGACACAACTCTGAACATATTTCGTATTCACACTAACCCTACTCATTTCTCACCCATGAAGATCCCAGTTAGATTAGGCCTTCAGAGACCTCTATGTTCTGTAGAAGACGACTGGTAAGTGGCAACCAACAAGCTCGCTAACATGGTTGATGCTTTCATCTGAAGCCAAATATGTGGATCGATGCTCATGATGCCAATCACTAGATTGACCGGTCCAGACTCGATTATTTACAGAACACCTTCATACAGCTGGAATATTTCTGAGTGTGGCGTTTGACAACAATCAACATCAACATAATCTAATACAGGACAGTCAAACAGTAACCAGTGATGAATCATGAACAATCTTCAACAACCCATGCTTGCCGTAAGGGGCAACTATGTTTGTCGTGAGAGGCGACTAATGGGATCGGGTGGTCAGAATCGCTGACTTGGTCAAGCCCAATTGCATGGATCGTTGCTCATGATATCAATCACTGGATTGTCTGGTCCAGACTCGATTATTTACAGACCGCCGCCATACAGCTGGAATATTGCCGAGTGCGGCGTTAAACCACAAACCACCCACCCAACCAACCAACCAACCAGGACTCCTTTGTTTTCTGGTGTTTTCGACTCCAAAAATAGGTAATTTTTTTGTCAGATCACAGAATAAAAGAAACAATTGTTGTCACAGCACAGAATAATGCTGGTCTACCTTACAGTAATCCATATCTACCACACAAAATGAAATCAATGTCTTTCTGACATGTTAATTCATTAGCCAAGCAAAGAAAAAATGCGCTGGTATTCATATTTTGTGAATAGGTTTAAACTATCAATTAACAATCAATTTTTGAGTTTTAATGTCGACCAACGAGAATTATGTTGAAAACAGTGCGCCAAAACATGTCTCTTCTTTCAAGAAAACCCCGCTAAAGTACGAAACCAAGCGACAATATGTGACGTCACTCGAGTGCAGTGGAGGTTCAGACGAGGTAATGGCGGTCACGCCTTTATCACATTCGTGACCAACTCGTGTTATTCCGGGACAATCCGAGCAGGTTACGGAAAGGGACGAGTGTTGACGAATGCTTTTATCATGGAGTTTTTTCTTTCGGAATGTAGCTGAATTCTATTGTTGAAGACATGACCTACTGGTATGAAGCAGAATTTGAGTTTTGATTCACTCATCTCTCGAAATATCAGCAATACCATCTTAAGTGTTCGAAAATAGGGAACGTCATGATACAAAGAATAAATCCAATGTATTGTTTTACAACAAACGTATGAAACTGATTCTTAATCGTATTTAAAATGTAAAATGACCACTCACCACGTTTTGTTAATCCAGTTCCACCTAAGTGTTCGAGTAAAGTGTTGATTCCACACACGATTGTACATGTCCATTCAAGCTGTATAGACAACATCCACATGTGTGATAGTGACGTCAGCTCATGTGAAAACCCAGCCAAGAAAGAACATGCATGCACGCGCAGCATACCTGGTTATATAATATATCACCATCTCGATTGAGTGAGTGAGTGAGTCGGGTTTAACGCCGCTTTTAACAGTATTCCAGTTATATCACAGCGTGTCAGCTTAATGTGGAAGGAAAGCTCGAAGTGATGCAGGTCTCAGACGTTTACCACTGCATGAAACCTACGAGCACGGGTATGGTGCTGGCAAACCTAGAAACATAATCGGGGCGAAGCGGGATTCGAACCCACAATCATAGGTTTCTGGCGTGCCCAAGGGACGCAACTCTGCACAGCGAATCGCGGCGCCTTAGATCACAGGTGTTATAGCTATGTTGTGTCGTGTTATAGCCATGTTTTGTCATTTGATCGTCATGTCGTGTCGTGTTATAGCCATGTTTTGTCATTTGATCGTCATGTCGTGTCGTGTTATAGCCATTTTGTGTCGTGTTATAGCCATGTTGTGTCGGGTTATCATCATGTTGTGTCGTGTTATAGCCATGTCATGTCGGGTTATCGTCATGTTGTGTCGTGTTATAGCCATGCTGTGTCGGGTTATAGCCATGTCATGTCGTGTTATAGCCATGTTGTGTCGTGTTATAGCCATGTTGTGTCGTGTTATAGCCATGTTGTGTCGGGTTACAGCCATGTTGTGTCGGGTTATCATCATGTTGTGTCATGTTATAGCCACATTGTGTTGTGTTATAACCATGTTGTATCGGGTTACAGCCATGCTGTGTCGTGTTATCGTCATGTTGTGTCGTGTTATAGCCGTGTTGTGTCGTGTTATAGCCATGTCGTGTCGTGTTTTTGCCATGTTGTGTCGTGTGATCGTCATTGTATGTCGTATTATAGCCATGTTGTGTCGAGCTATCGTCATGTTGTGTCGGGTTACAGCCATGTTGTGTTGTGTTATAGCCATGTTGTGTCGGGTTATCGTCATGTTGTGTTGTGTTATAGCCATGTTGTGTCGAGCTATCGTCATGTTGTGTCGGGTTACAGCCATGTTGTGTCGTGTTATAGCCATGTCATGTCGTGTTATAGCCATGTTGTGTCGTGTTATAGCCATGTTGTGTCGGGCTATCGTCATGTTGTGTCGGGTTACAGCCATGTTGTGTCGTGTTATAGCCATGTTGTGTCGGGTTATCGTCATGTTGTGTCGGGTTACAGCCATGTTTTGTCGGGTTATCGTCATGTTGTGTCGTGTTATAGCCATGTTGTGTCGAGCTATCGTCATGTTGTGTCGGGTTACAGCCATGTTGTGTCGTGTTATAGCCATGTCATGTCGTGTTATAGCCATGTTGTGTCGTGTTATAGCCATGTTGTGTCGGGCTATCGTCATGTTGTGTCGGGTTACAGCCATGTTTTGTCGGGTTATCGTCATGTTGTGTCGTGTTATAGCCATGTTGTGTCGAGCTATCGTCATGTTGTGTCGGGTTACAGCCATGTTGTGTCGTGTTATAGCCATGTCATGTCGTGTTATAGCCATGTTGTGTCGTGTTATAGCCATGTTGTGTCGGGCTATCGTCATGTTGTGTCGGGTTACAGCCATGTTGTGTCGTGTTATAGCCATGTTGTGTCGGGCTATCGTCATGTTGGGTCGGGTTACAGCCATGTTTTGTCGGGTTATAGCCATGTTGTGTCGTGTTATAGCCGTGTTGTGTCGTGTTATAGCCATGTCGTGTCGTGTTATAGCCATGTTGTGTCGTGTTATCATCATGGTATGTCGAGTTATAGCCATGTTGTGTCGGGTTATCGTCATGTTGTGTCGTGTTATAGCCATGTTGTGTCGGGCTATCGTCATGTTGTGTCGTGTTATAGCCATGTTGTGTCGGGTTATCGTCATGTTGTGTCGTGTTATAGCCATGTTGTGTCGTGTTATCGTCATGTTGTGTCGTGTTATAGCCATGCTGTGTCGGGTTATAACCATGTTTTGTCATTTGATCGTCATGTCGTGTCGTGTTATAGCCATGTTGTGTCGTGTTATAGCCATGTTGTGTCGGGTTACAGCCATGTTGTGTCGGGTTATCATCATGTTGTGTCGTGTTATAGCCATGTCATGTCGGGTTATCGTCTTGTTGTGTCGTGTTATATCCATGTTGTGTCGGGTTATCATCATGTTGTGTCGTGTTATAGCCATGTTGTGTCGGGTTATCATCATGTTGTGTCGTGTTATAGCCACATTGTGTCGTGTTATAGCCATGTTGTGTCGGGTTACAGCCATGTTGTGTCGGGTTATCGTCATGTTGTGTCGTGTTATAGCCATGTTGTGTCGTGTTATAGCCATGTTGTGTCGTGTGATCGTCATGTCATGTCGTGTTATAGCCATGTTGTGTCGTGTTATAGCCATGTTGTGTTGGGTTATAGCCATGTTGTGTCGTGTTATAGCCATGTTGTGTTGGGTTATCGTCATTTCGTGTCGTTCTGCAGCTCTGTCGTTTTTGGCTGTATCGCAGTATCGCCATGTCGTGTCGCGATGTCTTGTTTGTTTGTTGTTAAACGCCGCAGTCAACGTTATTCCAGCCATAGGTCGGCGGTCTGTAAATAATCGAGTCTGGACTAGACAATCCAGTGATTGACATCGTGAGCAATGATAAACACAATTGGGATACGATAACATGCATCAACCAAGTCAGCGAGCCTGACCACCCGATCCCGTTACTCGCCTCTCACGACAAGCATAGTCACCTTTTACAGCAAGCATGGGTTGCTGAAGACCTATTCTATACCGGATACCCACGGGTCTCACTTAAAAGGCAATAATTAAAATATAGACTGAGTATTATAGATCCACAATTGACAGGTGTTTGCAATGACTACCTGAAATTGATATCCGCAGGAAATTATCAATAAGTCAGGGGCAGGTATCGACAGCAATGGCTTCTGTGGATGAAACTAATGTTGCAAGTGATCTCTGTTATTGTCTTTTGGATTACACCGGCTACATCAGGGAGATTTGTTCACAGATGTGTTACATACTTCTGGGGCGGTCGGGTAACCTAGTGGTTAAAGCGTTAGCTCGTCACGCCCAAGACCCGGGTTCGATTCCCGACATGGGTACAATGTGTGAAGTCCATTTCTGGGGTCCCCCGCCGTGATATTGCTGGAATATTGCTAAAAGCGGCGTAAAACCGAACTCACCCACTCTTAAAGCTGTTAATGTGGAAAATGCCATCTTTGAGATAAAGGTACACAATTCTATAGTAAAGAGAGTGAACTCCAATGTTCGAGATAACCCGATGTATTTGTATCTCGAATTCGAAATAAGCGGTATGATTTATGTGTATTTATATAGTGAGGCGTCAGATAGGGAGGATAGGTTCGCGATACAGGTACATTCGAGATAACGGATCTCGAGATAACGGGGTTGGACTGTGTAACTAAAACGGGGCTGGACTGTGTAACTAAAACAACATGTACTTGGGCGACTTCAAGAGAAGCCATGTTTGCCTTATTTATCGAACCAGCAGATTCATGGAACAAACGCTTATAATACAAATGGCATTTCATCTTTAGCCGATAATAAAAGTGACAAACAGGACAAACATGGCTGTGAGACGTTAAATAATCTGTTCTTACTCTCCACTACAGGGCCATGTCAACTGTCACCACATTACACGATGACTGTTTGTTGTTTAACGCCGCACTCAGCAATATTCCAGCTGTATGGCGGCGGCCTGTAAATAATCGAGTCTGGACCAGACATTCCTGTGATTGATATCATGAGAATTGATCTACGCAGTTAGGATACACTGACATGCATTAACCAAGTCAGCGAGCCTGACCACCCGATCCCGTTACTCGCCTCTTACAAGCATAGTCGCCTTTTACGGCAAGCATAGTCGCCTCTTACGACAAGCATGGGCAGCTGAAGGCCTTTTCAAATACAGATCTTCTTGATAACTATTTCGTTGTGGAATGAAATCAAATGCTAAAGTTTTCTGTTCATCTTCAAATATCCCACAATTACATATTGACATACAAAACAATTAAAGCAGAACGCTACACGAAAATAGTAGTATGTCCGTTACGAAATCAGTCCGAATATGAATGAAGGTTAAACTACGATGAGCACGGTCAGTCTAACGATACATACTTATGTCTAATCATCACCATGATTGAAGCTTGACTCCTTTGAAGGTCAAGAAAAGATTCTTGTATAACACAAACATTCAGGCAAAGCACGTGCATATTAATGTTCTTTCCGTGAAGCTGAATGCGGTTTCCGGCACAGTTCATTTCCTGAACGGGGGCACGGGTGGCCCAGTCGTCTAAGGCGCTGCGATTCGCTATGCAGAGTTGCGTCCCTTGGGAAACCTATGATTGTGGTTTCGAATCCCGGTTCGCCCCGATTATGTTTCTAGGTTTGTCAGCACCATACCCGTGCTACTTGGTTTCACCGAAGTGGTAAACGTCTGAGACCTGCATCACTTCGGGCTTTCCTCCCACATTAAGCTGACACGCCGTGATATAACAGGAAAACTGTTAAAAGCGGCTTTAAACCCAACTCACTCACTCACTCACTCATTTCCTGAAAACAAATGTATAAACAAACAGTTATCCTTAACGTTCCTCCGATACACACGGAATTCACGTGAACCATGAAGTTCAATCCGCCAAGTAGATCACAATCCTTGAACAGTTTTTCAGTCCAAAATAAGAGTGAAGAAAATGTTTTTATTCGGACATGAAATATTTCAAAACTGGTATTTCTAGTTAGGTCAATGATTATTATTATGATAACCACCTTTCGTCGCTTGAGTTTGTGTTTAATGTAAAATAGTTGTGAACAACCGCCTGCAAAATGATGGTTGACGGACTATAACATATGGCAGCTAAAAACCGAAAGATTCTAAAAGTCAATTACACGACGTAAGTAAGATATGAGATTCATATTTTGTTTCTTTTTATACATTATGATAATAGATCAGCTAGGTGTTTTTAATACAGCTGGTTCTCCTGGTTTCATAAAGTGTTAATTGTAAATAATCATTCCTAACATCTGAGTGAGTGAGTGATTTGGGTTCAACGCCGCTTTTAACAGTATTCCAGTTATATCACGGCGTGTCAGCTTAATGTGGGAGGAAAGCCCGAAGTGATGCAGGTCTCAGACGTTTTCACTTCGGTGAAACCCACGAGCACGGGTATGGTGCTGACAAACCTAGAAACATAATCGGGGCGAACCTGGATTCGAACCCCAAATCATAGGTTTCTGGCATGCCCAAGGGACGCAACTCTGCACACCCCCCCCCCCCCCCCCCACACCCACCCCACCCCACCCTCCCTCGCTCACTAACATCTGAGGCCCATATCCAAAGGCAACATCTTAAATCCGACTATAGTCACAATAGCAAATGTTAGTCATCTTCGATTATATTTGGATTACGATATTTACAAATACGCTGATGTAAGGGATTAATTGGTATAGAGTATCCGCCAATTTCAGTTTCTGGAGGGAGTGTTCCTGGCCGTAACACAACTAGAATACTTCTTTGATTTCTTCGTAAAATGGTTCGACCTTGAGAGCAATTTAAATTGTCTATACGTTATCAGTTTGTTACCAATCACTTACCTTCTATCATTCCAGAGTCATCTCAACCATGAATCATTACCTGATATAACTAATTTACCCCTCAGCTTTAAAATCTACCGATGAAATGTCAAAGACATCTAGTTTAGGAAGCTGTAAACCTTCACATAATTTGATGAAACGACTGTCCCATGATTTACGACATCCACGAGACCAACATTTTATTACGATAAGAGAGAGCAGAATTAAGCCGTTTCCAGAAGCGGATAGTTTCGAATTTGTGCTCAGTTTCACAAGAGAGCCAGCGGAGGGGAGTGACCTCAGCCTTAGCTGAATGCACTCAAGAGTGAATGTTTAAAGGATTGTTGTCAGCCTGCTCCACCGGCCCTAAAGTATATCGCTAGTAACAAATATCTTCCTGTAGCCATTTCACATGATCATGGTAATAATTTGAATATTTATCCAAATTATGAAGTTTTGTACACATATCGCAAAATGAAGAGTGAGCATTTTGTCCGTTCGGTGAATATCTGGCCTTTTCCCTCAATATCTCGGTATAAGCCGTGATATTCTGTTCCAGATATTTCAGATAGTTTCCAAGTTTTTTTGGACTTGAAAAGTCTGCAGCATTGATGTATGTTCCGTTCGGTACAAGAGAACCATAGTCAGCCCCCCCTCGAACAACAGGAACGATATTGTAGTTATATGTTTTGAAAAGTTTTTCTGTAATATAGTCGATACAAAGAGAATTTTCAAAGGACAAATAAAACCTATATTGATTGTCATATAAATGGCCACATTTTCTAGAACATTTGAAGGGCCCACATTGTCCATAAATGTCAACCGTGATGTACTTGGCAAGTTCCCGTACGTAAGATTCACGTTTGGAATGGGTTTTGCAGTGGCTCACAAACCAAAGAACCGACTTAGTTTTATTCAACGCAACCTTTGTGAAATTAGTTTGTGATGCCTTCTTCCTCCGCTGTAGCATGTCATACGGCAGCACGATGTCAGAGTCCAGACGGTACGTCATGGTCCAGTTAAATGCCTGACGCCATTGGGGTCGCAGGTAGTAGTTATTGTGATAGTGAACAGGAGACTCTAGGCCAAACATAATCCACATTTGATCAGCTCGCCGTATACTTGTTGGTGGTGTAGCATCCTTGAGGCCAACAGCGTCGATGATGACAGCATCTGCTTTAGCAATGTCTTCAGGATCATTCGAACATGTGCAGGCTTTCTGTGGACAGTCTTGGATACCCTGTATACACTGATTCACACCGAACCAAACTGGACGATTGTAAAACAAAATTAGTTTTGATTCGTTACCGCTCGTGTCGATATCATCGAGGGAATAATTGTCATACGTGAAGCGTTTTCTGAATCTACCGTTCGGTGTGGACGAAACTGGTCTAAGGAAGTATGGAATGGTCTTTGAGGCGGGAAAAACAAGTTTGAAAGGCGTTTGCACATCTGCTTCAGGATTTCGTGTTGATACATTACGAGGGTAAAACATTTGTGGATGCTTAGGAATAATTCCTGTGAAGTTGAAGACATCCGCCCTTTGCAGGGCAGACCACAAAGACGTTTGTTGATCCACAGAGATGTAGAACACACCAATACCAAAGATCACTGCAACGATGAGAAAGGCTACGCAATACATCAAGTATCGCGGCTGTGCATGAAGCTGTAACATGAAAGGTTATTGAAAAGTAAGATGAGTTCAATGCTTTGAAAAAGTGTATGTGGGTGTGTGTATGTTTGAGTGCATGTTTGAATGTGTGTGTGTGTGTGTGTGTATGTATGTGAGTGTCAGTGTATGTTTGAGTGTGTATGTGAGTGTGGGAATTTGTGTGTGAGTGTGTGTAAGTTTGTGAGTGTATGTTTGAGTGATTGTGTATGTGTCTGTGAGTGTGAGAATGTGTATGTATGTGTGTGTCAGTGTATATTTGAGTGCGTGAGTGTGAGAATATGTGTGTAAGTGTGTGAGTGTATTTTTGAGTGTGTGAGTGTATGTGAGTGTGAGAATGTGTGTTTGTGTGTGAGTGTGTGAGTGTGTGAGAAATTGGCAATATGAGTGTATGTTTGAGTGTTTGTGTATGTGAGTGTGAGAATGTGTATGAGTGTATGAGTCTGCTAGTCCTGAAAAACCCTCAGTGGGCCTGTTGGTCCGAAACCCATTAGTCTGGACCTGTTAGTCCTGAAACCCCCTCAGTTTTGGACCTTTTAGTCCGGAACTACCTTTGGGGTTAGAATTGGACCCAGCATACCTATCCTAATCGTAAGTGGCGACTACGTTGATTGTAACTTCGTTCAGTGGCATTTAGAAGTTGGTGTGATTAAGTAAGACAAGTTCTATGGATGAACAACTTCTTTATTACAATTAGTGCGACGTTTCGGTGTAGATCCGAACACCTTTATCAAGCAAGTGATGGATAGTGCTAAACAACATAGGTATATATACTTATGTACATCAATGTTTAAACAATAAATTGATTGATGGACACAGAGAGCTGATAAGATAATTGGAAGGCAGTAGCTGACTAATGGACACAGAGTCAGCAAGCAGACTGGTAGAGATGATTGGAAGCCAGTGGATTAATTGGATGGACATAGGGATTTAGCAATTAGGTGATGATAAGCAGGCGGGACCTTGATCCCTGTTCATTGCTGGCTGGATCCTTTGGAAAAGGATCAATCGTCTTGACCCAAATGGAACGCCCAGAGTTGTCCTAGCTGGGTCTCTTGGATACAGGAAAGGATGGGCAAACACAGTGATTACTCTGAATATTCAGGATATACACAACATGAACGAATTTGAATTCAACTGTGTCAAATCAAAGCTGTTGGAACTTGACAAAGAAAAGTGGCTTACAAGTCTCCATGATGACAGTGGACAGAGTAATGGAAACAAGTTACGGACGTATAGGATTTTCAACACATACCTGACAACAGAAACCTATGTAAACAAGATAATGCCAAGATCACAGAGAAGTATCCTTCCTAGCTAAGTTTCGCTGTGGAACTCTCCCTCTAGAAATAGACACCGGTAGAATATGGAGGCCATCTGTACCGCTGCAAAATAGAGTCTGTAAATTCTGTCACCATTCATGTGTCGAGGACGAAATGCACTTCCTTTTAAAATGCCCCTTTTATTCTGATTTTAGAATCTTACTGCTCGAAAAAGCAAATCTGGCCAACGCGACCGTACATGATGTAGATAAACTTAAGCTCTTGATGAATAACCCACATATACAAAGTGTTTTAGCTACAACAATTCTAAAAATGTTGCGCAGGAGGACGCAGACTAAAGACGTGCTAGTCTGAGATGTAAAGTCACTTTCCCTGAAAAGTAATGGTCCTCATATTATTAGATCAATAATTTCATTGAAAAGAGTTTAAAGATGTAAAGGTTGGAGTTATCACTCGTTATATTTGCTCACATTATTTCCTAAATTGAGAATTTAAAGACTAATAAGGTTACACAATGGCAACAGTCTAAACTATGTCTGCTGAAAGTATGATTTGTTATGCTCAACAGAAGATACTCTCTAATATTAACAGCTTGCAAGTATGTGCTAATCAAAGGGTTAAACAATGTCGGTGTTAACTTGCAGGTAAAGAAGTGTTTGTGGGTTACACTACTTGTTATATTGTATCACAAAATCTAGTCAACTGTGATCCCACAGGAAATAGTTTGAAGAGGTATTTGGCGGAGTTATCACTTGTTATTCTTGCTTACAGTATTTTCTCAGATGAGAAATTAAAGACTAATGAGGCTACACATCGACAACAGTCTAAAACTTTGTCTTTTGAATTTATCATTTGGTATTCTTACTAGAAGATATTTCCTAACATTTAAAACTTGCACGTATGAACTAATCAAGTGGTCTAATCATACTGGTGTTAACATACACATAAATAGGTGTTTTGATGGTGATTTTTCTTATTATTTTGTACTAAAAATAGTCAGCCATTTGGTAAACTGCGATCTTAATATGCACATATAATGTTAAAATATGGCGTCCAACAAAATTGACAGTTATGTATATGTTATTTGCACGTTACATCTTAATAAAATACTCTCTCTCTCTCTCTCTCTCTCTCTCTCTCTCTCTCTCATTGGCAGCAATTCTAAAACTAAAACTCTAAATAACCTCACACTACTCCTAGTCTACATGCATAAGCAAAGCTCACCGAATGCTAGCACTACAGCTTTAGCAAAAACAAAAACTCACAACTCTCTCCTTCGAGTTATTTCTCTTCCAACTAAGGGAAGCTACCAATTAAACACAACCTAAAACTCAATAGAAACTAACAACCTCTCAGCCCCCAAAATGGAAGGACTAAATATACTGAACCAAATTAAAAACTTCACAATCCTAAAATTTTAACATTTTGACCAGTTATCATTGTGGGCTCTTATTGTGTGTTTAAAAAGTAATGACCACGTATAGCCGTATAACAGCCGTTTTTTGTGCAGGTGAATCGATCAAAATCACGTGCACAGCACTATAGTGGCAAAAGTGTTTTTTCACGTGCAACTGGTGACGTGGCCATAATACCGCACGTGTTTTAAGCCATACTTGTTAGCAGTCATTAAAAAAAGAAGAAAAACACAAGAAAACAAAAGTCTTAACGGCCATATGTCATGCCACGCCTTTCAAATGTGCAACATGAACGTGCCATCGGCATGTTGCAGACGGGAACGTCCGTAGCTAAAGTCGCAAGGACGATGGGTTGTAGTCGACGGACTGTTTATGATTTACAGACGCGTCTACAGCAAACGGATACCACCGCTGATCGCCCTCGGCCAGGTCTACCACGTGTGACGTCACATGCAGAGGATCGTCAGATTGTCTTACGTCACCTCCGTTGCCGATTTTTGACGGCTACATCAACCAGAAATGAACTGTTTAGGGGTAGACTGAGTGCGCAAACTGTTCGAAACCGTCTGAGAACTGCTCAATTTCAAGCACGACGGCCATACTGCGGGCCGATTCTGACTCAATTACACAGACGTCAACGTCAATTGTGGGCACAGCGACACTTACGATGGACTCAGAGGAATTGGAATCAAGTCGTCTTCAGTGATGAATCCCGATTTAATCTTCGAATTGCTGATGGTAGTGCGAGTGTGTGGAGGCGCCGTCATGAACGTTACTCCCAGTGTTGTGTAGAGGAAGTTGACAGATTTCGAGGCGGAAGTGTCATGGTGTGGGGTGCTTTCTGTGGCAATGCACGTTCCAGGCTTATTGTCATCCGTGGCAACCTCAACGCTGCTGCTTACCGCGACCAGGTACTGGCACCAGAACTTCTGCCTTTTATGGCAGCACATGGACCCGGTTTGATCTTCCAACACGACAATGCCAGACCCCACACAGCAATTTTGACAAGGAATTTCCTTCAGAATGCGGGAGTCAACGTCATGGACTGGCCGTCAAGGTCTCCCGACCTCAATCCCATCGAACACGTCTGGGATGCTCTTTGCAGAAGTCTGCGCACTCTCCAGAACCAACCACAGAATTTGCAAGATCTTGGCACCATTTTGCAGCAACAATGGCGTCGTCTTCCCAATCATGTGTTCACAAGCATCACAAGGTCCATGCAGAGGCGTTGTGTGGCAGTTGCCAACGCACATGGTGGCCATACACGCTACTGAACTTGTGTGCCATCAGATTCTCGTGCTTGGGACTTATGATTTAAACTGTTGATGTTATTACAGAATACCGTAGGTTCTTGGAACAAATTATGGTTACCACCGTTAATTAAAATCCTTCTTTGGACATTAATGCTTAAAAATTACCTTCTCTGATACATTTGTCCGTTGTATATCATATATGGGATTACTTTTAAAAATGTGAAGTTTTTAATTTGACTGTGGAACGCCAACGGATTAGCCTCCCACGGCCAGGAATTAAAAGCTAAATTCAAACGAGATAAAGGTCCACACATAGTCTGTATACAGGAAACTAAATTCTCTACTAGATCTAAATTCACCCTACCAAACTATAACTCAATAAGAACTGACCGAGCCAAAACAAACCCAGGTAGAGCCGGAGGCGGCCTAATCATATACGCCAGGGAAGACTTAAACTACAAAGAACTAAAAATAAAGACACCAAACCTAGAAGCAAACGGTATTCAAATAACAAATAACAACCCAAAAATTAATATCATAAATATATACCACTGGGTAGAAAAACAGGTCAAACCTGAGGATTTAAACACCCTCCTCCAAATAAGCAATAAATATACAATCTTCCCAGGAGACTTTAATACCCACCACCCTACCTGGGGTATAGAAGATAAAATAGATAAACACGGAAAACTCATCTCAGAATGGATAGAACAAAATGACCTAATACTTCTAAATAACAGCCAACCTAATAGATACGACAAAATACACCACAAAATGTCGGCTATCGACTTAACGATATGCACCCCAGATTTAGCCTAAAGTATTCAATGGGAAGTACACGGAGTATCACTAGGTAGTGACCACTTCCCCATAAATATAACTATAGGAGACGTAAACATCCCAACGCCAGCCCAAAACAAATTTCAGGAAATTTGCAACCAGGCTAACCTAGCTGACATAGAAAGTAACGACCCCGAACTCTACTGTAAAAACCTAACTGACTATATAACATACGCAGCTAAAAACCTTTCAAAACAACCAACATAGTTCCTTGGTGGAACGAGGAGATAGAACAAACTAGACGTAAACGCAAATCCGCATTCAATAAAGCCAAACGTGACTTCAAACACCTAAAAATAGCACACGAACTAAATCACAAAGTACAAAGCTTAGTTAAAACAGCTAAAACTGGAGACTGGAAATGTTTTGGCGAAGAAATTAACCATCGTACAGACGCCAGAATAGTTTGGAGCAAAACCTACTAACATAAACAATTCAACACACCCCACTCAAAAAGCTAATAACCTAGCAAATCACTTCTCGGCCGTCAGTAGCAACAGCAACTTCAACCAAAAATTCCAGGAACAACTAAAATCAGAAACCAAATTTACCAAAGAGCCAAAAGATAATAATCTAGAAATTAATCTCCATTTCACAATGGAAGAACTACTCCACGTCCTACAAAATAGGCAAAAGGGCACAGCCCCAGGCTTAGACCTTACTTCATACCAGATAATTAAACAACTACCACCCAAACTACTCCAAACTGTTCTAAAACTCTATAACCTCATATATCTAAACGGACAGGTCCCATCACCTTGTAAACAAGCCCTGGTCATACCAATCCCCAAACCCAATAAACCAGCTGACCAGGCTAATTCATACAGACCAATCTCCCTAACTTCTAACTTATGCAAAGTAATGGAATCAATGGCAAAAAACAGGCTACAACACTACTTAGAACAAAACAACATAATAAATCCAGACCAAAGCGGTGGTTTCACTCCTGGACGCTCAGCCTTAGATAACCTCGCCCGACTAGAGCAGGACATTAAAACAGGCCAACTTAACAAACAGTTTACTACAGGCCTCTTTCTAGACTTCTCCAAAGCATTCGACATGGTTTGGCATAACGGGCTAAAATAGGTCTTAAAGGTCAAATAATTAACTATATCCAAAGTTTCCTAACAAACCGCAAAATCACCGTGGGCATAGACCATATCGAACCAATGTCCCCTAGAAAATGGCACTCCCTAGAGCAGCTTCCAAATCCCCACACTCTTCAATATTATGATTAACGATCTTTTCGAGGAACTATCCCCCAAAGTAAACACATCAAAATTCGCGGATGATGGAGCCCTCTGGATCCACACTAAAAGCATTAAAATGGCCCAAAACTTACTACAAAAATCTCTAAATAAAATACTAAAATTGTCTGACAAATGGGGCTTCTCCCTAAACTCAGAAAAAAACCTTAGGAATAGTATTTAAAAACAAAAATATGCAAACTAGAATCCAGTATCAGGCCCTAAAACTAATCACACGAACTCAACATGGCACCTCCTCCACCTCACTCCAGGCCTTAACAGGAGAAATGCCACTTAAACTACGTAGGGAACAACTTACCCTAAACTTCTGGGCCGCGTCCCAATCAAACTCTCTAATCGAAGACTTAATAAAAAACAATGTTAGCCCTAGAAACCAAGCCCTAGCCCGAAAAAATCCACTACTTACTCCAATTTCCAAAAGAATAACCAATTACCTAAATGAACACAAAATAAATAATCTTAAACAAAACAAAATATCACTCCAAAACTTAAAATACCAAAAACAGACACAACACTAGCCGATACACTAAATAAACAGACCAACCCTAAACCAACCGCTAAAACCACCACACTAGCATGCATACACGAAAATTGGCCAAATTGGTGTCACATATACAAAGACGGATCCTCAGATCCGATCTCAAAACAGACGGATCCTCAGATCCGATCTCAAAACACACAGGTTTCGGAGTCCACATCGCACAACCAACCAAAAACACACAAACTTACCGACTCCCAAACAACCAATCCATATTCACGGCCGAACTCATGGGCATGGCCTCAGCACTACACAATCAGCAATCTAACAAACACCAAAAAATCCTCATCCTAACCGACTCTCTCAGTGGACTACAAACCCTCAAAAATATAAACACTAAAAACCGCCCAAAACTAATAAATCAAATACTCAAAAGCTCAAACAACTTAACTAAGGCAGGTAAACAAATAGAGTTCATTTGGATCCCCGCCCACGTAGGAATCTTTGGAAATGAAAACGCAGATAAAGCAGCAAAATTATCCCTTAAACTCCCAGAAATAAGGACACAACAGGAAACTGCCCACTTTGCAAACAACAAGAAACACCAGAACAAGTACTCATTCACTGCACACACTACCAAACACACCGAACAACACTAGAGACCACCCTAAATCTTAAAACCGAACTTACACTAGAATCAATCCTAAATCCACAAAATAAATTAGAAATATTCAAAGCCTTAGGCATATACCTAATTAAAACAGGACTAATTAGTCGCATTTAAACCCCAATAAAATATTAAAACCAAAACTACCTAATCTAACAACCACCCAACACACACAGCTCCCTTAGTTCGTCCTCCACCCACTCTGGGCATTCATTCCAAATCTCAAAATGACTATATAAGCAACCCCTAAAACCCCCCTCCTGGGTTGCACAAACTCACTTTTCCCCTTTTCGGAAACACATTAAATGGCCTGGCCGGGCCCGTGTGCGACATACGCTTGCAGTCGGAAAGCGCACGTTAAATCCCCAATAAAAGTAATTAAGTAAGTAAGCACTATCCATCACTTGCTTGATAAAGGTGTTCGGATCTACACCGAAACGTCGCACTAATTGTAATAAAGAAGTTGTTCATCCATAGAACTTGTCTTACTTCATCACAACTTCTAAATGCCACTGAACGAAGTTACGATTAGGATAGGTATGCTGGGTCCAATTCTAACCCCAAAGGGAGTTCCGGACTAAAGGTCCAAAACTGAGGGGATTTCAGGACTAGCAGGTCCAAACTAGAGGGATTTCCAGTCTAACAGGTATAGACTAAGAGTTTTTCAGGAACAACAGTTCCGAACTAAAGGGGGTACCGGACAAACAGGTCCAGAGAAAGGGGGATGTCGGAATAACACGTCCAGGCAAAGTGGGTTCCGGATAAATACGTCCAGACTAAGGGGTTTAACGGACGGGCGGGTCCAGACTAAAGGCGTTTTCTGACTAACGGGGGCGGCGGGGTAGCATGGTGGTTAAGGCGTTCGCCGCGGGTTCGATTCCCCACGTGGGTACAATGTGTGAAGCCCATTTCTTGTGCCCCCCCCCCCCCCCCCCCCCCCACACACACACACCCCACACCCCCACCCGGCCGTGATATTGCCCGAATAATGCTAATAACGGTGTAAAACCATACTCACTCACTACTGTCAGTACATTTGAAATAACGCGCATGCAAATTCAACATGTCAGAATTAAATGTTGAGAAGTGTTTGTGTGCATTGTTTCCATTTGGATGGGAAGCCATGATCGCATCTCATTTAACTGAGTCTGAAACTGAGTATTCCCCTTTTTCATTTCCAGTATAAATAGAGGGGTTGACATGTACACGCACTTGCATCTACGTCCACACCAACACTCACCTTGTAATGTTGAAATGCCATTTTGTAGATCCTTTAACAAAGTTAAATACACGACTATATATACCTCCCTATATACTGACGACAGGTGAGTTGTCCTTTACGATCCCGTGCAAAGCTGATGTGATCGACATATGTTTTTACACATCTATGTCAAGCTAAACCAACACATCTGCGTCTGCTTCGTCCCACATGGTTTATCCTTCCAGCTGTGTTTGATTGAACGATTAACAATGTCAATAATATGTTAAAAGCTTTAAAATAATTTATTGCAGAGAGTCGTGACGTCACCCGTTCCAAACATTCCATTTGCAGTGACAAACGGCAGAAAATGGCGGCTACGGCAATGTCATTCACTTGAAATATAAGTTACACCCAGTAAAGTTAGCGTTGGGAAGAAATCCACATCCGGCTGATGCTGGAAATGGATTGATATTAACCTTCTGTGAACTTTGGATGTGTGTTTGAGTCATAATACTGCTGCTGATGGCGGTGATTACCGTTTGAGGCGGCGCGGTTGGACTTACCGAAGCAATACACGACAGTGTGGAGCTCAGTGATTTCGAGCTTCTCTGTTTAAGCTCCGAATGGTGACCAGACATACATATGATCTGTCTGGCTTCAAAGCATGAATCGATGTCGCTCTCAGTTTTCCCAAATGATATGTAATGTTATATTTAGACATTGAAAAATCCCCCTAAAGTAGTTATGTATGTCTCCGCTCGATTGACAACGTAATCACAGAAGCAGCTGACCTCGGCCAGGTGAACTCTACCAAGCTGTCTGTCGTTAAGGATTGACTGACAGTTGTATTTCTTTCGGTTTATTGAGGTATGAATCGAAAAACCGATGTGCAAACAGAACCCGCTACTACGCGGATTCACAGTCAATGCTTATAAATAAATTCGACAACGTAGAACATGTTTTACCTACAATAGTCTAACAAAAAACAGTTTTTTATATCAAAGCAGACAAAGATGACGAGATTGATAAACATTCCAGGTGTAGGAATACATACTGTGGCATGACATGAATCAGGTGATCGTTTAATTTACGCACAATACACGACAGTGTGGAGCTCAGTGATTTCTTTTGGTAAGTCGAACATTCTCTGTTATAGCTTCGAATGGACGCTTCATTCGGTGACCCGACACATACATGAGCTGTCATCCTTCTTAGCCTGAATCGATGTCGCTCAATGTTTTCCCAAATGATTTTTAATGTTATTTTTAGACATTGAGGAATCCGCCTAAATTAGTTCTGCATGTCTCCGCTCGATTGACAACGTAATAACGTGACATACTGACGTTCATCGGGAAATAAATAAATTTTCGTTGTGCGCGTTGAAATTCCTGCATTCTGATTAGCTGAATTGGTCATGTGTTATTGGATTCATTTAGGAGATAAACCTACTGTGTTTTGATGTAGACCCACTGTAGAGTAGATACCTCTCTATTTTGATTTTGAGCCGAGCGCTTTCTTTCCATTCTACCATGACGGCAACATCCCTTTTGAAAACGGCGCACCTTGGCAACGCGTGACAACACAGGCACACAGGTCCGCAATCTTAGAACATTCCGAAAAGTGGTCACAGGTAATTATATATCATAAGAAGGACATTAAAACAAACTTTTCTAACTTTATATTTATTTTAGTCATTAAAAATGCATTAAAGGGATACCATACTGATTTACAAATGCAATGTGAATAAAGTTTACGTCTTTTCTCTTCAGATGTTACTTGGTATTTGATACTTAAATGGTTGTTTGTTGGTTGTTTTGTAGTTTAACGTCGCACTCAGCAATATTCCAGCTATATGACGGCGGTCTGTAAATAGTCGAGTCTGGACCAGAAAATTCAGTGATTAATATCATGAGCATCGATCCACGCAATTGGGATCAATGACAAGCATCAACCAAGTCAGCGAGCCTGACCACCCGATCCCGTTAGTCGCCTTTTACAAGCATAATCGTGGGGGGAAAACCTGCTCACATCCCTGATATTTTGTATGTGCATAGTCATCGTGGTGGAATTATTAACGATTTTAAAAGCAAGTTGAGCTCAGCCTTATATCGTTTGCAAAGTCAAGAAACTGCGACTATAAATGTATTGTACAACAGACGCAAGAAAATTAAAATATGTTACAAATACAAATCAGTAGCAAGGGGAAGATGAATACTACCTGTACTTTTTAGAACAAGAAATTGACGTATTAAGATTTAATGAATATTCTTTTACTTATGTAAATGCAAATTGTTGTTTTGTGTTTTCTTATCTACAATTCAACAAGGAACAAACCTTGCTTAAACTTAAAACAAATATTCAATCAGTGTGAGACTCTGGTTATTGCGCAAAGAAGAATCCAGTACCAATGAAAGTGAGCAGCATGCAATCAAAAATATTAAAACTGACCCGAAAGCAATTATATATTACAATAATAACAATCAGGCCGTCAACATAATGACGGTTTCAGTGGGCACATCGCAGTATTTGAAGAGAAACAATGATAACTTCATACTTATACTCATACAAAATGAACTCTTATATTTGCACAGTAATTGAGTTCATGCTTTCAATGGCAGCTTCAAGATATTGAATGAAATATATTGTGTATGATTAAAATAGATGAGAAAACATCAGCATAGCTCATTTCGTATACAGAATACTAAATGATCCCCCGTGTCGTACCATTTCTAGGAAACGAGTGAACAGGTTGGTATCAAGTGTTTAGTTTCGCGAGGTTTATAAAACATGGTATTACACATACAGGCTCGTTTCGTATTTTATTAATCGCCTCCTTTATGCAAACTCAGTTATCGAAAACGAACAGATAATTCCATGCTTTGGTTTCCTGCGTGAAGGAAGATACATTTATTTAATGTTTACTAAATTAAATTATTAACTTATCGTCCCACCAGAATTTACATGCTGCATTTGTTAGCAGTTTAGGAAGTTTTACACAGCATCTTGAAAATGAACTCAGAGCTCCAGATAAGCTGCGTATCTGCGTGAAATACGCATCAGAAATGCAGAAATACGCAGTAAAATATAATCCAAGCGTATCAAATACGCAACGAACATTACAGATACGCTACAAAAATAAAACTTGTGCGTATCATCAAAATATTGTGAAGTAACCCTGCGTATTCGATTAGCAAATCAGCAACTTATTTTGAATTATAAACGGGCATTCCGTCAACCTTGCCAAACTCCACGATGACAGTTACATCATGATCATTTGCCATCACACTTTCTTGTGGAAGTATCGTGGTATTTTTGAGTCCTATAAAGCTCTCGAATCCACACGACACCAGTTTGCAGGGACTAGATGAATAGTGTTTTTAAATATTTAACTTAAATACCCACATCTGTAAAAACTAGTGGGTAACAGAAATTTGAATACGCAGATTGAATTACTGATACCCAATGATTTTAAAATGCATGGGTAAAATACCCACAACACCAAAAGCTTATCTGGAGCTCTGTGAACCAAAAGAAGAAGAAGGATAATTTATTTATGTGTCACTATTTAAGCACCCAACCACTTTGGCTTACGAGACACGGTAAAACATGTGGAGGATCATTTTTTTTATAAATAGCACAGGTGATAGCATAAGTAGACATCACAAATTTACAAACCAGTATCTACCACAAAATGAACAAAATACATGTGCACACCCCGTCACATAAACATGTGTATGTACACCCATAGACGTACCACTAACACACACTTACGCAAATATACACATTCACAGTCACTAACCCACCCACATATATTACATTACGTTTCAGAAACTAGTAATTTAGATCTTGAAATCAGAACATTCATACATACATAATAATCTGACACATTCTTTCAAATACGCTACATAAAGCCCCACACCCACACCCAATCCTCTTGGGACTCATGTGTGTGAGTAGGTATTACCCTTAAGCAACGTGTCAGTATTATAGCAGGATTAGTGTATTAGAACAACACTGCTACCGGTAGTGTTGGACATGCTTACCCTTTTTGAAGATGTACTCTTTCTAATTCGACATGAAACGGATTATATCACAATCTTTGTAAACAATGTCATTTAACTCGAAATTAGTTAATTAGTCCAGCTAACCTGCAGTATACTTGCTTATTACTTATTAAAAGGGTTTATGTCCGCTTCACAGTTAATGTATTTCGCGGACGGGGGAGGTGGGAAAAAATAAATATAAATCATATGTGAATATAAGTAAATCACCATACCCAAAAAAACTGTACATGGAGGGTCGGAAACCTAGTACTATGATATTTATGCTGTAATGTATACATCTTTTGTATTTAAAATTTAAAAATATGTTTTTAAATTTGAAATGAGTAAGAATAATGAGGGGAGGAGCCCTTCCGCTCGTGGGGGCACAGGTCATGGGAGGAAGAAGAGGAAGAAGAGGAAGAAGAGAGATATCTTCTCTTCCAACACTTCCCCCCGCCCTTCACCAACGCCGACCAAGTCATAGGAGAGCCAGACCGCCACACCACAAGGCCCCTCCCTCAACCACAGCCACACCCAGACCTCCCCGGAGGTGCCAGGCCCATCCCTCAGCGACATCCATGCACAGACTGACCCCCTCGAGACCACGATAAAAGATATACCGCAACCCTGATGATCTTGGACTCCACAAACGTCAGTTGTATGATCATGGAATATGTGGATGCGGTCTCGCACCTGACTGGGTATTTAACATTGTAAAATGTGTAAAAATAAAATGTGTCATAAAGTGAAATAAAATGTGAAAAATATTTTAAGTTTTGTTTTCAATTTTAGTGAATTACTAGTAGAGCTTTAGCGCTTCCGTTTGGTAGCAGACGACACAAGTCTGCAGGGTAGGGGACCAGACTAATCCTATTGTTAAAGGATTATAAACTTGCCAATAATTGGTTATGTAATTACCTAACAATAGGTGCCTGGTAAGTGAGGTACCCCGCCGACGCCGTGCCTTCAACCGCTTGACCCCACCCCCTCCAACCAAGGCCTAAACTTTCCATATTATTACAATTTCTTATTATTTCCCACCCAGCCAAACCCAACTCCATAGCTTTTTTAGATTAGGTCTGTAAACTTTTATGTTTGTTTTGGTTGCAGGTCTTACTTATTTTTTACGCCTTTTCACCTCAAAACATAAATGCAACCCCGTGTGCGACATATGCTCAAGTGTAATTTATTACACGCGGAAAGTGCACGTAAAATCTCCAGTGTGATGCTGCTGCTGCTGCTGCTGATGATGATGATGATTATATTTGGGAGGTTCTGAAATTGTTTTATGCCGTGGATAGGTAAACTGCGTGATAAAGACGGGATGTGGTAGGGCATGGGGTTGAGATTTTTAAATACAGTTTAGAAGTGAGCCTGATAGCAGAGTTTGTGCTTGTAGAAAGTACGGTTTGGTGAGAGGGTGATAGTTTTCTTTAATAAAGTGTGCTGAGCTGTTTTGAATAAATTGGGGAGTTAGTTGGAGGCCCTGGTCCTGAGTTTCTATAAGTAATGAATTTAAATCCTGGAGAGAAAACATTTGGTGATCAAAACGTTCCCTTCCCAGGTACTGGACCATGGTGAAGGTTGCGCGGTCATGGGAGCTTCGGTAGATTTCAGATGCCAGGGGCTTGGAGAGATCTGGGTGGGGTGGTCGGTTTGGGTGGGCTGGTATATGATACCGGTTCCTTTTTAGGAGTGGTTTGGTTGTCTTTAGTTGAGGGGTGTGGGTGTGTGGGTGTGTGGGTGTGTGGTGAGTATCCTGGGTTTGGGTGGAGCTGTCTATCAGGGTAGGATTGGTGGTAGGGGTGCTGATTCTTTTCCTCCTTTTTGATCCTGAGTAATAATAATTACCGTGACCGTGTCTATGGCTTAGCTGTCACTGGATTGGGTATTTTGATGGCCAGTGGAGAGATGGTCGGTGAAGAGGTGGTCGGTGGCTTGCTCTTGGTGTTGGGGTTGATGTTGGGGTTGATGTTGGGGTTGATTTTTCCGGGTCCTTGATGTTTTAGGCTGGTTAGTATCAAAGCCGATCGTGATGGCCTTTGTGCCTGCCTATAGGTCCGCATTTAGGGTGTAGTTGGAAACTCTGAACGCCAGTAGTGGAAGGAGTACTCCTACCAGATCCCTGGGTAGTGGGTTGTTGATGTTTCTAGTTTGACGATGACAGTATGTGTGAACACGAGACGACCACGAACATCGAACGAACGGATACTGACGACGAACCGTGCAGTGTACTGCTTACTTACTTAAATTGGGAATTTAACGTGCGCTTTGCGACATATGTGTATTTCGGGCACGGGCCCGCCGGGCCATTTAGTGTTTGGTCGAAAAGGGCATTTCCGAAAAGTTGAGGCAACCTAATTCATTTATCTATACCATTTATTTATACCAAGTACGAATGCATCAATCCGCCCGCGTTGTATCTACTTTATTTATTTTTATTATCATTATTTTTTTAAATATTTCTTTTTATAGTAATATCAATATTATTATTTCACAATGGATACACTTGTATTTTAATGTGTCTCATAAGCCTAATAAGGCTGGATCGATGTACATTGACACATATTATGTCAAATGTTTTTACCATGACTCCTTGTCTCTCAAAAGTGGTAAAATAACAGCGTAATAACTAAACTACAAACAGGCCACACTAAATTAAGCTCCCACCTACACCAAATTAAAAAAACACCAAACCGGTAAATGCCCCAACTGCAACTTAAAAGAAACGCCTGAACACGTAATACTATATTGCACACATTACCAGCAACATAGAACAACACTCCAATCCACACTAAACTGCAACAATCAAATGACACTAGCAACGAAGCTGAACCCCCTAAATGACTTACAAACCTTTAAAGAACTAGGCATATATCTAATCAAAACAGGCCTACTTGGCCGCATTTAAAAAGAGTACAACAAACAAGCTGCCAATAAACCCAAAAACTCTAAACCTACAAAAACATAATTTAGTCTCTCTCTCTCTCTCTCTCTCTCTCTCTCTCTCTCTCTCTCTCTCTCTCTCTCTCTCTCTCTCTCTCTCTCTCTCTCTCTCTCTCTCTGTTTTTGTATTGATATGATTTCTATTTTCTTATATTGATATGATTTCATTTTTATCCTTGGCTGCTCTGTTTATATACGTTCGAGTAGCTGTCCATCACTCAGAGTTAGTTTGGCCTTCGCTATTGCATCTCTTGGCTTTAGGAGATCTGTGACAGATAGCGGATCTAACTGCAATTCTTGTTTTAACCTAGCCCGGGCTGGGGCATGGTCTTGGCATTCTAGTAACACGTGATCAATGGTTTCAGCCTGATTGCAAGATGAACAAACCTTGTCATAGTGCTTTTTGTGACCAAGTCTGAGGCGTGAGATAGCAATTTCAATTTTCCTTTCATTTGAGTATAAGTTTGGCTTTTGCTGGATCTTGGGTTGAATTTTGTATAGCCATCTGTCGATCTTACTTGCGTCCCATTGGGCTTGTCATCTTTCTGCTTTGGAGGCTTTTATTTTGCTTTTTATCTCTAGTTTACTAAAGGGAATAGGCTGTATATCCGCTTTGTCTAGAGCTAGATTCGCCAGTGAGTCTGTTTTTTCATTTCCATGAATATCTATGTGAGAGGGGATCCAACACAGCTCCACCTGTTGCCCTTGGTCCGATAGTTTTGTATATTCGTATAGAATATTATTGAGTTTGTTTGATCTGGAGTTTGAGTTTCTGCCACTGATGGCCTGAAGTACACTTAGCGAGTCTGATAGGACGACTGCCTTTGCTTCCGGAAGTTCCGGTATGAGTTTGAGTGCATGATGAATTGCCTCCAATTCAGCCATGAATACTGACTGACCATCAGGCAAGCGAACTGAATGTGCTTGGGGTTTGGAGCTGTGGATATGGATCCCGTAGCCAGCACTGTTGTTGATAGGATTCTTGGATCCATCAGTGTATATATGGGCCCAGCTGTCCCAGGTAGTTTGAATTTTAGTGATAGTTACTGATCGTAGTAGGGTTGGGTTTTCTCATTTAGTGACTTTTGATGTTAAAGCAGTGTCAACTTTGGGAGTTTTTAAAGTCCAGGGAAGTGTAGTGACTTTCTGAAGGCTGAATGTCATCGCAATTGTGACTTCGAATGAGTTCGCGTACTAATATCCCAGAGGGCTTTAGTGAGGGATTTTTTGAGAATTATCATAAGAGGAATGTTTTTTCTGAACTGTTCCCATTTTCATACCAAAAGATAATAGGTGAACAGTTTTCTCATGTACATGATTAAATGCATAGGGATGATTAAAATTATATATGAGTGATTGATGTCAATCTTGGAAGTGTACAAAGATGTGATCGTTCAAGTGATCAAAGTGACCCAGATCAAAGCGGTTTCACTCCCGGCCGCTCATGCCTAGATAACCTCGCCCGACTAGAGCAAGATATTAGGACAGGACAACTAAATAAACAATATACCACAGGCATCTTCTTAGACTTCTCTAAAGCTTTCGACATGGTATGGCACGACGGGCTAATACAAAAACTTAAAAGGTCAGATAATAAACTACATCCAGGACTTCCTAAACAATCATAAAGTATCCTCAGCCCCACCCTCTTCAATATAATGATAAACAATCTATTCGGGGGCCTATCCCCAAAAGTAAACACATCAAACTTCGCGGATGGTGGAGCCATCTGGATCCGCACTAAAAGCATTAACATGGCCCAAAATATACTCCAAAAATCTCTTAATAAAATACAACAATGGGCTGACAAATGGGGCTTCTCCCTTAACTCAGAAAAAACAACAGGCATAGTATTCAAACACAAAAACATGAAACCCGCCTCCCCAATCCTCCAGCTAAAAAAACCAAACAATCAAATTTCAAAAACAAACCAAATTCTTAGGACTTATTTTCGATGAACATCACACCTGGGATGCTCACATCCAAAACCTAACAACTAAATGCAGTAAAGACATAAACACCATAAGATACCTAACTGGCTCTAACTGGGGAGCCTCCAAACATACCCTCCTCTCTCTACATCACTAATTAGATCAAAACTAGACTACGTCTGCGCCATATACAACACACTAAACAACTCTCTATCTAAAAAACTTGACTCATTACAATATCAGGCTCTCAAACTAATTACACGCACCCAACATGGTACTTCCTACACCTCACTTCAGGCCTTAACAGGAGAAATGCCACTAAGTCTACGCAGGGAACAGCTAGGCTTAAATTTCTGGGCCGCGTCCCAATCAAACCCTCTCATCCAAAACTTAATAAACCAAAACATCAGCCCCAAAAACCAAGCTCTAGCTCGTAAACACCCCTTACTTACCCCAATATCCCAAAGAATAACAAACTACCTAAATGAACACCAAATTAAAAATCTTAAACAAAACTGCAAACAATCAAATATCTTCACCCCTAAACTTAAAATGCCCAAAATAGACACAACACTAGCTAGCCAAATAAATAAACGAACCGACCCAAACATAGCTAAAACCACCACACTAGCATACATACACGAAAATTGGCCAAATTGGTGTCACATTTATACGACGAGTCTTCCGATCCGAACTCAAAACACACAGGTTTCGGAGTCCATACCACACAACCAACTAAAACCACACAATCCTTCCGACTCCCAAACAACCAATCAATATTCACGGCAGAACTAATGGGCATGGCCTCAGCCCTCCATAATCAAGAATCCAAAAACCACTAAAAAATCATAATACTTACCGACTCCCTAAGTGGACTACAAGCCCTCCAAAACAAAAATACCAAAAAACGACCTAAATTAATAAATCAAATACTTAAAAGCTCCAACGACCTAACTAAGGCAGGCAAACAAATAACTGTCTTGTGGATACCCGCCCACGTAGGAATATACGGTAATGAAAACGCCGATAAGGCAGCTAAACTATCCCTCAAAATCCCAGAAATAACTTACCATAACCTATATCTAAACTCAAATAGCCAAATAAAAAAAGTACTCAGCAAACCACTAACCAAACCAAAAATTCTCCATCCATCAAAAAAAATAATCGACAGAGTAATAGACTAAACTCCAAACAGGACACACCAACCTAAATAACCACCTAATTTAAAAAAAACCCACCACACTGCAAACAACCAGAAACCCCAGAACACGCACTCATCCACTGCACACACTACCTAACACATCGAACCGCATTACAAACCACCCTCAATCTAAACAAGGCTCTCACTCTAGAAGCAATACTAAACCCACAAAATAAACTAGAAAACTTCAAGGCCTTAGGTGTATTCTTAATCAAAAGGGAGCTAATAAAACGCATCTAAAAACACAATAATCTACCAAATCAAAATCACATAAACAAACAAACATCCACCATACCCAGCGCCCTTAGTTCTCCTCCCCAACCCCATCGGCATCTAATCCAAATCTCAAAATTACCAAGTTCTATATTAGCAACCCCTAAAGCCACCCTCTTGGGTTGCACACACCACTTTCGCCCCTTTCGGAAACACATTAAATTGGCCTGGCTGGGCCCGTGAAATATGAAATATACGAAATATATGCTTGCAGACATGCAACAGACTATAGGTAATCATAGGGGGCAAACTGGTCTTGTTATTGTGTGGTATGAGCTGTGACGTAGATCCAAGAGAATAAAGTAAAAAATGAGACCAACGCAAGGCTACAATGACTGGGAAAGTCTAGATTTCCACAGCTCTAGCCTGAAATTAAGAATGGTTCTGTCCTCCTTTTTAATTTTTTAATTATATTTTGTAGACATGGATAGACCAACCAGGAAAGAAATTGATGGAATATTAATATCACATGTCACCAATAATCCAGTTAAATTAATCACACAATAACATATTAGTATTTGACATTATGAAGGGCATGATCAGGTACATTTTCACTGTAGTAATGAACATACTGGTCAACTTGATTATAATGTTTATTATAGTGTAGCACGGCATCAACGATTACTATATGATATCCTCACTTGTCATCTATGTTTTGACATCGAACAATGGACGATAATTCGAAATTCTTATTCGAGCTATAAATAGCTTCAACAGGGACAGTACCGGTGTCAGTAAAATTTTCGTAGTTAAAAATATAATCTAAAGGAGCCAAGAACAATATTGTTTTATTAATGCTTACTTCCATGTCTAGATTTGAGGCAATCTTGGCTTGCCAAATCATTCTAGACTTGAGCTGGATTTCTTTTAAATTTATTCTCTATGGTCTGGGAGATGTACAAGGATGTAAGTATCGCATGGAGAACTGACGTTTGGGTCAGTGTAATCGGATATATTGTGGAGTTTCGGGTTTGGGCTGTTTGCTGAATAGAACAAGGGCTCACGGACAAGGGCACAATGTAGAGATTAAAGCATCACCACCTCTGTTTATATCAGATATGTTATTGTGATTTGAAATCTCTTTTTGAACAATTCCGAGTTATTGTATACTCTGTATTCTTTCGTCATGGTAGAATATATATTTTCTATGTTGCTTTTTGAATTATCAACAAATAATGAGAACTACAATGTAAACATCTATCTGGAGATATACAATAATACAACTGAAGGGCATATTTGAAAAATGGGACTAATCGACTAATATTTCTTTCTTAAAAACACTGTTCGTTACAGGCATTCCAATCATTATATTATACTTTGTATAGTTTAAAAGTTGAGAAATATTGCATTTTTAATTAATGGCAAATTGTGTATCTTTCTACATTTTGAATTCATTGTAATTTCGGCAATAAAACCCTAACATCAGATTGTGATATATACGAATATGATCTATACTGTGATAAATGAATTATTAATTTCGTATTATGAATTAAATAAATTGAAATATGATAGTACAAACAAATTATTTTAATCTGTTTAAGTGAGTAGGTTGCAAAAGATCGAGGCAAATCACTAACATAACCATTTGTGAAAAATGAAATATTAAAAGTTTAGGGGTTTGAACATGTGCATTGAATGACAGACAAGAAAGAAACGCAATGATTAAATTATAAATCAAATTATTTTATAAATAAAGCTGAATATATAGAAAATAAAAGTTTAATTTCTCATTGTTGGAAGGTGTTTAATAATAGTTTTTGTTTGATTGTTTGTTGTTAAACGCAGCACTTAACAATATACCTGCTATCTGACAGCGGTTTGTAAATAATCCAGTCTGGGCCAGACAATCCAGTTATTGACATCAAGAGCACCGGTCTACGCAATTGGGATATGATGACATGCAGCCTGACCACCCGATCCCGTTAGTCGGCTTTTACGACAAGCACTGTCGCCTTCTACGGCAAGCATGGGTTCCTGAAGACCTGTTATGCAATGCCATATTTCTTATCGCCAGGGATCACAGGTTTGATACCAGTCTCCCTCAAGGCGACGTCCTATTAAAGTCATTGCTTCGTCAATGCTTCGTCTCGCCCAAACTGGTAACTGGTACCACTAGCAACGATACAATGGCGTACAAAGACTTACAATGAGTCAAGCATCCGCCACTTGATTCCATTTTCTTGCATTTAGGAAGCACGATTGATTGTTTGATTGATAAATTGTTTGAGTTAATTGATTGGTTGATTGATTGAGTTAGCTGATTGAGTTGTTTTATTGAGTTGTTTTATTAAATTGTTTGATTGAGTTGTTTTATTGATTGATTTACTTGTTATATTGATTGTATTGTTTTATGAAGTTGATTGATTGTTTGTGGGATAGTCGTATTGCAGACACGAGGTGGATGTCGTCCAAATAGTGTTACGAACTACCAGAAACCGTTTCATAGATCATGCTTTCTGTCAAGGAAACTATTCATTACTGCTGTACAGTATCAAACAGTAAAAGAAAATAACGACACCAATTCTCAAACTGTTTAAAATAATATTCCCAGTATATATATATGTACAACCGGGCAAATGAAAATGCCTGCCATTCTAATATCACTCTTGTGTACAGTGAAATTGCGACCCCCGTGTTCCTTAAGACGTCATGCGCACGTCACCTGTTGTGAGACACTCATTGATATGATGAATTTAACAACAAGTAAGGTCATCTTGAGCGGGACGGTTTTCGTAGATGGGTTAGCATGTAAACTATGATTCTCTTTAAGTAGAAAATAAAGATCCACGATGTCCGACCTGCTAGAAGTGTGTAATCAAACCGAACAGCATTGGTCTTTGATTGACTGTGGCTTCAAAACAAACTCATTCATGTACTTGACCTGAATGTTCATCTTAATTGTTATGGATAGTCACGGAGCCGTGATCCAGAGAACAGGGTGTCATTAGATAAAAATGAAGTAATAATAGGATTACCAGAAAAACGGGGTATTACACCCAAGCCAATAAACTTCGCTCAGGAACACCAGAGTAAGACAGTACAAGATTGAAAACTGGATTATAAGTATGTATGACAGACTAGTTGGGTATTGCTACTTGTATATGTGAAAACAAAGTTATTAAAATGAATAGCAAAACTGATGAAAGTCACCAATAAACATGTATAAATGTTATATCGTCACTGCAAAAATAATGAGTGTTTGTCTTAAGTATTAACATTCAAATACGTGATATCTCTATTAGCGATATTGTCTACGTTCTAACGGTGAGTAAGCGTTAGGCTTACTATCTCGTTGTATAAATGTCCAGTTTGGAATTTGAAACTAATCTGTTAACAGTAACAGGACACTGCTTAAGTGTCATGTACAAATGAGAAAGTGGAATCCCATCAATTAGGCGGACGAACCTTAAAACTATTAATAAACATTAAAATAAGCAATATCGGAAAAATGTATATGCATATAATATCTGGCAATATACACCAAGATCACCTTCTACAAAAATAAGTTTTAAAAGCCGGCTGATATTCGTTTGCGTATTTGACGATTATATAACTTTCAAAAGTATAAATCCTTTTCCTATACTCAGACGTGCCTTGCGCCTTCCTAATTATTTTGACTAAAATTATTACTGTTATCATTGTATTAGTTAATGGGAAATGCGTGCCGATCAAGTACGTGCCATAAATTAAGCGACATTGTACGATTCCGAACTTATCACGAGATTGATGTTTATGAATCATTGTCAAATAGTGGTGACATAGTGGAAAAATTACGCGAAATCGCGCATGCACGGAACAGAAAATTTGGACAAGGCATTAAGCAATCTGCATGCGCAGAACGATGGATTTCAGTACTTCCGCTAAGCGCTTCGAGTACAGTGTCAAATTCGGGCCCGTAATCTAACACGGGAGAACTGACCAATGAAATCTGAGAAGTAGGAAAAACGGTAGACGCTGTTGCTTGATTGACAATGTCAATCAAGAAAGGGTGGAGCTTGATCTCCCAGTAAATTCCGATGTCAAAAACGACGTTATATGGACAGAAAAACGATGGTTTGAAAGCGTCCAAATAACGTTGTTTTTCCATCCAATGACCATATTCGAAAAAAACACAATGTTTTCGTGTTTGCAGTGAAACATGGATGCCTTCTGCCCACGTGTAAACATGTGCTTCTGACCATGTGATCAGATGCCAGGATGTGGCTCTGACAATTAATATACAAAATAGTATGCATAATATTATATAACATTATACTAAACAGTGACATTTTAAGTGATTTGAACATACAGTATGATAAAAACATATGAACACTGAAATACAATTGGTTTTTGCGATGAAATGTTGAACTAAGCGTTCTGCACTGACATACATAACTGTTTTTTTTGGCATTTGTGGAATACGTACGCTATTGATGAGATGTGGCTTTTTGCACGCAAAATAAATTGTATGTTGAAATAGGAACTAGAGTACAAGGATCTAGAAAACATTGCGACTATTATGTCATGCAAACTATTTTCACGTTAGGAATACATAACACAAATAGAAGCGACACTTTTCAAAACAGAATTATTGGTGTACATATATCGACCTATAGAATACCAAGGAATGTATATGGCTTAACTTTTCCAGTAGATCTCCGTTCCTTTGCTACTAGCTGCAAAGAGGTCGTGTTGAAAGACATCATTGCATGTCAACGTAAAGCAAAATGTTTGCAGTAGTTTGTTTGTTGTTTAACGCCGCACTCAGCAATATTCCAGCTATATGACGGCGGTCTGTAAATAATCGAGCCTGGACTAGACAATCCAGTGAGTGTAATCACGAACATCGATCCACCCAATTGGGATACGATGACATGCATCAACCAAGTCGGTGAGCCTGACCACCCGATCCCGCTAGTCGCCTCTTACGACAAGCATTATACAGAAGAACTATTCTAACTGGATCTTCACGGGTCCACCACTAGTGGGCAGTTATTCGTCCTCCTACTTGTGACGTTTAATATTAAAAAATGCGCGACCTTACCATTTCGTGGTATGAATGGTGTTTTGTAATGCCGCAGAAACTGTTGTTAACAGACGCGAATGGTGTGAAAAAGGCAATGTACAAACTGCACAGAGAGGCGAATGAATTCGTGTTAAAAACACTCTACTTTTGCATTATTTATGATATTACATGTTGTTAGTGACTTGGCGACATTGATATCAATATCGTGTTTATATTGATCATATTGCGTGGATAATTAACATTATTTATCGACATTTTCTAATGTGAGAGCACTTGGAAAGTGTTTCATGAAGGGCGTACATTTTATTCACTCTAATTAGTAATTTTCATCACTTCTTACAAACAACGTGAACAGATTTTAACAAGAACACTTTCTGATAAGAACGCATTGTATGTTACCTGGCAGGTGCTGTTTCTTACAGTATTATCTATGTCTGTCAAGAAAGCTGTAGGTGAAAATCTGTAATAGCTAAAAGAAGCACACAATTTTTCTCAGTACGAATGCCCTGACGTGCATATTAAGGGTTGCAGATGGCTGCGACTGAAGCGCCAAACGTTTAGCCAAAGGTCAGTCCATTTCCAGCAAGTTACAATACCAACAGTTCACATCAATGCCGCACTACAATATCGATTGTGTTGTCAGGAGAAACGACAAACTGATAATCATAAAATGGTCTGTTAATATGGATCTTTTAGTGCGAACTAAAATCAGTGGTCCCAAGCTTATAACGAACTGACGGATATAAAGAACTTATTTTTAATCCAGACCATTGTTGTATATATAATGTATGTATGCTTATAATGAACTATGGTTATGATGAACTAAAATTAGTGGTCCCCTCGAGTTCGTTATAACCGTAGTTTACTGTACTTCAATTTTCGACAGGCATGTGGACATTCATTCCGGATACTAATTACAATATCCTAATTTGACTACCCCATGGTATGGCAGGTATATGAGGATTTGTCAAAATGTAAGGGAGGGGCCGCACTCAGCAATATAAATTGGGAGCACGGGTGGCCCAGTCGTCTAAAGCGCCACGATTCGCTGTGCAGAGTTGCGTACCTTGGGCACGCCAGAAACCTATGATTGTGGGTTCGAATCCCGCTTCGCCCCGATTATGTTTCCAGATTTGTCAGCACCATACCCGTGCTCGTGGGTTTCACCGAAGTGGTAAACATCTGAGACCTGCATCACTTCGGGCTTTCCTCCCACATTAAGCTGACACGCCGCGATATAACTGTAATACTGTTAAAAGCGGCGTTAAAAACCCAACTAACTCACTCAAAATGTAAGGTACCCACCATTCGTTATCCTGGGAGATTCAGACTTCCAGAATGCTCAGAGAACTATTTCGTTCTTTTGGGAAAACATTGAGACAAACTGTTTTCCAGTTTGACTTCATGAAAGTACGTTTTACACACACAACTCTCAAGAATAGCAAATGGTTGGTTCCTAAGGACATCTTCATTATGAGAAGATGAGTGTTCTCATCATACTATCGCTTTATCATTACACTGGGAACAAATGTCCCCGATAGTTGGAAATAAATATTTCCAATTTATTATTTATTATGTTTGTCCAGGTGCTGTTGGTATTTAAGTACGGCTTTATTGTACATCCCAGCATCTTTTGTTCCCTCGTGTCCTCACTAGTGGCAGGTGTATGGGAGGGTGCCAGGAGACCTCATCTGGAACCAAGGTACACAGCTGTCAAAGGCGAAACGGAAACATACAGCATCGAGGAACTGTTGAAATAGAACTACTTGTAAACGAATAGGAGAGAAAAAGAAACGATTCAAAAAGGATTTAAATATAAAATAATACCGTGCGTTTTAGAGTATTATGAAAACTTAAATGCATAAATATGAATATTTGGAGGCAGGAGGTCAAGGACACATCAGGTGAGGTCCTGCAAGACGCTAACGACAGTTTGTAAACGTGATTTTCTTCAAAATCTGCCTGTATTCTCCCATCGGTAAAGGGGTTCACAGTAGGGTGATATACTGATGTTAATTCAAATCCCTCTTGTGCGTAACATTATGTACCCACATTTACCCGGTTGCAGTCAGTAATATGTTATGCTTCACGGGCAATTTCAAGTTCAGTCTCCAGCAAGAAATGACGAGTGGAGTGTGTGTTACGGTTCCAACTCCCCATTGATATTTTTGTCAACATAATATCTTTGTAAAAACAACATCACATTGCATTCAATTGTAATGCTTTGTTATTTCAGGGGCGCACGATTAAAATCAACTTGTAGCGATGCTCTGAATAAACAGTTTCATATTGGGAACATGAAAGTAGACGTCGGAAAAGAGTCGAATATATATATATATATATTCTGAAGATTAAAGACAAAGATGGACGCCATTTACTGAAGGGGTATCTTGGAATACGTGCTTTTAAACAAAATGGTCCAACAGAGTAATGACAGCACATATCTGCTTCTCCAAGAACCCCTGGTGTCTGATCTGAATATGAAGCATTACCAATATCATGGCAACGACTGCATCCTGTGTTACTGAGACCACCACTGACTGTTTCACCTTTGAGAACGCGCACTGGTATGGCGGACCGGAACTCAAGCTCCAGCAGTGGCCACTGGACAAGGTCCAGCATGGCATGGCTCCATACCTCGGTCAAGACACTATCGCAACTGCTGACTACAGACCTGTCCAAGAGAGAATCTTCTTCTCGTCAAAAGGAATGGGAATACATATTGATGAAGATGTACTTTTGTTTGTCAGTATGAATGCAACAAGTGACGAAATGTTCTGCTTTCAGTCTAAGTTTGATAACTACTTTTATTCAAACAGAGATGGTTCCCTACCATGGCTTAATTATACGATATGCACTGCATCTGATGTAAAGAGTATATATATCAAGTCATGGCAGACAGGTACATTCAGAAACCCTCTGCAATAGTTAATGCTGATCTGTTCAGAAAGCCGATATGGTCCACATGGGCTGAGTATGAAACTCGCATCAACCAATCAGAGGTTTTAGCATTTGTGAATGATATTAAGAAAAATAATCTGTCAATCTGACTGGACAGTGAGGTATGGAGATTTAGAGTTTAATGAAACATCGTTCCCTGATGCAAAGAATCGTGTTGACACAATGCACAGTCAAAACAGTTGTGTGACATTGTGGACTCATCCCTTCATTAATATCAATGCCAAAGCATTTCCCTTGTCTGGAGCAAGACCTGCTCTGACGTCTTGGTGGAATGGCCCAATGGCTGGACACCTCGACTTCAGCAACCCTGGTGCAGCACAATGGTTTCTGGAAGAACTAAACACAATAAAGACTACATACGGGATTGACTCTTTCAAATTCGATGCAGGCGATATTAATTAGCTGCCTCCAGTTTTCAAATCCCACCAGAATCTTGTTAATCGTAACCACCTCACCTGCTACGGTTGCTCAGCAAAGCGATACAACTCAGAACAGAATAGAGGTTCGAACCTGTGCAAGAACTCAGAACCTTCCGTCATGGTAAGAATGCTGGACAAACTTTCAACGTGGTCTCTAGATGAAGGGTTGAGGTCAATAATCACGACAGGTTTGGTGTTTGGCATAATCGGATATCCGTACGTGCTGCCTGATTTGATTGGTGGAAATATCTATCACAATACCCCTGACGCTGAACTGTTTATTCGCATGATCCAAGCGAATGCTCTCATGCCTATTACGCAGTTCTCACTCGCACCACGGAGGGCTGATAACGCAACTGTATTAAAAGTAGCTCAAGATATGGTTCAACTCCACGAGAAGTACGCTGACAAAATCGAAGGTCTGGCGAACGATTCCGTCACCAAAGGGTACCCCATTATGCGTCCGCTGTGGTGGATAGCGCCGGTGGATGAGGCAGCCCTGACAGTGGATGATCAGTTCCTTCTTGGGGACGACCTCCTCGTTGCACCCGTCTTGGAGCAAGGGGCGACAACCAGGAGACTTTATCTACCAGCCGGGAGATGGCGTGACGAACTCAAAGGACAGACATTAGATGTTAACACATGGACCTGCCGTACTTCACAAAGTCGGAGTAGAACCGTTTTATGATTCTTGTCCATCTCACCTTGTCATGGACTCGAACCGAATAAAATGTTTTTAATAATTCGTAATAACTTTTCATTTTTTTCAGTAAGGACGAGATCCGTATGGACCCAGGTAGAGTAGGTATCCAGCAGCTTATTGCCAGCTGCAAGAGGCGACTAAACTGCGTTTGAAGTCCTTATAACTTGGCTCGTTGCGTGTCATCAATACTCATTTTTTCATAAACAGGGTTTCCTGTCTTCAACTCATATTACTGAAACATTTTGACTGTGCATTTAACAAACATGCATGCAATAATAGGTGAAGCATTCATTCGCTCCATGTAGACCTAACCAACATGTTGTAGCATCTTAACCAACAAAACAAGTTCGTTTTCATCTCCCACATGTGTGATGAAAATGTCGTTACATATAAAATCTGGACCTCGTGGACATCCATGTTCGTATCTCTGTCACAATAAAAGAAAACATACAATCAAAATGTGAAGACAATCGCTGTATGAATTGTCTGTTGTTTTACGCAACAATAAACATTACTTGAAAATAATCGGGAAGGGACCAGATAATTGGTCGGTATGATTAATATCATCTCACTCAGTCAGGTCATGACAAGCAATCAGCTATTTACCGAGCCTGACCAAGCGACCTACTTAATCGACTCTTATGACAAGAATGGGGATTAATTCTAACCCTTGTCCCCAAGGGTTACTGTTTTTTTGTGAAAGAAAATCCTGATAATTGTTGTGAATTGCATCAGAATGTTGAGCTTTTACAAAAGTAGTTTTATCAATAACATTAAATACAGGTCCTGACGTCATAATGATTTAACTCTTTCTGTGCTTCAAATAATAATTTCGAGCATTTCGGTAATTTACCCACCACGGAGTGCAGTCGAGATACTCCAGTTGATACGACAATAATAACTGCCTCCCGTCGCAGTATTTCCGTGGAAGAACGAATACAGGCAACATTTGCATATTGCGTGTGTCATTTAAAACTTACAAAGAAATAGTCACAATGGATAATAAAATGAGCAAATTAATTATGTGGGTTAAACGCAACTTAATAATATTATAGTTGATAATGGGTGTGTTCCCAGTAAACAAAAGGACGTTGCTACAACGATGCCAGAATGTTTCGTTTTGTTCTTGGAGTTGTTGCAACGTTAAATTTTATGGTTTTCCTTAATGTTGGTACAACGCTGTGGTCTGAGGTTATAAAAACACATTCCTACAACATTACATTATTATACACTTTTATTAAAGATTGGCATGTCTGTCATATATTCTCATTACTTCTTGATAGGTTTGTTGCTAACTTGCCAATGTCTATTTAAATACAATTGATTTTATTTAAATGGTTTTCCGAGCCGTCTCTATTTTGAAAATGGCGGTCGAGCTGCTGTTAACCTGTTTTGAATATCCAAAATGTGTTCACTTTCCTTTAAAGGCCGTTTTTATTTTATATTCATAGGTTTACAGATCAATGGTTTACGTTTTTTCAACATCATTGTGTCGGTGATCGAAACAAAAATAAATAAATTGCCCTTTAAAACTTTCATCCAGCAGAATTATTCGGTGGGACGGATTACAATTCTATAAAACTTATACCATTTTGAACAATAGTGGACTGCACTCTAAAAAAATAACAAACAAATGGATGTTTATAGAAATACAGATTCTTGACAAGTCTACTTTGTCCTCTTCTGGCCGACTTTCAGTGCGTTTCTCACAGCGGTTGCTTGCCAGTAGAGGGACATTTTTCACATATAGGCCTGACTGTTGAGTATTGCTTCTGTAGCTGTTGAACAGCGTCAAAGGTTGATGTTTGCTTCATCTCCACAATAGAAACATATCTATTCTCATTACTTCTTGATACGTTTGTTGCTAACTTGCCAATGTCTATTTAAATACAATTCATTTTATTTAAATGGTTTTCCGAGCCGTCTCTATTTTGAAAATGGCGGT
The DNA here is from genome assembly GCF_022045235.1 of Haliotis cracherodii. Lineage (NCBI taxonomy): Eukaryota > Metazoa > Mollusca > Gastropoda > Lepetellida > Haliotidae > Haliotis > Haliotis cracherodii. Next base: position 5,925,273 of record NW_027266279.1, on the reverse strand, counting down.
CGAGCTGCTGTTAACCTGTTTTGAATATCCAAAATGTGTTCACTTTCCTTTAAAGGCCGTTTTTATTTTATATTCATAGGTTTACAGATCAATGGTTTACGTTTTTTCAACATCATTGTGTCGGTGATCGAAACAAAAATAAATAAATTGCCCTTTAAAACTTTCATCCAGCAGAATTATTCGGTGGGACGGATTACAATTCTATAAAACTTATACCATTTTGAACAATAGTGGACTGCACTCTAAAAAAATAACAAACAAATGGATGTTTATAGAAATACAGATTCTTGACAAGTCTACTTTGTCCTCTTCTGGCCGACTTTCAGTGCGTTTCTCACAGCGGTTGCTTGGCAGTAGAGGGACATTTTTCACATATAGGCCTGACTGTTGAGTATTGCTTCTGTAGCTGTTGATCAGCGTCAAAGGTTGATGTTTGCTTCATCTCCACAATAGAAACATATCTACCTGTATGTATCACCTGAAAAGAATAAAAAAGAACTCAATAGGCTGTAAAGGTCCTACTTTGTCTTTCATGAATTCTTTTAATATTTTACTTGTCATCGAATTAACATGGACGATAGTTTGCAATGACACTTGGTCACTCATGGAAATTATAATCTTTTCTACCTAATTCGATGAGATAAGCTGGGTTTTCAACAATAAAAGGATAACAACCATCATTAAACAATTCACTTTTTTGTGGGTGGGATAACCACAGATTTGAAAAAAAACAATCGTCACACATATGTCTCTCACAATTAATTATATCTCTGTAAATACTACTTGCACACAGTACAAACCATGCATATACAAGTGCTTCAAGGAATGTTTTTAACAATATTATTTATTATTTACCTAAACCGCCTTTGGTTAGTTAGAGAAGTGAAGTGGAGAATGTTTAATGTCTTCTGTACAAGGTGTTCCCGAATATGGTACCAAAACAGATATTTTTTTATTTAACAGCATGATCATGCATATGTGAAAAAAACAACACCTTGCAACAATGCAATTTATGTGGCAGGCAATTTCTTCGTTTTTCAAGTCTAAAACAAAATTAGTTTTTTTTCAAGAATTATCGGGGACTTGTTTCGATAAAACCCCTGACACCCACCCAGAATATGAAATGGTCGGTCTCCAAAGTGTCTGATTACCTGCAACAAGAAGACGTCTGTGTTGCCCATCGATCTCTAAAGAAGCAGCGTTCTTCTGTGCGAAGGACATACATTCATCATTATTTATAATATTAATCAAGCTGTTAGAAATGTAACCATACTTTTATCCCAAAGAAACTTTGTGAATATATTTGCACATAAAACTATAACAGGAAAATAAATTACTTGCAATATTCCCATGTTAAAACTAAAACAAATTAAACTCCTAAAAATATCTACATATTTCACTTTAGGTATCATTTTTCCTTTCCACGTACCTGGCTTTCGGTAAGCATGTCAATCTATCCGTCAGAAAATCAACAGCAGACTTCTGTTGATTCCCCTGTATAGCTTTTTCTGCGAGATTGTGTCAGTTTCTACTAGTATGGCTTTGAATCCAAAGTCTTGTTTAGCATCAGCGGGAGAACAAACAGCTGTATCAGTCCCATGATATCGTCAGTCTTCATGGCTGCTACTCCTAACCTTCGCAATAATCGTCAACTGCGTCGCTTTTAGGTTGTGATTTTTCCCCCTTCACAAATGATTTCTTTTGAGTGTTTGATAACGCATCACTGGACACTGATACATGAAATAATACGACATTCTCGGTAGACGACATGTCTGCGTTCAATCCAATATGCCGCCATTTGCTAGGACAGGAAGGGAATCTCCAATTCACAGTGTGATTTCAGCTGATCGTATAATAGCTGAATGGATAATCGAGTGCGTTTTGCGCATTCTCCAGACTTAAAAAAGCGTCGCTTCAGAGTTCGTGCAACATTCCCTTTCGTTGTGATGACAGATTTGAGAGATCGTTTTATTATTATTGATTATTCTGCACTGTGGACTTGGCGGGAATAAAAAAAGGGTCATATGGCAAATTTAATGTTATTTAATTATTCAAGAAAATGGTTTGAAAAAGTAGAATTTCACACACAGGACTTGTTTTCAAATGTTAATAAGGTTCTGATAATAGTCTCTTGTTTTAGAAAATACATGTAACCATATATGATACTGGTGGTTTAACATGCTTGTACTGCAAGGTTGTCACAACGGAACTCAACATATGTCACAATCTATCATTCCATAACTTATCTTCAACGTTATAACGTTGTGTGTTTCCTGGTAAAGGACAGACAGGTGCTTACTTATGAAAACGATTCTGATGATGACAAACTAATGAGGATTTGAACAACATGTTCAGAACGAAAATGAAGTAAACTGTTGTCATTTTTTATTATTTATGAGTCATTTATTCTTGATTAAATATTGACTTTGTGTTTGTCTAAAAATGTCATTGATCAATCTCCTCCAATAAACCAAAATGTCATGTAACACTGGTTTCCCCAAATAGTGATCGTATCAGGCGAGTTTAGTGAAGTGAGGGAGATCCTGCAGTGTGACAGGGTAGTCAACCCACTTGCCCCCAGCGAGTGTCCCTCCCGTGATCTCATCCCTCCAGGTCCCCTCTGGCAGGTAGATGTTTCTCTGGGAGACGCCAGGATCCATGACTGGAGCCACCAACAGGTCGTCCCCCACAAGGAACTCGTCATCCACGGTCAGAGCGGACTCATCCGTCGGGGCAATCCACCACAGGGGCCGCATGATTGGGAAGCCAGTAATTACGCATTGCTTTGCAAGGTTAACGATCTTGTCAGCATAACTAGCTCTCAGTTTCAGCATGTTTTGTGTTATTTGGACAACTGTGGAATTGTATCTCCAAGGCTTGATTCCGAACTGCATTGATGGCAAAAGAGTTGTTGCCTGGACCCAGCGTACAAAGAGCTCAGCTTCAGGGAGAACACCGTCTCGGAGATTGCCACCAATCATATCGGGAAGAACAAAAGGATATCCGAGGATCCCAAACACGAGGGATGCAGTTAGGATGCTTTTAAAGCCTTGGTTATCTGACCAGTTGGAATACCTGTCCACCATTCGGACAAATCCTGGGATGTGTTGAGTCTTGCTACCAGGTCGCACTTCATGGCGCCTGCTGATGTCGTCAAATACCCCAGCACCCTCGACATAAGCTCTGGAAAACACGTCTGGGTTTCTGAACTCTGTGTAAGGCTTATACACTGCCGGCATGTAGTTTGCATCGCCTCCATCAAACTTAAACGAATCCACACCATATTTAGTCCTGAGGGCAGCAAGGCTTTCAAAGTACCACTTTGAAGCATTGGGGTTGGTAAAGTCTATAACTCCTGTGTAGTTTGCCTCCCACCACTTTGCTAGGGCAGGCCTCTGTCCCGACATGTCCCTCAGCAAGTGTCCCCTTGCCGCCAGTAATTCAAAGTTAGCAGAGTCAAGATTTACAAATGGGGGAATCCAAAATGTCGCAGACCAGCCCTTTCTGTGAAATTCCGCTATCATGCCTTTAGGGTCTGGAAACTTTTCTAAATCAAACTCTATATCTCCGAAGTTCGGCATCCATTTCTCATCAATTTCGAAATTGGAGACATCCATGTTATATTTCTGAAGTTCCGAAGCAAACTGAAGCGCTAAGGACTGGTTGATACTCTTCTTATACTCTGGCCATGTTGACCAAATTGGCTTTCTGAAAATATTTTCGTTCGGAATTCCACCTGGCCTTTTGAAGTACCAGCCGGACATGGCTTGATGAATAGACAGAGCATTTCTGGCTTGACAAACAGTATAGTTGAGCAGGGGCAGAGACATATCGTAGTTCCTGTACGTCAAACCAAAATATTTAGCCTGGAAGCAGAGCTGATGGTTTCCTGACGAGTTGATAGCAACAAACAACGGAACATCATCCTCAATGTAATATGCCATTCCCGATGACGAGAAGAAGTAACGTTCCTGTACACTACCGTATGGAAATATATGGTTGTCATTGGTAACGTAGGGTCCAAAGTCCATGCTAACCCTCTCGAGTGGCCATAGCTGATACCTCATCTCAGCACCACCATACCAGTGGACCCCTTCCATGTTGTAGCAGTCCTGCAGTGTTTGACTAACACAGGACCTTGCTTCCATTGTGATCTGGGTGCACTCTATCCCGTCTCTTGTAAAGCTATTGGCGTCAAGGTCAGCAACACCAGGCCAAGTTACGTGGAGTTTGGATTTACCTTCTAACGTTATTACAGGTGTGGGAGTGTCTGGAGAAAAGGTCATGCCCAGCTTTCCATGTATTTTGGTACGGCCATTGTCGTCTAGAAAGGCGACCCGTCTGTTTTGGACATCAATGACTGCACGACCAAGAGCAACGTCCCCTTGATGCGGGTTGATGTATTGTGGGGACGCAGGTTCCAGTAGGATGCTCCCAATAATGGACAGGCAGAAAACCAACAGAATCAGGGTAAGCATTATGATCACCATCTTTCTGCTGACAGCTCGTACCTTCAAAATACAAAATACCGGAAAATGTTATTGTCATTGATGAAATTGGTCAAGGATTTTTAAGGTTTACTTATCGAGGTTGAATGAGTGAAAAGGATTGCGTCCGCTAGAAATCGTCGAGCCCTATCACGACGAGGTTACACTATAAATGGACTTCAGACACTGTACTCATGAGAGGAACAGAACCCGGACTTCTTCAGTGTGGACGAGCAAATGCTTCAATAACTAGGCTACCCTAGGTCCCTTTGCGACAGGCCCATTAAAATATAGAAGAAGAACAATATATACTACTCAAAATTTGATAAGGATCGTAGATATTTTTCTTAATAAAAAAACAAAATAACTGCATAACTGGCAATATTGTGTTCAAGTGAAATCAAAAACGTATCGAACACACGTGCACGTGCATTTCATGCCATGGGAAATGCGTTTCACATCACAGTTCATGCTAAAGCTACCATTGCACGATTTCCAATCAGGCAACGGTGTCTGATTCATTCTGAACTGTAAACTCAATTGAGTGTTTACACTACGTTTATCTACGCAATGCCCCCTCAACGTGTAAGGCGTCGCCTGATGACAGAAAAACTGGGCAGATGTATTGGAATGCTGGATGCTGGCTATTCACAACGTGACGTTGCCAATGCACTAAACGTCAGCCAGAGCGTTGTAAGCAGGGCCTGGTCCCGACAGCAAAATTTTGGTACAGCAGCACACCGACATGGGGGTGGTCGTCAGAGGTCGACAACCCAACGCCAAGATCATTTTGTGGCTCTTCAGGCACGACGTCATCCCTTCTGGACGGAACGACCTCCTGAACGCCTCGGGGGTGAATGTGTCCACTCAGACGATACGGAATCGTCTTCACAATGCAGGTCTCTACTCGAGAAGGGCATGTGTCCGAATCCCCTGACTGTTCGACACCGGCGGGAGCGATTGGAATGGGCTGAAGATCATGTCACTTGGACACGGAACGATTGGGTTCCAAATCTATTCACCGATGAGTCCAGGTATTGTTTGGACTTTACAGACAGGAGGCAGCGGGTGTGGCGACGACAACGTGAACGTTTCCATGATGCCAACATCAGTGAACATGACCGTTATGGTGGTGGTTCCATCATGGTCTGGGGTGGAATCAACAGAGATGGAAGGACAGATCTTCATGTCCTGGAGAGAGGAACAATGACGGGGGTGAGGTACCGGGATGAGATCCTCGATGTGTACGTCGGACCCTACGCTGGTGCTGTTGGCCCTGAGTTCATCCTGATGGATGATAACGCCCGTCCTCATCGCTCCAGGGTGGTTGAGCAGTACCTTGAGCAGGAGACAATTGTCCGCATGGATTGGCCAGCGCGCTCGCCGGACTTGAACCCGATTGAGCATGTCTGGAACATGCTGCAGGTTGCCCTTTCACGCCGTACAGCACAACCCACGACTTTGGCAGAGCTCGGACATGCCCTCGTGGAAGAGTGGAACAACCTTCCCATTGGGAACATCCGGGTGCTTATTGACAGCATATCTCGACGTTGTCAGGCCGTCATTGATGCAAGGGGAGGTCATACTCGATATTGACACTTCATCGACTAAGTGTAATGATGGACTATCCCTCATAACTCTGTAATTCTTTCTCTTGTTTGCTGTTAACATTTTTTAATGAAATGCCTTTTGGTGTTTGCAGATTTCAAACTTTCCATATTGATACAAGTTCATGCCGTTCATGGATTTTCATTCATAACATGATTAAACACGTTTCTGAGTCAGAGTCATGTCTTTTGTTATGTTTGTGGTAACTTACACAAATATCACCTAGTGATCCTTATCAAATTTTGAGTAGTATATAAATAGGTATTGTTTTAGATTATACAAATCTAATACAACAATACAACTCTCTATTGTCGAGCACGACAATAATACAATAAATTATAGTACGTTGTCATATGATAGGTTGTGTCAACATCAGCACGGTAAAGTAATGATTGAATCGGCCACATTTGATAAAGATAGTATCAGTTTATCCTACAAACGCATATCGATAAGCAACACAAATTAGAGTGAGTGAGTAAGGTATTACGCCGCCTTTAGTAATATTCCAGCAACATCACGGCTGGGGACACCAGAAATGAGCTTCACACATTGTACCCATGTTGGGAATCGAACCCGGGTCTTCGGCGTGACGAGCGAACGCTTTAACCACTGGGCTACCCGACCGCCCCCACACAAAGTAGAAGTGAGGCTTACCGATACTTACCGAATAACAAGTACCTGCATAAACAAGATCTCGGAAATACGTACACGTCACGTGGAAACGAGATTACGATAAGGACGACGAGAGGCATAAGTCAGTACGTCTGATGCTGATAATAAGGTAGGTCACAGTCATATGCCTAATACAGTTCTAAAAATAACCATTGTTAAAACTGGGTACGAAGTAACGGATTTTCGTAAAAAATAAGTCTTGATACAATCCATTGAAACAATTAAACAAGTGCACAGATCACCTCATAATCCATTGCTTGTCGTCTCATACGAACTTACATTATACGTTTTATAGTGTATCATAATAGCCGATACCATCAATTGCAAACATTTCTCGTCTCAATCAGGCTGTCGTCACCAAGATAGGAAATTTCGAGAAATGCAATTCACTCACTGAATCTTCTTCACCGAATTCACTACGCATTGAATTGAATCAGCATCCCAATATGTCTTAGACTATGGTGTTAACTTGTTACTTTTTGTTTGCTGAATCTAAGTGTGTCAGAGGTCTCCTGTTCAGGTCAAGACAATGTCTATGTTATCTGGACATTATAAAACAGTCCCACAAATTCCTTTCAATGGTGTGAACACGTGGGTCAAAGAAATCTCGACGCACGCTGTTCTCTGCCTTCTTACAAAACCGGATCATTGATTAATAAGCACTGATCATCAAACAAAGCCTAAATTGTGTGATTAAGTTTGGGTTATTTAACTGTAAATATAATAATAAAACATTTTCTTTCTGACACACATTTTGTATGAACTTCGATGCATTGAAAATCATTCTGATGTGAATAATGGCGCTTTCCTGAAACTAATATCGAGATAAGACGAACATCATAGAAATTTGTCAATTAACTAATGATTCAGAAGCTGGATACTCGGTAGTCCCGGGTAAGAATTTATCCCATCATTCAGCTCGATGACTAAGTGAATTACATGGCTTCGTACCACTATGACGTTGAAACCTGCTCATAATATCGACCACTTGTTTGTCTGGCCAAAATCCGGTTACTTACAGGTCATCGAGATATGGCTTGAACATAGCTAACTGCGGCGTAAAACATAAAAAATGAATTCGGCTAAAATTGAACATCTATTTCTGTAAAATAATGCAACGAGTCACAAGTGGTTTTGTAACATTAATAAGAATCAATTACTTTTTATATAACGTTGGTCAATGTGCAAAGACTGCAATCGAGAAACAAATTGAGGACCGTGCAGCAATAATAAACAGTATATCATAAAATGATTTTGTTTTGAATATTGAAAAGAACATATTTCATCCCTTGGTGGCCCAGTTGTCTAAAAAACGAAATATGCTGTTCAGAGTTTCGTCCCTTGGCGTGACAGGATCCTATGACCGTGGGATTTAAATCCCAGATTGACCCTAATTATGATCCTTGATTTGCCAGCATCATATCCTCACATACTAAGTTAATCCAACTATGTTAAAACAACCACAATGGTGTTGCGCATGCGCGTTCGGTAGTTTCCCTAAGACCGAAAAGAGGTGTTTGATCGTAAAGACGAGTAAGTTTCCATGCCCTGATATAACTGAACCAACGTTTAAAGTGTTCACACATCCACCTGTAACACAAGTTTCGGAATTTATTCGGACATCTCTATTTGCCTTTTGTAACCTGCCATTTGTGTGTGTTTTTTGTACAATTAATGGCTTGCAAAAAATAGATATTTGTTTTGACCGACTTGTCTTCGAGAATGTTGTTTATGAAAAGTGACGATAGTCACCATAGTCACGATATCCGTTTATTATTTTTCATTCCACTCATGTCACTGAAGGGTTGCGATATCTCCCCTTTTACCGTATGTTATTTTTTCAGAAGACAACATGACACGCCTCATCCTGTGTGTCCTGGTGTCTGCCCTCAGCATGAGTCAGGCTCACCCAAACAAGGATGAATATATCCAGATTGGCTCCCATGTCCTCCAGCTCGGCTCACCAACCACACTTCATCTGACTTCCGGACGTGGATCTACTATGGCCCTCCTTGACAGATCAACAGATGCTGCAACAGCCAAGCTTACTCACAAAACACGCACTGGCCCAAGGAGGAACCAGGAGACTGAGGTGGAATTAACCAACCCGAACATTGCTACACGACACTTTAGAAGCTACCTTTTTGATGATGTGGAATGTTTAGATATCTCAATCGAAGCCTTGGAATGTGTGACCCAGGTCATCACCGATTGCATATTCATGAACGGAACACACTGGTATGGTGGGGCGGAAATGCATCAACAGCTTTGGCCTTTGGAGAAACTGAGCATGGCTATGGGGCCTTATGTTGCCAGTGACAATTCTGCCTTTCCTTACGGAGCTGTTCAGGAGAGATACTTCTATACATCTTCAGGTATTGGTATCTGGATTGAGGAGGATATTCCTTTGTATGTTAGTATAAATGCAACTGGAGACCACATGCTCTGTCTGCAATCTAAGTATGACAACAGTATTTACAGAAACTTTGACAACTCTCTACCAGTTCTGAACTACACCATGTGTGTTGAGAAGGATGTCATGAGCATCCATACGTTCATGTCAGAGCGGTACATCAGCAAGCCAACTGGGACACCAAACGAGGACGTCCTGAGAAAACCTATTTGGTCAACATGGGCACAGTATAAGAAGAACATCAACCAATCGTTAGTCCTGGAATTTGTTGACAATATCCTTAAGAATAATCTCACAATATCTAACCTAGAAATTGATGAAAAGTGGATGCCCAATTTTGGAGATCTTGTATTTGATACCATGAAATTTCCTGACGCTAAAGGTATGGTTGATGAAATTCACAGAAAGGGAATGGCAGTTACAACATGGGTTCCTCCTTTTGTTAATTTTGAATCCAGTAACTTCAACTATGCTGCCTCAAAAGGGTACCTGATGAATGACATGTCAGGAGGTCGTCCGGCCCTGGTGTCTTGGTGGGAGGCCAAATGGGCTGGTATTATCGACTTCACAAACTCCGAAGCCACGGAATGGTTTCTAGGCAATTTAGCGAACCTTAGGACAACTTATGGTATTGATTCTTACAAGTTTGATGCTGGAGATGCAAATTATCTACCTTCTGATTACAAACCGGCTAAAGAGTTCCGTAACCCTGATGTCTTTGCCCGATCCTATGCCGAAGCTGTTGCAAGGGTAGATAACTCTAGTCGTCGGCATGAAGTTCGAACCGGAAGGAAGACACAGTCGCTACCTGCGATGACAAGAATGATTGATAAAAATTCTGACTGGACTTATGAACAGGGTTTGAAGACAATCGTTACGTCAGGCCTTGTTTTCAGTTCCATTGGCTATTTCTTTATCCTCCCTGATATGGTTGGCGGTAATGGTTACGGTGGTATTTGGCCGGATGCAGAACTCTTCATCAGATGGACACAGGCCAACGCACTGATGCCAACTATCCAATTTGCCATCACTCCCTGGACGTATAACAATTCAACACTTATGTCTATCATCCAACAGATGCTGACTTTGAGGGGAAAGTATGCCGACACCATTGTCAGCCTTGCCAGAGAATCAGTCACAACTGGTGCTCCAATCATGCGGCCCCTATGGTGGATTGCACCTACAGATGAGTCGGCCCTCACTGTGGATGATGAGTTCCTGCTTGGTAATGACCTTTTAGTGGCCCCAGTACTAAATCCAGGGGTCAAATCTAGGAACATATATTTGCCTGGCGGACAATGGAGAGACGAGATCCACGGCACAACTATGTCAGGGGGACAGTGGATAGACTATCCAGTACGACTTGAAGACCTCCCCCATTTCACGAAGCTCTCGTAATATGTGAATTGTTATAATACATAATGAATTCGTGTTAATTAAAGAGCTGGCAGCTAATTTGTGTGGTTGATACGATAATTGGCGTTGATAGGGGGCGCTGATCTGGACATGTGGCGCCTTAAACTACGCGACCACCAGAAGGATTACAGAGGAGAACATCACTATACCCTTTTGTGAACATTCTGGGGTATATGACCGAACGAAAATGGTATCAAATGAGGTATTACCCACGTTAACATGTATGTTGGCATTAAATGTGCATTATCATATCCATGCAAACATGACACAAGCAACATTCAACATCTTTATTTGATAATTACTTTCGCAAACACCGTGTATCATCACTGTTTAATAGTGATTCATAAGAAAACGGAGGGTTTGGGTATTCAAGCGCGTTGGTCGTCAGTACTCAACTGTAAAAACACCTACAAAGACAAACCGTTCGCTCTTTGAATCTCGTATCTACAGTGGGTCTCTCATAATTGTCGCAGGCACTGTTGGCCCAGTCGATGCAATTCGATGTGCAGAGCTGCGTCCCTTGGCCACGCCAGAACCCAAGGATTGTGGTCTTGAATCCCGGTTCGCCCCGATGATGAACTAGCTTTGTGAACACCATACCCGTGCTCGTACGCTTCAAAATAGCAGTAAACGTCTGAGACCTGCATCACTTAGGGCTTCCCTCCCACATGAAGCTGACACGTACATGTACATAACTAGTGAGTGATAATTGATTATATAACCCGAACAACACATTAGTTCTGTTATTTTATCAAGGCTTCTACCATTGGCATCAGCATGAAGTATAACAATGATATTTCCCGATGTTTTTATCATTTCTCCCTTTTCAATGAGCATCCTGCACGTAAAGTAAACAATAAAATATCTATGTAAACATATCCAGTCTAAGCCAATTACACGCTGTCATCAATAATATTTTGATAAATTGTGTTTCATAAATTCAATAATTCTGCCCCAACCTCTACATACACAACTTTCAGTCTAATTGATTGGTCGTGGTCTGCGTGTTTAATCAGGGGCTTGTTGTTCCGCTAGATTGTTCATTTAGCTGAATGTCCTCAGGGTGAAACAGTCGCCTGTTGGAACATTCGTACAAGCTTCAGCACCTGGTTGACACTGGTCTATAACATTCCCGGGCACTGATAGCTGTGAGTTGTGAGTATAAATCTATTTCTATTTTTAAGGACGTTTCTAATTGATTTTGAATGATATTTTACCATAAAATAAGCGATATATTTGAAACTGTAATTATGTAATTATACAAAGTGGATAAACGTTTTGCTCTGCTTTCGATAAGGATTTATGATGGTCATCGCTAGTTCTGCTAAAATAGAAACAAAGGAAACCCAACACCATTATACACAGACATCAATGAAGTAACATATATGAGCATTGCTTACTATGTATGTCTAGATAAAGTAGTATTAGGTACCCAGTATTAGGTTTTTGATGAAGCGCATTTGCTTTTGTTGAAAATGTGCCAGATTCATAATAAAATTCAGAGACCATAATCAGCAGGCAATACTATCAGCTATAGCAGTATCGAGGGGTATATGCGGGTTTATGCGTCCAACGTTAGGTTTTATACCACGAGCCGGTTGAAATTATATCACTGAAATGGATCACTGAAAATCAGTGAGGACACCAGATAACCAGGGTAAGCATGTCCTGTAGCACACGTTAAGCAGTTCAGGATATATGAAAATAAGGAACGAGTTATGCCTGGCGTTTTCTAGGAGTGTAGTTATACTGAATATAATATTGTTGAAGACGTTTTAACGAAAGGAATTATTTGGTTATTCTCTTTCTGGTGTTTACAGTTCGTCTCAGTCATAACACAACGTGTTATCTGTGTCAGGTGTTCACAATGCGTCCGACGCGGGTCCACGCGGAGTCCAGCCAGGTGAACATGTCAAGCTTCTCCCAGGCGTCTGTGCGGTCAAGGGCCGAGCTGGACGATGCTGTCAGGAAGGTGTTGGGTGGCCACAGGAGTCGAGTGGTGGAAATATGTAAAGGAAACCCAGTGACGAATTCAGGTGAGGCTGCTGCCGTGACGTCTACAACAGCAACTTCTACGACTACTACTGCTGCTACTACTACTACTACTACTACTACTACTACTACTACTACTACTACTACTACTACTTCTTCTTCTACTACTACGCTAAAATGTGGATCAGGTGGTCAGGCTATGACTTCTTGCACCGTAACCTGATCATTGCTCATTCACTCACTGGCTATCCTGGAGACCACTATTCATAAGCCGCTGTATGCTGGAATATTGCAGACTATGGTTCTACGTCGCGTTTTGCAACTGTCCAACCGAATCATGAGGGGGACACACACTGGGTTTCCCACAGGGTACACATTCACTCATTCACACACATTGAGCTGTCCACGCCACGTATCACGCAACAACGGCACTACCCTACTACACTTTTGTTTACAATGCAACTGTACGTCTTCCACGTGACTGTATTTCATCATAAGTGTTTCACTTGAAGGCAGTAGCAGATACGCTTGATACACTTTGTAGGTTGTTTCGGGACTGCCTGTTGTCGGCTGTTTCGGTTCTGACAATCCTGCCGTCATCCTTATACTTTCTCAAATGCCCCACAATTCGCCGTGAACAGTTGGTACCCTAGAAGTGCCAAAAACCGAAGATGGTGGTTCGAACCAAAGATTCTCCATGGCTATGTTTCAACGTTTGCCAGCACAACAGCCGTACTTGTCGTAAAGTAGTAAAGTTGTAAACGTCTAATACTGCTTCAGTCCAGTTTTTCCTTTATCATTAAGCTGACACGCTGTGATACAACTGAGTGAGTGAGTGAGTTGGGTTTAACGCCGATTTTAACAGTATTCCAGTTATATCATGGCGTGTCACCTTAATGTGGGAGGAAAGCCCGAAGTGGTGCAGGTCTCAGACGTTTGCCACTTCGGTGAAACCCACGAGCACGAGTATGGTGCTGACAAACCTAAAAAAATTATCGGAACGAAACGGGATTCGAACCCACAATCATAGGTTCCTCTGCACAACCTATCGCGGCGCCTTAGAATGACTGGGCCAACCGTGTCCCCGTGATACAACTGAAATAGTGTTCAAAGCTTAACTTTAAAGGGTTAAACAAAACTCACTCACTCACTCACAAAGCCATTTAACACATGTACCAACAAATCAATGTGTTTTACAGGTAAACGTATCCAGATGGCGAAGATGTTAACGCTGACTATCATACCCACCGTCATGCTCATCGTTCTCTCCATCCTCGACGTCGTGAAGGTGTCAGCGCGCAATCAGGTCGGTCATAACGTGCAGGACATGATCCGACTCAGCACCGAGGTCGGCAAGTTTATCCATTACATTCAGCGGGAAAGAGGGTACACCTCACTGCACATCTCCGCAACCGCCAGCACAGGGTCAGAGGTCCTCTTGAGAAACAGCTATCGGGAAACCAACGAGGCCCTGGAAACGCTCGGTCGATGGCCTGGCGCGACTCAGACACCGATGGAGCGATTTCCAACCAAAGAAAACTTTTTGCTGTATCTTGAAGATCACAGAGATTCGTTGCTTACCTCTCCTGGATCGACCACGCTTTACAAAGAGGTAAAGTTCTACAATAACGTCATTAGAACGTTTATAACCTGGTTGTACAAGGCTATACAATTCTCACAAGAAGGAGATAACTGGAGAATGATGGTTGCTTATCAACTACTTTTAACAAGTAAAAATGACATGGGCGTGGAGAGAACGCTCGGGAGTGTTTATTACCTGACGGGTGAGTTCAATCAAAGAGACTACCTGTGGTATCTACGTAAGAAGAATGTCGGGAATGGAAACTTTGAAGCGTCAAAGCTCTTTTCACCTCTTGTTGAGAGCTATTTTAAACAAGATCTAGACAAACAAAAGGAACCCAATATCACCCAAAACATTGAAAATATGCGTGTGGAAATAAGCTCGAGCAATGGGACTATATTACCATCGGCCGAAAAAAGTAAATGGTGGTTCGACAACATGACAGTGTATCTCGACGTCCTGTTCGACACACAGCTGATGCTTGCTGACGTCATCCTGGAATCATTGAACCACGAATTTACAGAAGATATCCGAAACATTTCGTTGAGCATAGCTCTGCTCTGCGCCATTTTGATTATCTGCCCTTTGATAGTCATATCTGTGCGTGCGTTAGTGTCGGACATTCAACGTTACGCTTTCACGCTCGCAGACCAAACTAAAGAATTGACTCGTGAAAGACAAAGGACGGAATCGTTGCTGTACCAAATGATTCCAAAGGCTGTCGCTGACCAGTTGAAGACAAACACAGAGGTGGAGGCCGAGAGTTATGAAGCAGTTACTATTTTCTTCTCGGATATTGTCGGATTTACGAGCATTTCGTCGATGTGCACACCGATGGAGGTGGTGGCGCTGTTGAACACTTTGTACACGTGTTTTGACGCCCGTCTCGAGATCTACGATGTCTATAAGGTCGAAACAATTGGGGATGCCTACATGGTCGCTTCCGGTAAGTCGTTTGGACGCTTTCAGTATATTTGTGGTGTCGCTCCCTATAAGACGTGTGGCTGCTTCTGGTGAGTCTTGTTACCGCTTCCAGTACAGTGGCGTGGCCAATTCCGGTAAGACGTGTGGCCGCGTCTGTTATCACACAGGTGTTCCCTCAGTCACAAAGTATATACTAGCTATCACACAGTTGTTCCCTCAGTCACAAAGTATAGACCAGTGTTCATACTGATGTACGCTCAGTGACGAGTATATCATAGTTACCATACAGGTGTTCCCTCAGTCACAAAGTATATACTAGCTATCACACAGTTGTTCCCTCAGTCACAAAGTATAGACCAGTGTTCATACTGATGTACCCTCAGTGACGAGTATATACTAGTTATCACACAGGTGTTCCCTCAGTCACAAAGTATAGACCAGTGTTCATACTGATGTATCCTCAGTGACGAGTATATACTAGTTATCACACAGGTGTTCCCTCAGTCACAAAGTATATACTAGCTATCACACAGTTGTTCCCTCAGTCACAAAGTATAGACCAGTGTTCATACTGATGTACCCTCAGTGACCGAATATATACTAATTATCACACAGGTGTTCCCTCAGTCACAAAGTATAGACCAGTGTTCATACTGATGTACCCTCAGTGACGAGTATATACTAGTTACCATACAGGTGTTCCCTCAGTCACAAAGTATAGACCAGTGTTCATACTGATGTATCCTCAGTGACGAGTATATACTAGTTATCATACAGGTGTTCCCTCAGTCACAAAGTATAGACCAGTGTTCATACTGATGTATCCTCAGTGACGAGTATATACTAGTTACCATACAGGTGTTCCCTCAGTCACAAAGAATAGACCAGTGTTCATACTGATGTATCCTCAGTGACCGAATATATACTAATTATCACACAGGTGTTCCCTCAGTCACAAAGTATATACTAGTTATCACACAGTTGTTCCCTCAGTCACAAAGTATATACAAGTGTTCATACTGATGTATCCTCAGTGACGAGTATATACTAGTTATCACACAGGTGTTCCCTCAGTCACAAAGTATATACTAGCTATCACACAGTTGTTCCCTCAGTCACAAAGTATAGACCAGTGTTCATACTGATGTACGCTCAGTGACGAGTATATCATAGTTACCATACAGGTGTTCCCTCAGTCACAAAGTATATACTAGCTATCACACAGTTGTTCCCTCAGTCACAAAGTATAGACCAGTGTTCATACTGATGTATCCTCAGTGACGAGTATATACTAGTTATCATACAGGTGTTCCCTCAGTCACAAAGTATAGACCAGTGTTCATACTGATGTACCCTCAGTGACGAGTATATACTAGTTACCATACAGGTGTTCTCTCAGTCACAAAGTATAGACCAGTGTTCATACTGATGTATCCTCAGTGACGAGTATATACTAGTTATCATACAGGTGTTCCCTCAGTCACAAAGTATAGACCAGTGTTCATACTGATGTATCCTCAGTGACGAGTATATACTAGTTATCATACAGGTGTTCCCTCAGTCACAAAGTATAGACCAGTGTTCATACTGATGTATCCTCAGTGACGAGTATATACTAGTTATCATACAGGTGTTCCCTCAGTCACAAAGTATAGACCAGTGTTCATACTGATGTACCCTCAGTGACGAGTATATACTAGTTACCATACAGGTGTTCCCTCAGTCACAAAGTATAGACCAGTGTTCATAACGATGTATCCTCAGTGACGAGTATATACTAGTTATCATACAGGTGTTCCCTCAGTCACAAAGTATAGACCAGTGTTCATACTGATGTTCCTTCAGTCACCGAGTATAGACCAGTGTTCACTGCAGGTGTTCCCTTAGTCACAAAGTATATACTAGTTATCACACAGGTGTTCCCTCAGTCACAAAGTCTAGACCAGTATTCATACTGATGTTCCTTCAGTCACCGAGTATAGACCAGTGTTCACTGCAGGTGTTCCCTTAGTCACAAAGTATATACTAGTTATCACACAGGTGTTCCCTCAGTCACAAAGTATAGACCAGTGTTCATACTGATGTATCCTCAGTGACGAGTATATACTAGTTATCATACAGGTGTTCCCTCAGTCACAGAGTATAGACCAGTGTTCATACTGATGTTCCTTCAGTCACCGAGTATAGACCAGTGTTCACTGCAGGTGTTCCCTTAGTCACAAAGTATATACTAGTTATCACACAGGTGTTCCCTCAGTCACAAAGTCTAGACCAGTATTCATACTGATGTTCCTTCAGTTACCGAGTATAGACCAGTGTTCACTGCAGGTGTTCCCTGGAGTATATACTAGTGTTTGTCATATAATGGATGGTGCTATCGATGTCATAAACCAGTGCGAAGACCCATCCGACCGAACGGCGCGCATGATGTAATATGTATTCCAGACATAGGATATTTGCGATACAGACACACATTCCGCCAATAATCTCTATTTATTACCCACGGGTTGAATACACCGGGAGTCAGATACTAAATCCATACGTCACACTTGTGTCGTACAAGGTTGACCTTGTTTTATTCGTTTTGATTGGATAAACGTGACCTCGCAAAATGAAAGGTCGTGCTGGAACGGATTTCTTCATAAACAATGACGTTTCAACATTAACACTTTATGAAACCAAAGAAGATCGGCACGCGCATCAAATTCGCTTGGAATCTATATAAGTTATGCATAAATATACTGCAGACGTTATGTAATCGAACTACGTGTATATCCAGTGTTCATGTACGACTAAGGCGAGATCGTAGTCCCCATGAGTGAGATGCACCAGACCACTTTCGCGACTTTCAATTTGATTTCATGTAAAAAGACGTGGCGAAATGAATGTAGTTTACACTATTTGAACCAATATCTAGACTTACGTTGGATGATCCTGTGCCATCAGTGTTCTATTCAACCGTAGTTTGTGGCACTGTTTCCGAACGCGTTTGTTTGCGGATGAACGTACACACGACTGCACGACCAGATCACTCAAAGTGAACAGTCCCGACACAAATCATTCGAAAACCAATGGAAGTCTACCTGACATCTGATTATGTGGCCCAAATATAAAAGAATGTGAACAATAAATTCCTTATTGATCTCTAGCGTAATACTGTGTGCAGAACGTTGTCTTTTCCTTTTCTGGTAACCTTGCCCTTCGTTTGAGGCCCTGAGGTGAAATTGGGTTCAACGTCGCGTCCAAGATTATTGCACTTATATAGCGACGTGCATGCACGTGTGTGTGTGTGTGTGTGTGGCGGCTTGTACTAGTCCGGACTGATGCCGATTTATAGTGCTATCTCACTGAGATACCATGCCGCAGTTTAACATGAATACCCCACTCAGACACAGTATACTGACTCCGAGCCGACCAGTCCTTGTTTTATCCCCTTAATGCCGAGCGCCAGACAGGGTAGCAACAAGTACCATCTTTTAACGTCTTTTCGTATGACGCGGTCGGGGATCGAACCCCGGACCTTCCGCTCTCCGGGCGGACGCTCTACCACTAGACCACGGAGGCGGTCCCTTCGTTTGAAGCTGCCACTGACACAGTATGCAATCGGACTCGAGTTTGTTGATTATCACTTCTTCAGTATAGGATCCTACAGTTGGGCCTAACCTGAACGATCGTTAGTGAACACGAGTATATACTCGACGACTGCAGGGAAAGCCTGTTATAAACAGAGCATATTACAACGATTCCCGTTATCTGCGGAAGAAAGTTAACGGATTTCAGTATGAAACAGTATGACCAAACTAAAACCAGGTGTCTATATTAGTGTTCATTACAGGTGTTCCAGGTGTCTATATTAGTGTTCATTACAGGTGTCTATATTAGTGTTCATTAAAGGCGTTCCAGGTGTCTATACTAGTGTTCATTACAGGTGTTCCAGGTATCTATACTTGTGTTCATTACAGGTGGTCCAGATGTCTATACTAGTGTTCATTACAGGCGTTCCAGATGTCTATACTAGTGTTCATTACAGGTGTTCCAGATGTCTATACTAGTGTCCATTACAGGTGTTCCAGATGTCTATACTAGTGTTCATTACAGGTGTTCACGTTGTCTAGGCTTGTGTTCATTACAGGTGTTCCAGGTGTCTATACTAGTGTTCATTACAGGTGTTCCCGTTGTCTTTACTATTGTTCATTACAGGTGTTCCAGGTGTCTATACTAGTGTCCATTACAGGTGTTCCAGATGTCTATACTAGTGTTCATTACAGGTGTTCCAGGTGTCTATACTATTGTCCATTACAGGTGTTCCTGGTGTCTATACTTGTGTTCATTACAGGTGTTCCAGCTGTCTTTACTAGTGTCCATTACAGGTGCTCCAGTTGTCTACACTAGTGTTCATAACAGGTGTTCCGGGTATCTATGTTAGTGTTCATTACAGGTGTTCACGTTGTCTAGGCTTGTGTTCATTACAGGTGTTCCAGGTGTCTATACTAGTGTCCTTTACAGGTGTTCCAGATGTCTATACTAGTGTTCATTACAGGTGTTCCAGGTGTATATACTAGTGTCATTACAGGTGCCCCAGGTGTCTATACTAGTGTCCATTACAGGTGTTCCAGATGTCTATACTAGTGTCCTTTACAGGTGTTCCAGATGTCTATACTAGTGTTCATTACAGGTGTTCCAGGTGTATATACTAGTGTCATTACAGGTGTCCCAGGTGTCTATACTAGTGTCCATTACAGGTGTTCCAGTTGTCTATACTAGTGTTCATAACAGGTGTTCCCGTTGTCTAGGCTTGTGTTCATTACAGGTGTTCCAGGTATCTATGTTAGTGTTCACTACAGGTGTTCCCGTTGTCTATGCTTGTGTTCATTACAGGTGTTCCAGGTATCTATGTTAGTGTTCATTACAGGTGTTCCAGGTATCTATGTTAGTGTTCATTACAGGTGTTCCAGGTATATATGCTAGTGTTCATTACAGGTGTTCCAGGTGTCTATACTTGTGTTCATTACAGGTGTTCCAGGTGTCTATACTTGTGTTCATTACAGGTGTTCCAGGTGTCTATACTTGTGTTCATTACAGGTGTTCCGAGGAAAAATGGCAACAAGCACGCTGTGGAGGTGGCGACTATGGCGCTTGACCTCGCACATCACGTGACCCACCTAGAGATCCCCCACTCCCCCAACACCCCATTCCGTCTCAGAGCTGGGGTCCACACAGGTGAGGAGTAAGTTTAATGTCAGTACATACATATGTGTTGCATCCTTTCGTGCAGGTTCAATGTGTAGGATAAATACGTCCGAGGGATTTTATGTTTAAAAAACCCCATCCGAAGGTTTGAAATGCGAAACATTAAACCCGTGGGGAAGTGTTTTGCCTCACTTATAAACCGAAAGGAAAATCTAAAAGAACATTTATCAACAACAATTTTAAGTTTCAGAAGCACTTTCCATGAACCTTATGAAACGGACGTAAAATATATCTTGACGGCGCACGTGTAAAGATATTCTTTAAAACATTGTTATTTATCAGCGCCTGTACGAAGGTTGCAAGGTCGGTCGACTAAAATATAAACTTATCTTGAGTGTGAAATCGGTGGTATTTTGCATGTAAAATCGTTTTCTAACAATTTGAGGATTTTATGAGACGTGAAGACATTGCCAGAGCAATTGGTGACGTCACTGGAGGTTCGTAAGTTCGGTTTATTACATAAGGCAGTCGTATAAGGAAGCTAATGTCACTGCTTCCTTCAACAACAAACAACTTGTTAAAACCTATTCTGTTGGATCAAATGTGACATCCGTCTTGGTTATATCTCCGGTGGTAATTAGGGGTATCACAACAAAGGGCAAAGGACCAAGGATGGAATACCTCGACCGTATCTCGACAGTAAGACAACAGCACTCCACACACACACGCACGCACGCACGCACGCACGCACGCACGCACACACACACACACACACACACTAACACTCAATAACAATAACGGGCTGTCGGACAACTTCGTATTTGGGATGCAAGCGTGACATTTCGAAGGCAAGGTCCCGGAATCTTTGTTTATTATTATTATGATGATGATGATGATTATGATTATGATTATTATTATTATTACCTCCCAGGACCAGTTGTGGCAGGGGTAGTCGGGTCCAAGATGCCACGATACTGTCTGTTCGGGGATACCGTCAACACTGCATCCAGGATGGAGTCCACGGGCATGGGTAAGTAATTAACTGCTGGACTGTGGGTAAAAGCGGCGTAAAACCACACTCACTCACTTATTAACTGAGTGAGTGGGTTATTTTGGTGAACTACACCGTAGCCAGTATTATTTGAGCTAATCACGGCTAAAGTGATATCAAGCGCAAGCGAACCAGGGGAGGATGAGAGTTGATACACGTTACCCAGGGTCGATCTCACAACAAATCAACTGGGTCACAGTTTGGTGTACCAAGTGTAGAAAGCGCTATGGAAACGGAACTTTCCTACTATGTCTATGTTTAACAACAAACACGGGTATTTACCACCAAGAACGACCCCGCAGAATTTGTTCCCAATGCGTCTATCGACAAAGCGCTACGTATGTCGTAACGTGTAACGTAGACTTACGACTGTCGTAACATGAAACGTACACTTACCTCTTTCGAAAAGGGTAACGTAGACTGACGCCTGTCGTCACGTGTCACGGATACTTACGACTGTCGTAATATGAAACAGATACTTACGCCTTTTGAAAGGGGTAACGTAGACTTACGACTGTCCTAACGTGTAACGGCGACTTACGACTGTCCTAACATGTAACGGCGACTTACGACTGTCGTAACGGGTAACGGCGACTTACGACTGTCCTAACATGTAACGGCGACTTACGACTGTCGTAACGGGTAACGTAGACTTACAACTGTCGAAACACAGAGTCATAGAACACTTTGTGGCTCGGGCCAATGGACTCTTTTGCATGTCGCGGCTAAACTGGATCGGGTGCCGACGTTATATAGATAGATATTACTGACTTCGGCGTTGAGACTGTTGCAACAATGAGGCCCTACTGATTGTAATCGTGAGTGAGTGAGTGAGTTAATATGTAAAGTCACATCGGCATTGTTTCAGCCATATCGTGATTTGAGCAAGTTTGCATTTATATACTATCTTAAGACCCGTCGTCGAAGGACAGTATAACAACTAGCAAAATATCACAGATTGTAATTGTAAAACTAGTTTTTGAACAATAAAATAATCAGATTATAACAGACGGCACAATATAAAAACGGGCTATAGATCGTCAGCAACTGAAGGCAGACCACCATACTGGGGACCATGGGGACTTACAGTACCTTTGCTACCTGCATGGACCCCAGCAGGATTTACATCATACCCTCAGCAACTGGCGATTGTATGCAAAGTTAGCCACAAGTCAAAATACAAATATTCTACGTTTAAAACACTAGTAGCCAGAAATATTCTTTTAATGACATGGACTTACAATATCCTCTCAGGGGGACAATGATTTTACACTACGTCAATTCCCTTTGAGGATACGGCCAGTAACAAACTCAGATAAAATTTGGTTTTACCAATTTTTAAAAGGTTATTCAGTTTATACAATACATATCAACATTTGTTTGATTGTAATCGAACCAGATTATCGTGATCCGACTTGGACCTTGTCGCGTTAACTGTTCAATAACGACTGCTATTTCAGTCTCCAGATGGGATTAAGTTTGAAGTATTAATGGCCTAACAGTACTTAGTCCTGAGCAGCACAGGGTCTGGTTCCACAAAGTAATCTTTATGCGACGATGATCGTAAGCCTAAGTATGTTGATGTATGGGGCTTCTGATTACCTCAGCGCTAAGATGCCTACGTGGAACGGACCCCTGGAGATCGTTTACAAAGATTATAATTTAGGGTCTATCAACCATAATAACGTATACATTCAATTTGATTTTTTTTTACAGCACACAAATAAAAGGCCATCTAACTATTGACCATACGTGTGACATTTTGTTCCCTTTTGGAATATTACTGATGCCATTTAATCCGCTGGTATACAGAGTTTGTGAACGATGTTTTGCAGTAAGCTTGCTGGTTCCTGCAGTTTGTTTTAAGAATTATCAAACCTTCGTCATCTGTCACGGCATATGCTTGTCCACCACACAGCTGGGGTGCACCTGCATGGAGGCCCGGTGGTCAAGGCGTCGTAATTAGGTATGCAGAGTTGCGTCCCTTATCTGTACCAGAAACCTATGATCGTGGGTTGGAATCCCGGTTAGCTCTGATTATGTTTTTTATGCTTGTCGGCGCCCTACCCGTGCTTCTTGGTTTAGTGGTATACGGTGGACGACGACGACGATGACAATGATGATGACGAGGCCGAGGAGACCGATTAACATTTGTAAAATTTGTGATTCAATGAACAAGGGAAATATACGTTGACACTCATCGTAATGAAGGAACTCCAAATGACACATTAATGGAAATTTACCATATTTCGTTTATGATTAATATTTTTTCATTTCGCCCGAATGGTTTGTTGATTTCATTTTATAACCCAGTGATTGTTTCACAAGTGATATCGCACGCCATCGCTTGTCATTAAGAGCTGATTGATTGATCGTAATGTACATGAGTTTTTAGTAGTGCTACCATTTCTCATCTCCGTAATAGCGGTGCCGGAGGAGATACGGCACTGTGATTTGTCACATGAGCTGCTTCCTGACAGCTGACGCGAAAGCAATACACCAAAATGATACACCAGATAGTGCAGATAAAAAACAGCACGTATGTGATGAGTGGAAAATATTTGCAAACATCAATGCAATCACTCATGGAGATTTATCGAAAACAGATTACTTTTCATGAAAAAATACTCACATAATTTGGGGCAGATATTGCTATTAGTTGAAACGAGAATGGTTCATTACTGGCCATTTGTGAGTGATCAGTTGATGCCCTCATTGAAACTTGTCAACATGCTATTTCATAGTCCTTAAGTATTTGCCCCAGGCAGGGTAACAACAAGTTCCATCATTCAACGCCTTTTGGTATGACGCGACCGGGCATCGAACCGGCGACCTTCCGCTCTCCGGCCGAACGCACGCTCCACTAGAACACACAGAGTACCTACCTTACTTACTTTGGAGATTTAACGTGCGCTTTCCGTGTACCTACCAACGTGGAGTTCATGTTCAATAGTCACATTGTTACATCGCAGCCTACATTCTAAAAAGGATATTCTGGTAAAACGGCAACCTGTCACAGTTTTAAGGTAACCAGTCCCATCCGCCTACTATGAACTCATTACGCAATAATCACCACACCTATACAAACGTATTCTGTTTAATCGGCTTCAAGTCTCATTGGCTTCCACCTGTGTGTTCTCTGTCCATCGTGTTGTGAAAGTATTTTTATCCTTCTGCTGTCATTACCTACTCATGTTATCCCTCTCATGTATGCTATTGTTGTTACTGTTAATCCTCTACTGTTAATCCTCCACCTACTATATATACTCTATACTATGTACCTCATTCCTCACTACGGCTGCGCCATATACAACACCCTTAACAACTCCCTATCTAAAAAACTTGACTCAATACAATATCAGGCTCTCAAACTAATTACACGCACCCAACATGGCACCTCTTACACCTCACTTCAGGCCTTAACAGGAGAGATGCCACTAAGTCTACGCAGGGAACAACTAAGCTTAAATTTCTGGGCCGCGTCCTAATCAAACCCTCTCATCCAAAACTTAATAAACCAAAACATCAGCCCTAAAAACCAAGCTCTAGCTCGTAAACACCCCTTACTTACCCCAATATCCCAAAGAATAACAAACTACCTAAATGAACACCAAATTAAAAATCTTAAACAAAACTGCAAACAATCAAATATCTTCACCCCTAAACTTAAAATACCCAAAATAGACACAACACTAGCTAGTCAAATAAATAAACAAACCGACCCAAACATAGCTAAAACTACCACACTAGCATACATACACGAAAATTGGCCAAATTGGTGTCACATCCGACCTCAGATCCGACCTCCAAACACACAGGTTTCGGAGTCCATACCACACAACCAACTAAAACCACACAATCCTTCCGACTCCCAAATAACCAATCAATATTCACGGCAGAACTAATGGGCATGGCCTCAG
Organism: Haliotis cracherodii; assembly: GCF_022045235.1. Classification (NCBI taxonomy): domain Eukaryota; kingdom Metazoa; phylum Mollusca; class Gastropoda; order Lepetellida; family Haliotidae; genus Haliotis; species Haliotis cracherodii. Next base: position 5,900,018 of record NW_027266279.1, on the reverse strand, counting down.
CCCTCCATAATCAAGAATCCAAAAACCACAAAAAAATCCTAATACTTACCGACTCCCTAAGTGGACTGCAAGCCCTCCAAAACAAAAATACCAAAAACCGACCTAAATTAATAAATCAAATACTTAAAAGCTCCAACGACCTAACTAAGGCAGACAAAGAAATAACTGTCTTGTGGATACCCGCCCACGTAGGAACTTACCCATCTCAAAATCAGAAATTAAAAGTGTAAACAAGCAAAAAATCACCAAAAAATGGCATTACCTTTATCTAGACTCAAATAGCCAAATAAAAAAAGTGCTCAGCAAACCACTAACCAAACCAAAAATTCTCCATCCATCAAAAAAAATCGACAGAGTAATCACTAAACTCCAAACAGGACACACCAACCTAAATAACCACCTAAAAAAAATTAAACAAACACACTACAGGTAACTGCCCACATTGCAAACAACCAGAAACCCCAGAACACGCACTCATCCACTGCACACACTACCTAACACATCGAACCGCATTACAAACCACCCTCAATCTAAACAAGGCTCTCACTCTAGAAGCAATACTAAACCCACAAAATAAACTAGAAAACTTCAAGGCCTTAGGCGTATTCTTAATCAAAACGGAACTAATAAAACGCATCTAAAAACATAATAACCTACCAAATCAAAATCACATAAATAAACAAACATCCACCATACCCAGCTCCCTTAGTTCTCCTCCCCAACCCCATCGGCATCTATTCCAAATCTCAAAATTCCCAAATTATATATAAGCAACCCCTAAAGCCCCCTCTTAGGGTTGCACAGACCACCTTCGCCCCTTTCGGAAACACATTAAATGGCCTGGCCGGGCCCGAGTGCGAAATACGCATCAGTCGGAAAGCGCACGTTAAATCTCCAAAGTAAGTAAGTAAGTAAGTACCCTCATTCAGTCTTGCTTGACAACGGTATAAAGATCTATACTGAAACAGTATTAAACAGTATTAAAGAAGTTGTTATCCATAGATTGTGTCTACTTTGCAGCCAGTATCGTTTAAGTGTAACTGAATTTGTACTGCAGCAAACTAATACGAGAACATTTTGTGTGTCGCCATAGTTCGCTTCAGCTGGGTAATGGTAAACCATCGATCTCTGCATCTGATTTGTCATTGCATAAATTAACGAGGCACAGGTGCCCAATCGTCTCAGGCGCCGGAATTCGTTATGCAGAGTTGCGTCCCTTAGGCGTACCAGAAACCGTGATAGTAGGTTTGAATCCCGGTTCGCGCTGATCATGTTTGCAGGTCTGTCGGCTATATACCTGTGCTCGTGGGTTTCACCACCCTCAAGCTGCCATACCGAAATATAACAGAAATACTGTTGAAAATGGCGTTAAACCATACTCACTCACTCATATATTAACATTAATATAAAACATAAGGATTATGTACATATTGTGTTAACGGACCGGGTGTGTGGGGGTAGGGTAGGGTAGGGTAGGGTAGGGTAGGGTAGGGTAGTGAAGGGTAGGGTAGGGTAGGGTAGGGTAGGGTAGGGTAGGGTAGGGTAGTGAAGGGTAGGGTAGGGTAGTGAAGGGTAGGGTAGGGTAGGGTAGGGTAGGGTAGTGAAGGGTAGGGTAGGGTAGGGTAGGTAGGGTAGGGTAGTGAAGGGTAGGGTAGGGAAGGGTAGGGTAGGGTAGGGTAGGGTAGTGAAGGGTAGGGTAGGGTAGGTAGGGTAGGGTAGTGAAGGGTAGGGTAGGGTAGGGTAGGGTAGGGTAGGGTAGTGAAGGGTAGGGTAGGGTAGGGTAGGGTAGGGTAGGGTAGTGAAGGGTGGGGTAGGGTAGGGTAGGGTAGGGTAGTGAAGGGTAGGGTAGGGTAGGGTAGGGTAGGGTAGTGAAGGGTAGGGTAGGGTAGGGTAGGGTAGGGTAGGGTAGTGAAGGGTGGGGTAGGGTAGGGTAGGGTAGGGTAGGGTAGGGTAGGGTAGGGTAGGGTAGTGAAGGGTAGGGTAGGGTAGGGTAGGGTAGGGTAGGGTGGGGGCTCTTGTTCCGCAAGTGTGCAATGTACAACATCGTTGAAATGTGGAAATTATATATCAAAAACTGGTGGTAAGTATGTTGTGCAGCCACGAAAACAGGTTAGTTGAAACTGGCCATGAAAAAGGATCTCCAGTAACGTACAGATTGTAAGTAAGCGATCTTTGAAGGACTTAGTGTGCGTGTGTGTTTGTCTGTGTGCGAGTGTGTATGTGTGCGTGAGAGAGTGTGTGAGTATGTGAGAGAGTGTGTGTATGTGTGAGTGTGTTTATCTGCATGTGTGTGTGTGAGGGTGTGTGAGTGGGAGAGTATGTTTGTCTGTGTGTGTGTGTGTGTAAGAGATTTAGTGTGTGTATGTGAGAGAGAGAGAGTGTGAGTGAGTGAGTTTAGTTTTACGCCGCTTTTAGCAATATTCCAGCAATATCACGGCGGGGGACACCAGAAATGGGCTTCACACATTGTACCCATGTCGGGATTCGAACCCGGGTCTTCGGTGTGACGAGCGAACGCTTTAACCACTAGCCTACCCGACCGCCCGAGAGAGAGAGAGAGAGAGAGAGAGAGAGAGAGAGAGAGAGAGAGAGAGCGAGAGAGAGAGAGAGAGTGAGTGTGTGTGAGAGAGTGTGTGTATGTGAGAGAGAGTGTGTGAGAGTGTGTTTGTATGTGTGAGTGAGTGAGTGAGTGAGTGAGTGAGTATGTGTATGTGTGTGTGTGTGTGTGTGTGTGTGTGTGTCTCTACTTTACCAAAGCACAACCCAGTGACAAGTGTCACAACCAGAGACCGCCCCTTAATGGACTTACTCAGCAAACTTGTGTGGACATAAACGCCGTCTGGAATATCCAGACTTTATTAATTTATTTAAGTGAATGTGTTTGGGTTTACGCCGCGTTTAGAAATATTCCAGCATTGTCATGGCGGGGGACAAAGAATATGGTCTTCATACATTGTATCGATTTGGGGAATCGAACCCAGTACTTTCGGGTACGGTTAAACCGTTAAGATATCCCACCGCCCACAAAGCATAAAACATCCCTGCTCTCACATAAGTTCTACATTGTTGGATAAAATATTAAAAACCCAGTGCTGTGGATGCATGTATATTAAAAAAACCGCTCCCAAATCTTCATCTTGGCCGTTGGCTGTGACGAGTGACGCAAGGTCAGGCGATGAATGTGGAGTAATATTTCGGGGGAAATATCTCATTAAAGAATTGCATGGCAGCTGAGGATTTCCATTGAGGGAAGATTATTCTTCATTAAAGATTTGCGCGTCAAATATGTAAAACCAGTCTAGCGGCTGTCCCTGTATGGAGCCCTTGTCAACACCCTGATGTAGAGAACCCTCCCAAGGCATGTAATAACACCACCTTCGCATTAAAGGTTACATTAATACTGTACGTCATTGGTCTTATTTCAGTTGTCGTAATTTATAACATCATGTTGTGAGTGAGTGAGTGAGTATGGATTTACGCCGCTGTTGGCAATATTCCAGCAATATCACGGCGGGGACACCAGAAATGGGCTTCACACATTGTACCCATATCGGGAATAGAACCTGGGTCTTCGGCGTGACGAGCGAACGCTTTAACCATTAGGCTACCCGATCGCCCCTTCATCATATTGTGCATATTGGTGAATATAGAAGGTTCATACAGTGCTTCAAGACTTAAATAAGTAAGATGATATTGATGAAAACATATGGAAATGCTGCATAGCGTGAAATGAGTTGTAAACAATTTCTTCTAACACCAGACAGTCAGATATTGGCTGTGAGTTAGGATTTCAAAGAAATGAAATATCGCGTGCGGGTAATGAATTGGATCTAAGATCTAAATCTAAGAAAAATAATGATCGCGCAAAGAAATGTGATATTGTACAAAAATTTCAATCGTAATGTTTTCAAGTATTGTACCATATACAAACTGATAGGTGTTTACAGAGAGACGTTAATAAGTCTGCTATGGTGTTTGCTATTTCGGACAATCTATCAACGACAGGTTTATGTCAATAAATGACATTTTAATCACCGAACGAGTGTACTCACCTGTTTGTATGCCCCGTGGAGATTCCGGGGTAGAATGGGTCTTTATCATGTTTGTCGTAAGAGTCGACTGCAAACGCCTTTTTTGAAACACAACTATCTCTGTGGTATGAGAATGGCACTGAGTCCGATCTAAATCAGCTTGTGTTTAAAGGGTTAGATTATTTTGAGTTTGAGTTTAACTGTTGGCTAGCAGTTAGATATACACTACCCTTGGTGGCCGAAGTGATGGTGTAGATCCTGCTCGGTGACTTGGTTGATGCATGTCATCGTATCCCAATTGCGTGGATCGATGTTGACGATGTCAATCACCGGATTGTCTGGTCCTTGATCTATCAGCTGAATTTATATCATGTCCGTACCATTTTGGAAAAGGGAAATCAGAGTGTTCGCCAAAGACATTCATGTTTACTGTACCAGCCTTTACCGAAGACGTGAAAATCAACACGCTCAAGTCTGCTTGCATGTCAGTGACAGCTTCGAACGAAGGGCAAGGTCACCACCGGAATAAGAAAAGACAACCGTGATCTACCCAGCGTTTTACGCTAGAGATAGGGAATGTTATTGTTCACCTTTGAGATATTTGGGGCCACATAATCAGAAATCAGGCACACTTTTACGGAGTATTCGAATGATTTGTATCGGAAATGTTCACTTTGAGTGATCTGGTCGTGCTGTCGTGAACAAACAACTCCCGAAACTGCCACAAAATAGGCACCGATTGCTTCAGTTCTGCTTTGTAGTTGCAAAATGAATGACGTCTCGCGATTTTTTTATGAATGAAAAAAGTAGTTCCGGTGTGACAGAGGTCACGGTTATCCAATCAAAACGAATTAAACAAGGTCAACCTTGTACGATACACGTGTGACGTACGGATTTAGTATCTGTATCTTCACCACGTGGGTAATAAATGTGCTTCAGTATGGGGCAGCATCGAAACCCTAGAAACCCCAATAAGGTGATCGAGTTTTAGTTGATCTAATTCTTCACCTGGGAGAAGCAAGGTCCAAATAAGGCTTTGTGGTCGATCACCCAATTGTGACTGTACATTGCTTAATAAAGTCGTTCCTTGTTTGGACCGCCCGGATTCACATTTGCATCGTACAATATCGCTCTGTGGATTGTAATACGCTCATGTCGTAAGAGGCGACTGACGGGATCGGTTGGTCAGGCTCGCTGACTTGGTGGATGTTTGTCATCGTATCCCAACTGCGTGGATCAATGCTCATGATGTCAATCCCTTGATTGTCTGGTTCAGACTCGATTATTTACAGAAAGCCGTCATATAGCTGGAATATAACGATGACATTCATCAACCAAGTCAGCGAGCCCGACTACTCGTTCCCGTTAGTCGCCTCTTACGACAAGCATCGTCGCCTTTTATGGCAAGCGGATCTTTATGGGTCGACGAACAGAAGTAATGAGGAACACGTCAATGACAGTGGAGTATGAACTGACTGACTGAGTATGGTTTTACGCCGTTTTTTAGCAATATTCCAGCAATATCACGGCGGGTGACACCAGAAATGGGCTTTACACATTATACCCATGTCGGGAATCGATCCCGGGTCTTCTGCTGGACGAGCAAACGCTTTAACCACTAGGCTACCCGACCGCCCACTGGAGTATGAAAGATGAGCAATCTGTATTTTGTGCGTTTGGCAATACCGGAAATTCTAGGATGGAAGTGATGTACTGTGTTTCAGCTGATCTGAATGCTATCAGATTTTAGAGTCTTTTTTCTGTACAGTCATGTACAGAAACAAAATATGAATATATAGAGCTGTACACTTTTTCATATACATAACAAGAAGCAAGGCTATGCAACTAAGGCGATGCTGGTGAGCTTCAGAAAAACATATTGTTCGGGAACATTTCTTCAAGAGGGTACAGATTTTTGGGGTCTTTATGAACAGATGTCCATCAAAACACTTCAACATCAGGGATACCCTTATTCAGCATACTCTAAGCTTTCCGGTGGTATACATTAAAACATATATCTCTTCTGTATACCAATTACTTCCAAAAACTTCAACCAATTTCCTCGCCTACTATGTTTACTGTCGTCTGTAAATTTCACATTCAACTCGTCATTTAAACAAAGTATATAATAAATAGGACATTCCACGTGTCTCGTGAAATATCATGGTTCTCTCATATCTTGACGGGGGAAAGGTGATATTGACTGTACAGGTCCACGAGTACACACGCAGGAAGCTTTCCTGTAGTGGAACACTGTGCTTGCATTAATATTGAGGTATAAAGGAACATTGTTTGTACATTTATACTGAGTTTTTAAGAACACTGTTCGTGCATTTATACTGAGGTTTTAAGAACACTGTTCGTGCATTTATACTGAGGTTTTAAGGAACAATGTTCGTACATTTATACTGAGGTGTTAAGGAACACTGTTTGTGCATTTATACTGAGGTTTTAAGGAACACTGTTCGCACATTTATACTGAGATATTTGTTTCGTTTGGGTCATTTGCATTCAACAGTTAGATTCTAGATCTATACCACACAATAATAAGACTATATTTATAAAACCTAAATTAGTACACATATTTTTCGGCTACTGTTTAGGACGGAGCCTAATGTGAAGCATCAGGAGTTTTCAATATTTCTTAGCTTGACTACAAAATACGAATATGTCACGTGTGTCAACATAACATTGCACAAAAGCAACTAAAAAATATGTAACGAAACATACTACATGTTTTGATCTACATTAGGCGTATCTAAACAAAATTGTACTTACGATAAGCGAAAACTCCAATACAAACATATTCCAAGACAACTTTAATTATGGATTTCCTTTTCTTTCACAAAATTTTCACATACAAAGCTGAGTTTGATCCTTAGATCGGGGGATTTGGATACACATCGCGCACAAGTTTTAAAATACAATCAGGGATCCCTTTCCCGTTTTGTCCACGCAATGTTTATTATCTGTTTCTTCAAGTCCGAGTATCTACGATCTCTCCAAGCACATCGTTTATTTAGCTCAGTCCAGAAGTTTTGGCAACACTGTTCTCGAATCGACGAATCCCTGATCATCTCGAACAACTCTCCGTCAAATCAAGCGTCACATGAAAATGTTTTGTTGCTCATATTGAACACAAGCGAACTTGCAACTTGGATGTGCTCACTGGGGAAAACAAAAATATTTTGAAAGTAATAAAAGTACAATCTCAAAGTGCCATGTACAGGATGTTTTTTAATAATAGTATTCTAAAAATGCAAATTAATTTATAAATTCACCCAAAGGCCGTAACCCTGACCACGTGGGTATTTTGAAGGAGGAAGATTGTCGAGGCATCGGCATTATGACAGATGCTCGTCATGGATGGAGAAAAAATGCATCTGAGAGAAACATTGTTGCTTTGAGCTTCGAGACCAAACATGTGATCATGCCGAAGTTGTTTACAAGGGAGGATGATCTGTGTAGCCAGCGACCAGAATAAGCTTGATGAAAATAATGTTGAAATCAATGTTAAGGCACATGACAAAATTAATGTGAACGAATATTCATCTGAACATCGTTTCGAAGTATGTGAGTCTGTCCGTATCTTATCTCCATACCAACGTTAAATAATATCAAATCTAAATTCGTGTGTAAATATTTCCTGCCGCTGTGGAAAATTGCGCACCGATCTAATAAAAGAAATACTACAAGATACACCATTGCATCGTCATAAAAGAACTAGGTCAACTTTATCTTTCTTCAGTTTATTAAAAATTCGTTTCCGAAGCAAAGCGACTCGATCTACATCATAAATAAATTTATAGACTAGATTCCAGTGCCAAATGTTTAATTTTCTTTTAGAATTTCATAAAATAACATACACAATTATTGAAAGACATTTTTAATAAGTAATATATTTTATTTCGTCCGCCTGCTCTCTTGTTAGTTGAGGCTTGAGGGGAGAAACACATACAAAAAATATGGATGGCCTTATGCAAATGACACTTGGCATGCCAATCAACAGGGAATCTGGGTCATCTGGGAACCGCCAAGTTTCACGGATAGAGTGACTTCGGCATGAGGAGCTTTCGGGCAAGTGTGACTTTTCCAAAACACATTGCAACTGAGCAAAGAAAACATGTGACGGAAACGACAAAAACTACTTTCATCACTTGAAAATATTTGTGACCATAACCAGGGTTTTTTACCCGATCATTGTCATCCAGATTCCAGATGAAAGCAAGGCGAACACAACGAAAGAAAGCAATGTTGAAATCACCGATTGCCGTATATATTGTGAGAAATGCTATTAATAAGCTGTAGATATACCGTACAACACAGGATTACGATTGGTGCCGGTTTTTTTTGTTCAATTACACTGATCTCATTCATCTCGAGACACGTTTTTCGTTCTCGTCCAGGGAAGAACAAAAATTTGTGTGTTGAATAAATCGTGGACATTCCACAGAATCATTTTAGGAAGATGTGAAGACGACATGGCAGGTAGGTTTTGTAACCCAAGACCTACGCGTTTGTTGAAAAGTCTTGGAATCGTTTGATGCATATTTACTACCATTGAAACTTACGTACTTGTTGTCAAACGACCCACATGGGTGGTTGTTCACATGACGTCACCCGTTTACGCATTAACCAATGAAATTGGTGTGTTATTATGACGTCATATTGACCTGTCAGATCACTCGTCACTCTCCTACCCAGAGTTCCATGCGGCCGGCAGCCAGCCAGCATAGTACCTCTGCCACAGGCCAGCGCCATGTGACGATTCGTCACATCTTTCACAGTCTATTCAAGATATTGCAATTATTGCTTTTCATCCGTTTCATGTTTGACAAGTCTACACATTTTCATAAAACAATGTCAAAGAATGGTTACGGTTCATTAAGAAAGTATCCTAAAACGTGAAAATCTACTTGTTTTTGCGTAGTTATCCTTTGTTTACATTGGTTGTACGGCTCCACGTGCTATCATCGAAGCCCAACGGAGCTCTAGCGATACGGTCACTTTGATGTATAAATATATATTGGCATGCAACTCACTGTCGCAGTTGTAGTAGCATATCTATATGATTATGCAAAACAATATGTAAAGCGACCCAACTACTTGCATTAGTCCGATTTATACTGATTTCTGAAAAAGCGCGTTTGTTTACAAACAAGAGAAAAGTCCGGTCACGTGATATGCAAATTAGCCTGTGGCAGTCGTGTTATGCTGAGTCACCACTGCGCCGGAGCGTGATCACTCGTATAACCTCTGCCCACTAGAGTGCGGTAGTCACCGCCGATACCCCTTTGAGTGTAAAAAGTACTGCTAAAAGCTTCAGTAGCAGAGCCATTAGTGATGTCATTTGATTGTGACGTCCGCAAAGCATTGTGATGCAGTTTCATTGCAGCGATATTTACACTGAAGATATCGCTTGATCTCACCCAAGCATATCTCCTGTGGGTGCCAGTTTTGGATGATAAATAAAGTAACACACTGTTCACACATTTATACTTAGGTATAAAGGAACACTGTTCGTGCACCTACACCGCTGCATTTTTAAGGAACAGCGTACCGGCATATATATGCATATATATGTAAGTTTCACTGCACGTACTTAAGCTTAGTATACATGGTCTTTTTTTTAAAAAAAACCTCCGATCGGTTTTCTCCAAACATCTTATATCCATGACAACAAACGTCGAATAACGTCAGTGTGTAGTAGACATCAGCGTTTGCAATGCGAGCAATTAAGACAGAGTATCCAATCGCAAAGATTTGAAACTATATAGATACTTGTGTCGGCTTCAAGGTAAAATATAGGTCACATATATATATATTACTCGTGTCACGTAGTGTGAAAAACAGTTGATAACGTCTGTTTACTCGCTGCCACAACCGTCAGATATCGTCAGCTATCGCTAAATGGCCTCTTGTACGACGTTGATGAAGGACCCTCGTCAATGACCCACTGATTGACATCCATATCATGCTTCTACTGCTACACATGAGGTACGGGGGAACATAGGGTTACGTTTGATGTTGTCTCGTAATGCCAGTAGGATACGCGCTGATCTGACAGTAATATGCCTCTTATCGACTGATATAGCCTTCTCACACTTTCCCTCACCCCCGCCTTCACAGTCAACAGTCTCGCGGCTCCTCGCGTTTCCGTCACCTGGAGCCTTGTAAATGTCAGTGATTGTGATGGGGGTGATGATTTTGTAGGTAATGCTGCAGATAGAGACAGATTGTCACGGATATATCACAACTCAGATGTGACAGACAAGTACATATAATTAGTGTTAACTTGTGGGGGCAGGGGAAAACGTGTCACAAGCATCTATTGGGTGAGTGAGTGTTGCTGCATCAGCAATTATGGAGCTGTTCACAGCCGAGCACTCAGAAATGGTCCAATCTCATTCAGATCAGATTTTAGAGCTGGCTACCACTTCAGATAGCAACAACAAGCGCTATGATCGGATTTTACTGAGACTGGAAATGGTTGTTTTGTCAACTGTATCGCGGCCGGGTCGAGTCTGGGGCATGTACCCAGCAGTTGATATTATCAGCAAAATCACACGCCTCTCCAACTGACCCGATTTTGTCAACTCGATAAGCATTTGTTACAAGAGACTATCTCTACCCCGGAATCCTCACGGCTTGTAACAATTGGTGTACACGAAGTATGGATCCAATACATTGTGGAATTATGATCTATATATTTGGAGTTTGGACTGTCTAAAACTGGGAATGTGTTTGAAAGGAGTCGACGTACCCTGATGGTCACTCACTGACATTGTTTTGGCACTGGAATCATTACCGAGAACCAACAGTAAACATTCTCACAATTTCGCTATGATACCATTAGAATATAGACATGCACATAAATTGTAGTCACAAACTTTAGAAACATTAGGTACGTTATCGCACTCACTAATCCCTGCACACACTCATGCACTAGCACAGACACTCTCACTAGCGTAAACCCACACTCAGGCACTCAATGAAACCCACACACACCGCCTGCTCTCACAAATCTACACATACACATTCACTCACCCATTCACTGCCACGAGTATCTCTTGCAGACCCCATAACAATATTTAACCTCCCCTTCTCACTTCAAGCAGCCTATACTCGACCCTTTCTAATCTCCTGCAGCCCGTATCTGTCCCCCTTTTAAATTAAAGTTACTCATGGCCCCTTGCAGAAATACGAATGCCTTTAGGTCACCCAATCTTCGGATTCCCTTAATCAGAAATGCATCCCCTTCTGTGTGACGTTTAGTGACTGCGGAACGATTGTGCACTCCTGGCGAGTTAGAACAGTAGTGGTTTTGAAAGATAAAATGAATTCAATGCCAGACAGAACTGAATCATCGACTGCATCACGCAACTGGGTGCAGAACAAAGGATCCAAATGACATACGTGACAAGATCTATGTGTGTTCACTTTCCTGTCTCTTTATCACTGACAAACATGCACCCACACAAGACATGGCTTACGTCCGCACTGACATACCACCCATTTGTTAAAAAGGTAAAAACACATCCAAGAGAAGATATTTGAATACTCATTACGATATCGAGATGAATCAATGACATGTTTTGATATACACTGGACGAAAAATAGTTAGGGATCATGAATAGTTCAGCGATATGTTTAAGACATTGTCTGCTCCGTCTTCATGACCAAATATATTCCCAAGACTATTGATGATAGTATGACTATTGACAGAGTACCCCTGCATGTCTGGGGAAGTATGCATTTCGAACTTCAACGTGAGACAGCCTTAACATGGCATCAAAAACATTCAATTCAGGAAACTGAAAATAAAAAGGGACAAAAAACATTTCCGTTGGACATTTTCATTGTACGATTCCGACTAAGTCATGAACATGTGCCTTTGAATTTTGAATCACTATCAAAAAGCGTGAGTTTATCCTGCCCCACGTTTAGGGCGTCCAAGGGCTAGATGTTTCATGATCTCAAATCGTTGTGATGCCGTTGTTTAGAGTCGAAGTCGTTGGCAGGTATGAAATATAAGCTGTCGGCATGACCCGGGATTGACTCCCTTTTGTAGCTAATGACATCCGTGCATCGATGTCCATGGCAGTGGTCCTATTCTAGCGCTGTGGAACTTGCTAAGTTTTGAGAAATCCATGCATAGGTTGATTTATCACCCACAAATATATAAACATTTACAGAATAATCAAAAGATGTGCTGTATGTAAAACTCATTGTTTATAATCCAAACACTAACCAATACTTCGGGGAACACTGTCCAGTCATACTAGATCATAATGTAACAGAGCGAAAACGTGCCAGCTGGCAAGAGAAGTATTTTTGGCAGCGTTTCTACATCCAATAATCATGGCTACGAAGCACGAATCTGTTGCAGTTTGTGGCTGATTTGTGTGTCCACAGTGACCATGAAGACACCCTAAAACTGTTACCGGGCTCAAATGTCCGACATTTGTTATCCTCGAAATGGGATTTGCTCCCACATTAAAAAGATGTCACGCCCTGAACAGCTCGTATCATCACTGTTATTCAGTGATCCATTCATGTCATTTTCACCACTATTTTGCTTTTCACGCCAATGGGAGCTGTTTCGTCAGATAATCGAGACTGGTTATTTCTGGCGTTTTCGTTTTATATCAATATAACTGATGTACTGTTCACACTGACGTTAAAAACAACTCACTCATTCCAGCTGACCGAGTTCAACTGAGCAACAACACTTACTACTGCCTGAAGGGAATCGGGGGCTACTCGTTTGAGAGGAGAGGCGAGATCGAGGTCAAGGTAGGTATAAAACATCATAAAACTAATGAGGTGAGGTGAAATGGGGTTTAACGTCGCGTCCAAGATTATTGCACTTATATAGCGACGGGCATGTACGTGTGTGTGTTTGTGTGGCTGCTTGTACTACTCCGGACTGATGCTGATTTATAGTGCTTGCTCACTGAGATGCCATGTCGCAGTTTAACATGAATATCCCACTCAGACACAGTATACTCACTCCGAGCCGACCACTCCTTGTTTTAGCCCCTTAATGCCAAGCGCCATGCAGGGTAACAACATCTCTTAACGTCCTTCTGGTATCACACGGCCAGGGATCTTACCCCGGACATTCCTCTCTCCGGGCGAACGCTCTACCACTAGACCACGGAGGCGGTCATAAAACTAATGGCTGTCATGGATAGAGCGTCTTCCCGGAAAGCGCAAGTGTTGTTCGATCCCTTGGCTGCGTCAAACCAAATATACGTTGAGAGATGATACTTGTTGATACCCTGCACGCTCGCGGCATTAAAAGGATAACACAAGGACTGCTCAGCTGACAGTCAGCAAATAATGTGTCTGAGTAGGGTATACGTGTTCAACTGCGGCATGGTATCCCAGATTTAAAACCGGCATTAGTCTGGAATAGTTCATTATATCAAACAGCCACACAAACACATGGGGCTTCATTATACAATGAAACAAACTTGAACGTCGCGTTAAATCCCTTTTCACCTCACCCCACTTTATCACGATTTAGGAGGAAGAACTCGAACCTTGCGGGCAGAAGGTTCCGTATGCATAGAAGTATAGTCATCTGTGTCTCCTTTTCATGGTCCCGTAGGGGACTCCAGGTTAGAATTAGTCCCCAGCAACCTATGCTGGTCATCAGAGGCGATCGAGTGGTCAGTCTCGTTGACTTCGTTGATTGGTTATCGACGCTGCCGGTGTTGCACGGTATTAATGTATTTCGAACACATTTGAACTACGTACCGAGAAGGCGTCGGTTAGTAATATATAATGGAATATGGCTTGTCATGCCTCTGGGTAAAGTTCGTACTTTTGACAAATAGCAATTGAGTATATGTGTAAGTGTTTCATAATTCAGGATTTTAAAAAAACCCAAAACATTTGACAATAATGCGTGCCTACCTCCAATCATTTGATATTGTGTGTCTCTTGGAGACATTTATATCAGATTTCCCAGACTGGTTACCTGGTTACCAAATGTACTTTTCCCCAGGCGTTAAAACATCATTGTCAGGTAGATGTTCTGGTGGTGTGTGTCTCTGCGTTAGGTAAGATGTTGTGAACATGTGCACTCACCTTAGCACCGACATAGAAAATTTCATATGTTTAAAATTTCCAAAATCTGTGTTTAATTTGAAATGTGATTTAATGTTGTTGTGTACATATGTCCCTCCGGCAGGTTCAACATTTTACAAAGGGAGAACTGATTCAGGTTGCCTTATTGATAAAGTGGAAGCTTTTATATTGGAGCATTGGTCTGATTTCACTTCTTCACATGTGCTACTCTGTGGTGATTTTAATGCCCGCACAGGCAACGAAAATAATCCCATTTCTGAGGAAAGTGATGACTTTGGACATGATGATGTATACATTGATGTCGACAATGCCCCTGTTGAACAACGTGTATCGCACGATGGTACTATCGATAGATTCGGACGCATTTTATTGAATCTATGCTTTGTACTTCGTATGTTTATACTAAATGGGAGAGTTTATGGTGATAGTGCAGGCGAGTTTACTTTTGTAGGAGATACTGGTTCTAGTGTTGTTGATTATTTTATTGCATCTGCTGATTTTTTCCAGTATGTAGATATGTTAAATGTTGGTGATCGGTCAGATTCAGACCATTTCCCTCTTTAGTTATCCTGCAGGTTTCCTTGTAGCGGGGGGCACGGGTGGCCCAGTTGTCTAAGGCGCCGCGATTCGCTGTGCAGAGTTGCGTCCCTTGGGCACGCCAGAAACCTATGATTGTGGGTTCGAATCCCGGTTCGCCCCGATTATGTTTCTAGGTTTGTCAGCACCATACCCGTGCTCGTGGGTTTCACCGGAGTGGTAAACGTCCGAGACCTGCATCACTTCGGGCTTTCCTCCCACATTAAGCTGACACGCCGCGATATAACTGGAATACTGTTAAAAGCGGCGTTAAACCCAACTCACTCACTCACTCCTTGTAGCAATCGTGCAATACATAGTTTAGACTGTGAGGATGATGTCTCTATGAACAGTACATTTTCATGGAAGGAATCGAAGAAAAGCATTTTTATCACAGCACTTAGATGGTCCTTGCATATTCATGAAAATTCCTTGATGGATAAAATTGAAGCTAATGTAGAGGAGGGGATTACATATTTGGGACAGTATGTTCTAGGCTCGGCGTCCTGTATGAGGAAACAGATCAAATATGGTGAAAATAAACACGATAAACCAAAGTTGAATATAGCATGTAGGGCAGCAAGATCTGAATCCAGGAAGGCTCTCAGAAGGTATAGGTGTTGTCGCAGTGAATACAACCGACAACGCTACTGTAAACTGAG
The DNA here is from genome assembly GCF_022045235.1 of Haliotis cracherodii. Classification (NCBI taxonomy): domain Eukaryota; kingdom Metazoa; phylum Mollusca; class Gastropoda; order Lepetellida; family Haliotidae; genus Haliotis; species Haliotis cracherodii. The sequence continues at coordinate 5,884,651 of NW_027266279.1, read as the reverse complement.
AAATGTGTATAAAATCTTTTGTAGAAAGTTCAAATATGATCTTAAATTGTCACGGCTAGTCCGACTAAACAGCACTTTACACAGTCCGAAATTATTTTGGAATACTATACGTTCTCTTCAGAGACATCCTATCCCCAAAGGATCTATATCCCAAACAGAATGGTTACATCATTTCAAGAAGTTATTCTCAAAAGATGATTCGATATATTTGGTAGACAATGAGTGCTTTGAACGTGATGATGATGGCGTCAGTGAAATTCTTAGTGATGTTGACATGCTTCTGTTGGAATCGCCTATCACGGAAACGGAACTATTTAATGCTATATCTCACCTTAAAACAGGTAAATCTGCTGGAACTGATTGTGTTATAGCTGAAATGCTCAAGTACTCACTACCTGATATTATCCCTTTTCTGGTTAAATGTTTCAATCGGATTTTTGATACAGGTATTTTTCCTTCTATCTGGTCAAAATCTATTATTATTCCGTTATTCAAGAATGGAAACGTAAACAATCCTGACAATTATCGGGGTATATCTCTCACGAGTATCCTTAGTAAAGCATTTACATCTATCATCAATAATAGATTAACACAGTGGTCAAATATGAGAGATTTGATCCCTGAAACACAAGCGGGATTTAGAAAGGACTATTCTACTTTTGACCACATATTTTCTTTGTATGCAGTCATTGAGAAATATTTATCGTACAGGAAACGTAAGTTGTATGTGGCCTTTGTTGATTTTAAAAAGGCATTTGATTCTGTAAATCGAGCTTATTTGTGGAGGTGTTTGAAAAATAAGGGTTTAGGAGGCAAAATGCTTGTCATTATTAAATCAATGTATGCAAATGTAAAATCATGTGTTCGCTGTGGTGATATTAAGAGTGACTTTTTTGATTGTCCGATAGGTTTACGTCAAGGATGTGTTTTAAGTCCTATACTTTTCTCATTTTTTATAAATGAGTTATATGTTGATATCATACAGTCTGGTAGACATGGCGTCCAGCTCTTCCCTGATATAATAGAACTTTTCATGCTACTTTTTGCAGATGATGTGATTTTGATGTCTAGTACTATTATTGGTCTACAGAAGCAGCTTAACATACTTTCGGAATATTCAGATAAATGGAAACTTAGTGAGATATGGGGTTGTAAAGAGTTCTATACAATTGAAAAGGTTCATCTCCTCGCTTGTAAAAAGTTTTTGAATGTTGGTATGTCAACACCAAGTAATATGGTTTATGGAGAATGCGGGAGATTCCCATTGTACATTGGATCTTACACTCGTTGTTTGAAGTATTGGTGTAAAATAATAATAATGCCTGAACACCGTTTACCCAAGAAAGCCTACAACATGCTCGTACACCTCGACAATCTTGGAAAGAACACATGGGCTTCTTGTATTCGTACATTGCTTTTTACATATGGCTTTGGTTTCATTTGGCTGTCCCAGACAATTGGTAATGCAAATGCTTTCATTAAGTTTTTCGCATGCGTGCCATTGACATGTTTCATCAGAAATGGCATTCAGATATTTATGAAAGTTCAAGATATGATACTTATCGCCAATTCAAGTCATTGCTTGAACCAGAATCCTATTTATCAAATTTACGGTACAGGAATTCTCGTAACACCCTAATTCGTTTCAGACTTGGCCTGAATGATCTAAAAATTAACACAGGGAGATTTTCATCTATTGAAAAACCGATACGATTATGCCCATTTTGTGACATTGTTGTCGAAGATGAATACCATTTCATGTTTATTTACCCTATATACGAAAATCTAAGAGACAAGTACTTACCGCAGTGGTCCTTATCTCATTTTAATGCTAAAAGATTGTCTTCATTACTGTCTTGCAAGGATCTTATAACACAACATCAACTGGCTTTGTACATACATAATTCTTTTTTGTTACGAAGTGAATTGTTACCTTGACTTTGTATTTTATAAAATATGTTATGTAACTCCGTTGTATATGGGCCTGTGGCCTTTCATACAATAAAGAATTGAATTGAAATGATGTGGTTTTATTCCATAGGGTAAAGGTCTCATCACCACATACTGGCTTCTCAACAAGGACGGGTTTGACAATCAGCTGCCATGCATGCCCGGGTGTAAGAAGTATACTGAAGCCCATAAGAGACGCATCAGCGAGTATGTGCAACCCCCGTGCAGCTACGTCGGTGACTGACCCAGCGAACATTGTCAGGGTCACAGCAGTGTTCCGCGATGACACAACCCAGGGACATCGACAAGATGCAATGTATACACGATCCAGAACCGGTCATTTCATATGTCCTTGTATCCTGCGGGGGCAGACTAGAGATGGGTTATTTGTTCGGTCTCTGTTTCAAAACAATGCTTTCTCTGAAACCGGGAGCCGAACACGTTTTGTCATTACACAACACATTTAGTTCATTACAATCAGCAGGTCCAGCGATTAATTATATTTTAGTCTCCTTCTCCTTCTGTCAGTATTCTCAAGAACAAACATTAAAAATCAAAATCCGAGGCCTGGAATATCGGATGGTCGTTGCCTCATATGACCACCATTCCCGTCCCCGTTCAACCTAAATCGTCTTCAACATCGATTATTTTCCGAATGACGTTTTTGATAAGCTATTACTCTCGTGTGGTTCCGTGTCGTAAATGTATAATATCAGGAATAAACAAAATCTGCATTACGACAAAGGCTCGCATGATACAATTTGTATAACTACTATATGATAGTTACGATACGGAAACACACTTACCTAATAATTTCTTTAAATATGTTTTCAAGTCTACAGGTTTAACTGTATATCGGATGCCAATGATGACGTCTATATCTGTCTTGACAACGTCACCCTTAGGGTTGTAGAATACAAAGAAACTTCACTTTAAAGTTTCTGTCAAAGTTTAATCAAAGACAACGTTGATTTATGTTGACATGTGTGACTATTTCATCTTATATTTCCTACTGGGAAGTTTCCTGAACAATGGTTCAACGGAATTATTCGTCCAATATACAAAGTTGAAGGAAGTACAGATGACCCTAGAAACTTTCGGCCGATATGTCGTAATAAGTTGCCTCGGAAATTTGTTACCTCAGTTCTTAATACAAGATTAAACGATTGTATTGAAAGTAATAACATTCTGTCAGAATCACAAGCGGGTGTTAGACATGATTCCTCCATAAATGATGATATTTGTTACCATGTATGCAATTATTGAATTATTAAACATAAAAAAATGGATTGTGGTTATATTTATTTCAAAAAAGCTTTTGACAATGTTTGGCATATGGAAAAAATGATCACCACAAGGTACCAAAGGTGAAAATTCAGAATTGGTGTCCGTCTCCAATGTTGTGTTCATTGTTTCTAAATGATCTGAAACCATTTTTATATTCCCAAAACTGCCCTAGTGTATTTATTGAATCTCAGTGGCTTAATGGTCTCTTTGATCTCTCCGTTGTTTTGTTTGCATTACCACATGCAATTGATACTGTTTTATTAGATTTCAAAATAAACAAATATGTTAGATATTCTTTCACTTTACTGCAAAAAATGGAGATTGCATATCAATACTAGTCTATAGTTTTTGGTGGTACAAAAAGAGACAGGAGTAAACATATTATTTAATGGCTCACCAATCGAACAAGTTAACGATAATAAATATCTTGGCATTCACTTTACAAATAAAAACTCTTTCAAAACCTCTAAAAAATCAATTGTGAATCTGACTCCAAGGCCGTGTACTTTGTATTATGTAAAAGTAGAACATTAAATCGATCCACGAAATGTCAATTATATCACTTCGATGCTAATTTTATTATGTGGTTGTGAAATCTGGGTTTTAAAAATTGAAAACAAACGGAATCTGTGTACGTACATTACTTCTCATTAAGAATAGTACACCTTTATATAAGTAGTATGGAGAACTTGGAAGAGTACCTTTAATTAACTCAAATGTCGAATGGTATGTTTTTGGGCTGAGGTCTTTTCTGGCTAAGAACAAAAGTTGTCAAATTCTGTACAAACAATAGCTGTCATAAATGGATAAAATGTTTGGAAAGTATTTTCAATGAAACGGCTATATTTTTTATTTGTTAAGCCAACAAGCAGTTCTTCTTAATGTCCTTAAATTTCGATAAGATTATCTGATATAGCAACCCAAACATGGTATGCTGTTATTACAAATACCCCTAAAGTTATCACATATCGCATATTTAAAACTGAGCTCGTCCTTGTAAAGTATTAATTATTTATCCCTTTCTCTTTGGCTGTAACATTACTCTTGTCAAGAGCCTCGTGCCATCAATTTCCTATTAAGTCAGTTGGCACAAAATCCCTGTCAATGAAAGAACGTTTTAACTCTGCGACATGAGCGATGTTGATGATGAATTCCATTATATTTTTCGTTGTCCTTTTTTTCAACACCAACGGAAACAATATGTCCAAATTTCATATGCTAAAACCTAAATATTTTTAAACCGTTTAATTGTAAAAAATAAGTGTTAAAACTTTGTACATTCTAAAATGGCATAAAATCTTCCATGTGAATCACCCGCCATCTTATGTATATACTGATTGTAAAAAATGTACCTCATATGCCGAGTATCCCGACCTGAGTTGGTTGGTTTGTTGTTTTAGGCCGCACTCAGTAATATTCCGGCTCAAGTGTTAATAAAGCTCTGTTCTGTTCTGTTTCAGTTAATGTCACGAGTGTCATTAATGTGCTATCCTGTTATTACTTTTCGCAAATCATGCACAAATACCTTGTCTTGGGTGATTATTCTATCGATCCCAATTGAAATCTCCCCATTCTTTATAATAATATCGACCCAGAGTGGTCGACTCGCCACTTTAAAATGGCCATCAGATCGTCACAGAATGAGGGCGTATCGGAAAGTAGCTCTCTGACTGGTCGATATTTTTAGTTTAACAATCGTTAATTTATTTGTGGGAAATGTAGTTTTTGAAAAATGGTCTGCTAACCCTGCACGCTTAAAATCATTATGGCAACGCAAAAGAAAGCGTCTTCCGTTAACGTGTATGCCTGACAATGTGTCATTTAGGAGATATGAGGGGCGTTCAATAAGTTTTGCATCTTCAATATAAGACCAAGTCGCAGAATATCTTTTGCACTTTTATTTTTCAGTATAATCTCCAAAAGTCACTGGGGACTAAGTCTGGGCTGTAGAGTTAAATCACCCACCCTACAGCCCAGACCTAGCCCCCAGTGACTATTTCCTGTTCCGGCAAATGAAATCTGCCATATGTGAAAGACGCTTGAAGGATGACGAGGACATAAAGGCTGCCACAGAGGCGTGGTTGGAGGGCGAATCTGTGGATTTCTATAAATGTGGTATTAAAAGTTTGAATGACAAATGAAATAAATGTGTTGAGGTGAATGGAGATTATATTGAAAAATAAAAGTGCAAAAGATATTCTGCGACTTGGTCCTATATTGAAGTTGCAAAACTTATTGAACGCCCCTCGTAAACCTAATGTGTTTTGAAATTTATGTAGTCCCACTGTAGAGTAGATACCTCTTATTCTAATTTGGAACCTCAACACAGAGAGAGGAGTAGAGAGTGACTATTGGGTATCATAGACACAATAGTAAAAGCTTATGTCAGTTTAGAATTACGGACTATAATTCGTTTGCCCAGCAATGACGTCTCGGCAACATCATGTGAATCAAATTGTCCAGGGGGATGAAAAGCAGCGTTGGTTAATGTCAGTTAGCCGCCATCTTATTTCGTGTGTTTCCGTGATAAGGATTAAAGCTGAAGGATAGTTTTGCCATTGTAATTGCCATATAAATCAAATTTGGTTTAACGCCGCGTTGAACAGTATTCCAGTTAAATCTCGGCCTGTCAGCTTAATGTGGGAGGAAAGCCCGAAGTGATGCAGGTCTCAGACGTTTACCACTTCGGCGAAACCAACGGGCAGTGATATGGTGCTGACAAACCCAGAAATGTTATCGGGGTGAACAAAGCGGTTGAATCAAAGGGAGTTACGTCATTGGTCATTCGACTCCCAGATGGTACTTATTTACAAACGCATCTGTAAAATAGTTCATTTATGTGCATTATTCGTAGTCCATCTATGACTGATAGCTGATGTCAGATACACGAGAAAAAGAGATGCGACACGCAACACAAAACAGATTAGTTCATCATGAGGAATGAATCAACGACCAGCGGCTGTTTATGGAACCCCAGTGGAAATCATCATAAACATGATGTGTTGAGGACAGAGGGTGATTTGTTCTTGATCTGTTATTGAAACAAATATCACCACAATGACTGTAAATCAATCATGACTTGATCGGATAATGAAGATGTACCTCTTACTCTTCCATCATTTTGCAGGGCTCGATATGAGGAGCTTGTTCTTACTTGCACCAGGGTCATGTTGACAGAAATATGAGGTTCCATATTTTATACGGCAAAATCGATCCCTGTTTGTGCACATACGTGTTGATCGGTTTCTGCTCACGCGGTCGTACTTTCATGCCAAGTACACGGTTACCACACCGCCACGACGTATACCAGCTACAAGGTGTAACTGCGCGATGAGAAGGTGAATGGTGCTTCACGCTGCTATCGGCAGTCTGACACGGCCTGCATGACGTCTATACACGTGTGGCGGAGCCTGCGGGAGGACATTCGGAACAACATCGACATCAGGTGATGCGTATCTTAGACGTTTGCCCTTTGGAAAACCCCACGAGCAGGGGAAGGTGCTGCCAAATCAAGTGTGAGTGAGTGAGTTTGGTTTTACGCCACTTTGCCCAGTGTTTCAGTTACATCATGGCCTGTCCATGTCCTGTTGGAGGGGGGCGGTCGGGTGGCCTAGTGGTTAAAGCGTTCGCTCGTCACGCCGAAGACCCGGGTTCGATTCCCGATATGGGTACAATGTGTGAAGCCCATTTCTGGTGTCCCCCGCCGTGATATTGCTGGAATATTGCTAAAAGCGGCGTAAAACCATACTCACTCACACACTCATGTTGGAGGAGACCGCCTCCGTGGTTTAGCGGTAGAGCGTCCGCCCGGAGAGAGGAATGTCCGGGGTAAGATCCCTGGCCGTGTGATACCAGAAGGACGTTAAAAGATGCTGTTACCTTGCATGGCGCTCGGCACTAAGGGGCTAAAACAAGGAGTGGTCGGCTCGGAGTCAGAATACTGTGTCTGAGTGGGATATTCATGTTAAACTGCGGCATGGCATCTCAGTGAGCAAGCACTATAAATCAGCATCAGTCCGGAGTAGTACAAGCAGCCACACAAACACACACACGTACATGCAAGTCGCTATTTCAGTGCAAAAATCTTGGACGCGACCTTAAACCCAATTTTACCTCACCTCATGTTGGAGGTCAGCCCGAGATGAAGCAGGTGGTGGACGTTTGCCCCTTTTGTGAAACCGACCAGCACGAGTATGGTGCTGACAAGAGAAGGAACATGATCAGGGAGAACTTTGGTTTCGAACCCACGATCACAGCTTTACGGGGTGCCCGATGATGGGACTCAGCACCACAGCGAGTTGCGACGCCTTAGACAACGTGGCAACCCACGCCTCCGCGGAGTTTTGATCTTTCCCACATAAGATGTAATTGTTTTCAAAACGAAATTTGTGATGGTCTTGATACACATTTGATCGTATTACACTCTGCCCTTGGTCCAAACACAAGGAGAACACGTACATTTACAAGAATCTTAAAATTAGTCATGTTTCTATGAAAGTACAAACACGTTTCCAAGACAACAACTGCAGCAGTATGGCGTGAAATGGACATCTGGGCCTTAAAATGTAATATGGCATTTGGTTATAATCAACATTTTGTTATGGATTTCCCATCAGCAATAAAATGATATTTTAGAAGTAATTACAAGTGCAACTTTACCCTTGCAGAATGCCATGGATCTCTTTAAACTATAACTATTTCTCATCTTGATTGAATATTCAATTACAAGCCTGGGGTAATGAAATAATAAAATTCTGTCTGTTACTGACAAAGAGTCAGTCATTTAAATATAATTACATTTTTTAAATAACCCTTTGTTTAATATATTATTACAAGTCTCCCTTTCTCAAAAGCCGAAGGCGAGTCAGGTATTAGTCTAAGCCTATCATTAAGCCACTGTGATTGTTATTTGATATTGCGGCGATATGAATACCACATGAACTAATCGATCAATATTTATCAAAAGTTCATGATTCTGCCCATTCTGCTGGTCACGAGATCTTGAAGTCAGTTATCACGAAAGCAGTGACGCCATCCATTATATCATGAAACATCGCATTCAGAAAAATACTGACAACTTTTGTGTTTCACAATATCAATGAACGTCGTCAGTTCAAAATGACATTTCCTGGTATCGAATACTCAATAAAACCCGCAAATCCGAAAATACATGGTGTTTATCTCCTAATTGAAGTATTTCAGTTATGTCTCGTGGTGTCCGGCACCGCGGTGTCCTCTTTGATTGGCTGAAGACGTCGTTGTAGCCATGGTTGTTCACACTAGCGTCCGTCACTGATTTTTCTTGTCCAGAATCAATGACTTACAGGTGTCAGTGATTAAGCTTCGGTGGTTCCATCATCAGCTGCCTTGCCTGGAGAGCGGAAAGTCGGTGGTTGATCCACACACCTATATACGTTAAAAGATTATACTTGTTGTTATGCTGCCTGGCGTTTGGCAAAGACTGGTCGGCTCGCAGGAAGTAAGGAAGTCGGAGTAGGGTATGGTCTCTCATTTTGCTAGCACTATAAAGCCGGCATAGGTCCGGACAAGTACACACGCGAGAAAGCAATCAGGCAGGCACGTACGCACGCGTGCATGTCTATTGCTATATAAGTTGAATAATCTTTAACGCGACGTAAAACCCCTTTTCACCTCGCCTCATATCCACCATCATTACGATTCCAGACAGACAGACAGACAGACAGACAGACAGACACACATACAGTTTATTCAGTATATAAGGTCAAACAACCCATCAGTTTTAACAGATACATGGAAATCAACGTGATCTTGAACACAGCATAATATATCTTCACATTAGTCTAAATACTTGTTTTAAATACATTGCTAAAGTTGGAATTCAACAAATTGATCAATAATTTATTGTCTTCGTGTGTAATATCTAAATGAGATAGAAACTATGATCTCAACGGTTTATGAACGTCTTATTTTGTATGAACATGAAACTCGTCTTCAATCTCCTGTTTGGTACAGTTAGTACATATACAATTTACAAAATGAATATCCATGGTTCTACGACATATATTGACCTGGAAGTTATGGAGAGATATTCTAAATTTACAAAGAGATTCTTGTAATACAGTAAAATATGTTTCTGGTTTTAACAAAGACTTGATACTAGATAGTGTAGCATGATACTTGAGAAAGTGTAAAGAGAAAACTTGTTGGTGTCAGTTTTGCTGTAATATATGTAATAATCTTTGTTTAAATGAATTTAAAAACAGTTTTACATTACTGGTGTCTTATGAGATCCATACAAAGAAAAATCCAAAAGTAAATAATATGCTTCTGACACCAGACATCCAATTCCTTTTCCCTTCATTATCTAATTGCTTTAGTATTTGTAACATTGAAATGAGCTTCAATTTGTTATAATTTCTTCCAATATTTAACAATAAACAATTGGCTACGAACATATATAGTTCTATCAGTTTCACCAAGTACTGCCTTATTTTCGGATCGAGATTAAAATTCCCCTTCAGTTCAACAAACATCACTATCTGCACGTATCATGTCATGAGGTCTTCACTTGGAACTACAGATCGTGTTTTTTTTCCAGTATTAGAACACGACTTCACTAATGGGATCTTTCAACTCAATGCTCATTCGTGTTTTGTTAAACTATGCATCCATCTGAATAATATTAATCATGTAAAGGAAATAAAAGTAATTACTCTCCAGCAAAATGATTCATTTAATTTTTTATAACTTTTACGAAATCATGAAATATTTCCACTTAAAGAGCTTTGTGCTGGTCATAAGGTAAAATCGTGTTTAAAGAGAAATCGAAAGGTTCGTTCAAGATTGTTCGCACTGTATTTTTCATTGCAATCTCCTTTGACATCACTAAGTATGTTTCTGAAGAACATTTCATGCTCTCTTCTGCTTTAAGTTTACGTTAAGTCTCTGGGTGAGCTATGTTTCTGAAGAACAGGTCACGCAGTGACTGAGTGAGTTGAAAGACATATTTCAATTTTTTCAGCATGTCAGAGCGGATAGTATTTAGAGTCTCAACTTCACATAAGAAGCACGATATACTACGGCACAAAGATTTTTAAAAATATGAAAACAGAATTGAATGATAACGGGAATTTATCAAGAGATGTCAGCCAGAACATACTTCAAAGAAAATAGTGGTATGTTTTTACACTGGGTATAAATATGTAATAGTCTAACATGCTTATGACTGGAGTCTTCGTAATATGTGTGATCTTCTTGCGATATAATTTATGATATTACTCGCCTGTGAAGAAATCAAATGTTTAATAACAATAAGCTGGTATTACACAGTGTTTTATACCAAAGCGCGTGCTTATGTAATGAGGGAACAGATGTCACTAGCAAATATTGAAAAATCCTAACACCCCTTGGCTTTTTCAACGACACTGCGAGTAGAGATGAGAGATCACTGAGTGAAGTTTAAAAACACTCGATGATCCCAGCAACCCTGTAGCTAGGGTGACGTCACATGTCATTGTTTCGGCGGTGTGTCTTGCGTGTAAAATGTCACAAATTACGTCATAGGATATTGTGACGTTATTGTAAACTTTGTGGTGCAGGGTCCCGTTCCACAAGGCGATCGTAGCGCAGCGAGTAGTATGGGAGCTGCAATAACCGCAGCACTACGATAACCTTTGTGGAACGGGACTCTCAATTCGAAAGGTGGGCTGTTGTATGGTATTACATTTATAGGTGTCAACTTTTGACGTGTTTGAAGTATTATTCTGTTAAACTCAATTGGATTATTATCGTGATTAAATGTAATATAATACCGTGATACCGTGAAAGTATCACAATATACTGTGCTAGTACCGCAACCTTACCGTGATAATACCGCAATATTACCCTGATAGTACCACAATGTTACCCTGATAATATCTAAATGTTACCGTGCTAGTACCGGAATATTATTGCGATAGGCCCACACTATAACCCTAATGTTACTGTTATAGTACCGCAATATTACCGGGACAGTACCACCATATTTCCGTGACAGTACAACTATATTATCTTGATAGTGCCTAAATGTTACCGTGATAATCCAGCAATATGACTGCGATAGTACTACACTGTCATTGTAACGCAATTTCACCGTGATGGTCCCCAAATGTTACTGAACTATAACCGCAATATTATCGTGATTAAATCACAATATTACCATGATAGTGCGTGTGTGTCTGTGTGTGTGTGTGTGTGTGTGTGTGTGTGTGTGTGTGTGTGTGTGTGTGTGTGTGTGTGTGTGTGTGTGTGTGTTGTACTAGTTCAGACTAATGCCGATGTTATAGTGCTATTCCACTGAGATACCATGCCGCAGTTTAACCCCAATCAGACTCCGAGCCGACCAGTCCTTGTTTTAGCCCTTGATGCCGAGCTCCATGTAGTGCAACAACAAGTACCATCTTTTAACGTCCATCTAGTATGACACGGCCGGGGATCTTACCCCTAACCTTCAGCTCTCCGGGCGGACGCTCTACCACTTGACCACGGAGGCGTCGATAGTACCATACGGTTTCAGTGATAGCTCCGCAATGTTTCCATGATAGTACCGCAAAGTACCTTCATTGACTCTTAATGCGAAACCGTGATAGTACCACAATGTAACCCTAACAGTACCGTATCATTACCGTCATAGTACCATAATACTACCATGTTAGTACCAGATTGTGGCAGTTTTGTGTGACAATAACGGCCCGTCTATGAAACTGTGCGACAATAAAGTGGTAGGGTATTGTGATCAGTAGTGTACAGAGATATGAGCAGCTCATGACATTCTCCGATTAAACCAACATATTTCTGCTGGGAAATTTGTCGTTTCACTGGCATAAAGTCAGTCTTCTAAAGCAACGTGTAAATTATTTCGCTAACATGAAGCAATTGAACGTATCAAACACAATTAACCTCATACAAAACGATAAACGGGACTTTGTTAAGGCGCGCAAGATTAACTTTCATTTAAAAGAAATATATCTAGCCGTCGCGATCTATGGTTATTGGATTGTACTGAAACCTAGAGGTTAAATGAATGTGTGTTACACCGAAACTTCTGTTGAGATACAGTACAACTACAACGTGTGAAGCCGCTCCTGTGTTGTCATATATTGTATACTACTAAAACGAAATTAAAGGACACCCTTTTTTATGACTAAGACAGATAATTATAGCTGTATGAAAACATCGGGTGTTCTTTAACTTCTTTTGAGTATATATTGCTAAAACAGCATAAAGACATACCTCCAGTAGTCAATAGTGTACGCATGTTTACCTAAAGGCACCTCAACAATTACCGTCAGCGCGCGGTGCCTTTCTTTCGTGATGGGCTGCACAACCCACAGGGGGCCCTTATGTTAACATTTTCTTTTGCAAATATTATTTGAAAGTCGACTCTTGCGTGTTTTTGAAATAGGAATTGTTGCTCTGCTTTCGAAATGACCGTTTCCACGAACGTAGGCGCTTTTGATGAAGTGAGTCCTTCATGTTAAAACGTTTTGTTCACGTTTTAAGAAGAAAAAGGTTTAATATATTTACAAAAAACGATATAGAGAACTGTCTTTTTATTGTGACTTGCATATGTTACGTAAAAAAGTTGTTTTTGCGACCAGGACAGTTGAAATGTCTACTTGTGAGTGAGTGTGTGAGTGAGTGAGTATTGTTTTACACCGCTTTTAGCAATATTAAAGCAATATCGAGGCTTCACACATTGTACACGTGTCTGTTATCGAACCTGGGTCTTCGGCGTGACGAGCGAACGCTTTAATATCAAGGCTACCCGACCGCCACTGAAGGGACTCAAGCAGTAAAAACAAACAAGTTTTGATATCGTAATATAGTCAGTCTGTGGTGTTTTTGATTTATTGATGTAAGAAAGCTAAGCGATAAATCGCAAAGAACAACGAAGAACGAAGCGTATTTTATTTCATGATAAAATATTGTCCTATTATGACGTCATTTCTGGAGATTCGAATATGCTCTCGCAACGTGATGACGTCGTAAACTGGACAACCTTATATTTGAGAGGACAGTGTTCGTGAGTTGTTCCCCATAGATGTTACTGTTCAACGTACATACACGCGATGGTCGAACGATCGCATCCCCAATTGGGCGAGATATGACAATCGGTATTGGGAGAAAGGTACAGATCGACTGTCACTGCATGGTGACTGTAATGTTGAGTGAGTCAGTAAGTGAGTCGATCAGGTTTAAATTTTAAAATTTGACGCATTAGTGACAAAAATGGTGTCCGATGCAATTTCCTATTTTGACCACCTGTCTCGTGATTTTTCCAGCTGAACATTTGTCTCGTCCTTGCGTGTGTTTGTTTTGGGTGCCACTGTTGGAGCAGGATGCGCTCACCTAATCGCGAATGGTCATCACACGTGACCTAATCTCGGATCTCGTGCCACAATAATGTCAGAGATTAAATGTAGGTCCATTTCGCGCCTAAAATCGTGCAAAGAGAATCTCCACTTTTGACATTAAATACATATAACACTAGTCGAAATAGTTTAAGTCCCCATCAGGCCTGGGAGTTTTAAAAATTTATTGACCTTTTACACTCAAGAAAGCCCCGAAGTTTTGAATTTCGGTGATGTCATTGATTTTGACGTCATAGTAACCTATCACGTCACATTTCTCTGCAAAGTATTGTCTCAATTTCTCCCAAGCGATATCTGCAGTGGGAGCCAGTTTTGTCACTTCATCGTGCGATAAAAGTACCTATAAGCAAACAAACAAACATGTAGACTGAAACTGGACTGTGGAATATTAGGTTTGGTGAAGTATTCATCTCAGACGGTTTTTCATAATTACTACATAATCATAGACGAGTCTATTCATCAGGAACGAGAGACGACGTCGATGGCTGACAACGTCATCTATAAAGGTTCTCACATCACTTCAGATAAGAGGTTCCAAAGTAAAGTAGAAGGGACATGCTGATCTAACATGCTTTGTACTTGAGGTGTAGCCTGGTGGTATTGTTCATGGATTTCCAAGCAGAACAGTTAGTGTCCATGTATGTTTGCTGTAACCAACCACTATCACATCGAACATTATTAGCTCCGTGGTGTAGTGGACAGAGCATGTGTCCCAGGAGGGGAAGGTCGGAAGATATCATAGGCTTCGTCATTCCAAAAGACGTATTTGATGGTACTTGTTGTTTCGCTGCCACCGCTTGGCACTATGGGGATATATCAAGGACTGGTCGGCTCTGAGTTAGAATAATGTGCCTGAGTGTTGCATCCATGTTAGACTTGGCATGGTATCTCAATGGACTAGTACAATAATCCGGACTAATAATCGGGACGCGGTACATATGACCCGTAATTCCTCGTTTTAATTTAAAACCAAATTTAGATTTTTTAAAGAATCGCAAAAACAATGTAGTTATAATCTGTGATGATTAATATTGATACGTAACAGAAAACGTGTTTTATTATATTTATCAAAATCAAAACGATACGTTTCGACAGATGTGTCCAACGTAAGCGCAATATTAGGCCGTCCGAAATGACATAATCCAATCCAGAGAGGAACAAGAACGTGAACTATAATCTTCACATTTGAATCTAAAAAAGTCTCAAATAAAACTTGTGACATGTATGGAGCCCTAGAAGGGCCACTATTGCGTTTCGAAATTAACCAAAGTGCGAAAATGCGACAACGCGACATGTTTAGACCATGGAAATTGTGGCGTTTTCGCATTGTCGCCCATTAGTAAAAATTAAAAATATTGATTCAAAGCGCTGCAATGCGACAAAGAGACAGATGGTCAAAATGCCGCATTGTCGTGCTTTGGCTAATTTTGACACGTTTTCTTTGGTCTTGTGAGGACGACATCGCGACAATGCGACAACGAACATGTCCCTGTTCTAAGATTCCATAGATAGACATATGCAGGATTTAGATTAACAAGAATGAGGACACGTGATTCAACCTCATATACAAGGAAATGGATTTCAGAAAACAAAAAAACATGATCACGGTTGTCATGTTCTATTCATATACTCAGCGGTAACTACTGAGGCCATTGTGCAACAACTTAGTGAAGAGGTTCAAGTACATTCCACTTCTACACGTACGTCTTGTCTGGTAGGTGGCAACAACCCAAAGTGCCCCTTGTTACCATTATCATAGGTGATAGAAGCTCATGTTAAAGGCAGGCAACATTAAGGGTTGAACTTCATCCGTCTCTTTATCGTCCCGCAATCAGCCATTAGACGACGACAGGCCGTCTGCATTAGCGTGAAGCCATTACGACACTTCAGATTTATCAGCGAGGGGCCTGTTCTCCCTACACGCAAGGATTTAGTCTTGTTAAAATCAGAGTATCCCCAGAATACATAAAAAAAACATGGCCACGTTTGGCGTTACCCAGGTTGCGAAAGGTACTGTGAAAAAATAAAACGTCGAAACCAGAAACGCCGAAACAGTTTCCACTGTGCGTAATCATGGTGAAAAATTATAATGAATGGATCACTGAAAAACAATGGAAGACAATGGAAGGTTGGCGTGGTCAACAAGGTCATATAACCGCGATGACTTTTGTAAGACAGACGTGTACCAGTCGTAGTGCGATGACCATGGGCGGATACAGAGACGGGGGGGGGGGGGGGGGGGGGGGGGGGGGGGCTTTTTAAAAATCTTTATTACTGTATAAATTACCACCAAAGACAATAAATAGATCTTAATTGTGCACCCCCCCCCTTTTCAAAAAAGCTTAATCCGCCCATGTATGACTATTGTAAGACAAACGTGTACCAGTCGTAGCGATGACTATTGTAAGACAAACGTGTACCAGTCGTAGCGCGATGACTATTGTAAGACAAACGTGTACCAGTCGTAGCGATGACTATTGTAAGACAAACGTGTACCAGTCGTAGCGCGATGACTATTGTAAGACAAACGTGTACCAGTCGTAGCGCGATGACTATTGTAACATAAATGTATGATGATTTAGTAATGTTTCAAAAGAGATATACGATGTTGCCTAAAATGATAGAGGATGATATCACAAAACAGAGAATTTCTCATAGTATTGGAAATCCTGAAGCGTATTGTGTGCGTGATGTATTTTGAACTTTATTGGACTTAAAGGTGAGGGTTAAAGAGAAGGGACATATATGTCCCTGTGGCATCCAGAGGGTTGATGCGAAAATGTAAATAAGTGTTTTTATGAAACCTTGTGTGAAAAAGAAATGTTAATTTATTGTCCTATATTGGCGATCCTCAAGATCGTGGTAAGCAGGGCAGACAACAGAGAAATGTTCAACTCGGGGATTCCCCATGAAAAGTAGTTCCCATCATAAATCGTGTTGACGTCAAAAGGTGAAGTTTATACTTTGTAAACATCTCTTGTTGAGTTTTGTTGAAAAATGAAATGGCCACGTCAGCAGCAAATAAACAAATCACATGACCGGAAATCCCTTACGCCTCTAAATAACAACATAAACGTGTGGGAGTCGTAGCCCTTTAACTAATGCAACATAAAACTGTGCCAGTCGCACCCCTATGACAATTGTAACATAACCGTGTTGTCGTTATCCCAACCGTTACATGGCTAGATATAATTCTGATAAATATAAAACGTCAACGCAAAGGGCGTTTTGGCGAAATTCCGTTATTTTCTAATTAAGTTTCGTAGGATTTCAATAAATAAATTTTATACTGATCTTACAACTATTACCATGTGTGAACTCGTGTAAGTAAGTCACATGTATGTTGTAGCTCGTTTATTTACATAATTATCTTTGTAAATGAATCGTATTATTAATTCAAATTTGAAATGTCTCCTTTAAGAAATGCCAATGTTACAATCATAATCAAGTAAGAATGTAGAATGCTGAACCTATTTGTTTGACTGCATCAACATGTTAGAAATAAATAGATGTCTAGACGATGTCACAACTCCATGAATCAAATACATTTATAGCCAAACCGTCTGGTGCAAGGGACTCTTAGCTTGTTACACAATGACATACCATGAAGAATCACCCAACAAACGTCCACCCATAACGATTGTTGCACAACACAATGCTGTATATCCCTATACCATCTGCTCTATTTTGATAGGAGGAAATGACCGGGTTCCTGTCTACCTTAACGAGTAGGCGCTGGGCGATTTGTCATTGGATGCCATGGAACGACACTTATCATAACAGTCATTGGACCTCGGTGTAGAATAAAAAAAAAATTACGTGAAGTTTGTTTGTTAAGTACGCGATATAGATATGTCGCCATGTGCTATGGTGAAGATTTGAACCCTATGTTTTGGCCGCCGCCTGGCCAAAAACCCTGGGGATGCTGCGAGTATCATCAGTGGAAACGTCTCGATTATCCGCTGATCGCAAACAGCGGCAAAACAGCGGTACCAAAATTTTAATTATATTGATTTCGCAATTAAGGACACAACGCATGTGCACCCTTTACACAGATATGGTACTGCGCGTATGGTCATATCCTTTTTGTCAGACACCCCATTTGTCAGATAACAAAGTTGTCAGACAGTAAAGTAGGGATTGCTTGTCAAAGCATATGAGATTTACCTGTTGTGGTAATGAACTAGTCTTTATAGACTAATTGCTCTGCATAATTAAGTTTGAAGTTAATTGGTAAAATAATTGATCTACTCAGATACAATAGAATTATATATTGTTTATTTTCTACACGAATAGTTTAACGAATGAAGCATTTCATCATGAAACAACTTTAAAGTGGAAGTTCTCACCTCAGCTTCTTACGAGAATACGAGAGTTTCTCAATTTACATTTTTTTTTACTAATTGTGAATATATTGTCAGAGATATCTGAATTTGTCACAGACATGGCAGGTTTGCAGAATGTTGACCTAGTTACATCGGAGAACGGTATGTCCCAAGTATACTTCCAACATCACCTCTACAGCATGAACGAGTTTGAGTGATTCTACCAAAAAGTGGCAATATTGACACATGCTTTCATCCCACATTGGGTTAATAAATTAATCTATTTTGGCATAATTATTGTAACCTATGTTAATTAAGGTTTATAAAGAATATACTCAGCAGCAAAGTTTGCACGATATCAAAAGGGAAGAACACAAGAAATCAACATCAAATGTCATTACCGCACAAATCTTCATTAGTTAGAATAAATTGTTTAAAGCAAAATGAACTTTGAACTAATAACACCTAAAATGAGAAGTGAATGAGTGAGTGAGTTGGGTTTAACGCCGCTTTTAACAGTATTCCAGTTATATCGCGGCGTGTCAGCTTAATGTGGGAGGAAAGCCTGAAGTGATGCAGGTCTCAGACGTTTACCACTTCGGTGAAACCCACGAGCACGGGTATGGTGCTGACAAACCTAGAAACATAATCGGGGCGAATCGGGATTCGAACCCACAATCATAGGTTTCTGGCGTGCCCAAGGAACGCAACTCGGCACAGCGAATCGCGGCGCCTTAGACGGCTGGGCCACCCGTGCCCCCAAAATGAAAAGAATAACTAATTTGAAATAAATACATTTTTATGGTTTAATATACGTTTTTGATAGTGGAAGTTCTTTCAATAAAAACAAGACAATAGCGTGTTTAGTCAGTGTCAGTTATTATTTGTCTTGTCTTCTTATGAAGCGTCTGACAAATTGAGTATGTTCGGGACTAATCCATTGAGCCATTACTCAATCGTGGCATTTGTGATTTTAAGGTATCTTAAAAATAATTTTAATCTAGCCGTAAAGACAGATAGGATCTCTGCAGTTTTTAGGGTTTCTGGGAGTGTATTCCACAGCATATGTTCATGACAGGAGAATGATCTGAAGCCATGACCCTTTAATCTACATCTTGGAACACTACACAAAAGCTGGGATTGTGATTGATTGATAGTCTGGTCCACTTGAATGAGGCCACATAGGTATCTTGGTGCTGTGCCGGAGATACACTGGCAGGTAAGGACAAGAACCTTTAACTCTATCCGTGCTGGAACGGGCAACCAGCGCAGAGCCTGCAGGACAGGTGTGATGTGGCAGTTCATAGGACTATACGGGCTGCCGTATTCTGAATGCGTTGAAGTTTTCTTTCGAATGGGATATCCGACAAACGGGGCGAGACCGCGCGTATCATCAGTGGAGCCAGTACATACACGGCATGCTGCCCATTCCTTTTCAATGCAAGGCAAAAGAGTGAACTGACTGTAAAAGTCCAGTTTCCAACCTTGCCGAACTAGGCAGGAATTTCTGGGTAGCGCCACCTGAGGCTATTACGAGTCATGTCCCTTCTATGTCCCTCCTATTGACCAATTAGATTACACCTCTCATATCACTTGCATTTGCTTCAAATAAAATGGGGGGCGGTCGGGTAGCCTAGTGGTAAAAGCGTTCGCTCGTCACGCCGAAGACCCAGG
This sequence comes from Haliotis cracherodii, assembly GCF_022045235.1. Lineage (NCBI taxonomy): Eukaryota > Metazoa > Mollusca > Gastropoda > Lepetellida > Haliotidae > Haliotis > Haliotis cracherodii. The sequence continues at coordinate 5,865,021 of NW_027266279.1, read as the reverse complement.
TTCGATTCCCGACATGGGTACAATGTGTGAAGCCCATTTCTGGTGTCCCCCGCCGTGATATTGCTGGAATATTGTTAAAAGCGGCGTAAAATCAAACTCACTCACTCACTCACTCAAATAAAATGGCGTCGCTCACTGAAGACGACCTGATCGATAATAAAGATTTATATTTATTGTAATAAAACGGATCTTACTTCCTGAAGTGTATCAAATCACGTGAGCACCTTGATTAAAAACATGAAAAAGATTTGGAAACTATTTGTTGTCGATTTACATGCTTTACTTCTAGAAGTGCCAAATAAATGATGTAGTGTGTGGTAATTAGGCTGCGCATCATGTTAAATGTAGTTGTAGCTGTGATGCACTGTCAGGCACGATTATCCACGTAAATGCCACAACTCCTTTTGCAACATTTCAAAGAGGAAGTCGATATTAATATGCCATGGTACATGTACCAAGGTGCATTAGGGAGATGAAAGCATCCTTCATCTTCATATTATCCCCCCCGTTGCCTATGTCTGGTGTCAAGAGTGTCAACAATGTCACAACTACTTAACCACCTTTGCACACCACTACGGGCCATGTCTGTGTATTAAAAACCTATAACGCCACATTAACTGCATGGAAAGCCCATATGCACTTGTTTCATGGCGTCAGTGCGCGTGAGGACATAGTGACGGTCTACTGACATCAGTCAAACGTACGTTACTCATCAATTACCACCTTACGTCACTCAAGAATGTTTCTCTTAGATGGATCCTATTATGTTCCCCCGGAACTTAAACATCATTCACCAGCTCAAGGATGTTTCTCTTGACTTAATCCTGTTATGTTCCCCCGGAACTTAAACAATATTCACCAGCTCAAGGATGTTCCTCTTGACTTAATCCTGTCATGTTCCCCCGGAACTTAAACATCATTCACCAGCTCAAGGATGTTCCTCTTGACTTATTCCTGTCATGTTACCCCGGAACTTAAACATCATTCACCAGCTCAAGGATGTTCCTCTTGACTTATTCCTGTCATGTTACCCCGGAACCTAATCATCATTTACCACCTTAAGTTACTTGAAAATATTCCTCTTGAATTAATCATATTATGTTGCTTCTTAGATTACTTATTTACAACATTTTCCACTCATTTACCATCAAGTTACTCCAACAAATTCATCTTAAATGTACTCTATCGCTTTCCTCTTTATATACTCTACCATTGGGATTGATGTCATGCATCAATCAAGTCAGCGAGTCTGACCACCCGATCCCGTTTGCCGCCTTTTACAACAAGCATAGTCGCCTTTTGCGGCAAGCATGGGTTGCTGAAGACCTGTTCGATAATATATAGAAAAACCTACTCGAAACTCGGAATTACAGAATATATGTCCCTCGCAACTAAAAGACTCGGGACTCTCACACCATTCACTCACTCATTCTGGACAGATAATCTCAGACTGTTATTCCTCGTAGCTACTTGCTTATTGTATAACTGTGATATAAATGTAAAATTACACTTTCCTGGAAAAATAGCTTCTACAACAGCAAGGTGGAGTCCGTGTTTTCGCACAGTAAGTGTACACAGTATGTATATGCTTTCAGTAAGCAGGCCAGTCTTGACTGATGCCAGAGTGATGAAACAGTTACTGGTCTGTTCTCCCCACAGTAACATTGACAAAATGATGTTTTTACTCTCTAATTTACGCCCGCACCATATTAATTAGAGGAAATTTAATGTATCATGACCGCCTAAGTATTCGGTTGGTTGTTTAACGCGGCACTCAGCAATATTCCAGCTATATGACGGCGGTCTGTAAATAATCGGGTCTGGACCAGACAATCCAGTGATTAACATCATGAGCACTAAGTATCGGTGATTTCGTATGACCAAGGACCTGAAAGTAAATCACTCCACTGAGTAGAAATGTAAGGGAAAATACATGCATATTTTAACCAGTTACGTGTCGATTCCCAAGAAGAAACAATCAGTAAACCCAGAGATCTGTACATAAAGTAATTTAGTGAACTCATCAAAGAACCAACAAATTGTAATACAATAAGCAATTAACAATTGTATTACAAAATTAACTAGGTTTACAAATCAATACCAAAAGAGTGGTAGTACAATATTCAATGGCAGTATAAAATGTGAGAGCAGGGGAAATAACAATGGCAAGAATAATAATCACCTTGCCGCAACAGTGGTGAAGCTTTCGACAGGATTGGAGCAAAATGTGATCTTTCCACAAAGGCTGGTCTTAATGTAATGTCAGATGAAATGTGAGATGAGACAGGGACGCGCCCGCTCCACTTATATAGTTTAACCAGCGTCCAACGCTTTCTACACAGTGCCAGACCAGTCCAGTGCCACTTGCACGTCACATGATATTCCACATATTTCTAAAACGCTTGAGCATCAAAATATAACTTCCTCATCATTACTTACATTATATAGTACCACAGTCCTGTTCAAAATGCAATGTAATGAACATTTACTAATTTAGTAAGTCTCAATAGAAACAATGTAGTACAGTTACAATTATTGTTTAAGAATAAATTACACAGCCATAAACAAAACGTCAACGCTAGAAGAAACACTAGTCTCGATTATCTGCCGAAACAGATTCCATGGGGCGTCAAAGGCAGAATAGTGATACACATTATATGACTAAATCACTTAAAATCATTGGTGAAAGCAGGTGTTCGCGGAGAAGGTAAGCATTACCTGTTCTACCGGTAGCACCCACTGCACACAATTTGTATAAATGTTTTCCGCCTAACGCCGCACCCAGCAATAAACAATCGAGTTTGGACCAGATAATCCAGTGATAGCACGTCTGGACCAAACACAACCTTGTGTATTGCAATGGACAGGCTTGTTTTGCAGAAAGCATTTAGGTTCCAAAAGACCTTAGTTGGACCAAAGTGGAATGTTAAGACCGAGGAAGACATCTGCCAAATCGTGCCTCAGTACTAACAATTTTTGACTTGACTTGAAACCCGTCCATTACTCTTTTGTACTTGATTAAACTCTATTTTAACTCCTCAAAGAGAGATTACCAAAACTGAAAGGATCAAGTACATTTTTTGCAATCTGTTGAATTTTGCACAGACATTTGATTTTTCAACTGTGTACACTATTATCACACATGACAAACCTAAAAAACACTAAATTCCCTGACAATATGACAGCAGTTCCAGCCATTGGAGTCACATATCACAACTTTTGAGGACATGTTACAATAGAGCTCTTTCTACGAAGATTTGAAAGAGCGTCATGCGACTCTTGCTAAAAAGTTGTTTCATCAAGGATACAACATTCAAGGCCCCAGTAAAGCTTTCAAAGGGTGTTATGGAAGACATGAAGAGGACATTGCGACATTTGACGCAAAAGTGACAAAAATCAATTCTCTATTTTGACTTGTAACATGTTTCCGTGTTTTTTTCAGATGAACAATAGACTTGCCTTTGCATGTGTTTGTGACCGTTGCTCCGGTGGGTCAGGATGCGCTCACCTTTTCGCGAACACCCGGTATCATTACTATTTGAGATTCATTTGTCATAGCGACTGCATTATGACTACCATTGTCTTAAGTACATTTGACTACAAAGGCAAATTACCCTGTAGCCATGTCTCCATAACTTAATTGTCATTACATTTTAGGCGCTAATCCCCGTTGTTAATCCTCACCAAAATTTCATTGTATATTGACTGACAGCCAACCTGGGCTACTTTATCACTTCCCGTTCATTACTGTTATTTATAGTATGGCTTTTATTGCCTTAATTGGTCATCCACTAAGCTGTGTCACCCCCAGAAGTCCCATGTCCAGAGCAACGTCATTGTCTTTCCATTGGTGTTCTTTACTATATATGTGCTACCATTACACTATTATTGGGGTGTTAGTCAAGCTTGGTATTCCGAGTGCTGGTGTGGGGACGACCTCAAGCAGAATGTGCCGCACGTAGGAAACGCCCTGAGGTGAGCTGGAGCTCCGCTCACCTCATGTATGCTTGAGCTGGAAGATCCTCTCATCGCTGGGTTTGTGTTGTCAGAGCAGGTATTCCGCTCATTGTGCAATTGTTGTTTATTGTTTACATGTTGTGCATAAAGCGTTCCGGGACAGTGATGTCGATTTTGTCCTTTATTCCCCCCAAGAGCTAATTCCCCGTCAACATGCGTGTTGACACATTCATAAGCACACGTACCGTTCAATTTGTTTTTACATTGATCGCTTTGAGAAGCAGACAATGCAAGATGGCTTTCTATCGGGAAATAGAGAACGTTTCTTCCTCGAGGAGGACATGATAGATTAGTTAATTATCCCTTGTCAGCCTTTTCCGATATAAATGTATGACTTTGTATTGAATACCTATCATGGGCATGTTAGGCTTTTTCACACTATTTGTTCGTTTGTTGTTTAACGCCGCACTCAGCAATATTCCAGCTGTATGACGGCGGTCTGTAAATAATCAAGCCTGGACCAGACAATCCATTGATTGACATCATGAACATCGATCCACGCAATTGGAATACGATGACATGCATCAACCAAGTCAGCGAGCCTGACCACCCGATCTCATTAGTCGCCTCTTACGACAAGCAAAGTCGTCTTTTACGGCAATCATGGGTTGCTGAAGACCTATCTACCCCGGATCTTCACGGGTCTTTCACACCACAACCTATAGCGCATATAGTGTCACATATAAACTCGAAATGTGTCTTTTTGGAACTATTCTTTATTGCTTTATGGCTCTCTACTTTAACAAACAAAGTGGCTTTTCAAATAGTCAATTTGATGCTTTGAGTAATTCGGCAGAATATCATTTATTTGGTCATGAATCGAGTGCTAAATACCTCACACAATTTCACTTATAACACCACAACCGACTGAAGTATTTTTTGCAAATGGCAGGGTACGCTCACCTTTTCGCGAACATCTGATATCATCATAATATGATAGTGATTCATGAACACATGCTTATGTTATAATCGGAATGGTAGTATAGACTTTTTATTCATACGTGTTCTATTATCAGGAATCTACATGGGGTGAGTGTGTTGAAGAGTGTGTTTGACGCTACAAAATGTCAGTTGGATCATGCAATGTTGTACACGAACACTAAACATGACACAGCTACGTTAGAAACCGCAAAGACAATGAAAAACGAAGCCTGGTTTGTTTCACGATAAAACATTGTTACGTTACGTCATTTCTGGAGAGGCGACTAACGGGATAAATTGGTCAGGATTATTGACTTGGTTTAAAGCATGTCATCGTTTATGCTCATGACATCAATCAATGGACTGTCTGGTCCAGACTCGAATATTTACAGACCGCCGTCATATAGCTGGAATATTGCTGAGTGCGGCGGAGAATCAATAACAAATGGATTGACCTCGTAATATTTGAACACTGGCGCTGACCTTATTTCATGTGATTTCATCTTATCTTCAGTAGACGAAGCCATTTTAAATGTCCTTACTCAGAATTATTCTTTTAAAATATTACTCCTTGGAAATATCAACTCACCTACCTTTATTATGATTGGGTAAAAATCCATAGTAGATTACCAACCTCCCATTTGTGCACTTGTGGTGTCATGATTTGTTAAGATCAAATATGAAGTTCATCCTTTTCATAAAATTGTCTCGTCTTGTTCAGAAACTAATAATAAATAAATAAATATATTTGTATGCCAAACGTTTTGTTACTAATATTACATCTTAATTTGAAACAAATACAACGCAAATGTATTTAATTGGTAATTTTCAAATATCTTTCAGGTTCAAAAACTGGTTTATATTATATGCATGTATTGTATCGACTACTATTATTAATATTTGACAACCAACTTTGACAACACCCATATGAGAGATTTTTTAAAAGCTACATCAGACTGATTTAACCATATACATTCATGTGAAAAAAATATTTCCAACAAAAGCTACCCATGTATAATGACCATTGTTGTGAAAAGAGAGAGAACATATCAATGTCAACTTCTTTATTATGAGGAACACTTTTCGGAGTATTCATCTGATGAAGACGTAAACATATACTCCGAAAAGTTGTGTTTCATACGCTCTGGAACGTCGCCTTCAACATAATAAAGAAGTTGACATTCACAAATTCTCTTTTTTATGTGTATCACTTCTAAGTGCCATTCAAAGTTTTCATTGTAAGCCGTCAGACCTTATAAGCCGTACAGTAAACTCGGAATGTAATATAGCCAAGGAAGAGTGAGTGAGTTAATCCTATTGGGTCGTAATGGCCAACTAACCGTTAGTAATGTTAGGAGAAATAAATGTATTTTTAAAATCACTTAATTAAAGATTTTATCGCTAATCGGCAAATAAATGTGAATGTTCCCCAAACTGCAAAATGGTATTAAGCCATCTCTATCCCGCGTAAACGTTTCAAGTGTCCGCTGTGTCAAGACCATATACTCTTGTCTTTCTCTACAGAGCATACCTCACACGTTTTATTGGTTGAACTTTATTTCCAATATGAATATCTCGTTTACATACATTATCGGTGCCAGAGTCTCAACCAACTTTGTACGCCTTGTATTTACGAAATGAATTGTGACCTTCACTTGTATTGTATCTTTTAAAACATGTTTTGTATCTCGAAACGCGGTTTATGAGTCTCTGTCTTTTATATAAGAATGATCCGCTGAATTCTAAATTCGTTTTCATTTATTTATGATCCTTGTTTTTTCAGCTCTTGGGTTTCACCAATTTAACAAACGAGAATGATATTCGTCATTCTGCGCTGTCCCCTCTCATTCAGCTGACATACGACAAGAATGGGCTTGTATCTTTACTCACTTAACCACTGTATGTTACTATTGTATCACACAGACATGATTTGTACAATGAATGTTGCATTTTGCAAATGGTCTCAATTATTCGTAATGTACCTCCATACCGGTTTTAAAATAATCCTGGATAAGATTTAGCTATACAATGTACACTCGTTCATCTGTCTCCTGCTTCACGACGCAGACTATTCATTTCAAGACAAATATAAAATTGTACATTTGTCTTGAGATGATGCATGCAGGGATATCTCCTCCAGCTGCTATTACCATGAAGCAATGTCTTTCAAGGTGTTCGATTTTGTAACGATCTCCTCTCATGTCTACTTAGTGTAATAGAGTGTTACTTTGTAATTGGGACGGAAGCAGATGAATAAAACAGAACCATTTCACCACGGCACATTTAACGGTAACACGCCAATCGATGTCCATTTAATGTAGCTGCGTGAAAGATATATGGAGATATACCATGTCTCCCAACTAACATCGACAGGACATCACGCTAAATACCACAGTTTAGATATTGGATGTTATCGGACATGTGTGTCATGTGAAATAGACATGATGGTAGTCGTATGATAATTGTACGTGCGAGTATGTGAAGATGTGAGCTCATGTTTGGTCTACATGCAATTTGAATTCATAAAAAATGTCAAATATGTCGAAGATATCAACATCTCCACGAACTACAACAGCTTGCATAATGTACCTTAGCTTCAGTGGAGCCTTTTACTTGGTAGTGATCGTTGGATGAGCTACTTTCACTTGTAGACATGGGCTTGGGCGACGTTTTAACAGATCATTAGACGTCATCATGTATATTCCGAAGCCACCCAAGGCAGCGACATTATTATGAGTGAGTGAGTATGGTTTTACGCCGCTTTTAGCAATATTCCAGCAATATCACGGCAGGGGGATTCCAGAAATGAGCTCCACATATTGTACCCATGTCGGAAATCGAACCCGGGTCTTAAACGTGACGAGCGAACGCTTTAACCACAAGGCTACCCGACCGCCCCTTGAAAAAAAGCTACAAGCGTGCACTCGTATGTGTGAATGATTGCAGCGTTTGACGATCTTCAGGTAGTTGATTATGTTTTGAATGCTGATTTGCTGAGGGCTTTAATGATGTAACCCTGAGCAAAGAACTTTTAAGCGAAAGTCGAACGATGATATTTGAAATTTCGAGAGCATGCTCAATTTCGTACATGTAGCTGCTAGAAGATTGGGCAAAGAAACAGATCAGCAATGGAATATTTAAAGCAGAATAGGTGCCCATTGGATAAGTAATTCTTGCCTTAGCCTCCTATCCTCAAATTGAACAGGATACAAAGTCACGTATATGTTACCAATGAGTAAGTGTAGCATTGCACATACTTTTTTTCAGTAAACTTCAGATGACATTTCTTTTCAGTTTTGACAAGCTGTCCAGAACGTTTGAAAGCAGAGATCGCCACTTTTTGGCACATGCTCCATGTAACAAGGAAGGAACATTCCCTTTAAGTTTTGGATAATATGTTGTATTATAATAATAACATAATATGAGTATGGACAGTAAATTGAAATGTTTTGACACACGTTAATTAAGTTCTTTTCGGAATAAATAAAAAGTATAAGTTTTGCAGCTGAGCGCTTGAATTGAGAGTGTGTATTTAACGTAAAAGTAATGATTGACGAGCTAACTGTTACTGGAAGATGTGAATCTCCTTGGCATGTGGTATCCAGACACTAATTGCATTGTGAACTTTGCATGCCTGAATGACAGTCTTGGCTGAAACAGAGGCAATGTTTCTTTCTCGAAGTAATTGGTCATCACTGAGTCAAGTTCTATCTGAGCCTATATCGTCACTATGTCAGAAAATCTTCAATCCTCTTTTTCCTATCCTATCCGTGTTAATACTTCAGTAATAACTAAAAGTAAAACATTACTTTCAAAACGCCAATCAATGTATTGTTCAATTTCTTTCTTTCTTTCGTCAAAGCGTTGAGAGAAGCGTGATGTATATCGGAACGTACAGATCCTTAGCTCCCTGGGGAACACAAGATGGACCCGTTAATTATACATTGTCAGTTGGAATGTCGCCTTTGCCTGAGTACACGGATGTATATAGAATATTCATGTGATATGTTTTCTACAGTTGCATATTCTGTTACAAGTAGACACGAAATGCACACTGCAAATATTCGTTTCTCCTAACAGAGTTAGTAAATATTCCGGAAGTCGTGATCAGGGCTTCTTCTTGCCCCTTCATCAGGAATGTCACCCTGTGAAAGAGAAAGAAGTAGCTTTGAAACGTCGGTACCAAGAAGAAAAAAGTTGTTATTGATTAAAATGTTTCATGTCTTCATACTTCTAAAAATCATTTCAAAGACGAGTCATGATAAGTTTGGTGCTTTATAATTGTAAATGCGGTTGTGATGCATACGGAAATACGTATGGTTGTATATGTCAGCCAATATGAGATTAAGGATAGAGTTTTACAATTATCACACTTGAAGACACACATGGATTATGTGATCATTGTGACATCGCTTGGAACCAACACTTTTGTCCATTTTACGTTTATTCATTATCACCAACCTGCGTGATGACTTGTAGAAACGCTTTTGTTTCCAAGTCGGTGCTACAAAACTTTGTTTTCCTCACTGAGAGGGTGAACGTTGTTTTAATCACCGTCACCAATATAGCGGATACATCACAGCGATCTGTAAATAATCCGATCATACAAAACATCCGCCTGATATCACGAACAACAATCCGCGTCGAGGGATTGCGTTTCCCCACAGTCAGTCAAGGCAAATATCTCACATCTAATTATCAGTTTAATCGACGTATTGGACATGCTTGTGGTTCTGGAACATGCTCTGAGCTGAAGCTTCCTCCAGGTTCGCCCTATAACCAGGCTCGTAGTGGAATCCTATACAATCCGTATCGACATGTGGTGAAGATCATTAACAGTTTCATCGACTCTGTTCTATTTGAGGTCTGGCGGTGCTGTGATTTTGTTAAGATCAAATGTTAACCTCTCGGGCCCTATAGTCGTTCAAATTATCCTCACACAGAATAAAGTTCTCATATATAAAGTAAAGTTACATCTTTACTTTTAATCAAAAGCTAAAAAATGTATCAATAGATTTTGTGTGAAGCAGCATGGGTTGAGTACAGTGTAACGAGAAGGTGAAGGTTCTGAAACAAAGGAAACGCTGACAACAGCCTGTAAACAAATGATCAAACATTTTTACATCACATACTTTATATGCATTGAAAGTGTGCAGTTCAGCGACCTTGTTAGCCAGCATGAAGTGATCACCCCCAGAACAAATTTTAACGAGTCGTGACAAATTTTGTTCGACAATGTAAGCCACTGTTATCACGTCAGATATTAGTCAAACTGCAAAGATTTATTTTCAAAAAATGCATTGCCACACATATTTTGAATATTGTAGTGACCACAGCTCTATATTTTTTAACCTATAACTAAATATATTAATTCAAATGGAGTGACTGAGAAAGAATTACTCTCTTAATATTGCCCGCGGTGATGCCGCCGTTACTTGAACTATTTCGATCAGAAGTTGTTGTTGTCATTTGAAACCTCTGACATTTATTTGATATATTTAATGAAGTCTTCTGCTTGCGTTCATCGACGCAGATTAATGGCGCCATCTTCACATATTGTTATCTCCTCATAATTGTTCTAACCATGGTCCTACAGACTAAATGTGTACTCATAACATGGACTCTCTGTGATTGATCAGAATATATTTTTATGCCCAAATATATTAATTTTCTTGGTCAAAAGGTCAAGTGGATTTAACAATACTCTCAGTGAACAGAGTGTGTTTCTTTATGTAAGAGATATATCACCGTGAAACAGAGCGAACTTTCACTTGCCATTCCCAAATCAGTTTTTTGTTTAATTCGTTATATTTCTTACTCTCGACCTGAACACTGGAATGTGTTGAAAACTGAGGAAAAAGATCCAGTTTCTTTTTTTCATTTATGAAAAGATCGTCGATCGTCAGGAAAACAGGAAAATACAGATCTAGTTTTACTCTGTGATTCAGTAAAACGCTGCTTCAACTCGGGAACTTTTCATCGAGAAGTGAATAGTGTTCTCTCGTATCTGTTTGAAAATGCAATCAACATTAATTTTGAATAATTTTGAAAAGTGACTATAAAACATACAACATGCGATCACATTTTATTCTCGTTTCACTGCAGCATTTATTCGAGCGAGGTGAGATGAGGTGAGGTGTAATGGGGCTTAACGTCGCGTCCAATATTATTGCACTTATATGCACGTGTGTGTGTGTGTGTGTGTGTGTGTGTGTGTGTGTGTGTGTGTGTGTGTGTGTGTGTGTGTGTGTGTGGTTGTGTGTGACACCGGATTCTATAGTGCTGGACCACAGAGATACCATGCCACAGTTTAACATGAATACCCACCTCAGACACAGTGTACTGACTCCGAGCCGACGAGTTCTTGTTTTGGCCCCTTTATGCTAAGCGCCAGGTAACAAGAAGTACCATCTTTAAACGTCTTTTGGAATGACACGGCCGGGGATCGAACCCCCGACCTTCCTCTCTCCGGGCGGAAAATCTACCACTAGATCACGGAGGCGGTCCATTCTCTGGAGAAGCCTATGTGTTGGTGATTAGATGGCAGTGTCACGTGTTGGTGAGTAGATGGTAGTGTCACGTGTTGGTGATTAGATGCTAGTGTCACGTGTTGGTGAGTAGGTGGTGGTGTTACGTGTTGGTAAGTAGATGGTAGTGTTACGTGTTGGTGAGTAGATGGTGGTGTTTCGTGTCTGTGAGTAGATGGTAGTGTTACATGTTGGTGAGTAGATGGTGGTGTTACGTGTTGGTAAGTAGATAGTAGTGTTACGTGTTTGTGTTGCGTGTTATAATAGAGTTGCGTGTGTTTCAGTAAATTGGTTTGACAAACTTGTGAGTATATGGTAAAATCACGTTTAATTGAGGAGGTGACAGAGTTATGTTGGTGAGAGGATGGTGGTGTTGCGTGTTATTTAACAGATGGCAGTGTTACGTGTAAGCAACTTTGTTATTTGTTGCCGCGCCTTTGCGAACACCTGTTATACATGATTTGCCGCCAAGATTTCTTCAGAACGGCATTGTGTCCACTCCACCAGAATAAGCGTGTTTGTAGACATAGAATAAGTATAAGTGCATGCTACATCCTTTCTAAGGCTTATAGTCAGGTTCTCTAAAACAATAGCATGACTCACTAAGACAATGGTAATTTCACTGTTCTCGCTTTGACGTACACAAGAGTCGCAGAACAATTTACTGTCTGCCTCGCCTAGCGTTTAACGGCACAGGTTCAGCAAAAGTGCGTCAGTCCTGATAATGAACCGTTGTGTGGTACCACTGCACCTCAGCTGACCTTAATGTGACACGGCTGTTTCTGGAGAAGTACAACAATCGCTGGAGGAAATCGATGCATCAGTTTTATCACACGTGTTCACCGTCATCATCATATGTAAACTCACCTAAGCGCGAGACACATTCCCGAATGTACTGTAGACTGAATGTTCTGGTAGAAGGTTTTTACAGAGAGTTAACTAAGTAAAATATATCTTTGTACATATCTACAGTGCTGCCAATACAAATAATTATTATAACAGCAGCTGGGGTATCATTACCATGGCCAGCAGCACAGAGTCATGTGCGGGGCTGCGGCTTGTAATAAACGCGAGAGAATAGCCGGTTGACCACTGAAGCTTAACATTGTGGATAATGTGCGGGATACGGAAGGCTGACCATATACTAGAATGTACGCGGATTCATACAGTTTGCACATTGGTGTTTCGATTCATACCTCAATGAACCGAAAAAAATACACAGTCAATCCTTATAATTAAATTCGACAGCAAAAAACATGTTTTATCTACAATAGTTTAACCAAAAACAGTTGTATATATCAAAACAGACAACAATGACGAGATTGATAAACATTCCAGATGTAGGAATACATACTGTGGCGTGACATGAATCAGGTTATTGTTTGATTTATGCACATAAATTGACACGCCTACACTGTCAGTGGCCAATTAACGGAGAGCAGGATAAAAAAAATGTTCATTGGACCGGTCAGTTAAGACAAGAGGCGAAAAGAAATGCAACAGTCAGACTGTAACACACTGGAAGAAATATGTCCGAGAGAAGGCGGCTGTTGGAAAAATGCTAGTTAGAAATGAAACCCGAAGACATGAAAGTCGAACCGAGGCGAGCAGAAAAAAACAGGCGAGCGAGCCTGCACGTTTGCTGTTTCATTCATTCTCGGCCTTCGGTTTCAAAGGTTTGTTTGGACAATGAATATGCATGAATGTCGCTAAATGTCCTGTGCATGGCGATACACGTGATCAGAAAGGGAATTCCCTCGACTGTAATATTGGGATTCCCCGACATTCCGAAGTAATAAAAGTAGTGCGCCGCGGTGGGCGTGGCTTAATTTTGTACATTCATTGGGAAATGAATGCAATAACACGTGACCAATTCAACTAATCAAAATGCAGGAATTTCCATGAACACAACGAAAATTTAATTATTGTAGCATGATACATGGCAGTCCGACAGTGATTCACCTGAGGGTTAAAGACAGTACGCTTTCTGTTAGTCGGGACTTGAGACCTTGGAGAGCGGCTTGGCAGGTTGGCTCTGCCTTCGAGAGGCGAACTGCATGGAGACCATTGTCATGCGTATGATGTAGCTGCGTGATATCATCATAGAATAAACTTTGTGTTAGTATCCGGTAGAGCATCAATGTCTACCTGGGTCATATATCGTAAAATGCTCTGAAATAGACTTTAACATCGTAGGGCAATTCTCAGTGACTACAACCAGCGTCTCTGGCCGGGGGTTGGGGGTTAGGGGTTTGGGGTTTGGGTTGGGGGGGGGGGGGGGGGGGGGGGTTGGGGATGGGGCGCACATGATTTACAACGTGACGCGGGCAATCGGGCATATTTGTTACAATCATTTTTCTGGACATGGTTTACCCAGGGGCCAGCGTCTCCAACTAGGGGACGCTTGGTTGCCTCACTTTAGTGGAAGACACTTTCTAGAAGGAAGCATTTCTCACGAGTCGTAAAATGCGCTGGAATCACTTTAATTCATCGGGTGGCAGGGACCCGGCTAGTAAAAAGTTGCGATTCGCCATTTTACATACCTGGCCCCTGCTGCTTTGTCGTTTACGTAATGGATTTCGAACCCATACTTGACCCATACTTGACACCCATGTACAACTTCCATATCCTGTCTGCATTTATTCCAATGAGAGGCGGTAATACAACGCTGTAAATGCAACTCATGTTCCTACATGCCTGAAACACATCGACTAAAACTCATAAAACATCCCATTATATGCACACTTATCGACTGTAACACCGCACGCATACAGCATATCTACCCTCCGGTGAGTTCTACCATGCCAGACAACGTAACAATCACTGTCATTGTTAGGCAACCAGATCCTGATTGACATCTGTGCTGATAGCGCACAGCAGCTACATGAAGACGTGAGAAGGAAACTTGAGCACCCATTATCATGGCATTTTGCTGAGGGTGGTGGCGGTGATGAAGAATATGTCTCTGTTCAGAGCATATGTCATCGGGTAAACTTTATTGTCGCATGCTGTACGTTTAGATTAAGTTACACTTTGCCTGTTGCAGAGTGAAACTGCTGTCCAATTTTGGACTTCCCTACTTCAGCGAATCTTAATCAATTGGTGCTCCCCCGAGAGACGTAGCGTGGACGTGCTGTCAACGCAGACAGCTACTGTTCCCTCTTCGTGGCCACCGTGAACCTGCTATCTACTCGCTGTCATTCCCTATTGAATAGACATCATGTCCAATCTGCAGCCATCAGAACAAGCCTCCCAATCCCACTGCTCTGCCTGTAGCAATTGGGCAGGTTGATTAATGTGACTTACCGGAGACTTCGCCAGGTATTAGGGACAATCATTTTGTATTCGAAAGTTTGAGAATGTGCTGTACTCTTTTCAGAACACGTCTAATACTGTTAAGGGTGTCCGCATGGGTGTATTAAAAGCCCCTTTCACTAAGATATGCTTTCTTCTTGAATTCTTCATTTTGTGTGTGTGCTGTTGGACTGGAAACAAATGTCGATCGGTACATCCGTACATTCTGTTCACAACAGAGACGCTGGGGGAAGCATTTACCACATTAGTGGTATACAACTCAACTGTGCTAGGGATATGCCTTTTCTTCCTTGAGTGATTATTACCGATAGCTTGGAGATGCTTCTGGTTGTTGTAACTGACAAGGACGCATTTTGGGAACTTTCATTCGCTCACGCATATCCCCGAGGGGTAAAACCTAACGAGGGACGCATAAAACCCCGAGTGATCCTGCAACAAGGAATTTATCTGACCGAAAGGGTTTTAATATGACATATGAAAAGAATTACAACAAATTCAAAATTGATAGATAACAGCTGTTCGATTGAGCAGACATAAGCTTGTGCTATGTCACGTGACTTTTATTGAATCGGAAAAAGCGTGCGGCTTTTTGATTGAAAGCGGGGTATTCTGCCTGGGATTAATTCTGCCCCTCAGAAATCCACGTGCAGCCTGTTTTGCTCTTGGCGGAATATTTGGGATTTATTCGCCCGCTGAGAAATGTACTCCCCTCCAAGGCTCCAAGGCGGGATGCATCGTATTTTCATCATCATCATCATTATCATCGTGATGTAAGGTTAACCATGTATCCAGCTCAGAGACAATCCATGAACGAGAGAATTTAGGCGAATGGGTCAAGGGTCGTATCATAGAATGGATAATCGAGGATGCTCTGGGATATGTTCTATGGTGGTAGGCAACTCGAATACATGTGCCTCGCTGTCTATCTGTTGCACATTCAGTCCACGCTGTGAGAGTGTGAGTGAGTATGTTCTCACGCCATGTTTAGCAATGTTCCAGCAATATTACAGCTGGGGACACCAGAAATGGCCTATACACATTGCACCCATGTTGAAACGAGAACCCGTGCTTTCGGCGTGACGAGAGAGCGCTTCAACCACAAGGCTAGCCCTCTGCCCCCTGCAAATCATGTGAGTTAGTCAATGATTGCTGTAACTTGTGCGCAGCTTTGTACGAGTGAGTGAGTGAGTGAGTGAGTGGATGAGTGAGTGAGTATGGTTTTACGCCGCTTTTAGCAATATTCCAGCAATATCACGGCGGGGGACACCAGAAATGGGCTTTACACATTGTACCCTTGTCGGGAATCGAACCCGGGTCTTCGGCGTGATGAGCGAACGCTTTAACCGCTAGGCTACCCGACCGCCCCCAGCATTGTACGATATTTTAGTTATCGCATGGCTTGCCAACTCAATGGTGTGTTTCTTCTTCACGCCTACAGAAGACCTGCCTGACCTAAGTTACATGGCCGCCATGATATTGATAGCATATTTCTGATACCGACGTCAAACAACATTCAAAATGTGCGTAAAGCAACATTAACAAGAGCTTTGAAGCGAACTGAAGCATTGTAACAGTTTTACGTCGCCTTGAACAGTATTTCTTTTATATCACTGCGAGAGAAAATACTGTTGGAATGAGTGAGCATAGTTTTACACCGATTTTAGCAATATTCTAGCAATATCACGTTGGGCACCATAAATGGGCTTCACCCGTTGTATCCATGTGGGCAATCGAATCTGGAACGACGGCGTGACGAGCGAACGCTTCAACCACTGAGCTACCTCCCTCCCCAATAGTCCCGAAGTGGCTGAGGTCGTGAACATTTACTTATTGATGACATCAACGGATAACACCAATGAATCGGGGATTCGAACTCTCATGGTCATCTGACCATTTCCACAGCGACGTCCTGCACCTTAGACCACTAGTCTACCCGTCCGGCCCCTAATGGCTTTCACTAAAACTGTCAGTCGAGTCTCAGAAGGGGCAAACGTATGGTACAAGGATTCACCAATCTTCATTAAAAAATGACAAAGCTATCACTTCTGTTACACTTACTTATACTTCTTCGATTACTGTCATGTTAGAATATAGTTTTTGTTCAAGATTGCTTTCGACACGTCATACGTTCTACGTGATATTCATTATTCAATACAGTCGAAGTAAACGTATTTAAGAAAATAAAGCTGTTCGTGGAGAAGTGAGAACATAAAGAAACAACAATTTGTGAGTTTCCAATAAAAAATAACTTATTATAAGAGCTTGTCAAATTTAGGACATTTCAAAATATTATCATTGTAATACGTCACTGAAATGGTCGAGTATGTCATGTTTGTTTGTTTGTTTGTATGTTGTTTAACGTCGCACTCTGTAGGCATGATACATAACATTGCCAGATTCACTTGATCATGACTCTCAGAGTTTCTCATGGTAGGTCTTGTGGAACGTTTAATTTCACGTAATGGACACTGTTATGAGGGAGTCTTAAAATATCAACTATTTTTTTTTTATAAAACACAAACAGAAATCTTCATATTTTCTGAATTCATAAACCATAGAAAGAAGAAGCAGCAGTAGATTTAGTAGACATAACATTTTAACCTTTGTCCTTAGAGTCTGCTGAAACAACTGATGGCTTTCATTTTGCTTTCACATCGAGATTAAAAACTGTGTATTGTGTTCAATGGCTCAGACATAAATTAAAGTATTTTTTTGGCACCCTCGCACAAGGTAAAACATTTGAAAGTGAACTATTATGCCTGCCGCATTCCGTGTTTCTAACTGACTGGTTTGTTTGATTCTTGTTGTTTAACGCCGCACTCAGCAATATTCCAGCTACATGACGGCGGTCTGGAATAATCGAATCTGGACCGGACAATCCAGTGATTGACATTCTGAGCATCGATTCACCTAATTGGCATACGATGACATGCATCACCCAAAGACCTATACTAACCCGGATCTTCACGTGTAGTGAGTGAGTGAGTATGGTTTTACGCCGCTTATATTCCAGCAATATTCCAGCAGAATCACGACAGGGGACACCAGAAATGGGCTTCACACACTGTACCCATGTCGAGAATCGAACCCTGGTCTTCGGCGTGACGAGCGAACGCTTTAACCACTAGGCTACCCGACCGCCCCTCTTCACGTGTATGTGCCTTACACATATACCACCAACCAGCCTAAAGTAATAACACTAATCTAATAACATACTAATCACCTTATCCCTCTTCAAAAGTATTTGTTACGATTGCAATGACAGCCGTGGTGGGCTAGGTATGCGTTTCTACAAAACACATCCCACGCGGCCAAGCTATATATTGTTCAGATTATGAAAAACGTGATTTCTCTCTAATTCAAGGACAAGTATGGCATACCTTGTACTTTCAATAGACAACGTGACAGAACCCCAAACCGTGTTCCCCGTGGAATTCATGTTCACCTCGCAAATATCATTACATTTTTTTAATAGCAGCAGTATTATTGGAGCTACAAGAGGATGGTATTTTGCAGAAACGTATTACATCCATCATGTGTGTTTATCCAAGTGTTTGTTTGTTTGTTGTTTAACGTCGCACTCAGCAATATTCCAGCTACATGACGGCGGTCTGGAATAATCGAATCTGGACCGGACAATCCAGTGATTGACATCCTGAGCATCGATCCACCTAATTAGGATACGATGACATGCATCAACCAAGTCAACGAGCCTGACCACCCGATCCCGTTAGTCGCTTCTTTACGCTTTTAACGGCAAGCATGGGTTGCATAAGACCTATTCTACCCCGGATCTTCATTGGTTTATCAAAATGACATTTATAGATATTAAATGACACTTCAAAGCATCATACTACACAAATAGTTTTTTCCCTCTCAAGTCACTCAGCATAGATTATTTCCACAATTCTAAGTACACGTATTGTTTCAATTAAATATCATACGTTTTGATAAAAACAAAATGAAACAAACTAAATCAAAAGGTAAAGTAAAAACGACAGGAAGACCACCCTCATCCCTCCAAATAAAAACAAACAAATTCCCTATCCGGCGTGACATGTTGAAGTCTTATTTTCAGCTGTAATCTATTGGGTTTGGACCAGGCAATCCAGTGACTGACATCGTGAGGAAGGATCCTCAAAACTAGGATACGATGCCATATACAAACTAAGTCAGTGTGCTTGACCACCCTGAAGTCAACATTGTAATGAAACATGTCTTTAAATTTACTTCACATGAATTACAGGCTCGGCATGGACCATTCAGAAACCCCAGTGCAGCTGTACTATAGTTTGATCACAAACTAGTGAGGATCTTTTCCCTAAGATTCTATAATCCCACCTCGGCGAGCCATGATGTCGCAAGTGTGGGTCGAGATGGCATGTATGAGTTTTCTGTCGACTTCCCTGTTTTTAATTTACGACGAAATATTTCTTTCGAATCTATTGATTTGGAGATTTAGTTCCTGATGCACAAATTTTCGCTCTACACAAGGTAATTATTTTCCCATTTCGGTTACGCGTAGATTGCCTAGTTTCCTTATTAAAACGTATATTCTGCTCACATTAGCGCAATAAATAATCGGCTTCTTGGATGATTAGGCGAAAATCCTTTCACAGATATTCACGATTCACCCATTGGCGGGAAACACAGAAAGGCATTGCTCTAACAAGCAGCGAAGGACTGGTGTTACAAAACAGGTGTTACATTGAACACAACCTCGTGGCTACAGAATTCACAGACAAACACGTTCCATGATAATTCCGTTATAAATTGTAATTATGTATTAGTACAACTATAAATCATGGAATTTACGTGAATGTGGACCATTAGTCTAAATGCAGCATGAAAATAACCCTACCTTTGCACTGGAAAGCTAATCAGCAAACGATATAGCAACTGCAACTGCTTGACATGTCATCAAAAGCAGTAAATTCCAGGTAATGCATATCTAAAAGAGGTAGGACGCATTTGTGTGTGTGTGTGTGTGTGTGTGTGTGTGTGTGTGTGTGTGTTGGTGTGTGTGTGTTGAATGTTGCTGGTCAGAGTAAGCGAATTTGGCTAACAGTTAGGTGAATACTTGACTTGCCTTTGCATGTGTTTGTGACGGATGCCACAGGTGGCAGTTTACGTTCACCTTTTCGCGAACACCTGGTATATAGTCGGAATCGTACACTTGACTCTTCTGATTATGGAAATGGTTTTGTCGATGTTACTGACTCCGCTTGATCAGTATGTAAGTTATATCATAGCGTGTGGGAGGAAAGCTCGAAGTGATTCAGGTTTTAGACAAACTTCGAAATCCTAATCAGAACAAAGCGGGATTGGAGCCTCATAGGTTTGACAAACGCCTGGTATCATATCATATATGTGTATATGCAGCCCCTGATTTCAAAAACTACAAGCTGTTATGACAAAATGTCTGGTGTCAACCAAGATACAACACAACATTGATTGTGTCAACCCAGATAGACTACAATATGACTTGTGTCATCCAAGACAGAACACATTATGGCTTGTGTCCACCCAGATAGACTACACTATAGCTTGTGTCATCCCAGGTAAACTACAATATGACTTGTGTCATCCCAGATAGACTACAATATGACTTGTGTCATCCAAGACAGAACACATTATTGCTTGTGTCCACCCAGATAGACTACACTATGGCTTGTGTCATCCCAGATAGACTACAATATGGCTTGTGTCATCCCAGGTAGACTACAATATGACTTGTGTCATCCCAGATAGACTACACTATGGATTGTGTCATCCCAGATAGACTACAATATGGCTTGTGTCATCCCAGGTAGACTACAATATGACTTGTGTCATCCCAGATAGACTACAATATGACTTGTGTCATCCCAGATAGACTACAATATGGCTTGTGTCATCCTGGATACCACACAATATGGCTTGTGTCATCCCAGAAGTACTACACAATATGGCTTGTGTCATCCTAGATACAACACGATATGGCTTGTGTCATCCTAGATAGACTAAAATATGGCTTGTGTCATCCCGGATACAACACAACATGGCTTGTGTCATCCCAGATAGACTACAATATGGCTTGTGTCATCCCGGATACAACCCAATATGGCTTGTGTCATCCCGGATACAACACAATATATATTGTGTCATCCCGGATACAACACAATATAGATTGTGTCATCCCGGATACAACACAATATGGCTTGTGTCATCCCGGATACAACACAATATAGATTGTGTCATCCCGGATACAACACAATATGGCTTGTGTCATCCCGGATACAACACATTATGACTTGTGACATCCTAGATAGACTACAATATAACTTGTGTCATCCCGGATACAACACAATATGGCTTGTGTCATCCCGGATACAACACAATATGGATTGTGTCATCCCGGATACAACACAATATGGCTTGTGTCATCCTGGATACAGAACAATATGGCTTGTGTCATTCCGGATACAACAAAATATGGGTTGTGTCATCCCGGATACAACACTACATGACTTGTTACATCCTAGATAGACAACAATATGGCTTGTGTCATCCGAGATAGGACACAATATGGCTTGTGTCATCCTAGATACAACACATTATGGCTTTTGTCAACCCAGATAGACAAAAAATGACTTGTGACAACACAGATAGAATGCAAAATGGCTTGTGTCATCCGAACAACACTACACATAGGATGTGATGTCAACAGAATATGATTCTTGCAAATTCTTTCATCACAGGCAGAACAGAAGTTTGCAGCTGGCAACGTACGATGCACTTAATATTCCAATTTGAAACCATTTTGTATTTAAATGCACGACTTTCATTACTATTTGAATACATTTTGCACAAGCTGATAAATGGGTGTATCTTATGTAATGTATGTAGAAGTTGTCAGGAAATGGCCGAAATATTGCGATTGCTCTCAGTGCGTGTGCCAATTACTCTTGAGATCGATCCACTTGTAGGTTGTGGTTATGTGTATTTTGTAATTTCAGTTGACTTGCCTTTGCACGTGTTTATGACGGGTGCCACAGGTGGGTCAGGGTATGCTCACCTTTTCATGAACACCTGGTATCATCACTATTTGACAGTGATTCTTAAACATTCTCATGATATAGTCGGAATCGTGCAATCGATTGTGCTTTTGGCAGCGATGTCTTTTGAATAAGGGTTTAGTCGCTTTTATTCGAATCTTTTGTACGATAAATGGAAGCACTGCAATTGATCTGAAACGTCGGCGAAGTAGTGAACACATCAGTATATTTAAAACAATGGAGGGGAAATTGATCCGTTATTGAAATGTGTGCTAGTAGAATTGAACAAGAAAAGCCAAGCAAAAATAGTGCCATCAGTTGTTGACGGATTCTGTATATCAACGTACCAAATGCCCCACTAGATAATTATATTCCACTTGAAAAATATTATACCCTAAAGGAACATGTTTAATGTAAACACGGCTAAAGTATCTCGTCGAACATACTGTTGTTCGGTTCGAATATACCTGTCCGTGACAACGACTTGTTCATGCCATAAGCATTCTTGAGAACATTGATTCCACGTAACGGTTAGATACCACATTTACATCAAAGATATACAGACACGAGAACCAGAATAGTCAGGCTATTCATGAACTTTTATAGGTTTGAACAAGTTGAGAAAACATCAATAAATCGCAAATACACTTCCGTAATCACTTTTATGGCAGTGTTCAACCACGATCGCGACCCACGTGCTTCAGAGGCATGTGTTTTAGAAAAGGAAAGGCG
This sequence comes from Haliotis cracherodii, assembly GCF_022045235.1. Taxonomy (NCBI): domain Eukaryota; kingdom Metazoa; phylum Mollusca; class Gastropoda; order Lepetellida; family Haliotidae; genus Haliotis; species Haliotis cracherodii. Next base: position 5,842,472 of record NW_027266279.1, on the reverse strand, counting down.
ATTTGAATCTTGTAATTTATTTTTTGGTTACTTTGACTACAGCAGGCGAGAAGGAAGAACCGGGTTTATATGGATCCACAAGAAAACAAGAAACTATATCATGAAAAAGCACACTTATCACAATAAGGAAGATCTATGTCGTAACAACGCTATCTGTCAAGTTATCCTGTACCTGCTTTTATTTCTCATCTCTCGTCAAAAGATGATCCTGCCATATTCAAACTGGCTAATCAGACGCCTGATCCTCAACTGCGTGTGTGTTTCCATTCCTCATCCAAATCTGGGTCAATTCTTGGAGATTCTGTACTGGACAGCCCCTGGCTCTAACCCTACGGCCCAAATGATCCCTTAGATGCTCGTACCAAATGATCCCTTAGATGCTCGTACCAAATGATCCCATAGATGCTCGATTGGATTCAAGTCTGGGCTTTGTTCAGTGATGGTCAGTCACACCTCGTGCTCGGTGAGGTCGGGCATTGTCAAAGGAGCAATATCCCCACATCATCACTTAGCCTCCACCACATGCCATCGTTCCCTGGATGTTAAGCTGATGATATTATATTATTATATTATTATTATTAAGATATTCCTCTTTGCCTCCCAAGACGAGTCCAACCATCTGTGTCGTGCTATAAAAACCGACTCTCGTCAGACCAATGTTCCAGAGTGCACGAGTCTGACACCAGACATAACGGTGCTGCATGCAAGTGATTTGTGATTCAAAATTTATGGCAGTAAAGGCCCCTTTGGTGTGCATACGGTTCGCACACACTCACCCACAAGGATGGGAAGTAAAGGTGGCTACCATTCTACAGGCAGATGATGGTGTCATACGTTTGACGAGAAGTATATGTCAAAACTGCAATTTCTCTGAGAAATGAAGTCTAGCTAAACATTAAAATTTATCAGAATATGTAAAATTACTTACATGTAACTGTTGTCTTAAATATTTTGACTTGCTCAGGTATAGTACTGAGAGCTAATTGCCACAAAGACAAGTTATCTGATCAAACTCGAATCTTATTATATTTCGTTTCACTATCGACTGTTCATTATCTACTGTAACGGTAGATCAGGACACCTACCAATGAGTGATGATTGATGTACCTATCGAATATTCATCAGCTAAATCAGGGCACCTACACATGTGTGATGATTGGTGTCGCTATCGAGGATTCGTCAACTCGATCAGGATACCTGCCCATTCTGCGAAACCATACGTTCACGATGTCGCTAGCAAGGCTTTGTTGGAGACAAAGAACATTCACAAATTACTGAAAAAGTAACAATGATCATACTAGGTGTTCAAACCTAAACGGGTTCATTTCAAAACTGGCCCCATGAAAGGTTAACGACTATGGGGGATATATTGCGTATACCTATTTTGAAGAAGACACCATATTTGTAGCACAGATTTACAGATCTGGACAATCGTGAGTGCGTTATCATTGATAAAAGGGCCTGAAACTACTTGCCATTTATTAGCACCATTGCATTGACTTGTTTGATTGTAAAGCTAAAACTACATGTTTCAATATAATGTATTGATGATACATTGATCTCGTGTGGTCATTTACTGATTTCACAATTTTGCATGTACATACTGATTTCTTGGTTGACCTTAGCGTTATATTTTAGAAATCACCTCGTAACAGAAAAAAGACTTCCTGGTTTTATCTTTTTGGGGTCATGTCAGCAGCAGCCGTCTTCATGGAATTGTGGGAATAAATTTGAATTGACACCAGATAACAAGTTACAACATAGGCCCGATCATGTTACCCCCTGATTCTGTGCCGTGGAAGTCCGAGATGGACACACAAAGACAGCAATATTTGTAAATGTCAGCTATGCAGTGTCGCTCTCTCCACGATCAGAACCATCGAATTACGCGTGAAAGCGTGTGATTAAAGTTGCCTGCACATTGCGTTCACCCTAGACAGTACTTAAACACTTCACTCTGGGAATATGGTATCTTCGAAATACAAGTGTAGTCTTCAGTGCCTCTGTATCAGTAGCGATCCGTGATTGACAGTTGCGCTTTCAGTGCACGACAGCTGTCTGAAGGAAACTTTCGAACATGTGTTGCTGGTCAATGTTGAAGTTGACAGTGTTTACTGACGTTAACGTTTAACATGCGATCTGGCAAATGCTTATTACCGGTACCGTAGGCGAGGAATGTGGTTGTTCCGGGGAAACATGTCTGTTGATCTCAATTCCAGACTGCCTACTGAGAGTGTAAATCAATTGCAAGTGCCCCAAGACAAACAACGTCGTTCTGCTGTCAACTCAGACAGCTTGTTGTCCCTCTTCATGCGTAGAGACAACGTAATTAGTTGGTCCTTTCTGACTTTCTCTGGTCATGTTAGACCAGCATCTATCATCTGCAAGATCCTTCGTCATCCTACAGCTGGGCCCATAATGCGGGTTGATTAACTCACTGGTGAAGAGGAGTAGCGGGTGGCCAAGGTGTTTAAGGGCAGAGTTGCGCCATACACTTACACGTGGGTTTCACAAAGTGGAAACTTCCAAGACATGCGTAACTTCTGGATTTAGGTCTTTTATACGCATTTATAAGTTGTTGATTCAGGAAGGCAAAAGGAGATTTTCTGTATACACAGAGTTTCTTTGTGCCCCTCTGTGTGCCCCTTTGTAAACGCCGATTGTCTTCCATATGTAGTAACAGGAAACAATACAATTACAGTAAGGACAATTGTGTCACAGGTTCACCAAAAATGATAATACCCTGTCCTGCTGACGTAAGTCATTATTTATGTAACTCTGTTATTCTACCCAGCTGAAGTGTGTTTTCGTGCTCACAAGCACGTGTGCAGAATAACAAAACCATTGGATAGTTATGCATTTCTAAGACATCCAGAAGGCTGTGTACGTGCAAGAGCGGTAGCGGTAACATCTTATTCATAGAAAGTCACGAAATGGACAAATATCTAAACACAATTCTGGCCCTTCTGACTGATCATGAACAGTATTGACTAAAATAAAACTTCCCTTTGACAACACTTAATCGTATTTAACAGGCTTAACCTTAGATCGTTCCGGAAGCCGAGAGCAGAAAACATGAGTGTGCAGAAAACATCCTTGATCTTTAAGGACGTACTTCAACATGAATCTGTATTTTTTGGTTAAACCATGGCGGAGTTTGTTTGTGAGTTCAAGCGTTCCATTTCTCCGATCGATGTCCCGTGGCAGAGATTCATGTCAGCCCCCACTCTATCGCACTCATTTCTCTCCTCCATAAAGAGACAGTGAAGTAGCCTTAAGTCTAGTCTAGTGCCTAGCGAGTCACCTACCCGGGTTTGATTCTTCACATGGGCGCAATATTTGATACATTTTTGTGAAATCTCCCTTGGTAGTACTCACCTGAAGCAGTAACGACTGAAATATAATTTGAGATCGGTCTCAACATATCCTGTATATCCAGATGTACACAATATCTATTATACTAAAATACGTCCATACGTACTACTAAAATGATATATTTATGATCACAATGAAACTTAACGTTATTGATTGTCTAACATTTAAAACACATTTCTATCCGTTTGAACATTTTCCAAAAACGTTTTTTTACATCATGTATTGATGTATGCAGCCGAAAGTCGTTATCGTCATCAGTAACTGATATATATATATATATATATGTATGTATGTATATATATATATATGCTTAAAGTATCCTCATAACATATTATATATATATTTTACCTCATAAACCCCATTTCTTCTGGCAAACACTTGCGTGTATACACTCATAATGAACATAGTCTTGTAACTTAGCAACTCATGTAGTGTATTTCCCTCATGAATAAAAGAAAGTATAATCGATGATAAGAATACCTGTAAGATTTAGCCTGTGTTCATAAATATATCTTATGGGGGATTGTTACCGTGTTTGAGGAGATCTTAACTGTAAGAGTCGGTGTTTGTTAACTACAGAAGTATCGCGACATTTCTGAACGACATGTACATGCACATGCCGCAGACAAAATAACGTTGATTTAGCTTTACATTTAAAGGTATTTTCATTAACAATGTGGGGACATGTGATGCATCAGTTGCTGAACCAGAATAGCCCAATGACACCAACGACAGATTATAAATGATGAATCTTAAATCCAAACAACTAGCATTTTTTATTTATGTTTCAACCATACTCATCATGCTTCCAGACTACGTGCACATGTGAATGCCCCCCAAACTGAAATTACACACGAAACTACAATATATCGCTATTATTCGGTTGGACCAAGCCCATCATATAGTGATGATAACACGTGTTCGCGTAAATATGTCACTGATGCGTCTATTTCAAATGGTGTTCTATAATACTTGGTACAAACTACGGAAGTGAAAACACATACCTGTACTAATATCGACTAATACTGTTACACAATGACTCACCGACAGAGTAACATGATTGTGTTTGCCACAACACTCATAACTAAAAGCATGGGCCAGATTGCCTGTCCAAAGAAAATATATATTTCGTTAAGATAGACACAATTTTATGGATAACAACTTCTTTAATACTGTGAAAAACGACGTTTCGGTATGGATCCTTATACCGTTGTCAAGCAAGACTGAATGAGGGTACTTACTAACTTACTTTGGAGATTTAACGTGCGCTTTCCGACTGATGCGTATTTCGCACACGGGCCCGGCCAGGCCATTTAATGTGTTTCCGAAAGGGGCGAGGGTGGTGTGTGCAACCCAAGAGGGGGGTTTAGGGGTTGCTTATATAGAATTTGGGCATTTTTAGATTTGGAATAGATGCCGATGGGATTGGGGAGGAGAACTAAGGGCGCTGGGTATGGTGGATGTTTGTTTGTTTATGTAATTTTGATTTGGTAGATTATAGTGTTTTTAGATGCCTTTTTTAAGTCCTTGAAGTTTTCTAGTTTATTTTGTGGGTTTAGTATTGCTTCTAGAGTGAGAGCCTTGTTTAGATTGAGGGTGGTTTGTAATGCGGTTCGGTGTGTTAGGTAGTGTGTGCAGTGGATGAGTGCGTGTTCTGGGGTTTCTAGTTGTTTGCAGTGTGGGCAGTTACCTGTAGTGTTTTCTTAATTTTTTTTAGGTGGTTATTTAGGTTGGTGTGCCCTGTTTGGAGTTTAGTGATTACTCTGTCGATTTTTTTTTGATGGATGGAGAATTTTTGGTTTGGTTAGTGGTTTGCTGAGTAGTTTTTGATTTGGCTATTTGAGTTTAGATATAGGTCATGCCATTTTTTGGTGATTTTTTGGCTTGTTTACGCTTTTAATTTCTGATTTTGAGATGGGTAGGTTTAAGCTTATTTCTGGAATTTTGAGGGATAATTTAGCTGCCTTTTCGGCGTTTTCATTATGAATGAGGGACATAGTGCAGAATATATATAGTAGGTGGAGGATTAACAGTAGAGGATTAACAGTAACAACAATTGCATACATGAGTGGGATAACATTGGTAGATGTTGACAACAAAGGGATGATGCTGTTATAACATGATGGACAGAAAACACAAAGGTGGAAGCCAATATGGACATAAAGCCAATAAACACGATAAGTGATTATTGTTTAATGAGTTCATAGTAGGCGGGTGGGATGAAATAGCCTTGATCTCTGTTGATTGATGGCTTGTGGCGGCGAATGTGGACTGCTTCTGTTAGTTTTCTTTTAGTGAAATCATGGAGGTTGTTGGCGAGGATTTGGACGTTGTCCCAGTTGATGATGTGATTGGGACAGTTGCTGATATGGTCCGAGATGGCTGATTTGCTGTCGGATGTGATGGTGGAGGTTTTATGCTCTTTGATTCTGGTGTTGGTTGGGCGGGAAGTTTCACGTACGTAAGATTGTCCACAGTTGCAATCAAGTTTGTAGACACCTTTAGGCTCTTGGGGTTTAGATGTGTTCCCGCCGTTGGCTCTTAGCAGGGTGTTGAGGGAGTTGGAGCTGGTGAAGTGGGTGTCGATGTTGGCTTGCTGTTTGAGTAACAATCGTGTTACTCTGTCGTCGAGTATTAAAGAAGTTGTTATCCATAAAATTGTGTCTATCTTGTCATCCGTCAACTTCTAAGTAATGCCTATCAAACAAATTATATTTCGTTACACTGTACAGTGCAAATTATCTACCCATAAAAAGAAATGTGCAAGAAATAAATCGGCCAAATCTTTGGAGTCTCTTTCGAGCGAATGGAAGACAATAACTTCCCGAAATCAAAGTCAGCGAGGAGAAGGATGAAAACAGTTGTTTGCTGAGAATCCACAACTGATCAGATCTTGACAAACGGAACAAGTTGGAAAGGATTTAATCCCGTGGAGATTCCGGGGTACAATTGGTAATCAACAACCCATGCTTGTCGTAAGAGGCGACAGACGGGATCGGGTGCTCAGGCTCTCTGATTTGGTTGATGCATTACGTCGTTTTCAAGTTGCGTAGATCAATGCTCATGATATCAATTACTGGATTGCCTGGTCCAGACTCGATTAATTACAGACCGCCGTCATATATAATGTAGCTGGAAAAGTGCTGAGTGCGGCGTTAATCGACAAAAAGAAATGAAAACGATTTACCAAAACATTCAGAACGAAACGTATATTTCATTGATGCGGTGAAAACCAGCCATGAACCGAAATATATCCACATTCAAATAGGCTGCCATCAAAGAAAGTTGATTCTGAAACTATTTGCATTACTGAGCAAAATCTGATCCCCACAAAATATTGCCTTCCCACTAAAAAGTAATACCATTTTACATTCAATCATTCCCCATCGTTTATCCTCAGATTAATTGAATGAACAGTGTCAAATTTACCGCTCTCTGCACCTCACTGAACGAATTAACGATCCTAACTAGATTCTTTTGTACTCTTAATAAAATAAGATGATTTGATAAACATGCTCATTGATAATACCGTTGGTTGGTTGGTGTGTCGTTATACGCCGCACTCAGCAATATTCCAGCTATATGACGGCGGTCTGTAAATATTCGAGTAATCGAATAATCGACCAGACAATCCAGTGATTGATATCATGAGCATCGGGATCGATGGCATGCTTCAACCAAGTCAGCGAATCTGACCACCCGATCCCGTTAGTCGCCTCCTACTTCAAGCATAGTTGCCTTTTACGGCAAGCATGGGTTGCTGAAGACCTATTCTACCCCGGATCTTCACGGGTCGATTATAAAGAGTCACATGTTGGAGTTTCACATGATGAAATATATCTCATTGAAACATTTCGTACGTAAATGAATTGAGAGAGGTCTCTCGTCTATGTCACAGGAAAGTCGTCAAACTGTTTGAACAGAAAATAACGTCTCATACTTTAAACAAAATAAAAAACCAACTACGACCATGTCAGGTTTGAGACCGATTATCCTATATTTCGTCACCAAAATGTCTCGTAAAAAGTGAAAACAATTAGCGTAGACCATCAAAGAACCGACCGTCATGCAATTCAAAATATGTATTGACAAAACCGGATTCCGAGTTCAGTGAAAGCTCCCATTGCCCAAGCCCCCAAGTTGACGACGTTGAATAGTCGTTGTCAGTTAGAAAATTTCAAGTATCTGATAGATTTGAATATGCCAGTTAGCTAACTTGTGTGTGCGTCTTCGACCGTTGATTTAGAAGTGATGGCTATTTTCAAAACAATTCCATCAGATCACAGACGCCCAAGACACTTGTCAGCAAATAATCATTTGTGCCTTTTCATTGTAAATCAAACAAACATTTGAAGATGCAAACACTCGTTAAATGTTTCGTGATTAGACCTGAATGCAATGCCCAATTGGACGCTTAAGAAAAGCTCTCCCTTCATCAAGATAGAACGTGCAGTGAACTAATTTTCCTCAATGGCACATTACCTCCATTTTGAAGTGTGCTGTTTTCTCATTTACAAATGTGCTCAGACCACACGACTTGCCGGATTGCGGTCTAATCACACGCGTTATGGTGTTAAGTGAACTTACGAATGTGGCGAAAATATGATGACACGACTTCTCTATAATATGATACATAAGTGAGTGAGTGAGTGAGTGAGTGAGTGAGTTGGGTTTAACGCCGCTTTTAACAGTATTCCAGTTATATCACGGCGTGTCAGTTTAATGTGGGAGGAAATCCCGAAGTGATGCAGGTCTCAGACGTTTACCACTTCGGTGAAACCCAAGAGCACGGTATGGTGCTGACAAACATATACACACACGCAAAAGAAACGCAAGTGGTTTTTAAGCAAATAGGTAACAAACACGTAACCATAAATTGATACGAGTTTTAGCATGTAGTGAAGCCTTATGGTGTTATCAATATTTTTGGTTGCATTTTGGAAGCCCCGAGTAAAAACGCAACATAAAAAACGAATCGCCAAAACGCACCATTTCAATGAATAAGTGGTTATCATGCATCCATTTCTCGCGAAATCGAAAATGCACGAGCTGTAGTGGGTATAAAACTGTGGCCGATTCTTGGACCTACCACTCCTTGGCCAACAATGCCACGCCTAACTCAAATTCAGAGAAACTAGGCTATCGGAAGCTGGAGAGTCTGTCCAAGTTGTTGCCCGTCATTTCAACGTTAAGATAACAACAATTTACCTCCTGCATCGATACAATGCTACACAGACCACAGATGACCTTCCTCGGAGCGGTCGTCCTAGGGTCACCACGCCTCGACAAGATCGGCAGATTACCCGTCAACACCAGCGACAATGGCCTTTCTGCAACAACACAACATCCGTCTTCTACCGTGGCCAGCCCTCAGCCCTGATCTGAACCCCATCGAACACTTGTGGGATGAGGTTCAAAGGCGTCTGCACAATGTGCGCCCAGTCCCTACAACTGCCGATGAACTACGCACAGCTGCCCTGGATGTGTGCAGGAGGATCCCTAGGGAAATCGTCTAATCCACTCAATGTAAAGGAGATGTGTGGCAGTGATCAATGCTAATGGTGGTCACACCTGGTATTGACTTACATTTTGGGTACTGACCCGAAACTGTTTAAGCCCTTAACATTTGAAAAAAACATATATGTCATCCGCCTTTTTATCAATTAAACTGTCTTCAGTCAAATTTTTGTCAATCTTGCCCCATTAGTATTTCTTGTCTTTACTGTAACAGTTGAAAATAAATAACATGTATACTGCATACTCGACTTGCGTTTCTTTTGAGTGTGAGTATAGAAACATAATCAGGGCGAACCGGGATACGAACCCACAATCATAAGTTTCTGGCGTGCCCAAGGGATGCAACTCTTCACAGCGAATCGCGGCGCCAAAGACGACTTTGCCACCCGTGCCCCCTTACGAATCCACAGGACAAAACAATATTGCATAACAATCAGTTCACCAAGATAAGAACAGGTTAATAGCAAGGCAGGGTGAAGAATAGAATATATTATCACACGTGGTCGAAAGCGTTCCCTCTTGAAATGACCGTCTCCGTGGTTGGATCCCCGGCCGCGTCATACCAAAAGACGTTAAAAGATGGTGCGCGCCTGTTCGGCTCGGAGTCTGTATACAGTGTATGAGTGGGGTATTCATGTTAAACAGCGGCATGGTATCTCAGTGTGCTAGCACTATAAATCGGCATCAGTCCGGACTAGTACAAGCAGTCACACACACACGTGCATGCATGTCGCTATATAAGGGCAATAATCATGGACGCGACGTTAAACCACAGTTCATCTCACCGTCTTGAAAGAACTTTCCTATTTCTGTCACACGTATTTAAACACACCCAATAAAAAGTAAACATATCTATCTATTCCACAAAGTATGAAGAAAACAATTTATCCCCAATAGAGAACTGAAAGATTGGAAGAAAATATTCAACTGGCACTAGTCACTTTCCGTAAAACGTTCCTAAATATAACATGACATGTGATATGACTCTCCCGATATGACTCTACATAGCTTTGTAAAGTGAATCATTAAAGATTATACCTATTATATTAACCTTGAACGTTGAACATGCCCTCAGTGTACAGAGGCTGGCGTGGTACAAATACACTGTATTATTATGTACAGATTAATATATACAATGCAGAAAAGAGGGTTTGGGTGATCCTGGCAATCAGGCTGGCTGGGCTCTTGTTAGCTCAGGGCCCTTGCCCCCTCTACATGCAGCCAAAACAGCGAATGGGACTTCTACCAGGAAGCGCTGCTTACTCAAACCCACCCCGAGCTTTTCGGAGAATGTGAAGACTCCCCAACACCGCAGCCTTCTGCATTACGCAGATTGTCAGAAGTGCTGTATTCCTGGTAGCTAACCCGGGTACTCTCCCAATGTCAGTCAACAGATTGGGAGGTACCAAACCTAAGGCACCGAGAACAATGGGGAGTCGGACAACTTGGTACTTGGGTTGCAAGCGGGACATTTCAAAAGCGAGGTCTGCATATTTGCCATGTTTTTCCTGAATCTTGTCAATCCCATTAGTGTCAAAAGGGACAGAAAATTCAATAATATAAATGATTTCATTGGATTTATCAAAGGCTGTAAACGGGCCTATTCCAAAGAATTTTGTATTTATCATTTTCCATGACGCCCTCTACATATTCCGGGTCGAACCAAAGATGGATCTCGGTGTCAAAACCACAAGCATGGCGAAGAAGGTCATAAAAATGATCGAGCCATTCCATCATGTCGCTTAAGATACAGTGTTTGTGCCAAAGCTGGGCATCCACTGACAATGTGTTGGACAGTCTCATTAAATTCATTGCACATTCTACATTTCCTATTTACATTTTGATGCAAAATCACACATTGACGGTTTCGAGTGGGAAGTGACTGGTCCTGAGCAACAAACAGAAAGCCTTTTGTTTCACATTTCAGGCCAGCCGACTTCATCCAAACGAATGACTCTGCATAGTTGCTGATCCTCTTTACATGATGCACATACACTCGATACAGTGGTCGTTCAGATAGCCTCTCCTTTAAAAACTGAGTCTGGGCCGACTTGACATGGCACTTCGCTTGGTCCAGCAGTACAGAACCATCAACAAAATTAACACCGACATTGAGATTATGTCCCACATCATTGTCTCGTTTTAGTTAACTGTGGAATGCCTTGTTTTCATCATGAGTCATGACTCTTGTCATGCTAGTATTATTATTATTATCATTATTATTTACAGATTAAAAAAAAATGCAGCAGTACAGAACCATCAACAAAATCAACACTGGCATTCAGATTACGTCCCACATCCTTGGCTCGTTTGTTATCATTATTATTATTATTATTAGTAGTAGTAGTAGTAGTCGTATTTGTAGTTGAAGCTGAATTTGTACTGGGATTGCTCCACGACATAGGATAATATCTCCTTGAAGGGGTCAACTTCACAAGTGACCCACATCTCGCATTTCTCTGATGAGAAAAACATTCGTCGCTGGCATTATCTGGCGACTTGTCTTGAAAAACATACGCGCAAACATTACTTATATGGCCTAGTATCTGATAGCTCCAGGTAAATATCAGCATGGACATATATGTCATTTACGTCATCAGAGTGACCCCAAGCCATTGATGTTTGTGGACAAGGTTATACACAAAGAACGATCAGAAATTGACGTTTATTCATAACCTACTTGTATAAGATAGGAGATGAGCCTTTCTTTTAGGCTACACATTACAAGGTGTAGGAATGTCACGAGAACATAAGAGGCTGTGTCCACGGTTGCACAAAGGGTACAATATTACCATACCGAAAAAGTTCACGGCAACGCAGATGGTACAATCAAATAGTTTTAAGCTTACACACAGCCATGTTTATCATTTACCACATTAAGCTACCAAATGGAGATTGCTACACCTCGTCGTTTCGTCTTGAGTGGAAAAGAAACCAAATAGGATCTTGACATGTAAACAGAATATGATTATTGTATGAGAGAGGTTTGGTCACATGTTCATGTAAGGAAGATGCTCTGTGATACAGTATTCATCTCATGCCTGATCTGTTATTCAGGATTGTATATAACAGGTGCTAAAGAATGAACAGGTCTTTTGTTCTTTTTTGCCGAACTGCATTAGAAGCACATGACGATAAACGATAAAATCGGTGGCCATTAAACTCAAGGGCGCGTCGGAAAAAATACCACTACATCCCCATGAAACATGTGAATACAAACATCAAGGAAATCAGTTTGATGCTGCAATTAATTTACTGTCATGTCCTTACATCAATATTTAACTTTGAAATTTGTTCAATTAAACGTTTGAATGTTTGAATTTTTCAATCTGAAATTCAAATATCATTTGATCACAAAAGTATAATCTTATCATACGAAAGCTTTGAAATTGTCATTTAAAATTGTAAGCACTCTTTTTATTCTAATTACTATTAGTGTGAACAATTAGTGCAGAGACGTTAATTGTAAAAAGAATTTAATCCAGAAATATTTATTAAACAGGTTAAATACCGTCACGTTACCAGTAAATGATAGAACATATATCTCTGATATCGGCTTGGTTATACATTTGATTTGCTTTACTGTTAATAGAATTCTAAGACGTCTTTTTGGCAGTGCTTCCATCTTATCTTTTGAGAATCGCGGAAAAGAGAAAATTTCATGCGACAATATGTGCTCGTTTAATTGAAATATAATTTCGTTTGAATTTATTGAACGTATTGACAGGCTTAGCTCTGGATCGTTCAGAGAGCCTAACAAAGAAATAATATAATATGAACACACATTTGTGTACGGATCTTCTTCCGGAACTTCAAGGACGTTCTGTACCAATACTATTTGTGCTAAGCCTTGATGGATTTTGATTGTGTCCTCACGTGATGAGGATCAATGTTTCTCATTTTTGCGGTCGATGGGACTTGGTCAAAATTCATCACCACAGGCGCTGTTTTGACCACTTCCTTGTTTCACTGTAAGACAAACGGAGTAGCTCTCAATTATCTTCCGAAAGAGTTTCCATAGGGCGTGAAAAGCAAAATAGTGATTGACAAAAATGAATCACCGAAAATCAATGATCATTCTTTAATCGTCAATTTCTTTGGTGTCTGGTTTGCGTGTGAATGGATGGAATGAAAGACAATAACTTCCCGAAATCTGCGACTAAGCGAGGAAAAGAATGAAAATAAAAGCAGTTTTTGCGTATTCTGGTGTGATGAAGATCCACAGCTGATACGAGTGAGATTTGTCTGAAGAATTTCATGAACACAGAAGTAAACGCCGATTCTAACTTGGAAACCATGATAATTCACTATTGGAAAGGCTTCATGGAAACATATATTATACACTACAGAATCCGAATATCCGAAATGCTTCCGCATTCACATGGCTGTTATTAAAGAAAGTTGATATTGAAAGAAGCTGTCTTCATTACCGAAATTGGATTCCCAAATGATATGACTCTCCCTCTAAAAGTAATACCATTTTATCTTCAATCATTCCCCATCAGATTAATTAAATGAACAATATCACATTACCACTCTCCGCACCTAATTGGACCGAGTTACGATGTTAACACGGTAACTAGATTCCAATATAATCTTGAAAGAATAAATTAATTTGATAAATACCAGTATAACCATTGATCGCGAAGGGACACATATTGTAGTTTCACATAACGCTCTAATCTAAAAATTGTGTCAGACTGACTTTAATGAAGAAAGGTGGTTCGCAAATAACCGTCATATCTGTTGTAGGCTCTGTGGCTATGCGGGAAGTGCTGACCTTTTGAAAACTGAAGCTAAAAAGAAGTGAATGTTCTGATAAAACATTTCGTAAATAATTGCATTGCAAGACGCAGCCCGTCTACATCACAGAAAAGTCGACACAATGGTTTTAAATTACGATATTCTAAAGTAGAAACTCTCACTTTATGTTTGAGACCGAGTATACTTTATTTCGTTACCAAAATGTCTAGCGAGTGAAAACTGATTCGCGCCAGCAAAGTAGACCAGAGAGCACTGTCCGTCACACAATTCCAAATAGTTACTTACAAAGCCGGATTCAGAGTTGAGTGAAATCGGCCAATGATGAGGTCGAATAGCGGTTGTCGGTGAGATTTCAAGTGTCCGATCGCTCAGTATTCATTTGAGTATGCCAGTTAACGTAAACTGTGTGCGTGAGTTTCTACGACGGGTTATTTAAGGCCATTTTCGAAACAATTCCATCAGATCACAGATTCCCGTTGACATCGGGGCTTTTAAAATCTTAGCCAATAATCATTAGTGATTTGCCACAGTTTTAAATCAACTCCGCAAGCTTGGCTGGTGATGTCAGGTATTTAACTACTATGGAGGGCACCTTATCATTGTTGTGGCACATTGGCGGGAGTGTTGAGAAAAACATGTCTGGAAATGGAGTTTATTTCAATACGTTCTGATATTTCGTTTTAAATTTTCTGCTTCCTGTCTATTGAGATATTGGCCAGAGAAATCCAAATGCCGTCATTTATAACTATTACCTCTATCATCAGTCAATGATCATTTATAAAATGTTATTGATTTCTCATCATTTTCAGTGGCATGTTCACAAGATGCAAGTGCTCATGGAACGTTAACTTTCGTGCTGAGACCTGAATGCAATGCCCAATTAACAGCGAAAGAAAACCACTCCCTTCATCTAGCTAGAACGTGCACTGAACTAATTTTCCTCAATGGCACATAACCTTCATTTTGAAGTGTGCCTTTACTCATTTGCAAATGAATGACGGATTGCGTCCTAATCGCATGAATGTGGTATTCGTGAAACCCACTGGTCCTGTCACGAATGAGTGAGTATGGTTTTACGCCGCTTTTAGCAATATTCCAGCAATATGCACACATTGTACCCATGTCGGGAATCGAACCCGGGTCTTCGGCGTGACGAGCGAACGCTTCAACCACTAGGCTACCGACCGCCAATTACCCTCTATGTGGCTGTGTACACGGCGAAACAGAGGGTACAATCAATACCACGCCAAACACGGCCACGACTACACAGATGGTAAATCGATACCACACCAAACAAGGACACAGCCACACAGAGGGTACAATCAAAACCATACCAAACAAGGACAGGGCCACACAGAGGCTACATCAATACCATACCAAACACTTACACGTCCACACAGAGGGTACACCAATGCCACACCGAACAAGGACAAGGCACGGCAGAGGGTACTCCATATCATATCAGACCAAACAAGGACAGGGGGTACAATCAATACCACACGTACACGGCCACACATATTTGATTTGAAGTGATAGTTGTGAGGACACACAAGATCAATGTTTCTTTAATCCACACCGACATCTTCTTAAATCAGCTGCAACTAGCTCAAGACCTTGTATTTGAAAAAAATATGACCTTAACAGTATGCAGGCTTTCTCTGAAACACTTCTTTGAAAAAGACCAGTTACTGTGTTTCTACGACAATTTATAGAAAAATTACATTATCATTACTTGTTTCGTGGTGTACAGAAACCGTTTCATTTTGTACGAATTGTCTCCAATATCACCGCATGAATGAACGAATTGAAACGACTTTTGATAAAACATTTCAAGGTCTTCCCGACCATTATAATTACAAACGCCGTCATCTCGAACCTGTATTTTCTTTCTGTGCATGCAATCACACTTTTGACTTTATCAGAACCTATTCCAATACGACAACTAAAAGCAGATCTTCGAGTTGAAATAAATTCAAATAATATACATTTGTATGTTTCTCTCTATTTCATAGTATGTTTTATCAGTTCCATATGTATCATTGTTGTGTAAGTGCCATCGGTCATTAAGTAAGATTATCAGGAAGATTATGAACAGGAAGTAAAATGACTTCATGATATCCTTTCTGGCTGGCCATCGGACCTGTCCGAGGTTTTACGTCAAATCGTCTGGCTGATTGCTGTATTTTCTTTAACAAATAACAATAATTTATATTACAAGTATTGTAACGTTGAAAAACAGCAGGGACAGTTGTAATTGCTGGACTAACATTTACTTCCAGAAATACAATTACCTTATTTAAAGCAATACATGTATATCCACAAAATAAGAAAAAATCAAATGGAGGCCAGAACAAAGCGAAAACTGTTTCATTTGAAATGGAAGGAAATAAGATTGGATGTTTCATCTCTATGGCAGTATTTAAGATATATGATTCAGCAAAAAAAGTCTCATTTCAAAATCGACACGTGATGCCGTGGTGAATGTCAATGTGTCACAAAAGACATGTTTTATGAAAAGACCGCATTATTAAGTACTAAACAAATTGAAATTGAGTACTTGACAAATTGGCAAAAAGTATCACGTGCACACTTTTGACGACATAAAAATACCAGGAGAGGTAATCCTGAATAAAGAATTGCTCAATTTCTAATTAGAGAAATGGCAATGAAGGAAAGCCTCCTTGGCGAGATTCATTTTCGAAATCGGCCAATACTATTACTTTCAATTCAAGAGGATTCTATGTCGTATTAAGATATGCGAGATCATCCGCTTACTTACAGAAGAAAGCATTGGTGACATTTTTATTCTTTGAAATGGAAATATTACATGTTCGTGCAATTAAGTTTCAAACATAAAATTAAATGGACCTCTTTTTGTTTATCCAGCAGCAAAATAGTGTTCATGTCAATAATATGAACATTGAACAAGTAAAACAGGAGTAATACTTTGGAAGGCTTGGTTGACTTGTAGTGACAAAAATACTGGTACAACTCAGTCTCTCTTCTGAACCTTAAAATGACATTGATGATAAATATAAGCTGTTCCATTGTCCTGTTCCATACACAAACCTTTCTGTAACAGAAACCTAAAGAGGGGATTGAAAATGGGCACACCATGTCGTCGTGTGGGGGCTGTGAGATACTGGTTAAAGCGTCAGTTTGTTCCGGGTTCGATTCCCAACTTGAACTTTGGAATTTACATTGAAACGTGCATGAGGTTACATAAATAATACCCAGGGTAAAATGATCGTGTGTAATTAATCTCCTATATTTGGACAAGTGCATTTGAGCGATTGGTCAATTGAAGCCATAATACGTCACAGTGCTTCATTGCTGAGAAAAATACCATATGACGTCGTCCATTGTTCATGACATCAAAAACTGTTTAAATAACGTCAATGGGCTGTCTTCAGTAAAGTTTATCATACATTTTCTCATCATTGTCTCATCCCTAAAATGTCAGTGAGTAAAATATAGAGAAAGTCAGAGCAAAGGCTTGTCTGTCCCTCTTTAATGAATGCCCTTCGCCAAGGCTCAGAATTAAAACCATTCTATCAGTCTGGACAGATATACCGACATTTCTCATGGCAAGTTGGTTATTCTCTAGATGTTCCGATCCATAGTCACATCAACATGGACGGCTATGAACAAAACACGGAGCCTAATCTGATCTCCCCAGGTGATTGCTTTCCCTCTTAAAAATTAATACCAATTTACCTACAACCATTCCTTATCCGTTTTTCATTAGATCAAATACATGCGCACTATCACATTATGTGCTGAACTTCAGCATGAAACTGATATTACAATTACCCCAACACTCTCTGCACCTTATAATTACTAAATTGAATGATGAAATTAACATGGAAAGTAGATTCCTACAGAATCTTAAAAAATAGGTTAATTTGATAACTATGTCCAATGATCACATTACTCCCTAATAGCGGCGGTCGGGTAGCCTAATGGTTAAAGCGTTCGCTCGTCACGCCGAAAACTCGGGTTCCATTCCCGACATGGGTACAATGTGTGAAGCCCATTTCTGGTGTCCCCCGCCGTGATATTGCTGGAATATTGCTAAAAGCGGCGTAAAACCATACTCACTCACACTCATTCCCTAATAGTATACATTATCAATAGGAGTATGTGTTACAGATACCATCTATGTCGATTAAGTATTCATTTATCTCCGACAAAAATTCTCAGGATAAATCTTTTCGTATATTATCCACTTTACTCCACCAAATATCTTCCTCCCATAATATCTGTCACTGTCATATCTCATATGGTATACGAATCTACGAAATATACGAAACGTCACTGAATACAATAAACGCCCAAAAGTTGTCATCCATAAATTTGTATGTTTTCTTATTTACTCACCAACGTTTAGAATGCCAATGAAACAGTAATCATAAGCAGAATGCCATATGCTCAAACGTTATAGCTTTATCAATGACATTCCTGAGTAAAAGGCGTCTTTGATGTCGACTTAAAAGTTGGTGAATCAGCGAGACAAACAAGATATGGACTTCTTTGTCACTCCAAAATGTAAATGACGAGGCCTGCAGACGGGGCCGGTGAGCATCAGTACAGGACCTGGACACTAGGGCTGATGAGCATCAGTACATGACCTGGACACTAGGTCTGGTGAGCATCAGTACAGGACCTGAACTCAAGGTTGGTGAGCATCAGTACAGAACCTGAACTCCAGGTTGGTGAGCATCAGTACAGAACCTGAACTCAAGGTCGGTGAGCATCAGTACAGAACCTGAACACAAGGTTGGTGAGCATCAGTACAGAACCTGAACACAAGGTTGGTGAGCATCAATAAAGGACCTGAACACAAGGTTGGTGAGCATCAGTACAGCACCTGGACACTAGGGCCGGTGAGCATCAGTACAGGACCTAAAAATTATGGCCGGTGAGCATCAGTACAGAACCTGAACACAGGGCTAGTGAGCATCAGTACAGGACCTGAACACAGGGACTGGTGAGCATCAGTACAGAACCTGAACACAAGGGCTGGTGAGCATCAATAAAGGACCTGAAAATTATGGCCGGCGAGCATCAGTACAGAACCTGGGCCCCGTTCCTCAAAGCAATCTTAGCGCTAAGGTGATCGTAAGTCCCATACTCTAACATAGGCTTACGATCATCGTAGCGCTAAGATCGCTTTGAGGAACCGGGCCCTGAACACTAGGGCCGGTGAGCATCAGTACAGGACCTGAACACAAGGGCTGGTGAGCATCAGTACAGGACCTGAACACTAGGGCTGAGTGAGCATCAGTACAGGGCCTGAACACTGGGGCTGGTGAGCATCAGTACAGGACCTGAACACTGGGGCCGGTGAGCATCAGTACAGGACCTGAACACAAGGGCCGGTGAGCATCAGTACAGGACCTGAACACTGGGGCCGGTGAGCATCAGTACAGGACCTGAACACTAGGGCCGGTGAGCATCAGTACAGGACCTGAACACTGGGGCCGGTGAGCATCAGTACAGGACCTGAACACAAGGGCCGGTGAGCATCAGTACAGCACCTGAACATAAGGGCCGGTGAGCATCAGTACAGCACCTGAACACTAGGGCTGGTGAGCATCAGAACAGGACCTGGACACTAGGGCCGGTGAGCATTGGTAGAGGAGCTGTACTCACATGTAGCGATAACAGTACAGTACCTGCACCAACTGATGGTGACACCAGTACAGTACCTGCACTCACATGTAGCGACACCAGTACAGCACCTGCACCAAACTGATGGTGACACCAGTACAGTACCTGCACTAACGTGAAGCGATACCAGTACAGTACCTGCACTAACGTGAAGCGATACCAGTACAGTATCTGCACTCACATGTAGCGACACCAGTACAGTACCTGGACTCACATGTAGCCACACCAGTATATGACTTACCCACAGGGATGGTGACTCCAGTATAGGACCTGCACACACATATGGTGACTCCAGTGTATGAGTTAAAGCCATTTGGTTTCATATGCATACAAATTAAGACATTTGTTCTTGCAAAGTAGCTAATTCATTCGTTATCATTGATAAGTAACCCGTTTGATAAAACATTCATCGACAAATCATATATTACGTTGATAGATGTTGCCTTCACACGTTGGTGTTTCATAACACGCTCACAACTTTTTGGTGTTCTGACTGGTAAAAAAGAGAACCTATATCTTAACCCAGTGATTTGTAAAATATCTTTACATATATAGTGGCAGCTGAGAGAAATGTGCTGACATCCCCAATGCAAGGAGCAAAACATTTGACGGTTCATTCATTAATTGGCATTTGTTTATATCTGGTTTGAGTATCAATTGATGGAATTTCAGACAATAACATCAATGAGAACCATGGCCATGAAATTAGATCAAACCTGATACCATATGCTGAGACACGTGCTCTGATATGATTGAGCATTGTCTGAAGACCTCTATGTGCACAGGAGTAAACGTTGATTAGGTAATGACAATTCCCATCCTCAAACAGAGAAATGTTCATCATGTTTTTGGAAAGGCTTTACACAAACATGCAGGAAAATGAAGCTTAAAAAGAACTGAATGTTCTGATTTGAACATTTCTTTCGTAAATGTCACAGAAAAGTCGACAAATTGGATCCTAATTACGAAATATTAACTCCTTTTTGAATCGAAAACAAGTTTCTCATGTTGAGTTTGAGAGACACTAATCATCCGTTATTTCGTCATTTAAAATGTCCCATGAATGAAAATATTTTTCCAATTAGCGCCTGCATAGTAACAGCAGAAACTGGCCATCATTGAATTGAAATAGTTACTTACAATTGAAAGCGAGATTCCGAGTTGGGGAATGCGTCAATTATTTCTTGTGGAAAAGTTTGAATCACAGTTGTCAGAAGGAAGATGCAAAGAAACCGAAGTTTCCACGACTAGTTATGTTCGTTTGTCATGTTGTCTTGTCTAGTGAGATACAGGCGAGAGAACAGTGTCTTTATTTTATTTAATACCTCTACAGTCAAATCATTTGATAAATGTTAATGATTTCTCATCAAAGTCAGTGGCATGTTCACAAGACACAAGTGCTCATAGAACGTTTCGGGAATAGACCTGGATGCAATGCCCAATTAGAAGTTAGATAGAAATCGTCTTCCTTCATGAAACTGGAACGTGCCATGAACTTAGTTTTGAGGGGTTTGTTTAATTTACTGATTTGACGACCACATCAACACGGAAGCTTATAGTTTTAGAATAGTACTTCTTTTAAGGCATATTTAGATAATTACATGTACAATTACAGGCTACACAATACAACATTGCGGTAGTTACAATATCCAAATGATGGATGGCAATTCATCTCGTGCAGAAAACATGATAGAAATCTACAATGAAAATGTATTTCAAATTTTGAGAAAGAGCTTGCTATTTGGCGCTTTTATATAGACGACTGTGACGTCATTTGTTTTTGCGTCACAATGAACACTTTAAAGCCAAAATAGTGACGTGCAGTGGAGAACAAAACTAAACTCTTGCTTAGTTTTCTTTAAGGGTGACCGCATCACGTTTGCTTACGAAGTTCCCGTGCGACATGCTTTCAGTGCCTGTCATACGTTTGAGTGATATATTGTTGAAAGGCTGTTGATGGTGATCGACAACCCACTTAAAATACTGGACTCAACTGTCGCTTCACTTAATGTATTTGGAGACACCAAAGAGTTCGCGTTTTATTTAGTCACGGCAAAATGGAGATAAACATAATGTGTTTTCAATGTAGAGCTGTGCGTTCGGTTCCAAATCCATTTGAGCACGGATTATCCACAGGCAACCTACATATAACTGTACATTGAGAACACTGTACGTTTATCTCCTGAATACACTTTTTCGGAGGCACATTTGTGTCCCTGATCCACACGGGGCACGCGTGTTTAGATGAACTCATTGAAATTATAAGACAGCCATGTTTTGTGTTCTAGCAACCAAGTGGTTAATGTTGATAATCATATCAAAATTTCTAACTGTTAATGTCGTTACAGAAATAAGCCAAACTTGGCTTCGTGTGCTGATTTTGCAACACCTAGGCTTAAACGCCCGATATTCCACATCGTTTACAGAAAAGAAACAAGATGGGAAGAAAATACTCCACTGGCACAAGTCACATTCCGTGAAACTTTCAAAACATTATATGAAATAAGAAATCAGTATCCCTTCGAATACATAACTTCGTAAAGAGAATCAGAATACATAACTTTGTAAAGAGAATCAGAATACATAGCTTTGTACAGAGAATCAGAATACATAACTTTGTAAAGAGAACCAGAATACATAACTTTGTCAAGAGAATCAGATTACATAACTTTGTAAAGAGAATCACAATACAATATTGTGTAAGTGAATGAAGAGAATCAGAATACATAACTTTGTAAAGAGAATCACAATACAATACTGTGTAAGTGAATGAAGAGAATCAGAATACATAACTTTGTAAAGATAATCACAATATAATACTGTGTAAGTGAATGAAGAGAATTAGAATACATAACGTTGTAAAGAGAATCACAATAATACTGTGGAAAGTGAATCAATGAAGACTTTCGTATAAATTGAATCCAAACTAGGATTATAACGGCGACATTACATCGGATAGAATGACCCTTAAAGGGATCACTTTCACACATGACCTTCACGTCTCACATTATCAATGATGAGAAAAACACTCGTCACTAGCGTTATCCCTCCTGTAGTCTTACATAAACATAAGCACAAACATTGCCAAGATGCCCGCCAGATAAAAATCAGTCTGGATTTTTTACGTCATCAGAGTGACCTAAAGCCAATGGCGTTGGGAGATGAGTGCAAAGTTGCACGAAACTGAGACATGTATCATGTACTTTAATCTACAAAACAGAGATAAGATTTTGTTTTAAAACATATGTTTTGAAAACAAAATCGTATTTTACAATAAATGATTTGAGAAATATAATAAGGGAAGAAAAACAAACATCAAATTATAAACAAAACGACAATTCATTATCGTGATGTGTTTTTCAAAAGAAAGGAAAATGCTCTTGGTAATCTCTGAGCACACATTTTACTTGATTTAGTTTACTGCGTAAAGCTACACTCCTTGAGTTGCTAACGAATGAACAGTCATGGTGTTCATAATGCAATTTTTTTTACGAATGTAATTAGAAGCACGTACCACAGGATAACCCGCTTCATACGATCAACCCAATTCTAAACAAAAGGCGCCCATGAAAGTCAATGACGCACTGGACAGACGCTTATTTTACAAGTTGCGAAACATACTCTTATATGTCAATGCATATAGTGTAAAAAGTTTCAACGATATTAAAACTTTCAATTGGAGCAATACTGTATGAATTTTGAAAGCTTTCAATCAGAAATATTATTCATGTCTAAGCTTTAGAAATTAACTTTAGAATATTTTGCATTCTCTTTATTCTGATTCTTATCCGATTTTTTATAAATTCATAGACGTTAATCTGGTGCACAAGAATGATACCAAGGAATTGTTCTTAAACAAGCTAATATTGTCACGTTCCCAGAAAATGATGGTGGATGTCCCAGCGATATATGTTTGCTTTCACATTTGTATGTTTTAAGTATCCATTTACACCAAGGAATGTTTCAAGTGTTCCTTAAAATGTACACGCGGTAACAAACATGTATATGTACATGTAGTACAGTCATTTTGAAGTATTGATGAGTCGAAATGTCTAATGTATGTCACTTTTGTTGTGGTGTAATCAAGAGATATTAGACGAAAATATACATTTGAATTATCAACAGGTCAATTAACACTTTCATCTAATGAATTATGACCGATGCCTCGAACACAACGTCTTTGAAGAAATGTGCTGAACACTATTCATCATGATAAGGTGGAAATGTTAAGTCTGATGCTGGAGACAAAACCGGAGCCTGTTTGACTGTCACGAATGCCAGTATGAGATTACATTGGGCGTAAACACCGTAACGTCACGTGTGCCACAGGTTCACAAACAGTATAAAAGTACCTGACCTGCTGATTGAAGCCATAATTTGTGTAGCTCAAGGTAATGTTACCAAACCGAAATTATGCCCATGACCACGCGCTGGAAATACAAGACCATCATGTGATCGTAGATTTCTAAGACGTCTCAAAACGCAGCACTGGTGGAGCTTTCACATTATTTTTTGAAAATCACGGAAAAGAGCAAATAGCATGCAACAAATATGACCCCTCAGATTGAAACAAAACTTCCCTTTGAAATTACTTTAACGTATTGACGAATGATCCCTCGATCGTTCAGAGAATTTTGTACAGAAATAATAACGTTTAATCATACATTAGTGTATGGATCTTATTTTCAAGGACGTACTCAACCAATACTAATTGTGCTAAACACCTGCTCAGGATCAATGCTTCTCATTTCTCCAGTAGATGGGACCTGGCACACATTCCTCGTCATGTGCTCTGTGTCAGGAACTCCATGTGCTGCTGACAGACAGCTGAAGTAGCTAGCCTAGTTGTTGGGGCGTTAATATCTCTAAACATAATGTTAAGGGCGTTTTGCTTGACGCGACCTTAAACTGTAATCATGACTAAATCATATTTTTAACAGATCCTGAATACTTATCGTGAATCAACAAAATTATATATGTATGGTTATTAATGTGTGTACCTGAAGCTTGAGCAAATACTCCACCAAAGCCTATTATTCCGTCTCTCAAACACCGCGCTTAAACGTTTGTCATAATTAATAAGAATGGTTCTATTATGATTTTTCTTTTATCAGAACGACATTTAATCAATTTGTATTGGAACATAGATGTCTCCTCCACAAACCCTCTTGTACTTACTGACTCTCTAATATCTTATTGATAAGCTACGGTTTGCTTAAATTTGACTTCAAACGCAACTGTGTATAACAATATATAATTAGGACAAACCTTTGGTTGCACAAAGAAAGCGTGAATGTTGTATGGTTATGACAGGATAATTAACGATGTGGACAATTCTAAAGGACAAGGTCGTGCCATAAAGGCAATACTATTGATTTAGTTTCATATTTACACGTGACATTTTCAATAACGATAAAGGGGAATCGGATATCATTGAACCAGAATAGCACACAAACATAAGTGATCGATTTAAAGCAAAACATTATCAATGGGTCTTCAATCCAAAAAGATATAATATTAAATCTATGGCTCAATCATGTTGAACGAACTCAAGATCACGTCTCCAGGAAATGACAAGTAACTTGAACTTAGCCCGTATTGAGTGAATTTTTAAAGACTCAGCTGTGAGCACAAAACAGTGTTTCCCTAGCAAATTGTAGAAGCAACGATATCGATGTAACTGAATTCGTGGTGCATTTAGCTTTGTTACTGTCAGGACAAAATTCCTATTTCCGATATCATCTCCAGAATCTAATACTTTAAAAGGATAGAATTCATGTTTTCTCTTTACATGTCTGCCCATCAATTACCAAGGTTGTCCGATTGGACCCAGGGATACAACCAACTGTGCAGTCTTAATTCTAACTGGATCAGGATGTCAGCGAGGGTGTTTGATTCCTCGAACTTCGACCAGAACCTTCTCCAATATGCAGAAGGTAGACGCTTGATACTTGAAATAATTGCGCGTATTGAAATCAAATTCCCATATTGTTTCATGGTTCGTAATATCTGTCACAAGTGGTGTATACGATACGTCCAAGCTGAAAAAGCCTTTACACCACCAAACCGAAGGTCAAGGGATCCATATGACGTTCACCCCGTAAATCCACGTACACATCGCAACTGACAGATACGAAGAACCTGTACACAAGTTGTAATTATTCTCTGCGAAATATGTGTGTGACAATATCAGATCGATATTGTGACCGCCATCGAACTATCAATATGGTAACTCACTGTGCAAACAGCGTCAGTTGTGACACACATTATGACGTCAGTATGCCAGAACTGGTCAACCTGTATGTTATTGTACAGAAAGGCCAATCACATGGATCGCCGTGCATGGTTTTAGCCTTTGGTTGGTTCAGTCAAGGCTTTATTTCTTTACATACCGTCATGACTTAAAAGACTGAATACGTCGTAAAACTACATTCGCTCGTTATGATAGTGCTTTAAATTTTAAGTCACCAAGGAAAGGCTCTTCATTTATCAAGAACGCATTATAAATTAATCAACAAATTTCATTTAGGTTCTTGACAAATTGACAAAAAGTATGACATGCATAATATCAAAATTCCGGGAAAGGTAATCCTGTATTAATAGCTTCTCAAATTCTACTTAGAGAAATGGCGAGGAATGAAGCCTTGACGGGATTCAGTTTCGAGATTATCCAGTGTCCCATTAATTCCATTGCATTGCAGATCGTATTCCATTTTAACACCCAAATCGATTTAGAGACGCGAGCTCATCCCCCTATTTATAACTTTACAAAATTTACTTTTGCATTTACAAAATTCGTGAATTTGTGTGTCTTCAGAATTTCAGAATAATAAAGACGTATTGACTGATATGGTCGTGAGCGTTACAATCCTTTTGGCAAAATAAGTTTAAAGGCGAGAGACAAATGGACCCGCCCTCTCATTGTCTCTTGATGGTCTTGTGGAGTGGACTGGTGGTTAAACCTTTTTTTGTAAGACCTGCACTCATTCAACCACAAGCTCACTCGAGAATGATGAACGCCAGAATAGGAACTACTCACAGGGAAGTGAGCACCGGTACAGGGATGTGAGAGCCAATGTAGGAGCTTGACACAGGGGTGCTGAACACTAGTATAGGACCTGCATACAACGAATGTGTATCATGTGAAGCATAAGATTTTAAATGACGTTTATATACATGTACGTAGTTACGAAGACGTTCTGCATATAAGTCATTCGGCTTCATGTTCACGAGCATTAAACGTAAAGGTCTTGCAAAAGAACCGGGTCTGCAGATCGACTTAGTTAGAACTTATAAATGACTCGTGTGATATAACATATATTATTCAAAAGAAGTTAAAGAACACCGGATTCTTTCATATGACTATAGTTTATCTGTCATGACATAGATTAACTATGAAAATATGACAGAATAGGGTGGTTCTTAACTTCGTTTGAGTGATAGATATTGGCTGATCAATGTTGGCCATATATTACGTTAATGGATGTTTGTGTCACATGCTGGTGTTTTATAACACGCTCACAACTTAAAAGTGGGCCTGACTGGAGAAAAAGAATAATTTTCTTAAATCAGTGATTTGCACATTATCTTCAATATATATAGTGGTACCTGAGAGGAGAGGTGTTATCAGCTGCAAAGTAAGTTTTCTTCTTGGTTCATTTAATTGGCAATATATTTTATGGCAGACACGTGCCCGAAATTGAAACTGAGAAAGAATGAATGTCCTGACTTAAACGTTTTTGTAAATGGATTGAAAGAGGCCCCCCGTTTGTGTCACTGGAAAGTAGACACATTGGCTCAAAAGACTAAAATATTTGAAAAGACAACATATAACTTCCCCTACTTGGACCGAAAACAAGATCATGTCAGGATGGAGAGACACAGGCTATACTTTATTGCATTACCAAAAGTGTTTCGTGAGTAAAAAACGTTTTCCTTTCAATTAGCGTCCGAACTTTTCCAAGTAAGCCAGATGAACTATCTGTCATTCAATTAAAAATAGTTCCTTGCAAAACCAGATTCCGAGTTCAGTGAATGTGTCAATATTCAAGATTTAAAAGGTTGAGTATCAGTTGTCGGTGGGCAGATTTAAGCCACTGATCATTGATTTGATTATGCCAGTTAAGATAACTTGTGTGTTTTTTCACGACCAGTTATTCGATCGTAAATATTATTATCGAAACTGTTCCAAAATGAATATCAGAGTTATTCCGTCTAACCACGAAGGATGTTCAATACATCATTAACAGTGTGCATGTTTTAATTACAACACTTTCCATGCTTAGAGACTCCATTCGAACCAAATACACAACCAGGCAGCATATTTCTGTGGGTATCAAAGTAACTAGGTACCTCTGATGATGAAAATGGACAGGGCTCAATTTGGCTACCGCTCTCAAAGGGCTAGCTCTAACAGCCACCCATGCGATGGGTGTGATGTTCATTCCTTTGCCACTGCTAGGAGGTTGTCAGTGAAGTTCAATAGGGGAAGAGGCCACTAAGGAAAAGATCATGGATGACTGACGACCACTCGTCACATTGCCAGTACAGTGGGTATTACTCATAAGAGATTCTGAGGAATGAACAACTTTCGTGGAAATTTGTGTGAGTGAGTTAAGTTAAAAGTCGCTTTTAGCAGTAGTATAGCAACATCATATATAGGCTTCACTCATTGTACCCATGTGGGGAATCGAACCCGGGTCTTCGGGATGACGAGCGAACGCTAAATAACAACAAGGCTACCCCACGGCCGTGAGAATGTGAAGAAGACCCGGCGCTATCAGAGCCATAGCTGTTGAGCTATATGTAAGTTTTGGGTTCCCCACTATCAACCAGGGACTAATCAACAGTAAAAACAGTTGGGACATCTAACTTCTCCGAAGAAGGTAAAGTCTGGTCCATCAGTTGGCAAGGTGATGGCGAAAGTGTTCTGTATTTTTAGCCTTGTCTATGGACATTTTGACCAAAGAAACTGAAATGAGCTGAGTCCATCATTGATAAATATTACCCACACTTACATTCAATCATTTATTACGAGTAAATGAAAATGTTTCTTACCCTTTTCAATGGCATGTTCTCAAGATACAAGTGTTCATAGAACTTCACGTGATTGCATCTGTAGTAATGGTCAATTAAACGCTAGAAAGTACTTCACCCTTCGTAAATATGAAACGTACATTGATCCATTTCCGTCAAAGTCAGCTTTGAGCGTTGTTTCATTTACAAATGTTTTCAGTCCACTTAACTAGTCGCCAATGCTTCCACTGAATACAAAATAAGACGCGTAAAAAATTTAACTGAACTTACCAACGAGGCTGAGGTAACATTGACAGAAAGACACATGACCTCAATCTGTTGAAGCTCCATTGCTTCATATACTTTACATTGTATTAGAAGACACATGTGTGCGGTGGCATAGTTAGAAATTCTGTAACCCTTTTGGTTTCCAGGTGGTAACTTAATGCTTTCACTAGTCATCTAGTCTGTTCGTAGCCCGTTGTTAATTGTTCAGCGCCGATTTAAACATTATTTCTGTCTATCACGGCGTGTGAACGTATTGGGGAAAGTTCGAAGTGAGGCAGGTTGTTACTACCTACATACATATGTTTACCACACTTGAAAGAGAATAGTGTTGATTGATCAAGAATTCGTACAGCAGACCCTGTCAATTCTGATGAGTTATATTCCTGGCTCAAAGTGCCAAGACTACATTGTGTTATCACTCGTGCTCCTAGCGCTCTCGCCTCAGTGAAATGCAATTTTCTCATTTTCAGCAGAACTCCAATGTTAATCCGCAACGAACAGAAACGGGGACACATTTGTTTGAACAAACTCATAAAAACAATCAAGTCATAAAGACGACGACCTTTGATTTCCTTAAACCCATTGAACTATTGCAGTTCCATTTGAAAAATAATTTATGTTGATGATCATATTAACTATTGAAAGTCAGTAAACACACAAACAGACATTTATCGAGGTTCGCATATTGTGCTGATTCTACATATTTAACGTCATTCCATAAAAGTATAAATCAAAAAGCAAATAACACCCAGATGGGAAGTATGTACCCAAAGGCATTAGCCATCGTTGATAGAACTTCCAAAATATAATAACTGGTATCATAACTCGTTTGATTACTTAAATCTTTTATGTAAATTGAATTAGAAAAGGTGACACGAAACAGGATAATGTGCGTTGAAGGGATCAGCTTCACATATTACCGTTATTTCCCCGCAAGCCTAACATGGACATTACACTTTTGACCTATGTCAGTACGTCCCTTTTACGTCATTCGACGGACCCCCTAGTCATTAGCGTTGGAAGGTGAGGGGAAGGCTGTAGATATACCATTACGTACATGTACATAATAGGAGACATTCCTTACCTTGAGGAGCTACATTACAGAGAGCGCTTGAGAAGAAGAAGCATATGCTTAAATATTGTCAAGAATATAATTTATTTAAGCAGTCTTATTTTTTAAAACGCGAGGGGCGGTCGGGTAGCCGTGATATTGCTGGAATATTGCTAAAAGCGGCGTAAAATCAAACTCACTCATTCACTCATTTTAAAATGCGATCTCATTAGACATTAGGGGATACGATTAGGGTATAACGACAAAAAAATTGACTTGCTGGTCCGATATTTGGTCCGAATTAGATTTAAATTACAACATATTTATTGAGCAATCCTAAAACGTCATGACACTGTTGAATTTTGCATCGGTCAAATCAGAACTTAGCAGAACATTGCCAAAGAATGTTCATAAGGGACGCTTTTGACCTTTCTTTAGAATTTAGTTAGATATTAGTTAGAACAGGGTAGAATATTGTGTGGCTAAACTGCCACATATTCTTTGGGGATTCCTGTACAAATGGGGGCACGTGCGAGGACCGCCCATTCGTCGAAGGCGCCCATTCAAAACCCGATTTGCCCCGATTATGTTTCAGGTTTGTCAGCACCATGCCGTTGCACGTTGGTTTCACAAAAGTGGTAAACCCTTGAGACCTGCATAACTTCGAGCTTTCCCCCTACATTCAGCTGAAAAAGTGGCGTTGAACCCAAATCACTCTCTTACACACTGTCACAATATTTCGTCGTGGCCTCACCCACATAAGACTTGGATTGCATTATATAACCATGTACATCAATTTTTCCATCAAACAATAACTGCGGTGCACATGAAAGGACAGGAAAAAAAGAAGATCCTTATTGAGGATTAATACACTGTATCCTTGGGAAACAAATGAAAGCGTGCATCAAGCAATCGTTCATCGATCTATAAACTTGGTGAACTCTGGTTTCATTGAATCTGTCCCAAAGGCTATTGCGTTTGCATGTCAGAAGTTCTGAGAAGGCAGGTCTCATCTTAACACAGCTAGCTTGAAGTTGAAAGCACTAATGAACTTGCAGCCCAATCTTATGAAACCTGTTCGTCTTTGCTAAAAGTCCAGTTTACGATTCCGACTATGTGATGAGCATGTGTCGCTATCAAAGTGATGATAACCGGTGTTCGCAAAAAAGTTAACATATCCTGCCACAACTTGGGTTTGTTGTGATCAACTTTCGAGATTGCAAGGACTTATCTTCATTCAAACTGAAAGATCAAAGTATAATTCATATTATGGCGTCACGCCACATCTTTTTTAAATAATGTTCCATAATTCAATTCTGGAGAGTATGTGATAAACAATCATTGGTGCGAACACACAATGCCATTTAGAAAGCGGTCAAATGTAACAAATGTTATATTTGGGATAACACTTTCTTAGTAAAGTACAGATTCTCGTACTTTTTCGGGTTGATTCGAACCAGTGGTGCGTATTTCTCCAATCGACATGTCGGCCAAGAATTATTATACTTCCAGCTAGTATAGAGAGTGGAACTAACCTCATGTATTATATCACAAGCAAAAACGATGGACATTCTACATCTATCAATATCAATATCAATATCAATATCTCAGAGAATTTTCGTCACTGATATTGCTCATATCGCTTCATAATCAATAATTAATTATGATTGCTTAGAATTTGTGCAATGGAATCTGTTTCGGCGGACAATTGAAACTGGTTATTCTTTGACGTTTTATATTTATCAGTTCTCTTTTCGAGCAATAGTACAACAGAAACTTTTTTATATTCAGCCGAGGTTACACAAATGAATGTGAAGAACTAAAGGTAAACACCTCTTGAGAACCAAAAGTAGGGGGGGCTTAGGGACTTGAGCGCATTGACTTGCTTTTATGTGAATGAGCGATGCAGGGCTTAGTCGTATACCACTTTGGTGAAACCAACGAGCATGAGCGTGGTGCTGACAAATCTACGAGTGTGAGTGAGTGAGTTGGGTTTAACGCCGCTTTTAACAGTATTCCAGTTATATCGCGGCGTGTCAGCTTAATGTGGGAGGAAACCCCGAAGTGATGCAGGTCTCAGACGTGTACCGCTTCGGTGAAACCCACGAGCACGAGCATGGTGCTGACAAATCTACAAGCACGGGCATGGTGCTGACAAATCTACTAGCACGGGCATGGTGCTGACAAATCTACGAGCACGGGTATGGTGCTGACAAATCTAGAAACATAATCGGGGCGAACTGGGATTCGAACCACGAACCATTTCTGTTGCTCCTCTGGAATGAGAGAGTTACAGCTTGCTATTACCAGAGAATAACCAGTCTCGATGAACCAAATTCAATTATTCAAACTGGGTACATCACATGTTGTTCTTACCAACCCCAAAAGTGCTCCGTATTTTGTACCACAAAAGTCATGATATTAACAGCGGATTGAGATCACAGACAACGTGCCATGTTACGACATGAAGATAAGGTTGGGAAAAACACTTCCTTGTTTTCGCTTGAAGTCCGTGTCAGTCTGACATGTACGTTGCATTTCATTATCCTTTTGCGCAATACATCGGACATGTCACTGTAACATCAAACACGGGGAAAATTATTCGGGAGCGCCTTTGATGGGATAAAAACAAGATTCCCTTGGTTCGTTACATAATCGGTGCTAGTTTTTAAGCTAACCCTGGAGTTAAGCCTGTCAAAGTATGCACGTGTCTAGGCTACAATTTAGGGTCAGGGGTGATTGTAGACGTCATTTCAAATACTGTTGCTGCGATGGTAGCCAGTATCTTTACCTTCAGAGTGTTTTTAAACATCACTTGATATTGGTTAATAGACACGAAAATGATTTTTAAGAACAATAACATGAATATAATGATAAATAGGTGTCCTTACATGCATTACAAAATCATTTTAGTTCGAACTTCACTAAAAACTGGCGCCATATCATTATTAATTTTATGAAAATACTTTCTGCAGCTGCACCGAA
The DNA here is from genome assembly GCF_022045235.1 of Haliotis cracherodii. Taxonomy (NCBI): domain Eukaryota; kingdom Metazoa; phylum Mollusca; class Gastropoda; order Lepetellida; family Haliotidae; genus Haliotis; species Haliotis cracherodii. The sequence goes on along the minus strand of NW_027266279.1, from coordinate 5,809,804 downwards.
AAACCAGACCGGTTTTATCCCATGAAAGAGTATGGATGATAACATCAGGATTCTCTGAGATATTATTCATGAGACTAGAAAGAATAACAAATGTAGATCTGGAAAAGCTTTTGACTCGGTTTCGAAACTTTCACAATAAAGATTCCAGAAAGATTTGGAATTTTCATTGTGTTACGATGGATTCATATTTTGGTTGGCAATGCAGTAATGATAGGGGCTTCAGGCAAGGGACCCAGTTTCTTCCTATTCGTACAATTTGGCAGCTGACATTCTTGGGAATGAGTAAATTTGTTTTTGGGCTGCTTAGAACGATATTCCACATATATTGTTGGAACATGATCAGAAATAATAAAAATAACATTAAAACCTTCATTTTCGAGCACAAGCTGCCCCGTTTGAAACATAATATTATTTCCAGGTGGGACAAATATATGACAAAATCAAAGTGTCAACCGGTATTGGAGGAGCCTAATACACATTTTGGGAGTATTTTGGCTTAATCATCGATGCACTTTTAAAGTTGATGTATATTGCTTTCACAAGGGGCTGCGCTATCAGAGATTTGTGTAACAGTGAGAAACTCATCCCTTTTGACCAATTAATAATTAAGTACAATCTTGAGGCAAAACTTTAGATCATGACCACTTAGTTCTAAATTTACCAAAGCAGTGAAGAGACACTGTCGCAAAACTGGATATACCAATATTTATGATGATGTGGGACAACTCGACTGGTTGAGATAAAGATGCAAGTCATTTTTATTAGCTAACAGAGTCCAGGCAATCTAGGCCATATTTTCATTCAACTTGGAGCAAATTGCAACAGAATTTATTTCACCACAATGCATGAAGTATAAGTGGCAACAAACTATCAATACTAATAACACATGGGCAGATTCGTCATTTATCTACCAGCAAACAAAACTAAGCCGTTGTTTTAAATTGTGGTGACAGCAGAAAATAAAAAGAACATACATGCATATTATACCTTTTTATTCATGATCGACATGTCATATAGTCTCATCATAGCTTGACAGGGATGATATTAATATGAAGTTCATGCTAATTTCCATTTAAAATTCCATAAATTCATCTGGCAGCATTATCGGTAGGGGGAAATGGAAATAAAAATTTATGCAACTTTAAATAATAGTTTAACCTGGTGATTCTCAACTCACGAAATAACAAAAACAACTGATGTTATCAATTTTGGGTGTTTATTGAATACATATTCCAAACCACAGATGTAACATCTCAACATGTGGGAAGTCGATTTTCTCGTCTTCAATTTCGACTCTAACCGGGTTTCTCAGAGCGGGTTGCTGTCCAGGAGAGTCACTGTGTTTTACATATGGGCCTTCCTGTTGGATATGGTCTTTGTCGTTGTAGATAGAGAACCGCATCACTGGTTGATATATCTGCACAACAGAACATATGGCACTTTACTATGGGGAAACTACAGCTGAGCTGGTGAGCAACTGTCCGGATACTTGTGTCATGGAGGAAACAAAGGACTCCCACACGTGCACAAAGCCTCCTGTGCCTTCTCAAAAGGCAATTTGTGACTGGGATAACCTATGTTTTGAGATCAACAATCTGCGCTTGCCACACTCACCACATTTTCTGTAAATAAAACATGCAGGAAGTCAAGAACAAAACCATGAATTAAAAACTGCTTGCAGAAAATCGATTTCATGTGATTTACTGTGAATATGGTTATACTCAAGCAATATCCCAGCGGGGGACACCAGAAACAGGCTTCACACATTGTACACCCGTGGGGAATCGAACCCGGGTCTTCGTCGTGACGAGCGTACGCTTTAAACACAAGGCTATCCCTACGCCCCTATGATTTACTGAAACCGTCTTTTCTTTAGTTACTGCAGTAAAGTGGAGAATGTTTAATGTCGTCTGTCCAAGGTCTTGCCCCAAGAGAGCCTCATTTGAGAATGGCAGAAGACCCTATTCAATAATTAGATTTAACAGCGAATACATACACATGTAATATGTATAACAAACAAATTTACTCCGGGAGACTTCACATTTTCTTAAAAATGCACTCAAATTACCTGCAACAACAATGTGTTTGTGTTACTTATCTATCTAAAAAGAAATTGTAATGTTTTGCTTGGCTGGCCGATTCTTGTCTCGAATAGCTCTACATATTTTACGTATCAACGGTTCGTTGAAAGATGTATTTTTGGCAAACGTTTAGCCTTGTCTTCGTACCTGGCCTTCTGTCATAGGTTGAATTTTTTTATCAGAAGTTCAAATACATAGTTCTCGCGATTCCTGAATATCTCCTTTTTCTGCGAGTTTGTGGCAGTTTTTACACATACGTATTTCTATACAAATCGTGTAAAACATCAACGGGTGTAGAAACTGCTGTATCAGACACATGATATCGTTTGTCTTCATCAGTTCATATCTACTTGCAAAAATATACGGTCTTCAACCAGGTCAAATACTGACATTTCTTTCCTTCAAAAACGATTTTTTTTCACTATTTGATGACGTATTTGAAAGAGTCCAACATTTTCCGCAAACAAACTTGCCACAGCCATTTGCATGGAAAGGAAGAGAACCTCGATTTCACAGTGTAATTTCTGCTGGTAGTACAAAAACTGAGTGGATAATCGAGTGCGGCTATTGTATTCTCCACACTGTGAAGGCGTCGTTTCGAAGTTTGTGTTACAATTATTTTCATGGTGACGACCGATTTGCACGATCGATTTATTATAACTAAATATTATACACTGTGATCACGGCGGGATTAAAAAAAGGTTATATGGCCTATTTTTACCTGACACTCAAGAAAATTAGGGTCGACGGACCCGTTAACTAATTAATTAAAAAAACCCGACTAAATATATGTTTTAGGTTTGAAAAGTATAATTCCACACCTTCGACTGTATTTCAAATGTAATAAATAATGATCTTACAACAGTTTCTCGTCACTTGAAACAGAATCGCGATGCAGCCAGTGAAGCGTATGTACATTCCCAGCACGAACTGAAAGAAAAAAAACCCGTTATGCAATGTTGTCACAGTGGTGACGGTCTCGGTGACTTGACTGATGCATGTTATCGTGTCCCAATTGCGTAGATCGATGTTCATCATGTTAATTACTGTTTTTCCTTCTACTTTGTATCTCTTGGTTTTCGACGCTACACTCTAACTCACTGATACTATCCAAATAACCCCCTCTGTCGTCTACTCTATAATTCATAGCATCTATATCAAGTTCTTCTCTCTGATGACGAATCTCGATCAGTCGATCAAAGAAGAGGTACGTGTTATTAAAAAATATTAGAAAATAACACGTTCCTCTTCTTTGATCGACTGCATTTCCTCCTTCACTGAAGTCGTACCATTTGGTATCTTGTTTACCGAGTATCTAATCTCCTGTATGATTGCTGCTTTAAGATCAGAATGGTCATCACTGATGGGTCCAGGGTTGAGCTGGATGTCACCACCCGGTCTCTCCAATGATCGTGTGTGTGGTTCAGTTTTCGTGATGTAAACAAAGTTCCCTTTTCAAAGTAGTTTATGCAGATCTAACCTCTTCTAATTGAGTGAGTTAGTTTGGTTTAACGCCGCTTTTAACAGTATTCCAGTTATATCACGGCGTGTCAGCTTAATGTGGGAGGAAAGCCCGAAGTGATGCAGGTCTTAGACGTTTACCACCTCGGTGAAACCCACGAGCACGGGTATGGTGCTGACAAACCTAGAAACATAATCGGGGTGAACCGGGATTCGAACCCACAATCATAGGTTTCTGGCGTGCCCAAGGGACGCAACTCTGCACAGCGAATCGCGGCGCCTTAGACGACTTGGCCACCCGTGCCCCTAACCTCTTTTAAACTTGAAGATACATGAAATAGCATCTGAAAATTTTGTAACACAGCGTATGAATCCCTGACTCGTGTTTATGTGGATAGCCAGTGTGTCACTTTCGTCTGGTATTAACTTGAATCATTTCTTACATCTCAGCCAGCATATCAAGCGCGCACAGTCAAAAACTGTTCTCTTTAATTGTAACAGCTCTTAAAAAGTCCATTCATTAAATAGGACGATCATTACGGGTACAAGATATAATTACAAAACTTGGATTATTATTTTTGTTGTTGTTTAACGACGCACTCAGAAATATTCCCGGTATATTACGGTGGCCGATTAATAAATAAAACGAATAAAGTACGAAAAAACCCTTAACTTTGTTGTTTCCCATAGGCGTGCCCGAAACCTATATTTCTTTGGTCGTGGACGCGAATCCAATATTCGCCCTGAATATGTTTCTAGATTTGTCAGCACCATAACGTGCACGTGGATTTAATTTTGCGTTATAGGCATGATACATAACATTGCCAAGGCCGATTCACTTGACTATCAGAGTGGTAGTTCTGGTGGAAGTCCAATATCACGTTATGGACACTGTTATGAGGGAGTCTCAAAAGATCAACTATTTTTTTTCATAAAACACAAACAGCAATCTTCATTTTTTCAGAATTCACAAAGAATAGAAAGAAGCAGCAGCAGTAGATTTAGAAGACATAACATTTTTAACTTTTGTCCCTAGAGTCTGCTGAAACAACTGATGGCTTTTATTTTTTTTACATCCAGATTAAAAAGTGTTTCTTGTGTTCAACGGCTCAGACCTGGATTAAAGTTTTTTTGGCACCCTCGCAGAAGGTTAAACTGACTGGTTTGTTTTATGTTTAACGCCGCACTCAGCAATATTCCAGCTATATGACTGCGGTCTGTAAATAATCGAGTCTGGACCAGACAATCCAGTGATTGACACCATGAGGATCAATCAATGCAATCGGGATACGATGACATGCATCAACCAAGTCAGCGGGCCTGACCACCCGATCCCGTTAGTCGCCTCTTTCGACAAGCACAGTTGCCTTTCACAGCAAGTAGGGATTGCTGAAGACCTATTCTACCCCGAATATTCACGGGCCCTGAACATCATGATGTAAATGACGGTGTTAGTTTGTATACACGTGTTTCTTACTGATTTCCCCTAATTTAGACAACAAGGCATTCAACCTGGTCATCTGATCCACTTGGTCGCCTCGTTCATGTACGACCAGCTTGTTGCGGACCAATTCTAACCCTGAATCCTCGCTGTGCGCGTTCCTGGTGAGATGGGTTAGCTCCTTGAGGGTAAGGTAACGCCAAAGAACTGGGTTGGCTATCTCAGCATGGGTGCTTTATGTGAATGAAATACAAGCGACAAAACCCTTTCAATAGCCAAAGGCAATGTCTGCTAAAAGCAGTCGATTTTACGATTCCGACTGCATTCCGTCCGTGTCATAGCAAAATATGGTACTTGATGTTACCCTGCCTGAAGCTCAAATAAGACCTGGTAGGCTCGGAGTCAGTATACTGTGTGTGAGTGGGGTATTCATGTTAAACTGAGGCATGGTATATCAATGGGCTAGCACAAAAAAAAGCGGCATAAGTCCGAAGTAGTACAAGCACACACACACGCGCACGCACGCACGCGACACCAATAGTTTAGTGAATTTTCCAAACAAGTAAAGTTTGGACTTCAGTATTGTAGTACATGTATGGAATCAAGTCACAAAAACGTAACTGCTACAGAAAAGCATGCATTCCATGCAAAAGTTGACTCTTATGCAAGCCCCATGCATTTCACTACCCAAGAATTGGTATATAAACATGAGCGCTAACGGGATTTCATATGCATTATTTAGCATCGTGCTGACAATAACTACTCAGAAAAACAACAAAATTATTCATCATTCGGCAATGCCAAAAAATGAGCGTCTTCGGGCCATTTGAAACTATTCTTGAAGCAGGATCGAGTCAACGTGATGTTGCAAGACAATTTAACGTCCACAGAAACGCCACTTGGTGTTTATGGCAACGTTGGTAACAGACGAATGCAGTCAGAGACCATCCTCGGAGTGGCAGGCCACGCGTGTCCAATAATAGACAAGACAATTGGATTCGAACAACACACCTACATGTACGAAATCGATACCAGCCAGCAACAGCGACTGCAAGAAGCATCCCTGGTCTTCTTCACAAACCGTACGTCGTCGCCTCAGATGTGCAGGGATTGTCGCCAGAAGACCCGGCAGATGTCCCATTGTGACAGGAAACCACCGTCAGGCACGTCTACAGTGGTGCAGGCAGCGTCTACGCTGGACGGCCATGCAGGGAGGGACAATTCTATTCACTGACGAGTCTCGTTTTCACCTCAGCCACAGCGATGGACGGATTCGAGTGTTTCGACGTCGATGGTACGTCAATCATTGTGTCAGGGAAGAAGATCGGTTCGGGGGCGGCAGCGTTATGGTATGGGGTGAGATTACAGCAAGACAGAGGACCCGTTTGATTGTGGTAGAGGGAAATCTCAATGGACAGCGCTACCGCGACGAGATCATTGGCCCTGTTGTTCTACCGTTTTTTCGTCGTCAAGGCCCAGGTAATACCTTTCAACATGACAACGCCCAGTCTTATATTGCTCGACTTGTTCATGATTCTCTTAAACAAAACAACGTGAATGTCATCCCTTGGCCGGCTCGCTCCCCTGATCTCTCACCAATCGAGCACATGTGGGATGAGATGGATCGGCGCTCCAGGAACTTCGAAACAAATTAAATCATTTGAACATTTACAGGAGCCTTTTTATCTGTTGCAAACCGAAATTGTTTCAGTTTTAGTAAAAAACATAACATTAAATCTTATTCAATGTCACAGGAACTTTTGTTGTTCGGTATAAGTACACCTATCTTGAAGCAGTGTGAAACCCTATTTCACCTCACCTCATGTTTGTTACAGGAGCCTTTTCACTTACACTCTCTGTTCAAGACATATTCCCTATATGATACATCGGATGATGTCAAAAATGGATGTATGAAAACTACAAATATTAACGCAAGATACGTTATACGTATTGGACTGCTTAAACACCACATATAGCGTTTTATAATAATAATAATAATAATAATAATAATTTTTTATATTGATTTTCCCTTTTCAAATACTATATTGATAACCGACATAAACGTCAACAGCGACATGAACGTGATATAGCCGATATAAAATTCGATTTATGAATAAAATCTGGCTTAATAGACACTGCAGACTGGGAATGGCCCTTTAGGGCCAAGTCGTCCCTGTGCAATTAAAAGTAATCGGATTGAAGTTTCGAAATTCGTAACGTGGAAAGCACGTTGTGGTAGTTATTTCTATAAGTTGTCAGTGAAACTGTATCTCAAGGCCTCAGCAAATGGTGATTGGTAACAACATCAGAAAGTTGTCTCAAATGAATCAAATAAAACGCTCGTAACTTAAGCTGTTAACGTTGCTTGACATGTGTGTCATTACAGTTACCTTCACCATGTTCATCGTTATATTTGTAAACCTGATGAAATACAGAGTATTTCCGATTATTGCTTCAGAGATCAAGTCCACAACAAGAAGTAGATAACTATTCAAAATAATGTTTGCAATGCACATGCATGATTCAAATCAACTCACACATAACATATAATTGACAGCTAACATAAACAACTCATAAAGTGTCCCTAATGACAAAAGTAGGACAATCAGAACCATATGGAGATGCCGATGAGTATGTAGCATACTCCCCATGGAGCTGAGAGTGCACTGGAATAGGGTGCATTGTAAACGACTCAATCATTTGGTAGACTGACTGCCAGAATAAACAACTTACTATATTTAAAGAAAGACATGGTAAATATTTAATACGGTTTTTTTATTTTACTTCATTGGCCTGGGAACCTTCTAAAAAGTAGAATGTTTTGTTTTCAATGAATAAAGGGTTTATTAGACAGCTTTAATAATTTTCTATGTCAACTATACCTCAACCTCCCCAGGACTGTTTAGGGGTGATTGAGATAGCAGTTATGTGACGAACACGTACTTTAACCACGACGCTTGTTATGTGTTTCACACTCAACTGAACTGAATGCACTATCAACCTTTCGACAATTTGTTGGGATTGAGTGAGTGAGTGAGTTGGGTTTAACGCCGCTTTTAACAGTATTCCAGTTATATCGCGGCGTGTCAGCTTAATGTGGGAGGAAACCCCGAAGTGATTCAGGTCTCAGACGTTTACCACTTCGGTGAAACCCACGAGCACGGGTATGGTGCTGACAAACCTAGAAACATAATCGGGCGAACCGGGATTCGAACCCACAATCATAGGTTTCTGGCGTGCCCAAGGGACGCAATTCTGCACAGCGAATCGCGGCGCCTTAGACGACTTGGCCACCCGTCATACTCTTATGACACATGCGCGTCTGGAACTTCTATGACACCCACATACCCCCTACGGATTTGTTGGGAAAGCTTAAGGTAGGTGCCCGGTCGGGAAACCTTCCGGAACCTAACTTGAATCTTGAGATTTCATGCAGTGCCTACTATTGTCCTGTTTCGGAAACGGCTGCAGACCGTGCTGGGTCTTCGTTATAACTGTATACATGTGTTAACGTGATGTTATAGTGAAGAAATATATATTAATACGTTCATATACACTAATCACAATTTACATTGTGAAAAACCTTTAGAAGAGGGATTCAAACATGAGAAGAAAATATGGATTTGGCTTCAGGGAGAAAATTACTCATTTTTTTTTTTTAAATGAAATCAACACAGAAAAACCTACGGCTCACTACGACCGGAAATGTAACATTTCATCGGAAATTATGTTAAGACGTCACGTTTTTGTTTTTCACACAGAGAAAAAAAAATTCTGAAAAGGTGGGTGCATTCAGTTACTCATAACTCGAATTAGGTTGTATACTCGTGTTATCCGTAGCTGGCGAACAAAACAAAACATTGGTCTGACAATGCTATGTTCACATTTAGTGAAATGTTGGTTCGAGATAATGCAGGTATAAAAACTGACAACCAATAATGGATCGGCCAGCACATATGTGTTTTCATGCCTTATAACACAATCATCTTCACAAACAAGCGTCATCACAAATTCTTGTAGCATATCCACTTCCGAATCCAGCTCTCTTATCATGAGTTCTGTCGCGATTAACAACCTTCGGAACCGGGCGCAGAATAAATCACCAGTGCAACATGTTTGTCGTAAACGACATGTTGAATGTTTGACCTGGCTGTGTGTTTGCCAGTTGAGTGAGCGCTGTTCATGCTGTCAACCACCAGGTTTCCACAATTTAGACTTTACAGGCAGTGGTAATGTACTTTGAATAAAGCTGCGCTAAACAACATTAATTTATTGATCGCTTATTTATGTCAATTTCCTGTAATATGCAGATGCGTTGTTTTCTGAACGTTTTCTGAACGTGTACAATGTTCTTATCAATACCTTTTTTCAATATACAAATGAAACATTCCGAAGGAGATTTCAAAGTTTCAGTATGTAGTGTACTTTATGTCACTTGGAATTAATCCTTATGTGTTCTGGTTGCAAAAAGTTCGAATTCTTTAAGAATCTAAAGAAAAACAACAAAGAGAGTTGTAAGATTTAACAGCTAGGCTGAACCCGCAAAAAGTATATTATTTCAAAGACATTTGTTCATTGATCAAAACCTCGATCCATCAACGGCTGACATTCTTCAAAGGACGGATCTTGTAATTAGTCAGAGGTGAAGTGATAAATTGCCTCTCGTTTCAGCATGGTGACATGAAAAAGACTATGCAACGGTAGAGAAATATGCTGCTGTCTCATGTCACTGTCCTGATCGGTGTCATGATGCCAGGAACAACCAGCAGTTTGATCGCATCTATACTACCGACAAAAACTAACGGAACTAATTATTTGAATGCAGCTGTTGTTGAGATGTACGTTTACAATACCGTGGCGTCGCATCTGAACACATCATCTTGTCACATCGTGCTGATGTCGTCACCGATTTTCTCCGACAAGAAGGCATACGGATATTGGCCTGGCCTGCGAAGTCCCATGACATGTCCCCAATAGAACACTGGTGGGATGCTCTTGGGCAGAGACTGTATGCCAGAGAACCAGCACCCGGTAGATCTTCAGACGGAATGGCGGGCAATGCAAAGAGCTTCCATACGGGAGTTAATCAACATAATGCCATCAAGGTGTCATGCATGCATCGCCCGACATGGTGGCCACACCAGATAATGAAGTACACGCCCGAAATTAATTTTACAGACATTAATCATAATTACACTTTCACTATCTTTTCATCAGTTTCCATATTTTTGGTCGGTGGTATATTTTAAACTTCAAAACTAACAATTCTCAGGTGTATGTAGTTTTGTTGGACGACACATCGCGATCGTGTAGGGAAATCTTGTTCTAAACATATGTCAATGTGTGGTTCAGTCTGCGAATGCTGTACATGCAATATTCCCAAAAGATGTGAGCGAGTAAAGTTTATGCCGCAAGAGTAATGTTTCAGATGAAGAGTAGAGTTTTACGCCTAGTGAGCGTTATTCCAAGAATGTAGAAAATCTAATCCAGGAGTGCAGGATCTCGAGAGAAGTGTCAACGGTACCTGAAGTACCAACGTCAATATAGAAGAGAAACACTGATTATATGTACGTTGTCAAGACGGGTTGCCTGAATGCTGTGAAAAGGCTGATCGTGTGATATAGTACTTCGACAACTTCGATTGGTTGTACTATCATTGCCCAGACGCCATCACCACCGTTATATTGCTGAAAAAGTGATGACAACAATCTCCACATCTTCTCTGACAAAGGTCAGGTGTTTCCCTTCCACTGAAATAGATACATACATAAATTCCTAACCCTCACACCATCACTACACAGTACTAGTGTATGTTAATAAACCTGAGTATAGGTAAAGGCGTACTACCTGAGCCAGAGACAGTGTTCAGTACTTGACAGACTAATCAGAAATATCGATATCTGGACGCGGTTCGACAAAAGCACGTTGTATTCTCAGACAAAAATGTCAAGACTCTTTAGCTCTGGTTTGGCAAAGAGTCACAATAGATTAATTGTAGTCTTTAGAAATCGTTTGGCATATTTTTGGAGAAGGATGCTTATTTACATCCTCGGCTGTTGCCTTGCTGTGTCAGACAGATATTGACATTTACCACATGACTCAGTCCGCCCGTTGGTACATGCTCGATTTGGAAATCCATATGTGGAAACATAGGAATTGGGATGGTGGCTCTGATGCAGATGTATTTAGGTTGGAACCGTCTTATGTGTGTTTAATATTCCAGTCTGGATCAGGCAATCCGGTGATTGGCATCATGAACATCGATCCACGCAATTGGGATACGATGACATGCATCAACCAAATGTGCGAGCCTCATCATCCGATCCCGTTAGTCGCCGCTTTCGACGAACATAGGATGCCGAAGACCTAATTTAACACGAATCTCACCCATTTTACGTTTAAGCAGTACATCTTAACAGAATGCGCGCTCGATGTGTATGTTGGTCGGGTGATATGCAAGCGTCGTACATGTGTTAGATCAGAACATCAGTTCAACAGTCAGAAATACCCGTCTTGTTAATATAATAATGATATTGACACTACTACTACTACTACTACTTCTACTAATCAAGGCCAACAAACCTGATCTTGTCTTTTTTGATAAATCAAATGAAATCATTCATATCATTGTATTTTCTGTCCCTTTTGACAGTAATGTAATCGACAAGATTCAGTAAAAACATGGCAAATATGCGAACCTCGCTTTCGAAATGACACACTTGCATCCCAAGTACCAACTTTTCCAAGTCCTTATTGTTCTCGGTGCCTTAGGTTTGTACCTCCCAATCTGTTGACTGACATTGGGAGAGTACCCGGGTTTGCTACTAGTAAGACAATCTGGGTAATGCAGAAGGCTGCAGTGTTTTGGAGTCTTCATAATCTCCGAAACGTTCTTGGTGGGTTTGCGAAGGCAGAGAAGTCCCAGTCGCTGTCTGGGTTGCATGTGGAGGGGGCAAGGGCCCCGAGCTGATGATGAGCCTAACCAGCCTGACTGCCTGGATCACCCAAACCCTCTTTGCTGCATTTTTTATTTTTCTCTGCACATAATAACAAAATAATACACACTAAATACATCAGTCGGTGAAGGTTTTATTAAATTATATTTTGACACAAACAAAAACATAAAGGAACCAGAACAGACGGAACATTGAACCGTCGTCGGCTGGGTGATGGCCGCTATGGACAGCGCTACGAAAGTGACAGGCCTTGTGGAATATTACAAATCTTTGATCATGTCTGTGGCCAGCAAGGGACATTATTTGAAACGTATCGATACTGACCTCGCAGACGCCCGACAAGGTAACTGATGTATCGATAATGACCTCGCAGACGCCCGACAAGGTAACTGATGTATCGATACTGACCCCGCAGACGCCCGGACAAGGTAAGTGATCTATCGATGTGATAACTGCCGCTGTGCGTGCCCTTTCCAAGGATGTATTGACACGACAACTTACGGCACTAAATATTTAAGAAACAAACGACTAGTGGGTGTTGTTTTTGGCGAAGCAATGTCGGACAAGTCCATTCCAACAGGTGGATTAAATTTGGTCTTTCCTGCATATTCTCACAATTTGCTCGTCGATTATGTGTACCTTTTCTCCCAATACCGATTGTCTCTTACGTTGTGCTTATCTACGTTTCCCAGCTACGTCTACGGGGACCAACTCACTTGACACTTGCCTCTAAAAAATAACGTCGTCCAATTTACGACGACACCAAATTGCGAGCGCATGTTCGAATCTCCAGAAATTACGTCATGATAGAACAGAATTTTATCGTGAAATAAACCACGCTTCGTTCTTAATGGTTCGTTGTGATTTATTGCGTAGCTATCTTATATTGTATGTTAACATTAACACATATAACATTTCACAGTAACAGACAGATGCATTTCAAATCAGCCCATGTTGATGCCAAGGTTGATGTAATAGAACTGCCCGTGGCCAGGGATCTCTGGGTTCATTTTCGCACAACCCTTTCTGTGGCCGGTTCGAAGACCCGCACCCAGACTAAAGTATCTGATGTTGGTTAGAGCACAACTTCATATTTTAAAGGCAAAAGCATTGATTCATGCAATCAGTTATGTCGCTGTATATGCTTTGTTGTTCACAGTACGCCTGGGTTGCCCTTGGCTATGATTGAGTGTGTGGTGTTTTTCGCCGCTGTAAACAGTCTTTCAAACATATTCGGGGGTGTCTGCTTACGTTTTTTTCATTTGAGCGATTGACTTGCCTTTGCGTTTGTTTGTGACGGGGGATGCCGGTTGTATAGGATACGCTCATGGCGTCATCACTATTTGATAGTGATTTATAAAGTTACAGACCGCCTCCGTGGTCTAGTGGTAGAGCGTTCGCCCGGAGAGCGAAAGGTCTGGGGTTCGATCCCCGACCGCGTCATACCAAAAGACGTTTAAAGATGGTACTTGTTGTTACCCTGTCTGGCGCTCGGCATTAAGGGGCTAAAACAAGGACTGGTCGGCTCGGAGTCAGTATACTGTGTCTGAGTGGGGTATTCATATTAAACTGCGGCATGGTATCTCAGTGTGCTAGCACTATTAATCGGCATCAGTCCGGACTAGTACAAGCAGCCACACAAACTCACACACGTACATGTACGTCGCTATATAAGTGCAATAATCTTGGACGCGACGTTAAACCCCATTTCACCTCACCTCACCTTGTAAAGTTACACATGTTTATATTATGATATAGTCGGAATCGTACAGTGTCGCTTGTATTCGACGTTTACCGTCTGGTGGAACCCAAGACCACGGGTGAGGTGCCGAAAAAACCTAGGCGCTTTATCTGGTCTAATTTGGGATTCAAACCGACGATCAAGGGTTCCTCCGACGTCTGGATAATGTGTTGACACCCACGCGTTGTATCACCGGGTTAAGGTGAACTTCTGTCCCTGGGGTATATTACCCTATTATGTTATAGCTGAATAGGAATGCAAAAACCAAATCTTTATTTATCGTCAACTCAGTGGAACTGTAATTCAACCTAAAACCGAAATGGTTATATTTATTTATTCGGATATTTGAAATGAACTTTTTTTCAAATAACATGTTTGCATCATCGAGTGACCTGACTACGGGACGAGATTTTTTAAACATGTCCGCTGTCAAGACCCCCCCCCCCCCCCCCCAAAAAAAAAAAAAAAAAAAAAAAAAATAATGTTTAATATATATGTTTATTTGTCATGATTGTACTGTGCAGTATGTTTTACTGCAAATCATTGGGAAAGGGTATTTTTTCATTCGAGTGTTATTTCATACTATTTGTATAAGTCCAGATCAATAGAGTATTTCACCACTGAATAAATAATAAAGGTCAATACTGTCGTATCTAGTTCACTGCGATAAACAAAGGAGCACCTGATTGGTAGCGGATATTGTTGAATAAAAAGAATGATTACCCTCCCGAAATGGTATTAGAAATGTCAAAACATGATTACAGTATCAGTAGAAATAATGTGTCTGATTTGTATCTCGGTCGTAGTTTTGTCGTTCTTGATAATGTAAGTTCTTTTATAAAAGGCTCAATGCATATAATATGGGGTTATATCAATATTAAATAAGTTTTCACCCATAAAGTTTAATATGTCTTGCACATGGCAGCTGCCGGAAGCTCCTCCCGTCTCACTAATTACAAGTCTGTGCTGATATCAAACTTCAAATGGTGTAGAGGAAATTAACCTGCTGACATTTCAACACTGTATCCGGATTGCAGTCAATCACTGCGCTGAAAAAAATCGTACAGCTGACAAATGTTACGAGTTCGTCACATTTCGATAAATCAGCGAATAGATTCACCTCAGCTGTGTCCACGCAGGTGGTCACACTTGTTAGATCTGAACTAGGGCACTGTCTGTGTTCAAAGTCAGCCGTCCAGTTCCTATGCCTGTGTATATGGTATGTCAACTCTGCAAATGAGCAGACAGATCAGTAGTTGTTTACAACTGCCATCCCGTTGTTAAAATCAACGATTTGGATCATTCGACAAGGCTGTCATACTGTAAACAAGAAACATGAGTTATTGTATTGTGTTACTCCACTTGAACAACTCACGCACCCTATGGGCAGAATACGTAGTGAAAAGTATGCTCACTGGTCAATATGATTCTCATATATTTTGAATGGAAATACTTGTCCAAGCAGATTTAGCCGACTTTACATCACAGTCAACAATATTGAAGTTACCTCACAGTGGGCTGCTTAAATATAATCGATCTGTACCTGACGAACCAGTGGTTAATGTTTTGAGCGAACGCCTGCGCCGTCGGGGTACGATGACATTAGTGGACCAAGCACCAAGACTGACAACCCGATCTAATTTCGTCGTGTCTTACGATAAGCAGTAGAGTACCGTAGAGTTCGTTTTTTAAGTGTTGACCCACTGAGATGCCATACGACAATTTTAACATGAATTTCCCACTCAAACTCCGAGCCGACCAATCCACGTCTTATCCCCTCAAGACCGCGCGCCAGGGTAACAACAAGAACCATATTGTATCGTATTTTGGTATGCCGCGGCCGGGATTGAGCCATCGACCTTCCGCTCTTCGGGCAGCCGCACTTTCCACAAGACCACTCTGGAACCCGATGCTACCATGCTTCTAAGCTAATCTTTTTTGTGACCTGCTTTGCCTAGGAACTGTATGTATGGGGTGATGGTTCATGTTTGTAAGTAGGGTAGGCTGTTGATTGGATTTGATGAGTCTAATGGGTTTCAGATAATTTTGTAAAGATCAGTCAAGACATTGCCATGTATGCTCTAGGGCAATCGGACACGCAGTGAACAATTATAATTTTTTTTAACTTGGGGCAAAATTATTTCTTGAAAAAGATCCATAAATATCTTCTTGTTTATTTATAGTAAAGACTGACATAGCATCACTTTGCAGTGGTATTTTAGCCAAGGTCGATCTTGTCAGGGCAATCTGGATTTAATTTCGCCTTCCATAAAAACATAGTAAGTGACGCATGAATGACGCATGTTCACAACTGTCTGGACGTTCAAGCTTTCAAGCACTGAGAACGCATGGCCCACTCGTGGTTCACGTGTGCAGCTGGAGAAGCACCCGTGTTCAGCGAGTGACCGACGAATGTACCCCATGGATAACAAGCAACCTGGTTTCAGTTGATTTTCTTTGAAGTTTGTGCAACTGCCATAGTCATGAACTGAAGGATATGCGGCCTTCTTGTTTTTAAAAAAGTTTCATTCATTCAACATAGATCGTTCAAAAGGTCACCATGGTATCCTTCAATCCCTGCTGCTGTTATGATCGGCAACCCCGTCACCGAAGAACGCGCCTGCCAATGACTGCATTTTCTTTGAACGACGTTCCTTTTCATGTCCTAAAGATACGAATATGAAAGACCCTTAGACGTCATACGTCTTGTGAATATCTGGTGCCATCACCGTCAGTACGCATGTACTCGTGTTCTTTTATTAATTTGTTTTTTGCCCTATTTAATTAAAACCTATCGCGTGTTCAATATATTTTCGTATACACACACGCTAGTTCTCCTCTTGGACTCTCTGCCCTTGAGTCCAGTTTATGTACAGAGTGAATGAATTTAGTGAGGTCGGCAATTTGTTTTAGCCATATTGTGACTTGACAAAGTAATGCATTTACATTGACTAAAACCCCTCAAAGGAGTGTGCAATAACTAGTAACATCACAGAATTGTATTTAAAACTAGTTTGAAAAGGATATTAAGATCAGACTATTAAACAAGACAAGACATAAAACTCTGGCAACAGAACGCTAGCAACCAAAATTAGGCCAGCAGGGAAGTTGGGGACCTGCATGGCACCCATCAGGATTTACACCATCCCTCAGGGGGGCACGAGTGGCCCAGTCGTCAAAGGCGCCGCGATTCGCTGTGCAGAGTTGCGTCCCTTGGGCACACCAGAAACCAATGATTGTGGGTTCGAATCCCGGTTCGCCCTGATTATTACCGAAGTGGTAAACGTCTGAGACCTACATCACTTCGGGCTTTTCTCATACATTAAGCTGACACGCCGCGATATAACTGGAATGCTGTAAAAAGCGACGATAAACCCAACTCAATCTCTCTCTCTCTCTCTCTCTCTCTCTCTCTCTCACACACACTCACACACACACACGCATCCTCTAGCTGCCTGCTGGCGATTGGTTGCAAGCTGAGCCGAAGATTAAATTAACAAAATACGTGACGATTATCACAATGGTACATATACAAATTCTTTGAAATGACATCACAATACCCTCTCATGGGCTATACACTGAGGTCTCACTAATTATTCCATCTACCTCATGTTTACATTCTATATTTTTTATATAACAAGTCATCAAAAACTGAATATCCTAATCATGAGTGAGTGAGTTGTGTTTAACGCCGCTTTTAACGGTATTCTAGTTATATCACGGCGTGTCAGCTTAATGTGGGAGGAAAGCCCGAAGTGATGCAGGTCCCAGTCGTTTACTACTTCAGTGAAACCAACAAGCATATGTATAGTGCTGACAAATCTAGAAACATAATCGGGGTGAACCGGGATTCGGACCCCACAATCACAAGGAGACAAATGAATGGGAATTGATCATGCTCGTAACGCAGACTGGAAGCATTGTAAAATTTGTTTGGATGAATGAGTGTGTAGGTGGAAACGTGATGCTGATCTAACACTGTGCAGAGTTGCGTCTCATTGCTGTGTCCAAACGGAGAGAGGGAGGTCGGTGGTACGATCCCCGGCCGCGTCATTCCAAAATACTCGCCTTCAACGACAAGCATGGGTTGTATTCTACCCCGGATCTTCACGATACACATGGGAGTCCAATTATCCACATGATGAAAACCAATTATGATGATGAGCTGAACCTTTGATTCTTCCTTTTACATTCTCTGTAGATAACAAAGAAGGAAAGTACGTGTGGCCTGAGGCCAGATGTCCCACGGACCGTAATCGCATCGCTCCCCACCGGAAACAGACAGTATTAATTTAGAAATGGTCTGAAGATCTATCGCATTCTCAAAATGTGTTCCCTTTGCCCATGACATTAATGCATTTTTGATTGTAGGCCAAAATCTCCCTACATTCAAGTAATTTTTCTCTATACTCATGCAACAGCTTTCTGCTTCATGTATCTGTCAATTACAAACATGAAGGATCTGAGAGAACAAGCCTTGATTCCATATATCTTCCTCACTGCCAGAAAGAATTGACAAAGCAAAATGTTCATTCAATTGATCTTCAGAATGTCTTGTGACATTCTCAAACAGCACGGACTCGGTGAAAACTATAAACGTCAACAGAGGTACTTGTCTTCTGGAGCTGTTTCTCCAGAGATCCATCAACATGAGGGAATCACATAGTAGCAGTTCAGTCCGGTGTACCAATGAGAATGAAGGAGAACTCTTGAAATAAATGCTTTGAGTCTATTGAAATATTTTCTGTGATTATTTCTTCCATTGTTTCTTGTTATCCTTTCAAACAGAAGACATTAGTATAGGCAAATAAGAACTTTCTTTCAGTACAAAGTTAATGGATAATATTTCAAAATAGCACATAGTAATTAGCACCAATAAAAAAGCAAAGACATTTGCATGTATGATTAGAAGGAGGTGAAATATGAAATTAAGATAATTACAAAATATGTCCTCTTCTTGGTTCGAAACAAACCATTGTAATTATGGCTTTGTATTCCCAATATTCCCTTTTCATGGACAAGTGTTATATCTCAGAACAGAAAAACACCACATTCGTCAAGTTACTGGAATTTAAAAGGTATATTCTGTGTAGGATCATACGAAGAACCAACTAAAAACTGATGTAAATTGATAACAGTGTCTGTTCAATCAGTGCAGATGAATTTGAAAATGTTGCCAATGTCTTTCTTGAATGTAAACAAGTTGACTGTTAACTGGTCTGAACGTGAACAAAAGTTATACTTACAGACTACTACAGGTTCAAGACAAAACATTCTAAACTAATGAACCATATTCCTGTTAGTAAGTCAAAGCCATATTTTAGTTTCAAGCATCAAATAGGAAAAAAATACCTCTTTTCTTTGACAAAATGAATAATTAAAAATTAAAACGTTTATATTGGAAAGAAAATAGTGTATTGTTAATTCCAAGAAAATACTCATTAATTTTCAGTTGACAAGCGAGAAAAGTAGATCCGGTTCATCAGCCTTGAACTTTTTCAGATTGCGATGTGGTATCACTCTCTTCAGAGTATCAGTATCACGTCACCGGCAGAGACTATTGATTCGGCCATTCCACTGTCAAATTTATGTTACTGAGCTCAGTGTTGGTGCTCTAAGTAATGGTTTGCATAAAGCTGCCACTAACTAGAGCAACACCATGCAAACAGTAATCACGCGGTCCTCAAACATCGCCATGGCCACTGCACCCAATAAAATGAACAAATGAATGAAGCAACCAGAAATCAATTGCAAATTGAGGTTTGAAAGTGACATCTTCTTACAGTCTTGCCAACAAATGAATGTGGATACGAATTGGAACGCTGTCCACGTTGCAGATTGTTGGTCGGGTATTAGGGGATCCCAGAAAGTAAACCAACACTGCTTACATGGAAGTCTGCTGATCCGAACTTTGAAGAGAAGCTCAAGTCGGATTATCATGATACCCAAGAGACAGTTTTCAGTTCCGCCCAGCCGACAAGGTCAGCCAGACATAATGTTTCCTGGATTGTTCCTGTTGTCAAAAACATATCACTATGTTCAGTAAAAGAAGTGGTCAAGAAGTAATGGACGTACAAATGCAGTGCAGAGTCAACAGTCCCGCTCTGGCAACTGCACATACACGCACACGCATTACCTGCGCATCATCTATCACTACAACCACTAAAAGAGATGCAACACCTATTTGTTAAATCCCTCCTTCTCGGCATTCGACAAAGGGCACCTTTCTCATCGATCATCGTGCTCGAGACACCCAGCACTCTCTGTTACAGCAAAATAGCTGGGATGTCAGTACTACCTGGCAGAAAGGAACAGCTTACACAATGAATACTGATTGCTTGTCTGTTTTTGTGTTTGAACTTTCATTAGTTTACTGGCTTGTCTCACTCATTAATCAAAGACGAGAAACCCTTATTGTTTTAATCGTGCATTGATCAACGACCGTCAACAGAGGGTTCCTCCACAACACCTAATGTATGTTAAGACGATGAAAGGTGAAGGTTTAATTGGGTTTATAATGCACTTATAATTATATTGCGACGTGCGTGTCGTGTGTGTGTATGGCTGCATGTACTAGTTTGGACTAATGTCGATTTTATGGTGCCAGCTCTCTGAGATATATACTGACTCCGAACCTTCCAGTCCTTGTTTTAGCCCATTAATGCCGAGCGCCAGGCAGGGTACCATCTTTCAACGTCTTTTGGTATGACGCGGCCGGGAATAGAACCCCGGGCCTTCCGTTCTCCGGGCAGACGCTCAACCACTTGACCACGAAGGTGGTCGTGCACAGACGGAAGGGCTTGCTACCAAGTACCAGGAATACCGGTAATCTGAGGTAAAGAACAAAGTGGGCGCGCTGCTCCCTGCCTCTTGTGCTACTCGACAGGGTAGAAGAAGTGGTTGGAGACGATTGCCATATTCACGCAGGACTTAAGATGACCTACGTATACACAGAAATGTGTCCGAACATCTCGACCTGGACAAAACCCACTGAGCATTGATATGAACATTTACACTAATTATTGATAAATAGTATACATTCACTAATCATGTTTAACGATGTGTTACTTAACTGTCCTCTTATTACATTTTCCATTCTTAATTTATACAGCTGTCCATGGTTGTGTCTTATCGCTGTTTCGCACACATTTATCCTCAATTATCTGCGAACAGGAAATGTTATCGGTATTGAATAGATAAATACATTCATTAAAATTGTGAAATTCGTTTGATGGTGCATAATTGTTTGCATTCGTCTACAGTGGAGCATTTGGTAAAGGCGTTTGAGTCATGACTGACTTCTGAACAAAGGAAGGAGTTAACTTCAATTTTTTCATAGTTAGATCTTTGGATACGGATTCAGAGTGAACAAATCCACAAGGCTGTATGACTAAGAGAAATGACTACAACGTTCCAATTCCACCTTTCCCTTTATGTCGAGCAATATTCCAGCAGCTCCAACCTTTGAGGTAAAATCGAGCACGCTCTTTCTACGAATATTTATAAAAGCTTCATACAACTCTTGCTCAGTAGTTGTTTGATCAGGGTTACAACATTCAAGGCTTTAGTGAAGCGTTTTACGAATGTAAGGTGAAGGACATTTCCAAAATGATGTCTGATGCAGTTTCCTTTTTGACTTGTACAGCAATTTCCCATGTTCAGGTGAACAATTAACTTGCCCTTGTCACCGGTTGGGCAGGGCAAGTTCACCTTTTCGCAACATCTTATATGAATTACGACGAAATAGTCGTTATAACACATTGATTTACAAGAAAGTTGTGCTGTTAAATTGGACAGAATAGGCCTTCATTGGATGTGCAACTGTCAAAGGTTTTTTAGATGTTGTTTGTTTCGTTTTTGAACCTTTTACTTGTTGTAATGATACAGAAAAACAACGCATAATAACCCCAGTTTTGAAGCAAGGGTTAGAAAAACATGTAAAATGGCTTCAGTTACCATTTAAGAATCAATGATGACAAAATCACAGCAAACAGCCTCTATTTCCTTTTGGTTTGAATACAACATCTGATAAAACTAACATCTTATTATTAATCCAGCATAACGTACCATCAGAATGGCATTGACATTTGCCACCCTGAGTATACATTTAATATGAAAGGCGTGAGTGAGTGAGTAAGTGAGTGAGTGAGTGAGTGAGTGAGTGAGTGGGTTTGGTTTAACGCCGCTTTAAACAGGATTATTGTTATTTCACGGAAGTAAGGTTCAAGTGAAAGGAAAGTGATGCTGGACTTTGACGTGAAACTAACGAGCATTCCGTTTATCTGCGAAGCCCAGCTACATTTTGGGGGAATAATCTACAATACACTTCCCTCTCAAAACTAACTCCGTCCAATAAATGATGTCATCAAGTTGCGAACGCATATTTTAATCTCCAGAAATGACGTCTTGACAGAACAATGTTTCATCGTAAAATAAACCACGCTTCGTTCTTCATTGTTCTTTGTGATTTATCGCATAGCTATATTACATATGAAAATAAAATGTCTTGTTAAGGAACATCTTCTCTGTTTCGTGTAAAACCAGTTGCTCGCAACACCCATTAAATTGGAAGTGTCAAAGAATATCAAAGAGTTACCTTTCCCGAGAAAATATAAGACAAAACCACGTAATTATGTGTATCCCCTTCCAGTAGCCATGGCAACCAACGAAATAGTTGTGTTCACATTCGAGTAGGCTGACAGACCAAAGTCTTTCTTTAGTAGTTTCATATTCCTCTCATTATATATAGGAGACCATTTTAAACACCTCCAGCAACTGGTGAACACACTGTGGTGTTACTGGATGTTGTAGTCCATCGATTACTGATTGTCTTGTTTGTTTCCAGACCACTGTTGCATGGCAGGTGTACTGCTGTGGGCGTCAGGCAACAAACGCTGACCTTTTATGCAAATTGTGTGAATGGCAGGTGCTATCGGGAGGGCAGGAGATTATTACCCTTTACGCAAACACCAGGTGTCGTCACTGACTTTCAGTGGCACATTCATATAATTGTTACAGCTATTTCCCCCTTTACAAAATGGAATCTGTTGCGGCGGATAATCGAGACTGTTGAAATCATACATGCATCCCGCTGAGTCACGCTAAGTATAACCCATACAAACTTTTCGATGTCTCTTTGCTCGCTCTAAAATGTATACAGATGGACCTGATGAGGTAAGATTGGAGTGATTACGGTAATGGGGAAAATCTACTACCACGGCAGATGACGGTTTTGGTGGAACGTCTACTACGTCAGATGACGGTTTTGGAGGAACCTCTACCACGTCAGATGACGGTTTTGGAGGAACCTCTACCACGTCAGATGGCGGTTTTGGAGGAACCTCTACCACGTCAGATGACAGTTTAATGGAAAAACCTCTACCACGTCAGATGACGGTTTTGGAGGAACCTCTACCACGTCAGATGACAGTTTAATGGAGAACTTCTACGACAACCGCAGATGTTGTTTCAGGGTTACATTCTACCATGTAAGATTTCGATTTAATGGGAACTTCCACCACGTCAGATGGCAGTTAAAGTAGAACGTATACTACAACCTCAGACATCCTACCATGTAAGAAACTTCCACCACGTCAGGAGAACTTCTACGACAAAGTCTGATGATGTTTTAGAGCGGACTTCCACTACGTCAGATGGTGGTTTAAGAATAACTTCTACCACAACCACAGATGTTGTTTAAGGGGGAATTTCTACCACGTCAGATAACGATTTAAGGAGAACCTTTCTACGACAGATGACGGTATTGGTAGACTTCTCCCGCAGCAAATATCGGTCTCCGTCAGATGACGGTTCAAGGGGAACTTCTAAAGCGTCATATATCTTTTGAGGGAGAACTTCTTCCACGTCAGATGTCGATTTAGGGGGAACGCCTATTTTGTCACATGACATTTTAAAGAGAACTTCTACGACAACGTCAGATGTTGTTTTAGGGGGAGGTTCTTCCACGTCAGATGACGGTTTTGAGGAAGTCCTACAACGTCAGATATCGGCCTACGTCAGATGACGGTTCAGGGGGAACTTCTACTGCGTCAGATGACGGTTCAGGGACCTAACAACATGGGAAACTCCCGCTACGCCATATGTTGGTGTTTTCTCAATTTAACAGAAAGAAGAAGTGTTCTGTTAACATACACAAGTTTCAGTTTGGATGTAGACCAATCAGATATGGGGCAGACCTTGATCTGGCAATACTAATACCATTATTTTAAGGAAGGCGCCCCGCAGACACATTAATCAAGTGATGGGTAATAAAAGACACTTGAATATCCCAGAAACAGCTCGAGCTGCCGAAACCGAAACCAGTTATTGGAAGCTTTTTATTATATCAATAAGACAGATTGATTCACTACACGTGTTGCACTGTGATGTAATTCCTTTCCGCTGAATGAAAAACAAATATGATGCCGACATTCGGCTCTTACTGAAAGCCTACTCGGACATCAACAGGGCAATTGGGGACAGGAGCATATGGAGGTTCATTTCTTTTATACCAGTTCCGAGGTAAAGACCAGATAGATCAGGACACCATTGAATCACATCGATGTGATGTTGATAAACAGGTCTGTCATACTGTCAATTAAACACGTTAATGTGGGTTCGTGACGCAAACTAATTGGTTGAAAGCATGTCTTTTGCACTAATTAAACGGTATGTGAGATTTTTAGCCATATTCCATGTCTTCCAACTTAATCGCAGAAAGGGGCCCAGTCGTCTGAGGCGCTGCAATACGCTGCGCAGAGTTGCCTATGATTGTGGGTTCGAATCCCGATTCCTCGATTATGTTTCTAGGTTTGTCCGCACAATATCAAAGCTCGTGGGTTTCAACTAAGTGATACACGTCTACGACCTGCATTAGTTCGGGCTTTCCTCCCACATCAATCTGACAAGCCGTGATATAACTGATTCTAATCAAGCACACGTAATGAAACGTCCTTGTGAGCAACGTCATGAAACCTTTTGGGAGCAACGCCACGGCATGTTCTAGTGAGCAACACCATGATAATTATGTTCTGGTGAGTAACGCCATGATATGTTCCTGCGAGCAACGCCATGATATGTTCTCGTCAGCAACGCCATGATATGTTCTAGTGAGTAACACCATGATATGTTCTCGTCAGTAACGCCATGATATGTTCTCGTGAGCAACACCATGATATGTTCTCGGGAGCAACACCAGGATGTGTTCTCGGGAGCAACACCATGATATGTTCTAATCAGCAACACCATGATATGTTCTAGTCAGCAACACCATGATATGTTCTTGTCAGCAACACCATGATATCTTCTCGTCAGCAACACCATGATATCTTCTCGTCAGCAACGCCATGATATGTTCTCGGGAGCAACACCATGATATGTTCTAGTCAGCAACGCCATAATATGTTCTAATCAGCAACGCCATAATATGTTCTAGTCAGCAACGCCATCATATGTTCTCGGTACCAACACCATAATATGTTCTCGGGAGCAACACCATGATATGTTCTAGTCAGCAACACCATGATATGTTCTCGGGAGCAACACCATGATATGTTCTAGTCAGCAACACCAGGATATGTTCTCGGGAGAAACACCATGATATGTTCTCGGGAGAAACACCATGATATGTTCTGGTGAGCAACGCCATGATATGTTCTAGTGAGGAACACCAGGATATGTTCTGGTGAGTAATGCTACAGCATGTTCTCGTGACCAACACCATGAAATGTACTCAGGAGAAACACCAGGATATGTTCTAGTGAGCAACGTCATGATATGTTCTAGTCAGCAACGCCATGATATGTCCTAGTGAGCAACGCCATGATATGTTCTGGTGAGCAACGTCATGATATGTTCTGGTGAGCAACGTCATGATATGTTCTAGTGAGCAACACCATGATATGTTCTAGTCAGCAACACCATAATATGTTCTCGGGAGCAACACCATGATATGTTCTAGTCAGCAACACCAGGATATGTTCTCGGGAGAAACACCATGATATGTTCTGGTGAGCAACGCCATGATATGTTCTAGTGAGGAACACCAGGATATGTTCTGGTGAGTAATGCTACAGCATGTTCTCGTGACCAACACCATGAAATGTACTCAGGAGAAACACCAGGATATGTTCTAGTGAGCAACGCAATGATATCTTCTAGTGAACAAGACCATGATATGTTCTCGGGAGCCACACCATGATATGTTCTCGTGAGCAACACCATGAAATGTTCTCGGGAGAAACACCATGATTATGTTCTCGTCAGCAACATCATGATATGTTCTAGTGAGCAGCTCGCGAGGAACACCAGGATATGTTCTTGTGAGCAACACATGTTCTTGTGAGCAACATATGTTCTTGTGAGCATTTTCTTGTGAGCAACACCATGATATGTTCTAGTGAGCAGCCCCACGATATGTTCTAGTGAGCAACGCCATGATATGTTCTATTTAGCAACACCATGAAATGTTCTCGGGACAAAGGCCTTGATATGTTGTAGTGAGCAACACCATGATATGTTCTAGTGAGCAACACCATGATATGTTCTATTTAGCAACACCATGAAATGTTCTCGGGAGCAACACCATGATATGTTCTATTTAGCATCACCATGATGTGTCCTCGGGACCAACACCATGATGTGTTTTAGTGAGCGACACAATGATATGTTCTAGTCAGCAACGCCATGATATGTTCTCGGGAGCAACACCAGGATATGTTCTCGCGAGAAACACCAGGATATCTTCTAGTGAGCAACGCCATGATATGTTCTAGTGAGGAACACCATGATATGTTTTGGTGAGTAATGCTACGGCATGTTCTTGTGAGCAACACCATGATATGTTCTCGTGAGCAACACCATGAAATGTTCTCGGGAGAAACACCATGATATGTTCTAGTAAGCAACGCCATGATATGTTCTAGTGAGCAACGCCATGATATATTCTAGTGAGGAACACAAGGATATGTTCTGGTGAGTAATTCTACGGCATGTTCTTGTGAGCAACACCATGATATGTTCTCGGGAGCAACGCCATGATATGTTCTGGTGAGCAACTTCATGATATGTTCTGGTGTGCAACGTCATGATATGTTGTAGTGAGCAACGTCATGATATGTTCTGGTGAGCAACGTCATGATATGTTCTAGTGAGGAACACCATGATATGTTCTAGTGAGCAACGTCATGATATGTTCTAGTGAGCAACGTCATGATATGTTCTAGTCAGCAACGCCATGATATGTTCTAGTGAGCAACGTCATGATATGTTCTAGTCAGCAACGCCATGATATGTCCTAGTGAGCAACGCCATGATATGTTCTGGTGAGCAACGTCATGATATGTTCTGGTGAGCAACGTCATGATATGTTCTAGTGAGCAACGTCATGATATGTTCTGGTGAGCAACGTCATGATATGTTCTGGTGAGCAACGCCATGATATGTTCTAGTGAGCAACGCCATAATATGTTCTAGTGAGCAACGCCATGATATGTTCTGGTGAGCAGCGCCATGATATGTCCTAGTGAGCAACGCCATGATATGTCCTAGTGAGCAACGCCATGATATGTTCTAGTGATGAACACCATGATATGTTCTAGTGAGCAACGCCATGACATTTTCTTGTCAGCAACACCATGATATGTTCTGGTAAGCAACGCCATGATATGTTCTAGTGAGCAACACCATGATATGTTCTAGTGAGGAACACCATGATATGTTCTAGTGAGCAACGTCATGATATGTTCTAGTGAGCAACGTCATGATATGTTCTAGTCAGCAACGCCATGATATGTTCTAGTGAGCAACGTCATGATATGTTCTAGTCAGCAACGCCATGATATGTCCTAGTGAGCAACGCCATGATATGTTCTGGTGAGCAACGCCATGATATGTCCTAGTGAGCAACGCCATGATATGTTCTAGTGATGAACACCATGATATGTTCTAGTGAGCAACGCCATGACATTTTCTTGTCAGCAACACCATGATATGTTCTGGTAAGCAACGCCATGATATGTTCTAGTGAGCAACACCATGATATGTTCTAGTGAGCAACACCATGATATGTTCTAGTGAGCAACGTCATGATATGTTCTAGTGAGCAACGTCATGATATGTTCTAGTCAGCAACGCCATGATATGTTCTAGTGAGCAACGTCATGATATGTTCTAGTCAGCAACGCCATGATATGTCCTAGTGAGCAACGCCATGATATGTTCTGGTGAGCAACGTCATGATATGTTCTGGTGAGCAACGTCATGATATGTTCTAGTGAGCAACGTCATGATATGTTCTGGTGAGCAACACCATGATATGTTCTGGTGAGCAGCGCCTTGATATGTTCTGGTGAGCAACGTCATGATATGTTCTGGTGAGCAACGCCATGATATGTTCTAGTGAGCAACGCCATAATATGTTCTAGTGAGCAACGCCATGATATGTTCTGGTGAGCAACACCATGATATGTTCTGGTGAGCAGCGCCATGATATGTCCTAGTGAGCAACGCCATGATATGTTCTAGTTATGAACACCATGATATGTTCTAGTGAGCAACGCCATGACATGTTCTTGTCAGCAACACCATGATATGTTCTGGTAAGCAACGCCATGATATGTTCTAGTGAGCAACACCATGATATGTTCTAGTGAGCAACGCCATGACATTTTCTTGTCAGCAACACCATGATATGTTCTGGTAAGCAACGCCATGATATGTTCTAGTGAGCAACACCATGATATGTTCTAGTGAGCAACACCATGATATGTTCTAGTGAGCAACACCATGATATGTTCTAGTGAGCAACACCATGATATGTTCTAGTGAGTAATGCCACGGCATGTTCTTATGAGCAACACCATGATATGTTCTAGAGAGCAACACCATGATATGTTCTAGTGAGTTATGCCACGGCATGTTCTTATGAGCAACACCAGGATATTATTTGGTGAGTAATGACATGGCATGTTCTAGTGAGCAACGCCATGATATGTTCTGGCGAGTAACGCCATGATATGTTCTGGCGAGTAACGCCATGAAACCTTTTGGGAGCAACGCCATGGACAAATGTCTGACCTGTCTGAACCGTTTACTCAGATTTGTGACTGCATCTGTATCATACATAGAATACTGTATAATGTTTAATATCTATACAATTGCTTTCGGCACAATTGTAAAGCAGTGTGGTCAGCTTGGTGCCATGGCTCTGCACTGCGTTGCATTCAGTTATGTATGTAAATGTTTTGCCATCCCTTTTTCCATTTGGTAAGGTTCTTTTTTGGCCGTCCGTACGTCTTGACATCACCACGCGGCATTAATTACATGTACCTTAAAGTATCAGTTGATTGTATGTCATACGTGTGCACGTAAGTGGACAGCAAGTCCGATCTAAGTTGGATTACACTTTGGCTGTTAAAAGGAGTTTTATCAAAGGGAGACTGCTTTCATTTATTTGATAGAAGAGAAAAGGATCTATGTCGGCAGAAAAAACCCGACGATTAATTCTAAAACGTTCCCGTGCCGTCTGCTGGAGACTTGGTCGCCGCTATTACACAGGTATCACAGAAATGGCTTGCGCCATTTTTACATAAAGTGTTGTTTTTACATAAAGTGTTAATAAGAGGAAGATCAATGCACCGATGAGTATAGACTTCGCATTTCACTTCATTTAAAACATCCTCAAACAGCAGACCAGTCTCTGATTTAAAGTAACAAAATCAAGCATCCTTTATAAAAAAGTAGATATTCATCACATAGACCGTTTTATGAAATGCCAAGAAATTGCCAAGAGACTGTACTTGTGATTACTATATAACCTCGATAGAGCTGAAGATGTATATATATTTTATTCTATTCCCAGTTGTCCCTCCAAACATAAATAAATTTCAGTCTTCGTTACAAAGCTCCAATACTATCTTTTTAGAAACATGCCCATGTTTTGTATCATGCAAAATAACTGTACAGACGAAACTATAACTAACATAAGTCAGAATGGTGTAGATACACTGAAGTACGGAAATAAAACAATAGATTCAAGTTAGGATGGCTACATGACAAATGTCTGACCGAGATTACATTTACAGAGAGTACATTCCGTAATTCTTTATGGTGCCCCAGTAAGTACACATCAAACCTGGTCTAAACGAGTATAGGATTTGTTTGCTGATGGCTTACAACAATAATAATGATTAAAGCTGCAAGCAGGAATGGCGGGCTCCAAGTAACACTCCGCACAAACGTCCATATTCGAATCCTTAAAGGGTGTCCTTGTACCAAATCCGTCAAATGTAGACACCACTTGCTCCATCTTAGTGTACAACAAAATTCGTTTTACTGCCTGTTTTGGTATTTTGTCATTTGCGGTTTTGGAAAGCACGTTCCTATTTTAAACCTGAAAGCACAACGGTTGTAGCTTGTTCTGTACTTAATTATACATATACAAGAATACTAAAAGAGCTCCCGGGTGTTACCAATGTTATGAAACGAGTGAAAAGTTCCTGACGAGGGAACACGAGACATCAGAACTATTCACTCGTTTTATAAAATTGGTATAACACGGGAACGAGTTAGTCTTCAGGTAACAATGCAACACGATGTCTCGTCATTTCCTATGCATTGTAGACATCTTGCTGATGCTGAAAACGCCCTTACTCTTTTTAGCACAGCGAGTGACATGCTTCTCGAGAAGGCTTAAGGTAATCAACACAGAGCTGTGCAATGACTAGTTCAGTTCACACTGAGGCTACACTTCCTTTATCATGTGGAATTAAACACAGACAGCACAATCATGTTTGTTTGTTGTTCAACGCCGCACCCAGCAATAATCCCGCTACATGACGGCGATATGAAAATAACCGAGTCTGAATAAGATAATCCAGTGATTGATATCATGAGCATCGATCCATGCAATAAGGGTGACGATGACATGCATCAACCAAGTCAGCGAGTCTGACCACCCGATCCCGTTAGTCGCCTCTTACAACAGGCACGGGTTGCTGACGACCAATTCTAACCCGGATCTCCACGGGACCTTTGGACAAGTGGAACTATATCTACAGAATCCGTTATACACAGGTCCAAAAGTAACAGCGATGCTTTTGACATTTTGAATTACATCTACTGAATTTGTAATACATAGCTCCAGAAGGAACAGTCATGTTTTGGACATGTAAAGTGCAATGTAGACATGACCAGCTCTGTATTAGGAACTTGCAACCCGAATAATCTATTAAGATAGATAATTCAGACTTCACAATATCCATATACATGTACGTAGATCTACAATGGTATCAGGTGTTGTTGTTTGTTTGTTGCTGTTAGTGTATAGAAAAGCTTACAATTGAGTTCGGCTGAATACAACCATAATTATCGACAAAATAGTCAGTTATCATACATGTGCAGATTACATGGTGCCAGATGTCACACTTATATACAATTGTAACATTTATGGGAATCTGACTGAAAACGTTAAATAGGATTATGAGTGTTTACTGTCATATGGTTGGTTGAAAACTTGTTAGAAAGGATTCGAAGCCCGGAAGTACCTGAGATTATTCACTGCGTGTGACTTATTTTTATATTTATCTATTCCCCAAATTTGAAAAGCCGTGCACTTCGGCATGGCAAAATGGATACCCCGATAATTAAACATTAATTTGGACCAATAATACTTTGTCAAGACATTTTCGATAATGTTGGTTTTTCGACATTCTGCTTACTAGACGAGTTCAGTTATCGCGGAAGTATCTGAAGTCGCAACTTTACGCCATCGCATTCCAGGGTGATGTAACAACATTTTATAGTGACGTCATGTCTGCCACACAACCTCGTGAGTTTACAAAGGGAATAGTACCACGGAAAAATACACCTTTTGTGTTTTTAAAATGTCTTCAAACATATGGTTTCAGATTAGCGGTTTTTTTTGGTGCATTTTTAACATTTGAAAACTGCCAATCTCATTAAAATCAGATCATAGTTCTCACTACCGCTAAACAAAGATCTGAGGACATCTCATTATGGGTCACATCAGAAGGACCTTTCATCCGACCAATCAGAGCGTCGCTTACCAGATCATGAAAGTGAATTCTAATCATGCAACCTCGAAAACTTTAAAACGGGGTATTCCGAACGATAGTTACGGGCTTAAAGACTGAATCTATACAATTTAGACCATATATTAGCCATTCGAGAATGTTCCTTTGTTCAGGTGTCACATTTGTAAGCGAGAATTTGTCAAAATTTGTTTCGAAGCGTAGTCGCCAATTTGAATTTAGTACCGTAAAGCATGAGAAAGCTGCCTTCTGATTGGCTAATGTCCACTTCTTGTCAGTAATTCCATTGGTCAGTCAGAGTTCGTGCAAGGTCGGTCTGACGTGACCCGTAATGGGATGTCCTCAGATCTTTGTTTAGCGGCAGCGAGAACTAAGATCTGATTTTAATGAGAATGGAAAACCGCTGCTAACACAGTCAAATCTAAATGAAGTTTCCAGGGATCGAACGCT
Source organism: Haliotis cracherodii (assembly GCF_022045235.1). Classification (NCBI taxonomy): domain Eukaryota; kingdom Metazoa; phylum Mollusca; class Gastropoda; order Lepetellida; family Haliotidae; genus Haliotis; species Haliotis cracherodii. Next base: position 5,777,624 of record NW_027266279.1, on the reverse strand, counting down.
CAATAAAGCCCATAAATCTGAAAACACATACTGTATATCTCCCTGTTAAAGGTTTTTGTCAGTCAACCGCTGTTAACACAGCGTAAATCGCTGTTATTTTTGGGTTACAATTTACCAACATAATGACATTTGACAGTCACCGCCGACAGTCCTCAACTAGCCAGGTACTCCCTCAGTGCACGTTGAGGTTGTCAATCAGCTGCTGGAGCCTCAGATATAATGAACCACAGTGATTCCTTTATCTTGGGGGTATCCTTGCTGAGACGATTTGGTGCTCTGATATAGTCCTGTTTATAGCAAACCTATGGCAAAAGTAGGCCATTTCCGACATTCAAATCATATTATCAGGTAAATAGATTTTGTCATTATCTGGTATTTTCGGAGGCATTATGACACATATATTTTGAAATGGAACACCATATCAGGCATTGTATCCGTGGAAAGCCATGTTGATGCTTATGTTATTATATTAGTGTCATGCTGTTATGTGATCAGTAAGGTTCTTATCGGGATATGACTGAAAATAGAACTCGAAAGTTACCACTAGGGCCAGAGATGACGGCAAGTTATTAATCCTGTTCAACCCTTTTAATAATGTTTGTATTACTCTCAGTGCATATACGATCATATCATTGTTGCAGAATCGAGGTAAGAAGTAAGTATGGCCTTGTTCGTGATCACATCAAAACCTTCGTGTAAGAGTGATCTCAAGATCCCTAAAGCAAATGTTAAATTTGAGACGCTGCTAGACGTTTAAGCTGGTTTCAGTTGTGGCAATCTCCAAAATATGAAGTTAATAGAGGAAAAGAAATGAAAAAAGCGACAAAAACATTTCCATAATCATAAGAAATCTACATTGGACTTTTCGAACTTTGTCATACACATGTCTTTACGAATCACTATCAAATCGGGATAACACCAGGCGTCACCCGTCAAAAATACATGCAAGGACAAGATAATTTTTCACCTGAAAAACCCCGTGAAAATGTGATATAAGTCAAATAGGAAATTACATTGGAAATAATTTTGGTCTCTTGTGCCTCAAAAAAAGGAAATGTTCTCCACATGAGGTTCAATAATTGTGACCTTAATAAGTGATAAAGCGACCTCAATTTCACCCGCACGTCTGCAATAATGAGTTTACCTCATTCAGCTCTTAACAATCTGAAAAACAATTAATATATTTTGAAATACGCCAAATTCCCCAAGAAATACAATGCAAAACTCAACAATAGAGGCAATGCATGCATATTTCTGTCTCAAATATCAGAGAATAGTCTACATTCCGGTTCACGAGATCTCCCACAATTCTAACTGTTATCCGGTTGGTGACCTCGCTACCAGTCTGCACATCTCATGACTCCCATTCTTTGTCAGTAACCATCTGGGTATCAGGGTATATAGACTTTTTATACTGATCGAGATCTCACCATGATACACGGAACATACAAATCACTGGATTATGCGTTTGAGAGCAGCCATTTTGTCCTTCAGTGTACCCTTTGTCACATGATCATCAAACGGAGCGGAAAAAATAATATTACTTTCCAATTATTGAGTGTGCACTGCATAACTAATCTAGAAATACTCTGGTACCTAATTTCACAGCGGCCAAATATACTCAAATGTTTGACATGCAAAGCTGTGGAAGATATCAGTGGTGCACTGTCATCCGGGTCACACCACATGATTCCCATTTCGTAGGCCGCACCAGGATATACATATATATCTCCAAACATTATCAGGGGCGGTCGGTTAGCCTAGTGGTTAAAGCGTTCGCTCGTCACGCCGAAGACCCGGGTTCGATTCCCGACATGGGTACAATGTGTGAAGCCCATTTCTGGTGTCCCCCGCCGTGATATTGCTGGAATATTGCTAAAAGTGGCGTAAAACCATACTCACTCACTCAAACATTATCAGAAATTCTACATCATTATAACGATTGTCGCACAGCGTTCAACCCCTGGGGATTCCGGGTCATGATCGGCCCCGGCAACGTTTGCTTGTCGTGTGAGGTGACTAAATGGATGGGGTGGTCAGGTTCGGCGTCTTGGTTGATGATGTGACATCGAACCCGATGTTGCTCGTAATATCTCTGGTTTGTCTGATCCAGAATAGATTACTTAGTTCCCGCCGTTAAATATCTGAAATATTATTCAGTGTGGCGATAACAAAAACGCAAGCCCAAACGAATCATCTTCCAACTCGAAATCAAATAATATAAATGATAAACAGTGAAAATGATTAAGATGAAGAGTTACTTTGCTCAGTAGCTGAGTTGAACTTGTTATAAATATACTGCCGGGCAAATGTCTACATCCCTTTTTGATGGTGAAAAATGAAACAAACAAATAATGGTCATTTAATGGTTATGTAATTGATGCGGGTGTTACCCCTGTGTTTGGGATCTTATGCGTGCAGTGTTTAAGCGACTGTTTTCAAACTTGTGATTTGATAACGTTTGTAATTCTTTTTGTCGAATCCAATTTTCAAGTGCATACGTACTTACTTTTGCCCGATATTTCAGATAGAAAATATTCACAAGTCGGTAATGTTTGCTCCAGGAAAACGAAGTGAGATTAGTTTGAGAACCTGATTCTGTCGTTTCTAATTAATTGTTGTGTTGGTTTCATATTATTGTCATATGATATTTTATTGATTCATTTACAAGTCAGTTTCTTAAGTCCATTGAGCGATTTTGGTGACAGGCGTTCTGGGCATTATTAGTAATGTCTTGTTTACACCACGGCGGATACCGATGCTGTATACCTCAGTTGCACTTTGAGGTCGTCCAATCACAAGCAGGAATTTTAAGTTTGTTTGTTTGTTGTTTAACGCCGCACTCAGCAATATTCAATCTACATGACGGCGGTCTGTAAATAATCGAACCTGGACCAAATAATCCAGTGATTGACATCATGAGCATCGATTGACGCAATTGGGATACGGCGACATGCATCAACCAATTGCAAGTCAGCGAGCCTGATCACCCGATCCCGTAAGTCGGCTCTCATGACAGTCGCCTCATCCGGCAAGCGTGTAGCGTGATGAAACGGGGCGTCATGATGAGACTGTTTTGAATGAAAGTCTGTCTGTTTTGTAAGAGGATGAATGAAAGGGTGAATATGAATGTCATATCTTATTAAACTGTCCCTTATTTGCCAGAGAAATATCTCTGTTACTCAACAAAAGTGATGAAGAATATGATAATTGTGAAATATTTAATGACCTGCAAAAGATAAATTACATTATCCAACTCCGATGTCTGCCTTCTTACTGCCAAAACCTGCCATTTTATTCATTTTAGACTAAAATGGTATATGTACATAGCAGTATCCATGTATAACTTTTAGCATGTCTTACTGTACATTTATATGAAACTGAATATATATATTACGAATATCTTAGTCTATTATGCATTTATATGATAGTCTCTCATAACTAGAAGTAGCTCAGATCGTATTAGCATATTTACTGTATACTCAAATTATTTTTATTTAGGTGAGACTATAGTAAACAATCTGTCTTCCTTTGTCTGTGCACGAGTGTCCCAGGGTAACGTTATATAAACTATTTATAACAATATCCGACCCCTTGTGTATTATAATTAAGTTGTTCGATATAGTTTGCGTATTAATGTTCTATGGTTAATGTCTATTAATTACATACTGTCATACTGATGTCATGATATATTTAGACAGCAAGAAATCGTGGTGAGGTGTCATTGATTTTGTCTTTGGCAGCATATTTTGTTGAACATGACAAAGTGTATTTATTTTATGGTAACAAATTCTTCATCTTCCCCCGGTATATGGTAAACGGTATATCAGAAACGTATAAATAACAATTCTTCATGTACTACGAACTTGGGTAATACTAGATTCTGAATGGTTAATAAGAAGTATCAAAATACAATAATCACACCTGATTGAAAGCTAATATTATATAGAAAAGTATTGAACATGGATGAATGCATCACCTTTGCAGCAAACTTGCTGTTTAGAATGTGGCACTAATACGCTTCCTTACATATGAATACTCATCTTGATGAACCAGGCTGGGTAACAACAAGTACCATCTCTTAACGTCTTTTGGTATGACGGGGCCGGGGATCGATCCCACGACCTTCCGACGCAATATCCACCAGACCACGGAGGCAGTGCACAACAATGAGAGTTCACGAAGAGGGAGATTACTTCAGAAAATAACTGACAACTTTTGTATTCTCGCAATGCCGGTAAGCATTATGTGTGTTCAGATATTCGGATTTCTTAGAGTATTCGATGCTCGGAAATTGTAACATTTGAAACCTCCGGCGAATGGAATTTCCGGTCATAGAATACCCAATACACCACACCCCCCACACCCCCACCCCCACCCTCACCCCCACCCCCACACCCCCCACACCCAATCTGAAACACCTAATTGTTGTGTCCTGTTTGAAAATTGACCGTTTTCTCTCAATGTGTCGCTCAGTTAAAACATGTCCAATAGACGAACCTTTTACACAAAAAAGAAGTTCTAGTAGATCACATCAAGTGTCAAAACGTCACATCTTCGACATGGAATGCTTGTAAGCAGTTGCCAGTGTCACTCTATGACTATCACATCAGAAACCATATGTTCATTATTGGAGAGTGGCTGTGATCTCGAGGAGTGAGATAACATCAACTCTCTCTGTTCAAAACACCTCTGTTAATTGAAGTGAGCTGGAGTAAAAAAAAGACAGAAGACATGTTTCCGGCTTACAAAGTGTAAATAAAAGCACTTGTTTTTTCTTGTTTCCTATCTGAATACTCGCCATGATGTTGTCCTTATCGGCCCGAAAGTACAAGAAAACGGTTTGATTGCACCAACGTCAATTCGATTCACCGACACGACCTCAAACTGCGTATCAAGAAATCCCAGCCAAATATTAAGGGATGGGTTTCTTAATGATGATGATTTGTAGAATTACGGGGATAAATGTGTTTTTAAAGACCATGAGTAATATGTGTTGTTTCTTGTTACATTGTAAATCCACATACCATATATCTTAAACCTAGCACTGTCCTACACTGCAATGGCATTTATGGACGTACTCCCGTCGTTTCACTTATCCCTGTCTCAAAAACAAACCATAATCCTTAATACAATAAAGGAAGGACGTTGATTATATTCACAGAAAGTATTGGAGACACGTGGAATTAATATGTCGGGTGCCACCATTGGGGCAGGACACGCTCAGCTCTTCGCGAACACCTGGTACCATTGCTATTTGATGGCTATTCATAAACGCTCCTGATATAGTCGGATTCGTAAAGGGTTTTGTCGCTGTGCGGCGTCAGGCAATAAATACTAAGTAAACATTTTTATGCAAAGTGTGTGAATTGAGGGTGCTACCGGTAGGGCAGGATATACCCATTCCGCGAGTTTTTGAAACTGTTTTGGGGGCATATTCTCGACTGGTTATTCTCTTGCACTGACAATTTATATTTATATTTATAGTTAAGTCGTGTCTAGTCACTTCACTTTTTATCCACTTACATTACAATATGTCTTCTGATTTCAAGTGTTATACCTGGGACATGATATCCGTGTAATCTAAAGCGCCGAAAATAGCAGTTAAGCGTCATCGTGGATTGGAATAATTATTCTTGACTTGTTATCCCATATCCGTTTCATATATTATACATTCACGAACAGATTTCAATTATCCATTCATTTTATCAATTTTCATCAGTTTTCTCCCTTTTACTCTCTATTGAATCTGTTTCGGTAGTTATCCGACACTGCTTATTTTCTTATTGTTGTTTGGTTTGTTGTTTAACGCCGCACACAGCAATATCACAGCTATATATGACGGCGGTCTGTAAAATAATCGAGTCTGGACCAGACAATCCAGTGATTGACATCATGAGCAACGAACCACGCAATTGAAATCGATGACATGCATCAACCAAGTCAGCGAGCCGGACCACCCGATCTCGTTAGTCGCCTTTTACGACAAGCATAGTCGCTTTTTACGGCAAGCATGGGATGCTGAAGACCTTTTCTGCCCGGAATCTTCACGGGTCTATTTTCTTATGGAATCCAATACGCGTGAATGACACCAAAGTGTCGAAGTCTAGCATCAGGACCTTTCCCTACAGCAGCTAGACCATGACAAAATACTGTTCAAAGTAGCGTCAAACGCTGGAAGAAAAAGAACCATTTCCTAGTTTTGCATGTTCTTTCTAACATTGGAAATATTGCTTTCTATAATTAGTGGAGTTTCTGGTCTTCCACACTTTCAATAGTAAAAGGCATAAAGGACATTACTGTGCACTATACACATTTCCACACTATGTTTCCAGTAAAAAATATCACCTCTCCAAAACTCACCAACAGCTATTCAAACATTTCCACAACTTTCCAGAGATGTCCGGTCCATGTTTGGAAATATCACCTGTTAAAGGTTTGTGGTCTGGTATTCTCGTTTGGGAAATCACCTATTAAAGTTAAAGTTTAATAATGTTGAAGCTATTTCTTCCAGTAATATGGTTTATTTACAACATACACTGACATACAGCATACTGTTTCCTGTCTCCAACGTTCAAGTGCATACCCCTAACTTTTCATTTGATCTGTATTACAAACACTCCCGAAATGGTTCGTCAGTTGGTTTTGCGTCAGTCTGTAGCATCAGTAGACATAGTTAATGTCAACCAGGAGACACTGTTCGGCTCGATAATACTGTGTTGCACTCATTCGTCGCGGAAATTGCCTTCGCTAGAAACCCCTTTTAATACCAAAAAGCTTTGAAGTTTTTGATTTACAAGATACAAGAAAGACCTTGGAACTTACATTAGGATAACTACAGTTCACTCTGTTAACATTTATGTTCTCTACTTCAAAACATACCTTACTTAAAGTCACATTATCTTGCATATGTGAACACTCGTGATTAATCCCATGTGTTGCCTGTAAGCGCTGCTTTGATAGAATATCAAAGTACTTCCGTATATTGATATGCTATTAATGATAACACACTTCCATGAAATTATTACAGAGGCATGCTAGCGTTGAAAATTGAAACTGACAGCCGGAAACAGCCGCTGACAATTACCCGGGTACTTCCGGTTCTTCGAGCGCAAAAATGTTTGAATTGAGATGCTTTCATTTCGGCACTAACACATTTTAATAATACTCGTATTCTCGTTTGAAGGAACTATACTTTTTCAACTTTTGAATAACATCAGCAATATTGAAGATTATTCAATGTAAAAAGAGAATAATTGTAAGAAAGCGACGAGTATTATTGATTGTTTAATGCTAATGGTTGAAGCGAAATAGTTGTTCTGTAACAACTGGAACAATATGCCCTGGTTACACAAAGCTACGGTTGTCTGAAGCCCATGTTAAACTACAGGTCTACTAATCAACTTTGGGCTAAGGTTGCTTTGTGGAACGGGTCCCTGCATAAGAGTCTTACTAAATTGTTGTTTGATCGGGGTTAAAAGGTCAAAAGGTTCATGGTAGACTTGTGGAGGACAAGTTGACTCGCCAGAGGATGATATCAGATGCCAGTCCCTATTTTGACTTGTACTTTTGTTCTTGTGTTTGTTCAGCTGCATACTTGGCTTTCTCTTGCGTGTTTGTGACGGGCGTCACCGTTGGGGAAGGGCACACCAACCCTTTCGCGAAAACCAGGTATCATCATTAATGATTCACCACCAATTGATTCATAAACATGTGCTTCTGATATAGTCTGTTTTGAGTGACTATTTCTTATGATTATGAAAATGGTTTTGTCTCGTTCAGTTACAACATCCCGCCGATGAACGAAATCAAACTATTTGCTCATTTTAAGGATAAAATAAAGAAGCGAGGTTTTTTTAATTTTAATGAATGAAAGAACATTTACCTTTGATCAGTAAACGCATTACTTAATAATATTTGTTAGTGAATAAAAAATACGCCAATCCTAGATGTTGTCATAAGAGTGTCGTTCACATACTACCGTTACTGATGATTTCAACCGCCTCTTTGGTGTAAATAATGGAGGGTCTGTCCGGATAGAGGACGGGCGGTGGTTCGATCCCCTTGGATCTAATAGTGTCGGTGTAGTAGGCTCAAACGACTCCCCATATTTCATATCCGATTCTTGAATATCAGGCTCAAACTACTTACCCTATTCTATATCCGATTCTTGAGTATCAGGCTCAAAGTCCACCCCGTATTTGGTATCCGAATCTTTAATACCTCCCCTACTACTTCCTCTATTCTATATTCGATTCTTGAGTATCAGGCTCAAACTACTCCATGTATTCGGAATCCGATTATTTAATATCTCCCTCAGACTACTCCCACTGTTCTGTATCAGATTCTTGAGTATCAGGCTCAAACTACTCCCCGTATTCGGAATCCGATTATTTAATATCTCCCTCAAACTACTCCCACTGTTCTACCAGATTCTTGAGGATCAGGCTGAAACTACTCCCCCTTTCATACATCCAAATGTTTAACTTGCAGGCTACGCCTATATTATATCCCATTATTTTGTATCAGGCTCAGATTTCTCCCCTATTAATATCCGATACTCTACAAAGGGACTCAGACTACTTCACCTATCTTATATCCTATTCCTTCCAACCAGGCTCAGATAACTCCCGCTATTTTACTTTAATGTTTGGGTATCAGACTCAGACTTCTCCCCGTATCTTACATCCTATTTTTAAGTATTATGCTCATATTACTATCGCTATTCTGCATGTATGATTTTCATATCAGGCTTAGATTACTCCCTGTACTTACATCCGATACTATGAAGCTGAAACAACTTCACTTGAGATTACTACCCCTGTCAGCTTCAGACAACTCATTTAATCCTGTATTTAATTCCTTTGCGACAGCTTCAGCAACTTTATCCGCCAAATATATGATATATGATTCTTGTTTTCCTGTTTGCACTTAAATAGTGTGTCAGAGTAAGTTATATTCTGTCTGTTTGGATTTGTCAATTGTTTACATGTGTATAAAACAAGACATCAAATCCTCAAAGTGCCTGCAACCATCGTAAACATTTTGGACTAAGCATACATGACATGAAACAAATACAATTTCGTTCAGTTTGTTTGAATTTGTTACTGTTTTACGAGTGTATTTGACACTACATCAAGTTCATAATAATATTTTTGTCAAGTCCAAAACATCCAACAAATTCTATCATGTGACAGCCACCATTGTAAACATTTTAACTCAGCATACATGTACACAGCACGAAAGAAATGAATGACACACACAATGTCAGCAAGTCTAACTGGTCCTCATAAAGAATGAAAGTTTCTTACTTCACATACATTACAAAGAGATAACGCGATTGAAGTGTTCTTGATAGTTTGTTAAGTACACTTTCTTGTCACTCTTTTCAAAGGGAGGGACCACGCACAAACAGAACATGACTCATCCAGCGTTTGATGCCATGTCTGTCCTCAGTGTTGATGATAATGGATGTGTTCTAAAGCGACGCAACAGCAACTAGACTACCGGGCAAAAGAAAGTTTTCATCGACTTCACTTGACCAAATACCAAAAACAAAGGCATATGTGAGATTTATGATCATTAATTTATAGACAGAAATCATTTTCCATGAATTAGAATGAAAATGCATTGTAATGCCGATATTGCATTCTCCGCAATACACAAAGAAAGAGTCAAGGGGTCCAAATTAAAAATAACACAAATCAGAGTTCATTGAAAAAGTGCATGAAGATTCCATTAATGACACAGTAGTCAGGTAACACATCATCAATTGCGAGTGTGACCACCCTGGGCATCCATGCAAGCCAACACACGCCTCCTCATTGACGTCGTCAGTCAGCGGATAACGTCAACAGGAATCCTGTTCCATAAGTTCAATAGAGTCTGTTCAAGTTCCTGTCGGTTCGCCGGAGGCGGTACATGTTGTCTCAGCTGACGATCAAGATGATCCCAGAGATGTTCAATGGGGTTCATGTCTGGAGAACAAGGTGGCCAGGGCAAAACGTTGACGTTAACGTTGTTCGGGTAGTCTTTAACAATTCGGGCGGTGTGAGGCCTTGCGTTGTCTTGTTGCAAAATTAATCTTCTTGGCAGATGTTGAATAAAGGGCACCACAACAGGTCTCAACACTTCATCCGTGTATCGCTGAGCATTCAGGTTTCCTCGGATGATAACCAGCCGTGTTGTAATCTGGCCACAAATGCCACCCCATACCATGACGCCTCCATCTCCAAACGGGTGAACGTCTCTAATGCAGTTTGGCGCCAGTCGCTCTCCCCTTCGTCGAAAAACTCGAACTCTGCCATCGTTCGTGAACCGACGGAACCGACTTTCATCTGTAAAGAGCACTCTCGCCCAGTCACGTCGCTGCCACCGACATACAGTTCGTGCCCATTGCAGTCTGCGTTGACGGTGTAAATGGGTCATGGCCATTCCATGGAAGGGTCGGTAGGCTCGTATACCAGCTGTACGAAGTCGTCGAAGGACTGTAAAGGACTGCTGATGGCATGCCCTAGTGCTGTTGCCGTCACACATCTGTTTCGGAGGTGAATCTGCCGGATGTAGCGGTCTTCGGCCGGTGTTGTCACTCTCGGTCTTCCCAATCTTGGCCGACCTTGAGTCTGTCCTGTCTGTTGGTAGCGGATTATCAACTTGCTGATGGTGGTCTGGGAGCAGTTGAAGGTTCTGACTATCTTACGTTGAGTAGCCCCCATATAGGCCATACCGATCGCTCTTTCTCGTTACGCTTGTGTTAGTCTGGGCATATTCTTGGTGTTTTTTTGCTTACTGAATGCCTGCTCTGTCCAACGTCAGAATTTTTGTCACAATCACGCATGTGCATTTGGAACAATGTCTCAAAATCACGTTTTGCACGTTTTCAACAATGCATGATTTGGAAAGCTGCGATCGAAAATCTGCGTTGTGGTTGTGGTCATGTTGCATTTGGGCGAATGTTTTCTGTGGGGGTTCAAACCTGTACCAGTTGTTTTGCTTTTTATTCAACTATTTTTAAAGTGAAAACTTTCTTTTGCCCGGTAGTTTATTTCAACATCGGTTGCCCAAACATAGTTGTTTCTGCATTTCACTTTTAACCACGTAGAGGTTCATGTCTTGATGGCCAGGGTAGTTTTCAAAATGGCTTTTGTACTTATCATCCTGTAGGAGATCTACAACATGATGTAGGATGTTCTTGTGGTATCTTTCAGTTCCTGTCACTTCTTTTGATATAGCTCTAAATAGTGATGTCACACTTCTTGATGTTGGAAGACCAAGTTTCTTTCTCTGGAATCGTCTCCGCTCTTTGTCAGTTGGCTGAAATTCTTGGCTTGAGGTTTCTACAGTGCTTATGACGACATACTTAATCCCTGTCATCATTGGTTGGGTCGTCCTTCGAGGATGTTTGTGTGGTGCTGCTGTTTGAAGTTGAGAATGGCTGGATATCATCTTGCAGACGGTCTCTGTACAGTTTAAGGTTGCATCCGCTTGTCTTCGATTTTAGAACAGTGGACCTCTTGGGGTTCTTCAGCTCATAAAGTTCCTTGCCAATCCCTCGGTTAATTATGAATTGCCTATTCCATGCATGAACATGTTTGTCTCCCTTCCTATTTGCACGACGAGAGTTCCACGCTAACTCTTGATCACCTTCGGTGAAGATCTTTCTTCATCAAATCAAGTAGTGAATTACGGAATAAGCAAAAAGACGTTAGGTTAATGCTATGGAGTAAGTATTTAAAACAGACAGGTTCATTTTGACATTCAATTCTAATAGTATTCTGCTCAAAGTCTTACTCTTCCATGTGTTGTCAGGTTTGCATGACACACTTTCTTGTACAGCTTTACTTGTCCTTAGATTGAATACTGCTGAGGAACATGTTCATACAGATGCTCCAGAAAGAATGTTTTAGTTTTTGTCACTTTCACACAGACATCAGTTTGCTTTCATATTTAACAGATTTTGTCGAAATATGAGACAACATTTTTTTTAACACCTCAATGTTAAAAAGTGTCGATGTTCAAGATTACATGAAAGTAAGGATTTAGAAATTCAATATAAGTTATGGCCCTGACACAGTTTTCATTTGGTTGTGTACATGTACATGTCCATGTACATTTTCATGCATCTATGCTAAAAATTGCAACAAAATCCGAACTAATCTTTATGTGTCAGTGTGCGGACATGACAAGGAGAGAATGAGGAGACGGAGGAGAACGCTGATTTAAGCAACAGATGTAACTATGAAATAAGTTTCAATATATCTCCACAAAAACATGTTGTTTAATATAGTATGAAGTACATGAAGTTAATTGGTATCAAACAACTAGTAATGGACTAGAAATGAACTCATGCAACCAATGGTTATGCAGAATGTCTAACGGCCTCACTATTGGGCCTTGACTAGCTAGGTATACATCTTCACGGTCCGTATTCGCTCTGTGTGGTCAGTGACAACTCTGAAGTCGCGAACTGAAAGTAGAAGACACTGTTATCAACTCTACTTTATTCCCATGACAGATTTTAGTGTACAGAGCCACTCATTTGTTTGCGAGACTGTAACAACATATAGTACTGCATAGCAAATAAAAACATAAATTGCTGAATATACTGATTTATAAAGATGTAATGATTTCTGAATCGAGTTTCGTAAAATCAGTATGACACACATGATGGTGTAATAATTTCGTTCCGACGAAGAAGTTGTTAATATTGTGACCTTTAGCATTAAATGGGAAGTTATCTACCTCACGCCAGATGTCGAATGTAAGATATGTGGAGGTAACTCCGTACCATTACAACGATCTCAACAACTAACGCAAAACTTGTGGAAAAATCACCTTTGGCGAATTTCTAGCTGATGAATACTAACTGACAGAACCACATCACTTCACTGGTGGTGCACGATGACGTCACAGGAAACGACGGAATGAGATTGCCAGGTGTGGAGGGGAATACCCGCGTGAAAATAGGTCACACTATCCTGACTAGATTTGTTGTGTGTGAGCAATGAACCCTATACAGTTAGTGCAGTATACCATAGGGATTGTAGTATTCATGTTAGAAATAACCAAACAGTTTAATGCTATGTAGAAATACAAACTAACAATGACATGTTTTATTCTATACAATTTGACTGAATCTGTAGAATTAAGATATTATCACATATTTAAACCATGTATTCTATCAGTATCACCAGCTATCACATACGCGAGACACTGTGTATACAAGCAGGGAGAGGGTCTACCTAATTGATAACGGCTGTGGGTTGAATATAAGCGTCATTTGGCGGCAGTCAATTGACATTGTGTGGGTAGGATATAGGTCACACCTGAGTAAACACTGTGTGTGGGGAGAGGGTCTACCTATTGATAACGGCTGCGCGCTCTATTTAAGCATCAGTTTGCAACAAACAGTTGACAGAGAAGGACGTGTCTAGAACACTCTCAAGCATATCAAGCTTTCTACACTCGGCTCGGCTATTTAACCATACAGGTGTGTGATATGAACTCTTAAGTATGTTAATACAATGTGTCGTATAGTTTACACAGGCAGTTTTCCTCTCCGTTAGGCCGTAAATCAATCACAATTGCTATGGTTTGAGTTACAATAAAGTTTTCATCCTGAATTTAAAAACTGAATAACAAACGCATTCATATGTATTTACAGTAATTCACTATACATAATACTCTATGAAGTGGCATGTGTATTCCGTTGAGTGTAAGATATGAAATATAAATACAAGCAAGAAAAACATATTTATAGAAATAAGAATCATTTCTTTTATATCTTTACAAACAGAATGGACACCAAAAAAGACTTCCTTGAAAATGTAAAGTCCCTCTATGACCTTGAGTTTTGGGCCACTGCTAACAACTTAACCAATGATCCCGATGTAAACTTGAAGAGAATCGATCTGATGTCCAAACAACTTCCTAACAACAATGACCAGGCACAACGCAGCACTTCTCTCAAATGCGATCTTTGTAACCAAGTAACCAAAAATAATTTCACTTTAATGAGACATAAGCGTACAGTGCACTCCAAGGAAAACTTTCAGTGTGAGAATTGTTTGGTCATGTTTAGCAGACGTGATAGCTTACAAAGACATCAATGTAACCGGAAAAGGCCAGCCCGAGAAGATAATCAGTCTCCGAAGAAACGTTTTCGGTATTCCTCTCCCCCTGAAAACCTCCCTTCCCCTGCAAGATACGATACATGCAATTGGTGTGGTCATTTCAAGTGTATTTTACCTGGAAAACTCTTCTGTGAGAGCTGTGATAAGAAAGGTCGTGAGTGCATCTCATGCCATCGCCCTGTCCCTGAGCGGCTATACAGTCAACGAGGGGATGAATGCAATAGATGTAACAGATGAGACAGATACCTGTCGAGAGGTAATCAGGTTGGGGGAAGGTCGGCTCTCGCGGGATCACTGAGGACAACAACACTGATGTCAACCATGTAGATATTCTGCAATTCTTTGCTGATGAACGAACCAATATCATTGAGATATTACATGACTTTTTAGAAGATCAGAAAGGTATGAAATGGTTTCTTACCCTTAAGTTAAAGTATGTCAAATATGACCAAAATAACGAAAGTCATTTAGCTGATCCGGTCGTAAGATCTACAAACTTTTGGACTCATAATTTGTCGGAAATTGATGATCAAATAGCTCAGGCGTTTCAAAAATTATATACATCAACACAGGAATTTCAGGCCGAGGGAAGTGGTTGGATTTTAGATCATATAGTGCATTTGGAAGTAAATACAGCAGAATATGTACCCCTGTCAGCCAGCTCTTACATTCCACTGCCAAAGTACTTACAAAATAAGACAGCAATCTTAAATGTCAAAAATAATGATCAGAAATGCTTTGTTTGGTCTATTCTTGCTTCCCTACATCCTGTTTCCTATAAAGATAATGCAAATCGAGTGACAAAGTATGTAGGGTATGAATCCGAGCTAGACCTGAATTGTATTGACATACCAATACCTCTCTCTCAAGTTTCCAAATTTGAACAACAAAACCACATTTCTGTCAATGTATTTGGCTACGAGGAGAAAGACGGTGTGTTTCCTCTCCATATCAGTAGGCAACCATTTGATAGCACTGTTGGCCTATTGCTCCTAACATTTTTGTCTCATTCGAAATTTCAGCCGTCTTATGGCAGATAGAACCAAACATGATGGAAAAACATTCTATTGTAGACGCTGTCTGCATGGTTTTATCCGGCAGGATTTGTTAGATGATCATGACTTCTATTGTTCAGATCATAATGCCCAGAAAATCAGATTACCTGGTGAACACAACAAATGGATTAAATTTTTATCTGTTCAGAAACAGCTAAAAGTCCCCTATGTTATTTATGCAGATTTTGAGGCAATCTCCAGGAAAGTTAAACAAACCGAAAATAACACATCAAACACGACTGTTTATCAGAAACATGAGCCTCCCGGGTTCTGTTACAAAGTGGTCTGTTCAAAACCTACTGGTACAAAACCTGCAGTGACCTATAGAGGCCCTGTTGTCATTTCGCATTTTATTGAATGCTTGGATGAAGCACATCTCATCTATGAAAAGCTTAAAGTTCTGGGAAAATTTAAAGATGAACTTGCTGGGGTGAAAATGGTGGAGTTTGTAGGCCTAAGACCTAAAATGTACTCAATGTTTGCTTTGGAAAAGGAAGTAGAAGTGAAGGATGGAAAAGAAGTAGAAAAATCAAATGAAATACAACACGCAAGAGCCAAGGGTATTTCTGAAACTGTTCGTGATAGACAACTTCGACATGCTTTGTACAAACAGTGTCTCTTTAAAGAGAAGCAATTTAGGCACCAGGTGAAACAAATTCAAAGTCGAGATCATCAACTGTACACAGCTTCTATCAATAAAATCAGCCTCTCCCCTTTTGATGATAAGAGATATGTTCTCAATGATGGAATTCACACACTGGCCCATGGTCATTATAAAATTGGTTCTTAAGAAAAACCATTTCATATCTACCCTTTGTGTAGTATGACTCAACAGTGTTAGATTTACCCAGCAATGTTATATTGTAAATACCGATTTTATATTGTTTGAATATTCATGCTACATTAATAATGGTTCAATGTCAATCTTTATTGATTATGTATATTCTTATTGACACTTATATATGTCCATTGTACAGATGTGTGAATGAAAATGATATATATTGTGTTAATTGTATAATTATATGTTGTTATGAATTCTTATTGTTGAATAAATATGTTAAATATATCCATTGCGTTTGTGATTGTTTTATGAAACTTCAACTCAAAAAGTTATATTTACAAGACAGTACACAATTGATAATAGTGTGATTGATGTGAATAGACCCACATGGTAACAGAGTAATGATACAGACTGATTCACATACATACAGGGGTGGTCGGGTAGCCTAGTGGTTAAACCGTTCGCTCGTCACGCCGAAAACCTGGGTTCAATTCCCGACATACAATGTAATGTGTGAAGCCCATTTCTGGTGTCTTCCGCCGTGATATGGCTGGAACATTGCTAAAAGCGATGTAAAACCATACTCACTCACTCACTCACTCACATACACTTTTTGTTTAAACTACAGGTAAAATTCAAATAAAATGCTGAAAGGTTGCAAAAAAACCCAAAAAGAACAAAGAACTAGTATATTCTATATACATATTTTTATTACATAAATACAATATATATAACAATATGATATGTACAGTCAAATAGTTACAGAATAGTGTTTTAATGTACAATAGTTCAATTATTATCAAATATCCTCATCCTCATTATCTTCTAAATCTCGACCAGTGACATGTCCACATAAGAGAGGATATCTTTGACCACTGGTTTCATCAACCGAGTGATTTTATGATCCATTTCATTGCGATCCATGTCAGGGTCTAACTGTTTCATATTCTCTAGAATAGGTTTGAAGAGAGGCCCATTTCCAAAGTAGCCTATATATCTAATGGCTGTCACGAATCTTTCAAGAAAAGTAGTTTTCCAGCACTTTGTCAATTTCTTTTCAATCCATCTCTCACTCTTCCCTTCATCTTCATACTCTTCTTGCTTCTTCCAGATTTCTTCCCTGCACGTTTTCAGTGTTTGTTCCCACATGTATTCTAAGCCTTTCGCCTCCCACTCTTTATCAGTTTCACTGAATTTAGAGGTCATTGTAGGCTGTCTAACATCGCTCTCATCAGCTGTCTGAATTTTAAGTCGTTTCCTTAGGGTTCCCCCTCGATTCTCAGGGCACCACGATCTGACATGATGCTGAAGGTCATGATTATTTTCAAACACAATACCACACTCATCACAAGAAGGCATAGTTGTATCAGTAGTGTCGTCCTCTGATTCACTGTCCACTGGAGCGGCTACTTCTGAGATGTGATCTCTTCTGGTGTCTGGCTTCAAATGATACTGATTGACAGCCTGCTCCTCTTTTGTAGGCTGTGGGGTATTGACTGTTTCAAGTACATTAGGTTGTAGTCTTCCTGATTCCAAGGTAGTAGGACGCAAGTCGATTGTCAGATTGTCATAGGTTTTTTTTAACAGCTTCTTTATACAAAGACATAAACCAGCCGGTATTGTTGGGATAGATGCGCCTGGCAAACACAGGGGAATTAAACAGTGTCACGTAATGAGAATTCAAAGCAATGTCACGTGACTCCTTACCTCTGGGAAACAGATTTTGTAACAGTAAGAAAATAATGACATTCTTATGGTGAGAGGTTCGGGTGAACAGTTGGGAGATGCGTTTATCATCTTTAGCCTCTGACATGAGGTCATCCAGTACAATCATGTTGTTATTCCGAGCATCCAGATAGTTATCCTCGTGCAGGTTGTAAGGAATCCCCTTCACAAACGTCACATAGGGTAACTGTCCACTGATTATCTGATACAGAGGCTGCCACTCCGTATAACACCAGATAATGTTATTGGGTACAGGTTGGATGCGATTCTGTAGTAAAATGTTGTACACAAACATAGTCTTGCCACTTCCACTTGGACCCACCACCACAGTATTGGATGGAATGGTAAAGTAGAACTGTTCTTTTAGTGCTGGGGGAGGTGGAGGAGGAGAAGACGTGGGGGGAGGAGGTGGAGGAGGTGAGGTTCCCGGAGGAGGAGGAAGAGGATATGAATGCATTTGTCTCCTATGTCTATGCATATTATCATTTCTAGAGAACTGTCTCCCACAATCAGGACACGATGTGGACTCCTTGACGATAGAAATGCAACTGACACTGGAACAAGAGGAAGACCCTTATATACTCTGAAGATCAGTTGCTGGGATCCAACTGTTAAACCTTTTGGGATAACCCATCCATTTCACAAACACCTCTTTTAAGGGAGCTCGCTTCCTTTTCTTCAAAACATTCTCCACTCTCCACACTGTGTCTGCGGGCTTGTCTACTCACTGTAGTTTTTGCATAGAAACTTCCTTGAACTAGATCATCAGCCATATCTTTCAACAGATAGATAGGCATACCATCACGATAGAACCTTCTTCTGATAATAAAGATTTCCTCAGTCCATTTTTCTTGATAGTCTCTTTGAAATGTATGTCTCAAATGAGAGAGTCTTACTTGATCGCCCACTTTAAATTTAAAGGGTTTCTTCATTGACTTCTGTTTGATTTCAGCTTCCGATTTGACTGGCTTTATCAAAGTGTCAATGTATTGTTCCTTCCATACTAAAGCTTCATTAGTCAGATTAATATCTGAGGGTGATCTTTCATTCAATGATCTGTGAGGACTGTGGTTATAATCCCGGACGAGATCTTGCAAAATGTCCAGGTAATGATACGTTTGTTTGTAGGTTAAATATCTGTACATCTTGGTCTTGAGGGTCCGTATCACTCTCTCGGCATAAGAAGCCTTGGTTTCATTCTGTGTGACATAGTAAGTGATGCCCTTGTTTCTTAAATAAGACCTCATTTTCTCATTATCAAATTCTCGCCCTTTATCTGATCGTATAATTTGTGGCAGGGTAGCGCGGTAAAATATCTTTTTCAAGGCCTTAATGACCGCATCCGGTGTTTTATTATTAAGGGACTCGACCCACAGAAAACGTGTAAATACATTTATAGCTATGAGTAAGTATTTCACACCGTCATTGTCCGAGGCTATATTAGATACATCAGCCAAGTCAATATCCCATCGAGCATTGAGGCCTGAAGCCACCACTCTGTTCCGCTTGAACTTGTATCTTAAAGGTCGCTGAAGCAAATAGGCACCTTGGGATGTCAACCACTTCTTTATGTGATGCAAACTGATATCAAATTTCCCCTCCTTTTTCACAATGTGATACAACTTAGCAGGTCCAGAAAAGGAGGCTGGGTGTTTGGGATTCAAATAAATACTAGACAAATATGCGCATTGTTACACGTGAAATGAAGCCTACACGATGTAAATAGAGCTTATATGTTTATCCACTACATAGCCTATCAAAACTACAGAGACGGGCCTAGGTTACCTTCAATAAAAAAAAGTGCTTGTGTGCTTATGTTAACACGTGGATACAGAGGACTGCACTGCCTTCCTCTAAGGTTTGTTTACACAACTGATTGCCTTCAGTGGACAATGCTGGTATGTGACCTAGTTTATCACTCTGTTTACAGTAACAAAACAATTCTCCTTTACCTATGCAACTAATGTAAACATAGAAGAACTGACAAAATTGCTTCCTCACTATTTCAAAGGAATTTCATACATACTATTGTACAGATTTTGATACTTATTAGTCCATGTTTAAATGTGTAACCGTTGATCTGTCTATAGCGCGGGATTCCCCTCCACACCTGACAATCTCATTCGGTCGTTTCCTGTGACGTCATCGTGCACCACCGGTGAAGTGATGTGGTTCTGTCAGTTAGTCTTCATCATCTAGCTATCTTATCCTTGTAAACCAGCTCCGAATTTAGGATCTTAAAGTTGGAGGCATTCCTTCTGTAGTTTGCCTTCTGTCCTCTGATATATGTACACCAGTCTGGATATGTTTGAGTGGAGAGGTAGGAACGGATCTCATCGAAATCGTACTTCATCTTCAAATGTCGTCTTATATTGCTGTTTTTCAACATTGCAAGTCATTATGAGAATTTCCTGCTCAAAATCCCAGTAGACGATCCGATCCTACTCACATTGTTAAAACAATATTGGTGGATGAGACAAAATTCGTCAATGCAATCTGGTCAATTACAGGTAAAGGGTTGAGATTGAAAGAACAGAGCAAATGTTTATACAGTGCATAGTGGTTGTGAGATTATGACTACCATTTGTTAGGTTTGTCCAACAAACTATCCACTCACACTTCCTTTTAAAATCATACACACGCAATTGTATTATATGACCGGAATTAGAACAAATTCCCTAAATACTTGGTAAATTTTGATTAATAAATAACAAATACCGCGTTGTTCAGATTATCATAAAATTCGCCTGGTAGGTAAATATATCTGATTTTATTCACTCACAGTTTATAATGCGCAGTTACCGAAATTTAGTGTTTTGTAATTGGCGAGTTGTTGCATTAAAAAGAAAGAGGTAACTTAAAAAGAACCCATATTATATATTTCAAAATAATATTTTTCAAATTAACAAGACGACCAGTTTTCGTGTATAAAGAGACATAAGTGTATCAACATCCTATCACCCAATAACACAATGACCGCGCCGACTCCGTTCACAAAGAAATAACCTCTGAACACAAGCACACTTAAACTTAAACTTATTAAAAATATTACAATCAAACATCAGGCGCAGTATTATTTGAAATACAACGTTAGTAAATCAAACAGAATAATGAATACAAATCTTTTCTAAGTTAAACAAATATTGCAGTAAAGCGTCAATATTACATCATATCCAGCCACTAATGACAGAAAATAAAGTTGCTGATGTGTAACAGTATTTAAAATGTCTAAACGAAATGACTTGATAATGTCCTTCAAATTTATGATATAAAATCTTATAATGCAAATCTGGTAATTTCACAATAACCACGTCTCAACTTGATGTGAGAGGAGAGCCCAACGTCATGCACGTGTTAGACGTTTAACACTTTGGGGAAACCCACGAGTACGGGTATGAAGCACAATCTGGAGTTCCCCACGGAAACAATTCTGCACAGCGAGTTGCGGCCCTTAAGACGACAAGGCCCCCATTTTGTGATAGAGTTGAAAGACTGGGCCACCCGGCCATCGCTGACGATGCGATTGAAAAGGATAAATATACCGCTTTCTTGATTGGTTGGGACAGATGCACGTTTGATTTCTTCAAGTACGACACCAATAAAGCAGAGTTCCTCCATTCAATTCAAAATGCCTTTACATGTCAACGTAAATAAAAAAAACCCAAGATAAAATCTAATCCCATGTGCAATAAATAATATATACTTCGCATGCTTTCGGTTTGTACTTATACGAAGTGCTGTTTATCTTGCACTAAAGGTAGCTTCCGAACAGAACACATACTAGAACAGAGAATAATTGAGCCACAAATACAAGAACACAGAATACGAGATACTAAAATACTAAATCAGAGAATTGCTGAATCAAAGAGGTGCTGGAACGGAGAATATGAACGCAATAAATACAATACCAAAGAATACTTGAGACATAAATACTCGAACACTGACTACGAGTTACTCAAAAACCAGAACACAGAACATGAAAGCAATAATATATAATGTAGACAACGAGAGTAATAAATGCATGAATAAAAAAATGAGATACACAAATACTAGAACGGTAGGGTCTAATTATTTTTGTCCTCGCACCTGAAATACAATAGGAACTTTTCTTTGTCTCTCGTGTTCAAGAAAACACATTTTTGCTTCTAGTTGACTTTACAAATATTGACCTGTTTCTTTGTGTCGAAACAACAGAACAAAAAACATAATATCAAGTCTGATATATATTCCCGAGTACAGAAACAACGGTTTTGCAGAACCTACTTTATTTGAAGGTTAACACCATTTGCAGAACCTACTTCATTTGAAGGTTAACACCATTTGCAGAACCTACTTCATTTGAAGGTTAACACCATTGAGGCATGATAACGGATTCTGCTCGCGACCCTTTGTCATGTGTATAATACCTTTATGGTGTGCCTCCACAAAGCAACATTGAATTGCTACATCTACAAATAACGTGAGAGACTTAGGAGTTATTTTATGTTCTGATACTCATAAACCCGATTTCCTGATTTCATGGCTTTTAGTCTGTTGATGGTTTTCAGTGTGTTGTTGTAGGCGCTTTGACATTGATGTTCATTTAGCATCCGTCGTCTGATGAATAAGTGCCACGTGATCATCACGTGAGAAATCAATCTTGGCGTTCTCCCTTGATACTGATGCTGATCGTCGCGTGAGACTACATTTACACTCTCATACATATTCACATTCTAAGAAGCATTTCACGTTCGCGGTTTCACTAAACCCACCAAAGTGTTTGATTACTTTGGGTCAATAACAAAAGCGGTCCTTGCTGCAAATTTTCCTCACATCCAGTACAGGTGATAATTTTATTTATCATTCAAAACTGGCTCTCACAGGAGATATCGCTTGGATTAGATTAAGCGATATCTACACTGTAGATATCGCTGCAATGAAATTACATCACAATGCTTTGCAGACCATCGTGACGTCACTGGTTACCATGACGTCACAATCAAATGACATCACTGATGGCTTTGCTACTGAAACTGTTAGCAGTACTTTTTACACTGAAGACACTGCTAATTACTGTCTACAAATTGAAAAAGTTGGAAGAATGATGCTGGATGATAACTAAAATCTCACCCTCGTGTCTTTTGATATAAAATATATCAACACTCGTTGATAAAAGTGGAAAAAATCCTAAGCAAGCCTCGGGATTTTTCCACTTTCATCAACTCGTGTTGATATATTTGATATCAAAAGACACTCGGGTGATATTCTCTATTTATTACCTACAGGGTTAGAAATAACCGAATTCATACAAATCGTTCTCCAGTGCACTGTTGACGTCATTCGAATCTTTTTGTGAGGTAAGGTCGGAATGACGAAACAAAGGAAACGACGTCCTATCTGACAATAGTTAACATATTTTTATAAATGCGGTCTGGTAAGACGGTGATCGACGGTTTTGGTAAAATCAGTATGACACACATGGTTGTATGATAATCTCTTTCTCGCCCGTGAAGAGATCACCCGTCTAATAAACATACAGCGGTATTACACATAGTGAAATACCAAAGAGCATGCGTATGTCCTGTTGTAACAGGTTTCACGAACAAATATTGAAAACACCCAACATCCTTGTGCTTTTTCAACGACATTCCGTGATGAGATCATAGAACACTGAGCGGAGCTTATGCACACACGATGACCCCAGCAAATCCTGTAGCTTGGGTGACATAACACGGCATTGTGTCGCCGGTGGATCTTGCAACAAAATTCCACAAATTACGTCATTGGGGATTGTGACGTGATTGCAAACTTTGTGATGCAGGGTCCCGTTCCACAAGGCGATCGTAGCGCAACGACAGTCGCGAGTCAATGTTAAAGTATGGGAGTTATGATAACCTCAGCGTCACGATAGTTTTGAAACGGACCCCTGAATTCTAAAGGTGGGCCTTTGTATGGTATTAAATTAATATGTGTCAACTCTTGACGTGTTTGAAGTTATTATTCTGTTACACCCAACTGGATTATGTTGTGGATTGCTTAAATGTCTGCCTATTCAAACACGACAGTGACATATTAAGTAATAGTTATAAACGGTAAATAATGAATAAAATACTTAACACGCTCCGGTGTAATACCAATGTTATGAAACGTGTGAATAGTTCTGATATGTGACTCGCTTTCGCTTGTGAGATACCAGAACTATTCAATCATAAAATACTATCACACGGGCGCTCGCTTAGTATTCTCTATTTATTGCACAGATATGTCACAGTCCAACTGTATCGTGTTTGTGTCAGTTAACATGTCTGGTATATATCATGGTTTAATACCTGGTGTCATCACTGATTTTCGTGATCCATTCATATAATTCCTTTTCGTTTGCCTTTTACGCCCAATAGAATATGTTTCGGCAGATAATCGAGAATGGTTTCTCTCTGGCGTTGACGTTTGATTTGTAAATAGTTAACACGACCTTAACAGATGACGAATGTCACTCTAGATACCAGACAAGACTCGCCATTGCTCATGTTGGTGCAGGAGTATAAACTGTACATGCGCCATAAGCGGGGTGTACATGATTTTACGAGCAGATGGACTTGTACATGCTTACTACACTGATTTTCCGTGAGGATTAGATCTATTCAGTGCCCGTTGCACTCTCAGTATGGAAACAGACCGTGCGTCTGATGGATATAGTGGTGAAGGGAATGGCGACAACAAGCATTATCTTTAATTACTTTAGAGGTCACGTAAACACTTATGTGTGCGAAACGACAGAAACATAAACATATATGTCTCAAAATATTTGACTAATGTGCTGCTGCCAGTGATCACATAAGAGTTTTGTTGTTTTTCACTTGATCTTCAAATGACTCGATTATTTACAGACTGCCGTCATATAGATGAAATATTGCTGAGTGCGGCGTAAAACAACCAACCAACCAACCAACCAAACACGTTTAGAGTCAAAACACATGCAATGGGCTATCGCCTCATAGCCTAAACACCACCTAAACACAGCATTCCATAATCCAAACATGTTTAGAATTTAAACACCTTTAAACACGTTCAGAATTTTAACACTTTTATTTATTGAAGTGAATATCATCATGTCATAAGTCAAATATGGATGAGATATGTAATATTTTGTATTGACATTATATGTGTAAATCAGATTCACGGGCATTGGCACAACACATATACCACCAGAACTTACAACGGACTTCGTTCAATATTAACATAAACATGTACAACTAAACCAAGCTGATGGTGACTTGGAACACTTGCGGCGACAACAGTTGTCCGTAGCAATGTGTTTCTGTCCATCAATGTGTTGTTCTGTATGCCTGGTAGTATTTCTCTCATACAGGGAGCTGACAATGAAAGTATATCTGATAACAACTAAAAAATTATGGTAACAATCGATAGACCACCTAGTAAAAGTACTAACTGATCAGTAAAGACAGCTAACGTGTTAGTGTCTTTACAAACTATTTCTGTTAGTGAGGACATGTTGTTGGTGCATTCTAGAATACATTCACTATGAGAATATATAGATCAACCAGCCAAATCTGGACTCTTAAGATCAGATGCGAGCATTGCTGACTTAAGAAAAAAAAAAAAAAATTCAAGATGAGGAAATATGTAAGTAATAGCTGGCAAAAGCTGTGGGATGATGGTAAAACTGGACACCATATACATTTCATATACATAGTATACAAAGGTTGGCCCACAAGGCAGAATTCTCCGAAGCAACAGAAATGATGCTATAATACCAACAAAACTGCAACCTGGTCATTGTGGATTGAACGCATATGTCGGCATTATCGTCAAGGAAGTTGTCCCGTGTAATCACTGTAATTGAAAGAGACCAGTGGCAGTGAATCATTATCTTCTTGAGTGTCCAGGTCATAACAACGTCATGCAAAGCGTACATGCAGTGCTAACAAAAGACCTTAGAGTGCCCATAGTGCTTGATGTTTTCCTGATTAATAAACTGTTTTAGCGGTTTTGTTTGTGTCTACTTGCGGTTTTATTTCATATCATTAAGCAGTGGAGTGGGCCTTATGATTAATACAATTCTCCTGTCAATTAATGTTCAACTGAATTATTTATGAGAGAGTGAGTGAGTTAAAATTTAACGACTGTTGAAAACAAATACATGACATTGTATAACCGATGTGTAAGTCTTGATATACGTTTGTTTAAAAACATTTGTTCGTGACTGGAAATTGGGAAAAAAAACACCTTACGTCTCCCCTGGACATGTGTTTTAGTTGACAAACATCGGTCAGTCAGTCATCGCTTGTTTGAAAACAACCACTTATCAAACCTTGGTACTCTGACCTTTACAATTGCGATATTGATTGAATTTGCTTTATATATAGTTTTTGTCGATATTTCCATTGTGATCCTCACATTGCCCTGAAAACATGAAATACGGATAGATAAATTGAAATAACGTGTCAAATCAGGAAGAAGTGATCCCATTTCCCCATCGTGTACACCACAACTGTATATCACATCAGAAAGATAGATGACACAGAGGAAGTACAATGCCACAATTGATCGTGAGGTGAGGTCAGTTGAAATGGGGTTTAACGTGGCGTTCAGGATTATTGCACTAAAGTCTAATATGGCGACGTGTGTGTGTGTGTGTGTGTGTGTGTGTGTGTGTGTGTGTGGTGTAAGTGAGTGTTTGGTGTTTGTTTGTTGTTTAACGCCACAGTCAGCAATATTCCCGCTATATAACGGTGTCGGTGGTGTGGGTGAGTGTGTGTGTGTGTGTGTGGTGGTGGGGTGTGAATTGTGTGTATGTGTATGTGTATGCGTGCGTGCGTGCGTGCGTGCTTGCGCATGTGTGTGTTTTTGTTTTACCAGTACCAGCCCACTATCTCCTTGTTTTATCCCCTTGATGCCTAGTAGGGTACCCTCTTAAGTAATGGCGCGGCAGGGGATCATACCACCGATATTCGGCTCTATCCACAACACCAGGAAGTGGTTTCTACTTTAAAACACTACGCCACCACGCTTCTCAAGAAATCTTAGAATGCAAATGAATGGTAAGGTTATAGATCATGTTTGTAAGTAGGGTAGGCTGTTGGTTTGAAAAATGCCGCTGTTGAACGTGTTGATGACTCTTATGGGTTTCAGGAAATACGATTAGTCAATCCATTTCTATCTATGCCCTCTGACAATCGGACGCACAGTGAACAATTATCGTTTCTTTTAACACGGGACTGAATTTATTTTTTTAAAAAGACGCGCAAATATCTTCTTGATAATTTACAGTAAGGACTGACATAGCACAAGTGGATCCTGTCAGAGAAATCTTCACTTAATTTCGCCGTCCATTAGAACATGGTACAGTACATTGTGTAATGCTGAAATGATGCATGAACACAACTGCTTGGAAGTTCATTCCACTTACAAGCCTATGCATGTTGGTTGGTTAGTTTGTTGTTTTACGCCGCATTCAGCAATATACCAGCTAAATGACGGCGGTCTGTAAATCGACGAGTCTGGACCAGACAATCCAGTGATGATATCATGACATCGATCCATGCAATTGGGACCGATGACATGCTTCAACCAAGTCAGCGAGCCTGACCACCCGATCCCGTTAGTCGCCTCTTACGACAAGCATAGTTGCAAGCATGGGTTGGCCGAAGACCTATTCTACCCCGGATCTTCACGGGTCCCCACGCATGTGCACGTAAGCAACTCGAGAAGCACCCGTGAGCACCGAGTAACCAACGAATGTGTCATACGTGTAACATGCAACAAAGTTTCAGTTGAGTTCCGACAAAATAATATATGTATACATTAACTGCATTTCTTATTTTATCCCTTTTATACCCAGCGCCAGGCAGGACAACAAGTACCCTCTTTCAACGTCTTTTGGTATGATACGCCCGGGGATAGAGCGACCGACCTTCCCCTCTCCGGGCAGAAGCTGTCCCAGTCTGTGGTAACACATCCTGCAAGTACTCACAACTAAGTTGAACTTGGAGTTAAAATATCCAGCTGCTGAGCTGTTCCTAGACATAAACTGGGGTTATGAACTCAATCGTAGCATCGATAAACTATCTTGCCGTGATATAACACACGGTCCGTACTGGAGAAGTAGGCATTTTTAATATGCGTCATCTAATATGTTTGTATGAGTAAGCTTTCACCATTCACATCTAATTCTTAATGATAATGTCTCATTTAATGCATTAAAAGAGAACTTGCGGCATATGTCAACGGATATCACCTACATTAAACCACGAACTACAATGTGCATAATCACGGGGATGATTGTGATTCAGCGTAAAATACATTGTTACAAGTACATTGAATGAACTAAGTAGTTGTGACATGTCCGCATGAGTGAGTGAATGAGTCAGTGTATTTCAGTCATATGCCCAAATCATAAAGAAGGTCGTAGACGTTTATAATATTTGAGAAACCCATGAACACAGTCTTGCTCATAACCAAGTGCCATTATCAGGGCGAAACTAAGACTTGAACCAACTATTTCAGGATCCTGACGAAGATAAGGGAGGCAACTCTGCACAGCAAATTGTGGCGCTTTAACGACTCTTCACTTCGGTGTGAACAATATTTTTTTTTATATAAAAACCCCATTGACAGTATGTTTTGACAATCTCAGGGTAATGTTCCTCGCGGAAATCAACCTAATTCATTAAGTGAAACTTAATACATGAAACATAATCAGTGCATGGGATGTACATATGCCAAAAGGATCTGCCCTCCGGGACTTGCTAATCTGTGTTTGTATTAAGTTGTGTGAAGCTCAGTGGTTTAATGACTTCCTTCGCAGCATAATGATTGATCTATTCCCTTAAGTTGGCAAAATGATAGATCGGTGTTTCCTCCGCGCATAGGATGCATGCAGTTTGTCAAGGATTTTCGCCCAAGAAACGTCCGTTGAGTTATATAATCTAATGAGCCATTCAAATACCTATTTCCTTCACAGTTGATCATAAACGTCATTTCCTTGGAGTATTCTTACTGTTATCCCTGCCACAATTGAGACGAAAAAATAACAAACAGGATTCCTCAAATCCACTAACCTCCACTCACGCCTTACTGAAAACGTTACAAGGCATAACATGGGTTTAAACATGTACATGAGACGCTTACTGTGAGTTTAACAATAAACAGATGATGGTGCTCCGATGTGGTTCCGGGCCGGGGGTCTCAGGTTTCAGGAATGTCTGCCGTTCGGTGTTGCAGGACTTCGGAGGTTGTGACGCCATTTGAAAACACCATGTGGTGCTTTCTAAGAGTTTCGCTAAACACAACTGGCGATGGTACCCTGAAGGGGCTCGATCGGGGGTGCCGGTGTTTCAGGGTTCAGAATTACAGGGTTCAAGTGCCCCAGGGGTCTTAGGTTTCAGGAATGTCTGCCGTTCGGTGTTGCAGGACTTCGGAGGTTGTGACGCCATTTGAAAACACCATGTGGTGCTTTCTAAGAGTTTCGCTAAACACAACTGGCGATGGTACCCTGAAGGGGCTCGATCGGGGGTGCCGGTGTTTCAGGGTTCAGAATTACAGGGTTCAAGTGCCCCAGGGGTCTTAGGTGGTTAGTGGTTCAAGGGTCCCACAGACTCAAACGTTCAAGGGTGAAAGGTTCGAGTATCTCAGGGACTCGGGGTCTCAAGAACTAATGATTCAGGGGTTCAAGTGTCTCAGGGTCTCAGGGAGTCTCAGACGTTCAGTGGTTCAGGGCTCAGGGGTCCCGGGATCTCAAGGTTTAAGGATTCAGGGGTTCAAGTGTCTCGGGGGTTAAGGATTCAGGGATATCAGGTGTTGAGTGTTCAGGTGTTCAAGGTTCCTGGGTTTGATCAAGGTTAAGGATTTAAGGGATCTGAAATGTCAGGAGTATCAGTCATTCGGGATCTCAGTGGTTTGGAATCTCAGTGGTTCGGGATCTTAGTCGTTCGAGATCTCAGTCGTTCGAGATCTCAGTCGTTCGGGATCTCAGTCGTTCGGGGTCTTAGTCGTTCGGGATCTCAGTCGTTCGGGGTATCAGTCGTTCGGGGTCTCAGTCGTTCGGGGTCTCAGTCGTTTGCGGCTTCAGGGGTTCATTGGTTCAGTAGTCTAAGGGGTTTCAGGGAGATATGGCCTGGGGTTCACACAGTTCGTGTTTCTTCTGGCGATCGGTAGTATTTTGGGAGGAAAGTGACGCAGCTGGCTTGAAGAATCTAAAGTATTTCAAACTAAATTTATAAGCAGAAGCTGGATTTATGGGATTATGTTCTGTAGGTGAAATATCAGAGACATCCGATAATGAATTGCAAGATGATGAACATATGATATATCAAAATGAAATCTTTCTATTTTTGACAAGAATATCAGCAGTATCACGTAAACGCATCCTTTGAACTTTAAGATGAATTTAAAAGAAAATAGCTGTGACACTATTATTATCAACAAAATCTGGCTTCTCCGTTGCCTAAACTTTATCCTTTCCAATAAGTTTTTTAATAACTTAAATCATAATTGTGCCGAGAACTGTAATGAGAATAAAATAACATTGAATAGGAAACATCGAATAGGGTAACTTTGCAGTGATAATGCTTTTGACGATGGTCATCTCCGTTTTCTGTCTTCTGACAATGTAACAAAAACTAGCTGACAAACAAGTCTCCTGAACCTAACACAGAACTATAAATCCTGGTTGAGTAACTTAAAGAATAAGTTACGAGTTACAGGAAAGAAGGTGTTATCTGTCCCAAGTGATTTCAAGTTGTAATCCCCCTCCTTGTCGAGGATCGTAAACCATTAATTCACGTGGGGCTGAATTCGGTGTTACGAGTAGGTTGTTCAATATAACACCAATATTTAGGAGATAAACATACTGTGTTTTCAATGTTGAGCGAAGTTACCTGTAGATTTAACCGCGATAAATTGAATTTCAAATTTTAAATTTAGCGCAGTTAAACCTTCTGGTAACCTATCTTCCCGAGGCAAGTATGTCCACTAGCTTTTATCAAAGCCAAGTTTCTACCCTTGCAAAATCAAGGCCATATTTCCTGGCTCCACCCTGGCGCCACCTCGCGTAGATCACGAGTTGTGCCCCTTGTAATGAAAACGCGATATCCAATAAGATCGCTGTTCTTGTCACGTATAGCTTCACAAAGATAGCGACTACGATCATTCGTGACGAACTCGTGTTATTCCGGGACAAGTCGAATAGCGACTCGTGACCCTATCGTAGCCATTTTTGCGACCGGGTTCCTTCCTAGCGCAAACGGGCATCCCTAAAACAATTGTCAACTCGTTGCGTAATGGTTCACATATATTTCCCCATATATTATATATATTTCAGATGCAATTTAAAGCACATCGGGACGTGCGGAATTATACAGTATGATTGAACACATTTAACTGTGTCTTGGGTATATTTTTAGATGCAAGACATATGTAAAATCACAAATTATTTCTTAGGGATTCTTTGACCCAGAACTCGAAATCATACGCGCATTCTGATTGGTTTGTCGTATTTTCGCACATGACATTCATCGATAGGGGGACGAGTCTTCTTACAGGCTACGAAAAGGGGCGAGTGGTGACTACGATAGGCGACGACCTAGTCGATGAGATAACGAAAACATCAGCGATTTCATCCCTGAAACATAGGCAGTCGCTGGGGGCTGTAAAAGATGAAAAAGACATATTCGTGTCAACAAAGACAGGCAGCGGTAAATGACTTTCATACGAAGGTGTACCAGTCGTGGATGTTGATTTTGTAAAACGTTCTCTGATTGGACTATCGATATGTGCGATAGTCCAATCATATTTAGCACAAGAAAGTGGGCTTGATGTGGCAAGGGTGGAAACAAGACTTTGATAAAAAGGCTAGTAGACGCTCTTGCCTCAAGAAGATGCAGACAACCTAGCTCTACACTGAAAATGCATTTTTATATCTCCATTCTACCATGATTAAATAAAACACGAACTCTTTGGTACACTGAGTGAAGCGGCATGGGCTGAGTCCAGCGTTTTGAATGAGTTGTCGATCTGAATTACGGAATCACCGAGAACGGCCTTGAAACAAGATATGGTGCTGTATATGCTCAAGCAGTTTGTTTACACAATAAAACTTCACGCGAACAGGCATTGAAACCACGTCGCATGGCAACTTCGTAAGCTAACATGAAGTGGGCATCCCTAATAGAAGCCTTGCAAAGCTTTCGTTTTTCACGGCACGTCACCATTATGACGTGATATCGCTCATTGTGCCGCAAAGGATATGACGTCACAGTAGAAAATAGAAAAGCGCCAAATTCCAAATTCTGTTTCCCCAAAAATTTAAAAAACATTTTCTTTGTAGATTTCAACCTCTGACTGGCCGATCAGAATCGAGGAATTTCCAAATTCATTGAAGAAGTATTAAGTGAAACCTTTAAAATGTCGCTAATAAATACCAACCCTGAAGACTATATAAATGATATGGACTACGACTATCTGTTTTTATTCAATATGTGTTCCCATATAAGGTCACCGATTAGTCGGCTGACATTCGAACCAGCGTGGAGTTTAAATTTAGACAAAAACTTGGGACTTTAGCCCACTTTGCATTAATTTTTGTTGATCTAATTTCAATAAAATGTGACACATATTTGTCAAAATAATCTTTGGAGTAATATCAAATTATGGCAAGTCGGTGACGTCACAGCATTCCAGGCCTGCAACGTCATAAAGAAAAGCTCACTTTGGGCTGTTTCGAAACAAACGAACCTCTCGATCAATTTATGTCGTGGCATTTGAAAGTTACACAGTATGTTATGTGAAAGAACTGAACTCAAATCTTCCGGACAGTGATCAGTTGCAATGTGTTATCCTTTTCTTTGCATTCCTCAGATTGTCTGATTTTCGTACACATATTGTTCCTTCAAACATGGATGTTTTTAATGTAAATTATAGATTTGGTTATATGGTAGTTTACATAAGAGAGAACGGGTTAGCGTTCACGTGGAAACACGTTTTGGTTTGGTTGGTTGTCTGGTTGTCACTGTTACAGTGCATATAGCTACATACCTCCTATTTTAGTTGTGTATTTCTTTCTATATGCTTCTTGGGAGAGAAAAATGTACATGTTTTGTTCGTTGTTAAACGCCTCACTCAGCAATATGTCATCGATATGACGGCGGTCTGTAAATAATCGAGTCTGGACCAGACAATCCAGTGATTGATATCATGCGCATCGATCCACGCAATTGGGATACGATGACATGCATCATCGAGCCTGACCAACCGATCACGTTACTCGCCTCTTAAAACAAGTATAGTCGCCTTTTACGGCAAGCATGGGTTGCCGAAGACCTATTCTACCCCGGATCTTCACGGGTCAAATGTGCACGTATGACCCAGCGCAGGGGCAGTGTTTTTTAGAAAGTTTTCCCGTTTTTCCTGAAGATCGATTTTTTACATCCCAAAGCGTATAGTGGATCAAGTCAATATGTCTAATATTTGAATATCAATTTGCGGGACCTTTTGACACCTTTTGACACATATATATTTTTTGAATAACGCAATGCCCATAAACATTAGAACTAAAAAGTCATTCAGGTTACAGATTATATTGAACAACGTATTCCTCATGAAGATACATGCAGGGTTAATGGAGTATTTTGGGTATTTTACCTGTTTTTCCCCAACAGGAAAAGGAAGACTACCACTTGAATTTAATAAACATATAACTGATAACGATGTATGGATCGTTTGTCGTAACCTTATGACCAAACTGAAACAAACAAGGAAAACGTCATCTGTACAAACCACCCATACATAATAGCACCTGTGTTGGCCAGATAACTGACACAGGACATCACGTGACAGTGTCCGTTGATAAATGACAAGCCAGTCTAACGTCTAGACGTCGACATGACTTCATAATGGTTGAACGGAGTGATGGTTACAACCGTGTAATGACTTAGACTAGGGAACCGCCATATTCCCGCGACACTCGGTGTTGATGGGTAGACACTGATCTCCAGTTATTTCCAAAGAGAGCCTCCTTATACCCCTCTCACTAGGGGGATATATGTCTGCCGTCAGTACTGTTGTATATATGTCAATATTGGGTCTGCTCAAGTCGGGGATAAGACGCAAAACCACAAGAGACGTTAATGCTTCAATCCTCTTCTAATATTCAATTGCTGTTCAAACATTATTACTATGGGGCTCAGGTACGCAGTCTTGGCGTGTATGAATCAATACCTGATATACACAGAGTTATATCGTCGCGCCGATGAATCCTGTTAAAATCTAGTTAAAATGACATTTTTTACGACATTGCAACAAATTATATTCGCGACAACTCTGTTCTGGCTAATTTGGAAGTAATTAAAGACTAACCTACGAGACATTACCGAGTATATCTCCCGAGTGAATTAATTTCAACAGAGGGACAGAGGGACAGATAATCTGTTATTCCGACTTGCGAGAAGTTTATTCCATATATTACTCATGGCCTTTTTCTGAGAACATGTTGGAAAAAATGTGTGTTTCTTGATCTCAAGAGGAAACACCAGCTCTGTTGCCTTTTGTTTGAACGACGCCATGAACAATGATGACGTCTTCAAAATTACGTCAATGCCTTCATAAGTCGCCAATGCGTTTGCAAATAATGAAAACAACTGCAACGAGCTAGAAAATCAGCAAAAAGCAACATTTTAATGCTCAATGAAAATTATTGTACAGGTACAGTAAGTGACTACACCGCACAGTAAATAAAAGCGACAAAACCGTCCAAGTTTCCACAATGAAAAGAAATCTATGCTAAACGCAGAGTCCATTGTACGATTCCGACTATATCAGAAACATATGAGTCTGGCATTCAATTTAAAACAGTGATGATACCAGGTGTTCGCGAAAAGGTGAGCGCACCCTAGCCCCCAGTGCACCCGTCACACACACGCACACACACACACACACACGCACGCACGCACGCACGCACGCACGCACACATGCAATGGCTAGTCAAGTGTTCACGTGAATAAACACTGGAACAAGTGGTGCAAGCCGAAACTGTTTGAAAGTTTTACCAAGGCCTTGAAAGCTGTAACCCTGGTAAAACAACTTTATATAAACATATCGTTCAGAGACTCTCTTCATTTTCAGATACTGCAGTAATATAGACCTGCCAAACATTATAGACTTGCATTGGCTATATTTGATATATTTGTATCAGGGTCTGAAAGACAGACTAAGCAAGAGTCGTATGACGCGCTTAGAAATCTTCATGTAAAGAACATGCACGATCGAACATACTGGAAATGTAGACACCAAAGGAGGCGGCTGCTCCAGCATTTCTCGACATGAAGGGAAAGTGGACTGTAAACAATTTGAAGTCTTCCCTCTTTCTCATTCAGTCTTGTGGGTACTTTTTTGACAACACTGTATTTTTATGCATCGATCTAAATGTGAAACAGACGAGGCAGTTTCACTCACCTCTTCTTATTTCTAGTTCAGGTGGGTAAATAAGGGGAAGGGGTTTGGCTATTTGACCATCATTGAACTTTTTGAAAACATCGATATACCCGAAGTTTATTGAAGTTAATCTTCCTGGCAAAATTCTCTTGTTTTTTTGCCTAAATGTCCTATCCCCAAATCTCACTTTGATGTTATAGAAATATGAGGAAGTTCAGTCTTCTGATATTTTTCTCTCAATAAACTTTAGATTATATTTTCTTCCTGGACCTTTGCAGATGAAGATGGAACTATATTGAATTTGGTTCCTTTGTGATCATAAGATTGCAAAAATTATAGCAAATTCTCATAGTTTTTGTGAACTCATTACTCTCATTATTCATTTTGTGAAATGCTGTCTTCGATAAGATACTTGTATGTAAACCGATGAAGTCAAAATATCCCAATGAAAGCATTGAAATACACAAATACAAATGTGTGCCCTACTTCATCTACAGTTTGCTTCTCTAAGAATAATTGATCGTCTACGTCACCATCATACAGCGATTGAATGAGTGTTCGGGTGGCTTTGAACACTACTTCAGTTGTATCACAGCGTGTCAGTTTGATATGGACGTTAGGCCGAAGTGATGCAATTCTATACCACTTTAATTGAACCATAGTGCGCGGAATGATGCTGACAAACCAAGAAACATGATCAGGGCGAACCGTGATTCGAACCCACGATCATAGATTTTTGGCATTCTTGGAGGACGCAACTTGCACAATGAATTGCTCCTTAGAGGACTGGGCCATCATCCTACAACTCAAGCTAACAATAATACCTATACTTATAGCCTCTGGGGCCGAAGTCGTCTAAGGTGCCGTAATTATCTGCGCCTTGATCCTATGATCGTGGTTGTAAATCTTGGTTTGTTAGCACCATACCCGTTCTCTTGGGTTTCACCATCATTTCTTACCACATTAAGTTGCCACGTCGACCGAAATTCTGTTCAGAGCAGAACCAAACTCACTCACAAGTCATTAAAATGAGTTACAGATTCGGTAATGGGTTTGACCAAATGGGCAGATATCTACTTCCTATGCCATTTTGTCTTTCGAGAAAACAGATCCTTGTGGCGTGTTTCAACACCCATGACACCAGAGACAGATGTGCGTTATGTCTGATGTCCCAATCATGCAGCTTCAACACCCATGCTAATAATGTGATGCTGTGACGAACCAACTAAGACAGGTCATGCTGTGAAAAGGTTCTAAATCTACAGCTTTGCGTTAACATCCACGTGGATGATGTAAGGCTCTCTCCATTAAGCTCAAGGATAGCCGTCAGTTGGATTTAAAAGAGATAAATGTGTCAGAGAAGATCATGTATCCAATGTTACATAACTTTGCCCATGACCTTGACGGAGAGGAGACTAGAAATAGTAAGTGATTGAGTATGGTTTTACGCCGCTTTCAGCAATACTCCAGCAACATCACGGCGGGGCACACCAGAAATAGGCTTCACACATTGTACCCATGTCCTGAAACGAACCCGGGTCTTCGGCGTGACGAGCGAACGCTTTAACCTCTCGGGATTTACAATATTCACTTATTTGAGACATGTAGTGGGGACGTGTCCTGTAAATGTTCGTTGATTTGTTAGAATTGTTGTTGTTGTTGTTTTGGTATTAACGTGGTAGCATCACACAGATCGTTGTCCCAAGCAATGTACTACAGTCATATGCCATTGAAAAGAAGATACACAAAAGACAGCTCCATTGGTTGTTAATATCCTGCAAATTCACTGTGCTTGCAGCTGATATGAAATATATATGTAACTTTGGAATCGATATTAGCATGCATGTACAGCAATGAGTGATAATATTTCAGTAATAAGGCCATATCCCCACGAACATGGCGTTGTAAGATGGTGTTCCAGATCAGTGGACGAAAGCAATGAGTGAGTGAGTCAGTGAATGAGTATGGTTGAAGCCACTTGTAGCAATATTCCAGAAATACCAAAGCAGGAGAGACAATGGGCTCCTCGCATGCATAACGGAACTCGGGCTCCCGATGTTAACGCGAACACTTTTACCACCAGGCTACCCCAACGCCCTGTATATTTATGTTTCAAATGCGTCTCACGTGATACCAAGGCTATAATGTTGTAATATATGTTTTCAGGTCTTTCTAATTGTTCAATAAGGTAACCTGTGTTGCGACGGTCATGGACGTTGGTCAGCGTCAGTAAATTAACCATTCTGTGACCATATAGGTACTCAATCACCACAAAGGACACAAACTGCTCTATTGCGTTGGGTGACATCATTGTAAAACGACATAATCAACACCAGAGAATAACCAGTCTCGGTGATCCGGCAAAACAGAATCCATTGAGCGCAGAAGGAAAATTAGCGGTGGAAATTATATGAATGGATCACTGAAACTCAACGATGATATAAGTGTTTGCGAAAACGGTACTAGGAATCTGACCCATGTCATTACATGTACAATATTGCTGCAAGAGTCTATCCCATGTTACAATATTACAATATTGTTACAGGCATTGTTTAATCCCAATCACTAACAAGGATTAATCGACATGTTATCCATTTGTCATAGTGAGCCTTTGACTGCATGAACATCTAATTCCAAAGGCTAATTACCCTGTAGTCATGACATGTATATGCCTTGAATCACTGTATTGCCGTTATTCACAAGATGCTAATCCCAATAGTTAATCCCCACTGTGTTGCGCGGAGCTCTGCAACCATGTCACTGATTAATTACTGTTGTTTGTATTACATGTAATGACTTTATCCATGTCAGGTGACCTTGGCAAATTGAGTCTTCGCCCAGAGATGAAGACAGAGAGGGAGAAGGTCTTACAGTCAGCCTAGCCAAGCTTAGGCGAGGTTTTCTGCAACACAAAGACAACAACCACTAAAACTATGTGCTGACTGCTTCCTGAACCGTTCGCCGACCCAGTGCACGTTGTTACATACATATGTTATATTGTTACAAATGGCGTACAATGATCTTTCTCTCACCTCTCCAAGAAGGAGTTTGTTGCAAGTTAATATTGCCTTTATCTATAAAACCAAAACTACTAATAAGAATAGGATTTTGATTATATTATATCTCCGTTTTACAATGACGAAGAGCAAGAATCAGCCAAGGAACGTCAGCTTTTACGTTGATGTCTTATTCAATTACATCAGATTGGTCTTCTTCGTTTCGCCTGCAGGTAGACCCAACGCACGTTGGTCTATCACGTGTTTGCAAACAGGAAGTAGGGCAGTCAGGACGTCATCCGCTCGAGTCGACACTCCGTGTTAACCATGCACTCATTTAATTGGCAATACTCTGCCGCAGTGCTGTGTCAGTTGAAACGATCAAGGAAAATCGTCCTTGCCGCAACTGCAGATTGTGTCTTTGAAGTATTGCTTCATGTCCTTACTCTTCTGATTTATGGTTTCCCTAAACTCAAATTACACCGGCGTGGTAGAGTCTATATCACGACAACTAACTTTATACTCAGGTGTCCAACAGCCGCAGTCGATTACCCACGTGACATATTGTCACTTGCTGAATACAATTCTCACTCGCTCTAAAAAGTAACTTGTTTCCTCAAAAACCAAAAGCAACTTATTTTTAACTTTATCACCACATGATATGTGAAATCAATCCTGTCCCAGTCTCTCAAAAGTGAGAAGAGTAAACACAAAAATAACGTTTTGCTTATATGAAACAAAACACAATGTTAGGTAATATTAATGTGTCCAAGATAACACTCGTTCTTCTCTCATTGGATCGGGTTGTCAGACTCGCTGACTTGGTTGATGCATGTCATCGATCCCAATTGCGTGTATCGATGCTCATGATATTAATAACTGGATTGTCTGGTCCAGGCTCGATTATTTACAAACCGCGGTCATATGGCTGGAATATTGCGGCGTTAACAGTATTCCAGTCATATCACGGGGTGTCAGCTTAATGTGGGAGGAAAGCCCGAAGTGATGCAGGTCTCAGACGTTTAACACTTCGGTGAAACCCCCCACGAGCAGGGGTTTGGTGCTGACAAATCTAGAAACACAATCGGGGCGAACCGGGATTCGGACCAACAATCATAGGTTTCTGGAGTGCCGAAGGGACGCAGCTCTGCACAGCGAATTGCGGCGCCTCAGACGAGTGGGGCACCCGTGCCCGTGCCCCGTAGAGTAACAACCCACCAACCATTTCTAACCGACACTCTTAAAGGGGCACTGATCTAAAGCAATTCCCCGGGACTGGTTGTTGCCTTTGTTATTGTTTTTTCCCAGTGAGTACCCAGATGTATAACAGAAATCTAGACTAGTTCACGACCTCTGCTGCGCCATTCGTAAGCGCATTAGTCACTTTTATGGGTAGTAATAAGTTTTGATGAGTCACCTGAGCGTTGCTTTTGTTTATAGTGTGTATATTTTTTACTGCCTACATTATCAGTTATTTTACAAAGTGACTGAAAAACATTTCCATCTGTATTATTATGATAACGAATTCCAAACATTTCGATAGTTAATGTCATCACCAAGAGACTAAAACTGTTACGTTGAAAAGTACATTTCTATGTTGTTTGGCTTCTAATCCTACATAATAATCTGTTGTGATGTTTGTAGGCCCTTCTGATCGTCTTAATCAATTTTAGTCAATCTGGACAGATTTTTCAGTCAAAATGACTGAAATATTTACACATTTTACAGATTGCCTGAGAGAATCACATTTTACAAATTGAGAGAAACAAGAACGAATCGGTTCAATGCTACAGTAAATGAAGGAAAACAAAATGCAAATACCATAATTACAACCTACCAAATTTTTGTGTATAAATTTTAGGCAGCTTCCTTGTTCGAGGAATGTATCCGTGAATATCCACACAAAGGAACAATATCCCACTTGTCTGCAGCTGTACAAAGAAACCTATTCGAAGTCACGTGTCTCTGTAACAATCATATATTTTAAAAAAAAAAATCGTTTCGGGATTTATAACCCATGTTCGTTTCTCAACTGATCACTTGGATTGTTTCAGGTGTTTCACATAGGTGTCAAGTCTCAAGGGTCGGCTGAGAAAGCCCACGTGACAACTATTTTCATAACGTCCACGGTTCCTAAAAAATCCATTGAGTGATAGATAACAATGAGCAATCAATCAACGTATTATCAGTTAACCCTTTGAACAAAGTATGTTGTTTTTACATCGACACTTCACGCCATGATATGAGTGTATTCCCTTTGTTATAGTAAACCTAGACATGTAAACACTCACTTTTGACATATCCACTGTGCAAAGATAACAGTGATTAATCAATCAACGTATTTTCTGTTAATCCTTTGATGACTAGGAACGATCCGTTGATTTACAAAAAAAGTAAATGAACTGATCATTCATCTCTTGCTGGGCTGCCACGTGCATATTACATAACACACATTTCACCTCACTTCAAACCTGGATTTAGATTGAATAATTACCCCAGACACAATAAATGCCAAATGGGAACCTTTGTCAGGTAATCTAAGTGGTGCTACCACTAATTGTACCTGTAATAAATTCATTAATTGAGCATCAAGTGAATGGCGACAAATACACAAGTGTAGGGCTTACACGAGAAAACGTGGATGACAACAAGGGAGTAGTAATCGTATCAGTGTTTATGCAAAAATGCGTAAAACAAATATTGCCTCCAGCCTCCAAGTTTATTTAACTGTCCTTGCAGACGGTAGCCCAGTCTCTGGTCACGCTCAGTTGCGTTGCGTATCATCCGGGTACTCACGGGGGAAAAAACAATAACAAAGGCAACAACCAGTCCGGGGAATTGCGTTAGATCAGTGCCCCTTTAAGGGTGTAAACATATGCAACTTGTAAGGTTAT
Source organism: Haliotis cracherodii (assembly GCF_022045235.1). NCBI lineage: Eukaryota > Metazoa > Mollusca > Gastropoda > Lepetellida > Haliotidae > Haliotis > Haliotis cracherodii. Next base: position 5,736,614 of record NW_027266279.1, on the reverse strand, counting down.
TTTAGTACATTATTGATAATGAATCATGTAGTCTATGTTTCATTAAAGTATTCAAACGGTCATTATAAAATTGTATTTAAATGTTTTGTTTTGTGAGGCTAATACATGTTAACATTTTTACATTTCAGAATCTATCGGCACATTTCACTTGGGAGTTGCACTCATTAAATTTGGCAAACATTTGGAAAGAATCACAGTAAAGTAATTCCATCTTCAGTTATCCTGTATACAGTACTCGGCGTAATAAGCGCCAAGGGCGCTCTCAAAATTTGAAATAGGGGGCTCTTATTAGAATATAATTTTGGTGAAAGAGTTTAAAGATTGTAAATTTCGTGGTTTATGCCGACAGCCTGAAATGAGACAAAAGAAAAGCCTGTGCGTGTTATACACGACAGATATATTTTTCCAGAATTTAATTGCCTGTAATTAAGGGTGCATATAACACACGACTGCGTATTATACACGAAGAAATAAGTCTTGTGTAAATTGATCAATCGGAAGGGTGCTAATTTGGATTGTTCACTAGCCAGTATATTAGCAAATATCACCGTGGGCGCTTATTACGTCGAATACGGTATACTGTTTTTCTCTGTGCTAACTAACATAAACCTGGTCTCTGACAACAATCTGATTTTGCTTTGCCATATAGGCTGATGCTCAATGAGGGAGTTGTTTGGAAGGGCAAAGGCTAAGGAAAGGCTACTGAAAAAAACAAAAAACACTAGCCCATTGAATATTTTTGTGCATTGGTTGACTGTTCCAAAAGTACAGAGTCTGAGGTTCTGTAAAAAAATGATAAAAATATGATAAAAAAATAGTTAAAATAACATGCACCTTGAATAAGTAATTGTTCATATTTAGATGCATGTGTTGAAATGATTACAATTATTTCATTATATGACAAATTTGACAAAACAGGAAAATGGGACTGAGATTCCACGATGTTGAATTGACTTTAAGGTAGATGATAATCATCACCACTGTCAAGTGTCATCAGTTTATTCTTGTCGTAAGAGGCGACTAAAGCGATCGGGTGGACAGGCTTGCTGACTCGGTTGATGCATGTCATCGTATCCCAATTGCGTGGATCGATGCCCATGGTATCAATCACTGGATTGTTTGGGCCAGACTTGGATCATTTACGGACCGTCGTCATGTAGCTGGAATATTGCTAAATGCGGCGTTAAACCAAAAAACCAAAACAGTTTGTGTGAAAGGAAAGAGACGTCTCTGATACTGTACGGGGACTGTATATTACTGTAACGACTAATAACGAGTTCCTGTGCACTAAGCACACGTTATCTGCTTGTGCTTTCATGAGTGTCAATGAAGTGATGACGTACAAAAGATGAGGGGGAAGATATGCACCCCCTCATCCCTCCACATATTTTCAAGAATACACATAACAATTATATCTCACTGTGTAAATTCCATTCTGAATAATATTCCTGAGCCAAACCACCTTTACTTAGAACTTGAAGAAACTGTTTAAAACATTAATATTACATCAGTCTTCATAATATCTGAAACTTTTAAATTACTTTGTTTTCAGAAGTTCAGTCACACCTTAAGTGACTCTTCAAGTCTTCGGCTAATGCTGAGTTCATCAGGAAATACAAAATGCACCCTCTCATCCCTGCACCATCGTGGAAAAGGTTTGTATCTACCCGAGCAACGTGAAAGCAGTGTGTGTTGATGCGTGATAAAAAAGCAATGGTGCCCCCAAAATGTTTGGTTGAAATTATACCTGCACACCACTCTCTAGACTAACATCAAGTCTCTGAAATGAACATATCGTACAGAAAAAACAGTTGTTCAGTTATCTTAATAAAACATATAATAAAAGGGAGCCCAGTGACTCTCTTCATTTTCAGAGCCTGCAGTAATCAAGACTTGCCAAACATCATAGACTTGCATGGGCTGTATTTGATATATATTTCTATCAGGGTCTGTAAGGAAAGCCGTATCCGTCCCTGTGTCAGGAAGTCAAATGAATGCACACTTTTGATTAATATTGAAATTTTAGCTCCATTTACGCATCCGTTTTGTGTAATTCAATAAATAGTTTTTAAGGTGTGCCTGTTCGGGGTGGCTCCTGAAGCCAGTGACGTGATACGTTTATCAATTGACACCAATGACGTCATATTGCAAAGGACATCAGCCATGGTGTATACATTATAAATAGAACTCTAGGTAAATCGGGAAAATAGGATTTAATTTAATTCAACAAATCAATTAGTTAGTGTGATATTTGCATTGTTTTGCCAATGAAACATATCAAACTACAACGTAAATACGTTTTATGTTGAAACAGTACAATATATGTACGTTTATTTCCGTGTGAACATGTCCTTTAAAGTTTTTTCTCACGTGTCGTGACACAAAAGTCTTTCAGTTTGCACTGAAGGGCAATTAAGCAGAATCCCATCCATTGTGCTGTACATGTCCTCCATCAGTGTCTCCTGATGTCGAAAGTTAGTTTTTATAACACATTTTTTATTTCCTTGTAACTCCCGGTAGACATTCGTGTGTTAACAAATAAAAATCTGAAATAGATAATGTATCCCTTGGCAGTTCTTTTTCTCATTCGTGAAAGAATATAGCGTTTTATAATGTTATAATGAGTATTTTAAATGATTCATTTACCATATTTAAATCGTTTGGTGCAACTTTGCTGTGGAACGTTTAACCATGTTTAATTAACACTGAACGAAGTAAGCAAGATTTGGTTATTGGGTAAGTTGGGTTTAACGCGGCTTTGAACAGTATGAATTCCTGTTATATCTCGGTGTGTCAGTTTAATGTCGGAGGAAAGCCCGAGGTGGTGCAGGTCTCAGACGTTTACCACTTTGGTTAAAACCCAAGAGCACGATTATGGTGCTGCCAAACCTAGCAGCATTACTGGGGAGAACCGGGATTCGAACCCACAATCATGAGTTTCTGGAGTGCCCAACTGAGGCACCTCTGCACAGCAAATTGCGCCACCTCAGACAACTGGGCCTCCCGTGCATGCGGAAAAAACGACTCACTGTATCCATCAAACCCAAACCCAACACAGTCGTATTTTTAACCCGGACTCATTTGATGCTTGGGAGAATAATTTCGTTCCATAGGTAAACCATTTGTTTTCTCAGCAATAAGAAAATGAAGTAAGTTGATAATATTGAAGGTTCATAACAGATATAAGAGTGGTTTGAAAGCAGATGTCACATGCGTTTAGTTACAGGCAGATGGATTCAGAGCAAGTCTAAACCTTGTAAACACTCATTATTTTAGCTTCAGGAATGTTCTGATCACATTTCTCACACGTTGTCAGTAATTACGGAAGCGGGGGTCACATGGGTTCATGTTATCAGTAAATCATTAATGCTCCACTAAAGTACTATTTTTAAACCCTGACATTTCCGACTCAGCTTAAGATAGACTTGATGTGTAACCGGCTATTATTCGGGACACATATTAAAAATCGATCTTTTATAATGCGATTAGTTTAATACTTAGAGCTTGTGGTTACAGATTCGAGGCGGAATTTTCCAACTGTTTGGTTCATGCGAACTGAAAGAGCAATCGAAAATCAGACATATTGGTTAAAGAAAAAGACTTCGTTATAGTTTCCATCATAAGGTAAATCTGTATATAATCACGAATTTCACGTAGTTCAATACAAAAAAATTATATCTTACTATGTCAATTTTATTTTGAATAATATCCCTGAACAAACCCATAATTACTTAGAACTTAAAGAAACTGCAGTCTCCATAATGGCTTAAAACTTTTAATTACTTTGTTTTTCAAATTTTCCTGAAGTCAAAATTCAGTCACACCTTAAGTGAATCTTCAAGTCTTCTGCGTTCATCAGGAAATAAAAAAGAGTGAGTGAGTGAGTGAGTGAGTGAGTTGGTTTTAACGTCGGATTTGAACAGAATTCCAGTTACATCACAGTGTGTCAGTTTACTATGGTATTCCGAGGAAGTCCCGAACTGATGCTGTTCTCAGGAGTTGACCACTCAACCTGAATCCTTGATCGTGGTTTCGAATCCTGTTATGTTTCTGGGTTTGTCAGCACCATACCTGTGTCTCTGTGATGTCGAAAGTCAGTATTTTATCAATATATATTATTCCCGGTGGACATTCGTGCGCAAACAAATTGTATTTTGAAATAGATAATGTAGAGCGGTGTCGGGTATTACGAACCAGCGGCGATTACCGAACAAAATTTCATTTCCGCATTTATTTCCTCAAATCGCTGATCGTTAGAGCTATTTCTATGTGCATGCCTTGAAAGGGAAACTTCACCTCCCGACAGAACGCTTTGAAGATGTAAATTAAAACAAAGAGAAAAGAAAACAGATGCAAATACAAGCAACGGTCATCACATCCTTACATGATGGGTATATGGGCGATAAAAGAGCGAAGCGAACAAGTCCGGCCAAAACAGGGATAGCCCTTTCTGAAAATAACATCATGTCTGTTTTAGTACATTACACATTTCTTGACCATAATACTGTAAATGGACACCACAGCCCGGTCAACACTAACCCTTCACTAGTTCGCTCAGTCGTGCTTTACGGAACAAGTCTCATTGGCCTCAACATCACGATGTAATGACTGCGGGCACGTCGTCCAGCTGTAAGACCCCCTCTTACACCACGCCACCGTTAGAACAGACTGAATTGGGCAAATGGACATTTACATGTACGCTAGGGTCCCCGCAGATGGGCAAGGGTACTCTTCTCCGACGAATCAAGGTTTAATCTGCATTTCAACGATGGTCGGATCTACAGACGTCAGGGAAGAACGGTACGCTGACGTTGCTGTTGTGGAGCACGATCGGTTTGGAGGTGGATCCGTTATGGTCTGGGGAGGTATCACCATGACTGGAAGAACTGATTTACTGGATTTACTGGTACTGGAAGGAAATCTGACTGGGCAGAGATACAGGGACGAAATCATCATTCCCATTGTGCTTCCATTCTTAAGGGCCATGCCAGGTCACGCGGTTTTCCAAGATGATAATGCCAGGCCTCACAGAGGTCGCATCGTGACAGCTTGTTTACAACAAAATGGGCGGGGTGAATCGAATGCATTATCGCCCGATATGAACCCCATTGAGCATGTTTGGGATCAGCTGGGACGGCGTGTTTATGCCAGATTCCCCCCCACCCTGCTAACCTTCGCCAACTTCGCAATGCATTGTTAGAGGAGTGGCAAAACATTCCCCAGCGGCAGATTGGACTGTTCATTCGTGGTATGCAACGTCGATGCAATGCCTGTGTTAGAGCCAGGGATGGTCATACCCTTTATTAACTATTGCAATTTCACTTTTGTATTGTACTAGCCAATACGGCATTATGGTTCACTAATCATCAATGCACACGTCCTTCTGAACATGGATTTGAAGACCTAAATGAATGATTTTGTTATTTTGTATTGTTAGCTTTCAGTTTAATGTTATAAAGTATTTTAAGTATTTCATTTACGATATTTCAAGCTTGTGGTGCAGCTTTTGTCTGGAACGTTTAATCGTCGTTAGCAGGAGAGACTGTCGGGATTCGTTGATTCTTCTCTGCATTCTGTTAACCAGGCGATTCAGTTCTAGTTTGAATATTACTCAAAGACACCAAAAGATCAGCCTTCACGGTTCCTCATCACTCATTATTGTCACTGACATCACTGAATGTTATACTTTTACAATGGCCACTACTTTTATATCCCATTAATATCGAGCGCCAGGCTTGATAACAAATACCATGATAATCTTACACGTCTTTTGGTGTGACCCGATCGAACCACCGACCTTCCACTCTCCGGGCAGACGCGCGAGACCACAGAGACGGTCTGTTGGAGATCTACTGCAGTTCTCATTTGTCATGTATGTTATCTGTGACAACAGATCTCTCATTTATTTATCCTTGAGAAACCTCACGCGAAAGTGTTCGGATCCAGAATATTTTTTAAATCAAAACACAGGTTAGTAACCTAATTCGCTTTCATTCAACCGCTCTTATGCTAAAGGCGACGTCATTCGCCCTGTGTTTCCCCTTCGAATAAAAGCTTCAAACAAGCCCACAACGGCTGCCATATGCTAGGACCAATTGAAACAAAACTATTTTCTGAAATATTGTGATCCTGTTCTGGAATAACGGGATTATAGGCATGTTGGCGAGAAAGAGGACATTGGGATTCGTTGACCTTTTCCATACTCACACATTTGGAGAACACCAGTCACATTATTTTCCGACAATTTATGTTTTGTATGACGTGCCTAATAACTTGGCTACAAGGGTATGAGAGCATGCTTTTTTATGTGCTGTTGCCATTGCGAGACAGATACATGATTGTTCATCACTCGTGTAAGTATGTGTCTGTAATTATTAAATCAATAATGCTATAAAATGACACGACATTATTCGCCATGATGTTAAAAATTACATACTCGGTGTGAGTTTGTGGATAGGTGCGTGGGCGCATGAATTATTAAGCCAAGTGTGCTCCGTACCGTAATTGTAATTGTATAGACTTTGTGGATGATAGTAATATTACGTATTAGTTCTCGCATGAAAACATATATTTACGTGTGCATGTGCCTGTCTGCCTGCTAGTGTGGAAAGTGATTTCGTGATTATGTTTTACACACAAAAGGACATGCCACCGAAACCGTTTGACAGATGTTATAAGCAACACAGTCAGTATACAGTAACATGTCACAACTGCTCACCCAGTCAATTTCATTCACATCTGTATATTCTATATACATCAATTACTGCTATGTTTGCTGTGAAAACAGTGACGTATGACCATGAAGTGTTTAATTATTCACTGCAAATGAACACGATGATCAAGTGGACAATCGTAACCATAGGAGACGTAGAGACAGGAGGCAGACAACTGACAAAATACATTACTCATATCTGAAAATAAACGTCATAAATAGACGTGAACTATGAAGAAAACTAGCCTTATACATACGATATGTCTTGATATATATTGAAATATGACACAGCTGGGACAACGTCCAAATCCTCTCCAACAAACTCCATGACTTCACGAAAAGAAAACTAACAGAAGCAGTCCACATTGGCCGCCACAAGCCATCAATCAACAAAGATCAAGGCTATTTCATCCCATACGCCTGCTATGAACTCATTAAGCAATAATCACCACACCTGAGCAAGCTTGTCTTGTTTAATTGGTTTCATGTCCCATTGGCTTCCACCTTTGTGTTGTTGTGACATTATTATCCTTCTTTTGTCATTACTTAATCACTCATGTTATCCCAATCATGCATGCAGTTATAGTTACTGTTAATACTCTAGTGGTAATCCTCCACCTACTATATATATTCCGTACAATGTTCCTCATTCAGTCTTGCTTGACAGCGGTATACGAATCTACACCGAAACGCCGCCTTTACAGTATTAAAGAACTTGTTATCCATAAATTATATCTACTTTGTCACAACAAAACCGTCAGTTTTTAGTCACAACACGAGACCTCTAAGATTATTATATGCAACATTAATCGATATATTGTGATACATGGAAATATGATGCTCTTTAGGCTGACAGGATTCACATATTAATGGTCATCTTGTCGTGACTATCACATTATCTGACCTCTTCACAGACAGGCTGACAGAGACGATAATAATTAATGACCCAGTGAGCATATGATCCAGGGTGATCTATGTATTCATTACTTCTGTCCATAACCTTATTCTGATACACTGACGTCATAAAAGTACCTAGTTTACTGTGACAAAGGAGTGATTTGTAGTAACAACCTGTAGCAGGCAGCACGGCTGCAACGTCAAACATCCTACTCGTAATGAGTTAGGCTTTCATTAATTCTCTTTTGTTGACTGTGATAGATACAGGGATATTAACGTCTTGTCTTCACTTGATTAGTCCATGTTGCCAAAATGTGCGGAAAAATCTCGTGAGATACGAGTTGTATGCAACGTGAAAAACAACACAAAACCTAAAGTTGTTACGATCTTTAAGATGTTCTTTTTCTACAAATCGCATTCTACAAGTTGTTACAAGTCGCACCTTATAAGTAAGAGTAAGTACGTTCTCTTACGTAGACACTACCCTCCTTGCAGACTTCGACAAAAACATTATTCTGTGGCAACATTTGAAAATAACAAGAACACTTTCTTGTCTTTATTTATACTGTGAGAGTCCCACTTGCGTGACGCACGTGGGATCTGTTCTCTGCTGATGATGCAAGTGTATTCAGTCAGGAGTTGGTCTTTACACCGTATGTACCAAACTCTTTACAATTTCGTAAACGAATAGTTTATTAATCGCTTTCGCGTTTTGACAGCATGCTGGCGATGAAAATATATAAGTATAGGAAATAAAGAACCCTGAAGGGCATTAATGTTTCTCCCCCTTTTCAGTTTTTTTATTTAATTGTTTTAACATGAACATGCAGGTAACAGATTGTAACAACATAAAACATAGATTATGTTGAAGTGTTTTAGGTTATTCGGAGCTTTCTCAAAATCGGACCTCCCATGAACATCCGTGTGCCTAATAAATCTCAGAGAAACACCCTTTTAGTTTTGTTGCAACAAATAAAATTGAATAATATCATCATTTACATTTCAGTTAGGTACTACAAGCTCACAAACAGTTGCAATACAGTGACTTCTAGTACACGACGTCAAAATGTCCGACACGACCAGCGTGATTCTTTACTGACAACATGGCACTTTGGCCGTCTATATAAAGATGATGACAAAAATTTATTGAATAGGTGCTGAGTGAGTGAGTGAGTATGGTTTTACGCCGCTTTTAGCAATATTCCAGCAAAATCACGTCGGGGGACACCAGAAATGGGCTTCACACATTGTACCCATGTCGGGAATCAAACCCGGGTCTTCGGCGTGACGAGCGAACGCTTTAACCACAAGGCTACCCTACCGCCCCCGAATAAGTGCTGAAGAAAATTGATTTTAGTAATTCTCTGCAGGGTGATGTTGGCGGCCTCTGTCTTGGTACACTCTATCATTTGAATCCTTTCTTCGTTTGTTTTGTTCAGTTAGAATGGCCATAGAAGAAGGTATTTTATCATGGACATTCAGTCAACCTGTTTGCAATATTCTTAAGATGAAAATCATAAGTGACCCTAAACAATGATTCCGTGTTTATTCACGCTAGGGAATACCAAGGGTTTCCCTTGGGAATTTGGACGTACTGTGGTAGATATAACATTGTTTCTTAAACACAGTCTCGTCCAAAACGTTTGATAGTCAAACTGTACCATTTATACGCTTATGTGGACATCTAATCCAGTGAAAACTTCTCATATCGGGTCAACTTCCTATTGAAGCGTTATTTGTTGTTTTATTTATTTCATAGAACGAGCACAGAATACTACTACTCCGACAATAGAGTATGTGAGTGATCCAGTTTGGCTTCACTCAGCTTTGAACGTCAAGATTTCAGTTATGTAATTATATAACAGCGTGTGGGCTTAATGTGGCAGAAATAAGTCATGTGACGCAGGTCGAAGACATGTGCTATCAAGGATCACCAGTAGGTGGTTGACAAACCGAGGATAATATATGTCGATTCGAAAATTGCTGTCGGCGCGACACAACTTTCACAGCTCACGCCAGTTACCCCATACCCCACTAGACAACGTTAATAGTAAATGGAAAGAAGCATGTATTCCCGGTTTGGATTGGGGTAGTTCGCCCAAACAAAGAACGGTTTCGGAACCAAAGCTAATGACCCAAGTCACCAGAAACATTGCACAGAGACCATGTAATTTCGCGGTGCACGTGGGTTGGGGGTAATTTTTTATTTTGACACTTTAGTGATAGGTTGTCAAATCGCTCTGACCCATAAGTGTGGCCGATTTTCATTATCCATAGTAACAAGTAAGCTCTCTTGCTTTAATGTAATATTTGTAATCCGATTGGGAATGCGCCCAAGGTCAGCTACACGATTCCAGGATAAAGAATCTGAATATATATATTGTCAATGGAAGAGTACAACCAGTCTAGATCATCCACCAAAGCAGATTCCACTTGGCGCACAGTTGTTAAAAATTACATGAACGGACCGCCGAAAACAAGTGATGACACCAGGTGTTCGCGAAAAGGCTAAACATATCCAGGTACCAGGCTTTAAGAAATCGAGCCGAAACAGTCAATCACTAGCCGTTCACTTGCGTCAGGCTACCGAAGTTTAAGTTACTGACCAGACGATTAGAGATTGCAGCTTATCTGTATGCTCGGCGATCCCGCGTATACTGCCGTAAACAATCACAAATTCCAATTATTGCCACCAGACGCCAATGGTGGTTTGAGCGTAGAAACTGGGGGAATCGCCCGTGATCTTGCGTTATGTTTTTTGATGAGTCTAGATTCACTTTGGACTTTCTAGATAGGCATGGACGTGTCTGGAAGCGTCCTAATGAACTTCATGCGAAGAACAACGTAAGGCAACGTGACAGATTTGGTTGGGTTGGGTCTGCAATGATATGGGGCGGAATGACTGACTGTCAGAACGACATCTCATATTATCTATGGAACTTCAAGGGTCACAAGACAATACCACCGAGACAATATACTGGCCCCAATAGTTGTGCCATTTGCGCGCCAGGCTGGTTGACGTTTTGACTTTCAATACTTGAATTACTGCAATCATCTGTTATTCACGAATATCACCTACTTTCCTTTGGGGACATGCATTTATACTACATAAGAACTAAAAGTTAATCAAATTACCATAACTCAAATATAATTTCACGGACTTGATTTTTTACGAGTAAAGCTGCCTCATCTCACAGTATATAAGCAAGGAACAGACGCTGCAAAAGATAATTATATAAATGTGCATTACCATAAAGAGAGGCTTTGGGGGCGCCAAGGGACGCACCATATAATTGTCTGTGGTGTGTGTGTGTGTGTGTGTGTGTGTCTGGGTGTGGGTGTTTGGGTGTCTGGGTGTGTGGGATGCCTTTGATGTTTTTTAGAGACAGGATCGTTTTTCGTTTTCTGTTTCATAATCTGTACTTCTTTTTCTGGAAAGGGGCGGTCGGGTAGCCTAGTGGTTAAAGCGTTCGCTCGTCACGCCGAAGACCCGGGTTCGATTCCCGACATGGGTACAATATGTGAAGCCCATTTGTGGTGTCCCCCGCCGTGATATTGCTGGAATATTGCTAAAAGCGGCGTAAAACCTCACTCACTCACTCACTTTTTCTGAAAGAATCAGCCAAAAGAATTAATTTCATTCCAAGTTTTGTTTTTCTTCCACAATGTCTAGAGAGCATTTTTTCTTTACCTGAGGACACATTATATTTTCCAAGGTATTACTGCAACAAAAACAAACAAACGGGGATCCCTCGAGTATATCAAATTGTTGGTCGATAACGCATCTAGAATTCGAACTTTGGTAAGCTGATTATTCTAACCTTCATTCTTCATCAGGGGAATTCTGTTGTCAGCATGTACAGTATAATTCACAACTTATCGTGGTAAACACTATTCACTAAAGTTAGAGATATCACTCCGCAATGGATGTTGCCGTACACTGAGCCGACGGCGAGATAGAGGTTTTAGCAACGTTGATACACGTTTCATTTGACATCATAAAGCCGTATTTGTGTACGTAAAAGTACAGAACACCCCTGTAGTTAACAGACATTATTTGTAAAACAAGCTCAGCATTCAAGATTAGAATATGATTATGTAGAAAATGTTGGAGGATACCCGGTGAACGATAACGATGGTTGCATAAACAACATCACCTGCGCTTTTCAAACATTAACAATAGGCCTTTGTTTTCAGCCACTGGAGCGTAAACACACCGGCAGTCATATTCGGCTACAAATCTTTTTCTTAGCGCATACAAATCAAGGACAGAAAACTATACCTTTAATAGAAGCTTTATTTGTTTGTTTACTGAGAGAAACTTGAGCTATGATAAACTGGGTGATAGTTTTATTTTCCGTTTCATGTTTCAGTGCTCAGTCACAAATTGTGAAGTCCACTTTGTTTGTCATGCTGCTGTCGTATTCAAGCACTCCAATTTCTCGTTTTTGCCAAGTTCAATAATTGTTACTCGTGTTACAGTCTGGAGCTAACACACTGGATCTTGTGCATCAACTTGTTTACCAGAAACAATGCGTGGGTGACATTTGGAAAATGTTCCAGCTGTTACACGGCTATAATTAATGATGGACCGGTGAAACCAGTAGTTGACAGGGAACTGAAAATATTAGTGTGAGAAGAAATAGGTTGACAGGGAACTGAAAATGACAGTGTGCCAAGATAGTGGCTGACAGGGAACTGTACACGACAGTGTGCCAAGAAATTGGTTGACAGGGAACTGAAAATAATTTTGTGAGAAGAAAGTGGTTGACAGGGAACTGTATATGACATTGTGACAAGATAGTGATGGCAGGGAACTGTACATGATAATGTGCCAATATAGTGGTTGACAGGGAACTTCACATTACAGTGTGTCAATATAGTGGTTGACAGGGAACTGTACATGATAATGTGTCAATATAGTGGTTGACAGGGAACTTCACATTACAGTGTGTCAATATAGTGGTTGACAGGGAACTGTACATGATAATGTGCCAATATAGTGGTTGACAGTGAACTGTACATGATAATGTGTCAATATAGTGATTGACAGGAAACTTCACATTACAGTGTGTCAATATAGTGGTTGACAGGGAACTTCACATTACAGTGTGTCAATATAGTGGTTGACAGGGAACTGTACATGATAATGTGTCAATATAGTGGTTGACAGGGAACTTCACATTACAGTGTGCCAATATAGTGGTTGACAGGGAACTTCACATTACAGTGTGTCAATATAGTGGTTGACAGGGAACTTCACATTACAGTGTGTCAATATAGTGGTTGACAGGGAACTGTACATGATAATGTGTCAATATAGTGGTTGACAGGGAACTGTACATGATAATGTGCCAATATAGTGGTTGACAGGGAACTGTACATGATAATGTGCCAATACAGTGGTTGACAGGGAACTTCACATTACAGTGTGTCAATATAGTGGTTGACAGGGAACTTCACATTACAGTGTGTCAATATAGTGGTTGACAGTGAACTGTACATGATAATGTGCCAATATAGTGGTTGACAGGGAACTGTACATTATAATGTGTCAATATAGTTATTGACAGGGAACTGTACATGGTAATGTGTCAATATAGTGGTTGACAGGGAACTGTACATGATAATGTACCAATATAGTGGTTGACAGGGAACTGTACATGATAATGTGTCAATATAGTGGTTGACAGTGAACTGTACATGATAATGTGTCAATATAGTGGTTGACAGGGAACTGTACATGACAGTGTGACAATATAGTGGTTGACAGGGAACTTCCCATTACAGTGTGTCAATATAGTGGTTGACAGGGAACTTTACATCACAGTGTGCCAATATAGTGGTTGACAGGGAACTTCACATTACAGTGTGTCAATATAGTGGTTGACAGGGAACTTCACATGATACTGTGTCAATATAGTGGTTGACAGGGAACTTCACATTACAGTGTGTCAATATAGTGGTTGACAGGGAACTTCACATTACAGTGTGTCAATATAGTGGTTGACAGGGAACTTCACATTACAGTGTGTCAATATAGTGGTTGACAGGGAACTTCACATTACAGTGTGTCAATATAGTGGTTGACAGGGAACTGTACATGATAATGTGTCAATATAGTGGTTGACAGGGAACTTCACATTACAGTGTGTCAATATAGTGGTTGACAGGGAACTGTACATGATAATGTGTCAATATAGTGGTTGACAGGGAACTGTACATGATAATGTGTCAATATAGTGGTTGACAGGAAACTTCACATTACAGTGTGTCAATATAGTGGTTGACAGGGAACTTCACACGACAGTGTGTCAATATAGTGGTTGACAGGGAACTGTACATGATAATGTGTCAATATAGTGGTTGACAGGGAACTTCACATTACAGTGTGACAATATAGTGGTTGACAGGGAACTTCACATTACAGTGTGTCAATATAGTGGTTGACAGGGAACTTCACATTACAGTGTGTCAATATAGTGGTTGACAGGGAACTGTACATGATAATGTGTCAATATAGTGGTTGACAGGGAACTTCACATTACAGTGTGACAATATAGTGGTTGACAGGGAACTGTACATGATAATGTGTCAATATAGTGGTTGACAGTGAACTGTACATGATAATGTGTCAATATAGTGGTTGACAGGAAACTTCACATTACAGTGTGTCAATATAGTGGTTGACAGGGAACTTCACATTACAGTGTGCCAATATAGTGGTTGACAGGGAACTTCACATTACAGTGTGTCAATATAGTGGTTGACAGGGATCTGCACATTACAGTGTGTCAATATAGTGGTTCACAGGGAACTGTACATGATAATGTGTCAATATAGTGGTTGACAGGGAACTGTACATGATAATGTGCCAATATAGTGGTTGACAGGGAACTGTACATGATAATGTGCCAATACAGTGGTTGACAGGGAACTTCACATTACAGTGTGTCAATATAGTGGTTGACAGGGAACTTCACATTACAGTGTGTCAATATAGTGGTTGACAGGGAACTGTACATGATAATGTGTCAATATAGTGGTTGACAGGGAACTTCACATTACAGTGTGCCAATATAGTGGTTGACAGTGAACTGTACATGATAATGTGTCAATATAGTGGTTGATAGGGAACTGTACATGATAATGTGTCAATATAGTGGTTGACAGGGAACTTCACATTACAGTGTGTCAATATAGTGGTTGACAGGGAACTTCACATTACAGTGTGTCAATATAGTGGTTGACAGGGAACTTCACATTACAGTGTGTCAATATAGTGGTTGACAGGGAACTTCACATTACAGTGTGACAATATAGTGGTTGACAGGGAACTTCACATTACAGTGTGACAATATAGTGGTTGACAGGGAACTTCACATTACAGTGTGTCAATATAGTGGTTGACAGGGAACTGTACATGATAATGTGTCAATATAGTGGTTGACAGGGAACTTCTCATTACAGTGTGTCAATATAGTGGTTGACAGGAAACTTCACATTACAGTGTGTCAATATAGTGGTTGACAGGGAACTTCACATTACAGTGTGCCAATATAGTGGTTGACAGGGAACTTCACATTACAGTGTGACAATATAGTGGTTGACAGGGAACTTCACATTACAGTGTGTCAATATAGTGGTTGACAGGGAACTGTACATGATAATGTGTCAATATAGTGGTTGACAGGGAACTTCTCATTACAGTGTGTCAATATAGTGGTTGACAGGAAACTTCACATTACAGTGTGTCAATATAGTGGTTGACAGGGAACTTCACATTACAGTGTGCCAATATAGTGGTTGACAGGGAACTTCACATTACAGTGTGACAATATAGTGGTTGACAGGGAACTTCTCATTACAGTGTGACAATATAGTGGTTGACAGGGAACTTTACATGATCATGTGTCAATGTAGTGGTTGACAGGGAACTTCACATTACAGTGTGTCAATATAGTGGTTGACAGGGAACTTCACATTACAGTGTGTCAATATAGTGGTTGACAGGGAACTTTACATGATAATGTGCCAATATAGTGGTTGACAGGGAACTTCACATTACAGTGTGCCAATATAGTGGTTGACAGGGAACTTCACATTACAGTGTGTCAATATAGTGGTTGACAGGGAACTTCACATGATAATTTGTCAATATAGTGGTTGACAGGGAACTGTACATGACAGTGTGACAATATAGTGGTTGACAGGGAACTTCACATCACAGTGTGCCAATATAGTGGTTGACAGGGAACTGTACATGACAGTGTGTCAATATAGTGGTTGACAGGGAACTTTACATCACAGTGTGTCAATATAGTGGTTGACAGGGAACTTCACATTACAGTGTGACAATATAGTGGTTGACAGGGAACTTCACATTACAGTGTGTCAATATAGTGGTTGACAGGGAACTTCACATTACAGTGTGTCAATATAGTGGTTGACAGGGAACTGTACATGATAATGTGTCAATATAGTGGTTGACAGGGAACTTCACATTACAGTGTGACAATATAGTGGTTGACAGGGAACTGTACATGATAATGTGTCAATATAGTGGTTGACAGTGAACTGTACATGATAATGTGTCAATATAGTGGTTGACAGGAAACTTCACATTACAGTGTGTCAATATAGTGGTTGACAGGGAACTTCACATTACAGTGTGCCAATATAGTGGTTGACAGGGAACTTCACATTACAGTGTGTCAATATAGTGGTTGACAGGGATCTTCACATTACAGTGTGTCAATATAGTGGTTGACAGGGAACTGTACATGATAATGTGTCAATATAGTGGTTGACAGGGAACTGTACATGATAATGTGCCAATATAGTGGTTGACAGGGAACTGTACATGATAATGTGCCAATACAGTGGTTGACAGGGAACTTCACATTACAGTGTGTCAATATAGTGGTTGACAGGGAACTTCACATTACAGTGTGTCAATATAGTGGTTGACAGGGAACTGTACATGATAATGTGTCAATATAGTGGTTGACAGGGAACTTCACATTACAGTGTGCCAATATAGTGGTTGACAGGGAACTTCACATTACAGTGTGTCAATATAGTGGTTGATAGGGAACTGTACATGATAATGTGTCAATATAGTGGTTGACAGGGAACTTCACATTACAGTGTGTCAATATAGTGGTTGACAGGGAACTTCACATTACAGTGTGTCAATATAGTGGTTGACAGGGAACTTCACATTACAGTGTGTCAATATAGTGGTTGACAGGGAACTTCACATTACAGTGTGACAATATAGTGGTTGACAGGGAACTTCACATTACAGTGTGACAATATAGTGGTTGACAGGGAACTTCACATTACAGTGTGTCAATATAGTGGTTGACAGGGAACTGTACATGATAATGTGTCAATATAGTGGTTGACAGGGAACTTCTCATTACAGTGTGTCAATATAGTGGTTGACAGGAAACTTCACATTACAGTGTGTCAATATAGTGGTTGACAGGGAACTTCACATTACAGTGTGCCAATATAGTGGTTGACAGGGAACTTCACATTACAGTGTGACAATATAGTGGTTGACAGGGAACTTCACATTACAGTGTGTCAATATAGTGGTTGACAGGGAACTGTACATGATAATGTGTCAATATAGTGGTTGACAGGGAACTTCTCATTACAGTGTGTCAATATAGTGGTTGACAGGAAACTTCACATTACAGTGTGTCAATATAGTGGTTGACAGGGAACTTCACATTACAGTGTGCCAATATAGTGGTTGACAGGGAACTTCACATTACAGTGTGACAATATAGTGGTTGACAGGGAACTTCACATTACAGTGTGACAATATAGTGGTTGGCAGGGAACTGTACATGGCAGTGTGACAATATAGTGGTTGACAGGGAACTTCACATTACAGTGTGACAATATAGTGGTTGACAGGGAACTTTACATGATCATGTGTCAATATAGTGGTTGACAGGGAACTGTACATTACACTGTGTCAATATAGTGGTTGACAGGGAACTGTACATGATATTGTGCCAATACAGTGGTTGACAGGGTACTGCACATGACAGTGTGCCAAGAAAGCGATGACAGGGACACATTGTAACCACTATATACTCCATACATTCAGCTCTAACGACACGTATAATTATGCAGCTTGTGGGGTTCTATTCGAACCTGAACTCGGCACAACTGGCATTAGGGATCTCGTAAATTTTTGTCCTATAATGAGCTTCAGCTTAAGTTGCTGACCGTTTAATATCCTGATGTGTGTGTGTGTGTGTGTGTGTGTGTGTGTGTGTGTGTGTGTGTGTGTGTGTGTGTGTGTGTGTGTGTGTGTGTGTGTGTGTGTGTGTGTGTGTGTGTGTGTGTGTGTCTGTGCGTGCGTGTTATTGTCAGAGACAGGCTTTGAATGGAAGTGTCGACATTCTTTTTTTCTTTCTAAAGTTGCTCAACATATTTTCTTACAGAGGTTGTCTAGGGAACAATAATTGTGTTGCTATCAAATCTGAGACGAAACCATGTTTTCCAGTATTTTCGGGAACAAATGATATAAATACAATATCGAATGGTTGATCCCTTTCGTGGGAGCAAAGACAATCGTAGATGTTTATCACTTCAAAACTTTGATGGCTGTAATGTACAACCAACAGCCACCTAGATGGACTGACTGCTTATTGGATCCTGTTTCGGCTGCGGGCCGCAATTCTCCCTTCACTGCGCCACCCGTGTCCCGAGCGTAAGGCATCTTTTCAATATCCATGCTTGCTATTGCTATTTGTGACATATTGTTTAGTAGATAAAAAATAATTTGTTTTTCTGCCTTACATTTAAAGGCATGTATGACTCCTCGGGGCGGTCACGACCGCTGAAACCTGACACGACGTCGACGTACAGACAAATGATATTGTTTCCAATCGACGGACACTAATGAACACAATCCGCAGGATTTGGTTCCAGGGAAGCTTATTCGTTTGTTTTATTTACGTTTAGCAATTTGACAAAAAGGTCAGACAAATGTTCCTACTTTTGAATAGTATACTTGTTTGTTTGTTTAACGCTACACTGAGCAATATTGCAGATATATGACGGCGGTCTGTAAATAATCGAGTCTGAACCAGACAACCCGATGATTGACATCATGAGCATCGATCTATACAGCTGAGATACATACGTTCGATGACGTGCATCAACCAGGTCAGCGAGCCTAAAGGCCATTTCTAACACAGGTCCCGTATCTCTAACATACTTAAAGCCCATGTGTGAATTGTAGTGGGAGCAAACACGAGTACTTGCACAGCTGGTGTCTTGACAAACCATCAAGAATATTTTTACACGCGTTGTAACGTATTGCTACACTGCGTTTGGACGGTCGGGTGGTCGACGTTATGATATTGCTTGAATTGCTAAAAGCTGCTTAAAACCATTATCACTCCCTCTGAAACGATAAAACTATGATCATTGCAATTTTGAAATGAGAGACAAATCTGAAACACAACAACATGGATCTGTCAGAATATCACTATCATTTTCGGCCAGGTCGTGTCAAATATTATCGTTGGCAACAACAACTTTGAGAATTCAAAACAACAACCGCAATAGGTCTCGAATATATCCGCAGAAACTGTTTTTAACTTTAAATATGAATTGCAGTAATACAGGGACTTGATGTATTTGTTGTCGTATCTGCTGTATGAAATATACTTCGGCGTCGACAATGATACCCGTCTTGGGAAATATCAATAATTACCACTGAGTTGTCTAGAGGATGGCATTCCGCCTTCAGTTTGGCAGCGCCTTCAGTTTGGCAGGGCCTGACATGCGCATGGCTCAGCTGTACTAGAGATCAAATTGCATGCACAGAAGCCAGGAATCGCCCAATATTAATATAACGAAGACAATGTCTGTGCAGACTTCCATATATAAGATGGACATAGAACATTTTCAGATATTGCAAAATATACAGATGATATACAATGTTATTCTGTTGCTGGGGGTTTATTACAAATATTGGATATCGTTATACTGACATATTCAGCTTTAAACTGTGTATCTTGATTACGAAGTTGAAATCCAAAGTGATTTACGTGGTAGAAATTAACAACCTTTGGTATTGAAAACTAAAACGAATCTGTGATTCGAACCCAAGAAAAGCGGAGCCTGGCACGGCTTAGGGATGCTGTTCTGCATACCCAAGGCCTTTTGACATTAGCAGAATACAAGACCCTTTGATATTATTCGGTGACCCGCCCTTGAACATTATCAGGAAACCCAACCCTTTGACATTATCAGGAAGCCCACTCTTTGACATTATCAAATAACCCGTCCTTTGGCATTAACAGGAACCCCATCCTTTGATATTATCATGTGGCCCGCCCGTTATCACTGTCGGTAGAGATTGTTTAGCGAAGGCGTACCATGACAAATTCTATGCACCTTGAAAAAATTAAGCATGTCCTATTATTTTGGCCATGGATTTCAAAACTGGCTCCATATCTATGGCATAGAAACCAGAACATGTGCCATTTGCCGTAAGAAACCGATTCATTTTGATTGCATAGCCGGGACCCGCCGGCAGTGCGAGTGACCGACTGTTGGCCCGATATTCAAAGCGCGGTGATGATGTGACTATTTAAATTTTCTTATAGGTGTCCTGCGTACAGACAACAATGCTTTTAAATTATCATAAGTTAAGGAAATTCTTCAAAAAGGATCTTGAACGTCGGTGCTGTTATGTTTGCAAACTCAATAGCAAGAGCATGTTGTTAATGCGAATGCATAGAATTGTCAACAATGCCCATATTTGGGCATATATCAATATTCATCGCAACCAGATTTTGCAACCGGTTCCAGTGTTGGTCTTTCAACGAACGAAAGTTGTTAATATGTATTTACACTTAAATATATATTTAACGTGGGTAACAAATATAATACCACACTCATTCTCGTTACATACCATTTTTACGAAACTCGTGAACTTTCTATGGTATTTGACCTCGCTTTCGCTTGTTCAGATACCATAGAAAATCCACTCGTTTCGTAAAAATGGTATCTAACGAGCATGAGTGTAGTATTCTCTATGTATCTTGCGCGTCCCAGATGTACTGCAGCAGGTTAAGATCTGGACTCTTGTCTGGCCAAGTGATGTTCGTGATAGCTTTCTGTTAGAAGGCATTCTGTCACCTGTCGAGAGGGTGTTTTTCTTAAATAAATGTGATACAACGATCGGCTCCAGGATTTAGCTGATCGGATCCAGGATTTGATGCATGTCCCGTCACATGTCAGATTCCTCTGCACAGTGACCAGCCGAGGAACGAGGCAACCCCAAATCATGAATCATGACAGAAGCTCCACCAAAGGTATCTGTTGGACGAATGTTCCTGGGCGTATATTGCTGTGTTTCTTTACAACCAGAACCGAATAGGCCCATCTGTGACACGCAACAAGAACGTGCTCTCATCAGACCAGAAATCTTCCTCAGTGTTCTCAGGTTCCAAAACCATGCCAATGACAATCTGACAGCATAGGACGCTTGATCATCCTCCTTGACCTCAAACCTGAGTGGATTTCTCAATGTCAGTGATGGCAATAGTCTGGGGGTATCCGGTTCTCCTTCAGACAGGTGCTTGTGACAAAGGGTTGTCGCCTCACCAAGCGCAGCATGTCGTGATCTTCGCGTGCTGACTTCACATGAGGCCGTCTGGGCCTTGGACTGCCCTTTTATACATTAGTTTGCCTATAATTCTGTGCTAAACTGCTTATAATCGAATAGTGGTAACCGAGCTGACATCAACAGCTTTGTAGGTATTTTCTGCACTGACCTTGCCTGTCGCCGTCAGTTGACCTCTGACTAGCTGTTAACGTTAGACAACAGTTCAGAATACTTTCAAGTTGAGCGTGGATACAGCGGCAACTGACGTTATTAATTAACAAGTCGAGAGTGTTGCATGTCTTTGCGCGCCAGAACCGCTCGCAGGTATTTACATCTCAGCTGCGGATAAACTTTTCGTGTTATTATTAAAATAAACTTTATTAATTACATTCGTGGTCGTGTGACAGTTTTCTGGGGGCGCTTTAAATAATCGCATCCCCCCCTCCCCCCACACACACACACCAGGTATATACAGAAGACCTTGATTATATTTTATGGCCTTCGGCGTGACCAGCGAACGCTTTAACCACTAGTCCCACCGTCCCCAGGTCACAGAAGCGTGAAGCTCGTGAAATACATGGTAAACGGAAAGTTCCTATATTGATCATTTCCCATTGACGATATGGCGATCTTAATTTCATACATACGTTGCTGGCACTTGTTGAGGCTGGTTCGGCAGTCGCTGACTCGTTTAGACCTATGCAACACGACCGAGTCTTTTGGTCAGTATGCATCGTTCATGAGCGATCGTTATTACACTCAAGTGGACATTACCTTTGCTTTTTATCACTTATCAGTAATTCAACGCTATCCACATAATTCGCCATGAGAACCGCCATCGAGATAGCAACAATCGTACGTTCAGTAAAATATAACATCATTTTTTTTTATCAAACCCTTTCCAACCATGCCCATGGTAACAGCCATTAGAGGTCTCAAATTAATTTATGACATACCACCAATATCATGATCAGGAGGTATTTTTGCTATCCTACAGTTGACTTGGAATTATGGTTGCTGATAAAAATAACAGAAAGTTAAGCCAAAGGAGACAACTCAGCATTAGCTGGGTGCCTCAGACCAATTACGTAACTTTTACTCCTGAAAATGGGAATGAAAGATTATCTGTCCGTCGTGGAGTTGTGTAAATCCTTCTTCGACCACCACAATCCAATAACTGTAGACGGATAATCCGCAATTCTTCTTTAAATAAACTATTTATCACCTTCACTAAGCTCGCTGAAGCAATATCAATAAAAAACAGCGAGGCTGTTGCTTCTGACTTTGTGATGAATGACTTGATGTTGAGCCTAATTTAAAAGTATTGAATGTTCAAATCTGTCATTTATCCTGACAACCCGTTAATGTTAACCGAGTAATATCTTGGCACTGATTCAGGTGTGAGTTTGAGAGAGAGAGAGAGAGAGAGAGAGAGAGAGAGAGAGAGAGAGAGAGAGAGAGAGAGAGAGAGAGAGAGAGAGAGAGAGAGAGAGAGAGAGAGAGAGAGAGAGAGAGAGAGTGTGTGTGTGTGTGTGCGTGTGTGTGCGTGAGTGATAATTCTGGTCTTCAAGGGTTCTGGCAAATAGGACATTTACAAAATTATAAAGTAAAAACCTGTGACGCTCGTGATTCTGAAGGACTATAGAAGTACTGGTGTTTGTATGTTTCACCAGATTGATGTGTGTCTGCTTACACCACATTTTGTAGCCCGGACTAATGCCTCTTTTATGGTGCCCAACTAAGACGCTGTATATTGACTCGGAGCTGGCCTGTCCTAGCTTTGCCCCTTTACGTGCAAGTATCATAAAAAAGAGAGAAAAAATCAGATTTGTCTTACATAATTATGTAGCCAGTGTGATGTACAATACGATGGCCGTGACAAAGGTGTGAACACGTAAAGCTAGCTCTGTTGCCTTTAATCAAAAGTACGTATATCGAGGTCTGTACTTTTCACAATCCATACGAATCTTAGGCGAGGCTTAGTTAGCAATGGTAGGCTTTGTCGCATTTCCGTTGCTCAAAGAAATTGAAGTTACTGTATATTCGATCCCACTCATATGCACACTGCGAGCAAGCGTGTAATTTTGTAAGTAGCTTGTGCGATCGAACCGTATAATTTTAGAGGGCATTTCCTCCAAAAAGACCATATACATGCCCGGAGACGCTCTGTCCATTCCACCAAATGAATGATATACATACTGGCAACATTAAACCAAGGGAATAAATTGTCACAATTCTGTACACACTAAAAGTAGTCGTAAAGTGAGCTAATAGTTGAAGCCACATCGGCAGTATTTCAGTCACATCTTGACTGCGACACCTTATCAATTCACAATATAAATCAGACTATATAAAACCTGTCGACCATCGATAAGTGAGTTGGTGAATTTTAGTTATATATCACGGCGTGAAAGTCCGGCATTTACCACTTGTGTTTTGTTTTGTGTGTTTGTTTGTTGTTTAACGCCGCACACAGCAATATTCCAGCTATATGACGGCGGTCTGTAAATAATCGAGTCTGGACTAGACAATCCAGTGATTGACTTACGACTTGTGCAAAACCCACGGGCACGGTGCAGACAAACCAAAAAACATAATAACGGCAAATCTAGGACTCGAACCCACGGTCATGGTTTCTGGCACGACAAAGAGACGCAACTTTGCACAGTGAATAGCGGCGCCCTAGACTACAAGGCCATCCGTATCTCATATTCACCGATGAAATGTTTCAATGAGAACAAAATGTCATTATGACAATTTTCGAAATGTTTTAATAGGACACTGGATATGGTATCAGGACAACAGTTGTTGGTACTTGGCAATTGTGTCCATGATCCCGATATCAATACTAATCAAGCTCTGTATGGTTATTCTTAAAATCAGTGAAATCACGATAAAGATTTGCCATTGAAAGGAAGTGCTAGTAAATCACATTTTATATATTGTTTCAGTATATATCAAATGTATAGGTTAATCGATTCAGGTGTACATGGTGCAAATCAGATTAATTTTAAAATGTAGTGGTGAATATTAAAGTGTTAATTCATTGGTAAACAAGAAGACACTCGTCTCTATTGTCTGTATGCTTGCAAATGTATATCGGGAACATGCGGTTTTCAGCTTCACGGGTCAAACTTGGGAGAGGTTATCAATAAACCTGTTGATTGTATTAAGCAGCTTTAACGATTGAGTTGTCTTAAAGGCCGTTATAAGTTCTTCATATAACGGTGTCTCGGCGGGGTGTTAGCAGGACTTCGAAATTATTCGCACTAAGTCCAATTCGCGGTAATCTTGGATGCTCAATCCGTTTAACAGTTGTTATAAATATTTGTCACCATCCTGCGATTGATCCTCTTCTCGGCATGGTATGGAGACCACACGTGGGCATACGTGAAGGACACTGTAAATGATGAACTGTGCACATCTCACGACAAATTAAAGTTTGCTTGTCTGTTGTTTAACGCCGCACTTAGCAATATTCCAGCTATATTACGTCGGTCTGTTAATAATCGAGTCTGAACCAGACAAAAGAGCGTCGATTGGCAATTGGGATACGATGGCAAGGATCAAACAAGTCAGTCCGATCCCGTTAGTCGCCTCTTACGACAAATACATTCGCCCTTTGATGGCAGTATCCCATGAGATGGGTGGCTGAAAACCAGTTCTAACCCGGATCTTCACGGGCTTCACGCCAAAGATTTCTGGAAACATATTAGTGATGTAGGCGTGGATGGGGAAAGACGTAAGTCTGTTGTCATGGTAGATGATTCGGTAGGCAACGCCAAGGATGATGTTCTTGAGAAATGGAGAAATGAATAATATTATAATATCCGTCTGAATGGTGAATCTGCCGTGGAAGAGAATCGATTCCAAGGCGAAATGATTAATGGTGGCCATCCGATATGAGCCTATTTGAGGTCCAAATAGCACTAGACAATGCGAATCGAGGCAGGACATTGAATTGGGAAACATCTCAGTGGGAGTTTGGAAATCTGACGGCATTCCCATGACATTTCACAAGATTTATAATATTTGTTTTAACATAGGAAAACATCCCCAAATACGGTCCCCACATTTCTCAAAGCTGATCACCCTTAGAAACTCGATATATAACAGGTAGTGCAGCGATCTCAACAACAGGCTTCAACTTGGTCTGAGTCAAACAAGATAACTTTGATCCAGACGATCAACTCGGCGCAAAGAAATGTTGTAGCATACCTACCAATTGATGTAATTATAAGTACATGTACTTAAAGCGCACATGTATAACCCAAAAGGTGAAACAACTTGTAATTTGCATGTGGTAGCTTCAGAATCAGGAATGAAAATATAGCACATTTCAGTTCATATATTTATGTAATATTAAAGAAGAGACCAAACATTATGAAAACAAAATTAGTGTTGTGTTTTTCCAACAATGACTTCCTTAAACATTTGCTATTGTTTTCAAGGAACATGAAGTATTAAGTTGACACAATCATGGTGGTATACAAGATACTGCTGACATTGATATCTTTACAGTGGAATCGTGGTCACAATGTCTAAAAGTGCTAATACCTAGCTACGCGGAAACTGGGTCAACGTTTCTCACATAGTGATAAGCCACAGGCCTGTACCCGTCCCTCTCGACAGACAGAACCGCTTCATTGAAATGGGTCAACGTTTCGCCTCAGAGAAATGCTGTATTGGGAAATGGGCCGGGTGGAGCTAGACTGGTACCCTGCCCTTCGCCTCCGAGCGGTTGTGGGCAAACGCTCTAGGACAGGTGAACCAGTCCAGTTAAGAGTTTGCCTCCCTCTTGTGGTTGTTGCTGAATCTTATACTCGTGTTTAGTTTATTAATTTACGGTTAGGAATGTTTGAAAAAATATTTTCATAAGTATTAATGTATTTCGTATGTACGAATACCATTATACATATGTTTTACAACAATAACTCATCCTCATGTCCCCATGTAATTTCCCAAAACCATAATAAATAAAGCATGGTGCCTGGCACCGCGCAACAAAATTAACATGGACAGGGATAAAGAAAAATTCGAAAATGATACTCTGTCCGAAATGGAAAATAGAATCGAATAATTGGGCATAAAATTTTGTCTTCATCGTGACGATATAGCGGAATACGAAACTTCGAAACCAGCTTTCGTCGACGGTCTAGATGCCGTTGGCATTCTTTCATGACGTATCACAATCATGGTCTACAAAAGGCATAAGATTTATTTGTAATTCTATTGATAAAAGGGGACACTTTCTCTTATTTGTTCAATTCACGGAGAAATACAACATAAGTGAGTGAGTGTGTTGATTTTACGCCGCTTTTAGCAATATCCCAGCAATATCACGACGGGGGACACCAGAAATGGGCTTCACACATTGTACCCATGTCGGCGTGACGAGCGAACGCTTTAACCACTGGCCTACCCGACCACCCCAGTACAACATCAAAATGAAATATCTTTATTTTTTATTCCACCTTTTTTGTCGTACAGCATTTCATACATATTAATGTTCATACAGCGATTCTTAATACACCAACAGAATCATACATCATGGGGGCATATGAACTCGGATAATTCAGTATTTGAGTTGATATGGTTACAAAAATAGTTTGTGGCAGCTGGACCAAAACTTCACAAACTTGTTGTAGTTACAGTTAAAGTAAGCTATCGCTTTAGTTATAAAGTAGTAATTTGCCAACTCTCTCTGGATCAACTCGAAATACATTTTTTTCTTTTAAAGATAAAATTTGAATATAGTATCCTTAATGACAAGGCATATAGCATTTAATGGATCATTTCCTTTAAATGGAAAGCCCAGTAAAACGTTTTCCTTGGTGAAATTGATATGAATTTCCGCCTTATTATTTATCCATCTTTCAAGTTCGGCCCAGAGAGAGTTAGCGTTTTCACAATTCCATAGTACATGAGAAATGTCAGCAATAACTTTATCACAACTTGTACACAAGGGAGAATCTTTATATCCCACTTTAAATAGGTATTTACCAACTGGAAGTATTTGATTAATGATTCTGTACTGAAGCCAACGCAATTGCACACTATCAGTACATCGGAAGGGTATTTCATTTATATTTTTCCATTCATAATCAGTATAATATTTTATTTCATTTTCCCATTGCTGATTGGCTGAACTCAATAGCACATCATAGTAGTATTTTGAACCCTTTGGACTCTTCATAAGTACATGAATGTTAAATGGTAAAATTGGGGCTACCAATGGTGTAACATCATAAGTTTCTAAAGATTTTAAATAAACATTTATAGCATTTCTTACTCCGTAAAAGGTTAAACGATTACACGAAACATTGTATCTGTTCTCAAATTCTAAGTATGAAAGAAGTCGGCCCTGATGATCTACCAAATCATTGATATATTTTACTCCCACATCATCCCACTTGTTAATAAATATATGTTTCCCATCAATCTGCACATTGTCATTGTACCATATATATTGGGAATAAGCATCCTGTCGTGTGTTCTTATGATTTTCTATATATCGGCCACAAGACGAGACTAGATCTCGCCAAAAAGGTTTTCTGATAGTTTTGACGATGTGGTCTCTTATGTATTTTGCATCCATTTGAAAAATATCAGATGGGATAATATTAGCCTCAAACATAAACGATTTAAGGGTAGTATTTGATAGATGTATGTGACGAAGCCAAGAAATATTTTGAGATGCAATAATATCTTTTACTAGGGGAACTTTAAAACCACCGTTAGGAATATTGTTCATTACCCTTTCCCTTTTAATTTTATCCGGTTTTTCATTCCAAATAAATCTGAATCAATATTGTATTTCGTCCAAAGGGTGGTGGTATTCTACTTTTCCATAATTGCATTGTTTTTTTTATTTCTTTGAATTTATCATTATAATTAATGTCTACCATATTTTCAAGACCAGTATCAAATTTAATGCCCAATAACTTAAAATGAAATATCTTAACTGTCTAAGTCTTATCCAGTCTAAAAAGCAATACTGTCGCCAACTTACTTACTTACCCAATTTAACCATTGACATTATTTCATCTGTTAAAACCCAGGAAACCATCTCAATATTTCTATTAAATATTTATGGACAAACAAATCACCACGAATCAACACTTTGAAAAATGGGAATCCCTGCGAAGAAGTGAAATCTGCGAAGTAGATCGTAAACATTATAATCTTATACCGTTATTGTTCTTCTTACAAATCCTCTCCTTTATAAAATGGGATATGTTAAAAGTAACTTGTGTAGCTACTGCTCAGATAATAAAGGAACTACGCAACTCACACCCATTTGGGAATGTCAAAAGGTACGCCCCATCTGGTCCAAAATGGAAAACTGGCTTCTCAATAAAGGGAAAACAGACATTCATGTTTCAAACGAAATCGTTTAACTCCGGTATACCTTACCAAACAATAATCCCGTAAACACCATAATATTGGTGCTGAAACATTCCATAATGGCCAGTTGAATTTAACAGAAAAAGCCAGCTTTACGGGAAATTTGATGGGAGCGTAACATACTACTTACCAACAAAATATTGCACATGTAAATTATGATACTGGATAGCCCACTGAGATACCATGCCGCAGTTTAACATGAATACCCCACTCACACTCAGTATTCTGACTCCGAGCCGACTAGTCCACGTTTTCACCCCTTAATGCCGAGCACCAGGCATGGTAACAATAAGTACCATCGTTCTCGCCTGTTGGTAAAACACGGCCGGAGTTCGACCCCCGACATTCCGCTCTCCGGGCAGTCTAATAACATGAAGAGGCACTAATTTATAGTAAAAAAAAAAAAATATATATTCTTTATATTAATAATAATAGTAATAATAATAATCGGCCCAGACTCAGTTTTTCAAGGACAGGCTATCTGAACGACCACTGCACCGAGTTTATGTGAAAATGTGTTGAGAGGATCAGCAACCCTGTGGAGTCCTTCCCATTGATGAAGTCGGCTGGCCTGAAAAGTGAAACTGAAGGCTTTCTGTTTCCTGCTCAGGACCAGTCACCACCCACTCGAAACCGTCAATGTGTAATTTTGCATCAAAATGTAAGAATGAAACGTGGATTATGCAATGGATTTAATGAGACTGTCCAACACATTTGGCACAAGCACAATATCTTTAGCAACATGACGCCATCATTTTATAACCTCCATACTTGTGGTTTTGACACACAGGTCAATCCGTGGTACGATCAAGAACATGTTGAGGGTGTCATGGAAAATGAAAAATGCAAAATTCTTTGAAATAGGTCCGTATATAACCTCAGACCTATCCAGACCAAGAAACCTAATCTTTTCCTTTTTGATAAATCCAGTGAAATCATTTATATCATTCAATTTTCCCTCCCTTTTGACTCTGATGTGATTCACAAGATTCAGGAGAAACATGGCAAATATGCGGACTTCGCTTTCTAAATGTCACACTTGCATCCCAAGTAGCAAGGTTTGGTACCTCCCAATCTGTTGACTGCCATTGGGGGAGTAGCCGGGTTTGCTGCCAGGATTTGACAATTTGGATAATGCAGATGGCTGCAGTGTTTTGGGATCTTCACATTCTCCGAAAACTTCTGGCTGGGTCTGACTGTGCAGCGCTTCCTTGGAGCTGCGTTTCGAAGGGCAAGGGCCCTGAGCTGACAATAAGCCTTACCAGCCTGACTGTGCAAGGGTCACCCGAACCCTCTTTGCTGCATTTATTCTGTATAATAACAAGAGTTTGCCACTAACGTGGCTATATCCCCTGCCCCGTTGCAGAATTTATGACATAATTAAATCTAAACAAACCCTAACCTTTTTTAACCGAGG
Source organism: Haliotis cracherodii (assembly GCF_022045235.1). NCBI lineage: Eukaryota > Metazoa > Mollusca > Gastropoda > Lepetellida > Haliotidae > Haliotis > Haliotis cracherodii. Next base: position 5,706,530 of record NW_027266279.1, on the reverse strand, counting down.
TGGAACTTGTCATGGAAATCTTGTTGCCATGGAAACATTTCTAAAATTTCTAGATAGCAAAAGGCAACAGTTCAACATGTATCTGACAGACCTGCAAAGTTTGATGAACAAATATTGAATGGTTTATGAGTTATGCTCCGGAAACGAACCCTACCCTCACAGAACCTAAGTCAATCTTGTTGCCATGGAAACGTAAAAAATAAACATTTCTAAAATTTCTAAATAGCAAAAGGCACCAGTTCAGCAAGTACCTGGCAGACCTGCAAAGTTTGATGAAAAAATTTTGAATGGTTTATGAGTTATGCTCCGGAAACGAACCCTACCCTCACAGAACCTAAGTCAATCTTGTTGCCATGGAAACGTAAAAAATAAACATTTCTAAAATTTCTAAATAGCAAAAGGCACCAGTTCACCATGTACCTGACAGACCTGCAAAGTTTGATGAAAAAATATTGAATGGTTTATGAGTTATGCTCCGGAAACGAACCCTACCCTCACAGAACCTAAGTCAATCTTGTTGCCATGGAAACGTAAAAAATAAACATTTCTAAAATTTCTAAATAGCAAAAGGCACCAGTTCAGCATGTACCTGGCAGACCTGCAAAGTTTGATGAAAAAATATTGAACGGTTTATGAGTTATGCTCCGGAAACGAAACGTGACGGACGGACGGACGGACGGACGGACGGACGGAGCCCGTTTGTATATCCCCGCCAACTTCGTTGGGCGGGGGATAATAATAATCCATGTGTCGCGCTGACATCCGTCTTCTCATAGGTCTAAATGCAGAACATTTTTCACACTCAGCAATATTCAAGCTATGTTTGATGTTTGCTGGCGACATAATAATAACACTATCTTAATGCTTTAAAATTTATAAAATTTGTTGAAGTGACCTTCGCGTCATAACGTACACATACACTCCAGTGATTGAACATTGTTTTACACCGCTGTTCGTAATATTCTTGACAGCAGTATCATGACTGGGGACACCAAAATGTGGCTGATCACATGACACACATCAAACTCACACCAGCTGTGTGGCGAGCGATTGCTTTAACCATCAGGCTACCTCTCCTCCCCTGTTTCCATATGGGGAATCGAACCCGGCCCGTCCGCGTGACGTGCGAAAGTTTCCACCACTTGGTGACCCTTTCCCCCGTGGACTAATGTGGGGAATCAAAACCGGGTCGTCGGCGTAACGGGCGAAAGCTCTGACCACAAGGCTACCCACTTCTATTGTAACCATGTGGGGAATCGAACACAGGTTGTGGCGTGACAAGCGAACGTTTAAACCACAAGGCCACCAATCCCGTGTCAACAGATCATTTATGTACAATAGTAAACGTACACTCAGTAAAACCCCGTTCATCCAGAAGATATCGTTCCAAATGAAATCATTCGGATTTACAAATGTCAGTATCAGCGAATACAGAACTACAGTTATAATGAACACTAGGGGACACAGATTTTAGTTTGTTACAAGCTTTTAACTTCATCGTAGCCATCGTAAATTTATCAATACTGAATTTCCTCACTCTTGTTGTCGTATTTTATAGACAGAATATGTTCACTCTGTAGGCTGCAACGCAATCACTATTTTAGTATTCTTAGTTGGAGGTGCAAATAGAGGACAAGGCAGTGTATTTTTAACGGAGTCAAAAGAGAGATTTGCCCCCTTTTGCCGAACTAAGCCGAACTATCACTTGTATTTGCTTCAAACAAAACGGCGGCGCCCAGTCAAGACGATCTGATCGATAATAAATTTTTAAATCTTATTTTATTATAAAATGGGTCTTGCCTCGCGAAATGCATCAACTCACCTACGCACCTTGATTACAAATATGAAAAGATCTAGAAAATATCTGTCGACGCCCAGTTGACGGCACACATGCGGGGTTCGGACTACTTAGGTCTCACTGCAATTCCTAAGTATGGCTACAGCAAAAATGTTTCTCCTCAATTCCAGACTTAAAAAATGGCAAGATGACCACTTATTTTGTTATTTTATACACATTTTGGTAAAAAAAATTATATATTCTTGTTTTCAAGAAGTGACTTTTAGAAGACAACCAGAGACACTAAACTGTATTGCTTTCAATGTATTGCTTTCTCGTGAAGGAAAACAACATGGCGGTAACACAGAAAAGGAAAGATATGACTAAATTTTAAAATGCAGAAAATTTGGAATGGCTGAATCCGGATCCAGACAACAAACAAACATGGTTTGTTGGTGTGTTGTTTTGCGCCGCACTCAGCAATATTCCAGCCATATGACGGCGGTCTGTAAATAATGGAATCGCTTGGTTTAAAGTGACACTTCGAAGATGAGAAACATTTTTGTTATCATTTTTCGGCCTTACCATAGTGTACGTGAACCTTAATATTGAGGAAGCAACCTAAGTCCTGTATTTGTTTTAGGCAGCGTGCCACAATCACTAATCCATCGTCCCGGCGGTATTAATCTATAGACTGTATGCATCATGTTTAACGATGAGTGGGTATTCCTATCAAATTACAATAATAACAGTTCTAGTATAATATATGTTGGGAAGGGATCAAACAACAATATGGTTCTCTCTGGAGCATTTCGAGAACCAGACTCACATTGACCGCTAACCTCGTAGAAATCCATCATTATTCAAATCAATACAACCCCCCACAGTAAACAAGCTTTTTTATCACTATGGCGCTTGGATACACGTGTACTAAGTCTTGATCTGAATAGGGTAATGGCAATACACGTGGCTTATAATTATGAAGATGCTATCCAGTAATATTAACCATGCAATAGTATTGTGTATTGAGGACAACTTGGGTGGGTGAGCGGAACAAAATTACTTATTGATTAACCCTTGGTCTAAGGGGTATTTTGTCATGCATTATTAATAGTGACGGGGTGATGCTTCTGTTGCAGAGTGCAGAGAAACAGTGTAATATATTACATTACATCTTCTTCATCCTCATCATCAACGTATCAGTTTTTTAACACCAGACAATGTCCATAGCACAACCTTGTATTGACAATCTCTTTATCGTTATAGGGTTACAACGCAATTCTAACGTACTTACAAGTTAATTTCCACATCACAACAAAAATAACGTCGCACGTTGAGGAATGGGAAGATAATGAACCAAATCCCAAGGATACCACAAGGTAAACACAAGGACATCACAAGGTAATCACAAGGGCATGACAAGGTAATCACAAGAATATCGAAAGGACACAATAAGTTGATCACAAGAACAGCATAAGATAATCACAAGGGAATCACACGGCAATCACAAGGTAATCACACGACAGTCACAAGGACATCACAGCGATATCACACGGCAATCACAAGGTAATCACGAGGACCCTAGCAGGTAATCACAAGGACATAATAAGGTAATCACAGGGTAATCACAAGGACATCACATATTAATCAACCAAGTCACAATGTTTTCACAAAGTAAACACTAGGTCGCCATAAGGACAATACAAGGTCATCACGACTGATCAGGCGACTTTCGCTTCGGCCAACGGAGAACGCACGCAACAGCTTCGACAACGCCCCTTCCTTCTTGGTCAACGACAATAACCGAAGCAAACGAATCGTCTCTTCTCGCATCCGAAATCAACAACAAGTTTGCAATTGGCGTTTTCCGTGATGCCATGAGCTAGTTACGAACTTGATGTGACCATGATCACCTATTTTACATTAAATACTTGTTTCCTGTATGTTAATATCGTGAGCGTCGAAAATAAATCTAAAAAAGCTTTCAAGAATCATTATTCTCATTTTGTATCTAACTTGCCCCTCAATAAAAAATATAAAATGTAAATTGAAAATGACAAAAAAGTATATAACTGTTAGAGTCACAGGCTATCTTCCTTAAATAAGGCGAACGACCGTGTATAATACAATATACAAAGGCACCATATGTTGTGTACGAACCATCACCTGAAGCACATCAGAATCTGTTTCTGGTAGTGAGGCCACAATGGAAAGTTCAGATACTAACATTTGAATCAAACTTTGTCAAAACTGTTTTAGGATCACGCATTTCTATTAAAAAATAATGTGTCAAACAGATGAGAAAGTAATATATATAATATTTATGTGAGACATTTACAATATATAATTATATAATGATAAATAACCTTTCAGAATAATAGGAAATTACATTTAGTCGTCCAAGAAAGTGATATGTGTATTTTCAGGACGTATGCATTTGCTACAATATCTAATAAGCATCTTGGTGTTTTGTCATAAGAAGTAGTTATTAGGAGAACCTGGGAGGCAGTACCTTCTTACAACGACCTTGGGACCGCCTCCGTGGTTTAGTGGTAGAGCGTCTGCCCGGAGAGCGGAAGGTCCGGGGTTCGATCCCCGGCTGCGTCATACCAAAAGACGTTAAAAGATGGGTACTTGTTGTTACCCTGTCTGGCGCTCGGCATTAAGGGGCTAATACAAGTACTGGTCGGCTCGGAGTCAGTATACTGTGTCTGAGTGGGTTATTCATGTTAAACTGCGGCATGGTGTATCAGTGTGCTAGCATTATAAATCGGCATCAGTCCGGACTAGTACAAGCAGCCACACAAACACACACACGTACATGCACGTCGCTATATAAGTGCAATAATCTTGGACGCGACGCTAAACCCAATTTCACCTCACCTCACCTACAACGACCTTGATCCGTTGTAATTGAAGGACAGGACATGCGGGTGGAGTAGTGTTCAATTTTGAACGTTCGTCTGTATTTCGGGAGCTCAACGGTATAAATCTTTTGTTAATGGATTGGTTTGTTTGTTGTTTAACGCCACACTCAGCAATATTCCCGATATATGACGTCGGTCTGTAAATAATCGAGTCTGGACCAGACAATCCAGTGATTGACATCATGAGTACCGATCCACGCAATTGGGATACATCATGCATCAGCCATGTCAGCGAACCTGACCATCAGATCCCGTTAGTCGCCTCTTACAAGCATAGTTACTGGCAACGGGGGTCTTTTGTGGTATTCAGTGGAACCCGATGCCCCACCCCTCCCCCCGCGACACGCAACCGAGTTTCCTTTCCATTCCATTTGTGAATCAATTTACTTATTTAGTTGTGGCAGAGATATCGATATCAATAACAACCCCGAGGGTGTGGTGTTTTTCAATGAAAATCAATAAATTGATCATTCCCTGACGTATAAATACAAAATCAGGGTAATTCTAACTCAGCATGCATGCAAGAATGGTAGACAAACACTCATTACATCTGTGATTAGCTTAGCCTGTTTGCCTTCATCCCGCACCTGGAGGTCGCAAACACAGTGGACTCACGTTACTGACGTTGGAATAACCCCGACTTTGGCCAGTCTAGGAGTGAAGGGGACAGTTAGTATTATTGGGCACATTTATGTGTTTCACTGTAATATGTTGTATTTTCGATTACATATTATGTAAATCCACTCCCTGTCGACTAATACAGGCAAAGCTTGCCCTCCTTCGTTGACGGTAACACCACATGTTATTCATCTCGCTGTACACACATTATAAAGCACGAAACAAGATACTTTGTGGCAACAGTAGTTTATTTGGTGAAAAAAAATACTGCTTACTCGTGCAATAAACATGTAGAGGGCCTTTTTGTCACAGCACGGGTTTTCTGAAAGATGTGGAAAGGTACCGCACTGTCAAAGCTTCGAGGGCTCAAACGTCAAGCCTTGTCATCCTCACTGGGATTGAAACCCGTTCCCAGAACGCTGTTAGCAATACTTCATGGGTTCGTAAACACTGTATCCCTCCATCACCCGTTATACATTCGGCCGCTATATTTCGTAATGTGTAATAAATAATTCCTTTTCCCATTATATCCAGATTTATTACATCGTGTGTACATGTATTTGGAAACGTATACTGCTCTTACGCCCACTATAGTCCTCGCCACTTGAAAAAAAAAAAAATGAAATATCGCGATGATTAATTAACGATGATAGCTGCATGTGAGCTACGACATATAAAAGCGAAAACAAGCCATCCCGGCGATATGGGATATTAATTACAACAATTACAAAACTTGCAAAGTGTGCTTTTCACGAAATATCAATATCGAAGCGGAAAATATCATCATTGAATTTTTTTCACAAGTACCAGCTGTGCAGAGGACTATTGTATTTATACACGACTTCGAAATTCCAAACGTCATGGCCAGAGAGTAATCACTCTCGAATATCTGCCGAAGCAGATTTCATTAGGTGTAAAAGTCTAAATAGGGATGAAAGTGATACAAATGAATACTAAGTAAAAAACCTGTAACGCGCCCCATCACACTGGTGCAATGGTACTACAAGATGTGTTGTCAGAATTATGTCATACACAACATACTGACGTCAGAAGAGGTTGAAAGAGGGTTACTATAGAATAATAGAAGGGACATTGTCGCGTTGTCGTGCATTTTAACGCATTTTTTTTACATATTTTTGATGGGACGACAATTCGACAACGCGACATATTTTGACCTTGAAAAATGTGGCGTTGTTGCATTGTCGCGCTTGGGTAAAATAACAAAGATTGTTCAAAGCGCGACAAAGCGACAACGCGATAATACGACAAATGGCCAAAATGTCGCGTTGTCCCATTGTCGCCCTTTGGTTAATTTTGACACCTTTTGCTTGTTTTTGGAAGGGCGACAACGCGAAATTGTCCCTTCTAGAATTCCATAGTTTATAGACACTGATCATGCCAGGCGATCACCATTTCTGTAATAACGACCGTTTAACGGCCAACGTTTGTGATTGCGAATTCACTTGGGTATGCACAAGATCTGCGTTGCCTCAAGCTGAGGCAGTGATAATTGTTTTAACCACTATGCACCTTGTTTAAACTAATTTTAACAGAAGATCAGTCGATGTAACAATGACTTGTCAGTCAGCTATCATATTATTTAAAATATTTATAATCAGTGACATTGAAATGTCCAAGCTCATGTCTTGTATCGTATTGTCTCATGTCATCAATTATAGCACTGATTCAGAATTTTCACGAGAGACAAGTCAAAAGACAAACCTATATACATTACTATGAAATGTGAACATTTGTATGTCCTATCATTCTAAATATGTTCGCAGCAAATACGCTGTTTGTATAAAGAGATTGGAGGAATTGAACACAATTCTTCTTGTGAAAATCTGCTGGTAAAAAAATAGGTGGGGAAAAGGTCTGTGGTGGTGGGGTGGGGGTGTTTTGGAGAACATGTTTATATGTGTGGTGAGGTGAAATGGGGTTTAACGTCGCGTTCAAGATAATTGAATTAAATTAACAGTAACCTCCATGTCTTAAATTCTGCAAATTTAGTTGGACAAAATGGTCATTATCATAAATATGAATCAGTTTGACGCGAGAATGAATCAATTTCCTCCTCAGGGTAATGTTGACCGGTCGTTTCAACATTTATTGCCGTGCCTGAACACGTCCTCAGACCAAAACTGTCCGCATTTGCAACATTACTGTTTGTGAAGAAATCTACAGCAATTTGTATTTATTTATTCGGTACTAAATGAATGGCCAACTTCCCGGAACGGAAATGTAACAATATTTTGCCGATATTTTATGCATAGCGTGCGAGTTTGATGTACTGCAATTTGTTTCCTGGTCTTACAAGACATCAGAACCACATTTGATAAAGTATGACTATCCATAAATATACAGTTTCCCTTAAGGATAACGCACAAGCGAATCTGGCGTTTATTTTATTTGTAACGAATTCGAATGCCTAGTTACGCGTGCATTATCTGGCTTAAAATACAGCTTTAAAGTAACAAAATATTGCGAAATCACATTTAAAATACATTGAAAATAATGAAAATAAAAATAACGCAAATATGTTATTCATTAACTGAAATGTCATGCAATGCATTCGTAATACATGAGAATCTTTAATTTTACGTTTTGATACCGGGTGGGTGGGGGTGGGTGGGGGTGGGTGGGGGTGGGTGGTGGTGGTGCTCTAACACCACGTGGGCTACGAACACGCCGTTATTTACACACACATGCATAACCTAAACCAAAGTTTACGCCCCTCTCATCTGAATCGAATTGGTCAACCTCGGCACATGAACACACATGGCAGATGGAACAACAGACACCAGAAGGACATTACACTCCCAAGTGGTGCATCACAACGTTCAAGGATGTTGTCATTGTGTGTGTGTGTGTGTGTGTGTGTGTGTGTGTGTGTGTGTGTGTGTGTGTGTGTGTGTGTGTGTGTGTGCTTGTACTAGTCCGGATCGATGCAGGTGTTGTAGTGCTAGTCAACAGGCATACATGTACCAAGCCGCAATTCAGAATTGATAATCCAATCAGGGATCTTATACTGATTTCGAGCCTATCAGTCCTTGTTGGCTACCGTCATTAAAATCTATTGGCATGACACGATCAGGGGATAGAACCACAGACATTCGACGCCACGAGTAGACACTCTATCCACTAGACCAAAGAGGCGGTCGCTATGCACTTGATGAACCAGAGGAACTGTGCGACTTCATGTAAGGGCACGGTTGGGGTTAATCCAATTGAAAATCGACTTTTTAACGGTATTGGAGTTCTGTGCATGTTTAAAAACAAATATTTCATATAGTACCTAAAATAGAATTTCAAACATTTATCTCCTCATACACAAACATGGACAGCGCATTTCAGTTTACTGCTTGATCCAGGTTAGAATTAGCCTTCAGCAACCCATGCTCACCGTAAGAGGCGACTATATCGTGTCGTAAGAGGCGACTAACAGGATCGGGTTGTCAGGCTCGCTGACTCGGTTGATGCATGTCACTTACAATTGACCCGTGGAGATTCTGGGGTAGAATAGGTCTTCCGCAACCCATGCTTGCCGTAAAAGGTGACTCTGCTTGTTGTAAAAGGCGTGAAGATTCCGGGGTAGAATAGGTCTTCAGCAACCCATGCTTGCCGTAAAAGGTGACTGCTTGTCGTAAAAGGCGACAAACGGGATCGGGTGGTCAGGCTCGCTGACTTGGTTGATGCATGTCATCGATCCCAATCGCGTGGATCGATGCTCATGATATTAATCACTGGATTGTCTGGTCCAGACTCGATTATTTACAGACCGCCGTCATATAGCTGGAATATTGCTAAACAGCAATCCAAAGAAAAAATAAATCAAAAGACAATTTAGAGCTCATGGAAAGCACACGTTCAAAATAAGGTTGCAAGCCACCATGGCCCTTCAACGTTCCCGTCACTGATGCAAAGTCTATCAGTCTAGCTATTCAATCCTTTAACCTTTATTATTCTTATATAAATCCTCAACTCAATAGTTGAAATTATGTCAATTTATTACGATAGGCTAGAACCCGGTTTGTCCTTGGACTAAAATACCATTAAATTGAATCACAAGCCAACAATGTAAGCAAGCCTACATTGCCCGCCCTTTAGCTGCTTCCCTGTCTCTGTGTTGCAGACGTGGTGTTGACCAGAACCTCTCTGCAGAGCACGCTATCACAGATGCCATCGTATGCGCTTGTGACATTTGTAGGGACCGTGTATCGTATTATGATGCTAGTGCCGTCTACTTTACAGAAAACACATTAGCCAATTACCCAGGAGAGGTTCCATGCTGCCATGGGCTGTCTGTGTGTATAATGCTATTCTCAAAAGTGACAGGACATTCTCATCAACTGTCGGATAATCCCTTGCGCTGTACCCACACCATGACAGTTCGACTTCTGTTCTTACATTTCCAGAACCTGGTAACAGACTTAGTTGTAGTCGTAGACATAGAGGGTGGTGTTTATTGAAGTGCTGCGTACTTAGTACATTGTCAAAGACATTGGATCTGTTATTTGTACATTACATCATTACACCTATACGAAATTGCATGACTTCCTTTTGTGTCAAATGCTACTTGTACAAGGCGGAGTCGAACAACGTCATTTTGCTACGCCCAGTCGTCTATGTTGACGGAATTCGCTGTGCGGGGTTGCGTCCCTTATGCGTGCCTTATCCCAGTTCGCCCTGAGTATGTTTCTTGGTTTTGTCATCAATATAATCCTGTTCCTAAGTGTCACAAATGTTGTAATTATGAAGAGCTAAGAGCTGCATCACTTGAGGCGTTACGCCTACATCAAGCTGACATGCCGTGATGTGAATGAAAGCCTGGTAAATGCGGCGTTAAGCCCAGCTCACTCACTCACGCACTCACTGCAGCGAGCCTGGCACCTGGCGGTTTTGTTTGTTTTGTTATTTAACGCCACACTCTAAATTGTCTTTTGATTGTTTTTTCCCTTTGAATTGCTGTCTAACGCCGCACTCAGCAATATACCAGCCATATGACGGCGGTCTGTGAATAATCGAGTCTGGACCAGACAATCCAGTGATTGACATCATAAGCATCGATCTACGCAATTGGGAGTCTGGCAACCCGATCTCGTTAGTCGCCTCTTACGACAAGCATTGGTTGCTGAAGAAAAAATTGAAACCTGAATCTTCACGAGACGGCACCTGACGAAGAAAGTAATGTTGTTGCATTACCGCGTTCCTAATATCAGACCATCGTAAACATAAACATAGAACGTTTTCACTGTAGGTGCTCATTTGATCCTTGCCAACACAGCTTTTGAACGGTAGGGCTCATTGATAGTGTTTTGCCTATTTGTACTCGTATCTTTCACATGTCAAGATATTGTGGTGCATATTTTTATATTCGTATTCAAATTGTCTTAAAACTAAATGAATTACGAATTGTGAGTTGTCAGTGGGAACTTGTGTCAATAATGGAGACATATGCTCATGCGTGGGCGTCACGGTTAAATAAGTAACAATAACGTAAATGGGTAATTCACGAAAACAGTTAAAGGGCAAGTTCACACGGAAATGAACCATTTTTTCTTGTACTTTTTCCACATTAAAAGTGTTAACATAGAAGTGTCATAGACAAAAATATAAAAACATCATATTTAATTAACATATTTTTTGCACTAAAACGATTTATATTTTTCACATTTACCAAGTGTTCTATTTCCATAACAAAAACACCATGGCTTATGCCCCTTGCAATATGACGTCATTGGTGCCAATTGATAAACATTATGACGTCATCATGCTTTGTTAGAGCCGCTTCACGTGGTGTAGGTACAGTTTTGTGATTCTAGCATCTCAGATGCCAGCCAGAATTGTGTTATGCTGAGTCACACTGCGCCCGAGTGTGTCGTAGACCATGTTGTTTTACCGCAAACTGGTCCTTGATATCTTTTGCGTTGAGAATAGACAGGGACCCAGTTGAATTGGCACCAATTACGTCATAATCTAAGGGGGATAACTCAGGCCTATTTCGCTCGTAAAACGAAGGCCTCATAACGGCATATCACTTTCACACTATTGTGAGCTTCCTACTTTCACTGTGAAAAAAATGAGTGTATATTTTCAAACACAGATACCAACTAATTCTAAAATTGCGTTTTGTTTAGAAAAAGAAAGAAAGTGATTTTTGCGTGTACACTTCCCCTTTAAATAGTCAGTCAGGTTACATAAACCATAGTGTCAGTTACATCACTACGATAAACAATATCGTGGTACTTGACAATGCAATGATGCCACTGTTTCTGTAGAACAACAAGAGTATGTCAGCTGCTTCCTCGGAGCATACACTGACAAACTGGGAGCAGTCAGTTTGATCAACTTTATGAAATTTATTGTTTTGTCTGATACTGATGAGGTGTATATCACATGCATTACTCCTGAATTCTATCCATGCGATGTCAAGGTTCTACATGTATCAATCACTACGTGACAGTCTGACTGTGGAAGGAAAACACAAAGGGACTTTTACCAATTCTAAACCGAGCATCTAGGATGCAAGTCGATCATGATGCTAGTTCTTACTCAGGTGGTACACGTCTTAGACCTGCATCACTTCCACTTTCCTCCCAAATGTGACCAAAATGGTATAATTTTACACGATATACGGCTTTTCCATTGGACGAGAGGTCGGTCACATGACCGCGAAATTGACGTTCATAAGTGTACGAACGACACAAGTTGACGTTCATACGTTTTTCACGAGACCGTGTTCTTGAAATGACGTAAACACTGACGGACTACTTCCACATTCCTGGGTAAACCCCTGGGATTTCCCTAGCACGAAAACATACATAAGCATTTAGAACCTTTTTTTCATGGTCTCAGCATTTCAGTATACATTGAGAAACGTAAGAGAGCTTGACTGCATGATTGTTCACGAATTTCTTCGCTACGGCCCATCCTAATGAACAAACGAAAAGATGCACATCCAAACTATCGTCAGTATCGTCTCGATCTGTGTCTAGGCTGACAGTGACCGTCTCCAGCATTCTACAAATTTACCTTGGTGTCTGTTTGACGCATCTTTAATCACCTTTCAACAATCGGTCAGTCGATCAATGGTGACTAACACATGTAACCGCCACAGGTTCATTCCGTCACGTTTATCGTGTCGGCCATTTGACGTCTTGTACTTGATATAAATGTATTACGACGCGCTGTCATTGTGACTTGACTTACTGAGGTAGTTCTTTACAGACCTTTCTCATCCAATGGTGTTATTATTTGAACACACGTGTTGCGTAAGATGTTTCTGAAGAGCAAGTTGTGCATCCATACGCCCATGTCACCTCTCTTTTTGAGGAACTATTTTACTCCGCGATATAGCTGGTTGTTGTATGGCTGTCAGTGTAAACATGAAGTCACACGTACTGAATAAAATTGTGTGTAGATCTTTGCCTACATCCTTTGAGGTAAGAAATTATAAGAATTGACTTTCACTTTGTGTGAGTTCATTGGAATATGAACCTGCATAGAGTGAGGGCGAAAAACATTGTATGGTACAGTTTGGCTCTCACTCTTTAAAGGTTCATACTCCAATGAACTCACACAAAGTGAAGGTCAATTCTTAAGTAACAGTTTAAAGCATATGTAAATCCACCGCTTTGACCAGAAATTTATCACGGTGTGCCAGCTGATGTTGGAGGAAAGCCCAAAGGGATGATGGTCCACGTTGACCTTAATAATAACCATTTAAGAAATCCACATGTGTGTTTTTGCTAAACCTAGAAACACAATCAAGGCGATTCGGGAAGAATGGAAATGTGAAGTAGATTTTAGACGTTTTCTACCTTAGAGAAACCAACGGGCACACCGTATCTGACTGACAAACCTTGAAACATGATCAGGGCGTATACCTCGTTCCCCAAGCTCTGTATACCACGTGTAATCGAGTTACCAGCCTATCAGGAGGAGACAACTCTCATGTGATGTGAAGCGACAAATTACCTGGATATGCATGTAAGCAGGTGAGGTGATATTGGGCTTAACGTCGCGTTCAAGATTAATACACTTTTACAACGATCTGCATGCAAGTGTGTGTGTGTGTGTGTGTGTGTGAGGGTGTGTGTGAGTGAGTGAGTGAGTGTGTGTGTGTGTGTGTGTGTGTGTGTGTGTGTGTGTGTGTGTGTGTGTGTGTGTGTGAGAGAGAGTGTGTGTGTGTGTGTGTGTGTCTAAGTGTGTAGCTGTTTGTACAAATACGGACTGATGTCAGTGTTACAGTGTAAGCTGACTGAGATACCATGACGCAGTTAAACATGCATACCCATCGCAGACATAGTCTACTGACTCCGAGCCGAGCAGTTTTGACATTACAACCACCCAGAGTTGAGTTTGCAAGTGACCACCCCGGTGGTGTTGTGGATAGGGCATCTACCCAGAAAGTGGTAGGTCCGTGGTTCGATCCCTGACCGCAAAACGCCAAAGTTTTAAGGTGGTACTTGATGTCACCCTGCCTTGCGCTTGGCACTAAGGAGTTAAAATCACGACTTGCCAGTTCGGAGTCAGTATACTGTGTCTGAATGGGGTATTTGAGTTCAACTACCGCATGGTTTTTCAATGGGCTCACACCATAAAACCGGCATAAGCCTGTGCGAGTACAAGCAGCCACATACACGTGGATGCACGTCACAATAAACATCTTGAACGCGGCGATAAACCCTATTTCATCTCATCTAACCGTTTGCAAATTGCGTTTATGTTTTTTTATTGGTAATAACACGGTTCTCTTCTTCAAAGTGACCATGAGCTTTGCGATTCTCAAGAGTGCAAGTTAAAACCACTCTTATATAATAACTACGTGTGTCAAAGTAAATTAAGCATTGTCGTTCAAAGTAAAGACGTAATTACATGCCTATCTTACCTTATCTTAATTTAATATCATAAATTGTGCGTCAATTTATATGAATTTATATGAAGAATTAACACGCTATGTGTCTCTTCGTTCTCAGAGCGGCGATGTTTATGTGCTCTGGAAAAAAAAATCGATTGAAAGGAATGTTTGAAAATGTTTTGTTTCCTAATCTGATATTTCGTCCACACACTCTGTGTCGTTACATTTATTTACCGCCACAAGGGTTGTTTAATTCAGCCTTATTTGCTCCAGCCGGCACCAGTTGTGTAAACATGATATATTATGCGGAGAGATCCAAACATCTAAGTGTAATACAGGTGGAACACGCTGCAACGAAGGCTGGACGTCTAGAATTGCCCCCAGTGGATTTCGTCAGGCAATATCATTAAAATCAGATCTTTTACTTCCATGCGATACATCTCTGCGTGAAGATCATAGGACACAGCTACAAGAGGTCGCGTAAGGTGAACTTTCTAGTCAGAGCCAAGGGTTCAAAATCCTCGGTACAAGTGAGCGAAGATTTAGACAAGCATGTCTGAATTCTGTATATCAAAACCGAATGTAATCGGGCAGTTCCGAATTTTAATAAAAGCATAAACATTTGACGCCGCGCTCAAGATTTCTGCACTTAGCGATGCGCATGCACGTGTGTGTGTATTTGGCTGCTTTTACTAGTACGGACTAAAGCCGGTTTGATAATGCTAGATGCTGCAGTTTAACATGGATACTCCACTCAGACACAGTAAACTGACTCCTAGCCAACCATTCCTTGTTTTATCCCCTTAATTCCGAGCGCCAGGCATGATAAGAACAAGTACCACCCTTTAACGTCCATGTATTTTGGTATGACGCGGCCGGGGATCGAGCCACCGACCTTACGCTCTCCGGGCTGACTTCCTTTCCAACAGACCATGGCGACGGGAAAATAGAAAATATACGAGCGCATAAAGCCGCGCTAATCTATTTTCCTGGATATTGTAAACATCGTGTCGTTTCTGAGCTCCATGACATCTTCACCAAAAATTTGGCGTGTATAGAAATGAAGTCAAATCGATTTAGAAAGCGCCCATCTGATTTGCCCAAGAACGACGCATCCTTCAGTTTGATTGGTCGGGTCAAATTTGTCTCAGGATTGACTTGACGCCGTCTTCTATAAGGGGAAATAAGGTATTGACGCAAGCATCGTATCGGAGTTAAAGATCTTATTTGAATGAGATTGATTCGTTGCGTCACAGATATGATGTGTAGAAAGATACAGTATAAGTTGACAACCGACCTCGAGTTATATGGTGTGATGTACACTAGTACTGTGTGTGTGTAAGGCTGTATTCTGATGGTACTATTTTAGCAGACAGCAATGCTGTACAGTTTGAATCGATATAATTTTTAGGGCCATGTTCTCCCAAAATGAAATGATTTGTCACAATATCTTAATCTGCAACTATCTGTGTACCTTTAATATATGTTCGCCAAGTTCTCGATAACAGAATAAATGATGCTGTTTCCCATCTTCGCGTGAAACTGAGTATACCATCTCGTCTGTTGCTGGGGTTGGAGACGTCATTCCGGAGTGTAGTCATGCTGAGAGTAACAGTGAAGACTATCCCCGACTGACACATTCTGTGATAGAACCAGTTCAAGATGTCCATATAAAAACGATCTACACTTTTAACCGTCTGTCTTGGGCGTCTTTACTCACGGGTCGGTGTAAACGTAAAGAGAGGAGTGGTCGTTTTATTGTTCTCTGTAGTTGTATCACCCTGTAAAACAACGCGTCGGGGACAAGGGACCTCTGACTGATGCGGTCTAAGTCGGTTACACTCACCTTGACTGCAGTTATCTCTACATTGTCACATAAAGGTCTAAAAGAACGTCATTGAGATAATTGTCAATACACATGACAGTGTCATACAAGAACACCTTTTACCGATTGTATGATGCCTACATTCTCGTTCTCGTCATTGTTGTGATTCTGGTCCATATTGGGTGAAGGGTGGAGGGGTTGGGGGGGGGGGGGGGGATGGGGGGTTACATTTAGACGATGCAGGACGTTATTTTAGTATTTCGGCGAATTGATATCGTATGTTGTTTTCAGTACTTTTGAATTCACCCTGAAGCCAAGACGTACAGTCTTCATCCTTCGTCCATTACACGACTTTGTTCCCCCGGGTTATATTTCCTCATCGGGGTGTGTTTCCAAATATTTCCCGAGAGTTGTTTTGCTCGACTTGATTTCCTTGTTTTCCATCTTTAATTTCCTGGAGTCGTTGTCCCTGCATTGATAACCTCGGTTTGTTCTCGATGGGTTTCCGTATAGAGAAATCATGAGAATAGCTAATTCCGAAAGAAGCTTCCGGAATCAACAGATTCGAACGATTTCTCCGACTTAAACCATGGTACATAATTTTGCACACTATTATAGTCAGAAATGAGCTGCGAACGAGTTGGCTATGACCAATGGTATATATCCCTGGTTGTAATCTTTACTGTGTTTCCTCGAGTTGGTCTCCTTAACCTATTCTCCTGGAGTTGGCCTCCTAGAAGACTTCTCCTCGAGTTTAGAGAAACAGCAGACAAAACGCATGACCAACTTTCCTCGCCATCAGTACACGTGGCAATACATTTATCCGGCTCCTGAGACATTCATAAGGTGCTGAGAACCTACATTCTGAACCAAACCTCAGTTTCCTCAGCGTACTTTTAACTGCTTAAATCGAATGTCAATCATATCCCTACTCTAGTTTGTTAGTATGTTTACTTGTAACAGATGCTTTGAGATTACATTTTTATTCTATTCTAAGTAATTAATCTTATTTCCAAATGTTAAACGTCAAAATTGACTGAGTGAGTGAGTTTGGTTTTACGCCGCTTTTAGCAATATTCCAGCAATATCACGGCGGTAGACACCAGAAATGGGCTTCACACATAGTACCCATGTCTGGAACCGAACCCGGGTCTTCGGCGTAACGAGCGAACGCTACCCGACCGCCCCTTAAACGCCCAAAGGTCAGCAATATCTCTCAGTTGCCGGTAGTGGAATGCGTGCTGTTGATGTACTGAACAGTGTTCAAGCAGGCGTCGAGAAACAGTATCAATAACCAGGAGTGGTAATTTCATTTTCATTGAAAGACCGAAAGTAGTGACATTCGAAACTTCGAGATTACAAATGTCTCCATTAGAGCACTTAGTGAAACTGTGTGCAGTGTCATGAAGAGACCGACAAATCTAAACCGGTTGTGAATAAGGAATAATATGATGTGGAGACATGAAACTGCGCATGATATTTATATGTATAACTACGCCAAAAACATTACAGCGGGGATTCAAACGTCACTTCACTATAGCGGGGATACAAACGTCTCTTCATTATAGCAGGGACACAAACGTCACTTCATTATAGAGGGGATACAAACGTCACTTCATTATAGCGGGGATACAAACGTCACTTCATTATAGCGGGGACAAAACGTCACTTCATTGTAGCGAGGACACAAACGTCACTTCATTATAGCGGGGATACAAAAGTCACTTCATTATAGAGGGGATACAAACGTCACTTCATTATAGAGAGGAAACAAACGTCACTTCATTATAGCGGGGATACAAACTCATAATGTTATTGTATGTAGCAGATGCATGACCCCATGATAAAGCGGTTCAAGAGAACTGACCTATGAATGCTCAAACCTAATAAAAAATCGCATTGCCGCTTGACCAACGTGCTCCAAGAGACAGCAGTCAATAAATGGGTCGGCTGCATGCAGACAGTGGACGATTTTTCGCCAGAATTGTCCTAACCTTCCCGTGCAATACAATGCGCTGCGCTTGGTCTCTAAACGAAGATTGTAAGGTTTTATTGCCATGGGCAGAAAAAAAAATCATTTAAAACTAATATTTTAAAATCCTGGTTAATTCATTTCTCTTCTTCATCTAATGCGTTAAAACCCAGTGGAAGTCTTCATTGCATGCATGGAACCCTTTGAAACAGCCTTACAATTTCTAATTGTACCTGGGTTTTGTGACAGTGTGTGGTATGTAGTGTTAAAACACGACGTGTATTAACTTTGGTTGTCATAAAATAGAGACTGCTCGAATCTAGCGATGGACAGCACATGTTGATTTTCTAACGACATTTACACTCATTGATTATTTTTTTATGTCATGTTTTCCGTTCGTTGGTCACATTGGGAGTACTAAATGCTTCATACCTTAGAATTTACCGCCTCGAACGATCCATTGAGAGATAAAGGTGCAAGATTTATTTCTTCGCTGCTGACATCTCCTTTCGCCGATCTCAGACTGAAGGTATTTACATTGTGAGCGGAATCGTACTGAATCAATGTTTCATTTCCTTTGGGTATACTCAACAGTAGATGTCTTTCGGGAGAAACTGTTACTAGATAAGGGGCCAACCATTAATATACTGTTGGGGAGGGTGGTAAGGTTTTTAATTTTATAAAATTTGTTCCATAAAATGATGAAAAAACTTATTTGGGCCTCTATTTCTTTTGCTATGTTGAATATGATATACTGTGAGAAAACGTTTTTGGCTTCCATCAGAGTCTAATAACCTATTTATTAACGCAAGGACCGACATAGATTTATTTAATTTAATTCAATTAAACTAAAATCCCCAAGTACATTCAGGCGACTTGCATTTAGTAATTGTAAAATATCCCGAATTAACGTAGAGTTTCAGTTATATCATAGCGAAAGTCTGAAGTGATGCATGACGATTAATGTTAAGCCCAGAAGCCCATTGTGCCGCCAGCTCCAGGGTCGTAATGGGATAAGCTAGGATTCGAACCCGCAACCAGTGGATCCTGGCAGCTAACCATGCGCAACGGTTATTGATTATCCATGACCCCTTAATCAACCAAGATATTCCCTAACTTAGAACACAAACAAGGGAACAGTTGACGGTTGCCCTTAACACGCTGTCCTGGTAGTCTGGGACCATGCTGTATGAAACACGCATAATCATAAACCCTGCTCACGTGAAAGCTCACCAGTGCTTCCCCATCGCCGAACTCAGCTTGGAACAACCAGAAAATAAACAATATTATCAGTCATCATATTCCACGCTTAACTCAAGGTAGCAATAAATAGACTGTCATCATTTCTCTTGCCAAGGCTGATATAACCACAGACACCTAAACCTCTGATATATTAATTATTACGCAGCAGTTGTAGCATCGGCGCCCGGAGAGGGCCGAATGGAAAAGACGAAGATACACGATCTCTCTTTACAGTGCTCGGGCAAAATCGATAAGGAATGACAGTTGTCACGTGGCGGGTCGTTACCTGAAGCCTCGGATGCGAACGTTTAGTACTGGTAGAACGAGAAGTGAGATACGTAGCTTCGAACTTGTCATACTTGTGAGACTTAATTCTAGTTTACCTTGCACTATGGATATCAGAAGCGTTGTCGCATCCGCAGCCCTTGACGGGTAAGTCTCAAATACCTTATATGTTTTATGAGCACTGTCTAACGTCGTATCATACTCAGAGGCATTGAATAGGAGACATCAATCTGGTCTTATGTATTTCCAATATTTTGCAGTCTTCGGTTGTATTGCTTGATAAATACGAAAATGTTGACGTGATAGTTCACGCCAGATGCTTCTGCTTCGGTGAATGTAAATACCAGTTGTCCCAAAAAGAGGGTGAGAGGAGATTTTGACATGGTAGAATTGAGTTGCAACAAGTGGTGTTACACGGCCAACACGGGACAGACCCATCAGATTCAGCTAGTGATAACATATTTTATTCAATAAATCTCAGCATTGTTTAATGAAAGAAAACTTTCTTACATTCATACCGAATAATTTCACGAGTCCTCATTTATTGTCGTTAATTTGTTTATAGTTTGGAGTATTTTATTTATCTGTTCAGAATACAGATACCATGGCTATGTTTGCAAACCCAATCTGCAATCTTTCCTTTTAAAGTACTGTATATGTTATTTGCCATGATAAGCAGTACGTCACTATGCGAGACATTTATCAACTTGAAACATTAATACATTAACCAGTTGTATTTTGCATCGTGTTCAAGGATTACGTAGCTTGTTTTCTGTTAGATGTACTTCATATTATCACAGACTGCAAAGAACACATCTTTAACAAAAAACCTGCTTCGTTATACAATCTTCCCACCCGCCTTTTTTGCGACAAAACTATCATTTGATACAAGGCCGTATGTTGAGGACAGAATATTGATTTCTACCAACGCCGGGTGTTCGCGGTAAAGAAGGACTAATTCACCCGTTTCGCGAAGACGTGGCGTCAACTCGACAGTAGATATGAATATGATTTGGTCTCGCGTCAAATTTTGTGTTTTGTTCATGCGACAGAGATATAAGCACGATTAGCTCTTAGGCTTTGACGTTTTGATTGTCATTGAGGTACAGTATCGGATAATTACAGCGATTATTGTCCCAGGGGAAAGTAATTCCACAAGCTCCAAACGTTGACATAATGACCGTTTCTTTCATGCACATGATTAAACGTCGTGAACACAAATCTGATTTTCCTCGGCAACAAAAGCAGCACCATCATCGTGGCGGAGAAATAACTCGGATCATGATGAGAACAGCTGATTAGCAGCGTTCAAGTTATATGAGCACCATGTTTGAAATTATTTCAAGGAATACTCTCCCCGTGTCAATACTGTAACATGCTGGAAATGTTCAATGGAGGATTGACATATAGAATTAATATAGGGGGTATAATTTATCAAATGAGTTTCGCCCTTATTAACCTTGAAGTTCAATATTCCCGCAAGCACATAATTATCCATTCCTCTCACTAGCGGAATTTTACACAAGTGTGTATGCAATTGGAGACCATTTTGAAACACAATACGGTCTTGAAATATTTCTTTACACGAGGAGGAGGAGGAGGAGGGGGAGGAGGAGGAGGAGGAGGTGTGAACGCGTTTAATGGTGTTATGTTTAACATGTTAACACCAATTACTGTTAAACCGAATCACAATAGGAACTCAAGCAATTGTGTGATCATGGAGCTGGCACAAGTACACGTTTTGTTTGTTGTTCAACGCCGCGCTAAGCAATGTCTGAGCCATGTGAATGCTGTCTGTAAATGATCTAATCTGGACAAGGCAATTCAGCGATTGACATCATGCGCATCGATCCACACAATTTGGTTGCAATTACATGCAATCAACCAAGTCACCGAGACTGACCTCCCGTTCGCCTCTTACGACTCGCATATGTTGCTGGGGACCAATATTGTTACCCGGAATCCCCATGAGTTAATAATAGGTATACCATCATCATCATTTGTTGTAGTTGTTAAAGCCGCTTTTAACAGTATTCTAGTTATATCACGGCTTGTCAGCTTAATGTGGGAGAAAAGCCCAAAGTGATGCGGGTCCACGACGTTTACCACTTCGGTGAAACCCATAATCACGGGTAAAGTGCTGACAAATTTGGAAACATATTCTGGGCGAACCGGGATTCGACCCCACAAACATAGATTTCTGGTGTGCCTAAGGGATGCAACTCTGCACAGTGAATCGCGGCGCTTTCTATGACAGGGCCACCCGTGCCCCCTCGTAGTAGTGAGTGTGAGACATGGGTAAATATTATTATTATTATTATTATTTAAAAAATCGAGTTGTCCGGGGTTCGAGACATTAGGGAAATTTTGTGCTTAATTTGGATACTTAGGACTCCCAAATGAGCAATGGCGGTGCCAGTTGGAGTTACAGTGATTTCCCGTGGGATCTGCATGGTTGATTGCACCGTGAAAAGTGGCTTCTAATGACAGGCTTTGCTTTGTCTGGACGGAAATTGCGGGCCGCCGTGATATGGCTGGACTATTGCTGATTACGGCAAACAACAACTATTGAACAAACTAACACTGTGGCAGTTGGAGAGGCAGAGGTATTATCAGAATGTACTTTGAAAGTAGTAGCAGTAGAAGAAGTGGTAGCACCGTTGTTGTAACAGTTGTAAACCATTTTAGGATTGAATATGTTGAATATGTTAGACGTAACCTCAACTCGTGTAATGAATATACGTCTTCGTTTGCTAAATTCCATCTGTCACATCGGACTCTCGTGAGCGAGTCTGGTATGGGCAAACCATCGGGAAAGCTACAACATATAGTCAGCCAGAACTGGTAGTTATTGGCCCAGAAGCTCGTGAGAAGTATCCCTGCTAAACAGCGACATCTTATTGGGCGAGCACTATAAAACCGGCATTGGTCCGGGCTGGTGCAAGGAGTGAGTGAGTGAGTGAGTGCTTTTAGCAATATTCCAGCCATATCACGGCGGGGGACACCAGAAATGGGCTTCACACGTTGTACCCATGTCGGGAATCGAACCCGGGTCTTCGGCGTGACGAGCGAACGCTTTAACCACTAGGCTACCCGACCGCCCCTGGTGCAAGAAGACAAACACAGCAGCACACACCCATTTCACCTCACCTCGCCTCACCTGCTTCAATTCCTTTGTGTTCCTTGCTAGATAATCCACAAAAATCAGTATTCTGATAGTTTAATGGAACAGTCTGACCGAGACGAGGAACTTCAAACTTCACAACGAGGGCCACGAGAGGACCGCAATGAGTGACGGGTGACCGAGAGCATGACATGGTGCTGTGAAATCCAGAAACAGCCCTAATGGCGTGTGGCTGGGCTGACATATGTGCTCCTAAAAGCGTATATGTTGTCAATAATATGTTGGTGAATAATATATGAGAGAGTCAATTGCTAATGGACTACATCACGTGATGTACACCAACTGTGTCTCATGTCTGTCAACTTGATTTCGTTTACACGTGAACGCTCTTACACATCACACATGGTTGTCAGTGTCGCAGTTAATGGTCGATGACGCATTCTGCAAGTGATGTTCAGCTGTTTATTTCATTCTAAATGTGCAACATTAAATTTTCTGGGTTGCAAATATTCATCGGCATCGTATGTGAAATAGTCTTGTTGACAGACGTGAAGCCTTTTCATACAGGTTCAATACGGATCAGATAGTGAGTTGTGTGTGAGTGAGTGAGTGTGGTTTAACGCCGCTTTTAGTAATATTCCAGCAATATCACGGCGGGGGACACCAGAAATGGGCTTCACACATTGTACCCATGTCGGGAATCTGACCCAGGTCTTCGGCGTGACGAGCAAACGCTTTAACCACAACGCAACCCGACCGCCCCATGGATCAGATAGTCCCTTAAAAGGACTAAATACCTAAGAGTCCATTCTAACGCATTGATCACGGGAATCGAAGCAGCACTTCTATCCCTATATTTGGAGAGAAAGGCGGACCGTTCAAATACCTTGAGGTCTGGATGATCACTTGTGGTGCCGTATGCTAAAAGTATTGCATGAGTTCTTGGGCCACAAACAGTTAATTGAGATGGTTTACAAGGGAAAGACATGTTATGTCCACATAAGACCTGGTTAACTCTCGACAACCTTGTAACATAGGCTTTTACCTTATGCCTCTTTTGGTCGGTACATATTTGATTGAAAATTTAATGATGGCTTGTTGGCTGAAGCTTGGCTGATAGCAAAGTTCTTAAAGCTGATGGAGTAATGCTTTCCTCATATGGTGTTTCGAATGAAGACTTTTTCGATTTATAGAAAGCGTATTTATTTCGTTTCCCACTGGGGGTCACGGGTGGCCCAGTCGTCTATATCGCCGCGATTCGCTGTGCAGAGCTGCGTCCCTTGGGGACGCCAGAAACCTATGATTGTGGGTTCGAATTCCGGTTCGCCCCGATTATGTTTCTAGGTTTGTCAGCACCATAACCGTGCTCGTTTGTTTCGCCCAAGTGGTAACCTGCATCACTTCGGGCTTTCCTCCCACATTAAGCTGACACGCCGTGATATAACTGTAATACAGTTAAAAACGGTTTTAAACCCAACTCGCTCAATCACTCTTTTCCTACTGCACGCACATACTGTCTCATTATGGAAAGACAGAAACGAATCAAAGGACCACAATGTTCTGCAATGCATGTAATAACTAATTATAACCCTTGCTGCGCGCCGCCAGGGTTCAAGGTCATCCTGAAGCTTTCACTCAAGGTTTCGTTCAAATATCTGTAGTTATGTTAAATAACTCCTAAACAGTGTCCTCCGCCTCTCCGTGGTGACTGCTTCGGTGGCCTAGCGGATAGAGCGCCTGCCCGCAGCGCCATCCCTGAAGACGTTTACATATGGTATTTGTTGTTATCCTGTCCGGTGCTCGGGATTATGGAGATACAACAAGGACTTGTCGGTTCGGAGTCAGTATACTGTGTATCAGTGGTGTGTCCATCTTGACGTCATGTCGGGTAACTCAGCATTACACCAGCTACATACTAAACTAGGTGGTTGTAATGTCAGACACCATGTATATGTACAGAGACGCGTAATCCGAGAAAGAATTACACTGTGAAATAATGGTTTACGTCGTGTTTAGATAATTTCACTTATAAGCGATTTGCATGCATGCAAGTGTATGTCTGGCTGCTTGAACTAGTCCGGACTGACGCCAGTGTTTTAGTGCAGCCATACCGAATATTAACTTGGATACCACAATCAGACACAGTATACCGACTCTGAGCTGACTAGACACAGACACATTTTGCTGACTTTGAGCCGGTCAGTACTTGCTTTAGCCCCTTTATAACGAGCGCCAGGCAAGGTAACAACTGCGGTTACAGGTACCATATGTAAACGTCTTTTGGCATGCCGCGATCAGGGAATCGAACCACCGAACGTCCGCTCTACGGACAGATCCACAAAACCACGGAGGTGGGGTCCGAGGAAGGCAATGAAAAGTATGAGAATTTAGAATCATATGCCTTGCTCACGATCTTTCTACGTTTGCTTGTCGTCGTGGTTTTGCGGGTTATGGAAGGGTGAATCAATATTTAATCCTTCTTACGCAACTATTAACGTTCCTTGTGTTTGAAATAGATGGTGACTCACTCACACTGAAGGACACTTCCAGAAGGGCGGATCCAGCATTTTTGAAAATTGAAAGAGTGGGTGGGTGGGGTGTGTGGAAGGGTGGGGTGTGTGGAAGGGTGGGGGGATTCAACGGAACGACGTGCAATGACATGCCAAGATATGACTGACATACTTTTCAACGCAGCGTAAAGGCTCACTCACTCATAAACCTACTGAAATACATATCGTAACTTAGTGTTTACACGATTACGTGACGTATAAAGGCACAACGTAAATGAGAACAAGAAGAGAGTACAATTGACACTTGTTTTACATATTTGACATTGATACCAAAAGAGTAGTTCCTCTTCGAATTTTCTATTTAAGGGGGTTGTTCAAAGTA
This sequence comes from Haliotis cracherodii, assembly GCF_022045235.1. NCBI lineage: Eukaryota > Metazoa > Mollusca > Gastropoda > Lepetellida > Haliotidae > Haliotis > Haliotis cracherodii. The sequence continues at coordinate 5,681,008 of NW_027266279.1, read as the reverse complement.
GAACTGTTTGTCTGCGGAAATGTGTACTTTTCACGACCTTAAGCCTAAAGTCATGCCATCTCAGGTAGTTTGCTCGAGACATACAGTGGCGCCGACTGCTGTTTCTGAAAGAACATTTACTTCAGGCGAATCCAAGTCTATGAGGATTTATCCGCGATTATCCGATTTAAATGCGGCTTTTATGAGATGTCCGGTCACACTGACATCTAGAATACTAAACGTGTGGTAATGTGAGGGGATCATAGAAAAAACAGGTTCTGTAAGACAGAACGTCATTGTATCACCATGCAACCTTGCATTATTAAATTATTAAATCTATACACATAAAAACATATTATTCTATATTCGGCGTCGCAGCAAATACTCTGTCTTTGTCTTCATAGCAAATTTATTGATTGAAAAGAATCGGGGGACAAAAACAAGGGGGTGGGCCTCTGCACCCCTGCTCCCACGGGCCTGAGCTGCGTGTGGCCACTTACACTTTGGAGCAGGTGCGTGGTGCTGGCAGGTTAAAGTCACCCAAACGGATTCAAGACGAACCTCTGAGGGACACGTCGCCGCCCTAATGACATGCAGTTACGAAATGAAATTCTGACTGGGTCTGGAAGCTGTTTTCAACGAAAGCTTCAAGACAGCACATCATCCCTTTACAGGACACGGGAGACAGATGAGAGTGACCAGGGCCGTATGGCACCTTAATGATTGAACACCTTTACTTGAATTACACTGACCGACGAGGATGTGCCTGCGTCCTTCATGGCGCCTGGATCAATCACGGAACCGAACATGCTGGATATGCTGGAGGCTATTTGTGATGGGGATGGGGTCAAACCTGAGCTGTGCACGAGGAACAGCACGCGGATGAGTCTGGCACCAAGATAGGATCCTTAATAATTTCGCTGTGACCTTTTTACCGGCACAATTGAGTGGTAGTGCCAATGGGCAATGGCATTAATGGCCGACTGACTTTTTGATGAAACGTTTAGCTAATTTTAATCGCTGGCGAGGATCATTGCAGGAACCCCAGAAGCATGTGTAAAGCATGTGGTTGGAATAATGTTGAAAGTTGAGTAAAACAACAGTGATTCTCACAAGATTATTGCACATGGTACAGCGACGTGCATGCCCTTGGTCGGACTTATGTCGGGTTGATGATAATAGTTTTAACTCACGGGGTTACAAAGCAATGTGAGTACCGACGTGAATTCACGCGTGCGTGTCTGCTTCTACGTGTTCGAACTTTCTCCCGGTTTCATGGTGTTAGCCCATTGAGATGCCATGCCGCAATTAAACATGAATACCCCACTCGGACACATTGATCCCCGAACTGGGCAGTCCTTTATTCTGCCCCTAATGCCAAGCGTCAGGAACAAGTACCACCTTTAACGTTTTATTGTATGATGCGACCAGGGGATCTCCGCACAGACTGTTCGATGTGATAATTTTTGCGATGATCTATATTTTGGTGTGTTTCATAATGTTTCATAAAGTGTCCCGACCACGTACGGCAATCTCACATATTAATCATGCACATATTGCATGTAATTGGGATTGTACAAAAACGTAAAATGACTTCTTCAAGTAATGCTATGTGACATTCTCATAGAAACGCAATCTTCTAAGAACATTAAATGTCATTGCATAGAAAACGAATGATATGAAGATTCAAGGTATGTTACAGGTGATTATTAATATATCTCAAATATAACGTACAGCTCAAGGAGGATAGGAGGAGGGGATGCTGCGCATGCTGGATCTTTGTATTGAGACTTGATACTTTTACAGCAATACAAATCAGAAGTGAAGGTATGCCGGTGACAGACCTGATGCAGCTGGGATTCGAATTGATCCTGACATTTGAGGGTGATGTCAGAGAAAACCAGATTAACTTGAGAGAATGCTCTGTTTACCGTTATATGGTTCTGTCGCGGTTGCAGCCTTCATTTACATACACTCAGAGGAGGGGGTATTATTAACTTTCAGCGATATTTCGGACGAATATTTCTGTCCATCCGCTGGTCATCTAATGGTGACGTCAGCAGCACATCCTCCACCTTACTTTTTCTTATCATCGATTGTGGAGAAGGCACTTTATTGACACGAAGTGTGACTGGTGCTGCAGACGTAATGCCCACGGGATGTGACTTGGGCTGTGGATGTAAGGGCCACGGTATGTGACTGGGGCTGGAGATGTAAGGGCCACGGGGTGTGACTTGGGCTGCGGATGTAAGGGCCACGGGGTGTGACTGGTGCTGCGGACGTAAGGGCCACGGGGTGTGACTGGTGATGCGGACGTAAGGGCCACGGGAGGTGACTGGTGCTGCGGATGTAAGGGCCACGGGGTGTTACTTGGGCTGTGGATGTAAGGGTCGGGGTGTGTGACTGGTGCTGCGGACGTAAGGGCCACGGGAGGTGACTGGTGCTGCGGATGTAAGGGGAACAGGGTGTTACTTGGGCTGTGCATGTAAGGGTCGGGGTGTGTGACTGGTGCTGCAGACGTGAGGGCCACGGGAGGTGACTGGTGCTGCGGATGTAAGGGGAACGTGGGTGTTACTTGGGCTGTGCATGTAAGGGTTGCGGGGTGTGACTGGTGCTGTAGACGTGAGGGCAACGTGGTGTGACTGGTGATGCGGACGTTAGGGCCACGGGGTGTGACTTGGATTGCAGACGTAAGGGTCACGGGGTGTGACTGGGGCTGAAGATGTAAGGGCCACGGGGTGTGACTTGGGCTGCGGACGTAAGCGCCACGGGGTGTGACTGGTGCTGCGGACATAAGAGCCACGGGGTGTGACTGGGAATGAAGATGTAAGGGCCACGGGATGTGACTGGTGCTGTGGACGTAAGGGCCACGGGGTGCGACTGCGGCTGAAGATGTAAGGGTCACGGGGTGTGACTGGTGATGCGGACGTAAGGGCCACGGGGATCTGACTGGTGATACGGACGTTAGGGCCACGGGGTTTGACTTGGGCTGCGGATGTAAGGGCCACGGGGTGTGACTGGTGCTGTTGACGTAAGGGCCACAGGGTGTGACTCGTGCTGTGGACGTAAGGGCCACGGGGTGTGACTGGTGATGCGGACATAAGGGCCACGGATTGTGATTGGTGCTGTGGACGTAATGGCCACAGGGTGTGACTGGTGCTGCGGACGTAAGGGCCACGGGGTGTGAGTGGTGATGCGGACGTAAGGGCCACGGGGTGTGACTGGTACTGCGGACGTAAGGGCCACAGGGTGTGGCTTGGGCTGTGGACGTAAGGGCCACGGGGTGTGACTGGTGATGCGGACGTAAGGGCCACGGGAGGTGACTGGTGCTGCGGATGTAAGGGGAACAGGGTGTTACTTGGGCTGTGGATGTAAGGGTCACGGGTGTGACTGATGCTGCGGACGTAAGGGCCGCGGGAGGTGACTGGTGCTGCGGACGTAAGGGCCACGGGGTATGACTTGGGCTGCGGACGTAAGGGCCACGGGAGGTGACTGGTGCTGCGAATGTAAGGGGAACAAGGTGTTACTTGGGCTGTGCATGTGAGGGTCGCGGGGTGTGACTGGTGCTGTAGGCGTAAGGGCAACGGGGTGTGACTGGTGATGCGGACGTTAGGGCCACGGGGTGTGACTTGGGCTGCGGACGTAAGGGTCACGGGGTGTGACTGGTGATGCGGACGTAAGGGCCACGGGGATCTGACTGGTGATACGGACGTTAGGGCCACGGGGTTTGAATTGGGCTGCGGATGTAAGGGCCACGGGGTGTGACTGGTGCTGGGGACGTTAGGGCCCTGGGGTGTGACTGGTGCTGTGGACGAAAGGGCCACGGGGTGTGAATGGTGCTGCGGATGTAAGGGCCATGCGGTGTGACTGGTGATGCGGACATAACGGCCACGGGCTGTGACTGGTGCTGCGGACGTAAGGGCCACGGGGTATGACTTGGGCTGCGGACGTAAGGGCCATGGGGTGTGACTGGGGCTGCGGACGTAATGGTCACGCGGTGTGACTGGGGCTGAAGATGTAAGGGCCACGGGGTGTGACTTGGGCTGCGGACGTAAGGGCCACGGGGTATGACTGGTGCTGCAGACGTAAGGGCCACGGGGTGTGACAGGGGCTGCAGACGTAAGGGCCACGGGGTGTGACAGGGGCTGCGGACGTAAGGGCCACGGGGTGTGACTGGGAATAAAGATGTAAGGGCCACGGGATGTGATGGCGCTGCGGATGTAAGGGCCACGGGGTGTGACTGGTGATGCGGACATAAGGGCCACAGGCTGTGACTGGTGCTGCGGACGTAAGGGCCACGGGGTATGACATGGGCTGCGGATGTAAGGGCCATGGGGTGTGACTTGGGCTGCGGACGTAAGGGTCACGGGGTGTGACTGGGGCTGAAGATGTAAGGGCCACGGGGTGTGACTTTGGCTGCGGATGTAAGGGCCACGGGGTGTGACTGGTGCTGCGGACGTAAGGGCCATGGGGTGTGACTGGGGCTGCAGGCGTAAGGGCCACGGGGTGTGACTGGGAATGAAGATGTAAGGGCCACGGGATGTGATGGTGCTGCGGACGTAAGGGCCATGGGGTGTGACTTCGGCTGAAGATGTAAGGGCCATGGGGTGTGACTGGTGCTGTGGACGTAAGGGCCACGGGATGTGACTGGTGATGCAGACGTAAGGGCCACGGGGTGTGACTGGGAATGAAGATGTAAGGGCCACTGGATGTGATGGTGCTGTGGACGTAAGGGCCACGGGGTGTGACTGCGGCTGAAGATGTAAGGACCACAGGGGTATGACTGGTGCTGCAGACTTAAGGGCCACAGGGTGTGACTGATGATGCGGACATAAGGGCCACTGATTGTGATTGGTGCTGTGGACGTAATGGCCACGGGGTGTGACTGGTGATGCGGACGTAAGGGCCACGGGGTGTGATTGGTGATGCGGACGTAAGGGCCACAGGGTGTGACTGGTACTGCGGACGTAAGGGCCACAGGGTGTGACTTTGGCTGTGGACGTAAGGGCCACGGGGTATGACTGGTGCTGTGGACGTACGGGCCACGGGGTGTGACCGGTGCTGTGGACGTAAGGGCCACGGGGTGTGACTGGTGCTGTGGACGTAAGGGCCACGGGGTGTGACTATGGCTGCGGACGTAAGACCCACGGGGTGTGACTGGGGCTGAAGTTGTAAAGACCACAGGTTGTAACTGGGGCTGCGGATGTAAGGGCTACAGGGTTTGGGTAGGAATGCGGTTGGTCACGGTGATTGGCTGTTGACTGTGGGCTACAAGGTCGGGACGACAGGGCTGGGCCGATGAGCCGTATCGCAGGTGTATGGTCGACGGGGGTTGTGCTTCGCATTTGGAGTTAATTATGAAAAAGGGGCCTGTTGTAGCTGAAACATAAATGGATGAAGGATTTGTCTTCAAATGTTTTCTGGACCTATCTGTATCCACGTAAAAGCAAGAATATATCACGCCAGCTGCTGGCAGAGTCTTTGAGCAGGGTTGACTATTTCACTTTCAGCGGCATTCAGTGAACACGTCCCATCCTCTTGTATTGATCCATAATATTCAGGTTATGACGCAGTATTGATACATTATTGATATTAAGCTACTGATCCATGGTTCAAAATATCAGATTCAGGTTAGTCTGAGAAACATGTCAATTCTTGATGTTAAGGTCTGGAGAAAGGCGAAACTTAAAGTAATGGAGTGACTGGATCTCATGTTACTCCTGTTGTGAGTCCTTGCACTGGCTCCAGGTTGAGGCTAGAATATACTTTAAGATCTTGTGTATGGCCCATCCCTGATACTATAGACCATTGCCTTCATATCTGATAGATATTGTACTGATGTACCACCCTGTTCGAAGATTCGGATATACTGAGAAGTACTTTCAAATTAAAGCCTTTTCTTATTCTGCATCAACGTTATGGACGTTTTTACATCAGGAATTCTTTCTTCTTTCCTTCATGCTTTCAAACTTGAAAGTAGTAGTAGTAGTAATAGTAGTAGTAGTAGTAGTAGTAGTAGTAGTAGTAGTAGTAGTATACAGAATAGAATTAAGTAAATGCAACAAAGAGGGTTTGGGTGGCAGTCAGGCTGATTAGGCTCATCAGCTCAGCGCCCTCGTCCCTCCTCCACAAGCAGCCCAGACAGTGAATGTGACTTCTCCCAGGAAGTGCCGCCAAGTCGAACCAACCAAGAACGTTTCGGAGAATGTGAAGGCTCCCCAATACTGCAGCCTTCAGAAGGGCTGTATACCTGGCAGCAAACCCGCGTACTCTCCAAATGTCAGTGCATCCATTCCGACTGCAGCGTGGTATCTCAGTGGGTTAGAAGAAAACGACATCAGTCCGGACTATATGCAACCATGCATACATGCATCCATGTCACTATATGACTTATATGGGTTATCCATAGAGTGAATGACTCGATGCATTTTATCCACGTTAAACATATTGTGTCATCTGATAAGGTAATAAAATGATATGCTCTTTGGGTTTGTGCTGGTAATGGGTTATCCATAGAGTGAATGACTCGATGCATTTTATCCACGTAAAACATATTGTGTGCTCTTTGGGTTTGTGCTGGGAGCGTTTTCAAACAAGCATTTTTTTCCAGAAGAAAATCTTAGGTTCCTTTCACAGATATAAGTTGAGTGTTTAGAAACAGTGACCTAAAAGAATACCCTGTCTGTAACAAAAATCCCAGGAATTCATCAAAAGAACTCGATTTGCTAGAGACTGTTAGTTCCATAACCCGGGGATAAATCCACGGTGAAATGTTTCCGGACACTCATCACGGGATCTGAAGGTACTGAAAGACATGTTATCTAATCTGTCTTGACTGAACGCATCGTTTCTAGCAATGTGACAGACGTGAAAGATCCTTTTGTCATAAAAGATGACAATATCCAAATCAATATTATGAAGTAATAAAGAGCGCGGTCTTTGAAATACCCCCCATTTCTGTGTCAAGGCAACCTGACCTTCGTCGTGAAGCCGTTGTAAGTAACACAGCTATTTGATATTCCAACAAATAATTTCCACAAAGCACATTAAGTGTTTCTTGATTTTCACGGTTGCTGCTAAATAATTTATAAATCCGATTTAACAAAACATTTTTGCAGACAACGTCAGTGTCAGACTTCCTCAATTTGACTGAAGGTAATAACATTATCGGGGGGTTAATTAAGAACTACAATTGCTCTCATGAATTTGGTAGCCTTGCGTGTAAAGTTATTATTGTTTGAATTATGCTCGCCTTGGCGAAAGCAGTGTGTGTTCCAGTTCAGCTGAAAACGGCTGTGGTCAAATAGCGACATTCTTATAGTAACACGCCTGAAACCTTAGTTGTAATTAAGGGCATAATTTGGGTGCCTCCAAAGTAAAGTGTTGATGAACGCTATATGTGGGGTTTCAAGAAGAACCCTTTTAATCATGATGTTGCTGATGCTGAAAGGTATATGTTGTACAGACGTGGAACATGTACACTTGAGAGGGTTGCGCTCCTTAGGCGTGCCAGAATCCTCTGATCATTAGTTCGATTTCACTTTTCGCCAAGATTAATGATTCCTAGTTTGTGAACACAATGTCCTTGTAATTTCACCAAGGGGAAATATACTACTCGACATTTGCTAAGGAACAAAAAAGTCATCTTCAGTCAAAGGTGTCGTCTGTGACACAGACATACGTTTATTACTTTGGCACGAACAGCCAAACCCTAAAGCTTCCACACAGCGAACTGCAACACATCAGACAACTATATCCTGATATTAATATTACTGAGTAGACATTAGAATCTTGAAACAATGTTTCGCCACGTCAAGAACGCCCATCGATGTGTGAGATAGTGTTTAAAGTCGCGTTCAAGATTCCTTCACTCATATATCACTGCATGCACGTGTGTGTGTGTGTGTGTGTGTGTGTGTGTGTGTGTGTGTGTGTGTGTGTGTGTGTGTGTGTGTGTGTGTGTGAGTATACTACTAAGAGCCGGCCAGTCATTGACTAATCTCCTTAATGCCGAGCACCAGGCAGGGTAATAGTAGGTATATCTTTTAACGTCTTTTGGTATGATTGGTTGGTTTGTTGTTTAACGCCGCACTCAGCAATATTTCAGCTATATGATTGCGGTCGGTAAATAATCGAGTCTGGACCAGACAATCCAGTGATTGATATCATGAGCATCCATCCACGCAATTGGTACACGATGACATGCATCAACCAAGTCAGCGAGTCTGACCACCCGATCCCGTTAGTCGCCTTTTACGACAAGCATAGTCGCCTTTTACGGCAAGCATGGGTTGCTGAAGACCTGTTCTACCCCGGACCTTCACGGGATCGAACCGCCGACTTTCTGGGGAGGTCGCACTATCCACTACACCACAGTGACAGAGTTTGTGACAGAGTTTGTGACAGATTGTAATGGTGATAAGTATTTCATGTCTATTGATTGTGTGTGTTTTCTTTGTGCTTTCGATAGTGTGATACGAGGGTTTTCTTAACAGTGCAGTTATATCGTGATGAGGGAGGGCGTCTTATATTAGACGTTGACCAATTTGGTGAAACCCGTGAGTACGGGTATGGTGCTGACAAACCAGGAAACATTATCTATAATGATCTGGCGAATCTTAGAAATGGACCCATAGGTTTCTGGAAACGCCTGAGTGACGCGACTCTGTTCAGCGAATTGCGGTGCCGTAGACGGCGTGGCCACCCGTGAACCCTAATATATGGCGCCGTTAGTGGGGAAGCCTTGTGGTGAAAACGTTGGATTGGCACACAGAACATCAGTGATCAATTCCCCACAAGGGTAAATGTCTGTAAAGTCGTTCCACTGTTCAACCTCAGCCAACAGGCGGCGGACAACAAATGTGGTATAAATCTGTACCACATCCGCTTATAGATGCGCATGCGTAGCGAACTTAATTGCGAATGTAAATATACACGGAGAGGTCGCCACCTCACAATTTTGTTTTGGGGAGATACAAACTACAACAAACCGCTGTGATTTTAACTTGGGCGAGAGGTATTTCATTTCACAATCTTCACGTAGTCCACTGTTTGCTTTCATTCGATACCAAAGACCAATGCATGCTGCGTGCAGTGTCGTCCTATTGGCCCTGATGAAAGCGACCATCACACGTCTACTCGGGTGGGTAGTCAGTACTCCGCCGATTCACTAGTCACACTCCGACGACACTAGCTGTTCGGTCCGATGAAAGCAGTTGCAAATTTATTACCATTGCCTAATTATGAGAAGATAAAACATACGTTTCTAAACATATTTTAAGCAATATTGATGCGAGGATCTATTTAGGAAAGATAAAATAAAACTATTTTATATCTGGTGAACTCTAGCTGCAGTTAATATTTGAAGTTATTAAATTTGCACTTTAACTGACAACTTGATTGCATTTTTCTTCGTTATTATGTCGGACATGCTCAGAAATGGTTCTGGTGTATGCTTACCTTTCATATGAGTAATACTGCTTCAAAATGTCCAACGGTTTAAGCCTAAAGCTCTGTTAATGAACTGGTTCAACAACCCACCATCTACGACTTGGTCTTGTCTGCTCCAAAAATACTCCGCCGAAAAGTGGTATCCGCCGAGGCAGTAATAGGTTGATGAGAATGTCTTCAGCAACCTAAGTTTGTCGTTAGAGGCTAACAGGCTCGCTGACTTGGTTAATCTATGTCATCGTATCCCACTTGCTTAGGTCGATAATCATAAAGACATCACTGGATTGCCTGGTCCAGACTCGATTATTTACAGACCGCCTTCATACAGCTGGAATAGTACTCAGTGCGGCGTTACACAACAAACCTACCAAACAAACATGCTTCTGAAATGGTATATGCTGCTTTAAATGGAATAAATAAATTCCACTCACAATTTCTGCGCTATCACGGAATCAAGTAAAGCTTTATTTTGCGTGTTTAACAACCTATTAGCAAAGTAAACGTTGAACGGTTGGTATGGACTTCCTTTATGTGTACACTTCGCGATCAATGGATCATGTCTTCAACTGCTTTCCTCAACACTAAAGACAATTGTATTCAAAATAACTGCTGTCTTTAATACTTCCTTCATGCTAAAGTTGATTTTAACTATCATCCACTTCAGAAAAAACAGGTGTGTGTAGTTTTTGAAATCTTAATCGATATGAATAATATAGATATGAATATGGACCATCGTGTACATATGGTATCGAAGTCCGCTATGTTTGGTCAACAAAATGGTACCAACTGGCCATATAAGCAACACAAATCCTCGTATCAATTTCTGACCAGATAATTTTTATGTGAGAAGAGGATGCTGACACCAATGGTGATATGATCCTGTTAATGACCCTATCCGGGATTCTTCGATTTTCACACGTTTTTAAGACCTTCTTGATTGTCTTGTACACTAAGGAAGAATAATTAGTGTGCCGCAGACTGTGACATCAACACCAGACGTCAAAATTGGCCGTCACACGTTTCCGGCATGCTGACAACCTTCCGCTAATCAGACGCAAACGAAGCATGGACACAAGTCTTCATGGATTTTGTTTGTCAGTGTGGACGTATTGGTGAACTTGGAACAGGAAGCGTATTTCTTAGGAAGCTTCCGTATAGACTAATAGGCGTTCAGGTGAATAGACTCTTACCACAGCTGAGGAAGATATAGCCACTATGCACTGTAAACCATGAAACTAATAAATGCGAATCCTTCCTTTGAACTTTGAAAACTAATCAGCAAACGATGACACCATGACAGTTGACTTGGAATTTCATGATTATAGTGAAGGCATTTGGAGAGAATGTCATCACTAAATGAACTTCAACTTCTTGCCATGTTATCTAACTTCCATGAAATCAAAAGCAGGAAATTTCAAATAAGGCACATTCAAACGAGCATGTTCAGGCCACCGATGAACATTGTACATATTCCAAGTGTGGTTTTATTGGTAAGCACAGTCCTTTGAACGTACAAAAGCTCTGCATATATTCATTGACGTGGGTTAGATGAACAATTAAGTTTATCAATTTGCTTCGTTTGTCGATGGTACAACAAACACTCATGCAAATAAATATAAGTCGTAGTGAAGTGCGTGGTACCAGTGTGCACCCTGTCTTTCTCAAAATTCTGGAACCGCCAGTTATGTAATCCTGGAAGGGACATTGTCTCGTTGTCGCCCTCATAGAAACGTCACATCGGACAATGCGACATTTGACAAGTGTGGCAATTTAAGGACATAGCTACGTTGTCACCCTCATAGAAACGTCACATCGGACCATGCGACATTTGACAATTGTCGCAATTAAAGGACACAAAAAGCCAAACGACAAAGTGAACACAGCGTCACAATTTTGACAACGTCATGTGTTTTGCACAACTGTCGTATAGTCGAGATGTCGAGTTCAGGTTAATTTTATCAACTCCACAACGTTCTTTCTAGAATTGCATACTGAGCTCAACCTAAGTTAAGCAAGTGTAATGCGTCTCTTCACAAACTATTGCAGTCATCCCTTGCTCTTGCACCTGTCATCGTGTTGCTTCAGCATTCAGCGTGGAGCCCTTTTCTTTGTCGTTGTTTAAGATTTTTTCAGTAGGCGCCTCACGACATGCGCTGTTTCCGGTACTTCCTGCGTGTGTGGTGAACGATGGGTTTTTTCCAATACCTGACGATAAATCAAAATATATATTAATATTTCTTGGAATATCAAATAGTCGGCCTCCAAACGGAGCGTCACTCATTCGACCATTTCGAAATTTCAGCACGTTTGTTATTCTTCTTTGAATGTGTCAAAGTATCAATCATGACATAAAACCTCAAATCAATATATCGACTTATGCAATGAGAATATTTCACGAAACTGTTAAGAATTCAAGATTTTCATGGTGCACTCACAGGATCCTGATCCTGAACCATATGCTGCTGACATGTCTCTAGTTGGATGTGCCGGTGTTTAGTTATGGCAGGCTTCAGTTAACCATTGAATGAGAAATATCTACTAAATATATTCTCCGATATTTCGTTGTCTCGATGTTAAAAAGATCGTCAATCACGAGTGTGGTTCGCATGATCAATATCTCCGAACAGCTATATGACCTTATTGGTTTAAATTATCGACGTTTCTACGTTGGCCCTGCTACTATAACCTCTGGCGTACTTGTTGAGCGTCAGTCGGCTTCAGCCGGTCTTACAGCAAGGTCGACCTTTGATAAAAGATATTCGGTTGGTGGCAACTGCATGTATATAAGCTCAGGAAGATCTCATTGTTTTGTCACTTATCAGTTGGTCCCATTTAAAAATTCCCAGGATGAAAAGTTGAATCATTCGCTTTTTATGATATGTGTGTTTGCTGGAATATGCCGGCGATCTGTACAAATACGAGTCTGGACCAGACAGTCCCAGAGGACGTGTGAAACCGCATTATCGGTGGTCGAGAAGGGAGCTTACTCTGCTTGTCTCACCGAAAGTGAAAGGGGGACCCACATTCGAAACTAAACGTACTTGTTGAGATTATATACTACCTCAGAAAATATGCATTACGATCGATCTATTGTTTTGTCATAAAATTTACGTTTCCTGACTATAAAATAGATTACAAAGGTATGTGGCGGATTCATTAATATTTATGATTTACTAGTATTTCTTTTACGGAACAAGTTCCTGGAAAAAAATGAGGTCATTGGCGTTTGTCGTGTACAAAGTCGATTCACATTTAGACACATAAGTTTCAGGTATATATATCCCACGACGTTTATGATTAGATTGGCGTGTTCTTTAGGGAAAGGAATATATGAAAATTTGAAGTTCGATGTGTTTATGAATCACCATTAAATGATGATACAAGGTGTTCGCGAAAAGGTGAGCGTATCCGTCACAAACACATGCTAAGTCAAGTCTATTGTCCACCTGAAAAAACAACAACACGAAAACAACGGAAAATACGGAATTTCATAATGATTGGACATCATCTCATATCACTTATGCATCAAAATGTTAACCATGAAACTTTTAGAAAGCTTTCCTGCCTTGAATGTTGTAACCTTGATCAAACAACTTCTGAACAATAGTCGTCAAACGCTCTTTGAAATCGCGGTGGAAAGGGCATGCTCGATTGTACCTCAAAAGTTGGAATAAAAAACCCGAAGGCTGGAGCTGAAAGAATATTGTCCGACATAAAGGGAAAATTGACTAAAGGAAAATTTAAGTCATCCCTTTGCCCTTTTGAAAGTGATTTGTCACTCTCAATCATTATGCAAATATCTTAATGTGAAACAGATGAAACGGTCTCATTGGTCTCCTTTATTTCTAGTTCAAGTGGGTAAATCAGTGGAAGGGAATTGGCTATTTGATGGTTATTGAACGATATCAGATCATCCATATACCTGAGGCTTAAGTAAAACTTCTTGGCCAATTTACCTTGTTTTGGCTTTGCCAATCCGAGCGGAAATTACGATTTAAATGTATAAAGAAACAGACCAGCAGAAAGGGGAACACACTTGGTGACCATGAGGATGCCTACTTCTTGCCCCTGATGTACTTTAACATAGATGATATTAATCTAGAAGTCCTGATAATTCCCATCAATATACATGTACTAGAAATACGAGAATAATTATTATATCTGTTGCTTCATGTCCATGCACATTCTTTCTTTAAATGCGGGCCCACCAATGAAGTAAAGCGACTTCCTACTTGACGGAAAAGAGTGTGCCCACGTTTAAGAATAATCCAACCCAATGAACCTTGACCATTTTAAATATGGGCCCTACTGTTGCAATCACAATGAAGAAAACAAGTGTGCTCACATTTAGAAATTGATTATCAGTACTACGTAAATATAATGAAGGTTTGTGATAGGCAGTGTGGCCCACTTGTTTCGATCACCATATGTGAAAATGTGGGCCCACATTATTGAAAATGATTACCACCACTAAACCAAAGAGGATGTGTATATCACACTCAGCATACGACTACGGACTTCCTAAAATGAGAGTCTACCTGCAGCAATCTCTATTAAAATGTATAGTGGACCCACATTTGGGGAATACTGTTTACCTAAGGGCAAATTATTATTTTCATTCCAACGACAACGTGCAGAACATAACTAGCGCCATGTTGCAAATACGAAAACAACGGAGACACAGCTACAGATCGCAATTAGAGTGATCTCCCTTTTCCAATATAAAACCACTGATAATGCAGTTATGTATATTGAAACTGTATTGCCTGGTTCATACTCTAATATTTACAAGCCGCCGTCATTTAGCTTGATTGCGAGTCACAGAAATATTCAATATTACGGGCCGTTATCAGTCATGTTGCCAGACGATGTCATAGGTAACTTGCACACAAACGTAAGGAAACATGTACGTCTCGGACTCAGTGAGTAAGGTCTCGTGTGGCCTTCAGCACTCTTGTCACGATGGGGGACACTAATAATGGGCTTCACACATGGTACCCATGAGGGAAATCGAACCTGGATGTTCGGCCTGACGATTGAGCGAATGCTATACCCACTAGGCTACCCAACCGCACTTCGACGGCATCAGTACCATCCACATAAATTTTGTAAAATCAAATGTGTTTGAATAAAATACATGTAAATGATCTGTGCCATATGTCTACAAATTAATTAACGCTGCTGACATGTCATCAATCGTGGGGCGGTGGGGTAGCCTAGTGATAAAAAGCGTTCGCTCGTCACGCCGAAGACCCGGGTTCGATTCCCGACATGGGTACAAAGTGTGAAGCCCATTTCTGGTGACCCCCGTTGTGATATTACTTAAATATTACTAAAAGCGGCGTAAAACCATACTCACTCACTATCATCAATCGTGCGGATGCGGAGTTGATGAATTAAGGTGGCATTATGTTCATATGCTTCCAGGCCCCCGAGCTAAGAGCGATGTGTATTTACAACAGGTGGCTAATGCGAGTTATCACCACTGTGCGTGATAATGCCGCTCCCCTCGCTCCCCTCCTTATCCCCTGGTGAGTGGCAATCACAGACGACAGATCGATACTCATCCCCCGTATATTGGTGCAGACATGGCGAGATTTGCATCGGAATCAATATCAATTTTGTTAGGTCCATATCCCCGCTCGATATTATTTTATCTATTGCAGGAAACAGTTTTTTTGCGTTTACTTGTCCTTTTGGTTAAAAAGGTCTTTGACGAATCGAAATGATGAAATGAAAATGTAAATATTTTCGTTTGCAACTGTCACGTTATCATTTCCAAAGGACATTTCTCTTCATTCTCTTTTTTTTTTATCAACATTTTGTTCAGAAGTGACGGATTTAAGTAAGGGGCCAAACATTGTTGGGGTTATGTGGAGAACGGGCACTGGTGTGTTTTGGAAAAAATAGAAGTTGCCTCAGGTTATACAAAAATCAGCATCCTACCCCTGTATCCAATAAATAAATAGGTAAGAAAGATCGTACGACTCACGGCCGTTGGGGCGATGACAAACGTCTTGATAGCATGAGTTCCATCATCATCTGATCATTACATAAGAATTCTAATCCGTTTTGGACCAGTTCAAAAACATAAAAACAAAAACAAAAACAAACTTTACTATGAAAATGTTGAATACGAGCGTTTATCGAATAAGTTTATTTACAGCAAATGAATGAAAATACAATTCGGTTTAGTTCAGTTACCAAGTATGACATTGAGAAATCAGGTAAGTTCATTTTGTCGGATGAAAAACTTGCAGGGCCAATACACACACACACGCACACACGCACGCACGCACGCACGTACGCACGCACTCACACACAAGGAATTAAGACTCTCCCACATGTAACTTTTGAACTCGCCCCACAGGTTTATAAGTAGAGGCATTTAGCTTGACCTAGATTGTGAAAACTCAGCTAATGACAAGTCGAATTACCTTGATTTATGACTTTAACAGCTTCAGGTGTCTGGTAATGTTGGGTTGATTTAGTCGGACATGGGAAACCTTTGGTAAAGAGACAGTGTTATAATGGTAGTGTTAGGCTTCTTGTACGAAGACCTACCAGATACACACACCAGGTCAGCAAGCATGGCAGCCTGATCCATCTAGTCGCCTCTTGCGGAGGATATTGATTTATTATTTAATATTCCTGCATTGTAAACTAAACAAACAAGGTGGTCAGTCATTATCTACATCAACTTTCATTCTGGTTACCACATACTTCTCAGTCGTCTTAGGGACCGATCAAATTATTTGTTTTGGTTTTTTTTGTATTTGGGGCATAGTTTTAATTTAAAAAATACCTGGTTTGCAGCGGTAGATGAAAAATAAATACTCTCTTTTCAAGAACACCCACAACCCCCATCCCGAGCCCGACATCCCAAGCTGCTGCGTCCTGATTTTAAAAGTCTGTCAGCAACATACATGTACTTTCGCTCATGGGTTAAGCGTTTAAGGCATGCTAATTTTTTTTGTTCTTCCCGCATCATGCGGTCACTCAGTGATATAACTAAAGTACTGTGTTCAAAGCGATGTTATAAAAATGCGTATAAAAGGTTGTGGGCGGGGTTCTGTAACAAATACCTGTTCATATTGTTGAAAGTCTGACGAAACCCTTGGAACCTGTCGTTGTAACACAAACGATTTGTGACAAACCTGACTCTTAACTACGCCTACATTGATTAATACTTGTTGCAATGACATCCTTTACGCGAACCGTAATTTAAACGCTTTTAGGTCAACAACGGAAAAGAGATTGAGAGTCCCACATGAAGGGCAATATTTAACGCTTGACACGAAGCTTTTGTACAAGGACGACTGACAGCCATAGTGAACTTTTGTGTGTGTGTGTGTGTGTGTGTGTTTGTGTGTGTTCCGACAAGATACGCACAACCTCAACCATAGCTGCAGTTCATTACTCCTGTAGTTGCCAATTCTATATCCTTTCTGCAGCTAGAAATAAAAGTCTCAAACGCATGCAGAGAATGTGTCTGCTTGAACTGAACTCTCACAAAAATAATGGTAGTTTAAAATCCATTACTATCACGCAATTTCGTGATAAGGGATCATTTTATATCAGCCGAATTTCCCTGTCAGCTCTGTGTAGGTTTTCAGGATGCACGATTCGACCTTGTACGGTGACGATTAGGATGTTTAGGGTAAGTGATTGGCATCAATGGAGTGAATGGCTTCGGGGCTAAAGTTGAGGTCTTCTCATCAACGGTTACAACAACTACAAGAAATCCCAGAGATCTGAATTAATGTCATGCCGCTATGAAACGAAATGGTAAAACCTTCACATTGGCACTTGACCAACATCGATCTCTTCGGGGCTTCCCAGGTGGCTGCAAGCTGATTGACACAGTGACTAAACACACTTCCTGGGAAATGCGATCCTATTTTTTTACAATTCGGCGAGATTTAACACATAGAAAATCTTCGCAGCTTTCTTCCCCTTTTAAGATCGGTCAATACAATGCCCATTTATCCTCTTGATAAACGTAACGGACATTAGATGAGATTCGGCGAGCGAGCTTGTTCTAAAATATGAAGACTACAAGTGTCATTAACAATGCTCGATTTGCAACGAGAAACGAGCTTCCTTGGAGAAGAATGTCCACAAAGACCACACGTTAAGAGTTCTTTTTCCCTGTATTTAATTTTCACCGGAATTGATTTCTTTGTGACAAGTTTCGCTGCGAAAAATGGGTGTCACCGTCATTGCCCTAGTTTAGATCTTTAGTAACGAGTTCATTGACTGACTGGCCTGCGGTTTCTGGCAAATAATTTGCCAGTATCGTGCATTGCCGAAAATTGATTGCCCCTAAGTTACGCTGTGTTTTAAGATCTTTTATTTGTAAGATTGAGTCAGAAATCTTAAGTTTGTTTTGACTACATTGTCTCCTAGAAAATTGATTTCTTCAGTTGAAGTGGCTTTTGGACACGCGTCTATCTGTGGTCAGTTGGGGAGCAATGGTCTTTTCATCTTGAAGGTGTGTTCTGACATCATAGGCGTCCATTCTTGCTGAAGCTCACGGTACTGCTGTGTGATGATGGTTCAGAGGGCTAGTAAACGGTAAGGTTCAGCAGTGTTGGCCCCAAGAGTACCGTAAATATGGTTAAGACTGCAGTGTTGGTCCCACAAAGTACCGTAAATACGGTTCAGACTGCAGTTTCGGCCCCAAGAGTACCGTAAATACGGTTCAGATTGCAGTGTTGGCCCCCAGAGTACCGTAAATGCGATTAAGACGTCAGTTTTGGACCCCAGAGTACCGTAAATACGATTCAGATTGCAGTATTGGCCCTAAGAGTATCGTTAATATGGTTGAAACTGCAGCGTTGGCCCCAAGAGTACCGTAAATACGGTTCAGATTGCAGAGTTGGCCCCCAGAGTACCGTAAATACGGTTCAGATTGCAGAGTTGGACCCAAGAGTACCGTAAATACGGTTCAGATTGCAGTTTCGGCCCCAAGAGTACCGTAAATACGGTTCGGATTGCAGTGTTGGCCCCCAGAGTACCGTAAATACGGTTAAGACGTCAGTTTTGGACCCCAGAGAGTACCGTAAATACGATTCAGATTGCAGTATTGGCCCCGAGAGTACCGTAAATAGGTTTGAAATTGCAGTGTTGGCCCCCAGAGTACCGTAAATATGGTTGAGATTGCAGTGTTGGTCCCCAGAGTATCGTAAATACGGTTCAGACTGCAGTTTCGGCCCCAAGAGTACCGTAAATACGGTTCAGATTGCAGTGTTGGCCCCCAGAGTACCGTAAATACGGTTAAGACTACAGTTTCGACCCCAAGAGTACCGTAAATATGGTTAAGACTGCAGTGTTGGTCCCCAGAGTACCGTAAATACGGTTCAGAGTGCAGTTTCGGCCCCAAGAGTACCGTAAATACGATTCTGATTGCAGTGTTCGTCCCCAGAGTACCGTAAATACGGTTCAGAGTGCAGTTTCGGCCCCAAGAGTACCGTAAATACGGTTCAGATTGCAGTGTTGGCCCCGAGAGTACCGTAAATGCGGTTCAGACGTCAGTTTTGGACCCCAGAGAGTACCGTAAATACGATTCAGATTGCAGTATTGGCCCTAAGAGTATCGTTAATATGGTTGAGACTGCAGCGTTGGCCCCAAGAGTACCGTAAATACGGTTCAGATTGCAGAGTTGGCCCCCAGAGTACCGTAAATACGTTTCAGAGTGCAGTTTCGGCCCCAAGAGTACCGTAAATACGGTTCAGATTGCAGTGTTGGCCCCCAGAGTACCGTAAATACGGTTAAGACGTCAGTTTTGGACCCCAGAGAGTACCGTAAATACGATTCAGATTGCAGTATTGGCCCCGAGAGTACCGTAAATAGGTTTGAGATTGCAGTGTTGGCCCCCAGAGTACCGTAAATGTGGTTGAGATTGCAGTGTTGGTCCCCAGAGTACCGTAAATACGGTTCAGACTGCAGTTTCGGCCCCAAGAGTACCGTAAATACGGTTCAGATTGCAGTGTTGGCCCCCAGAGTACCGTAAATACGGTTCAGACTGCAGTTTCGACCCCAAGAGTACCGTAAATATGGTTAAGACTGCAGTGTTGGTCCCCAGAGTACCGTAAATACGGTTCAGAGTGCAGTTTCGGCCCCAAGAGTACCGTAAATACGATTCAGATTGCAGTGTTGGTCCCCAGAGTAACGTAAATGCGATTAAGACGTCAGTTTTGGACCCCAGAGTACCGTAAATACGATTCAGATTGCAGTATTGGCCCTAAGAGTATCGTTAATATGGTTGAAACTGCAGCGTTGGCCCCAAGAGTACCGTAAATACGGTTCAGATTGCAGAGTTGGCCCCCAGAGTACCGTAAATACGGTTCAGATTGCAGAGTTGGACCCAAGAGTACCGTAAATACGGTTCAGGTTGCAGTTTCGGCCCCAAGAGTACCGTAAATACGGTTCAGATTGCAGTGTTGGCCCCCAGAGTACCGTAAATACGGTTAAGACGTCGGTTTTGGACCCCAGAGAGTACCGTAAATACGATTCAGATTGCAGTATTGGCCCCGAGAGTACCGTAAATAGGTTTGAGATTGCAGTGTTGGCCCCCAGAGTACCGTAAATATGGTTGAGATTGCAGTGTTGGTCCCCAGAGTACCGTAAATACGGTTCAGACTGCAGTTTCGGCCCCAAGAGTACCGTAAATACGGTTCAGATTGCAGTGTTGGCCCCCAGAGTACCGTAAATACGGTTCAGACTACAGTTTCGACCCCAAGAGTACCGTAAATATGGTTAAGACTGCAGTGTTGGTCCCCAGAGTACCGTAAATACGGTTCAGAGTGCAGTTTCGGCCCCAAGAGTACCGTAAATACGATTCTGATTGCAGTGTTCGTCCCCAGAGTACCGTAAATACGGTTCAGAGTGCAGTTTCGGCCCCAAGAGTACCGTAAATACGGTTCAGATTGCAGTGTTGGCCCCGAGAGTACCGTAAATGCGGTTCAGACGTCAGTTTTGGACCCCAGAGAGTACCGTAAATACGATTCAGATTGCAGTATTGGCCCTAAGAGTATCGTTAATATGGTTGAGACTGCAGCGTTGGCCCCAAGAGTACCGTAAATACGGTTCAGATTGCAGAGTTGGCCCCCAGAGTACCGTAAATACGTTTCAGAGTGCAGTTTCGGCCCCAAGAGTACCGTAAATACGGTTCAGATTGCAGTGTTGGCCCCCAGAGTACCGTAAATACGGTTAAGACGTCAGTTTTGGACCCCAGAGAGTACCGTAAATACGATTCAGATTGCAGTATTGGCCCCGAGAGTACCGTAAATAGGTTTGAGATTGCAGTGTTGGCCCCCAGAGTACCGTAAATGTGGTTGAGATTGCAGTGTTGGTCCCCAGAGTACCGTAAATACGGTTCAGACTGCAGTTTCGGCCCCAAGAGTACCGTAAATACAGTTCAGATTGCAGTGTTGGCCCCCAGAGTACCGTAAATACGGTTCAGACTGCAGTTTCGACCCCAAGAGTACCGTAAATATGGTTAAGACTGCAGTGTTGGTCCCCAGAGTACCGTAAATACGGTTCAGAGTGCAGTTTCGGCCCCAAGAGTACCGTAAATACGATTCAGATTGCAGTGTTGGTCCCCAGAGTACCGTAAATGCGATTAAGACGTCAGTTTTGGACCCCAGAGTACCGTAAATACGATTCAGATTGCAGTATTGGCCCTAAGAGTATCGTTAATATGGTTGAAACTGCAGCGTTGGCCCCAAGAGTACCGTAAATACGGTTCAGATTGCAGAGTTGGCCCCCAGAGTACCGTAAATACGGTTCAGATTGCAGAGTTGGACCCAAGAGTACCGTAAATACGGTTCAGATTGCAGTTTCGGCCCCAAGAGTACCGTAAATACGGTTCAGATTGCAGTGTTGGCCCCCAGAGTACCGTAAATACGGTTAAGACGTCAGTTTTGGACCCCAGAGAGTACCGTAAATACGATTCAGATTGCAGTATTGGCCCCGAGAGTACCGTAAATAGGTTTGAGATTGCAGTGTTGGCCCCCAGAGTACCGTAAATATGGTTGAGATTGCAGTGTTGGTCCCCAGAGTACCGTAAATACGGTTCAGACTGCAGTTTCGGCCCCAAGAGTACCGTAAATACGGTTCAGATTGCAGTGTTGGCCCCCAGAGTACCGTAAATACGGTTCAGACTACAGTTTCGACCCCAAGAGTACCGTAAATATGGTTAAGACTGCAGTGTTGGTCCCCAGAGTACCGTAAATACGGTTCAGAGTGCAGTTTCGGCCCCAAGAGTACCGTAAATACGATTCAGATTGCAGTGTTGGTCCCCAGAGTTCCGTAAATACGGTTCAGAGTGCAGTTTCGGTCCCTAGAGTACCGTAAATACGGTTCAGATTGCAGTGTTGGCCCCCAGAGTACCGTAAATACGGTTCAGACTGCAGTTTCGGCCCCTAGAGTACCGTAAATACGGTTCAGATTGCAGCGTTGGCCCCCAGAGTACTGTAAATGCGGTTCAGACTGCAGTTTCGGCCCCAAGAGTACCGTACATACGGTTCAGATTGCAGTGTTGGTCCCCAGAGTACCTTTAATACGGTTCAGAGTGCAGTTTCGGCCCCAAGAGTACCGTAAATACGGTTCAGATTGCAGTGTTGGCCCCCAGAGTACCGTAAATACGGTTAAGACGTCAGTTTTGGATCCCAGAGTACAGTAAATACGATTCAGATTGCAGTATTGGCCCAAAGTGTACCGTAAATAGGTTTGAGATTGCAGTATTGGCCCCCAGAGTACCATAAATACGGTTCAGACTGCAGTTTCGGCCCCCAAAGTACCGTAAATACGGTTCAGATTGCAGTGTTGGCCCCCAGAGTACCGTAAATACGGTTAAGACGTCAGTTTTGGACCCCAGAGAGTACCGTAAATACGGTTCAGATTGCAGTATTGACCCCAGAGTACCGACAATACGGTTCAGATTGCAGATTTTGCTCTCAGAGAACCGAAAATGAAAAGGTTCACACTGCAGTGTTAGCCCCCAGAGAATCGTAAAGGCAAGCTTCAGACGGTAGTGTTGGCCCCTAGAGTACCAAAAAGGATTAGATTCAGACTACAGTGTTAGCCTCGTACCGTACTGCTACATGATGATGACCCGTCGTATTCCCCTTTTATCCATGTGGAGAGGTTCCTGCTAAAAGCCTTGCAGTAACGAGATTTCGCTATTTATATTCTTACTCCTCACATTAAAGGTTTTGAAAAATCCCTGAATTTTTTACAGAGACAGTTTTGGATGAATCAAGTTGACATGGTTAATGGCGTATAAAGGTTTGCACACTGTGCCACTACAGTTCTTTCTCACTGAGATAAAGGACAGAAATTTCTGTACCAACGAGTCGAATATCTCTGTTAAATCGTACTGTGAGAAGTGGCATTGGAGTGGTCAATGGAGCTGCAAGAGTTCCATCGGACGCGCTGATCTTTATTAATTAGAGCGAGGTTCTTGAACAATTCAGGGAATGTAAAAACTTTACACCCATTTTGTCGGATGGTTATTCTTCCCTCAGAAACACGAAAATATTCCGAGGCGTATACCGTTGCTCACTACCTCTTTCAGTCTTGCAAAACTCGCCAGGTGTTTGGAGAATGTTCCGTTTACAGCGGGGATTAAAAGACACAACTATTTTTGCCAAAATAGCAATCTGATATTTTAAACACGTCTAGATTCGCATCTCGAGCGTTGAATTTTCCAATTGAAAAAACAGCTGTCACCCTGAATTAAATAGCTTCTTACAAGTTTGATTGACATTGTGACATTTTAAGTTAGTACTTTTATGACGTGTACTAAAAAGGTTGCAGACTGGACAGAAAAGAATATTTTTTTATAAAACTGGTTACATAGTAAGGGTAAGGTATTTCATATTTTGGATAATCTCTCATATAAACGTATCCTGTAACGGTACTATGAAAAATGGACACTGCCAGTATGTATAATGTTTAGCCCTTTATGGTAATGAGGACCATTTAACAGTGGGTCCGATTCACAGCTATTCACGTTCTTGTTGCATTATGTTATGAAGGCCATTTACACATATCCTTGGTGTTCATAGCTCTTCGTAATGTTGGGTTTTCTGTGCTATGACGAAATACGGTTATAGAACATAATTTAGACGTGTCATGTGAGTGCCAATGTTCTGAGGAAGGACTGCCGATCAGACATCTTTTAATGTTTATAATCTTAATTTGTTTTAAGTATCATGCTTTAGGAAATTATTTTCAAATATTTATGTTGTTTTGCGGCACCGTGAGTTAAAGTATGATTCCGTGTATCAAATAATGGGAAAGAGAGCCTTCATTCTATTTTTTCACATGCATTTGAAAGTTAAGTGTCAATCAACTATGATCAAACAGCATATCGGGACGCATTCTCAGATTTATCACCATAGTGAAGTTTATGTCTGTATAACGATTGTACAAAGTGTCAAATAAGCGGACGTAAAATGTCCCGTGTGAACGTGATGTTAATGCGTGATTGAAATCAATATACCGCCGTCTGTTAACGTTCTCAAGGTGTTTACATTTTGAAATCAAGATAACGATTGCTCGGAATCGTGCAATCGTTAAATGGTAAATTATTATTTAATGTAACAGAGATGTGTGCTTATGGTGGTGGTGGTGGTGGTGTGTGTGTGTGTGTGTGTGCGTGCGTGCGTGCGTGCGTG
Source organism: Haliotis cracherodii (assembly GCF_022045235.1). Classification (NCBI taxonomy): domain Eukaryota; kingdom Metazoa; phylum Mollusca; class Gastropoda; order Lepetellida; family Haliotidae; genus Haliotis; species Haliotis cracherodii. Next base: position 5,656,892 of record NW_027266279.1, on the reverse strand, counting down.
CGTGCGTGCGTGTGCATGTACTTATGATGGTGTGTGTGTGTGTGTGTGAGTGTGTGTGTGAGTGACACCGTGTACTTATGCTGGTGTGTGTGTGTGTATATGTGTGTGTGCGTGCGTGTGCAAGTACTTATGATGGTGTGTGTGTGTGTGTGTGTGTGGCACCGTGTACTTATGCTGTTGTGTGTGTGTGTGTGTGTGCATGTACGTATTATGGTGTGTGTGTTTGAGTGTGTGTGTGTGTGAGTGTGTGGCACCGTGTACTTATGCTGGTGTGTGTGTGTGTGCATGTACTTATGGTGGTGTGTGTGTGTGTGTGGCACCGTGTACTTATGCTGGTGTGTGTGTGTGAGAGAGAGAGTGTGGCACCGTGTACTCATGCTGGTATTGTAGTGCTAGCCATATGATGCACTTTACCACGGTTTTAACATGGATAACAATGACCCCGAGACAACTAGTACTTGTTTTATCCCTTTAATGCCAAGCTCTAGACGGGGTAACAACAACATATGGAGAGAAGTGATCGCACACATCTCTTTACCAAAGGTTTCCCATGTCCGACTAAATCAACCTGACATTACCAGACACCTGAGCTGAAGCTGTTAAAGTCATAAATCAAGGTAATTCGACTTGTCATTAGCTGCGTTTTCACAACTGTCTACTTTTCAGCCTGAGGGGCGAGTTCAAAAGTTCGATGTCGGAGAGGAGTCTTAATTCCTTAAGTGTAAAGGTCTGTGTACTTATGCTGGTAGGTTGGTAGCTTTGTTGTTTAACGCCGCACTCAGCAATATTCCAGCTATATGACGGCGGTCTGTAAATAATCGAGTCTGGACCAGACAATCCAGTGATTAATATCATGAGCATCGATCCACGCAAGTGGGATCTATGACATGCATCAACCAAGTCAGCGAGTCTGACCCGATCCCGTGAAGTCTCCTTTTACGACAAGCATAGTCACCTTTTACGGCAATCGTTGGTTGCTGAAGACCTATTCTACCCCGGAATCTTCACGGGTAACTTATGCTCGACTACCATTGGGACCCATCATTCACCATTTCAGTCAAAGTCTATGAGCATTAGTCATTTTGGGACTCACGCTATCAAACGGCCACATCGGATGACCACATATTGGAAGAGACATTTTTTTTATAAAATGATAAACGTACCATATATACAGTGAAAGCGTCACTTAGACTCTCAGAATTGGATTGACACATCGTCACTGTTTCGGGAATCGATCCCGACCCAAAAGGTGACTGAATGCAAGTCGATTGTCGGGTTACGATCTTTCTCCAAGCTCCGCAATCTTGAAATTGTGTATGCAGCTTCACAGTAGTTCTTACTTCATGTTACTGTGAAGGAGTGGTGTTTGTTTTACGTCTCAGTCAGCAATATCACAGGCATATTACACGAGCCTGTAACGAGCCAGGCCCAGGCACACCAGTGGACAATAGCATGAGTACCAATCACTCATGGGGATGTATGCTACACAATAAATAATGTTGTGAACGCGATCCTTATTAACGACTTCTACAGGAAATATGTACGGGGTGCCGGGGTGCTCTTTCTCTTCCTCTGAATCCCAAGTGGAAGACAGACATTTGAAATTGAGAACATGCTATGTCGGGGAAGCCCCACTGGGAGACAACATTTGAAATTGGCAACATTCTATGTCGGGGAAGCCCCACTGGGAGACAACATTTGAAATTGGCAACATTCTATGTCGGGGAAGCCCCACTGGGAGACAACATTTGAAATTGGGAACATATTTTGTCTGGGAAGCCCCACTGGGAGACAACATTTGAAATTGGGAAGATATTTTGCCTGGGAAGCCCCACTGCGAGACAACATTTGAAATTGGCAACATTCTATGTCGGGGAAGCCCCACTGGGAGATAAATGTTTGTCTTCCAGTGGGGCTTCCAAATGGGAGGTAAACAACTTAATTCTGAACATATTTCGCAAGGGAATATCAATTAGGACTGGGAGCATATTATGCTATAGAATCCCAACTGGTAGACAAAGCTTTGACATATGAACATATTATGGCTCGGATTCGCCATGATGATATCTGTCACTGTTCAGTTTTCGAACAACATTTGTCTTTAGTTTATTTTGCTTTACCCGTTGTTTTGTCTGCTGCTTTGATCACGAACGGATTTACAGAGAGTATTTTACCAGCCAACCAAACAATCTGCCAGGTAGCAGCGAACATCGGCAATAATCAATAGGGAAGCTAGTAGAGTCGTTAGGAAAGTATAGTTTATATACACGCTACACATGCAATGCAGTCGTTTGGAACGAACACTCTTATAAAGAACTGACCGATATAACGAACCTATTTTGCAGTCCCGACCACTTGTATATACCCTGTATATACGCTTATAACGAACTACGTTTATTCCGAACTAAAATTAGTGGTCTCTTTGAGTTCGTTATAACCGTAGTTTACCGTAGTACAACGCTATGAATTCAATCCAGTCGTTTGGAAGGTACAGTCTGAATGTGCTACACGTGCAGTCCATTCTCATTAAAACCAGAGCTTAGTTTTCGCTACCGCTAAATAAAGAGCTGAGGACATCCCATTACGGGACACGTCAGAACGACCTTTCGTTAATTTTGACCGACCAATGAAATGACTGACAAGAAATCGACATTAGCCAATCAGAAGGCAGCTTTCTCGAGCTCTACGACACTAGTTTCAAACTGGCGACTACGTTTCGAAACATATCTTGACGTATTCTCGATTACAAATTTTAAAACTGATAAGAACATTCTAGAATGGCTGATAGATGGCCTAGATTGTAGGGATATAATCATAAAACCCGTAACTGTCGTTCGGAATACCCCGTGTTAAATATTTTGTGGTTGCATGATCAGAAAACCCATTCCGACTGTCACTTTCATGATCTGGTTAGCGACGCTCTGATTGGTTGGATAAAAGGTCGTTCTGACGTGACACGTAATGGGTTGTTCTCAGATCTTTGTTTAGCGATAGCGAGAACTAAGATCTGATTTCAATGAGATTGGGTGCATTCCAATGTTTCAAAAGTACAACGTCTCATTCATATATTTTACACATGCACGCAGACTTTTGGAAAATGCAACTAAATATATGATGCACACGCACTCCAGATGACTAAAGAGTAAGAAGGTCGAGTGATCGGGAGTTTAGTTCATATGTCAGGGTTTTACCTTGGCTGTGAAAACTGGGAGTCGTCATGACTATGTGTGTGTCATCTTCCTGCCTCTTCTGTGAGTTATGACCGGTGAATATCCGGGTTAGAATAGGTCTTCAGTGGTGAGAAAATGGATGGGTGGTTAGGCTTGCTGATTTGGTTGATGCATGTCATTGTATCCCATTTGCTTAGATTGATGATCATGATGTGCATCACTGGATTGTCTGGTCCAAACTCGATTATTTACAGACCGCCGTAATATAGTTGGAATATTGCGGAGTACGTCGTTACAAACAAATAAACACACTTCTCTGAGTTATGGCCATGACAGTCATGCATGCGCTTGAAAACAATTACTTTAGACCAAGTCTGAATGTTGCAGCCTTGTAAATGTCATGATGATTCTGTTGACTGAAAGACGTTCTAATGAAAAAAAAACAATTTATGGTCCGGCCTCATGGATATTTTCGTAGGAACTGGTGCTGACTGACAAAAGAAAGGTGCGTTATGTATGACATGTAGAACCTGTACATACACGACACCTGTGTCATGTTAAACCTTACTTCACGCCCTCATATCGCTGCTCTCAACGTCAAGCGCATGTATTTTTCCCACAAATCAACTAAAAAAAAACCACTCTAAGTTAGACATATTGATTTCTGTTATGTTTCCGAGTGTGAACACCTTCAATCAACGTTTGTTGTAACCTTTCGTTTCAACAGTCTTCCTTTGTGTTTAAAAGCATTTTTTTCACTGTAATTACAACAAATACTATAATTGCATATTTTCACTTATACATGTATGTCAGATACTTAAAGGATATTTCACCCAATCGCTGCCACACGCACAGTTAGAGAATGCCCGGCTGAATACCTCGCCTGAAGCAGGGAAAACATTAACTTGATTACATCGAATTGCCTCGTCTCAGATACCAATTCTGGCAGACCCCGGTCCAATTTACAGTCTCCAGCTGATCATGTTACTCTTCACTTACCTTGCGGTGACTTCCAACTAAATCATACCGAACTGCATCAAATTTCAGCAGCGGAATCAAATGCTCGCGGCAGAAGGTTAGTTTGTCTAGGAACTTAATTCCAGAACAGGACTGATGAAATGAAGGGATTATCTTCCAGCTTGTCTGACGTTTTGGCGGATGTTTGCATCTATTGGGCGTGTTGAATTGTGTGCATGGACAGTGACACACGCACGAAGGTCAGCGCACACGGCCCTGGCTGGTTAAGTGGTGTTTATTTTTGGTGCGCATGGTGATCGAATGTTAAGCAATGAAACTATTCACTGTATCTGGTCACACAATTGATCTATTGTGTGTCTTTCTGACATTGTTGCCGTTCACAAAGCAGTGAAACTGTTCACTGAATCTGGTCACATAATTGATCTATTGTGTGTCTTTCTGACATTGTTACCGTTCACAAAGCAGTGAAACTGTTCACTGTATCTGGTCAAACAATTTATCTATTGTGTGTCTTTCTGACATTGTCACCGTTCACAAAGCAGTGAAAATGTTCACTGTATCTGGTCACATAATTGATCTTTTGTGTGTCTTTCTGACATTGTTACCGTTCAAAAAGCAGTGAAAATATTCACCGAATCGTGTCAAACAATTGATCTATTGTGTGTCTTTCTGACATTGTTACCTTTCAAAAAGCAGTGAAAATAATCACTGTACTAGTCAAATAAGTGTTCTTCTGAATGCATTCTCTGACACTGTTACCCTTCAAAGAGAGTAAGTATGGTTTTACGCCGCATTTATAGCAATATTCCAGCGAACGCTTTAACAACTGGGCTTCCCCACCATCCTATGTGTGTGTTAACTACGTGAGTGTTTATTAGCGTTGTCAACAGTGTGTCAGTTACAGTAGTGGTTGTCAGCTTAATGTTGGAGGGAAACCAGTTGAAGACGTTTACGCCTTGGCTGAAACCCACGAACACGGATACGGAACATGTCAAACAAGGCTTATTATCAGGCCGAATCTTGTAGATCATCAGATCCTGCATCTAGGGTCTAAGGGACGCAACTCTGTGTGATGTGTCGGCCGCGTGTAATCCAACAGCGGGAATTGAGAACTAGCGCTATGTTCACGCAAGTACTGGTCGCTGAACGTGGAAGTCAGCAGTTAATCCACCATTATCATAACTGAATATTACAGTAAACGACATGTTAACATGGTGATATTCATTGAGATATTAATGAATAAGACTTGGTTCAGAATGTTCAGCTGATTTACTATTTGTGTGACATTGCGGGTTTTGTCAAGCATCAGGACTACAACAGATTATTGATTCTGAACCGCAAGTATAAATCAATGCAAGATTTTCAAATGCCCTGTAATTGGGGCCAAATGCATCCACAGTTTTACAATAACGTCCGACTTTGACATAGTTGGAATCGTTCAATGGGCTCTTATGATTACAGAAAGGAGTTTTATCCCTTTTATTTTCGCGACACTGAGAAAGCTCTTTGCCTGAACTTCCTAATAATATACACTGTAACCTTGGATCCGTCGGACCAGATTACAACGCACGCACAACAAAGTCGTATAGCTTCCATTGCCATGAAACAATGTGAAAGTCCTTTAATGTGAAACTTTTATGGCAGTCTTTGATCATGAGTCTGTTCACAAGAAAGATTCATCACTTTGTTCGAGGATGCAGCACATATGGCCAAAACCTTACGACATAATAAGTTTATTAGAAAGTCGATGTGTCGTTTTTCTTAAACTTATAATTATTACAACTTTAAACAAAAACACGAAGGAGATATAAGTCTGTGTGATCGTGGTTGTTTCAAAGTTTATGTACAATTGGCATTTTAGATAAACATTCAAATCATAGAAAATAGATGCAGTTTCTGACCCCGCCCCACCGTGTCAACTTTTAAATAATGTAATATTAGACGTATCGATAAAATTAATGTGTCCCCTCAATCTGAGTGAGTGAGAGAGTGAGACTTGACGCTAATTTGAGCAGTATTTCGGTTTGGTTTGAGCAGTATTTCTTGTCGACTTAATATGGGAGGGGAGAGTCCAAAATTGTCCCATAGTCATTGAATCCTGGCTCGACTAAGGGACGCAACTCAGCACACTAGACAATCCACAGTAATTGTAATGGAACATACGTTGACTGATGTAATCTAATAATGATCAACCCCTTGTTGTTAATAATGACACGATATTTTTAAACTACAAGTTACTCAGTTTCTGTTGTAAATGAAATTAGTTGATATGGCAACAGCTAACAGGAAATCTCTGTGTCCTGCCTTGTAAGCACTATCATGTCGGTGCCCCGGGGCAAAACTTATTATTGTCAGAGGCTTAGGCATTCGGGTACAGATAGTCAGATTACTAAGTGAATTATGTTTGCATATTGCATATGTCGTACCTATAATAAAACCCAGGTCTTCAGTGTGATGAGCACACATTTGAACTACTCGGCTACCCTACAGCCCTGTCAAAAGCAGTACGTGTTGATGTCGCGTGAATAGAGATGTTGCTTTAGTTACCAATTTCCTGCTGTAGAGTGAATACAGGTGCAGTTTATCAATGCTTTCACGTGAATACAGATGCAGCTGATCAATGCGCTGTTACTGAAGCTGCAGCTGACCAATGTGCTGTTACGTGAATACAGATGCAGCTGATCAATGCGCTGTTACGTGAATGCAGCTGCAGCTGATCAATGCGCTGTAAAATGAATGCAGCTGCAGCTTACCAATGCACTGTAACGTGAATGCAGCTGCAGCTTACCAATGCACTGTAACGTGAATGCAGCTGCAGCTTACCAATGCACTCTAACGTGAATGCAGCTGCAGCTTACCAATGCACTGTAACGTGAATGCAGCTGCAGCTTACCAATGCACTGTAACGTGAATGCAGCTGCAGCTTACCAATGCACTGTAACGTAAAAGGCAGCTGCAGGTGACCAATGCGCTGTAACGTGAATGAAGATGCAGCTTATAAATGCACTGTTACGTGACTACAGATGTAGCTGATCTATGCGCTGTTACGTGACTACAGATAACGTGATTACTGATTCTTTCAAATTGAAACTATTCTCATAGGCCGTAAGCATGGAATCGCAGAGAGGACATTGTCGCGTTGTCGCTTTGATGCCATATAAGAAAGAACCAAACATTTACACAAAGCCCGATACTGTTGCGGACAACGCGACATTTTGTCTCAATATCACCCTGTCACTTTGTCGCGGACTTTGCTAAAGTTGTTATGGCGACAATGCGACAACGTGACAACGTCCTTTCTACGAGGGAGGCAGACCAGTTCTAAGCCTAACTATGAGGGAGTGAACTCTTTTCTTTAGTTGGGCTGAGAGCCTTTCAGCCACCCTTTGTATGTTTTTGGGGAAAGGTTTTCATTACTAGATGAACACTGTGCACATGACTTCGAAGCAAGCACTATCCATTAGCAATTGTTAATCACCACGTGAAGTTATGTTTCAGCCATGTTCCTTGAGACCCGATCGGAGAAGTACATTAATACATTAGCACTAAGTGACCAGACTACCAACAAAATCACTCAGTTTATGGTCACTAAGTCCAGTACACAGCCATCACGCACCGCAGAGCGTGGGGCCCCTAGCACCTTAACCAATTTGACAGTAGTATCAATTCACTAAGAATTATACATAGTGACCCTCGCATAGCTGTACACATCTGTGGACTCAGTCGTTTTCTGCATTTTTTACGGGAGGTGTTGATGAAGCGGAACCATTGGTTGAGCGGAGGTTCATGAAGCAAAGCATTATCAGGAACATCGCCTGTAAGGTAACCGTTAATCCTATCACGCCATTTAGCATCTTTCAAACATGTATAAACAAAGAGTGACAGCGAGTGGTCAGGCGCCCACGGATGGAGAAGCACTACGCGTGATATCGCAGAGGCATTGCGGTGGTACATCTTGGATGACGTGAGTACGTGAATGTTTTGTTTTATGCCGCAGTCATCAATATTCTTGGTATATCACGACAGCTTTCACTTGGCAACCAGTGACCGACTATAACATTTCCATTATTATGAGAAAGAGTCCACTATGTCATAAGTATGTATTTATGATGGTTTCAAATGGTGATCATACCAGGTGTTTGCGAAAACGTCTGTGCACAGTGCCTACATATATATACCAATGTGGAAAATGCTTACCTATATATGACCAGTGCCTGCCTCTATATCCATCCGCTCAGACCCTGCCTATATTTTCCATCCGCTCAGTCCCTACCTATATTTTCCATCTGCTCAGACCCTACATATATTTTCCATCTGCGCAGTCCCTACCTATATTTTCCATCTGCTCAGTCGGCCCGTGAAGATCCGGGATAGAATAGGTCTTCAACAACCCATGCTTGTCGTAAGAGGTGACAAACGGTATCGGGTGGTCAGACTCGCAGACTAGGCTGATGCATGCCATCGATCCCAATTACGTGGATCGATGCACATGTTGTCAATCACTGGATTGTCTGGTCCAGACTCGATTACTTACAGACAACCGTCATATAGCTGGAATATTGCGGCGTTAAACAACAAATGAGTAAGTGAGAGTTGGGTTTAACGCCGCTTTTAACAGTATTCCAGTCATATCACGGCGTGTCAGCTTACTGTGGGAGGAAAGCCCGAAGTGATGCAGGTCTCAGACGTTTACCACTTCGGTGAAACCCACGAGCACGGGTATGGTGCTGACAAACCTAGAAACATAATCGGGGCGAACCGGGATTCGAACCCACAATCATAGGCTTCTGGCAACTCTGCACAACGCAACTCTGCACAGCGAATCGCGGTGCCTTAGACGACTGGGACACCCGTGCCCCCTAAACAACAAACAAACAAACATTTGCCCAGTCCCTACCCATATTTTCTATCTGGGCAAGGCCTACCTATATACCCATCTGGTCAGTCCCTTCATGTGTACCAATCTGATCAATGCCTTCATTTATTTTATCGGGGCGGTCGGGTTGCCTAGTGGTTAAAGCGTTAGCTCGTCACGCCGAAGACCCGGGTTCGATTCCCGACATGGGTACAATATGTGAAGCCCATTTCTGGTGTCCCCCGCCGTGATATTGCTGGAATATTGCTAAAAGCGGCGTAAAACCATACTCACTCACTCATGTATATTATCAGTCCCAAGCGAATTCTGCATCAACATTCTGCGGTGAACTTACCAAAATGCTGCGGTAAATTATGTGGTAAAAACATTAACCATTTCCCCTGAAAAAAGTATACACTCAACGAAATGATTACACAAACCGTTATGATGCCAACCTGTATAGCCATCTGGCCAGTGCCTATGTCCATATCGATCTTGACCAGTGCCTACGTCTATATCCATCTGATCTGTGCCGGCCTATGTACCAATCTTCACATTTTCAAACTGGAAACTCCATTGACAGTGCTGGGACAATACTTCCCCGACGTTTTCCCATTTTGATGGTGAAGTTTATGTAGTCTAAGCCATGTGGACTAACGGGGTTCACCGTATAGGGACATTTCTCCGTATTGTCGTTACATGAACTCCCTCTGCGGACGCAGCATTTCCAATGTCATTAACTATGTGCGAGCGTTTCGTGAAGAATTTAACGGGCCTTGCTGTTGTAGCTTCCATTTCTACCATCTGCAGATTCAGCTGGGAGGAAAAGTAATTACATACCACGCATCGTTTATTACATAAAAACAACAACTATGTAATGAAGATTAATATTGCAATTATCACTGAGTTGAGAAAGCTGCCAAGCTGGACTCATTAATCAATATAACACTGAATTGCGGCAGTTTGCAACAGAGCGATAAGAAAGTATTCATTTGTTATCCCTAAGAGCGTGCTTTGCGCTAACCGCTGTTAGAAGAATGTGTAAAGAAACACTGTGTATTTTTTAGAAATCATTATGACATAAAATTCAAATGATGATTAAATTTTATCGGTTGAATGTCAACGGAAGTAAAACAACTCTTCCATCACATTTTACGTGAGATCCCAGTATCCCAACTTGTAATGTATACAGTCGTGCACACGTTGTGTACAAGATTAAAATATCCCAGCAAGAAGGCCAAACTCAGAAATTGGATCAGAAATGAGTGTCACCAATCGCAAATAAACAAATCTTAGTGCTTGTTAACGTTACACACAGCTATTGGAACATCCCATTACAGGTCAGGTCAGAACGACCCTTCATCTGACCAATGAGATCGTCGTTTACTAGATCGCTAAAGTGTAAAAGTCCGAATGTGTTTTCTAATCATGCAACCTCGTAAATCATAACACACAGCATTCCGAACGACAGCCATGGGCTACACCGTACAGACTTATTTCGAATGCTAGACATCGACTTTCCATAGCCCACGAGAAGTACTGTCAGACAATCTCGATCATCTATGAAACATTCAAGAATTTTGTTTTGTATATTTTTTAAACTTTCAATCGAGAACTTTGTCAAAAGATTTTTCAAAGCGTAGTCTGGAATGGAAGTCGCCACCTCGAAACGAGTGCGGTAAAGGTTAAAAATGTTGTTTTCCTGATTGGCTAATGTCGACTACCTGTTAATTATTTCATCTGTCAGTAAAAGTTTGCGTTCTGACGTGACCTGTAATTGGATGTTTTCAGATTTTTGTGCAGATTTTTAATGAGATGAGAGTATGAGCAGATTTTGTTCGGCTTAAGACGAAGACTAAATTATGCGCCACTTCCGGGTCTCTTCATTAGAAAGCTCTCTACATAATCTGTTCAGGACGTCACGAGGCGTGTGTATTGTGTTATCCGGAGGGACAGTATTCAAGATATTTTGTATTGACTCTGCTCGAAGATTAATGAAATTACTTTCACATAATCATATAATCCAAGTTTATGATGTTTAATCAGCGGTATTGATTATTAAATGACATTAGGTAGCCAGTCAAATCTCATATGCATTAAATGCATGACCATCGATATCGATTGTCCAGGAGACAAAGTTATCATGTTTACGGTAGTAACGTACGGCGGCAAAAAGCGCCTGCAGCAGAAAGAAGCCTCACAACCTCGGCAATAATGGATGAGTTGATTCAGACTGAGTTGATATCTGAAGCCAAAACAACTGATAACACTAATAGAAATATGCTTATCAGCTGATATAACTGATGTCAGAATGATAGAGGTAATGTAGCATTAATAAACTTATCAGCAGATCCAAGAAACATATGGACTATTGATTAATGTGTGGGGAAACTGAAGACAGTTAGGATATTGAGATACCGTTTATGAGGAAGCAACAAAACATATGGAAATATGGAAAAACAAAAAGCACATGCCTCATGAATGTATTGCCTGCTGTATGTGTTCCATATAATGCTATAATTGATTCGAACACAGAACACATGTCGCGAACACCTGGTGTCATCACTGATTTTTCAGTGATCTTTTGATATAATTGTGATAACTATTTTGCCTTTCACACCCATTTGTTTCTTCTTCGACAGATAATCAAGACTGGTTATTCTCTGTCGTTGACGTTTTATTATTATTTTATTGGATGGACTGTTCTTTTGTCCTAGGAATACACCAACATGTTTCATGTAAAATATTACGACGCTTCTACAAGTGAATGAATGGGTTTGGTTTAACGCCGCTTTGAACAGTATTCATAGTTTGATCTAACGAAGTGTCAGCTGGATATTAGAAGAAGCAGGACAGCAGATAAATCACGTGAACCACTTTGGTGAAACACGGGTATGGTGCTGACAAATCAAGGATTACCCTGGTTAACCTGAGATACGAAAGGTTGACCATATCATGCACGGCTTAAAGTTTGAACTCTCAACAATGATCGAGGCGCCTTGTTCTACCGTACCATGCCGATCTTACATAACGTCGCATAAAAATGGTTAAGTTACGAGAACCCATACATTCACAGTTCCGATGACCAATTTTGATCACCCCAAAACAACACCTGCGTCCAACATGCATGTGTAATGGTCGCCTGTACTTGTACCCATAAGCCTGCTTGCCTAATCTAACTCTCATTGTGGTTGGTAATGGAAATGCGTCTACTTTGACTTGGCTTTTGCATTTAGTCGATGTTGTCAATCGAACTTTTCTTAATCAAACTCGCGGCTGACGCCGTATCAGTTAAGGCAACCATGCACCCTGAGAGCAGCACCTGCAAGGGTCTCCATGCTGGCTTCCAAATAGCCCGTTTAGAAACCACGTTCTTTTTTGGGTCCACATTTAACCAAGTTAATTGTTGATCGTCTTAACTAGTGCAGTCTCTCCTTACACGATGGTGTTACAAGTCACACTACAAATACTAGATCGATGCGTTGCTTGTTGTAGTCGACGTTATCAGCCGTGAGTAGGGTGCTCAATGTAGATACGTTTCAAGACATTAATTGCTTCCACGGACGTGGAATGTTAACTGTCGGAGAAAAGGTTAATCTTCAAAGACCGAATCAATACACTTCCTGCTGTTGTCGGTTTGGAAAGAGATCGCCGATATCTCTAGTAATTGAGATTGTCCTTATACAAAGTAAACGTTCCTTTGCCATGACGTTTGCATCTTCTATCGCATACGCGAATGCACAGGAGTGTGCATTCCCACCTTTTTGAAGATTACTATGCAGTTGACGTGTCATAAACATGGAACTTAATTATTTTGTGACATGTTTTCCACAAAAATAACAAGCTAACAAACGCAAACATATAATTGTTTTCAATTTAATTTAATTGTGCTGACACTTTTGCATTCTAAGGAAACACCCTTTTTCCAAAAAGATTTGTCCTAACTTGGGTCAGCATGGTGCACGGTCTATATATCATGTATTTGCAGTTGACTGCGGAAATATCTAATGATACTGAATTACACATTGCGATTATTGTCAATCGATTGGTCAAAAAAGCTACACGTGTCTTCTTGATTCATTTCATTCGAGAATACTGTGTTAGCCATTTGTACATTCGTCACCACTCGACCCATACAGAACGGCAGTACATTGCTTGTTCCGAATGAGTGAGTGAATATGGTTTTACGCCGCTTTTAGCAATATTTCAGCAATATCACGGCGGGGGACACCAGAAATGGGCTTCACACATTGTACCCATGTCGGGAATCGAACCCGGCTCTTCGGCGTGACGAGCGAACGCTTTAACCACTAGGCTACCCGACCGCCCCTGTTCCGAATGAACACCACAAGATCAGGATTGCTATTTGTAGTCAGCATATATCTTGGACAATGCACCAACAATGTTTACTGTTAAGAAACTTACATGTATCACTGTTATTCCTCTGACACAACTAGAGTATTGAAAAAGATGACGCCGTTTCTTCTGAGTTTCAGTTTTGGAGTGGAGAGACAAGACACTTGGGTAGAAGTTGAGGTGAAATAGGGTGTGACGTCGTGTTCAAGATTATTTCACTTATATAGCTACGTGCATGAACGTGTGTGTGTGGCTGCTTTTCTCGCCCCGACCTATGCCGGTATAATTATGTTAGCCTACAGAAATACCATGCCGCAGTTTAACATGGACACCCAATTCATCAACACACAACTATACTCGGATACATGATGTCAAGTTAGGTTTTCAAGGATCTCTTCCTGGATAAGATTTGCACCAGTAATGCCTGAGTGAGTGAGTGAGTGAGTGAGTATGGTTTTACGCCGCTTTTAGCAATATTCCAGCAATATCACGGCGGGGGACACCAGAAATGGGCTTCACACATTGTACCCATGTCGGGAATCGAACCCGGGTCTTCGACGTGACGAGCTAACGCTTTAACCACTAGGCTACCCGACCGCCCCTCCGTCATGCATGAACACTTGTAACGTCAACATCCAGCCCATTCAATATCTTGTTTCATCTGGCGAAAGAGCGGACACCATTTTGAGACCTGTTGCTATGAAAAGAAGGTAGATATTAACAGGTGCAGTCTTGTCCACAGTTCAAGAATTCAATTGCCTTTCCACTTGTTTGTGACATTTCACCTTTCGGGAACATCATAATTTGACATAATATAGTCAGTCGGAATCGTAAATGGACACTGCTTTCAGCAGATATTTCTTATTATTACGGTAATGGTTTGGCACTTTTATGTCATTCCCTCCCCAGATGTCATATGTATACGTCATCCAACACTCTCCCCGATGCAGATGTCTGAAGACGCCCGCAGCAGGATGGCGACCTACATCATGTTAGTAATTGAATGTTACGGCCGATGAGCTATCCACTCATGTTTACATCAACTGGAAACATTACTTGATTTCCCACTAAAATTTTACCGAGGTGGAAAATTGCTCAGCTGGCCACGTACATCGATACACAAACAGATGAAACTATTACTGTGTAAGCAGATTGGATGAGGCGGGGTAGACCCGTTCGTGGAGTTGAGTTGCATGGAACGTTGAGTGTCGACGGAAACCTGGATATGGCATAAGGCGCACATAAAGTCGTGCAGTCCTTAATCAGAGGTACGAGTGCATACAATAATAAGCATACAACTTAATAAGCTCCGGTAAACCCCCAATAGAGACATTTTTATGAGTTAATGCGTGAGTTCGGTTGTACACTCTAATAATGTGTTTAGACAGTAAACACTCACCTGACATGTTCAGATCTAAACATGTTTAGGAATATGTTTAAATCCTAAACGGAATACATATTGTGTGTAGGTTCTATCTAAACACATGAAATACCATAAATAGCCATAAAAAAATACGAAACACAACATCCCCAAAATCTAAGAATGTTTAAATTCTAAACATGTTTAATTTAAGTTCTATGTATTTGCAGGGGTTTTATTGTTGTTGTGGTGGTGACAAATGAGTTGTGGTGATGGGTGCGCGTGTTTGGGATTGTTGTGTTTGTTGCGGATGTTTTTGGATTGCTGTTACGGTGGTAGCAAATGGTTTGCTGCGAGTGTTGTTGGATTGTTGTTGTGTTAATCGCGTTGTTGTGTATTCTTTAGTCATTTTTATAACGAGCATATAGACAAACTACTACAATAACCTTCATTTTCACGTCACAACTACTGAACAGAAGTTGATTTTGATATTTTCAAAATGTCAGCTACTCAGTTGTCTGTCCAAGAATTATAATGTTGTGTCTGGACAGTGAGACGTGTGTTTTCGTGTCCGTGTCACTTGTCTCAGATAGACGCAATCGTTAATGCCAGCGACCTACCTAACTAGCCGAAATGACTTCAAAAGACCTCGATTTGCGTCCACCGAACGATCAACATGACAGAAAGGTCTGAAGCACGAAGCATCTGCCTTGTTGATAAAAAGAAGCAATGCTGGGTCAATTAACTCCATCTTCGTGGTACTATTGTGGCAGGCAGCAGATTGTCAACACCGACATGTGCTCAGTGCCAATACCTAATGGAATTGCTCTCTTCAAAACAACTGGTAAACACTAACGGGTGCTTGAAAGTAGGTTGCAGCCCTGCTTCCTATCGTCCGGTGTCCCAAGGGGCTCATTTGGATCGTCATTTCTGTGGGAGGACTCGATGGGCATATCACAAGTGGCCCCTATATAATCACAGTGACTATCTTGTCGCGTTATTGTCAGTTCTAGATAACATAGTTGAACTGTGTCACGGAATCGGTTATATTGAAACAGAACGAAACTACCCTAATGAGAGACAGTTTAGTGTGTGGTAATGTTATGCATACATCCATTGCAGGCAAACTCCTCATCATTGTCTTTGAATTTCGATCAATCAGTGGATACATCTGACAAGCTTCTCAAAGTATAATTTTAACCATGCGTCTCACAACGTAGTGAAGTAACGTTCTTACTGCTTTACCTCAATGTCACATAATGGTCATGCTCGCTGACTTGGTTGATGCATGTCATCCCAATTGCATCCCAATTGCGTGGATCGATGCTCATGATGTCAATCGCTGGATTGTCTGATCCAGACTCGATTATTTACAGACCGCCGTCACATAGGTGGAATAATGCGGCGTTAAACAACAAACAAACAAAACAATGTCACAAAACCATTCAAATAAAAAATCCTAAAAGTCTTCCCCAATCATATATTTATCAATTATCAAACTTGACCTTAACTTCAGAAAATACTGTCCATCCACTATTATGTCGGCTCGATTCCATCACTGGCAGGAATCCATGTTGGAAGTAATTTCGTTCACGCGACTACCACATGCTGTAAAACAACCTGGCGGCAGCCGTAAACCTTATACACAACAGATTTATTCCTTTGCTTTTGTCTTAAAATCATAGCACATCAAATCGGCCCAGACTCAGGGAGAGGCTATCTGAACGACCACTGCATCGCGTATATCTGCAGTCTGTTGAGAGGCTAGGGACCCTGCCGAGTCCTTCGCTTGGATGAAGTCGGCTGGCCTGAAAAGTGAAACAGAAGGTTTTCTGTTTACTGCTCAGGACCAGTCACTTCCCACTCGTAACTGTCAATGTGTGACTTTGCATCAAAATGTAAATAGGAAATGTAGATCATGTTATGAATTTAATGAGAAAGTCCAACAAATTGTCAGTGGATGCCCAGCTTTGGCATAAACACAGTATCTTAAGCGACATGATGGAATGGCTCGATCATTTTATTACCGTCTTTGCCATGCTTGTGGTTTAGACACAGAGGTCCATCCACGGTAGGACCCAGAATATGTAAATGATAAATACAAAATTCTTTGGAATAGGCCCGCCCACAGCCTAATACGTACCCAGGCCAACAAACCTGATCGTGTCCTTTTTTTTAATCCATTGGAATCATTTATATTATTGAATTTTCTGTCCCCTTTGACCAATAATGCGATTGTCAAGATTCAGGAAAAACATGGCAAATATGCGGACTTCGCTTTCGAAATGTCCCGCTTGCATCCCAAGTACCAGGTTTTCTGACTCCCCATTGTTCTCGGTGCCTTAGGTTTGGTATCCCCCAATCTGTTGACTGACATTGGGAGAGTACCCGGGTTTGCTACCAGGAATACAGCCTTTCCGTCAGTTTGGGTAATGCAGAAGGCTGCAGTGTTGGGGAGTCTTCACATTCTCCGAAAAGTTCTGGGTGGGTTTGACTAGGCAGCGCTTCATGGGAGAAGTCCCATTCGCTGTGTAGAGGGGGCAAGGGCCTTAAGCTGATGACGAGCCTGACTGTACCAGTATCACCCAAACCCTCTTTGCTGCATTTTGTATGTTTATCTGTACATAATAATAAATAATAAATAGAGTACGAAGAAGACGAAGAAGTATTTGCGACGGAGCCTGGCGCAACACGAACTACAGAGAAATCACGCAGTGTCGCTACTCCGGGATCCTTTCCATCTTAAGTATTTTGTATGCAGCGAAATAATGCGAGTGGACCGGAATGGTTTTGGAGCACAGCGTGACAATGGACACGCTCTAATCTCACACAGGGATATAAAGTGAAATAGGCTATAGTGGGAATATATAAAGCGCTGTTTTGAGAAATCGATGTCTTCCTGTGTTTCTTTGATTTGGGAAACATCCGTGTTTCTGGAATGGTTATCTCTGAGATTGTTTAGACATATTCCAGGTAAGAGATAATTATTTTTACCTATTTTGATATGATGTCTGACCTTACATCAGATTGATCAAATGTTTACCAATGTCATGTATGATTTTGTCACATCAGAGCTGAATAACGCGACGACCACTTGTCAAAAAGGTGCTTTAGAAATCGGATGTTTTGTAATTTTTATTAACTTTGTTTATAATAATTCCGGAATATGTGAAAGTTTTCTAAATAACGATTTGGCTCAAACCAATTACACGTACAATAATATCAGTTATCCCAAAGAAACTTTGGGTGACATAGCTTGGTGTTTAAAGGTTCGATCGTTACCCCGAGGATTCTGGGAATAAGTAAAAAATATTATTGCGTTTCCCTTTTCTTATTGTTGGAATGTTTCTAAATGCGGCGTAGAAACTACTCATTCACTCTTTGAAAATTGGTTGTCTTGGGATCACGGGTGGTCCAGTCGTCTAAGACGTCTCAATTTATAGACATACCAGGATCCTATGATCGTTGGTTGGAATCCTATGACCAGTTTAGTTCTGATAATGTCACATAACTGAATATAAAAGGTCAACGCCAGAAAATAATAACCAGTCTCGATTATCCAAAGAAACTGATTCCAATGGGCAAATAAGGCAAAAAAGCGGTAAAAAGTATATGAATAGATACCTGAAAATCAGTGATGACACCAGGTGTTCCCGAAAAAGGACATGCATCTCCAGCCCTACCGGTAACACCCGCACTCGCACACTCAGAGTAAAAAGTATGGTTGGTTAGCATGACGCCCACAGCAGTACCGTTTAAAGTGGTAAAACACTGGTTCTGTTCACAGTAATGCAATCAGCTAGAAAACGATGATGAATTATGCCAGGCATAACCAGTTGTGTCGACATAGAAGTCATAATAATTAGACCATCACCTATGCAAAGATCAATCATGTTATCCGTTGTTGCGGTTATGTATGACGGGACCAAGCAATACGCACAAGGTAGTTAGGAAATTAATCAGATAAAACACATAGTTCGGATATCCTGTTTGTCAGGAAATGCCTTTTTGTGCACTATTGTTGTTTTGTTTTGTTTTTATGGATAACAGCTGCTTTATTAATCTACTGTTTGGAACCCCGTCTTGTTGCGAATTCCGAATGAAAATATGTTTGGAATGATGAAATATCAAAGGCGAAATAAGCACCAATCCAAAGCAGCAATGTTGGTTTGTATGTTTCTTTGATTGTTTTATGTTTAACGCCGCACTCAGCGCTTCTGCTGGATACCGCTGAAAGTAGATTGGTTGATCAGGCACATGTTGTTGGTTGGTCAACTATCCAACAACGATGCAATGATAAATTTTGCAAAATTTCTAATGTACGTGTTCTCAACACACACACACACACACACACACACACACACACACACACACACACACACACACACACACACACACACACACACACACACACACACACACACACAAAAAAAAAAAAAGAAAAAGAAAAAAAGAAGAAGTATCAATTAGGTAACTCTTAGAATAATAAAATGTAAATTTATTTTGTACAATGGGTCAAATGGCCTTGTACAAATAAATCTGTCTGTCTGTCTGTCTGTTGTTGGTTGGTGCCATCGTACCATCATGCCGTTGCTCATGATTTCAGCCACTGTCTGGCAAAGACTCGTTTATTTACAGGTCACTGTGGTAGAGCTGGAATATTGCTGCTGCGGCATAAAACAACACTCACTTGTCTTATCGGAAATGTGTGAACACAGCGATAGGTCTGACAAGTCAAGCGGGAGAAATTATGTAGCGTTTAGTCTTGTACACTAAACTCGTTCATTTTTCACAGCGAAGAAAACCCGACTTCGTCATCTCGTGGTGAATCAGATCGTGTCTCTTCTTCCCCACTAACCATTGATTGAGAAACATTTGTCGCTGTCGGAGTCTTTTGATAATAAGTAATTCACTCCGACCGACTGGAAACATACATAAGCTACAACGTGTCATTCCAAACCATTGTCTGTACCCGGTTCTGAACACCAAGGTGTCATCTAGGGCCCCCATCACACTCCCGGCACGTACCCTAGGGCCCCCATCACACGCCCGGCACGTACCCTAGGGGCCCCATCACACGCCCGGCACGTACCCTAGGGCCCCCGCCACACGCCCGGCACCTACCCTAGGGCCCCCGTAACACGCCCGGCACCTACCCTAGGGCCCCTGTCACACGCCCGGCACCTACCCTAGGGCCCCCGTCACACGCCCGGCACGTGTCCATGGGCCCCTGTCACACGCCCTGCACGTCCCCTGGGGCCCCCATCACACTCCCGGCACATCCCCTACGGCCTCCGTTCCACGCCCGGCACGTCTTCTAGGGCCCCTGTCACACACCCGACACGTCACCTACGGCCCTTATCACACCCGTCACGTGCCCTAGGGCCTCCGTCCCACGCCCTGCACGTCCCCCGGGGCCCCCGTCACACTCCCGGCACGTCCCCTACGGCCTCCATCCCACGCCCTGCACGTCCCCTGGGCCCCCTGTCACACGCCCGGCACGTACCCTAGGGTTCCCATCACACGCCCAGAAAGTCCCCTGTGGCCCCATCACACGCCCGGCACGTCCCCTACGGCATCCGTCACACGCCCGGCACGTCCCTTAGGGCCCCTGTCACACACCCGGCACGTCCCCAAGGGCCCCTGTCACACGCCAGGCACGTCCCCTAGGGCCCCCATCACACGCCCAGCAAGTCTCCTAGGGCCCCCATCACACGCCCAGCACGTCCCCTAGGGCTCTTGTCACACGCCCGGCACGTCCCCTAGGGCCCCTGTCACACGCCTGGCACGTGCCCTGGGGCCCCATCACACGCCCGGCACGTTCCCTAGGGCCCCCATCACACGCCCGGCACATCCACTAGGGTTCCAATCAAACGCCCAGAACGTCCCCTGGGGCCCCCATCACACGCCCGTCACGTCCCCTACGGCATCCGTCACACGTCCGGCACGTCCCTTAAGGCCCCTGTCACACACCTGGCACGTCCCCTAGTGCCCCTGTCACACGCCCGGCACGTCCCCTAGGGTCCCCATCACACGCCCAGCACGTCTCCTAGGGCCCCCATCACACGCCCGGCACGTGCCCTGGGGCCCCCATCACACGCCCGGCACGTTCCCTACGGCATCCGTCACACGCCCGGCACGTTCCCTAGTGCCCCCATCACACGCCCGGCACGTCCCCTACGGCATCCGTCACAGACCCGGCACGTCCCTTAGGGCCTCCGTCACACGCCCGGCATGTCTCCTAGGGCCCCTGTCACACGCCCTGCACGTCCCCTGGGGCCCCTGTCACACGCCCGGCACGTACCCTAGGGTTCCCATCACACGCCCAGAAAGTCCCCTGTGGCCCCATCACTAGCCCGGCACGTCCCCTACGGCCTCCGTCCCACGCCCTGCACGTCCCCTGGGGCCCCTGTCACACGCCCGGCACGTACCCTAGGGTTCCCATCACACGCCCAGAAAGTCCCCTGTGGCCCCATCACACGCCCGGCACGTTCCCTACGGCATCCGTCACACGCCCGGCACGTTCCCTAGTGCCCCCATCACACGCCCGGCACGTCCCCTACGGCATCCGTCACAAACCCGGCACGTTCCTTAGGGCCTCCGTCACACGCCCGGCATGTCTCCTAGGGCCCCTGTCACACGCCCGGCACGTCCCTAGGGCCCCCATCACACGCCCGGCACGTTCCCTAGTGCCACTATCACACGCCCAGCACGACTCCAAGGGCCTCCATCACACGCCCGGCACGTCCCATAGGGACCACATTTTACGCCCCTCAACGCCCTGAAGACTCCCAAGCGTTTTCAGAGATGTCCGGGTGAAGACAATTGTGAACTGAGTAAAATAATCATTGTTTATAGCATCTCAGAACATGTACATTGCATTTAAACTCTGAAAGGTGTCTCAAATTGGATAGGGACTGAAACAATGAATCTTTTATTGGTACTTGAAAATGACGTATTTGCCACTAAGTATGTTTGACTCTAATCTGTAATATTGCGTTCCAGGCACGAAAACTGATCATATGCTTAAAGAGTGAACAATATGTTCACTGTTAAACATACATGTACACCAGCAATGATGGCTCTGAACGTGTTTTGGATTGTGTCCCAATCGTAAGAAAACATACCAGCTTGTGCGATGTCATTTCAAAGAGTTAGGTGAGGTGAAATCGGGTTCATTTTCGCGTTCAAAATTATTTCACTTTTTGAGTGCGGCTTCTTGTACTAGTCCGAACTAATGCCTGTTTGATAGTGCTAACCAACTGAGATACCATAACGCAGTTAAGCATGGATACTCAACACAGACACAGTATACTGGTTCGGATCCCACTGGTTCGGGGAGTTAAGTAGTCGAGAAGACTTTGGTTTAATTTCCAACATTTGCGATATGTCTGAAGTTCATGACTGGTGCTCTCCATTGTCATATTGATGAAATAAATCTTAAGTGACAAGGAATCATACCAAATGATGTCAAAAACTAAATGCATTTTCTCTGCAAATACTAAAGAAACGTTATCACTCTTGATGAAGTCGAGAATGAGTTCAGTTTAACGCCTCTTTGCATTTCCGTTTTTGCTTTTTCACGATTGTCAATTTGTTAAGGGTGGAATGTCCTAAGAGATGTAAATCTATGATGCTAACCAGTTTGACGAACACCACAAACACGGCTTTTGTGCTATGAAGCCTAGAAACATAATCTGGGATTCGAACAGACGCACGAAAGGTTTCTGGCACGCCTTTGGGTCGCAACTGTGCATAGCGAATTGCGGCTGGCTTTAACGGTTTTACCACTTGTGCACTCTTTTATGAAATAACGATCACCTTTTCCAACTTTCTTTTTACTGTCTTCATAATTTTACATAACTAAAATTGCACGTTCTTGCATTTCAAAAGTAACCTCTCAAAAACGAACAATTTACAAAAAAAATAATTCATGAACCAAAGCATGGCCTTGACCAGCAGTGAGATGTTTTCGAACGTCGCATGCATTGGATCGAGTTCAAAGAGCCACAGAATTACAACCATTACACGTCAAGACCGGATCTGATAAATTGCTGATATTAGGGGACCCATGTCTCCAAGTGATTCCTCCTGAAAATTTATCAAACGTAATTGCCATTCCGACCGTTAACGAATCATGCCCTAAAACTCAAAAGAGGAATTAGAGGTAAGTGAGGACCCTGCGTCAGGTATAAAGTCCAACCACTCTCGATACATTAAAGATGCAGTCGCCAAGCAAGTCATACATTCCGAAAAGTCTTGAATTGTTCATACCAGCCATTAATGAAGGATGCCTTTGAGTCAAAGGCGAAATAACTAATAGGCTCTTGACCCGACGGTTTCTCATGAAATGTATTGGGAAGCCAAATGTTCGGTATATATATTACAATTACTAGCTCTTGACTGCGGCGCACCGGACGTATACAAATGGGGCGAGTAAATCAAGCAGGATCTGGCCTTCGGTGAACAACCCGAACCACAGTATCTGAAGGAGCCGCTGTGACCTTTGGTGCTGTACATGTGTAGATTGTCTATTCAACCAGTTGAGGTCTTTCACTCATATTCAATCAAGAATGAAGTAAATGTAAATGTATGTGACATTTGTAACATCTCTGTCGACGTCTATATACGTTCTAGCCGTGGTCGAGGGTTCGAATCCAGTATTCGCCTCGAATATGTCCCTTGACATTGCAGCACCGGATCGAAGTCCGTTCGTGAGTTTCTCCCAAGTGAATTGTGTTTACGACCGTCGCTTCTCAGTGATATAACTAAAACTCATATGTTTTACATTCATTTTGTAAGATGTAATGAGACTTTAATGAGCATTTACTAAAACACCACTTTCTACACATGAGTCTGCGTTGTGGGCGGTCCTGCCGCCTATTAGTTGTGTCATTAGGCATATAGAATCCTATGATCGTGGGTTTGAAACCGTTAAGCATAATCACCATCCCAATACACCGACACTCACACACTCACACACATATTTAGCTTGAACTACACACATAGCTACCCCTACCGAGCTCCTTTAGTTTGAGCTGCACACATAGCTACCCTCACCGAGCTCCTTTAGCTTGAACTACACACATAGCTACCCTCACGGAGCTCCTTTAGTTAGACCTACACGCATAGCTACCCTCACGGAGCTCCTTTAGCTTGAACTACACACATAGCTACCCTCACGGAGCTCCTTTAGTTAGACCTACACACATAGCTACCCCCACGGAGCTCCTTTAGTTAGACCTACACACATAGATACCCTCACGGAGCTCCTTTAGTTAGACCTACACACATAGATACCCTCACGGAGCTCCTTTAGTTAGACCTACACACATAGCTACCCTCACGGTGCTCCTTTAGCTTGAACTACACACATAGCTACCCTCGTAGAGCTCCTTTAGCTTGAACTACACACATAGCTACCCTCAAGGAGCTCCTTTAGCTTGAACTACACACATAGCTACTCTCACGGAGCTCCTTTAGCTTGAACGGCACACATAGCTACCCTCACCGAGCTCCTTTAGTTAGACCTACACACATAGCTACCCTCGCAGAGCTCCTTTAGCTTGAACTACGCACACAGCTACCCTCACGGAGCTCCTTTAGCTTGAACTACACACATAGCTACCCTCACGGAGCTCCTTTAGCTTGAACTACACACATAGCTACCCTCACCGAGCTCCTTTAGCTTGAACTACACACATAGCTACCATCACCGAGCTCCTTTAGCTTGAACGGCACACATAGCTACCCTCACGGAGCTCCTTTAGTTAGACCTACACGCATAGCTACCCTCGCAGAGCTCCTTTAGCTTGAACTACGCACACAGCTACCCTCACGGAGCTCCTTTAGCTTGAACTACACACATAGCTACCTTCACGGAGCTCCTTTAGCTTGAACTACACACATAACTACCCTCACGGAGCTCCTTTAGTTAGACCTACACACATAGCTACCCTCGCAGAGCTCCTTTAGCTTGAACTACACACACAGCTACCCTCACGGAGCTCCTTTAGCCTTAACATAATGCCGTTGGCATTACCCTCAACTCCAAGTATCTGCGGGACTATGGAGGTCTACTTGTTTCACTTTTATCCTTCGATGTCATCTTCGAATGGTCTGGAAGGTTATAAATCTCGTTTTCACCCTTTCAGCTTCCAACCGATAACATCATTAATCACTGAGGTTGACAGGAAGGTTGTAATGTCGGTGATTTGCTGGCCATACGCCACAGAGAGGGACAGACAAGAGGAACTGGAAATCATTGAAATTCCTGTAAGGGAATCTGCCTTCGCATTTAATATAGTATTATCAATCACATTAGTGTGAAATACATGCGAGGTATGCATGTTACATTAAACCAGCGCTTCCAAGGTCAACTGTTCACGGATTTGTATAACTAATAATCTATTATTAAAGGTATAAAGTGCATCTACTAATCATCAATCGCGAAAAATTTAACCAAGGATACACCCTAGCCCACATCAGATAAAATCGACAAAGGACAATGTTCACAGTCATAAGAAATCTCTACGAGTCCATTGTACGATTCGGAATACAGCATAAGGATGTGTTTATGAATCAGTATCAAATGGTGATGACACCATGTGTTCGCGAAACGGGGTGCGTATCCTGCCGGCCGGTGGCTCCCGTCACAAACACATGCAAAAAATGTTTTAATAATCAAAAAGCATGAATTTGTTTCGGAAATCTAAATAACGGTTCGTCACTTAATGACCACGCGGCTATCACCTCCTGACAATCGTGCCTTTTCTCCCCCAGCAGACGCGTGACTCTGTTTCCGTTTTGACGATTACTATAATCACAGGTTCAACCTGCTACAGGAGCAATGTTGTCTTAGGCCACATGTTCCCTGCTTGTACCAGATATAGCTAGCCATGTATCGCGCATCAACTTTTTACGCCAAAGTGTGGCACTGTTGTATTCTGCTAGGTTGGAAAGGTGAATAATATCTCGGTATAAACATACCTACATAGTGCAGCATGGGTCAGAAAAAAATCGATGTAGACGCTGTTGTGCCTGTGAGGCTGTTAAGACGCTGATGGTGTTGTTGGGGTCGGCGGAGGGGGTTTTGCGTTCTTTGTTTCACAACATATTGCAGTGAGTGATGTCTCAGACGCTTCTATCAACTGTGTATTCTTCTATCAGCTTATATGCGTGCCAGAAACCTATGATCGTGGGTCGAATTCCAGATTCTAATTAATATATGTTTTTACGTTTTTCATTACCATACCA
Organism: Haliotis cracherodii; assembly: GCF_022045235.1. Classification (NCBI taxonomy): domain Eukaryota; kingdom Metazoa; phylum Mollusca; class Gastropoda; order Lepetellida; family Haliotidae; genus Haliotis; species Haliotis cracherodii. Next base: position 5,630,917 of record NW_027266279.1, on the reverse strand, counting down.
GTGCTCGTCGGCTTAACCAAAGTTAAAACCCGTTCAGACTTGCATCACCTCTGGGCCCCCACATTACTATGAATTCTTTAACAAGTGATTTGTTTGTTATGAAGTTGTTATGAAGGCTAGGATAACCTTACAGCTGCTCACTAGGTTGTATATGCGTCTTTACTGACATCATTTCGCAATATTCAGTTATATGGGACACATACATCACTGGCTGGAATAAAATCGAATCCCAGACTCTAATTAATATATGTTTTTACGATTTTCATCACCATACCAATGCTCGTCGGCTTAACCAAAGTTAAAACCCGGTCAGACTTGCATCACCTCTGGGCCCCCACATTACTATGAATTCTTTAACAAGTGATTTGTTTGTTATGAAGTTGTTATGAAGGCTAGGATAACCTTACAGCTGCTCACTAGGTTGTATATGCGTCTTTACTGACATCATTTCGCAATATTCAGTTATATGGGACACATACGTCACTGGCTGGAATAAAATCTCACTTCTTCATAGAGAGGCACGGGTCATAATTCGGCAACGAGATATATGCCTTTGATTAAAACGCAGAGATTGGCAATTGGCTCCAGCCGCTTTATGAATCCCGTAAAAAGCATACGCAACATCCACTTGTTGTTATGTGCACATGCTGCAATCTTGCTGCAGTTTGAGTGCACATGCTGCAATCTTGCAGTTTTTCTTCCCCAGTCTGCAACCATCACTGAGTTACGGCCCAACAATTTCATATTTTAAAAGGGATGACGAGGATTTGAAACAAAATCAGTAATCTGTTCCAAACATGCTGGAAAATATATCAGGTTTTACAACAACAAAAATGGTTCTGTGGATGTTCTGAAACTTACATTATACCACCGAATATTAGCGAATGTTGTTTGACGCTGTGGTCAGCACTCTCAACATTGTCACCGCTTTGAGGAGGAGGCGGGTCATTTTGGGCAACACAACCCCGCATGCAATTTGTATCATGTCGAGTGGAATTTGGCCTACTACTTTTGGCCAACATAGTGACGTTGTAGGGTTGTTGTGTGAGGTTGTAGAGTTGTAGCGCAAGATTGTAAGGTTCTGGTGTGAGGGTGTAGAGTGGAACGAGCGATTGTAGGATTGTTGTGCGAGGTACTAGGGTTGAAGCGCGTAGTTGCAGTGTTGTTACGAGAGGTTGTAGGGTTGTAAAGCGAGATTGCACAGTTGTAGAGCGAGATGTTAGCGTTGAAACGCGACGTTGTAAGGTTAAGAAAAGAGCGCGTGTATCTACATCCAACAACATATCACGTGTATCATGGTAAATACTACAAGCCGTGTGTCATTTCCAATCATACACAAATCATGTGTCTAGCTCAACCATACAGGTCACGTGTGTAATTGCCAATGAAAACAAAATATATAACATAACCAAAATGTAACATATATCCTGTGTGTCATGGCCACAGCAAGTTTAAAACACTCCCTCCAGATATTAGCCAAGTTATTCCCAACACTCCAATCCTTCCAATTTCAGCACATTTATCGACGCAAATTGTATTGCCTCTAAAAGCTATTCATACTGAGCTATTTGTTCTAAACATAATGAAAAATGGGATAACAGTAAATGTGGTCTTTGTTATTTGGACGGCAAAGTCCAGAATGGTACTGGCCTCTTTGCTTCAGCCGCGCCATGCCCTAAATGGAACGTAATCAGCTCGCTAAATCATATTAGTATCTGTGCTAAGAGCATGGAAGAGAGCTATTAGTATCGCGTCTGACAGGATTTACACATGCGACGTGTTCAAACTGCTACTTTGAGAAATACGAGCTTTATTTCTGAGCAGACCAAGCTGGAGACGAGGAACGATGAACCACTGACAAATAACTCTGCCATTACTAAAGGTTTAGTTCACTGATGGCATAACACCATGAGATTTATGTAATTTTAAGAGTTCGTAAAATACAGGGGAGAGTATGCCGTACAGAAAGCTTGAACGTTGGGATAGAGTCGAGGGTTGGTACGTTGCACATGTAGATTAACACAAGGGGGGTTCCCACTTTGAGAGACGCTATTGTTCACATATAGAAATAACTCGGTCGTAATATCCCTATACAATAGGGGATGAGGTAATGGTCTGTTTCGGTCAAAAGTCTATGTTCTTTAGCCAGCCCCAAATATATAAGTAAATATCACCGTCATTTTTGTTATTCACATCGCATAATTCTGGCGATTTTTTGCTTGTTTACGCTTTTAATTTCTGATTTTGAGGTGGGTAAGTTTAAACTTATTTGGGGATTTTGAGGGAGAGTTTGGCTGCCTTATCGGCGTTTTCATTACCGTATATTCCTACGTGTGCGGGTATCCACAAGAAGGTTATTTGTTTACCTGCCTTAGTTAGGTCGTTGGAGCTTGTAAGTATTTGATTTATTAATTTAGGTCGGTTTTTGGTATTTTTGTTTCGGAGGGCTTACAGTCCACTTAGGGAGTCGGTAAGTATTAGGATATGTTTGTGGTTTTTGTATTCTTGATTGTGGAGGGCTGAGGCCATGCCCATTAGTTCTGCTGTGAATATTGATTAGTTGTTTGGGAGTCGGAAGGATTGTGTGGTTTTAGTTGGTCGTGTGGTATGGACTCCGAAACCTGTGTGTTTGGAGGTCGGATCTAAAGATCCGTCCGTGTAAATGTGACACCAATTTGGTCAATTTTCGTGTATGTATGCTAGTGTGGTGGTTTTAGCGCAATGATTGTACTTACTTACTTACTTACTTACTTTGGAGATTTAACGTGCGCTTTCCGACTGATGCGTATTTCGCACACGGGCCCGGCCAGGCCATTTAATGTGTTTCCGAAAGGGGCGAAAGTGGTCTGTGCAACCCAAGAGAGGGGTTTAGGGGTTGCTTATATAGAATTTGGGAATTTTGAGATTTGGAATAGATGCTGATGGGGTTGGGGAGGAGGACTAAGGGAGCTGGGGTATGGTGGATGTTTGTTTGTTTATGTGATTTTGATTTGGTAAGTTATTGTGTTTTTAGATGCGTTTTATTAGTTCCGTTTTGAATAAGAATACGCCTAAGGCCTTGAAGTTTTCTAGTTTATTTTGTGGGTTTAGTATTGCTTCTAGAGTGAGAGCCTTGTTTAGATTGAGGGTGGTTTGTAATGCGGTTCGATGTGTGAGGTAGTGTGTGCAGTGGATGAGTGCGTGTTCTGGGGTTTCTAGTTGTTTGCAATGTGGGCAGTTACCTGTAGTGTGTTTTTTTATTTTTTTAGGTGGTTATTTAGGTTGGTGTGTCCTGTTTTGAGTTTAGTGATTACTCTGTCGATTTGTTTTGATGGATGGAGAATTTTTGGTTTGGTTAGTGGTTTGCTGAGCACTTTTTTGATTTGGCTATTTGAGTTTAGATATAGGTTATGCCATTTTTTGGTGATTTTTTGCTTGTTTACACTTTTAATTTCTGATTTTGAGATGGGTAAGTTTAAGCTTATTTCTGGGATTTTGAGGGATAGTTTAGCTGCTTTATCGGCGTTTTCATTATCGTATATTCCTACGTGGGCGGGGATCCACAAGAAGGTTTTTTGTTTGCCTGCCTTAGTTACGTCGTTGGAGTTTTTAAGTATTTGATTTATTAATTTGAATTTGAATTTAAAGAGTGAACGATGTCTAACCCTCATGATATATAATGGTATTGTTGTCAGTGATACCATTTATATCATGAGGGTTAGACATCGTTCACTCTTTAAATTCAAATTGATTTAACACAGTTGAGGTATAAACATAGTACCACTCACTGGCTGAGTGATCAGAGGTCGCCACTGAGAAGTGTTCAGTTCAGTGTTCACTGAGTGTTCAGTGTTCATTTAATTTTATTGCAATATTTGCCATGCATAATACCAATACCGGGACAGAGCCTCTACGGGAATGTTGTCATAAAGACACTTTTTAAATGTGAAATTCAATTGAAGTTGTGCTTTATTATGGGAAGAGAGACTGGAAACATGACCGCAATGACGTTAATAAAAGTAAGACGAAACCGTGATATGACAATACTTTTTCAACAAGCGGTATTCTTGAAATGAAGAAAACAGCGAGGAACTTCACAGTCTCATTACATCCGATCCTAGTGCTCGCTACAGCTACACAGAGATCTCAGGATATCCCATTACGGGTCACATTGGAACGACCTTTGACCGTTCAACGAGGTTCTGCTCCGTGTATGGTTAAGGTGACGTATCTGAATATAAGGAGTCCAGTTTAATGAGGTTCTTCTTTGTGAGTTTCCCACAATAAAGAAAATCAGACGAAAGAAGATCTATTCAGTGTCAGTGGTGATGTCTGCAGTCCAGGGAGCCCAGTCTAACGAGGGTGTGTTAACGGTTCAATGAGTTAACTTGCCGCGTCTAACATTGAACAGTAATGATGTTTGGGGCCCAATCTAACGACGTCCTGCAATAAAAGGAATCTAGTCTAACGACAGTCTCTCCGTGGATGTCTTCAAGTGAAGTATAAAAAATAACAGGTGTCCACTATGAGAGTGTGTCTGCAATAACAGTGATCAACGAGGGTCTAGACCGGATGTGCTTCACATGTGTTGTCCGGAGTAAAGGGGGCTAAGTCTAAAGAAGGTCTAGTCTGTGTTTACTTGAAATGAGATGACCGGAGTAAAGGGGGTCCAGTCTAAAGAGGGTCTAGTCTATCTTTATCTCGAACGAGTTGTCCGGAGTAAAGGTCGTCCAGTCCAACAGATGACCGTCTTCAGGCACTACTTTACCAAGTAGAGTTATCGTAGATATTGATGTAAAAGAAATATTTACAACTAAAACTAATAATTCGATGATAATGGTGTCTGATCTCAACATGAACAGCGGTCAAAGACGTGAAAAGAGCATTATTCATTTTCCCACACGACGCCATCAGATTCCTCAGAGCGAACAAGTGGCGGCTGTTGACGTAAGTGGATATATTTATTCCCCTCATGCTTTCCAACTCGAATAAATACTCCCCTCCCGACCGCCAATACTGTCCATGGGCACTGTAATCAGCGGGGTGTAATTGAAAGTGATGGGAGAGTACTTCGTGAGCGCGAGCCCGTCTTCTTGCAACCGTATGTACTCAATTGAGAGAAGGGTTCAAGAAATAAGGCTTTAACGTTGACACATGACATGACGTAAGCTCATTGGAATGTTCTGCGGCGTAAATTAAAATGACGGACGAAGCCTAAGATGTCGCTGTGAAGCCCTCACTAACTGATGTAATCGCTGCCAGGTCGTGTATGTGGATTCCTGGTTTTCAGGTCGAAGTGAAAGTGAAAATGAAATGCTAGACAGAAACCAGAGTGAGTGCGAAGGAGACACCTTCGTCAAGTTTACGCCCTTTCGCTGATACAGTCTCACCTGAACGTTTTCAAACATGTCCTTGTCGGTTGACTGTGGTGCATTGCTTAATAATACCGTATTCGACGCAATAAGCGCTCCGCTCTAATAAGCGCCCACGGAGATATTTGCTAATATATTGGACAATCTCAATTAGCACCCCTTCCGATTGATCAATGTATACAAGACTTATTTATTCGTGTATAATACGCACTCGTGTGTTACATGCACCCTTAATTATGGGCAATTAAATCCTGGAAAAATATATATGTCGTATATAAACATTTCAGACTGTCAGCATAAACCACCAAATTTACGAACTTTCAACTCAACAAAATAAAAAATTTCCTATTAGAGCCCCCTATTTCTAATTTTGAGAGCGCCCTGGTCGCTTATTACGTCGAATACGGTAATTTGATTTTGATGACGGTACAGACATATTGCAAAATCTGCAGCGTTTTTTACCAACTGACACAACAATATTCCAATGCGATTCTGTTAAAGTATGTCTCATGAATAACAAAAAACATTCCGAGAGATTCATGATTATAACCTGCATTTACATTTGACTGCGCATGAAACTGATCAAAATGGACAGATAAATACTATTATGCATAAAACTCCGAACTCCAAAGCTTTGTTGCGGAAGTCACATCCCCATCTCCATCACTAATCCAGCAATCAGCACAGGTCGAACTTAACAACCAATGAAAAATACTTTTCTGTTCCAGAGTTCGACACAGAACTACATTCCAGATAGCGGCCTCGTTCGAGCGATCCCCTTATATATTTCAAATAAGATATTTTACTACAAATCAGAATGAACAGCTGATAATATGTTTTCTTGAGTATTAATTTATGGGAAGGAGGAAGTCCAGGTGTCCCTAGTTGTACATGATAACCGATCCAGTAATATTACCAATATCGTTCATTTTGCACGGAGGGCAACATAAGGTGTCTTGTCAAGCGAACTGGACTAGAAACGAAGTCCGGGGTATTTATCATAATGAAGTGGCGATATGACACACTGGATAATCGTGGATGGTAAAGCATGATCCCAACTTGCACCTCGTCACATTCCACGGCATACCCCTGTTCAATTAAAATGTATTCGTCCGTGGAGGTCCTACTGCCCCAAAATGCGATAGCACAGGCGTCCAGCACAAGCACTCTATAACGCCATACCTTCTCAGCCGAATCCTTCAGTGGTAAATACGAGGTGACGTGAAATCGGGTTTAACGTCGCGTTCAAGATTACTGCACTTACGTAGCAACGTGGATGCATATGTGTTTGTGTGTTTCTGCTTGTACCAGTCCGGAGTGGTGCTGGTTGATGAATGCCATCGTATCACTGTTGTGTGGATCTATGGTGATACTATCAACCACTGAATTGTCTAGTCTAGGTTATATCATTTTCAGATCCCCGTCATATTGCTGGAATATTTCTGAGTGCGGCGTCAAACAACAAACAAACACATAACAGTTTCATCCGTGTCAAATACCTACGACTTCCATCACCTTCGACTTTTCTCCCAAATTAAGCGGACACGCTGTGATAGAACTAGAATAACTGAGTTGTCCGGAGTTGTTCAAAGCGGCGTTAAACCTTACGCTGTTATTTCCATGTGATGCGCGCTCCTCCACTTGCGCCTACTGTCAAGCTGTAGACTGACATCGCCGTTAAATTAGGTCTCTGTCTGGCAAACTTAGGGGGCGGTGAAGATGGGTGGACTATGTATACACAATAGTTTAAAGGTTGAATTCGTGGATGACTAAGTCGTGCTTAAAGGTATAAAAAAACTTGGCGAACTTATGATATCCATGTCATTAAGTGGACACATGTGTCGTGTCTGTTGCTGGCGAAAGGTCAAACTGTCTCAAGTTGAAGGTTTGATCATCGACCTATATGAGTCTTCAAAAGGACACGTATTATCTATGCGTCAGGGAATTGATACACGATTAGGTAGCCATAAAATCAACTAATTATCTTGTGGCTGCAACCGATGGAATAGTTTGCTCACCCTTAACTTATCTCCCTTTACCGCCCACCTTGGCGACGCTTTGAATGGACCCCTGTCTACCTGAAGGAGTAAAGAGAGAGAGAGACAGAGAGAGAGAGAGAGAGAGAGAGAGAGAGAGAGAGAGAGAGAGAGAGAGAGAGAGAGAGAGAGAGAGAGAGAGAGAGAGAGATCAATAATTTTCACCATTGTGATTTTAAAGAGTACATCTATGCCGAACCCTGACTCAATATATATGTCCAGGAGAGGAGCAAATGGACGGATACAGAAGCTTGAAATCCAGGATGCAAATGAAAGCTGGCCTAATTATCTGTGGTCTGGTCTGTGTAAACTGTTTGATCTCAGCTGCATCAACGCCGATACTTACATTCAGAAAAGGACCTCTTCCCCACCTCAATAAACATGAGTGAAACGCGATGTTTGTCTGCCTGGTAACGCGGACGGTCATTATGGCGTACGTTGACAAAGACCACCTCGAATAATGCCTACTCGGGTCAGGACTGAGATTTAAATGGCACACTTGTAAATGCAGTGTGTGACCTTACGTTGTCTATACTTATATGAATTTGGTATTCAGCTTGGTGTTGTTTTATTCATAAAACTGAAGTTAATGATTCTGATTTTAAAAGACAGGTGGTTCCGTGAATAATTTTGACATGGAGCTTATTCAGATCATACATGTATTTCATCATCTTATATTCCACTATTCACCAGGCCAAACATATGACTTAAGGCATTATATAAAACCCAGCTTTATATCTGAGAAGGGGCAGCAAAGGTTTGCATTACAAACTAACAATACTGGTGACTGCGTTGTGTTTAACGCCGCCTTCAGCAATACTCTTGCAATAATATCACGGCGGGGGACATCAGGAATTGGTTCATACATTGAATCTATGTTTGGAATGGAATTGGGGCCTTCGGGGTAACGATTGAACGTCTTTAACCACCTGGGTATCCTTCCACCCATTTGCAACAATAATTATGATCCCTCGATGAACTGTCTGCTTAATACGACCCTATGATTTGGTGTAATATGCACGGTGCATATCAAAAGATTTAGATATGGTCCTTGAGTATCTTGTTTATTGTCGTTTTAGGTGATCAATTGACTTGCCCTTGCATGTGTTTGGGATGTATGCCGCTGATGCGTACATATTTGCCAACACATAGTATCATCACTATCTGGTATTGATTCATAAACTCAGTCAAAATCGTACAATGACGCTTTTGGTATCAATGACGTTTCTGGTAGAGAGTTTCTTATGATAATGGAACTGGTTTAAATTAGGTCGCTTTTATTTTGCCAGCCTCCTAAGCCTGCGCTTTTGGGTTGTCCTTGTACAATCCAAAAATCCCATGTTGACACTGATCCTCCGTGTTTCTCCTTCCTGAAGAGGACATTTGAATTTCAATAACACTAATAAACAACGCCAAAGACATGCTTCAGTTTACAATATCATCCATACAGATAGTTTTTGCTCCACAGCTTTTAACAGAGAGTTCAGAAACTTGCGTGATCTAATGTTTAAGTCATGATGTGCGAAGGTAATGTTCCTTGCACTTGTGGGACCTGTCAGTATTAGCTGTCCAAAAAATTCAACATGAATAAGTGGATCACAGCTATCACACTAAAACAGTGCAAAACATTGTGGGCAATTTCAATTGATTGAACGCATGTGTGTATAAAAGCAGTGCTGCAAACGAATAGATCAAGTTAGGCGTGCATACTGCGACTTCTTGTGGCACGATGGTCAGCTCAGTGTAAGATAACTTGCAAATACTTTTCACTTCTCATGTATTAATTTTTCGAAATTCTTGGACTTCCACGCGTTTTGAACATTGGTCGTTGTCAACGGTAAGTTCAGATGTTCAGAGCGTCTTCAGCGCCAGAGACCCGCATGTGTCTGCCGGGTGTGTTTCTGCAAACGGTGTGAGACATCAGACTATGGCGACAAATTGTCACATGTAGAACCATCGGTAGCTTGTGCCGATAAAGCCTTGGTATATGACGCCACTCAGACAACATTGGCAGCCTTTGCCGGTTGAACGTTTTTGTGATTTGACATATTGGTGCCCCCTTCTTGGTGCTGTGGTTAAAATGTGGATGGATAGGGTGTTTCGAAGTGACATCTAAGTTAGTTTGCTGCACGGTATTCCAAATACTTTTTAAGAGTGTATTCAAACATGGGTGCGACGTACATGCACGTACGAGTTTCGTGACAATACATGAATATCGATTTTGACGCATAATTCGAGGCGACTGAACATTAGCATATTGAACATATGGAACATATACGGATAAACATCAGCTAATATAGTTTGATCCATCAAATATTGTATGCACGCCCCTGTTCTTAACAGTTAGATCACATTTCTGCTTTCCTGCCACGGTATTAGTTTTATAGATGATTTTTGCTCCCCAACCCACCAGTCACTTATGCAGTATCTAACAAACAACGGGTTCTTGACTATGACGCGGTGATATTTACGCGCTGCTGTGAAGTAAAAAAGATCGTTGAGGAAATATATCGAACGTATTGTTGTGCAATGTGAGCTAAAGGAACAAATGTTAACAAACTTTGTATCTGGACCATCTGAGCTTGCATCTCGTTATCTGCGAAGTGAGACTGTGCGTTTGATCCTTCTTGAAAACTCACAACTTAAGTCACGTGAGTTGCTGTCTTCAGAAGATTGGTTTTTGTGTCAACCTATCGAACACTTTGAAAGATGAGATACTTGGCTTGATGAATCGGTTCTGTGCCGAGGCCCGTGGATGCCAAACTGATGCTTAACGGCAGGCAAAGCGGCAAGCCATATCAAGTAGAAACTAGAAGTGAATTGCTGTGGGTTTGTGGTCTGTTGACTGTTAATGAAGTAAACACAGTGGTACTTCGAAAACTCGACTTGCTGGTTGAATCAGTGGTTGGACTGACACTTGAGTGGTGACAATGTCCAAACAAACTGTCACACTTGGCTTGTTGCTCCGAGCGCTGGTCTGGCGGCGTCAAGGTGTACGTAGGCCTGTTACTGTGGAAGAAGGAATATAGAAGCTCGGGATTCCATACACCGTATTTGCCAACTCGGGTAACGTTGGTCACCAGGTAAGACTTTATATGATACAAATCACGTACCTGGTGGCATCTTGTTCGTTCGTTTAGGGGCTCGGTACAAGTCGCTGTTTTTTGTTCAAATCATTCGTTCCCGAAAATGCTGGATAACATCATTTGTCCTCGGGTTTTAAAGAATAAATCGTTCCCTGGCATGGTCTTAAAGATAATGTTTAGTGGGTTCAAAACAAAATGTTTGGTGCCTACTTTCAGCGAAGAATACATCTACATCTTGAAACGCTGACTAAAACATTATTCTGTCTCAAACAAATATAGTAGGTTCCTAAGAATTCGACCAAAGATGTCGAAGATTTTCAGAGTTTACGAAATGTCAAGAATGAGTTTTCTTTGCTCGAACAGCAAAATTTGGGTCCTTGGCTTTATGATAGTTCTTCTAAATATCTACCGAGGCTCTCTTCCTTGAATAGTTCCTTGCGTGTTGGATTTACTTTCTCGATTAGTATATAACCACTTTCGTTTACATTGAAATAAAGGTCATATGGGTTCGCCTAGCGATAAGAACATTAATCCTCTACGCAGAAGACTTTCGCTACGCAGAAGGTTCTATTCCTAACATCGTTACGCCAAGTTGAGTACAATTTTGGATATCCCACAGAGTCATTGTAATGACCTCTTTCTTGCAATAGACCCAGGCCTCAGTTTAAGAACATACATTGTGCCTCCGTTCACGCTTTATAACTTCTATTCAAAAGGTGTAGTTTGGAGTATTGAGTTTTATCTCCCAAATATAAAAGCCAACCATCGGACTTTTTATGAAAAAGGTGAGGTGACAAATTGAGTTGTAACGTCGCAACGTGCATATGTATGTATGTGTGTATGTGTGTGTGTGTGTGTGTCTGTGTGTGTGTGTGTGTGTGTGTGTGTGACAAGTGCTTGTTTTAGCCCCTTAATGCCGAGCGCCAGACAGCGTAACAATAAGTACACTATGCCACCGAATAGTGTTCGCGAAAAGATGAGCCTATCATGCCCCACCAGTGGCACCCGTCAGAAACACACGCAAAGGCAAGTCAAATGTTCACCCGATAAAGAACACGGGGACATATGGTCCAAGTCAAGATAGGGAATTGCATTGGGCATACATGTTTTAAAGGTTTACCGAAGCGGTCCACACATATAATGTGAAATGAGTACATATTGTGTCTTTGCACGGAAACTATTTTTCAGTCATTCTGAAAGGAAGAGATGATGTGTTTTGAAGTCAATAATGTGAATACAAATTGCCAAAAACATTTCCATAATGTCCATCGTATGATTCCGACCATATCCACGTGTGTTAATGAAAAGATGAGCCTATCTTGCCCCACCAGTGGCACCCGTCATAAACACACGCAAAGGCAAGTCAAATGTTCACCCGATAAAGAACACAGGGACATATGGTCCAAGTCAGGATAGGAATTGCATTGGGCATACATTCTTTAAAGGTTTACCGATAAATCCTTGAAAGCTGTAACCCAAACCAAAGAACTTGTGAGCAAGAATCACATGCCGCTCTTCGCAGAAATAGAATGATGGATTGTACCTCAAAATTTGTGAAAACCTAGACAACAAAGTCTGGAGCTGTTGAAATATTACATAAGGAAAGAATAGAAATGTAATCCGTGTACGATATTCTAGTAGTCCCCAAAGGGACCCATCCCTTAATATTTTACATAATCTTCCTGAAGCATCACTGGTAAGAGCACGCGCGAGGCGAGGTAAGTGAGGTAAACTCTGTGTGTGTGTGTGTGTGTGTGTGTGTGTGTGTGTGTGTGTGTGTGTGTGTGTGTGTGTTTGTCTGTCTGCGTCTTCTAGTCAGGACTAATACCGGTTTTGTAGTGCTTGCCCACTGAGATACCACGCCTTAAATTAACAGGAATATCCCCCCTCAGACACAGTGTACTGACCCCGTGCCGACCAGTCTTTGTTTTATCTCCTTAATGCCGAGCGCCAGAAATGGCAACAACAACTACAATATTGAACCGTCTTTTTGAACGACGCGGCCGGGGATCGAACCACCGACTTCCGCTCTCCGAACAGACGCTACATCCACAAGACCACAAGGGTGGTCAGCAGGATTAATAATGGCAGTCCCTCGTGAAGATTCAGGTTAGAATTGGTCTAAAGCAACCTCTGCTTGTCGTAACAGGCAATAATAGTAAACAGTGATCAGCAGTGTGAATAGAACTAAATTGTTATAGAGCTGTTCAAAACATAGTGTTCTCACCCATTGTGTCCAGCATTGAAACAACTTGCCCTCACTCAATAAAAGCCAGAAAACAATTCCCATAATCATAATAAGTCCACTGTACAATTCCGACTTTATCATAAACATATGTTTATGAATAAATAGCAAATCAAACACTTTTATGATGGCCTCCCCTGCTTCCTGATTCAGACATGCACACAAATATTTGTATGGCGCTAAAATTTCAGCTCGAACGCAACTGCGTCTTGAAAACTGTCAACATATTAAAGATCAAAGGCAGCCTTGAAGAAGTAATTCTCGGACTTAAAATTACATAACTGTTATTCTGACTTGATATGAAAGGGAATCTTGTTTTAGAGGTCGGGTCCACCTCTTTCAAAAGAGCGATCACCATACTTTTTGATAGGTTACTACAAAGTTCCCTTCTGTGATAAAGTGCACGTTGTGTTGTCAGGTGAAGACAGACAGGGAGTACTGACACGCGAGTGATGACTTCCTCAGGTGCTTCCGCGATTTGTTCAATTTAGAGCTATGCTTTGAAAATCTGACATTTATCAGGACAACACGCACATGATGAGATTATGTGATGTACTCTAGTGCATGTCTCCCACCTGCCTCACGTATCTATACAGTACACTTGATACTCAAGTGTCACCTGTCTCAACTGTACAAGATATTAAAGGGGCACTGATCTAACGCAATTCCCCGGGACTGGTTGTTGCCTTTGTTATTGTGTTTTCCCAGTGAGTACCCGGATGTATAGCAGAAATCTAGACTAGTTCGCGACCTCTGTTGCGCAATTCGTAAGCGCATTAGTAACTTTATTGGTAGTAATAAGGGCGTATGGTCACATTGATCAACAAAATGAAATACAGTTTTCGAGATAATAAGGAAATGTAGGTATCTTTGAGGGTAGCATCGGTAATGGTGACGAAGTTTTGATAAGTCACCTGCTTGGTAATTTTGCGATTTTCGTTTACACTATTTTGACTTGCAACACAAAGTAAATACTTCACCTGAGCCTTTTTTTATAGTGTGTATATTTTTTTACTGTCAAAATGTGTAACATTTTCAAATTTATTAAACGCCTAAATATTCAGTTATTTTACAAAGTGACTGAAAAACATTTCCATCTGTATTATTATGATAACGAATTCCAAACATTTTCATGTTTAATGTCATCACCAAGAGACTGAAAATTTTACGTTGAAAAGTACATTTCTATGTTGTTTGGCTTCTAATCCTACATAATAATCTGTTGTGATGTTTGTAGGCCCTTTTGATCGTCTTAATCAATCTGGACAGATTTTTGAGTCAAAATGACTGAAATATTTACACATTTTATAAATTGCCTGAGAGAATCACATTTTACAAATTGACGGTAGTATATACACGCTTACAAAGGAAAAGACCTGTGAAAACAACGTCTATCGCGCATTTTAGTATTAAACTATAACCATCTGGGGTATTTCAAAATCCGATGAGCTCCGCCTTTCTTTTTGTCTGTTTGTTTAGGCTGAAGAAATTAATTTACATGCGCCCTTTGTCGAAATCTTTATAGATCACAGTTAACCAATCAGTGTTTATGAAAAAATTCGTAAAACAAATATTGCCACCGGCCTCCAAGTGTATTTAGCTGTCATTGCAGACGGTAGCCAAGTCTCTGGTCACGCTCAGTTGCGTTGCGTATCATCCGGGTACCCACGGGGGCAAAAACAATAACAAAGGCAACAACCAGTCCGGGGAATCGCGTTAGATCAGTGCCCCTTTAAGGTGAGGTGAGGTGAAATGGGGTTTAACGTCGCGTCCAAGGTTATTGCACTTATATAGCGACGTGCATGTACGTGTGTGTGTGTTTGTGTGGCTGCTTGTACTAGTCCGGACTGATGCTGATTTATAGTGCTAGGTCACTGAGATACCATGCCGCAGTTTAACATGAATACCCCACCCAGACACTGTATACTGACTCCGAGCCGACCAGTCCTTGTTTTAGCCCCTTAATGCCGAGCGCCAGACAGGGTAACAACAAGTACCATCTTTTAACGTCTTTTGGTATGACGTGGCCAGGGATCGAAACCCGGACCTTCCGCTCTCCGGGCGGACGCTCTACCACTAGACCACGGAGGCGGTCCCAAGATATTAAGGACGGTGTAATAATATATACAGAATGCGGTGTTTCGGATGCATGTCAATGCACACTGCCACACGTGAGAGAGAGGGGAACATGATCTTATTGATACAATACACTTTCAGTTTGTTTAAGTGTTGCTTTTCTTATCTGTAAATACTATATTTATATCCATGCCAACCTTTTATTACATTTTGATGCTGACTTGTGTACCGATAAAGTCATTACTTTAAGTCTATCACACAAAAATAATCTCAGCCGTAGTCAGATTATGACAGTTGTGCATGTTTTCATGACGATCAAGGGACCAGGTTGACGAACATCAAAGATTGACAAGAATGTTTACAAATAAGTTCAGCATTGAGCGGGAAGGAATATCAAGAACAAAACTAATCATCGTAAAGTATCTCACACAACGTAATGAGGCTGCGGAAATCATGTTGAAATTCCAATCACAATTTGAATGTCCTTTTTGTTATGATGAGAAATGTGTGTTTGCTTGAGCACAAATAACGATAACAGTTATTGAGGAACTGAATGCTAGACCACACAATTATGTGTCGGAGATCAACGTTTGAAGTTAATCAAATGGGAATCCATACGATTTGACTTCCCGCCACAAACATTGACAAACGCAAACTAGTGGTCTTTGGAAAACCTACAAAGTAATTAATGAAATCGGATACAACTGAACCGACACGAGATGGACACAGGAGTGGTCACCTATCTTACTTATGCGTGCCGTCATGTCGAGGAGAAACCGCAGATGACCAGTTGTCCAGCAATGTTCATGTCGGGTAGTTCACTATCAGGTTCAATCATGTGTCTGTCTGAGATGAAATGAAACCAAATAATTAGCTACAAACTACATAGTTCGGGACATAAGTTAGAAATCGGATGATATTTAAGTTCGTTAAAGACCCCCTCTTGCTGCGTGAGGTATTCCTAGGGTACAGAAACGGCAAGCGTCGACGTAGCTGTAGAGTGTGTTCAGCTTCTCTCTGAAGATAGCTTATGGTGATCTCTTATGCCTGACTTGAACCATTTTTTCGGGCGAAGTTAGACCCTTGCCAAGGATAGACGAGCTCATTCCGTGTGATTCAAGGTAAGATGCTGGTTAAACTCGACAAAGATGTAATCCGTTGTCTGTTAGGCTAAGTCACGTTCATAGTTATCGCTGATCTGTTTTGCCAGAACAGGTTATGTGTCTTTATCTTGGGACTATTGGTTCCCCTGGAAGCTGGTATATATTATAAAATCCGCCCAAACCGGACTCTTTCTTTCTATGCAGATGACTGTCAATAACGGACAACGTTTGCTATCATAAATCACATATCTTAACTTAATCATATTTTCTATTTCTTCATCAGCATAATCTCACGTATCCGGACTTTCATCTAAACTGAACTAAACTTTGTCCCCCAGATATTCGTTTTGTAAAGATTACACAGCACGTTCAGGTGTGGTTTTATGCATACTTGAGAACATTCAAAGATTATACAGGATAAATGTTAAGATTTTTTAAATCCCACGATTCCACGTAACAGTGACGTGCAGTGCTTCCATCTTAAACCAGTTGTCGATCTTTGCAATACGACTTTTTTGCAACACGCAGTTTTTATTTGTTGCCGGGTATGTTATTTCCAGTTCTACATTGCTGTGGAGAGGAAGAAGGAAACTTTTCAAAACCCCATTTACCAATAAAATTAAAGTATTGTCCATGGTAAGTGAGACAATGATTTGTATCGTTTGAACTGCTCACTTACGGAGCACCTGTGTTATCTTTCACCTGTATCACCGGGGTGCGGACGGATGAGAGGTGTAAGGGGCCGCAACTCGATTTGTAGTGTTTGTCCTTTGTCGTGCCAGAAACCGCTGGGTTTGGGTTCGAATCTCACAGTTGTCCGGAGTAATTATGATCCTTGACTTCATCAACGTGAAAAAACGTCTCTGATCTGCTTCACTGCAGTGATCTTCACATCCTGTCTATTCTGTCACTTAGCATCAAGACAATTATCTCCAGATAAATGTGAATAAAACAAAAGAACATACTGTTGGTTTCAGAAGCAATAAAAGAGTTAAAATGCAAAAAAAACCGTGGAAATTGTTACAGAATACAAGTACCTTAGAACAATCATGTACAATAAGCTCACGTTGACTGCCAACACGGATGATATTTTCAGGAAAATTAAGATATTTTCATGTAGGCGGAAATAGTATATATATTTATTCCACCATTGTTTTGTTGAAAGTATTTCAGCTGTTTCCATTTAATGTTGAAAGGGCTCTCTCAATATCAAAAAGAAATCTTAACTCACCTCAACTGTTTTGATGACGATTTACAATTTCCGGGGTTCCGTTTGATCACGTATCCTTCCTTTTTCACACTAGCGTTCTTAATCTTTCGAATAAAATTTTATATGAATTCGCAGTATGTTTGTATTTTTTTGGACGGCGACAGCTAATGCCACATCTGAGAACAAACAGATCCAAAAAATATTTAATCCCTACAAGTATTCGGTTTTAATATTGTTGTTACTGAAATACGTTTTCCTTTAATATTTCATGTTTTATGGTTGTTATCATTGTTGTATTCGTGTGTATTAGAGGTATCTCAAAGCGTGTTTTGTATGTGTTTTTTAAATACAATGCGTATGTTATTTACTTTTGCACTTCTACTTTGTCAGCACAATTTATGAGCCAATCAAAACCTGCATTACAATGGACACCAAATTCGTCGTTGCACGAATCACTTAAAAGTCATAACCTTCAATTCTGATCATCTGTGAATAGTTGTGCGTGTTTCCGACGTCTCGTCGAAAAAACGATATATTCCTGATTAAAAAGTATTCCGGATCGCTAGCTTGCAAATCAGGATCCACACATAGAATAACAACTTTTATTATATGCTTAAATGTGTTAAAGACAGAGTTTTTTGAAGTTGAGAAAAGTGATATTTATTTATTGCAGTGAACATAACACTTGATATTTTACTGCTGTGAACATAACACTTTCACGGAACTATTGTCATACAAGAGTGACCTCCCCTCAAATTGTCTCCCTTTATAGTTAGTGTCTTGCCCGTACACAAACTGTTGACATCCTCTTTACGTTAGTTCCACATTGACAGGGGGAAATAATGACAGATGGCCATTTATGGAGTTAATATCACTTCAGGGTGTTTGTTATTCTCTTGAAATGTTTCGTTATACACTGTAAGTTTCTCACTTAACTCGTCAATCGAGATTGTTCGTTTCGCAAAGCGCCAATTTTGTTACTTGACCAGCGTGTATTCTTTCGTTTCCAACAGCGGTTTGGAAGTTTTCAAGTTCAGTTTTTTGTTATAATTGATATTGTATATTATCATAATTATGTATATGTATGATACAGAATTTTTGTGCCCCCAAATAATGTTTGTATTTTTTAAAGATTTTGCAAACACAAAACTACTATTTTAGTCGCAAATTCAAGGGGTGGTGAACCGCCCCAGTGTGTTAGGTAGGGAGAATTTATGTTTTAAGGTGTCACATTTGCAACGAAAAAATAAAATAAGTACATATAAAAGGATATTCCATGTATCGAGTGTCGATAAGACAAAATGATATTTAACTCGACATATAAAATGTCTTTTATGACCTTTGACTCTTTTGCATTAAATGTCACAGTATTCAATATTTACTGAATATTACATCTGTATTATTTTCAACTGCTTTGCAAACGCAGTATCAATGTACCCAGCACACCTCATCCTTTATTTACAGTCCATGCAAACATTTGCTACCATGTCTGCTCATAGTTACAAGTCCCGACTTATGCCAGTTATATAGTGCTAGCCAACGTATACACAATTCCGCAGTTTAATATGGATACGCCACTCAGACACAGCATACTAACTCCGGGCCGACCAGTGCGTGTTTTATCCCTCTAATCCAACATCATTAACAACATATTAAATTAACATCACGGTATAAATGGAAACTATTCATATTCGTCAAAACAAAAGAAAAAGCGTGAAGTGATTATTTCCTCCCATTGTGTCAATTATGGGTGTAAAGTGCACGGTTGTCCTGGCAATCAATGCATTCCAAGGTATCATTAAAACCTTTGTACCGCAAGGGTTTGAGCTATTCATATCTCGATAGTATGTGAAGGCACAACACAGGGAATTCCAGCCCATCACTTCGATAAGTATAAACAGCCTCCATGATGAATAGGGGTGGCTGGGTAGCCTATAGTGGTTAAAGCGTTTGCTCGTTACGCCGAAGAACCTAACATTGCAAAGTGGAGTCGTAGTGGACACAGGTAGGCGAGATGCCGGTCAGGTGCCCTTGAATTTCAAAATGGGCAAAATGGAGAGCTACCCCAGGCTTGCTATATGTATAATTGTTTTGGTTATCCCTGTCATCGTATAAGGGAGCAGTACAATAATTCCACGTGGCCTTACATTCTCACTTACTGTGTTAAATTTTTGTTTATTTGTTTATTTATTTGATTGGTTTGTTTTGGTTTTTGTGTTTGGGGATGGGGGATGGGGGATGGGGTTTAACATATAAGCAAGTTTCCATCCATCAAAATCAACTTCTCATGTTTATATTTTATTTTTCAAGGCAATAAATAACAGCCCTAAAAGTCACATTTATATACAACTAAGAGCTTCATCATTGTAGATATTAAGATGAAATTTCACAAAGATCTTGCCAGTTCAAAATCCTTCTCTGTATACTTATCGATGTGCTGGTATTACATTTATGTAATGGTACTGATATATACTCTGGGGTAAAAGAAAGTATAATTATATACACCCATGTCTGATGATGTCTAAAATTAAACAAACAAGAAATGGTTATTGGACAGTGAAATATTTGATGCGGTATCTGTAATTGTGTTTTGGACCGTTAGTTCGTACCGTTTCGGCGACTGTTTTAGCCTTGTAACTATTTGATAACGTTTGTAATTAATTTGGCCAAATCAAACGGAAGTGTTTACTTTCTTTTGCTCTGAAGTTTATGTGTAAATGTCATTGGGGTTGTCAGCAATTAAATAGTTTTGGGGCGGACTAGTATGTAGGAAATTTAGCGAAGCCTTTTTAACTGCTTGCAACAGGTTCCGGAAAGTTTATTACATGTATTACACTTATTATATACGAAATCTCCAAGAAGCTTACATATGCTTTTGGTAGCCAAGATATGCTTCTACTTGAATTCATCTGCTTGGGACAGGTCTCTTGGTGTGTTTCTAATAGCTCGCATGTAAGTGTACCTCCACTTCAAATAGCTTACGACCCGTGAAGATTCTGGGGTAGAATAGGTCTTCAGCAACCCATACTTGCCGTAAAAGGCGACTATGCTTGTCGTAAAATGCGACTAACGGGATCGGATGGTCAGGCTCGCTGACTTGGTTGATACATGTCATCGACCCCAATTGCGTGGATCGATGCTCATGATATTAATCACTGGATTGTCTGGTCCAGACTCGATTATTTACAGACCGCCGTCATATAGCTGGAATATTGCTGCGCACGCCGTTCAAAAGAGACCAACTAACCAACCATCAAGTAGCTTACATGAAGCTCAGGACATTGCTGACTACCTGTTGGGGCTACAGTGCATCAGGGGTGCAACGGTCGGTGGAACTAGCGGTGCATCCTAATCATTCATGTCAAACTGTTCACGCATCATAAGATAAAATCAAATATCATTAGATAATATTGATGCTGCGCTGCACAGTCAATAGTATCAAGAGACTTGAATGTTATAAGACACCTTTCCATGGGTTTCATAAAATATACACCAACACGCTATGTGGTGTTTGTAACACAATGGCAAGCCTTGTTTTTACTCCAGATACAATTAACAAAATACGACACAAATAGTTCGCTTGACATCTTGGATGCTATGAATAATGATGTGTTTTGAGTAAAATGACAGCACCTTCTTTCAGAGAAAAGGGATATTGTAAGACTTGAAGCGCTGATTGAAACAAAATATTTCCCTAAACAAATCAATACGTTTTACCGGATTGAGGACCACAGTCTCAGTGAGATGTTGTTGTTTACCACTCCACAAAAAGCACCGAGTCCCCTCTCTCACGACAGTGTGACACTGCTGGATGACCACTCAGCCTTGTCATCTATTTCTGTTGAGGTATTCTAAAAAGCATCCCTAGTATTGTGAATGCATTCGGTAGGAAACTGCTGTGATTTGTTTCGAACCCTTGAATGCTTGATATCTCCATTGATTTTAGAGGACTGTCTTATATTGTCCGTACGACTGATTAAAAGCAAACTAATCTCTTCATCTGAAATTGCCATGTTGCTGTATCCAATAATCAATCTACTTACATAATGGACTAATTTAGCCAATGTACGGATTAGGTCCAACTGAATGTAGCTATTTTCGTGCTAAATAACAAGTGCAATCATAAGAACAGATCAGGGAAGTGAAACTGACATCTTGTTCTGTCATTTCAGGCTGCATGATGTATTTCCGATTGAAGCCAAATGAGACCCTCTCCGACCTGAGCCAAAGCTGGAACATGGACACGCTGTATCGTCCCCTCACGGGGGAGATGGTCTCCCTCATTGTTATTCTCTCCGTCTTCACCATTGTTGGCTCCGTCGGCAACGGCCTCGTTATATTCGTGTTTCAGAAAATCCGTGAGAAGACCACGGCTCACGTGTTCATCATTACGCTTGCTGTTATTGACCTGTTCGCATGCATGGTAATAATCCCATTTACGATTGTCGTGGAATACCTTCGTTACGACATCCGGTACGACTTCCTGTGCAAACTGTACCAGTTCTTGATCACGTCGGAGATACCACTTTCGGCATTCATAATGGTAGCAATAGCGTTCGACCGTTACTTCTGCATCTGTCATCCGCTGAAGACGATTCTTACTCCAAAGAGAACCAAAATTGTTATCGGCTGTTTGACCTTGTTTGCCTGTACGCTTGGGATTGTTACAGCTTTAGCGTTCGGCGTCTATCAACGCATCGTGATACCAGACTACAGTTCCCCAGACTTGGATGAGAACTCAACAATACCATCCATAACGGAACCCAGGATATTCAGCATGCGACCAATGGCTGACGAGTCCCCGAAAGAAAATGACATAAACAAGCTTCTGATGAGTCGAGTGTTTCAATACATGTCTGTGCACAATATAACCCGGAGGGCTGTGATAAGGGAAAGTGGCTTCCGAGGACCGTACACGACCATGAACATGTATATCGGCATTTGTCAGCCAACGCAGGAAATCCTCAGTTTTGGTTTTGTGAACATCTACCAAAAGGTGTACTCCTCTTTGTACCTCTTCTGCTTGGTTATCGTCGGCGTCCTGTACGGCATGATCTACAAGTTCATCACGTCACGTCGGTCGAGGAAGTTGCAGCAGAAGTTGACAATGTGCACGTACATCAACGGAGAGAATGGATATGAAGCTACGCGCCTTACTCTTCTCAATGGGCACGATGAGGAAAAACAAAATGGCGACAACGAACAGATGACAAAGGATCGTGGTCGAAACGCTTCCGGGAACAGGAATTCTGGGAGGCATTATGAAGCAGAAAGGTTACGCGAGGAAACGAGAGCGGCGAATATCAAAACAGCTTTAATGTTGTTTGCAGTAACAGTCGTGTTTATCGTTGCTTTCCTGCCAGCCTGGTTGATGACGTACCGTATTGTTCCTACCGTCATCGTTGTTTTTTATTCTTATTTTGTGTACAACGTTGCCAATCCTTTCATTTATGCCTTCATGAATCACATTTTCAAAGATAACATTCATAAAATATTTAGTTGTTAACATTCATCTCCAAGCAATAAACCAGCAGAGAAGTTGGTGTCCTTGACCTTTCTGTGCGTGGTAATCGTAACCTACATGTGCATGGTGACCAAGGACCCAAGCTTACAGAACACACTGGAAACACTTTCAGCATCTTTCTGTGTGAATGAGAGAACAATGAAGCAAGATCTCAGTGACGTCTGGGGAATTTAGTGGGACACTGACAATGAAACACATTTTACAGCCTTGGATTCAAACCCTTGGTTTAATTGTTACGGAGTGTCAACCATGTGGCTACCTTCATCCTACCCTCAATGTCGAAGGTCGTGTTTGCAAGAATCGGATCACTAGTGATAGTGTATGAAACTGGTAACTTAATATCATTGTGTGATTATGGAATTTGTTAATTGTAAATACCCAAAGAATGGTAGAACGTGTGCACAAAGCATGTGATTTGTCAGTGGTATTTGAAACTTTATTGACTTGTGAATTGAAATTGACTTGTGGCGGAAATAGCTATGTGAATTGAATAGGTGAAAGATGACACTTCACGATGGGATAAATCGAATCAGGTTTCTGTATTTCACAACTGCGTTGTGATACGTCCCCAAACACCTCTGGACAATGGATTGCATGATATATCTACTTCGCGCTGATGATGTGAATTATTGTTTAGAGCCTGGTAGGACATGAACTATATTCAAAGATTTGAATTGAAACAAATGAATACATGTCCTGGCGAATAGAAGTGTGACATATGAATGTTCAGAAAAACAAACAAAAGTGGATCCTGGGCTGCTCGAAGAGAAGATAACAAATTTAATGAGCGTTTAAAATATTCGCAGCCTCGTATGTGGAAATGACGAGAGAGTACGAAATAAACAGCAGCATCCGACCATTCTAACTCTGGGTTGATTGTGCATGTAGAAACTTCATAGTCAGCTTGACATAAAGGTAAAAGTGGCAATGCTTTACGATGGTCCGTGTGGTTGTATGACAGTTGGAGTTGACAAATGTTTTGATTTGCACAGGACAGATAAACCTGTTTTGTCATCAAGACTGGTCATACAAGTAGACTAACGAATGCAACAACTGGTCAAACAGATCGAGAAGAGATGTTAGATTATATGTTTAGACAATTGTATACCCTTTATTCCAAGCTGGTCATCCATCCCACCGGAACTACTTTACAGCAGACATAATCTTGCTTGATATTCAAGAGCCGATTCTGTTTTGTAAATTGCACAGTGACACTGGCTTATGTTACAAAGTTGATCTAACATTGTGCTGCAGAACTTTAAACTTGATGAAACGGTATCTGAGCGCTCCGCCTTGGCCTTTTACAACTGTACGCATGTATTCAACCACATTCAGCATCGCCTAGATGACCATGGTTGATCAAAGGTTAATTTTACTTAATCCACGTGGTTGTCATAACCTGTAAAACTCATTCCCTTCTCTATGCGGCAGCTGTGGCGTCCCCCAGAGGGGCTGTGATATAGGATGACGTTTTTCTCCAAAGACGATGGATGCGAGGATTTTGCGGGTAAACATGATGCTGTAAAATTTGACGGTGTATTAGATGTCAATGCATGCATTAGATGAATATTAACTTGGTGGAGAAGAGTGTTTCAGTGCATGCATTGATGATTATTACCTTGACGGTGCAATCTATGACAATGCATGTATGATGAATACTTCCTTGTCGCAGCAGTGTGTTGAATGACGACCTACAGAAATATCTCTGTGTTCATCACAGTTTAAACGCTGACAGCCTGGTTCACGTGCCGATCACATATTGACCTTACTGATGCAATACTCCCACTTGCCGCACCAGATTCACCACGTCTCCAGTTCACATGTCTCAAACAAAACTTGTTTTTCATATACAGCTATACACTAATTAGATGTTCATTTATAGGCAAAAGTGATACATGCATCATCATAAGACGTTATAACCTGAATTGTTTGGTATTTGGTGGATGGTTGTTTGAACATCGTTTTGTGCTGTGTGACTTACTTCAAATGCATATAGTATGTTCTAGTCTTAGACAGGCTCATTTGTCATAAAGTGAAGCGTATCATATATTTTATATTAGTATATGTTTTCGTACCCCTTTACTATGTCACCAGTTCTATGAGCTTAACATTAGTGGGGATTGAAGTGTGCTCTTTGTCCTTACAGTTGACTTATGCAGTACACTTGGATCCCATGTGTGTATCCCCTGGCATCATTTGTGTAAATAGGAATGTGTAACGCCTGTACCGTGATAGCATTGTCGTATATATCAGAAAGTATTCCTGTAAATATATTACCGTTGAAGTCCTATTGCTTTAAATTACTCACAAATATACATGCATATGACGTGTTAAAACAGCTGTTAATGTTCCATAGACGTTTTATCATAACTCATTATATAACTGAATGTGTCATCATAAATTCTTTTTTATGTTAAAATACATCTGTGTTACTTAGTATCTATCAACATGTAATGGGATAATATAATTTTATTATTTTCAGTTTGTGTTCGTTAAAACATCAATTCATTTGAGAAACAACTTTATGTTTACCAAAATTCAACAAAGTCTACACGTACACTGCTGATCAAAGAAAGTATACGCTCATGTATTGCTTTTCTGGTTCTTGGTATTGTTTTGTTCATTTGCACAGTGTGATTCACGTGACGTACAAAATAGGAGATGCGTTTAATTTAAAAAGAAAAAGTGTAAATACTAGTACATTTACCGATAAATATTCGTGGTATTCAGTTGGTATGTTTTCATACGTGCAGTAACGTTTTAAAGAATATCTAGTGAATGTCAGTACCACTGCATTTCAGTTTGTGTTCTGTAGATTTGATGGTGGTATCTCAATATACGAAACATTCAAAATGCAAACTTGTACCATATGTATGTTGTTCATTTGTTCGTATATCATGTTTTTAAATTGATAATCAGTTTGCCTGATGTGACGCGAAATGACAGTCATGTATTCAGACTGACCCCTACTTGAAGTACATGACTGGACTTTCGTGGCTATACATACTGGACGGGCTATGTCAGTATTGTTGTTGTATATAGCTGTACATAATCCATGTTTGGGGCAGGTAAGCAATATAGCATGGCCCTTATTTTGGAATGGTGTATGATGACACCTCTGTGTATTAAACAATGTATCCTGGTGTTAAATACGTTTTTGTTGGTTATCACCATATTTGATGAAATGTGGTTTAACGTCGTGCGACGTGCATACATGTGTGTGTGTGTGTGTGTGTATGTGTGTGTGTGTGAGAGAGAGTGTGTGTGTGTGCGCGCGCGCGTGCGTGTGTGTGTAGCTGCTCGTACTAGTGCGGATTGATGCGATTTATAGTGCCAGCCGAGATACCATGACGCAGTTTAATACCCCACTCAGACACAGTCGACGGACTCCAAGCCGACCAGTCCTTGTTTTAGCCCCTTAAAGCCGAGCGCCAGACAGGGTTACAACAAGTACCATCTTTTAACGTCACTCGTTAATATTTTCAATTTCAATAACTTCAAACTGATTGAAATTAATAGGAAATATTTAAGGTGGCCTGAAGTAAGAATAGGCGATCTCGTAGATAATATACAGACACGTTTATCCTAACTTAATTTGGTGTTAGTTAAAATTCTGTTCACTGCTTTTCAGTAATTCTGTCTTCAGTTGTCTCTCTTATCATTTGATAATGTGTGTTTATTGTTATGGTGCCTTCCAAATTAGGACAGATGTAGAATAGTGAATGAGTGAGTTGGTATTGTTCCAATGGAACGCGGCTGTTCCAATATTCCAGCAGGTGGAACACCAGAAATGGGTTTCACAAATTGTACCTATGTGGGGAACCGAACCCGGGTCTTCGGCGTAACAAGCAAACGCGTAAACCAATAGGATACCACCCCCACGTATAATAGAATATGCCAGTAGCTGTTAATGGTCATACGAGGCCCGGAAGGAAGGAAGGAGGAAGAAATCGATTGTATCATTGAGTGTCGCCCCTATCATACTCACGATCATTATCGCTGTAAGACATTGCAAAACAAGTGTTGTGAGTGTTTGAACAGAATTGTAATTATATCCCGGCGTGTCAGATAATGTTGAAGGACTGGATTGCAGAGTGACGCAGTAGTAGCAACTTGACACCTTGTTTAAATCAATGGGTTCGAGTTTGGTACTGAGCAAGCAGGGATCATCATCGGAGCGAATGTGGGGTTCGAACCTGATTGGATCATGACACTGATGTAGTCATTGTGAATCGTTGAAAGGGGTTTACTCCGCGTTGACGGTCTCGTTACTCGTATTGCGTGTCTATTCTGGGAATCGAACGTTTCCACTTCCGGGAATAGAAAAAAATCCCCATAACTTGACTCGAACAAAAATATAAATGAAAGTCTGGCCCGGCGAAAAACACCCAACGGTACACCTGGATGTCCCCTTTCCCTTGTTGACAACAGCATGGGAGAGGCTACATATATCGAGTTCTCCAGTGCTGTTGAGACTCGAAAACGCCTTTCAAGAGGGCGACTTCTTCATTTTTCAAGCACATTCGAAATTTCAATCGGTTATGTTTAATATATATGTCATAGAGTTATTGACTGTCCAATACAAGGATAACAACGTACTGTATTAAACTTTAGCTAGATTCCCTACCAAACGTCGAGCAGAATTTCGGGTGAAGATTTTCTATTCAGCAATTTGACGTTCTACAGAAATAAAGACTTCCAAAGCGATCACACCTACACAATCACACTGCGAAGATGAGGCAGAAGTATGAATAGTTGCAGTAGTAGTTGTAGATACTAAGGTGATGTTTGCCACAGACCATATATTGTCACCCAAAGATGAAGTAAAGATTTAGTATGATTAATCCCCTCGAAATTGATTTCCTTGGGATTAATGTCTACCTAGACAGTGTTCCTACGATTGTCTGCCTCAGCACAACACGATATGAATAGTCATGGATGTTAATGATATTAAGCGTCAACTCCAGAGATGAACCATTCTCGATTATCCGGCGAAACATTGGGCGTAAAAGGCGAAACATTGGGCGTAAAAGGCGAAACATTGGGCGTAAAAGGCGAAACATTGGGCGCAAAAGGCGAAACATTGGGCGTAAAAGGCAAAACAGCGGTGAAAATGACATGAACGAATCACTGAAATCAGTGATGACACCGGGTGTCGATAAAAAGATTTTATGTTACCGTGACCGCAAGTTTGCATCGTCTACAAAGATATGGAAAGTTATGCAATGAGGGAGCACGAAAGTACAGTGTTGGATAGACACTGAAACTAACAATATAGCGCTAATACGTCATTATCATGTTCGGGAGAAACACGTTCTGCATTTTCAGCATTTTCATTTTCAGTTATGATATAGCGGCGATAAGCCTTAAACAAAAAGCAGCGCGCGGTTTCGATCGTGAAAGGACAAGGAAGTTGTGAAAAGGCCCACGTGTGGGTCGCAGATCTCTTTAACGGAAACGATAAGGAAAACATTTAGAAATTGTTTGGAAAGTTTTCAGATGTATCCGTGTCGAGGACAGCAAGAGTGTGTTCATTTCAACACTTGGATGTTTTAGACATCACTAAATTTTCAGATAAGGCTAAAAAGTATTGAAAAGGTTGATTTTGGTGTTTTCAGAAAGAATTGTTTCAACATATTGACCCGAGATACTGTTATTGGGGGGTGTAGATAACAACGGAACAAGCATAAAGCATCTTGGTAACTGAAGCATCTCGAGTCAAAAAGTTACGTTTTCTCTTGAAGTTGGATCTATCGGCCTTTCTCATCCATATAATTACACACAAAACGTCAACGTCAGGGAACGACCAGTCTCTATCATCCCTCGAAACAAATTTCATAGGAAGCAAAATGCAAAACAGCGGTGAAAACTACACGAAAGAAAAAACGAAAAAAGTGATGACACAAGCCATTGATATGTTTCTGATCATACCAGAAGTTCAAATCTTGCACCTGTTAGAAAGACAAACATGTTGGTTGTCAAACAGTTGAAAATGTTTCATAAATTTCATACACCAATATTTCACTGTTGTCTTCACTAACATGTATAATTTTAGTGGGGCAAAACGTCCCTTATCCTACCTGCTACTTTAGAGCAGTCAAATGATTTTCTATGTCCATTACATTGATGAACTAAGGATTGATATTTATATATATATATAAACAACTTTTTACGTTTTTTCTGCAACGTTTATGTACAGTTAATAGTTCCTTTATCGAGTGATATAAGATATAAAAGTGCATAACAGAAACGAAAATTTCAAGCTGTCGTCACTGATACTGCAATTTTTTTAATGCCATTTACATTCTACTGTGAAAAAGATAAAACAAACGCTTTGGTGCTAGCGAAATTATGAATTAATTAGCACGTGTTTCACGTTACTTGTGCGTAACAGACGTAATTCAAAGTAAACACATCGTTTTTAGTTTTAACAAAATCGGTAAACGCACTATCGTGTCGTTTAATCATGACTGGATTGTCTGGTCAGGACTTGATTGTCTACAAGCAACCGTTGTATGACTGGAGTACAGTTGTTCAGCAACACTTGTATTTTTATGCATTTTGCGGCGGGTGCTACGGGTGGAATGGAACATGTTTATCCTTTTCACGAACACCTTGTGTCATTTCTGATTTTCAGTGATACACTTATATAGTTTACACCACATTTTGCCGTTTATGACAAATGGAATCTGTTTCAGTAGATAATCGATTATTCTTATATAACAGTATTATGCTCTGGCGTTGACGTTTTTTTAAAATCATATTAAGTGGGATGGCGGTTTGTATCACCGGTAATCGACTGAAACAATATTTGTTTACCTTGAAACATTTGAAACCTTAATTAATGAGCACCTTACTCGCATTCATATTTGAATACATCACGTAACAGTTATAACATTATATTATATCCTCGTCATGTAACAGTTCCTATTCTATATTGAAATACATCACAAAACACTACATACTACTACTTAAAATATACTTCACGTGTCATGGTAGTATTATTTATAATATTACTGTGTAAATACACTGCGTAACAGTCATAATGTCATGTAGTATATTCGTCACGTGGTAGTTGCGTTATTACTGGGTGAATACATCATGGAACAGTCATAATAGTATATCATATATCGTCACGTTGGAGTTAAACACATCGCGCAACAGTCATAATGTTAGATTATATTTTCGTTACGAAAGCCTCACAATATTACTGTTTAAATACATCACGCTGCAGTCATAATATAACATAATATTATATCAGATGTTAATCATCTTCTGCAACACCGAGATCACTATATGTACAGAAATTTGAGTACTCTACTGACTCACATTTCCCAGCACAGTGACCTATGACGGTATGTTATATTTTCACTCGTTTATTACCAGGGCATAAGGTAGTCTCAGAAAATATATAATTTTGAAAGGAACAAGCAACTACATTTTATTTTTTGAAAAGGATCCAAAGCGATGTGAGAAATTCAGACAAGAACATATGAACCTTGCCATAATCTACATTTGTTTTACTCAGAGCTGGGCGAAAGAAAAAATATATGGTTCAGGGATCGTGAGACTGACTTGGGCATTAGGTTTCAAACTGACTTAAAAAAAGTCGTAGTTATTGTTCATCTGAGCCCGTTTTAAACATCTTCTCGTCGTCCCTGCTCTAACAGTACAACAGGGAGCCCAACAAGCGTCTTATTGCCATCAACAGTCTCAACTAAGATTGTAGTGAAAGGTTAAAGATATTTTCATGGCTTTTGCCTTTTGGCTGTTTATTAAATGAATTGGATACCGCCCCACAGTAGAGTTGCACCTTGCGACAAGTAACGTATCTTGTTGATGGGCCATGACACAATCTGTACTATACTGAACCGCAAAAGAAACGTCACCCCAAGTAACATTGCATGAAAAATTGTCATTTAAATATCTGGGTAATATTCGTCAAAGTTTCTAAAATTTAACATTACCTTGTCCGGAAAAATGAAATTTGATGATAAAAAACAAAGCAGATGACAATAAAACCGATCGCCCAAACGCATCACGGCAACGGTCATGGTAACCCGATGCACGGGAGTTCCGTGCAAATTGAAATGCACATGCGTTCCCCCATTTCGTGCCCTATAAAAATCCACCCAGATCGGATAACATTCATTCGTTATTGAATTGCTACCACATGCCAAGATTGACAAGAAATCAGCGACACCAAGCCCTTTGACGATTGCAAGCTGGGCAAACCGCCCGGCAAGTCGCAAATGCATTTCAAGTCCACGTCAGGACCATATACAGGCTCCAGCAACAGTACCACATCAACAACACTACAGATGACCGACCACGTTGTGGAAGACCAAGGGTCACTACCCGACGTCAGATTGTGCTTCAAGATCGCTTTGTTACTGCTGCAGAAACTGCTCGACAGACCATTGTGACACACCAGCGACACATTAGTGCGGACACAGAGCGTCGACGATTGACGAGCAGACAACTCCACTGTCACAGGCCACACCGAGGACCCATTCTGACACCACGTCATCGCCGGGGCCGTCTTCAGTGGGCATCACAGAGAGAGAGAGAGAGAGACTGGCGACGCCGTGGGGAACGTTATTCGGATTCTTGTGTTGTTGAGAGAGACTAGTGGGGTGGTTCGAGCATCATGGTGTGGGGTGGAATTGGTCTTTAACATAGGGTCGGCCCCGTGGTCTTCCAGAACATCGATCCAGGGAGAGGCAATTATGTCACAGCAGCTCGGTACATTGATCAAGTCTTGAGACCACACGCCATACCTCATTTGGCACGTCGCCGCAACCACGAGTTTCAGCATGATAACGCCCCTGCCCACACTGTGAGGGCAACAAGAGACTTCGTCAGGCAGAATGGCATCAGAGCCATGCAGTGGACTACCCTCAGTCCCGACTTAAATCCCATTGATCACCTGTGGGACGAGATTCAAAGGCAGCTGAATGACGTCCGACCAAGGCCGACAACTGCAGCTGAACTGCGTCAGGCGTTCCTTAGAGTGTGTGTTCAAGTGCCTGTGGTCTTCATCAACCGCCTCATCCATTCCATATATCGACATTGCACGGCAATCATCAATGAACATGGCGGACACACGAGATACTGACTTGTGATGCCATTTTCTAGAGACTAGTGTTGTGTATCACTTTCAGAACATTTGACACTTTAATTTCAACCTTGATGATCAGTTTTGCTTAGTTTCATCTTTTTAATATGTCTCGAAGTACGTTAAAAAGTGTTTGGACAAGTAAGGTTTCTCATATATCTATCCATGGTGACGTTTCTTTTGCGGGTCAGTATATCATGAGCCTACGGAGAGGCGGACTAAAATAACAGAAGACGGGCACGAGTGGAATACGTCTAATCTTTTTTAGACGACCAACTAGGCGACTTTAGATCAACAAGTGTAATAGTACCAGAGCATCCCACAATGTTTAATGGGTTCCTGGAGTATTGGACTAACTTCATTGAAATACACTGAATTCCTCCCTACGCGACGCAACGTGTCATGTTATCCAGCAAGTAATACTTAACAACTTCGAGATCAAAAACGGACTTCAACTAATGTTTAGCGAATCCTTTGAACAACAACATATGTTCATTTGGTTAAAAGGTCCTTTGTAGATGAAAGATGACACATTTCTCTAATGTATTAATTGGTGATTTTGGTCGGTATCATGGCGATGTCGGACATCGATTCCCATATTTCTAAACCACGAACAACAACAAACAACAACAAAAAGAAATTATCCGTTCTTAAAATAAAAGTATTTAGGCTCATAGTTTTAATGTAAAAAATATCTGGTTTGCAGACTGAGTTACTGAGTGGGTGAGTGAGTGAGGTGGTGACAGAGAGTGGATGGGTGGCTGAGTGTTCGAGAAAGTGAGAGTGAAATGAGTGAGATGTACGTTATATATGATTTATTGTCAATATCAAGATAGACAAGTTAGGATTAACAGAAGACTGTGACATTAATGAATGTTAGGTTACCAATTTAATCATCAGAAAGTGTAGGACGGCCACGCCTTTAAATGTCATATGGTTGCATTTTTTTCTGATTGCGTCGCTAAACAACAAACAAACAAAAATCAATTTCACGTGGTGTCCCAAATGTAAGTTCTAAAGTTCATTTATACTGTATACTGCTATTTATAAACAACTAAAGCTACGACAACCTGACACAATAGAGCTAGTCCCAGTTCACAAATATTGATTTAAGCTAAGGTCATGAGTTTTGCTATTTTTCTTCCGTTATGTCAACCGACTCCTTCACGGCGCTACAGGCTGACAAATCCGCCTGCTGACGTGGAAGCTGACTGTAAGCTTCGGTCACCAGGGACAAAGATGTTATACTCCTATTCCGTTTATGGATTAACGTGTTGAGTGATTTCCAACAAACTATTTTTTATGTCATTGAAATGTCACCAGCGATCCGCAGGAAACAGAAGACGCAGGGAGATTAACGTAAGTTTTCTAAAGTTTGTCTCTTATCACGTTAACATAATAATATCGCTTTTGTTGTTGATAAATGTGGTGATTTGGAGTTTATTTAAAAGCGTTATGAAAATATCATATGCCATTAAGAAACACTATCGTGCCAAAATCCGAAAATCGTGGACAATACAAAAATCAATAGTGTGGAGTACCATAAAGATGTGATTTTATAAGATGGAAGTGTATTCGGGATAACAAGTTATGAATGCAGGTTTCATTCCAATGATATCCATCTGAACTAACTTTGCCCGGCTGCACCTAAGACCACAAGGCCATAATATTCTACTCTTAATCGAGTTTCAAATTCACGTTTTGTCTGAGTTGCAAACGCAATTACGAACCTTGGTGATACCAGTTTTTTTAAAAATGTTTATTAGTAGCATATTCAGGTCATGCTTCTCGATGTGTGTTTAAAACAATTTTACCTCAAATTTGACGGAATATCATGTTTAAAAATCGGACATACAATGTTCAGAGTATTTCATTACCAATTCTGTCTAGTTAATAGTGCTTCACATCACAGCTGCAAGTCAGTTTTGACGACTCTTTGCAATCACGCTGAGCAAGGTCATACCCCTGAGGACTTCTGAAAGACACTTGTCGCGAGAAGTTCCGTCAGAATCCCAACAAACATGTACTCGTGTGACAATATTGTCTCGCATCTCCCTCGAGCCTCCATTTGTAGCGAATGTTCTACGAGATTTACTCCAACTGCAACCCGATAGCTCCTTATACAGTCCAGACCGGATCCTTCGGGATATTGATTGGCATAAGTTACAGTCAAGACACTGTTGAATAGTCAGGTTATTTGTCTTTTTACAGTAACGTACTTTTATACAAGTGATAATTGGTGTTGTCAATAAACAGATGTGTTTAGTGTTTTTTATATTGGAGATATTCCAACCGTGTTTGAAAAACGCGTTTTGTATTTGATTTGAAATACTTCATTTTCAACCCATACTTTATACATCAAGTGAGTGACCGTTATTGTTTATTACACATATAAGATACTTCATTATCAACCCATACTTTATACATCGAGTGAGTGACCGTTGTTGTTTATTACAGATATAAGATACTTCATTATCAACCCATACTTTATACATCGAGTGAGTGACCGTTGTTGTTTATTACAGATATAAGATACTTCATTATCAACCCATACTTTATACATCAAGTGGGTGACCGTTATTGTTTATTACAGATATAAGATACTTCATTATCAACCCATACTTTATACATCGAGTGAGTGACCGTTGTTGTTTATTACAAATATAAGATACTTCATTATCAACCCATACTTTATACATCAAGTGAGTGACCGTTATTGTTTATTACAGATATAAGATACTTCATTATCATCCCATACTTTATACATCGAGTGAGTGACCGTTATTGTTTATTACAGATATAAGATACTTCATTATCAACCCATACTTTATACATCGAGTGAGTGACCGTTATTGTTTATTACAGATATAAGATACTTCATTATCAACCCATACTTTATACATCGAGTGAGTGACCGTTATTGTTTATTACAGATATAAGATACTTCATTTTCAACCCATACTTTATACATCGAGTGAGTGACCGTTATTGTTTATTACAGATATAAGATACTTCATTATCAACCCATACTTTATACATCGAGTGAGTGACCGTTGTTGTTTATTACAGATATAAGATACTTCATTATCAACCCATACTTTATACATCGAGTGAGTGACCGTTGTTGTTTATTACAGATATAAGATACTTCATTATCAACCCATACTTTATACATCGAGTGAGTGACCGTTATTGTTTATTACAGATATAAGATACTTCATTATCAACCCATACTTTATACATCGAGTGAGTGACCGTTGTTGTTTATTACAAATATAAGATACTTCATTATCAACCCATACTTTATACATCGAGTGAGTGACCGTTATTGTTTATTACAGATATAAGATACTTCATTATCAACCCATACTTTATACATCGAGTGAGTGACCGTTATTGTTTATTACAGATATAAGATACTTCATTATCAACCCATACTTTATACATCAAGTGAGTGACCGTTATTGTTTATTACACATATAAGATACTTCATTATCAACCCATACTTTATACATCGAGTGAGTGACCGTTGTTGTTTATTACAGATATAAGATACTTCATTATCAACCCATACTTTATACATCGAGTGAGTGACCGTTGTTGTTTATTACAAATATAAGATACTTCATTATCAACCCATACTTTATACATCGAGTGAGTGACCGTTGTTGTTTATTACAAATATAAGATACTTCATTATCAACACTTACGTTATACATCAAGTGAGTGACCGTTATTGTTTATTACAAATATAAGATACTTCATTATCAACCCATACTTTATACATCGAGTGAGTGACCGTTGTTGTTTATTACAAACATAAGATACTTCATTATCAACCCATACTTTATACATCGAGTGAGTGACCGTTGTTGTTTATTACAGATATAAGATACTTCATTATCAACCAATACTTTATACATCAAGTGAGTGACTGTTGCTGTTTATTACAGATACAACATATTCATTATCAACACTTACTTTATACATCGAGTGAGTGACCGTTGCTGTTTATTACAGATATAAGATATTCATTATCAACACTTACGTTATACATCGAGTGAATGACCATTGCTGTTTATTACAGATATAAGATACTTCATTATCAACACTTACTTTATACATCAAGTGAGTGACCGTTGCTGTTTATTACAGATATAAGATACTTCATTATCAACCAATACTTTATACATCGAGTGAGTGACCGTTGCGGTTTATTACAGATATAAGCTACTCAATTATCAACACTTACTTTATACATCAAGTGAGTGACTGTTGTTGTTTATTACAGATATACGATACTTTATTATCAAACAATACTTTATATTTCGAGTGAGTGACCGTTGTTTATTACAGAGATAAGATGCTAATTATCAACACTTACTTTATACATCAAGAGCATTTTCCCATTTATTTTTGGAACACATTATAATCTTTGTGAAATGTCTAAAAAGCCCGTCCCCTCGCCTTAGGACCAATCTGTTCCTTTTTCCTGTCAGAAATAAAATGAGCTTATAAGAAAAGAAATGTACAAAGGTGACGAAACGCTAGATACTGCATGTTGTTCAGTGCGTAATATCAGGCATCCATTCAAACATATCAACTGCGAATTGAATGTAAATATTAAAATTGATAAACAAATATATGTTCTGATTCGCTGATTTTCATATGTAACGGCAGCGTCCTTTCACTAAAAGTGATGTTCAATACAGTGAAACCTTGATAATCCGGACGTTTGCGGACTGAGAGAGTTCAACTCTGTATGTAACATTAAAATTATAAAATTTATTATCAATATGGCCTGACCAGTGAGATAGTTCAGCCATCACAGGCACAGGTGTGACAGCCGGAGGCATCCTTCTTGAAGCCGGACAGGCCACAGTCCAGTGTACATGCTTCAAGGATAGGGCATGGCGTCACTGAAACAAACGAGACATGGCGTTACTGAACAAATAGGACATGGTGTCACTGAAACAAAACAGGATATGGTGTCACTGAAACAAAACAGGATATGGCGTCACTGAAGCAAACAGGATATGGCGTAACTTAAGGATGGACGTGGAATTTGTTGACTGCTGATGAAGAATCAAGTACCATCAATGACAAAAATGGAAAGTTTGCGTCGCGTATCAACAACGGAACCAGACCCGGTTTACACTGAAGAGTGATTTATATGAACGTTCTGTGACCTTGGTGAGTATCTCCAGGGTCAGCATTTCGGTACACCTAAACTGACCCCAGAATCCATTACCGTGGTTCTCTCAGAATTTCGAAATTTTCGAGCGCAAGTCATACTCGGGCAAGAAGAGCTAGATGCTGATGACGGGGATTATCGTTAGATGCGACGCGGTTGAATTTCCCGATGCACATACACGACTGTTTGGAGCTTTGCGATTTCTTTGGTAAGTAGAGCATTCAAATTCGTAATTTATTTTAAAACTAAAATTATGGCATTCGTTTTTGTTGAATGTGCACAAATTAACAGAAATTGTCTTTGATGATACCGGTCCTATTTGACGTCATTTGTAGACACTGAGGAATTCCCTCAAGCAGTTCGGAATATCTCTCCACTCGACAGATAACGTAATTCTACTAGTTAGTGTTCATCTGGGCGAGGTCATCCGTTAGTCAATTTTGAACGTACAGGTCCTGACATCACTGAAACAAACAGAACATGGCGTCACTCAAAACACACAGGATGCTGTTTCCCAAAATCCTCTTTGCCCCCCGACATCCTAAACACGTCGTAAACCATCTCTTATATATTTGTGCGGTTTCACAAAGACCTCCTGACTTTACACCCAATCGAAAACAGACCCATAACCTAAGACAGGTCAGGGTCACTTGTACCTTGCAAACAAACAAAAAAACATTCAAAGTCATGGCGACACTGTTGAGGATTACAGACATTTTGAACAGGAGAAACAATAGGCGAGGGCGAGTATTAAGGGATAGGAATTCAAGCTTGACAAAACTGACCGACAGGTATCGCTTCCCTCGGTACACCACACTACAGTTCCTTGATGGGTCAGCTCGGCTATCTCTCGGCCGAACCAAGTCTGTGTGCCCAACCTCTCCCTTGTGCAAATGTTAGTTACACTTAGATACTATTCAAAATGGGGGATACCTCAGTAAACAAGGTGAGATGAGGTGAAATGGGGCTTAACGTCGCGTCCAAGACTACTGCACTTATATAGTTGGTTGTTGGTTGGTTGGTTTGGTGTTCAACGCCGCACTCAGAAATATTCCAGCTGTATGATGGCGGTCTGTAAATAATCGAGTCTGGACCAGAAAATCCAGTGATTGATATCATGAGCATCGATCCACGCAATTGGGATCGATGACATGTATCAACCAAGTCAGCGAGCCTGACCACCCGATCCCGTTAGTCGCCTTTTACGGCAAGCATGGGTTGCTTGAAGACCTATATATTCTACCCTGGAATCTTCACGGGTCGCACTTATATAGTGACGTGCATGCACGTGAGTGTGTGGCTGCTTGTCTTAGTCCGGACTGATGGAGATATATGGTGCCAGCACACTGAGAAACCATGCCGCAGTTATACATGAATACACAGTATACTGACTCCAAGCCGACCAGTCCTTGTTTTAGCCCCTTAATGTTGAATGCCAGACAGGGTAAAAACAAGTACCATCTTTTAACGTCTTTTGGTATGACGCGGACGGGGATCGAACCCCGGACCTTCCGCTCTCCGGATGGAAGGTTTAACACTAGACGACGGAGGCAGTCCATTAAACAAGGATATCTACATGGTTTTGCCAAGTCAAGAGTTAAACAACAAACAAACAAACAACAAATTCATGGGACGTTTGTTTAAATTCAGGTATTGCTGAAGTGATTGGTCCAATGAGCATGATTATTGATGATTGGGTGATGATGATCATTTGTACCCCCATAAATTTATTATTTCAGTTCGTCATTCATTCCTATAATTCTTAATACCTATGCTGTTGGCATGTTTTCATTCATGAATAAATACAAATTTTGTAAGCATATAACAGCTGTTTAGGTGTCTTCACAAATCAACTTGTTATTCAACATGTTTGCACCTTTTGACAATATTACTGAGGTTGCCTGAGCCAGATGTACTGGACCAAAGGTGGACAGCACTTCTGCTGACAACAATAACATGGACAGATGCAGAAACCTTATCAAGTGCAACACAAGGTATTAAATGAGGTTGCATACATAACCAACAGTGATACTTTTACTCAGAGACCAAAAATGTCAGTATTATCATACCATAAGTTGCAAGGAGGTATTTTTTTAAATCCACTGACACCACTTTGTGAAAACACTTGTAAATAGTGCATGTCATTGTTTTTTTAGAATTTATGCGAAAAAAATGCATATATGCTATATCCAAAAATGATGCAGATATACAACATAATAATAATAAGAAAGAGAAGAAGAAGGAGAAGAAGAAGAAAACATGAAGTCACAGGCTTTAATCAAAATCAGGTAACAACAGTTGACAATGAGTTTCCAGTTTCAGTCTGTGTGTGGATGTCCCAGCTTCTCAGAAATTATTTCCTCCAAGAGTGACACCTTCCTCTCCCCCTGAGCTGGTAATGATTTGATCTCTCACAGAATGTCTTCTGAAAATCTTCAGACAAGTTTGTGTTACATTAATGATATTTAGATGTTCAGTAACATCATCCTATTAAATATTTCTGATCATGATATAATACTGATAATCATAATACAATATCATAAACCAATCAACACCAAGCTTTCATTTGATTTTCATCAACATGGCTTGCCATTAGGTTTTCTTGGAAAAAAAATGTGTATTGTTATAATATAAACTAGAACTGATGAGGAAATAAACTTATTTGATCAATGTCAATAAAACTTAATATGGCAATTTTAAATTCATAATGTCCAATACATACTGATTCTGATGGATCCGCATATCATCCACCCTCACTGGGACCTTTTCTGAAATGAATATAAATATTAAAATAATTATAACCAATGACATCTCACAAAAGATATTCAGCTTGTATACATGTAATAATGGCAGATATACTTGGATTATGTTTAAAATAGCCCTATGTGTCTGAATTTGTTCACCAGAAATTTAGCATTTCATTACGTTTGTTATTAACATTATATTATATTACACCTGTGCTTGTTCCACAATCAGCATCTCCTGTGTTTGGAGCTGTCAGTGTGGTGTGTTGTGTGGAAAACACATCCTGTTGAGAATCTGGAACATATCAATTTGTCAGTGCATTAAAATAATTTATATTGGAGTTTTGGTTAATTGTGCATCGCCTTTAAGTGTATTCGTGTTTTTATTTATAAATATATTTCATATGAAAGTAAAAATACCCATATGCAGGGGGTGAAAAAGGATCAAGAGTGTCAACAGATCAATTACAAATTTTATCAAAACAGAGAAATTAACAGCATCAAAATGCAGGATCTTACTGATATGTATCTTTTGATTAGAAAGTGAAAATTTGTATGTTTTTCAACAATATATCACAACATGCATTGAAGTAACTTGTTAAATAAATATGGCATGACAAAGCTTTACCTTAACATAAAATGTGTTAGGTTCTTGAATTTGGCAAAATGTTGTGTATTTACATCTTCAAATACAAAGAAAGCAAAGAGAGTTAAGAATAATTAACCAAAGATTAATCCCTGTGTACTGTCTTTAGCTTCATCACCTACTGAAGGAATCATGCTAAACACTGTCAAAGTAATAAATAGTTTTTCAATCAATGGTGCTAGATCTAATTATAAACAAATACTGTCAATATTTGATAAATTTACCAACAAGTAAATATATGACTTGATTAAATTACATATTTTATCAACTTTTTGTACGTGAATCACAAGAAGGCAGTGTCATATCTTTACAAGGTGTTTCCATGCTTCCAGAGATCCCCTCACCAGCACAGGAAATATTTAATTGTGGAATATATTTAAAGAAGGAATTGGTGGCTATATATTTTTAACATGTATATACCGTATAAACATTTCAGGCTGTCAGCATAAACCACGAAATTTACGATCTTTCAACTCTAATAATATTCCAATTAGAGGCCTCTATTTTTAATTTTGAGAGCGCCCTGTGCGCTTATTACGTCGAATACGGTAATACAAATGATCTTTTCGTGACTCATGTGTATTGTTACACAAATTCATTAGGTTTCAAGATTCATTATTACGTTGTCAGTTACCTATTAATAGGGATCCTAAACGATTGTGTAATGTTGCCTTCTGATCAATAAAAAGAAGACCACTATTAGATCTACCATTGAAAAAAGGTTCCATCCAAAAAAAAGATTTAAATATAAACTCATTGCGGGATAAATGACTTTGATAGGTGTTGAGAATTAACTGTTACTTGAATGAAAGGGGGGTAACTCTTGTATCTGTCTGTTACAGTTTGCTTATTCACCTACCTTAAAAAAATACAAAAACAGATTTTATTACCGAAATTATGCAATTAATATTTTCATGAAATATGTTTTCACCTCAGTACACAATAAGAATTACTTTGAATAATAAGAAAGCATTGTTTTATGAAAAATGAAAGACACCAAACTCTGCCCAAACAAGTCCATGGTCCACCACTGTATGGAGCTCAGGGGCGTCTGCTACACCAAAATATGATATTTCCTTACAACTATTAATGAATGACTTGGTCTTCATTACACAGTGGCCTCAGAAGAATAGTATTTAGAGTTATATCCCCTTACTTTCTTGACAACTTATTTTATAGTAGTTCATGCCTAATGCACCTCAAATGAACTCACTGTTTGGACAATTATGCAGATAATGTAGGACTTTAAATCATACCTTCACCACACATTATGGTTCTTTTTATCTTCCAAACCTAATAAAATAAAGTTACCATGGCTCATCAATTTGTGCATCCTCTCACCAAACCAGTTACCACAAAGTGCATGTTTCGAATATAAAACCGATGCGCAAATATTAAGAGTGTATTTTAACAGATTAATTTTCCCAATTATCATAAAATAGAAAGTAATAAACTCGAAGTGTTTCAGAGTGGTTTCAAGAGTGATAAAAGAATATCCATATTACTATTCACTACGGTTTATTTAACTGTTATTACTTTTTGTCTATACATCATATATATGTTTCTAATGTTTGGCATAACATTTCAACATATGTTTGAAGAAAATGGCAATCAATTTACAGTGCATTTAGCATTCACTTAACTATTCATATGCCTGTGTTTCACAGCATTCTTCAAATGAAATGATTTGTTTGTTTGCTGTTTAACGAAGCACTCAGCAATATTCCAGCTATATGGCGCCGGCCTCTGAATACTCAAGTCTGGACCAGACAATCCTGTGATTAACATCATGAGCATCGATCTACGCATTTGGGATACAATGACATGCACCAACCATGTCTACGAGCCAAGCCACACAATCCCGTTAGTAGCCTCTGACATGCATGGGTTGCTGTAGATCAACTTTAACCTGGATTTGATATTACCATGACAACTTGAGATATATATTGGTAATCATCTAGTCAGCAAAATACAGTCAACAGGCATGTTTTAAATTTTGTACATGTTTACACAGTGTTTAGTTTTTTCAGAATTATGTCTCGATCTACATCTTCTTTTATCATGACATCATTTCTGTGAATCGAATATGCGCTCTCAACTTGATGATGTCATATATTGGTTGACATTATTTTTTAGAGGGAAGTGTCCAGTGGGTTTTTCCCTATAGATGTAGCTGTGCCACACAGATAAAGGCAGTGGCAGAACGATCACACCCAAAAGTGGGAGACATACATGACAATCAGTATTAGGAGAAATGGTACAGATACTCGACGTGAGCATTGCGAGAATATGAGGGAAATACCAAATTTTACCCTGCACTTGTTCGTAACATGGACAAGTTTCCTTTTCTGTTTGCCATGACAATCTAATTGTTAATGTAGTGGTAAGTGCATATTCATGTCTTCTCAATTATTTATAATTAACACATCTATTTTTTAAAAACCTGCATACTTCATTATTAAATACATTCCTGTATTTATGATGTTGTTCACTAAACATCCATATCATAATAAATTTAGTGACTTATTATTATATTCAAAATGTACGTACCAAATACACACTTTGCTTTTTCTTTTGACTTTTGATTTCTTATGACTAAAAACTGTATGTATACCTGTTTATACTTATAATGGTAATATTTCGGACAACGTTAAAAGGGGGAATTCCAGAAAAATTATTAATAGACACTCCAGGTACGGGAGCAGTTGGTACACAGTTTTGAAGTTTGCACGAGAATGGTCAAACAAGCCTGAAACAAAAACAAAGAAATTTCGAATTATTTAATAGCACAGCATAAACAGTTTCATAGACCTCAGTGTTAATTTTAACTAATTTGTTTCTCGTGCTCAATGCAAATGTTTTCAACCGAAATGTAAACACTTTTCTATCCCGGAACGGTCATAACTGTACCTACAATAAATGTATTATTATACATCTAAACTAATATTTTATATCACTATTACATTATCAAATGGTTACAAATCAATGCAAAACTTACAGGGTATCTGCTACTCATATATTAGGCACTCCTCGTCATATTTTGACCACATGCTGAATGTGTATTCTTCTCGTGCGATCCGTGTTGACACTTCATTTATACCCGTGCAAAATAATACCGGGCATGTCATTTCCGGTTCGTTTTATTCTTTAAATTAATTAAAGCCGTTATTATTTACACATCCAAAAAAAATAATGTTGCGTGCGATCTTCCTGTTTTATTACAGTTGTATTTATCAAATGCCTTTATCTTCAAGATTGTCTCCATGATAGTTTTCTTACGTACCGACATGGAGAAATAAATCATAAAATACACAACGGTTAAACTACATGGTCATACAGTTACACATTCGGAAGCGTAAAAAATATTTACTTTTTTTCATCTAATTAAAATCAATGTAAACCGTAAGAATAATTCCGCCTGGAATAACAAGTTGAGCCGATGTGAATGATCGATCAGCACAAACGGCAGCCATTACAGCCGAGTTGGGATCGGACGTGGGATGGGCGCTCTGTATTTGGATCCTACTGACATTAACTGGATACTGGGATATGCTGATTTCGTGATAATTATGTTAAGTATTGCTATTATTGGTTATTCAGATTGTTTATTTGTCGGATAAGTGCATATTAAAGAAGGATTGCAGCTTTTACTTCAAGCCATTTTGCAGTTCGTAAAGCCCGCTCATGGCGACCCGGGGAATCCCGTGACGTCATTAGGCTGCCTACTATTAAAACCATTTGTCGGTAGTCCACATGAATTTATTTCTCTTGTTTACCTTCGGTTAAAT
Source organism: Haliotis cracherodii (assembly GCF_022045235.1). NCBI lineage: Eukaryota > Metazoa > Mollusca > Gastropoda > Lepetellida > Haliotidae > Haliotis > Haliotis cracherodii. The sequence continues at coordinate 5,586,796 of NW_027266279.1, read as the reverse complement.
TATTTGCCAGTTTTCCTAACATTCAACCATCTGGCTGACTCTGCCTTCAATGTCTGACCATTTCTTTCGTACTTGTTCTTACCGGGTTATGTCACCAGTGGCATTTACCCTGATAGTTTTCTTTTCTTTAGAAACGTCCATGATATATTGTTGTGGTTTAGTGTGTCGTCTGGTGCCACAAGCTCCTTCCCAGCGTGTGAAACCTTCGTCACACTCCTTGCATAGAGAGCTCTGCGAACGGAATATCGCGGCGTGGAGCTTGCTGTTTCCACAAACTCCTCACAGTGATTGACCGTTCGCGGGGCTCTCTATACCATATCGCTGCCACTCGTCATGTAATGGCTCTCCTCTGTGACAGGGGGCCATACCATGATGAGAGTTGAACTCGAAACCGAGTGATCGTTGTGTTTAGATGACTGAACGCCGTGAAACCGAATACGCTTTCGAAGTGGCACAACTCTAATATTACAAAATTCCGTGTTTCCAAACAGGAGAGTTGCCATCTTGCCGATAGGTTATTATTTACTATTCACACCTTCAGATTTGAAAACCAATGATGGAATTTCAGACTTTCATTAAAATGTCAACATTTTTGTAAATATCTATACTTACCATATAAGCTCTTTGCGTCCATTTCCGATGGGGTAAAATGCCGTTGTTATGCAAGTAGAGACGTCGGAAATCGTAAATGAATCTTAACCTTCTAGATGCCACTTGTTTTATGGATAGCAAGTTATTTTACTCTTTGTACGACGTTTCAGTGCTACTTCTTGCTCATTCAATCAAAGAAGTTGCTATCCATAAGAAAATGTCATGTACTATGTTCTCCGAACTTCTAAATGCCTATCAAAGACTTCTGGGTGCCACAGTAACCGAAATGTCCCTCCTCTTCACTTTGAAGTCAAATAATATTCAAACTATCACTTCACAGGTTTGCATTCTGTGGGAAATATTCTGTTCTGTGATATAATCCGCAGTTACTTTAGGTAATGCAAAGTTCCTGTAAACGACCCCTGAAAATTAGGTTCGCCGTAAATATCGCTAATGTTTTACATTTCACTAAATCACCATTTACTACGTTATATTTCGGGAATATTTTCAAATCTACTCGGTATGTTTACTCGGAGAATTCAATTACAACAATAACACATCAGTGATCACCAATGACCAATAATCCTAGGATCGTTCAGCATGTTTTAGAAATACGCAAACACGAACGCCGAAGAGAACTTTCCGTTAAATTGGTTTGTGTGTACAAAGTCACGTTTTGCGAATGTCGGTTTCGAGAAGCTCTTTACGTTCATCACATCACGGCTAGGAGTAGGATCCACAGCTGTAGTCAGACAGTTCAAGGGGAGTGGTAGGGACCACAGCTGTAGTCAGACAGTTCAAGGGGAGGGGTAGGGACCACACCTGTAGTCAGACAGTTCACGGCTAGGAGTAGGAACCACAGCTGTAGTCAGACAGTTCAAGGGGAGTGGTAGGGCCCACAGCTGTAGTCAGACAGTTCACGGCTAGGAGTAGGATCCACAGCTGTAGTCAGACAGTTCAAGGGGAGGGGTAGGGACCACACCTGTAGTCAGACAGTTCAAGGGGAGAGGTAGGGACCACACCTGTAGTCAGACAGTTCAAGGGGAGGGGTAGGGACCACACCTGTAGTCATGCAGTTCAAGGGGAAGGATAGGGCCCATCAGCTGTATTCGAACTGTGAGCTGAATATACCAACGCTGATTGAGACACGTAAAAACTTAAGAGTTTCATTCCCTGCACTATCCTAATACTATAATAACAGAAGTGTATTGATAACGTATCGTGGGTATGACTGAGGAGAATGCGGCTATTTCTGTAGAAACCTTGTTGATGTTTTGATAACAATGAACCTAGTTAATACCTGTGCTGCATAAGGATCGACTTATTATTGAACTCCAAAAAATGTTACGCTTGCCGTATTTACGGCAGATTAAAATAGTACAAACCGACTCCTTTTTGTACAGTGTACGGTTAATGAAGGTTTTTTTTAAAACAACACGATGCGAGTTACGGTACTAGCCAACCTGAAGGTTTAGGCGCTGGGGTGGTCGTTGCAGTGGTTGTAGTTGTAGTGATAGCAGTAGTTGAAGCACTGGTAGACGCAGTAGTGGATGGTGTCGTCGACTTAGTGGTTCTTATAGTAGACGACGTAACGTGATCTAAAACAGATCAAATTGAAATTATCAGTCTTATATTAAACGCCACACGATCCACATACGAGTTCCTGTATCCTTCCTATTGTCAATACATGTCCATAGTAGCGATGTGGTGTGGTGCTTGTTGTTACCATGTTCGGTATTAAGGGGATAAAACAAGGACAGTTCGACTCGGTGTCACACACACACACCGCACATCGCACACACGCACGCACCGAACCGCACGCACACACACTCTCTCTCTCTCTATCTCTCTCTCTCTCTCTCTCTCTCTCTCTCTCTCTCACTCACAGAGTGTTAGTATACTGTGTTTGCATGAGTGAGTGATTTGGGTTTAACGCCGCTTCTAACAATATCCCAGTTACATCACGGCGTGTCAGCTTAATGTGGGCGGAAAGCCCGAAGTGATGCAGGTCTCAGGCGTTTACCAGTTCGGTGAAACCCACAAGCACCTAGAAACACAATCGGGGCGAACCGGGATTCGAACCCACAATCATAGGTTTCTTGCCTGACCAAGGGACGCAACTCTGCACAGCGAATTGCGGCGCCTTAGACAACTGGGCCATCCCCATACTGTGTCTGAGTGGGGTGTTCAAACTAAACTGCAGCATGGTATCTCTGGGTTGCCACTAAAAACCAGCATTAGTCCGGACTAGTGCAAGCAGCCACGTACGCACGCACACGCACACGCACACGCACACGCATGTGTTTAAGGATAAAGGATACCAATCCACCAGAAAGGTTGAGATATTCCCACAGCCTATCAATACAAAATCAAATCACATGCTGCATACCAGTGCCTCTATATCATAGTGTGAAATAAAGTACTGTCCGAAATGCTAGAAAAATGCCTTTTGGCCGTTCAAGAAAGAAAGAATGTTTCACAGACTATTGCTGTTGAAATATCGAGGAGGTACCGATCTACAAACCTGTGATTTGAACAATTTCAGCCCCAAGGAGTCCTATCGACAGGCGAAAACTTCGAACGAAAGCAACAAATTCAGATGGATTATAAGTATATTTTGTCAACAGTGCTCCCATGATGCATGTACACTGCAGTGAGTGAGTGAGTGAGTGAGTTGGGTTTAACGCCGCTTTTAACAGTATTCAGTTATACGACGGCGTGTCAGCTTAATGTGGGAGGAAAGAAGAAGGTATAGCTCGTCTCAAAACATTGACAACCTTGATACAGGGGTGATTTGGCGTAAATTGTACACGCTTTATGAGCTGAAGATACCCCTGTCTTGGTGTAGAATTCAGGAGGAAATTAAAGACACAATTTATGTCTCCAGGACTACTGAAGGAAGACGGACGGAAGAACTTTCCTCTATACTGAAGAGGCCTTACAGATTTTGTATCTTAATAATAAACAATTACTTCATTTACATCTTAGGGATGCGGTTCTATCAGACTACAGTTGCAGTTACTGCACTGACACACATAGATAGGGGAACCGGCTCTATCAGACACTGTACCGACACGTGAAGGGGAAGCGGCTCTATCAGATGCTGCACCGACACAGGAAGGGGAAGCGGCTCTATCAGACACTGTACCGACACAGGAAGGGGAAGCAGCTCTATCAGATGCTGTACCGACACAGGAAGGGGAACCGGCTCTATCAGACACTGTACCGACACGTGAAGGGGAAGCGGCTCTATCAGACACTGTACTGACACAGGAAGGGGAAGCGGCTGTATCAGACACTGTACTGGCACAGGAAGGGGAACCGGCTCTATCAGATACTGTACGGACACAGGAAGGGGAAGCGACTCTATCAGACACTGTACTGACACAGGAAGGGGAAGTGGCTCTATCAGACACTGTACTGACACAGGAAGGGGAAGCAGCTCTATCAGACACTGTACCGACACAGGAAGGGGAAGCGGCTCTATTAGACACTGTACCGACACAGGAAGGGGAAGCAGCTCTATCAGACACTGTACCGACACAGGAAGGGGAAGCAGCTCTATCAGACACTGTACCGACACAGGAAGGGGAAGCGGCTCTATCAGACACTGTACCGACACGTGAAGGGGAAGCGGCTCTATCAGACACTGTACTGACACAGGAAGGGGAAGCGGCTCTATCAGACACTGTACCAACACACGAAGGGACAGCGGCTCTATCAGACACTGTGCTGACACAAGAAGGGGAAGCGGCTCTATCAGATACTATACCGACACAGGAAGGGGAAGCGGCTCTATCAGACACTACTGACACAGGAAGGGGAAGCGGCTCTATCAGACACTGTACCGACACAGGAAGGGGAAGCAGCTCTATCAGACACTGTACCGACACAGGAAGGGGAAGCAGCTCTATCAGACACTGTACCGACACAGGAAGGGGAAGCGGCTCTATCAGACACTGTACTGATACGGGAAGGGGAAGCAGCTCTATCAGACACTACTGACACAGGAAGGGGAAGCAGCTCTAGCAGACACTACTGACACAGGAAGGGGAAGCAGCTCTATCAGACACTGTACTGATACGGGAAGGGGAAGCAGCTCTATCAGACACTACTGACACAGGAAGGGGAAGCAGCTCTATCAGACACTACTGACACAGGAAGGGGAAGCGGCTCTATCAGACACTGTACCGACACAGGAAGGGGAAACGGCTCTATCAGACACTGTACCGACACAGGAAGGGGAAGCAGCTCTATCAGACACTGTACTGACACAGGAAGGGGAAGCGGCTCTATCAGACACTGACTGGCACAGGAAGGGGAAGCGGCTGTATCAGACACTGTACTGGCACAGGAAGGGGAAGCGGCTGTATCAGACACTGTACTGGCACAGGAAGGGGAAGCGGCTCTATCAGACACTGTACTGGCACAGGAAGGGGAAGCGGCTCTATCAGACACTTACTGTACTGACACACATTGGGGAAGCGGTTCTTTCAGGCACTTACCGTACTGACACAGGAACGGGAAGCGGCCCTCTCAGACACTTACTGATTTGACACACATTGGGGAAGCGGTTCTTTCAGGCACTTACCGTACTGACACAGGAACGGGAAGCGGTCCTATCAGACACTTACTGTTCTGACACACATTGGGGCAGCGGTTCTTTCAGGCACTTACCGTACTGACACACGAAGGGGAAGCGGTTCCATCAGACACTTACCGTACTGACACAAGTAGTGAAAACGGCCGGTGGCAAAGAGGAGTCCCCCATTGCAACTGGTGTCTTTCCACAAGCCTGAGTATGTCTCCATGAGGACACAGTCCTCGTTCGTCCCCAGCAGCGACCCGGGCTCTCCGTTCGCCCAATGATGGTACGAGAACGTTTCTCCTGTAATCATACACTAAAATGGCAGAATAGCTTCTAAATAACACGTTCTCAATATAAATTGTCTAGGAGACTGTACACGTACCCGCTCCCTGTCCCCCTCCTAACCCATCCTCTCACATACCCACCTACCCTATTCCACTCATGATCACTCTGCTGTTAAGCCTAAACATACTCACACACTCACACACCCATCCACCCTCGTAAATGATCCGTGAAGATCCGGGTTTAGAACATGTCTTCAGCAACCCTCTCCAGCTTGTAAGAAGCGAATAACGGGATCGGGTGGTCAGGCTCGCTGACTTGGTGGAGAGTGTATAAATATAATCGTATGAATTGCGTAGATCGATGCTCATGATGTCAATAACTGTCTGGTAATATTTGTCTGGTCTAGACTCGATTATTTACAGACCGCTGTCACATAGCTGGAATATTGCTGAGTGCGGCGTTAAACAACAAACCCTCCTGACCCCATGCAATCACCCAACCACACATTTATGACTTTACACAGCGAATTAACAAGGCACAATATCACACTGATCAACATTCACGGTAGGGTAGCCCAGTGGTTAAAGTCCTGGATCGTCATATAGCTCGGTTCCTTATATGAGTGCTATGACCAGGAAACAGGAAGTATTTGAATAATTACATTTCCTTGAATCAAACTACGATTTGTCCGTTTGCCAAGCCAGAAGTTACTATCCAGAGTAACCATCCAGAGTTACTATCCAGAGTAACTATCCAGAGTAACTATCCAGAGTAACCATCCAGAGTAACTATCCAGAGTAACCATCCAGAGTAACTATCCAGAGTAACTATCCAGAGTAACTATCCAGAGTAACCATCCAGAGTAACCATCCAGAGTAACTATCCAGAGTAACTATCCAGAGTAACTATCCAGAGTAACCATCCAGAGTAACCATCGAAAGTAACTATCCAGAGTAACCATCCAAAGTAACCATCCAGAGTAACCATCCAGAGTAATTATCCAGAGTAACCATCCAGAGTAACCATCCAGAGTAACCATCCAGAGTAACTATCCAGAGTAACTATCCAGAGTAACTATCCAGAGTAACTATCCAGAGTAACCATCCAGAGTAACTATCCAGAGTAACCATCCAGAGTAACTATCCAGAGTAACTATCCAGAGTAACCAGCCAGAGTAACTATCCAGAGTAACTATCCAGAGTAACTATCCAGAGTAACCATCCAGAGTAACCATCCAGAGTAACCATCCAGAGTAACTATCCAGAGTAAGTATCCAGAGTAACCATCCAGAGTAACCATCCAGAGTAACCATCCAGAGTAACCATCCAGAGTAACCATCCAGAGTAACTATCCAGAGTAACCATCCAGAGTAACCATCCAGAGTAACTATCCAGAGTAACCATCCAGAGTAACCATCCAGAGTAACTATCCAGAGTAACTATCCAGAGTAACTATCCAGAGTAACTATCCAGAGTAACCAGCCAGAGTAACTATCCAGAGTAACTATCCAGAGTAACTATCCAGAGTAACCATCCAGAGTAACCATCCAGAGTAAGTATCCAGAGTAACCATCCAGAGTAACCATCCAGAGTAACTATCCAGAGTAACCATCCAGAGTAACTATCCAGAGTAACTATCCAGAGTAACTATCCAGAGTAACCATCCAGACTAACCATCCAGAGTAACTATCCAGAGTAACCATCCAGAGTAACCATCCAGAGTAACCATCCAGAGTAACCATCCAGAGTAACCATCCAGAGTAACTATCCAGAGTAACTATCCAGAGTAACTATCCAGAGTAACCATCCAGAGTAACTATCCAGAGTAACCATCCAGAGTAACTATCCAGAGTAACCATCCAGAGTAACCATCCAGAGTAACCATCCAGAGTAACCATCCAGAGTAACTATCCAGAGTAACTATCCAGAGTAACTATCCAGAGTAACTACTAGTATCCTTTTGGTAGCGGTGACTGAGTATGAATTTATGCCGCTGGTAGCAATATTCACGGCAGGGGACACCAGAAAGAACACTTTAACAACAAGGCTACCCCATTGTCCCGTGTAACCGTCACTGATAAATGTGGGAAGACGTACACCCTGGAATCAAGAGGATGGTCTCACCATTGTCCCATTTCCATTGCCCCTCCCTCTCCGCGTCGGACAGACCGATCCACACTTCAGCTCCATTAAACTTAAGGTTCTTGACCAGTCCTTCGTGCACACACACCAGTGTGGTCCAGTCGGGTATGGCCACCAAGTTACCTCCCCTTGTACCACATGCTTTCTGAGCGTCAACGGCATGCGCTATTTGCGTCGAGATCTGATAGGTATGGGAACCGAAGCTGAATGTGTCGTGTGCGGGACTGGTGATGGTGTAGGGGCAGGTGGTAACTGCAACATTGAGATGGAGAGATCACCACGATGCTGCTTATGGCGCCTACTTTTCAAGTTAGAGGTCAGAGTAGAATATGACCCGTGAAGTTGACTGATCTGAGTTGGATCTAAGCCACCATGGATCCAAGCCGGACATGGGGATAGTTTACTAGATTACCGCCTCAGGACTTGACCATCTAATAACAATTTACAGACCAGGGAAGCTCAGGGGGCGTCGACGTCCGTGTTGAAGATGACATACCTAACGTGGTGGATTGGGGTCGAGTTGTGAGTTCGGTCGTTGTCGAAGACAGGCTCTCTAGAAATAGATTGTAAAAAAAAGAATTGACAACATTCACAGTCCCGGAACCATATATATTCTTAAGCCTAGAACACTAGTAACAATATAAACAATGGGTTGGAAATATGCATAACCCTAGACAGACTGAGTTTGGTTCAACACCGCTTTTAACACTTTTCCACTTATATCACGGCGTGTCAGCCTAATGTGTGAGGAAATCCCCGAAGTGATGCAGATATAAGACGTTTACCACTTTGGTGAAACCCATGAGCACGGGTATGGTGCTGACAAACCTAGAAACATTATAAGGGCGGACCGGAATACGAACTCACGATCATAGTTTTCTGGCGCGCCCAAGGGACGCAACTCTGCACAGCGAATCGCGGCGCCTCAGGCGACTGGGCCATCCGTGCACCTGAATAACCCTAGACAACTAGTTACATAATATTATATGAAATGCAAACGCCAGAGAATAACCAGTCTCGATTATCCGACCATCCGATTCCATATACAATACATACATCCGAATACATAATCCAATTCTGAAATTCGTCTCTGATTCTGACATGAATTAAAAGTAAACAAAACTTGTTAGAGTACAAAATCGGATGTATATTGTTTTCCCCGTCCGTGGTGTGTTCCGAATGTATGAAATGAACATGTGGATCGTTTTGGTTGCCTCTTATTGGTTGGTTTGGGTCCTCTGAGCCATGTGTTGACATTTTCTCAAGATTAAATGGACGCTATTCCAGTCTAACATTAGACATGAGGTGTCCACATTATCTTGGCGTTTAGTACATTATTAACTGCCCCGAGTGTTCCCTGAGTGCACCTGCTACTCGTGCAGACAGGATCTTACATGGATCACTTGCTTGCGCATTTTTACTGTCATCATTATTGCCAGCTGTGCAGCCACACTTCCCAGGAACGACAAGACGCGGCTTGATGGTAGAAGGGCGATAACTCTGTTATGTCCTCAATTGATATATACTCCAACAAAAAGACGTGTCTTAACCATACATTTAAAAGATATTGGTATGCAATAAGATTGACACTATAAATTGGCATCAGTCCGGACTAGTAAAAACAGCAAAACACACACACACGCACGCACGCACGCACGCACGCACACACGCACGCACGCACGCACGCAAGCACGCACGCACGCACACACACAAATTAGGACGCTTCAGTAGCATAACCTCTCTCTCTCGCTCTCTCTTTCTCTCTCTACTTCGGCTACGACACAACACAATCACTTACGAAATTCACATATGTAGTTGAGTCTGACGTATCTTGAGATGAGGAAGCCGTATGAGGAGCATGCAGCGTTATGCCACGTCCACGTCCCCGTCGCCATGTACACACAATCTTTACGCCCGTCAAATGTGTTGCTGGATGGAGAACCCGAGGCCCAGTTCCTGTACAGGTCGACAGAGCCTACAGGGAATGAATTAGTTGATATCAAATATATGAATTTTGGGGTCACGGGTCAGTCGTCTAACGCGCCCCAATTCGTGCACAGTTACGTCAGATCGACCTTGCGATAGTCCAATCGTATTCAGCAGAGGAAAGTGGGCTTGATGTTGCAATGGTGGAAACTTTCATAAACAGGCTAGTGGCTCTCTTCAATTACCCAAGCCGTCAAAGTGTCTGGAATTACCCCTGCCATAACCTACCACATTCACCCTGCCCAGCTAACCACTTGTCCAGATCCACCCTGCCCAGCTAACCACTTGTCCAGATCCATCCTGCCCAGCTAACCACTTGTCCAGATCCACCCTGCCCCAGCTAACCACTTGTCCAGATCCAACCTGCCCAGCTAACCACTTGTCCAGATCCATCCTGCCCAGCTAACCACTTGTCCAGATCCACCCTGCCCAGCTAACCACTTGTCCAGAACCACACTGCCCCACCCTACCACTTGTCCAGATCCACCCTGCCCCACCCTACCACTTGTCCTGATCCACCCTGCCACATCCTACCACTTGTCCAGATACACCCTGCCCAACCCTCCCCTTTGTCCAGATCCACCCTGCCCAGTTAACCACTTGTCCAGATCCACCCTCGCCCAACCTACCACTTGTCCAGATCCACCCTGCCCCACCCACCCTCTTGTCCAAATACACCCTGCCCCACCTTCCCCCTTGTCCAAATCTACCCTGCCCCACCTTCACCCTTGTCCAAATCCACCCTGGCCCACCCTACACTTGTCCAGATTCACCCTGCCCCACCCTACCACTTGTCCAGGTCCACCCTGCCCCACCCTACCTCTTGTCCAGATCCACCCTGCCCCATCCTACAACTTGTCCAGATCCACATGTTGGTGGGTGCGGTCGGGCCGATCCACACTCCTGTCCCCACGTATCTTGTCTGCAACACCGACTCCAGGTACTGCTGCATGGAGTCACTCGCCACCCTCCCCCCTGTCCTGATCCACCCTCGCCCACCCTACCACTTGTCCTGATCCACCCTCGCCCACCCTACCACTTGTCCTGATCCACCCTGCCACATCCTACCACTTGTCCAGATACACCCTGCCCAACCCTCCCCTTTGTCCAGATCCACCCTGCCCAGCTAACCACTTGTCCAGAACCACACTGCCCCACCCTACCACTTATCCAGATCCACCCTCGCCCAACCCTACCACTTGTACAGGTCCACCCTGCCCCACCCTACCTCTTGTCCAGATCCACCCTGCCCCACCCTACCACTTGTCCAGATCCACGTGTTGGTGGGTGCGGTCAGGCCGATCCACACTCCTGTCCCCACGTATCTTGTCTGCAACACCGACTCCAGGTACTGCTGCATAGAGTCACTCGCCACTTCCACCAGGTGGCCTCCTCTGTGTCTGTGGAGAGAAGGGAATGTTTTTACCACCACGTCAATCGGCAAACCTCGCCTCTGTCCATCACCACAAAGAAGACTCAGCTGTGAAGTGGGAAATGAGGATACTTGTGGCCATACAGTAAAAAGGCTGCCGCCTAAACACGCTCACGGACGCGCATTTATTGGGTGTTAACTGTTGATTTCTTAACTGTTAACTTTCGTTAGTCTTATATATACGTATGAATATAACAAGTACAGCTTCCTAGACACCGAAGTAGAACATCAGTGGACATTGTCAGCGAACTTGACATTTTGCAGACTCAGTCATGATAAGCAACGTTAGAAATTTGCACTAGTCATGTAGCCCACTACATCACAAGGACAAGTAGAAATTAGATATTTCTAAGGGCTTTGCTATATTTTATCATGAAAAAGACTCGTGGACTAAAATTGTTAGTTTCTACCGCTGATAAGGAGGTAAATGATTTTACTGTCCCTCAGTATTCGTTAACAAAAAAATCAATAATTTAGAACTGACATTGCGACGCTTTTTATTTTAGTTATAATATAAGGTACATTAACTGTTTCAACCAAGAAATACGTACATACAGTCTCGCTCTGCAGATGTCCACGTTGCTGTCTTGCCCAGGACGAACTCAAGACACCGTTTGTTGAACACCTTCATCAGGGAGCTTACTGCTGCGGGCGTCGGACAGTGACTTGTCTGTGTTGTGCATGCTGAATGAGTGCAACTACATGTAACAGATTATACCACGTTGACATGCAGATTGTCATAGATCATTGGGCAGACAACGGGTTAGAGTGTAAGATGCGATGCCACATATTAATATTGCTCTCCAGAATGCACGCTACACAACACACCGGGTGACACACTATATGAAACATTACGAGCTTTCCAGGTGTCACAGTCCGCGGAACATTACATGTAATTCTACTCGGAACACTACATGGTATTCTACATGGAATACTACATGGAACACTACATGGTATTCTACATGGAACACTACATAGTATTCTACAACGAATACTACATGGAACACTACATGGTATTCTACATGGAATACTACATAGTATTCTACATGGAATACTACATGGAACACTACATGGTATGCTACATGGAACACTACATAGTATTCTACATGGAATACTACATGGAACACTACATGGTATTATACATGGAATACTACATGGTATTATACATGGAATACTACATGGAACACTACATGTTATTCTACATGGAACACTACATAGTATTCTACAACGAATACTACATGGAACACTACATGGTATTCTACATGGAACACTACATAGTATTCTACATGGAATACTACATGGAACACTACATGGTATTCTACAGCGAACACTACATGGTATGCTACATGCAACACTACATAATATTCTACATGGAATACTACATGGAACACTACATGGTATTCTACAGCGAACACTACATAGTATTCTACAACGAATACTACATGGAACACTACATGGTATTCTACATGGAACACTACATAGTATTCTACATGGAATACTACATGGAACACTACATGGTATTATACATGGAATACTACATGGTATTCTACATGGAATACTACTACATGGAATACTACATGGAATAATACATGGTATTCTACATGGAATACTACATGGAACACTATATGATATTCTTCATGGAATACTACTACATGGAACACTACATGATATTTTACACAGAACACTACATAGTATTCTACATGAAACAGTGCATGGAACACTACACGGTGTTCTACACGGAACACTACATGATATTCTACATGGAACACTACATGGAGCACTACATGGAATTCTACATGAAACACTACATAGAACACTTCATGGAATTCTACATAGAACACTACATAGAACACTATATTGAACACTACATAGAACACTTCATGGAACACTTTATGGAATTCAACATAGAACACTATAAAGAACACTGCATAGAACACTTCATGGAATTCTACATGGAACACTTAATGGAACACTACATAGAACACTTCATGGAATTCTACATGGAACACAACATATACAAATACATGGAATTCTACATAGAACACTACATAGAACACTACATGGAACACTACATAGAACACAACATGGAACACTACATGGAACACTACATTGAACACAACATGGGACACTACATGATATTCTACATGGAACACTACATGATATTCTACACGGAACACATGATATTCTACACGGAACACTACATGGAATACTACATGGAACACTAAAGGAACACTACATGATATTCTACATGGAATACTACTACATGGAACACTACATGATATTCTACACAGAACACTTCATAGTATTCTACATGGAACACTGCATGGAACACTACACGGTGTTCTAAACGGAACACTACACAGAACACTACATGGAACACTACATGATATTCTCCATGGAACACTACATGGAGCACTACATGGAATTCTACATGAAACACTACATAGAACACTACATGGAACATTTCATGGAATTCTACATAGAACACTACATAGAACACTACATAGAACACTTCATGGAATTCTACATAGAACACTACATAGAACACTACATGGAACACTACATAGAACACTACATAGAACACTTCATGGAATTCAACATAGAACACTACATAGAACACTTCATGGAATTCTACATTGAACACTACATAGAAAACTACATGGAATTCTACATAGAACACTATATAGAACTCTACATGGAACACTACATAGAACACTACATAGAACACTCCATGGAATTCTACATAGAACACTACATAGAACACTACATGGAACACTACATAGAACACTACATAGAATACTTCATGGAACACTACATAGAACACTACATGGAGCACAACATGGGACACTACATGATATTCTACATGGAACACTACATGATATTCTACACGGAACACTACATGATATTCTACACGGAACACTACATGGAATTCTACTTGGAACACTACACAGAACACTACATGATATTCTACACGGAACACTACATGGTATTCTACAAGGAACACTACATGGCATTCTACACGGAACACTACATGGTATTCTACATGGAACACTACATGATATTCTACATGGAACACTACGTGATATTCTACATGGAACACTACATAGCATTCTACATGGAACACCACATGTTCTCCAGATGGCACAATACACGGCAAACAACATTGGACACTGCCTGGTCTACATGGCTCTCTACATTATCTGATATACCACATTTCTACATCCAACATTCCCCGTGAAGATCCAGGTTACAACTGACCTTCAGCAGTCTGTGCTTGTCATAAGAGGCAGCTATCGGGATCGGGTGGTCAGACTGGGTTAATGTTAATGCATGTCATCGGATCCCGATTGCGTACATCGATCGAAGAAGCATCTTACCTGTTATAAGATACAGCAGAACTCCTACAAAGCTCCAGAAATTCATTTTTATTGCGCGGACATACTAATTCCTCACAACAAACACGTCCTGCTAAAGAGGTGATTTGACGACAGTGGCGACAGGCCCAGTCTGTGTGCATAGAGACGTAGCAACTCAGGAAAGACCTATTTAACCTATGTCGTCCTGACCCAAACGACACGACTTACCCTCAGCAGAAGAGGTATTCTATGGAAGGGGCATGTTAAGATAAAATGAAAAATATCAGACGATAAGATGTTAAATCTTCGGCGAGAGTCGTATGATGTCTGGAATAATATCTCGTGACCTCAATGATTGTCTCCTGAGGTGAGGTGAGGTGAGGTGAAATGGGGTTTAACGTCGCGTCCAAGATTATTGCAGTTACATAGCGACGTGCATGCACGTGTATGTGTGTGGCTGCTTGTACTAGTCCGGACTGATGCCGATTTATAGTGCAAGCACACTGAGATACCATGCCGCAGTTTAACATGAACACCCCACTCAGACACAGTATACTGACTCCGAGCCGACCAGTCCTTGTTTTAGCCCCTTACTGCCGAGCGCCAGACAGGGTAACAACAAGTACCATCTTTTAACGTCTTTGGTATGACGCGCCTGGGGATCGAACCCCGGACCTTCCGCTCTCCGGGCGGACGCTCTACCATTAGACTACGGAGGCGGTCGATTGTTTCGTGATGTTTTCACTCCAGTAAATGTAACTATGATGTTGGAATTAGTTGAGCACTGTTCAACCATACCTCAGCTATACCTGAAATTAGCGACATGTTATATAATTAAATGATGAATATCAGTCAGGGCAGTGGGTTAGCCTACCGGTTAAAGCGTTTGCTCGTAACGCCTTAGACCCGGGTTCGAATTTACTCATTGTAGGATGTGTTGAGTATGTTTTCTGGTTTTCCATCCCGTAATATTGCTGAAAGTAGCGTAAAACCATACTCACTCTTTTACCAAACATTTCTCAAACATGGCCAAAGACAAAATTGTTTTCGATGCTTGGGATGAATTAACACGAATAAGGTTGATAAATCAATCGGGGTAAATTGCATCCTACTGTACATATATAAAGACTAGTATATCTACATTTTCACAATACAGTAGCGCCCCGTTATATCGAGATTCGTTTTCTCGAATGTACCGATATCTCGAACATATTCTGCGGTCCCGACCGCCCCATTTATATAAATATATGAATATGACCGCTTATCTCGAATTCGAGATAAAAATACACAGTGCTATGTCGGATCATGGACACGGTCTCAACTTTGAATTTACTATAGAATTTTGTGACTTTATCTCGGAATTGACATTTGCCACATTAATAGTTCTGAGAAGCGCAAATACGAATATGACATTTGCGGGGAGCAATTCTCCTGAAGATATATCGTGTTCCTTTTCTCACAAAATCATCCAACATCGTTGTAGGGTACATTGCAACTGAACCAATGGCTCAACCATTTCTGTACATGCATTTTCATCCAGTTGTAAATGGTGATCTTCATTGACACAAAAAGTGAAAGCAGGGGATACCAGAAACGGGCTTCACACATTGTACCCGTGTGGACAATCCAACCTGCGTCTTCGGCATGACGAGCGAATGTTTTAACCACTAAGCTATCAACCACCCCTATTGACAAAATAAGACAACGTGTATCATATTGGAAGTAGTCGATGGATTATTACTATTGACAATTTTTTTTCCGAATTGCAAATGGTTCCAACAGATCAGTTTGAAGAATAAATTGATCAGCAGTTAGGTCTGCATATTGCTATTATTATTCCCTCAGGAGGCGAGTTTTCACCAGAGAACGGGAATGTACGTTTACTGTCTCCCTTCTCCCTGAGAAACCAACGAGCAGGGATATGGTGCCGACAAACCCACAAACGTGAACAGGGAGATCCGGGATTCGTCAGGGAAGCCACGGAACGTGACTCTGTCCACGGGTCTTATTCAGGATTTCGACATCAGCCTCACCGAACAACATTGAAGCGTTAGTAAAATCTCCCGTTTCCCTGTACGGTCAGCCGAGATGTGAGTGGCTGTTTGTGTTCGTCCGGACTTACCTCGGTTTGATAGTGCTTACCCACTGAGATACCATTGTTACAACCCTTAATGTTTTTGTTTTTTTACATTATGGGTTACGTTTTTACATTAAGAGTAACAACCCGCAACCCTTAATGTAAAACATATTGTTTTTACATTAAGGGTTAATATCGTACATATCGCCCCTTAATGTAAACTATTCTTATAAACAAAGTTTGATTTGAAATATAGGTTACATTTTGCTATGTTCACGTTTTTTATTGTTTTTGCTCGGTTTCTTGCAATTATTCGTAATAAGCATAATTCGTAAAAGGTCCAAGTTCGGGAGGTATTCGGGAGGAATACCTTTGATAAAATATTCACTGGTAAGACGTGTTATTGATTTTCGCTACAGATAACATGCTACTACTATTCTGTTGGATAAAAGTATGTTTGGTTTCAGTAGCGCTACATTATGTGTGTTTACATATATCCAGCCGGACAGATCGACCTGGTAATAATAACAAAGATAGACAAAATGGGGTAGAGGTTTTTTATTGAGTACACTTGAAGAAGACCCAGCTGTTTCTATCATTGTACTTGGATTTGTTTGTTTGTTTGTTTGCCTGTTGTTTAACGCCGCACTCAGCAATATTCCAGCTACATGACGATGGTCTGTAAATAATCGAGTCTGGAACAGACAATCGATCCACGCATTTGGGATTTGAGGACATGCATCAACCAAGTCAGCGAGTCTGACCACCCGATCCCGTTAGTCGTCTCTTACGACAAGCATAGTCGCCTTTTATGGCAAGAATGGGTTGCTGAAGACCCATTCTTCACCGGATCTTCACAGGTTCATTGTACCCGAACAGTAGAACCGGTGTGACGCGGGACTATGTGGAGAACGATGTTATTCACCATGTTGAAAGTAATAATTATTCAATAGATGTTTTCACACAATTTGAGATGGAAAGATATTCATGTGATAATTTCCTTTGGAAAAACTCTTTTGGATATGTGTTCAATTCTGAACATACATATTGTGAATTGAAGATTTGGCATTGACTATCAAATCAACTGACTGAACATTTATTGGGCATTTAGTGAGTGAGTGAGTGAGTTGGGTTTAACGCCATTTTAACAGTATTCCATTTATATCACGGCTTAATGTCAGTTTAATGTGGGAGGAAATCCCGAAGTGATGCAGGCCTCAGACGTTTACCACTTCGGTGAAACCCACGTGCACGGGTATGGTGCTGACAAACCTAGCAGCGTAATCGGGGTGAACCGGGATTCGAGCCTACAATCATAGGTTTCTGGCGTACCCAAGGGACGCAACTCTGCACAGCGAATCGCGGCGCCTCAGACGACTGGGCCACCCATGCCTCCAATTGGGCATTTAGGGCGTAGTGTGATAGATTATGGTTTGGTACCGAGTGACATGTTCCCCGATGATGATGAAAACATGAACGGTGCCATTATGAAAATGCGTTCAGAAATAACTCATACCTTACCAAGTAAAACAAAATTTGCAATGAATACAGATAACTGTGTGGAATCAAGAAGGACTAGTTTGCACAATGTAAAAGGAGAGACCAAGAAAATGCAGCAGCGGTGGACTCGAAACGTTTCTGGGACATCATAAAACGTATGTCTGGACGACCGCATTGATATATGGTCCATCGTTGGTCTGAATGGCTGCCGAATACCATCTGCCCGAAACACCAACGGATGACACTTGTGGACTGGCAGCTGCAGCCCATTCTTCCTGAGACGAGGTGGGTGAAATCAGGTTTGACGTCGCGACATGCATGTGCACATGTGTGTGTGAGACTGCTTGTCATTGTCCGGACTAATGCCGATTTTATAGTGCTAGCCAACTGAGATATCATGCCGCAGTTGAACATGGATACCCAACTCGGACACAGTACACTCCGAGCCGACCAGTCCTTGTTTCAGCCCTTTAACGCCGTGCACCAGGCAGTGTAACAACAAGTGCCGTCTTTTAACGTCTTTTGGTTTGACGCGGCCGGAGATCGAACCTCCGCTCTCCAGGCAAACGCTCTATCCACTATGACACCGAAGCGGTCCATTCCAGATAAAGAGTGTTTGGCTCGTGTTTGTGAGTTTGTTGGTGTATTGGGTCCATGTCTGCGAGTGTGTTGGTGAGTGTGCTGGGTCCGTGTTTGTGAGTCTGTAGTAAGAGTGTTGGTGAGTGTGTTAGGTCCGTGTTTGTGAGTGTGTTAGGTCCGTGTTGGTGAGTGAGTTAAGTCCGTGCTGGTGAGTGAGTTAGGTCCGTGCTGGTGAGTGTGTTAGGTCCATGTTGGTGAGTGTGTCAGGTCCGTGTTGGTGAGTGAGTTAAGTCCGTGTTGGTGAGTGTGTTAGGTCCGTGTTGGTGAGTGTGTTAGGTCCGTGTTGGTGAGTGTGTTAGGTCCGTGTTGGTGAGTGAGTGAGGTCCGTGTTATTAAGTGTGTTAGGTCCGTGTTGGTGAGTCAGTTAGGTCCGTGTTGGTGAGTGTTCTGGGTCCGTGTTGGTGAGTCAGTTAGGTCCGTGTTGGTGAGTGTGTTAGGTCCGTGTTGGTGAGTGCGTTAGGTCCGTGCTGGTGAGTGAGTTAGGTCCGTGTTGGTGAGTGTGTTAGGTCCGTGTTGGTGAGTGTGTTAGGTCCGTGCTGGTGAGTGTGTTAGGTCCGTGTTGGTGAGTGAGTGAGGTCTGTGTTATTAAGTGTGTTAGGTCCGTGTTGGTGAGTGAGTTAGGTCCGTGTTGGTGAGTCAGTTAGGTCCGTGTTGGTGAGTGAGTTAGGTCCGTGTTGGTGAGTGTGTTAGGTCCGTGCTGGTGAGTGAGTTAGGTCCGTGTTGGTGAGTGTGTTAGGTCCGTGTTGGTGAGTCAGTTAGGTCCGTGTTGGTGAGTGTTCTGGGTCCGTGTTGGTGAGTGTGTTAGGTCCGTGTTGGTGAGTGAGTTAAGTCCGTGCTGGTGAGTGAGTTAGGTCCGTGCTGGTGAGTGTGTTAGGTCCGTGTTGGCGAGTGTGTTAGGTCCGTGTTGGTGAGTGTGTCAGGTCCGTGTTGGTGAGTGAGTTAAGTCCGTGTTGGTGAGTGTGTTAGGTCCGTGTTGGTGAGTGTGTTAGGTCCGTGTTGGTGAGTGTGTTAGGTCTGTGTTGGTGAGTGAGTGAGGTCCGTGTTATTAAGTGTGTTAGGTCCGTGTTGGTGAGTCAGTTAGGTCCGTGTTGGTGAGTGTTCTGGGTCCGTGTTGGTGAGTCAGTTAGGTCCGTGTTGGTGAGTGTGTTAGGTCTGTGTTGGTGAGTGAGTGAGGTCCGTGTTATTAAGTGTGTTAGGTCCGTGTTGGTGAGTCAGTTAGGTCCGTGTTGGTGAGTGTTCTGGGTCCGTGTTGGTGAGTCAGTTAGGTCCGTGTTGGTGAGTGTGTTAGGTCCGTGTTGGTGAGTGCGTTAGATCCGTGCTGGTGAGTGAGTTAGGTCCGTGTTGGTGAGTGTGTTAGGTCCGTGTTGGTGAGTGTGTTAGGTCCGTGCTGGTGAGTGTGTTAGGTCTGTGTTGGTGAGTGAGTGAGGTCTGTGTTATTAAGTGTGTTAGGTCCGTGTTGGTGAGTCAGTTAGGTCCGTGTTGGTGAGTGTTCTGGGTCCGTGTTGGTGAGTGAGTTAGGTCCGTGTTGGTGAGTGTGTTAGGTCCGTGTTGGTGAGCGTGTTAGGTCCGTGCTGGTGAGTGTGTTAGGTCCGTGTTGGTGAGTGTGTTAGGTCCGTGTTGGTGAGTCTGTTAGGTCCGTGCTGGTGAGTGTGTTAGGTCCGTGTTAGTGAGTAAGTTAGGTCCGTGTTGGTGAGTGAGTTAGGTCCGTGTTGGTGAGTGAGTGAGGTCCGTGTTGGTGAGTGTGTTAGGTCCGTGTTGGTGAGTGTGTTAGGTCCGTGTTAGTGAGTAAGTTACGTCCGTGTTGGTGAGTGAGTTAGGTCCGTGTTGGTGAGTGAGTGAGGTCCGTGTTGGTGAGTGAGTTAGGTCCGTGTTGGTGAGTGAGTTAGGTCCGTGTTGGTGAGTGTGTTAGGTCCGTGTTGGTGAGTGTGTTAGGTCCGTGTTGGTGAGTGAGTTAGGTCCGTGTTGGTGAGTGTGTTAGGTCCGTTGGTGAGTGAGTTAGGTCCGTGTTGGTGAGTGAGTTAGGTCCGTGTTGGTGAGTGTGCTGGGTCCGTGTTGGTGAGTGTGTTAGGTCCGTGTTGGTGAGTGTGTTAGGTCCGTGTTGGTGAGTGTGTTAGGTCCGTGTTGGTGAGTAAGTTAGGTCCGTGTTGGTGAGTGAGTTAGGTCCGTGTTGGTGAGTGAGTTAGGTCCGTGTTGGTAAGTGTGCTGGGTCCGTGTTGGTGAGTGAGTTAGGTCCGTGTTGGTGAGTGTGTTAGGTCCGTGTTGGTGAGTGAGTTAGGTCCGTGCAGGTGAGTGAGTTAGGTCCGTGTTAGTGAGTGTGTTAGGTCCGTGTTGGTGAGTGAGTTAGGTCCGTGTTGGTGAGTGAGTTAGGTCCGATTTGGTGAGTCAGTTAGGTCAGTTGGTGAGTGAGTTAGGTCCGTGTTGGTGAGTGAGTTAGGTCCGTGTTGGTGAGTGAGTTAGGTCCGTGTTGGTGAGTGTGTTAGGTCCGCGTTGGTGAGTGTGTTAAGTCCGTGTTGGTGAGTGAGTTAGGTCCGTGTTGGATGAGTCTGTTAGGTCCGTTGGTGAGTGAGTTAGGTCCGTGTTGGTGAGTGAGTTAGGTCCGTGTTGGTGAGTGTGCTGGGTCCGTGTTGGTGAGTGTGTTAGGTCCGTGTTGGTGAGTGTGTTAGGTCCGTGTTGGTGAGTGTGTTAGGTCCGTGTTGGTGAGTAAGTTAGGTCCGTGTTGGTGAGTGAGTTAGGTCCGTGTTGGTGAGTGAGTTAGGTCCGTGTTGGTGAGTGAGTTAGGTCCGTGTTGGTGAGTGAGTTAGGTCCGTGTTGGTAAGTGTGTTAGGTCCGTGTTGGTGAGTGTGTTAGGTCCGTGTTGGTGAGTGAGTTAGGTCCGTGCAGGTGAGTGAGTTAGGTCCGTGTTAGTGAGTGTGTTAGGTCCGTGTTGGTGAGTGTGTTAGGTCCGTGTTGGTGAGTGAGTTAGGTCTGTGCAGGTGAGTGAGTTAGGTCCGTGTTAGTGAGTGTGTTAGGTCCGTGTTGGTGAGTGAGTTAGGTCCGTGTTGGTGAGTGAGTTAGGTCCGATTTGGTGAGTGAGTTAGGTCCGTGTTGGTGAGTGTGTTAGGTCCGTGCAGGTGAGTGAGTTAGGTCCGTGTTAGTGAGTGTGTTAGGTCCGTGTTGGTGAGTGTGTTAGGTCCGTGTTGGTGAGTGTGTTAGGTCCGTGTTGGTGAGTGAGTTAGGTCCGTGCTGGTGAGTGTGTTAGGTCCGTGTTGGTGAGTGTGTTAGGTCCGTGTTGGTGAGTGAGTTAGGTCCGTGTTGGTGAGTGAGTGAGGACCGTGTTGGTGAATGTGTATTAAGAGTCTTGGTGAGTGTGTTGATGAGTGTGTTGATGAGTGTGTTGGTGAGTGTGTTAGGTCCGTGTTGGTGAGTGTGTTAAGTCCGTGTTGGTGAGTGTGTTAGGTCCGTGTTGGTGAGTGAGTGAGGTCCGTGTTGGTGAGTGTGTTAGGTCCGTGTTGGTGAGTGAGTTAAGTCCGTGTTGGTGAGTGTGTTAGGTCCGTGTTGGTGAGTGTGTTAGGTCCGTGTTGGTGAGTGAGTTAAGTCCGTGTTGGTGAGTGTGTTAGGTCCGTGTTGGTGAGTGTGTTAGGTCCGTGTTGGTGAGTGTGTTAGGTCCGTGTTGGTGAGTGAGTTAGGTCCGTGTTGGTGAGTCAGTTAGGTCCGTGTTGGTGAGTGTGTTAGGTCCGTGTTGGTGAGTGTGTTAGGTCCGTGTTGGTGAGTGTATTAGGTCCGTGTTGGTGAGTGTGTTAGGTCCGTGTTGGTGAGTGTGTTAGGTCCGTGTTGGTGAGTGTGTTAGGTCCGTGTTGGTGAGTGTGTTAGGTCCGTGTTGGTGAGTGTGTTAGGTCCGTGTTGGTGAGTGAGTTAGGCCCGTGTTTGTGAGTGAGTGAGGTCCGTGTTGATGATTGTGTTGGTGAGTGTGTTGGTAGGTGTGTTGGTGAATGTGTATTAAGAGTCTTGGTGAGTGTGTTGATGAGTGTGTTGATGAGTGTGTTGGTGAGTGTGTTAGGTCCGTGTTGGTGAGTGTGTTAAGTCCGTGTTGGTGAGTGTGTTAGGTCCGTGTTGGTGAGTGAGTGAGGTCCGTGTTGGTGAGTGTGTTAGGTCCGTGTTGGTGAGTGAGTTAAGTCCGTGTTGGTGAGTGTGTTAGGTCCGTGTTGGTGAGTGTGTTAGGTCCGTGTTGGTGAGTGAGTTAAGTCCGTGTTGGTGAGTGTGTTAGGTCCGTGTTGGTGAGTGTGTTAGGTCCGTGTTGGTGAGTGTGTTAGGTCCGTGTTGGTGAGTGAGTTAGGTCCGTGTTGGTGAGTCAGTTAGGTCCGTGTTGGTGAGTGTGTTAGGTCCGTGTTGGTGAGTGTGTTAGGTCCGTGTTGGTGAGTGTATTAGGTCCGTGTTGGTGAGTGTGTTAGGTCCGTGTTGGTGAGTGTGTTAGGTCCGTGTTGGTGAGTGTGTTAGGTCCGTGTTGGTGAGTGTGTTAGGTCCGTGTTGGTGAGTGTGTTAGGTCCGTGTTGGTGAGTGAGTTAGGCCCGTGTTTGTGAGTGAGTGAGGTCCGTGTTGATGATTGTGTTGGTGAGTGTGTTGGTAGGTGTGTTGGTGAATGTGTTTGGTTCGTGCTGGTGAGTGTGTTGGTGAGTGCGTTGGTTAGCGTGTAGGTGAGCGTGAGGTAAGTGTGTGAGCGATTGTCTTGGTGAGTGTGATGATGTGTGTGTTGGTGTGTGTGTTGGTGTGTGTGTTGGTGAATGTGTTTGGTTCGTGTTGGTGGGTGTGTTGGTGGGTGTGTTGGTGAATGTGTCTGGTTCGTGTTGATGAGTATGTTGGTGTGATGATGGACATGAAATAATAGTTTATCTTCGTACGCTGCAAGATAATTGTTTAAATATATATTTTTTCATCGGATCAGGATCTTCAAGAACTATTGTGAAAATGGCCCGGCTTTACCACTATATCTCTGTGACTAACTTTTTGTAATAATACAGTTCAAAATTTGCATTGTGAATACCAAACGCAGAGCCACTCGGGTCCGTATCTATCATTGCATTATCACCATTACTCTCGTATTCAAGCCCTTTAACATTTTAATATGAAAAGCTTAAAAACTAAAATTCGCATTCGTAGTTGATACTTTTAAATCCTCGAAACATCGTGGCAAAACATTTTATGAGATGGGTTTCCGTAAATAGTAATAAGTTCAAACTTCAGAAATCTTACTTTCAGGCCATTATCGTTACATTCACACTTTCGGCATACATTCGCGTGAACGTTGAACTCTGAGTGAAATGAGGGTATGTATGTATATACGTTTTGGGGTAAACAAGTAGGTTTACTGTGTCTATAAATCAACAAAGATGACAGTTTGCATAAGCAGTACAAGACAATACATTACAGTCACATTATTACACCCATACATAAATCCTTGCACAGGTATTTCTTTTGTTAAATAAAAAGTAAGTTGAGGAGAAATGGGGTTTCGTTCTCATTCAAGATGGTTTTACTTCTGTAGCTTGTGTAGCCGCGTGTACTGGTCTGGACAGGCCCGTGAAGATCGGTCTTCATCAAAACCTGTTGGTCGTTATAGGCGACTAACGGGATCAGATGGTCAGCCTCGCTGACTTGGTTGATGCATGCCATTGTATCCAAATTGCGTGGATCAATGCTCATGATATCAATGACTTGATTATTTACAGATCGCCTTCATATAGCTAGAATAATGTTGTCTGAGGCGTTAAACAAAAAGAACTAGTCCGGACTAATCCGAGTATCGCAGTGCTCGCCCACTGTCGCAGTTTGAACATGAATACCATGGACATCACATGACATCTTGTCTGGCTGACACACTACATTCTCTGATGCGGATATCTTTCACATTCATTTCTACATCCAACATCCCCCGTGAAGATCCGGATTAGAACTGACCTTCAGCAATCTAATTAGTATGTTTGTCATAAGAGGTGACTAAAGGGCAGAAACCTCGTTTCCTTTGCAACATTTTCTATGAGAGTGGTTTCTGTTTGTAGTCAGTCAAGTTAAGGTGAACGTTGAACTCTGAGGGAAATGAGTGCGTGTTTGTACATACGTTTTGGGGTAAAACATGGGTTTATTATGCCTGTAAATCAAAATTTAGTGGAGACAACTAAAACATAAAGATGACAGTTCGCATAAAATTTTATGACTTCAAGACAAGACATACAATACATTTGCATAAACACAGCCTTACACGGGCATTTCTATTTTAAGTGAAGAGCAAAACCCTTCAATTAATGATCTGGACATCCTAAAAGTCATTTCAGGTGAAATGGGTTTTAGTTTTCATTCAAGATTGTTGTGGTTCTACAGCTTGTGTGTGTTGGTTCTTGTACTAGTCCGGACAGATCCGAAAAGATCCGGGTAAGGATAGGTTTTCATCAACTCATTGCTTGTCGTAAGAGGCGAGTAACGGGATTGGGTGGTCAGCCTGTGACTTGGTTGATGCATGCCATCGTATCCCATTTTAAATTTATTGTATTGTCTATTGTATTTATTGTAAATCTACCGTATTGTGGTAGTGAAATGTTTCTTCAAATCAAGAAGAGGCGTTTTTCTTTTCGACAACAACTTGCTTGGTTTGATAAACAGTGCGAAATGCTGAAAAGAGAAACATACAGGTTCTTATATCACTACAGGAAATACAAATGTATTGAAAATGTACAGAGATGCTTAAATGCAAAAACAAGAAGATAAGGGAAGATATCAATGATGCTGTGAAAAGTAATGACTGTAAACAAATTGGGACACTGTGAAACATTTTCGCCGAAATACCAATCATTCTTCTACAGTGGATCCGTCTGTGTTTTATAAGTATTTCAAGTGCCTATTACATCAAGGAAGTACAGTTGACTTTTCAGATTTTGATCGTCAAGTAAATGACTTTGTTGATAACTACAAATGTGATGCATGTGATGACAACCAACTAAATAGAGAAATGTTGTCATCGGAGATAACAGGGAAGAGATTACAAAGGAAATTGAAGAGCGAAAGAATGGTAAAGCGCAAGGAGTGGATGGTATTCCTGTACAGTTCTTAAAGGTGGGCATTTCTTGTATTATTCCACATTAAAACTTCTATTTAATAAGACTCTGGATAGTGGAGTTTTCCCCGAAGCATTGAATATTGGCATGATTTAATTTGTTTAAATCAGGTTGTAAAGCTAATCCTAATGATTACCGTGGAATATCCCAACTAAATGTGACTGGAAAAGTGTTTACTGCTACAATTTAAAGAAGACTAAGAACATGGATTGAATTAAATGACCTGTTATCAGAATCATAAGCCGGTTTCCGAAAACATTATTCTAAAATAGACAACATATTCACTTTACAAGCATGCTGCAGTAAATATCTGTGCAGACCAAAAGGACGTTTCTTTTGTGCGTTTATAGAATTTTAAAAGGTATTTGACTTTGTACAAAGAAAAAACTTTTTTTATACTTAATGTTACAGAAAGGATGTCACAGTATTCTAAAAAAAATCATGAACAGCGCCGTTAAATCTTGCTTGAAAATTTGCTGGAGCTCGTCAAGGATGCCTCTTAAGTGTGCTATTGTTTATCTTCTTCATAAATGAATTAGTTACAGAAATGTACACATCTTGTAGCCATAGCATTTTTATTTCACAAAGAACTGAATATTTAATGCGCCTTCTATTTGCGGACGATGTTGTTTCATGTTTATATACTGTGATTGGCCAACAACGACAACATGATTGTGTTTCGTGTCAGGAATTGAAGTAAATTTGAAAACAAAAATAAGCATGGACTATCCATGATAAACCGGTGACTTCATCGACTTTGAAGTGGACTAAGACGTGTCAAAATCTTTCCAATCAGGCTAGGAAGGCCATTATTCCAATATAAAATTTATTTCAACAATATAAACAGTTATCATTTTCTTGTGCCTGCAAAATACTTGACTCTAAAGTTTCACCAATATTATTATATGCATCTGATAAGGGGAAATAAATATGAAGAAATTTTAGTATTGAAAATGTCCACGCAGCCAACTTTTAGCTGTTTCTAGGAGTTGGAAAGTTTGCTGCTAACAAAGGTATCCGTGGTGAGACAGGACGGCATTGTCTATATCTATCTACTCAGATGAGCGTTGTTGAATATTGGATTAGATTATTAAGAATGAATAAGTATATAGAGGTTATCACGCGAGTGTGTTTGGGGATGGTAAATATCCTGCATTAGGAATAAACGTTGTATTTAGCGAGCCTTGGCGAGCTAAATACATAGTGTTTATTCCATATTCAGTATATTTACTATCGCCAAACACACAAGTGTGATAACATCTTTATTTTATAATGTCATTCTTTAATTCTGTGCTACGAAATCGCTTTCCCTCTCTCACAAACATTACCTAAACCTTGCGAGTCTTCCTGGAATCCGCGCATTAATATTTATTACGTCACAGGGTAAGTGGTGTGTCAGTCGGACAGTGACAGTAGCCAATATAGTTCCAACTGAAATCTGTTTTTTATACAGTGGCGAAGCAACATATACGCAAAACAACAATTGTTTTTATTTGCCTTTCGCGGCAATCCATCGGTCTGTCCGCTAGAGTTACTGCCCTTTGTCAAAGGGAAGCAACTCTAACCCTAGTCAATGAGACGTCACGGCCACGGTCAGACGTTGTTGACTGTCGGTCTGTCCTGTCATAACGTTAAGAAGTATAGTCAGATGTACACTTAGTGACAAAACGAAACAAAGTAACAATTCAAACATATTTCGGCCGAATCCAACTATTTTAATTTGTGGAGAAGGTTTCAAGCCGCAGAGGTCTACACGCACAGATATGGCTACTGATCCCGCTTGGTTAGACCTCGTGACCTCGCAACATTGTTTCGAAATTTATATCTCCAAAGTTGCCAAAACTTATAAAATGCCTTTGCAACGTCACAGTTAGACACTGATTTTCAGTATATTAGACTGTTCTTTTGATAATGATAGCAGTTATCCATGTAGTTTATCCAGATTCCCGATGGTTAATTCTGATTCGATCGCCGAATGACGAGGGCGACGCCATGTTTGTTTATAAACAATGAAAGTAGACCCTTCTTGACCTTTGATATTTGCATCTCTATCCGCATATGACCCCAACGAATATCGTTTTTATCTGTTTATTTGTTGCTCTGTTTATAAAAAAAAAAGTTTTTCAATTACGAACTCTCACGTGACCACTTATCTTGTCGGGTAAAACTGTATTTTGGCCTTGTGGCCGGACTACTGGATACAAAAGACGCCAATGGTGTTCACAACGTCAAAACTGAGGTAAACGTTGCCAGTCAAGTTCTTGCGACGTCGACATGAACGTCAAGCCAATGTCAACTTGTGACATATTTGGCGGTTGTGAGAGTGCTATCGGGACAACATAACATCTACTGTCATACTTCACTACCAGTTGTAATGTATTCCCACTTTGTTCATTACTATCGTACAACTATTACCAAAAACTAATATTTCTTACAATTTTGAAAAATTTAAGTTATTTCCGAGGACCCCTACTTTTTAAAGTGTGTATGACAGTTTACATGTCAGCTCTTGTCACTTCGTGTATGGTTATTAAAAAATGAAATATGAAAAGGGAATTAAACCTTTCAAGGAGTTTCATATTTTGAACCCCGTTCAGCTACAGAATAATACACACTTTATTCATTGCTTGTTAAAGGGCCATTGAGGACATTGTGTGTGCGTGCAGTCTTCCGTTTTGTTTGTCACTGAAGTAAATGAGTGCTATGGTTCTTACGTTTATGACTCATGTAACAGTTATTTCAAATATTGACTCTATCCTACAATGCAGATATATTTACAAAAGGAACCTATTTTTACAATAGGTACCTGACATTTGACTGCTTGTATTTTTTTACCCTCCCTATAATTTAGGATTACATTGTCCCTGGAAATGTTCAGAAGGCTCCCCAGGACCAAACTGTTTATCCAGAACTTTAATGCAGTACGTTTTGGAGAAAACTATTTTGACTATTTTTCACTTTGCGCCTGTACTTCATGGTTTGTATTGCTCAGCAAGGGCGACAGTTTTGCCCTTTACACCAAATTTTAATCTGTTTCGGCGGATAATCTAGATACTCTGGTTATTCTTTTTGTATTGACCATTATATCTAGGTTACCGATAGGATGACATATTTATTAACCGTAACCACTATGTAATAACCTTTATATATTGTGAAATATATTAAGGATAGCTGCCTAATTCACCATATATATAATAATGTTAGGTGTATTTGTTTCTACACCAAGGAATTTCTTGCATGCAAAGAAAGTGTACTCTTTCTATTTAATCCCCAGATTTCTGCACCATATTTGAAATATTGAATTTATCTTAGCATCAAATATTTTTAAAGAAAAAAGGTTTCTGAAGTACAGCCTTTATAGGACAATGTTTCATGTTTTGACATTTTCCCTCCTCATATGTACCGTTATTTCCACTGTTCACAATACTTTTCTAGTTATTTTATTTGTTTCTGTAGCCAGCAGCACTTGAAATTAACAAAATATCAAATAATACAAGCACATAATAGAAGAAATAAATAGACCATTTCCGGGTGTAATTGTACACCATTTGTGCTGTTATTTTCAATATGAATTGCTAATTCGTTTATAAAGAAGGAAAACAAAAAGGGACTCAGTATACCTTGTTTTACTTCGAGTTGCATGTCAAAGGTTTCTGGAAGACATGATTATTCCTTACACCGGCTTTAGCATTGTCATAGATGTTACTTGATGCCCCACTGGTGTTTAATGGAGTCCATAACTTATTTCTTTGTAGCTTTTGTTAAGTCAACTATTAGTGCCTAGAATCTTCCTACTTTCACATTGTGTATCTTTGTACAAAAATTATGCAACAGGAAGATGTTATCAACTGTTGTGTAACCTTGACTAAACCCTGCCTATGAATCATTAAATGTATTCATTGTATCAACCAAGAAGACAGTCTTTTGTTAATAATGGTGGTAAAACATTTCTGAAAATGCTTAGTTGCGTGATATCTCTGAAATTATTGGTATTGGTTAAATCCCATTTTTGTATATCAGAACAATTATTCCAGTTGCTCACGAATGTTGAAAAGTTCCATTTTCTAATATCAGCTTGAATACTAATTCTAAATATGGCAAGATAAAATCAGCTGAATATTGAAAAAAAAATATTTGGTATTATCCTTTCCAGGTGATTTGTTATATGTAAGGTTGTGAAAGCTGTTTACGCTTACCTGCCTGGAAATAGGTGAAATCCAGAATCACGTCCCAGAGTTCATGATTTAGGATCATGTTGTAATCATCATGTATATCATTTGTAGAATTTTGATCACTTGGATCATCAAATGAGAATAAGATTTTTTAAATGCTTTGACCTGTCGTTAATTTGAATGTTATATCATGCTGCGTGTTTTGTTTTGAAGCCCATTCCAGAACTTTTGGACTCATACATGCTTTTGTTTACAGTGTTTTTCCTAGGCCGTCGGGATACGATGACACAAAATCAAACAAGGGTAAACAGAGTCTGGAATCCCGATGGGTGTTTCTTTGTCATGTAATATGTGTTGCACTAATTTAACAAGAAAATGACGAAAGTCTATTTTCGCTGTAAAAAAATAATGACTATTTTATTTATATATTTGGATTAAACATGCTACATACACAGTAGGGCGGTCGGGTAGCCTAGTGGTTAAAGCGTTAGTTCGTCACGCCGAAGACCCGGGTTCGATTCCCGACATGGGCACAATGTGTGAAGCCCATTTCTGGTGTCCCCCGCCGTGATATTGCTGGAATATTGCTAAAAGCGGCGTAAAACCATACTCACTCACATACACAGTATGTCACGGAGCTGTGCTTCAGAGTCCAGAATGTCATTTAACAAAAATAAAGTAATAACGAAAACGTGGTACTAGGTTCACGGGTTCATAATTATCAGCTAGATGACAATAAAAAGGATACAAATCCAATTTACACTGACAATGAACACTGATTAATTAAACTAGAACAAATATACAAGCTGACTAGCTAGGCAAATGTATAACAGTTATAAAAAGGGTGTAGTTAAATTAACACTTTGACAAGGCATTGACAAGATGCATACACAGCCAATTAAGTCGGTTGCAATAAATTAACACCTGAGAGTTAATTAACTCAAGACTCTAATGAGTGAAAAAACTCGGCTGGATAAAATAACCGGTCTCAGCTACTTGACCTAAACTAGACAAACGCTCGATAATTGGTTATCCACGGATTACTAGGAAAAACGTGGTACGAAATATATAAGCCTAGCCAATAAGTTGTAGTTCAATACCACAGTAGTCATGACCAGAGAGACACCCTTATACCTGTAATAAATTCATTAACTGTCGACAAATACACAAGTGTAGGGTTATACCAGATAACTGGACGACAACAAGGGAGTAGTAATCGTATTATCGACGCAATCCGAAATCCGAAAATGCTTTCACTGAATGGATACCTTATCATTATTATTATTATTATTATTATTATTATTATTATCGAACTATAACAAGGATATTTCCAAATGTCGACATTCGATGAGCTTTGTCTGTTTGTTTAGGCTGAAGAAATTAATTAACATGCGCCCTTTGTCGAAATCTTTATAGATCACGGTTAACCAATCAGTGTTCAAAAATGAGTAAAACAAATAGTGCTGCCAAGTTTATTTAGCTGTCCTTGCAGACGGTTGCCCAATCTCTTTTCACGCTCAGTTGCGTTGCCTATCATACGTATCATGCATGTTTTGTGTGTTTTGTTTTATGTCAGGTGGTGAAATGTGAGATCTTTTACTGTTTAGTTGTTTTGTGTAATGTTATTGTTTACTGGTGAGGGAGTGTGGTGTTGCTTTATGGGTTGGGGAGGGAGTAAGAATTCCAGGACAGGCCAGAAATTAGGGGAATAATGTTAATATCTTGGGACGGGCTGTACCTTGAAAGTCATTTTATCATGGGTGGAGAATAAGTATGTGGAGAGGAGGGGGAAGGTCATAATTACCAGCTGTAGAAAAGGATGACCCCGAAAAATAAATTGGGAGAGAAAAAAACTTGATTAAAGATGCCGTGTTGATGGAGGCGTGTCCGTGAGCGACGAGTGATGGCGGCAGTAGTCAGAACCCATGAATACACAATGCCATTTAGAAAGTGGTCAAATGTAACAAATGTTTTATTTGGGATAACACATTCTTAGTAAAGTATAGATTCTCGTACTTGTTTGGGGATTCGTCCGGGGTTCGAACCCATACTGCTAGAGTGAGGCACCTATTCGCCAGCACACAAAGTCAGATATCTAACCCAACTCAGCCACCGAGGCTACACAAAAATGAAAGTCCGACAAGTGGTAGTCTAGATCACATACTTTGTGTACCCCTCTGACAAGTGTAAAGTGGCACGGATCCCATAGCCGAAAGTTATGAATACACAATGCCATTTCGAAAGTGGTTAAATGTAACAAATGTTATATTTGGGATTAAACTTTCTTGGCAGTGAATCTGTACTTAACTAAGAAAGTGTTATCCCAAATATAGTATTTGTTAAACCTAAACATATTACCACGTTGCTTTATCACTTTATTCTGATTTTGTGACACCCCTGAACATTGGAGCACAGCTTCTTGACAATAGCGACCTGCATGCTTGTGTGTGTGTGGCTGATTGTACCAGTTGTGTGTTGTTGTTGCATTAAGTTTTTAAGAGGTCGCCTTCTGCCTAAGCAATTTCGGCTGACGTGTCCCTCTTTAGGACTCCCGTGTGTGAGTAGGGTACACATATCTGTTGTGAGTTTGGTATTCACATAATTTCTGTTTTTGTATTGATATGATTTCTATTTCCTTATATTGATATGAGACTAGTCCGGACTGATGCCTATTTATAGTGCTAGTGCACCGAGATACCACGACGCAGTTAATACCCCACTCAAACACAGTATTCAGATCAGGTTTATGGTATGTGCCATGTTCAAATAAAAGAGATAAATCCTGAGTCAATGTATTCAGGTTACATGGCAATTAATCCTTGATGCTAAATCTAGTAAACGATCGCGATTCGCGAAATCACACATGCACAGAACGGAAAGATTTGACAAGGTCTTACATTCCGTATGCGAAGAACAGTTGAATTCAGCACTTCCACTAAGCGATACGAGCACCGCGTCAAACTCAGGCCCGTAATCTATGCTAACACAGAGAGCTGACCAAGGAAATCTGAGAAATAGAAAAACCGGTA
This sequence comes from Haliotis cracherodii, assembly GCF_022045235.1. Classification (NCBI taxonomy): domain Eukaryota; kingdom Metazoa; phylum Mollusca; class Gastropoda; order Lepetellida; family Haliotidae; genus Haliotis; species Haliotis cracherodii. Next base: position 5,553,918 of record NW_027266279.1, on the reverse strand, counting down.
GATGCTGTTGCTCCACTGACAAAGTCAATCAAGAAAAGGGAGGAGCTTGATTGCATCGTTCTCAAACAGTAAATTCCGATGCCACATAAAGACGTTTTTGGATGGAAAATCGATGATTAGAAAGCATACAAAAAGAGTCGTTTCTTCGTCCGTTGACCAGATACGGGAATACACGACGTTTTCGTGTTTGCTGTATGTCGCAGCATGGTGATGATTTCCTCCTTTAGCAAGGCACTTTTGTGAGGGTTGATGCGGTAGGGATGCTGATTAACGGGCACGGCGTTGTCCAGGTCCACCATGGCGTTGGTAGTACCAGGAGCTTCTGGAAACAAGCCCACGTGATCAGTGATCACAGTCTGCAGTTCTTCTCCATGTTGGCCTGGAAGATGCTTTAGCTTGTTCCCTAAGTAAGCCAGGACTTCGTTGGTACGGAGTTTGGTTACCATAACTTCTTGACCATTATTTTCTTTGAGAGTGACTACACTGACTGGCTGCTTGGCACGTCCAGCTCTGTACGCCTTCAGCATCGTTATTTCCTGCCCCGATCTGGTGTACTGACAACACACCCTACCTCATTAACCTGGCGTTTAACTGTGTACTTGGGTGGAAACACAGAGTAACACTTCATCACTGGCTTTAAATTGTCTCGCAAATTATCTGTCGGATAATCGTCTAACCAGTTGTCGTTTACCAACTTAAAGCTCAAATGGGGCAAAACCCAAGAGATTCCAAAGCAGCGAACAATACATACGCGATTCCAACAAATCACACACACACACGCACGCACGTATGCGCGCGCGCGTTATATAAGTGCAATAATGTTGGACGCGGCGTTAAACCCCACTTCATATCACCTCACCTTCAAACAACAACACCTCAACATACTTGTCAAATTCATACAAAATGCAAGCTTGCGATTATACAGCTGGAGAGTAAAATTTACGGGTCCCCAATTCTCAAACAATGAAAGAACAGACACCGGAGTATGGTAATCGCTGGACTTTGCCGAACGGCGACAACGCTGGGCGACAAAGAGGGAGGGAGGTGCGCGGCTACTAGACCGTGACTTGATTTGTCATACGACCTGGTACCATTTAATATGTCCAGGAAATCAAAAACTGCTACATTAATGTCACCTGAGCTCTTTTTCTGCATCACGTGATGCTCTGCTGTGTGGATAAAAGCGAAACAGCTTCGTACTTCGGAGCGAGTTTGACACGGGACTTAGCGCAGATACGATAACCCTCCAAAATGATCCTACAAGCAGCAATACTCCTCGTTGGAGTGTCTGTGATTGTCAGTGGCAGCGTCTGTTGTCCACCGGTGCGATTCACTGCATTTCAGGATGTCACGATTGTCAACTCAACGACTAATTTTCGTGTAAGTACAACTCCCGTCGACCTTGGTAGTCGTATGTGACCACTCTCTCAAATGCTGTCGGCTTTCGGAGGGACACAATTGATCAGGAATGCCTTTGCGTTAACAATAGTTAACAATTGTTTGGACAGAATCTCTACCAAAAAGCCCCAGATGCAGGGTCGTTCTACAGTTGAGAAAGATATGTTGTATAATGGATAAAAGTTTCATGTCTTCATAATCTTGCAACTCCTAAATACCTATCCAAGACTGACATGGTGATATAACGTTACAACCCTGTTATAGAAATACACTTCATTATTATTTTGTAAAGTAATCCGGGTTCCTCAATCATTTTTTATATATTACCCTCTCAATTATAGGCTTTTGTAATCACTCATGTCATGCCGGAACAAGCGGAATGACGATTCGTGCTAAAGCTGGGACGGGTAACTCGGGTACTCGGGTACTCGGGTCGTGTGGGTCCTGAGTAGGACCCGGATACCCACAGGACTACCCGGACCCGTGGTTAGTCACGTGATAGTTTGTTTAATGCCAAAAACTATCTAAAACTCTATGGTTACACTATAAGTCAATGTTCCAATTTCTTTCTGACAATGCACCCATTCCTTCTGACTTTTATATGTTTGAAAAAAGATAAAACTTCATGCAGTAAACTTCAGTGTATGCACGACCAGATCGTTTTACACGTGAATCTAAATACATTTTGCCAGGGCTAAGGTCACACTTTTCCAAATCGGACAGTTTGTAACTATCTCTAAATATCTACAGCGAGTACCCGGGTAAGGTCGGGTAATGGGGTGGTGGGTACATTTGGACTCGTGCCAGCCCTAATTCGTGCCGTCTTGAGGCCATATATCAACCATCTGTCCTTCAGAATGATGAGACAAATAGTGAGAGTCACTTTGGTACATTGTTGTAAACAAACTATTCCTGTAAACTAAAGTATACTCAGATGAGATTCCTTTACCAAAGTGTTAAGTTTCATTGGTTTGTCGTATCTTCGCACATATTTGAACGCTAGCTGGATGAGTCTTCTTGAAGAAAAGGGGCGGTTTAAGACGAATGTGACAGGGGTGAGGAGTTGTGGTGTATGTTTCAGATGTATCACATGCTTGTTGTCATGGTTATTTCGCAAATCGGCCATTTGATAATATCCTTAGTATGAGACACCATGCACACGAATATGTCCTGTTCTCTTCAGAAAGTACCTGCGTTCTTCTGCAAGGTGGCATTTGAATGAAACAGGCACCCTCTACTATCCAGTGTATAATATGTTATCATCCAAAACTTTCTTTCACAGGAAGTGACAATTGTGACGTCAACGGCCACTATGACGTCATAATTAATGACATCACTAATAAACATATCACTAAAGTTCCTTTTTCCTTTTTCGTTTTTGTCTATATTGTCATCATTTCTTGTTTCCCCCACCATGACACCTGACACCATACCCACTCACTGTAGCGTAATAGCTAATCTTTCGGAATATATTAAAATTACTTATATATTATTACTCCATGCAATAGAATGTTCCTATACTTATCTTATCTTTTGTTATGGATATTGAATCTAGACCACCTGAAGAAATCTGACCGAAAGAGCACACAAAATTGGAAATATAGATACTGTCTTTACACAAATAATTATTTATATTTATTTCTTTTGCTTCAAGGGGTAAATTGACATTTTGCCATTGTAGCTGGTTTGCTGTATTTTATAGGTTCAAGACTGCTTGTTAATGTATACAAACAGAAAAAGACGGGGGATCATAAATATAATGTTACCCTCTGATATTTTGATATCAAATGTATCAACACTCGTAGATAAATGTTTACAATAACCAGGCAAGCCTTGGAGTCTTACACTTTTATCGACGGGTGTAAATATATTTGCTATCAAAAGACAAGAGGGTGAGGTTTCTATATATTTCAATTCCATGATAAAAAATTGAGACCTCGGCTATTCGTGTTCACGGACATGTTTTCGTATGTTCCTTTTGAAGGAAGGTTGATTAGGTAGCCTAGTGGCTAAAGCATTCGCTCGCGACGTCGAAGGTCCGGGTTCGATATCCCTCATGGGTACAATGTGTGAAGCCCAACGCATGATACATGCACGTCTCAGGGATGTAATGTTATGTATAGCTCCTTGTTGGTCAGCTATGTCAAATGTCAACGCAATCCTCAAGGTCAAGCCTGAGAAAAGGAGCTTCTAACCGATAACCCATGAAGTATTTAAAATGTATAAAGCAGTTAAATTTTGTAAATACTATTCATATAATTAATGTAGGGAGTTGAAGTGGTAAGGTTTTGCTTGACATTCACTCACAGAAATGGCCATTCGAAAAGTTTCGTCTGCATCTATGTGAGCTATGTGAGCTATGTGAGCTGGTCCAAACCACAATTATTTTGTTCCAATTTTCTGGAACATTTTCTGGAACATTTATATTTGTTTTTAAATCCTCCCAAATATCAAATGGTAGGTTGCATACAGCCACCCTAATATTTCCAATTATAAATACAAACATGTGAGGGTTAAAACCAGTCAACCGGAATTGTTTGTAACTATTATCAAGTTAGTTTTCGGTTTTAAATTCGTATTTCACTAGAAAGTGCCAGAAGTGTCATTTGCAAGTTTAGGGAGATAGCTAGAGTCACGGGACTTTCTGTTTTAAAGGTTCCTTGCATTAGGATACTGGTATTATTAAATCTTGAAGTGCATTTTATGAGTTTATTTGCTAACTGGTATAATATTTTGTTGAATATGGCATCTTTTCGAATCCAAAGAAACTTTTAAATCTCATTGGAGAGGAAATTCATCCATTATCTCAGCTAGAGGTATATTTATCTTGTTGGAGGTTGTAGGATAAGAATGGTAACGAATGTATGTCGGCTTCTGATTTTGCAAGCACTTTCACATATTTCCCTCGCTTAATTTGAAATATTGTCTTTGTTCAGAACTGTCGAAACCGACAAAGCAAAATTACAACTTGTGGTATTATTGTATATCTTCAGGGTAATTATTTATTCGTCTACGACGGTGTCAACCAAAGATACCTCATCAGCGCTGGCCTCGCCGGCGCATACACCGGGACCAAGAAAGTAATCTACGACTACAAGCAGGTAAGCGAGACCTCCAGAGAACGTTACCTTAAGAATGTAAGCGAGACCTTCAGAGAGCTTTACCACTACAAGAAGGTGAGCGAGACCCCCAGAGAGCCTTACCACTACATGAAGGTAAGCGATACCTCCAGAGAACCTTACCACTACAAAAAGATGAACGATACCTCCAGAGAGCTTTACCACCACAAGCAGGTAAGCGATACCTCCAGAGAACGTTACCTTAAGAATGTAAGCGAGACCTTCAGAGAGCCTTACCACTACATGAAGGTAAGCGATACCTCCAGAGAACCTTACCACTACAAAAAGATGAACGATACCTCCAGAGAGCTTTACCACCACAAGAAGGTGAGCGATATCTCCAGAGAGCATTACCACTACAAGAAGGTGAGCGATACCTCCAGAGAGCATTACCACTACAAGAAGGTATGCGATACCACCAGAGAACTTTACCACTAACAGAAGGTAAGCGTTACCTCCAGGGAGCTTTACCACTACAAGAAGGTAAGCGAGACCTCCAGAGAGCTTTACCACTACAAGAAGGTAAGCGATACCTCCAGAGAACGTTACCTTAAGAATGTAAGCGAGACCTCCAGAGAGCTTTACCACTACAAGAAGGTGTGCGATACCACCAGACAGCTTAACCACTACAAGAAGGTAAGCGATACCTCCAGAGAGCTTTACCACTACAAGAAGGTTAGCGTTACCTCCTGGGAGTTTTACCACTACAAGAAGGTAAGCGATACCTCCAGAGAGCTTTACCACTACAAGAAGGTAAGCGATACTTCCAGAGAGCTTTACCACAACAAGAAGGTGAGCAAGACCTCCAGACAGCTTTACCACTACAAGAAGGTAAGCGATACCTCCAGAGAGCTTTACTACTACAAGAAGGTAAGCGATACCTCCAGAGAGCTTTACCACTACAAGAAGGTAAGCGATACCTCCAGAGAGCTTTACCACTACAAGAAGGTTTGGGAGAATTCCTGTGTACTCTACAAGAGGGTCAGGGAGACCTTACTTTTTGTGGTTAAATCATGTTAATTTATTTTATTTGAAACCCCTTGCCCACTAAGTCCTTTGCCTTGCATTTTCACAATATTCGTAAAAAGGTGATAATGATTTTTGTTTGCAGAAAACTGGTTACCGTATAGATACAGTGGCACGTACGTGTACAATATTCCGCCTTAAGGGACAGTTCAAGGATCAGGAGAGTGTTTGTGTTCCAAGTACGTCATTTCAAAATATATCAACAAATGTTCGAGTGTTCTATCTATGGAGCACTCGGTGAGAGCTCGGACAGAGTAGAACATCCCGGTCAGCTTCCAAAAGCAAGGGTGTTAACTGACCAGTCCAATTTCCACCCTTGCCGAACTAGGTTGGAATTATGGAGTATATATTTTGGCTGGACTAACGAGTCTTTGCATAGTCCAATCAAAATCGCGTAACGAATTCGAAATCCGGTTCGACATTCGAATCGACCCGTCTTTGTTTTATCCATCAAATATCGAGCACCAAGATCAACAACAGCAAGTACCACCTTTTAACGTTCACTGGTATGACGCGGCCACATTGATATGTGGATCGAACCACAGGCCTTCCGCTCTCCGACAGACAATTCATCCGACACACCACGGGGGTGGTTGAATTGTGCATGTCCACCCAACACAATGCCAAATATATTCCATTGGATTTCGACGAATCTACCTCGAACCCGTTTATCTCGAATAAACTTGTCTAGCATTTGTTTTATTCCTACGGTCTTCGCCATTTGAAATAGAATCACGAAATATCGCGATTATGAATTAACGACAATAGCTGCATGTGTGGTGATACTTATAATGTGAAAGCTAGGCCTTCAGTCAACAAGGAACATTACTTACAGCAATGACCAAACTTGCAAAGAGCGCCTTTCAAGAAATATCCATTATCCTCGTGATAAGCATCGTCCTTACATTTAGCAGCGGGTGCATCTCTAACTGGGTACACAATATTGTATGTTCGAAGCGAAACGTTTTAAGTACAATCCTAAAAAAGTTTATAAATATGTAAATGATTTTGAAAAAAATCACGGTCTAACCAATATTCGATTCCGCTGGCTGACAAATTACTTTTTAGAGCATTTTTGGGAAATTCCACCTTCCCAACCCGTAACGTAAGAGGCAAATAACGGAGTCAGGCTCGCTGACTTGGTTGATGCATGTCATTGTTCCCAGTTGTGTGAATCGATGCTCATGCTATCAACCACTGGATTCTCTGGTCCAGACTCGATTATTTACAGACCGCCGTCATAAAGCTGGAATATTGCAGTGCGGCGTTAAACAACAAGCCAACTAACCAAACCAACCAAACCAACCCAAACCGTAACATGAAATGGTCTACTCCTATCTTAAAACTATGTTTAATCTCAGATGGCGCCGTTCCCTTGGGCCCTCTCTTTCTCGGTTACGGTGAGACCAGGCTGAATTCAAAGGCATACACCTACAATAGTACCAACGCCGACGGGAAACATCAGAATGTCGTGGCCGTCGTCACAGTGAGAGAATGCTTTCCTGTCATCAGCACTATAACCACAACCGGCGAAGGTTAGTACATGGTAGTGACAGAATGAGTAAGTACGTGTACTTGAGTTGGGTTGAGTGAGTGAACGAGCGAGCGTTAACGCCTCTTTGAACAGTAATATCGCCGAGAGTCAGCCAAATGGTTAAAAGTGAGTGAGATGGTTGACCCCAGTTCGAAGAGAATTTGTCTGACATAACTCAGTGTCAACTTTATTTAGAAAACGTCATAGCTTATAGCGGACAGAATGAGTGAGTTGAACCAATCTCATTAAAATAAGATATTTTATTCCTATACAATACCTTTCTGCGTGAATGTGAGTATTCTAATCAGCCAATCGTGGTCGAGGCTTTTAATCCTTGGTACCAGTCAGCGAAGCATTCAAACCAGCATATCTGATTTCTGCACATCGACAACAAAGTTAAACGTCCAATTCCGAATGAAGATTATAAAGACCACACCATTTGATAGATGTGAATACACCATGAAGTTTCTGAGCGGGTCTCTTTGGGTTTTGGTTTGTTAAAATCGAAAATTTGAATCGAGATGGTACAGCGAAACACGAATCGCTTTAGAAAACAAGATGACATCTGATTGGCTCAAGAACCCACGCATCTTTCATTTAAAGCGAATGTCTGATCTTCACGCAGAGAGATATCGCATCGCAGTAAAAGATTTGGGTATATTTAGACTGACTTACGATTCTACATTTGAAAGGAGCAAAGTGAACAACCGAAAACTGTTGTTGGTTGGTGTTTGTTTTGTAGGATTTACTCTGATCTTTATAAGACAGAACATTTTTCCCAAATTCGTAAGAAGTAGATTAAATCACCAAGATTTGTAAGCAAAACGAAATATGATGGCGTGAGATCAACCACTGGTTTGCCTAGCCAAGAGTTAATTATGTACAGGCCGTCGCGTTATGTAAATGTACTAACGGTGAAATATACTCTCACTGTCCAGGAGGAAACACTCTTGAAGCTCTCGGGTACAACGACGTTCGTCCGGGCATCAGAGACCTCACAGTGTTCAACATTCCGTCATATTGCACAATGTGATACCGTACGTACAGCATTCACTAAATTGATACGATTCACTCAATGACACAACACTGAATATCATATACTAACGTTTCACACAGTGGCACAATCAACATTAAATACTGACTTGCCACTCTATGACACAGCAGTGAACCTTGTCTGGTAATATTGCTATGCGTTCCTTTACTTTGTTCCATCAGTATATAACATTATTCTTCAACATGTAATGACATATTTATGCGAAAAGTAATTAGTTTTGCTTAAAGATGACGAGTTACTTCCGGGGTCATTAGACATTGATACAATGCAATGTTTACCTTGAAAACACCTTTGGTCAAAATAGAGTTCCCCGCACCTTCACAAACGGAAGTATTTTTTCTGTTTCAGAACATTGCTGAAGACATACAGTAGGATCTGTCTTTCTCAAATCATTGTCAGAATATATCGCTTTGCAAGATGTACATGAAATGAATAAAATAAATTCTTTCAGAAAAAAATGTCTTACACTTCATTTATGTTTATTGACTGTGCTACAAATTCAAAAAACCTTGGCACATTCCAGGTTCCGGATTAGATTTAGATGACAACTCCTGTCACATATTAATCCATGTCATTCTCCAACTGACCCGTGAAGATCGGGGTAGAATAGGTCTTCAGCAATCCATGCTTGCCGTAAAAGGCGACTATGCTTGTCGTAAGAGGCGACTAACGGGATCGGGTGGTCAGGCTCGCTGACTTGGTTGATGCATGTCATCGTATCCCAGTTGCGTAAATCTATGCTCATGTCATCAATCACTGGATTGTCTGGTCCAGGCTCGATTATTTACAAACCGCCGTCACATAGCTGAGATATTGCTGAGTATTCACTTTAAAGTCGTATACGACCTTCGACCTTCGCGAGCGAGTCGAATGATCCAGGTTAATTGGAAGTCTAGAACGGGTTATAAAGTTTTGTATTTGGTAATGTGTAGGTTTGTTAAATATGATTTTTTTTTTAAATTCCTTTTATTCAAAATGTAAAAACATTAATTATGCGCTGAAAAATAGAGCTGGCTTGATGTGTTAGCCACCTGAGATTGTCTGGTGGACACGGTTTAACCTTACTGAGCCCTCACCCTGTTTGTTGTTGTTATAAGGGATTAAGAGCTACAGCTCATTGCATTTTTGGTTACAGTCTGTCTGACTAAAGTGATACTTGAAAAAAATACATTTATGTATTTGCGAAACAAAAAGTTTTAAGTAAAGGAATACATTCTCGCCCATGGTCCTACCCATGGGCCACTCTTCTTTACATAGTGTAAATACTGAGTTTTTGAAGACAAAATTATTCATTTTTTCTTCCTTGGTATGTTCCCATGAAAACAGCATGTTAAATTTTGTAAATACCTTTGACCGAGACTGGGTAAAGACCGCAGAGTTTCTGGGTTATTGGGCTTCCAGAATTAAAATGGGAGGTGTTCATGCCTTTTTCGTGCACACGCCCAGGGCAATATAGTGGTTTGTAAACGTCATGAAAACAGCAACTGTGTGATTGGATTGGATTGCGGTCCACCTGAACGTTAAACGTTCTTCGTGGGTGTTTAGTGAGCGTGTTGGTGTATTTGAAGATACACATGAATTAATTGTTCATCTACGTACGCTGCAAGATACTTAAGAATTCACTTTCACTTTGTGTGAGTTCATTGGAATATGAACCTTCATAGTGTTAGGGCAAACCTGTACACAATGTTTGGCCCTAACTCTATGAAGGTTCATACAAAGTGAAAGTCAATTCTTATAATTCATTATATCACTATTTTTACATCAAATGATGTAGGCCTAGATCCATACACAATGGTATTTAGTATCGGATATGTGTGACTTCATGTTTACACTGACAAGATTAGTGTTTGTATGCTTAACATGCTCTACGGGAACAACTTTTGTAGATTCTTTGCAACTAAACTATTCAAAATTAATAATCTCATCATTGGATGAGGAATATCTGACAGTGTAAAGAAGTACCTCAGTAAGTCAGTCCCAATGACATCACGTCGTAATACATTTACATGAAGGACAAGACGTCAAAATGGCCGACACGATAAACGTAAAGGGAGAGATTTCAGAAGTTGTTAATGAACCTGTGGCGGTTAAGTGTCATCATTGATCAACTGGACGGTCATTGAAAGGTGATTGTAAAGATGTATCTAAGACATGCTCATGTAAATTCATTGATTGCTGTAAACTGTTACTGATGTCTAGACACGGATCGAGTCGATACTACGATACTTTGGAAGTGCGTTTCTTCGTTTTGTTCACTAAAGTACTCACGGAAATGAAACACAAATGTTTTTCTCAATTTAAAAATCGACACAAGGTGTTACATAGCTGTAAATACGAAATACCAAAACAACTCGAAAAGTACTAGTCTGGATTTGCTAGTTTGATCTCAGTGAACAATACAAAATGTACTTTACAGGAGGTAATTTGTCGGGACTTTCAACATTCAAAAATAAAACTCCAAATAAAAGTCCAAATTGAAATAGCAGAAACAGACTATAGGCATTATGCACCTGTTCTCACCTGTCGTCAAGGTGTCATAGGTCACCTTGATCTACTTACACCTGGTTATGCCCTGTTTCACAATAGTCTGTTTTATTCACATTTATACACACTTTTACGTGTAGAAAGGCATAAAAACATTTGATACGCTGTATTTGTGCCGTTGCCAAATTAGTACTAATTTAGTTGTTTGAATATATATATTTACATATTTTGTATATTAACTGCATTGATTTAAGATCTGTGGTCGAAAAAACAGGTTTTTTTTCATTTCCGTGAGTACTTTAGCATGGGTCGTAGGGAGGATATTCATGAACGACCATGCAGCCAAACACTCTGACGTTTCTCGAGTTCAAGATTAAAGGGCCTTAATGATCAGAAACAACGCTTCTGTATGTATTCGTGCTAGGGAATTCCCAGGGGTTCCCCCAGGAATGTGGAAGTAGTCCGTCAGTGTTTACGTCATTTCAAGAACAAGGTCTCGTGAAAAACGCTTGAACGCCAAACTGTGTCTTTCATACACTTTTGAACGTCAATTTCTCGGTCATGTGACCGACCTCTCATCCAATGGAAAAGCCGTATATCTAAACTTCAAAATGATAAAAAATATATTTGTTTTTAAAAATGTCAGATCAGGGTCTTCAACAACTATCGTGAAAAGGACCCCGCTTTACCAGCATCTCTGTGTGACTACCCTTTTGTGATAAAAAAGTTCAAGTTTGCATTATGAATGCAAAATGCAGAGCCATTCAGGTCCATATTTATCAATAAAATATCAACATCTCTCTCTTATTCACGCCCTTTATATGAAACGTTCACAAACTCAAACGAGAATTCGCATTTCGAAACCTTGTTTCCCTGGCAACACGTTTAATGAGAGAGGTGTCGTTCATAGCAATTATAGTTTCAAAATTCAGAGCCAGTTCTTGTTTTGAATTTACAACTTTCTTTTTTAAATCAACAGGAGCCTCTTTCAAGCCAGTATCGATGCACTCACATTTACGTTGATGTGGAAATCATAGGGGTAATGAGAACATGTAATTTATGTATGCTTATTCTGTCTATCAAATTTGGAGACAACTGAAAAATGTTCTCATAAAGACAGTTCGCATAAAGGTACTATGCGTTCAAGACAAAGCATATCAGTCAGAATAAATCCTTTTCTATTTTACTTGTGGCGTACAACCTTTCAATCAATCTTCCTTGTGAGTTGATAGCATTTGATAATATGTCGTATTGGGTGAAGCGTGTGGGCTTTTGTGCCGCTTTTAACAATGTTCCAGCAATATCACATGGGGAACATCAGAAATGGGGTTTACTCATTGTGGCCATGTGGGGAATTGAACCAGGGTCTTCGGCGTGATGAGCGAACGCGTTAACCAGAAGGCTACCCCATCGTCCCTTTCTGCTTTGCTGAATGGACAAAGTAAAAGGAAGGTGAGGTGAAATGGTGTTTTCACGTCGAGGTCAAAGTTATTGGACTCAATTTTATAACCATGTGTATGTACTAGTCCTGATCATGACTAATGCCAGTATTTCAGTGCTACCCCACTCTCGCAGTTTTAACATGAATATCCCACTCAGACACTGTATACTGGCCCCTAATGCTGAGCCCCACGTAGGGAAACAACAAGTACCATATGTTAACGTCTTTTGGTAGACGACCGGGTATCGAACTACCGATCTTTCGCTCTCCGTACAAACGACTTTTTTCGGTGAGACTGCATAATGCTAACACAGTAGGGATTTACAGAATATCTGGACAATGAATACTCACCACCACAAGAATGTGCACCAGTTGATGACAAAACTAAGAACCAGTCAAGTGTTACCACAGAGTACACGTGAACATCATTGACTACACATGAACATCATTAACCACAAGTGGACATCAGTGACTACACATGAACATCATTGACCACACGTAGGCATCATTGACTACACATGGATATAAATGATTACACATGACGTCAGAGACTGCAAATTGACATCATTGACTACACATGGACAGCAATAACTACACATGAACATCATTGACTGCCCATGGACATCACTGACTACACATGGACATCAATGACTACACATGGACATCAATGGCTACACATGGACATCACTGACTACACATGGACGTCAATGACTACACATGGACATCACTGACTACACATGGACATCAATCACTGCACATGGACATCACTGACTACACATGGGCATCAATGACTACACATGGGCATCACGGACTACACATGGGCATCACTGAATACACATGGACATCACTGACTACACATGGACATCACTGACTACACATGGACATCACTGACTACACAAGGGCATCTCTGACTACACATGGACATCACTGACTACCCATGAACATCATTGACTACACAATGACATCACTGACTACACATGGACATCACTGACTACACATGGACATCACTGACTACACATGGACATCACTGACTACACATGGACATCACTGACTACACAAGGGCATCACTGACTACACATGGACATCACTGACTACACATGGACATCACTGACTACACATGGGCATCACTGAATACACATGGACATCACTGACTACACATGGACATCACTGACTACACATGGACATCACTGACTACACATGGACATCAATCACTGCACATGGACATCACTGACTACACATGGGCATCAATGACTACACATGGGCATCACTGAATACACATGGACATCACTGACTACACATGGACATCACTGACTACACATGGGCATCACTGACTACACATGGACATCAATGACTACACATGGACATCACTGACTACACATGGACATCACTGACTACACATGGACATCACTGACTACACAAGGGCATCTCTGACTACACATGGACATCACTGACTACCCATGAACATCATTGACTACACAATGACATCACTGACTACACATGGACATCACTGACTACACATGGACATCACTGACTACACAAGGGCATCACTGACTACACATGGACATCACTGACTACACATGGACATCACTGACTACACATGGACATCACTGACTACACATGGACATCACTGACTACACATGGACATCACTGACTACACATGGACATCAATCACTGCACATGGACATCACTGACTACACATGGGCATCAATGACTACACATGGGCATCACTGAATACACATGGACATCACTGACTACACATGGACATCACTGACTACACATGGGCATCACTGACTACACATGGACATCAATGACTACACATGGACATCACTGACTACACATGGACATCACTGACTACACATGGACATCACTGACTACACATGGGCATCTCTGACTACACATGGACATCACTGACTACCCATGAACATCATTGACTACACAATGACATCACTGACTACACATGGACATCACTGACTACACAAGGGCATCACTGACTACACATGGACATCACTGACTACACATGGACATCACTGACTACACAAGGGCATCACTGACTACACATGGACATCACTGACTACACATGGACATCACTGACTACACATGGACATCACTGACTACACATGGACATCACTGACTACACAAGGGGCATCATTGACTACACATGAACATCAATCAATACACATGGACATCACTGACTGCACATGGACATCACTGACTACACATGGACATCAATCACTACACATGAACATCAATCACTACACATGAACATCAATGGCTACACATGGACATCAATTACTACACATGAACATGAACGACTGCACATGGACATCAATCACTACACATGAACATCAATGGCTACACATGAACATCAATCACTACACATGGACATCAATCATTACACATGGACATCAATCACTACACAAGAACATCAACGACTGCACATCAATCACTACACATGATCATCAACGACTGCACATGGACATCAATCACTACACAAGAACATCAACGACTACACATGGACTTCAATCACTACCCATGGACATCAATCACTACACAAGAATATCAAAGACTGCACATCAATCACTACACATGAACATCAACGACTGCACATCAATCACTACACATGAACATCAACGACTGCACATGGACATCAATGACTACACATGGACATCAATCACTACACATGGACATCAATCACTACACAAGAATATCAACGACTGCACATCAATCACTACACATGAACATCAACGACTGAACATGGACATCAATGACTACACAAGAATATCAACGACTGCACATGGACATCAATGACTACACATGAACATCAATCACTACACATGGACATCAATCACTACACATGGACATCAATCACTACATACGAACATCAACGACTACACATGGACATCAATCATTACACAAGAATATCAAAGACTGCACATCAATCACTACACATGAACATCAACGACTGTACATCAATCACTACACATGAACATCAACGACTGCACATGGACATCAATGACTACACATGGACATCAATGACTACACATGGACATCAATCACTACACAAGAATATCAACGACTGCACATCAATCACTACACATGAACATCAACGACTGAACATGGACATCAATGACTACACAAGAATATCAACGACTGCACATGGACATCAATGACTACACATGGACATCAATGATTACACATGAACATCAATCACTACACATGAACGTCAATGACTACACATGGACATCAATCACTACACAAGAACATCAACGACTGCACATCAATCACTACACATGGACATCAATCACTACCCATGGACATCAATCACTACACAAGAATATCAAAGACTGCACATCAATCACTACACAAGAATATCAACGACTGCACATCAATCACTACACATGAACATCAATGACTACACATGGACATCAATCACTACACATGAACATCAATGACTACACATGGACATCAATCACTACACATAAACATCAATCACTACACATGGACATCAATCACTACATACGAACATCAACGACTGCACATGAACATCAGTTACTACATACGAACATCAACGACTGCATATGGACATCAGTTACTACACATGAACATCTACGACTGAACATGAACATCAATCACTGCACATGAACATCAACGACTGCACATGGACATCAATGACTACACATGGACGTCAATGTAACTCAGTAGCAGTGAAATTTCACTGTATATCGTATGCCGTTCAGGCAAACACATATGTTATAAATGTGCTGCTGGAATTTGACAAAACGGCGCGCATTTAGGGACCGGTAAGTGGTATCAATAGAATGGTGTGCATTTATGGACTGTTGAGTGTTATCAGGTGCAATTAGAGACTGGTGAGTGTCATCAATAGAATTCGGGTGTATTTATGGACTTGTCAGTGTTACCAGGTGCATTTATGGACGGGTGAGTGTCATCAATAGAATTAGGGTGCATTTATGGACTTGGTAGTGTTACCAGGTGCATTTAGAGACTGGTGAGTGTCATCAATGGTATTAGGGTGTATTTATGGACTTGTCAGTGTTACAGGTGCATTTAGGGACTGGTGAGTGTCATCAATATAATTAGGGTGCATTTATGGACTCGTCAGTGTTACCAGGTGCATTTATAATTAGGGACTGGTGAGTTTCATCAATAGAATTAGGGTGCATTTAAGGACTTGGCAGTGTTACCAGGTGCATTTAGAGACTGGTGAGTGTCATCAATGGTATTAGGGTGTATTTATGGACTTGTCAGTGTTACCAGGTGCATTTAGGGACTGGTTAGTGTCATCAATATAATTAGGGTGCATTTATGGACTTGTCAGTGTTACCAGGTGAATTAAGGGATTGGTATGATTAAAATAGCATCACCTCTCTCTCTTATACAAGCCCTTTAACCTTTTCATATAAAAGACTCAAACGCTCACACTCGCATTTCGTATTTCGAATGCTCGTTTCACTGGCAACGATTAATGAGACAGGATTCTGTTTCCATTAAAAGCAATAGGTTAAAAATTCATAACCAATTCTATCAGAAGCCATTAGCAGTCTAGTATCGTGGCACTCACAGTTAGGACATTCATTTACGTTGATATGTAGGTATTTGTGTTACACAAATAGGTTTATTATGTCATTCAAATCTTAATTGAGGCAACTGAAAAATAAAGATGACAGTTCGCATAAAGATTTCATGCGTTCAAGACAAGACATAACAGTCAGATTACATGTGAATATAAATCACATGGATTTGTTTTGTTTTTTAATTCTAAGTGTGGAGCAAAACCCTTTAATTAATGTTCATCGTGAGTTGATGGCAAAGTTGAACCATATGCGGAACAAAAGTTCAACCATTCATCCACTACAATAATATACACAGCCACGGATATCATCCATTAATTTGTCATAACATAACATTTGTCATGAACTCCAATAGAGACTTTTAGAAACCTTCTTAAATCAGCCCAACGAAACTTCCTGGTATGCCAAACAAGTGAAGCTTTGCGTGTGGATCTTTGACTGTACCTTGAGAAGCTTATCAAGACAACTTATATATTATTGTAACATCTCTTCGTGAAAAACCAGACATTTTTTGCACTAAAATAGATTATGTACTTTTGCATTTTGTATTTTCAGGGAGGGTTATGAAAATAAATTACCATTATTGTTAGTACATCAGTGCAATAAAGCTCTGATCCCTGTAATGTACACAAAGAAAAAAGTTAAGCACACCCCTATTTCTGAACCATGACAAATGGCAAAAATCATGGCATGGGACGACTAACCACGGGAGCTGGCGATACCAGTGTCATCGGATAGAACAAACATTTGACAACAAATAAAGAAGATATTGGTGAGTTGTTATTGAAATTTACTGACATCAGTACTGGTACACAGGTACTGTTTTTGACCTTAGACAATACCTCAAAAGAGTATGGAGCTGCAGGATAAAGTAAACGAGTTATGTTTGATGTTTCATGTGAAAATGTTCCTTAAAGTCTCTACTTGACATGACACGTGGAACAGATTAGTAGCGGGTATAACCGCCACGTGCCCGGATGACGCATTCCACCCTACGTTTTATGCCTCCAGTCAGACGTTGGATCTGTTGATGGGTCAACAACAACCACTCCAGATGTAATGCTGCTTGTATCGGAGGGTCTCGTGCCTGTATGCGCCGCCCCAGAATATCCCAAACATGTTCAAGGGGCTTCAAATCTGAGCTCATTGCTGGCCAGGGTAGAGTCGTTATTGCATTGGCCCTCATGTTATCCACGACTGCATGCGAACGATGAGGCCTGGCATTGTCATCCATGTACTGAGGTCGAGTAGCAAAAGGGTGGTTGTCAAAATGAGGAACGACGACTGGCCTCAAATGTCCCGGATGTACTGAGCCTCTGTTAAGTGACCAAATCCAACCTGCAATCATGAGAGATACACCCCAAAACCATGACCGAGCCCCCGCGTGTGCAACAGTCGGTTTAATGTTTCTGGGGATGTAGGCCGTGTTCCGGTGCCTCCAAACACTCTTTCTTCCATCAGTGACGTGGAGCAGAAGGCGACATTCGTCTGACCGATGGATCCGTCTCCAAGTTCTCAGATTCCAGTTCTGTCGCGCTGATATTCAGTGGCTTATTCATATATTTATTTACACTGTCCTTTTGGCCAACTGGAATCTATTTCGGCGGATAATCTAGACTAGTTATTTTATTGCATTGACCTTATACATATTTTCGACAGTTTCGACAAGGAAGGTCGATTGATATCTGTGGACCATAATTTTTGTCAATCTTAATAATTCTGGTGGCTGTGGGGTATTCTAGTGATTAAAGCGTTCGCTCGTCACGCCGACGACCTGTGTTCGATTACCCACGTGGGTACAATGTGTGAAGCCCATTTCTGGTGTCCCCTGCCGTGACATTGCTGAAATAATGCTACACTCACTCACTCACTCACTCACTTATTTATTGATTCTGTTTACCATACAGTTGTGATTTACTTTTCATTCATTCGTGTATCAACAGGCGATGCGGATTCTGCATGGAGCGTCTACGGGCGATTGGTAGCTGGAAACTGGCAGACGTCAGCGTGCAGTGGCCAAGTAGCAGAATCTAGAACAAGTGTCAACAAACCGAACCCCACTCCGTATTGTGCAAGGAAGGGTGGGTCACTGGACAGTACTATCTGGACAACACAGACACCCTTTGTTGTCCCTTTTGCAAGGCGTGTTGGTCGACTTTTGTCTTTCAGGACGACAACGCATGTGATTACCGTGCACGAATAGCCAAAGCTTACCTCAAGCAGCACAACATCCATAGAATACCATGGCCAGCAACGAGTCCAGACCTTACGCCTATTGAAAACGTCTAGGACATGATAGGGAGACGTGTGCGTCAACATCATAGGTCGCCGACCACGTTGCCTGAACTTGGCCATGCGTTCCCGGAGGATGCGTTGTAGAAGGATGCAGTGGACTCCCTCAAATCGACAATGTGCGAGTCTTATAATTACGCACTACTGATCCCAAAACATCAACTTTGAAATTTTCCAAATTAACCAACCTATCGTCCTTCAAGATCGTTGGCGGTCAAAACATCGGTAGTCATCCTTAACTTTTGTCACTTCGTGTTAAGTTTCCTTAAGGTTAAATATTAAAAGGAAATAAAACTAGCAGGTACATCTTTCAAGGAGTTTCATATTTTGAACCTTACTCAGCTACAGAATAACACACATTATTATTCATATATGAATGGCTAGTAAAAGGGTCTTTGTTGAAATTGAAGGGTGCATATTAATATTTTTTTATTTCACAACATGTCATAAACACGGACTAAAGGACAAGGTTCACAACTGGTGACACACTTCATATATATAGGTGATGTCTCGATGTATGTTACGCCTTATATTATGGCTCATATAGTTTCCAGTATTCACCGTCACAAACTTTATATGCGATGTGTCGAAGTGTGCAGTGTATGCTGTCCTGTTCTGTTTTGTCATATATTTCTCATGTGATCTGTCGATGATTGCTTTAATGTTGAATGTCGACAGTTTTGGCACCATGTGCTTCCTTCTATGCCAGTCAATAATGTTTAAGTTGTTTTAATGCCATTGCATAGAAATCCTTTATATTTATAAAACAAAAATTAGAAACACTTCTCATGCCCGATAGCAACGCAAATATCACCGTCTTTACTTTTTTCGATTGACATTATCTGAACCATGAGTAATAATTATCGCATAAATATAAGTACACGAACCTTTAGCCGAAAAATGTACCATAACGCAAACTGGTCAAGTCCAGTAAACCTACACACGCAGAACGGGGGAAGAATTATAACCTTAACGAGTTCAGAAACTATATACTCACAAGCTGAATAGTAGGGAAACATGAATCTGACCGTGACGTTCGTGGATCATATCACTGTAACCGTTTTTAACAGACGATTTGTCTGATGTGGTGGTTAAATCTCCACTTTGACAACTTGGAAAGAAAGCTGTCCCCTTTATTACACAACTGTGCCAAGCGGGAATCTCCGACTTGTCAGTTCTTTATGAGATACAGACACCGTCTCCTAGATCAAATATAGACTAAATTGTGGAAGACGACATTTTGGATTATTTTGAAGGTCGTGACAAGAGATTTGATAAATATTCATATAATGAATGGTCAACATAAGAGTTTTCCTTTGGCAATATCATTACGTACGCTTCATTCGGGCACCGATGATTATGATATCAATTGTGCAAGTACATTTAGATTTATATGGAGAACTGAGCAAGATGAAAAATATCTTTATAACTTATTTCCAGAGTTTATTATTTGTTGAAAAAGCAATTGATGTTATAAAAAAATATTGACTTTTTTAGAGAGGCACTCTCATACGCTGGTGAAAAAATGAAAAACGTAGTTCACATTGATAAGAAAACCCGACAATGGTTTGATTGGGAATGTCAGTTCCCGAAAAAGGGAAATGTACATGCCTCAACAAACTCAGAAGAGATAAAGATTTGCGGCCGTTAATGGAATATACAAGCATTAGAAATCTTTACAAACCACTTCCAGGGAAAAGAAATGTATATTTCGTGAAAAGAAAAACTATTTGGAAGATAACAGTAAGTCGTCGAAAGAAATTTGGACAAAACTTGGAA
Source organism: Haliotis cracherodii (assembly GCF_022045235.1). NCBI lineage: Eukaryota > Metazoa > Mollusca > Gastropoda > Lepetellida > Haliotidae > Haliotis > Haliotis cracherodii. The sequence goes on along the minus strand of NW_027266279.1, from coordinate 5,533,196 downwards.
CGTTAATCCACATTATGACTTAAAACATAATATTGAAATTGATAAAATTATACGATTATTTAAAAAATATGCTTAATGGTAATGGTTTTAATAATCACACTTACTTTGATTGATCAGATCAGAAACAAATGTGACAATGACATAACTGGTACAATTCTTGATTCGCCGATTACAAGAGAGGATATTCAAAAATCTATCTACGATTTGAAAAACAGCAAGAATTCCGGCATTGATGGTTTACTTACAGGGTTATTTTAAACATTCTATCAAAATTCAACACCCGTGCCTTGAATTACTTTTTAACATGATTCTTAAAAGTCTTATTTCCCACAAGGGGGGACTATTGGTGTGATTATTCCAATACACAAATCAGGATCATTCAATGGATAAAATTTCGGAAGAACAAGCAGGTATCAGACAAGGCTACTTAAAACATGGATAATATTTGCACACTCAATGCAATTATTCACAAACACAAAAAGAGAAAATGTGGAAGATTGTATGCAATTTTTGGAGACTTTAAAAGGTGTTTGATTCTGTAAACAGAAATATAACGTGTTCATTGTTTATTTCAAATCATATAATAAAAAGGTTTATTATTATGTAACATTTATCAAAATATAAAGTCATGTGTAAAAATCCGTGGAATATATTCTGATGACTTTACATGTAACATTTGTGTACACCAAGGTTGTATTCTTAGTCTCTTCCTGTTCTGTTTCTTTATCAATGAACTTGCTGCACAAACTAAGGATATCATACAGCTGTATCCAGATATTGTTAAGATAGTTCTATTGCTTTTTGCTGATGTTACAGTTGTGTTCAAGTTGTACTGTTCTAATTGTAAACTCCAAGTAAACACTGAAAAACGAAAGTCTCAGTAGAAAGGGAAATAAACTCAAGCAGGGGAAATGGTTCTTCAAACACAGCCGTTACACATTGTCACTTCTGGGGGTTACATTTCACAGGCAGATTATCGTGGAATCGCCAAACCAGTAATGCAGCAATGCAGGCATAAAACATATTGATGGGAATATTACATAGTTTTACAGTTTTCACTGATCTTTCATAGAAAACCTTAAAAAATATTTGATGCAAAAATTACTCCTATTACTTTTATATGGAGCAGAGGTCTGGGGTTATGCTGAATACAGATCTATAACAACGTAAAATATGTACATCGAGTGTTCAGGTATATGGTGAATATGGACCTGTAACACTTTACCTATTTCAATATGTTAGAATTCTTAAGTATTGAGTCAAGATTTATTAAATGCCTGTTGATAGATTACCATGAAAATGCGATAAAATAATGTTATTTATGAAAAACATGTAATTCGCATTTGGGCATATGATGTAAAGTCGTCAAGAAATGAATGCATGTTTGGCATAACCAATGTGAGCCTTACAATCCAGATTCGATTTCAGTATCAAAACGTCAAACACTTTAGGATATCTACTTTAAAAAATGGTCATCGTATGCTTTAAGTTCAGAAAAGTGCAATTATTACAAGCTTTTTAAGACAAATATGTACCTAGAATACTATTTGTTTGATATTAATTATAAAAGATGAAGAATAACTTTAGCACAATCTAAATGCAGCTGTCAAAGACTTAGGGTCGAAGGCAGAGACAGAAACATAGCAAGAGAATTGCGAATTTGTGAAATGTGATTTAAATGTGTTTGAAGATGAGTTTCATTTTCTGTTTGTCTGTGCAACTTGCCTTTTTATGTAAAAGCATAAACTCCTGAGGACTTTGACCTAGAATCTCAATGAGCGTTCCTTTGTGAAATGAACCTGTCGTATAAATGTAACATGAGCTAATTTACAAGGAAATGTCGCTTTTAGCAACAATTATCATTTCATATATCCCGGGAATGACAATGCTTCATTCTGTATCACGTGATGCTCACCTGTGGTGATAAAAGCGAAACAGCCTCGAGTTTTCGTTCGTACATCACGACCAGTTTGACAGAGGACCTGGCGCATAACAACCTGCAACGATTCCCCTCCAAAATGATCCTGCAAGCAACAATACTCCTCGCTGGTCTGTCTGTGACTGCCGGTCAAGGAGGCAGCCTCTGTTGTCCAATACCGCAATTCCACGCATTTCAACATGTCACCATTGTCAACTCCACGTCCTCTATGCGTGTAAGTACAACGCCGGTCATCCTTGGTTCTCAAATGTAGCCACACTCCCTTTTCCGTTTTCTTCTATGAAATGCTTTCGGTTTGTTCCGGAATGCCTTGGCTGTAATGAAATAGTCAGAATTATGTCGTTTGTACAGTTCGAAACGAATATGACAGCATAATAGACAAAACATTCATGTCTTCATTGTTCTTCATTCGACTAAATGTGCATCAATGACTCATAGGTCTGGCGTAGCATATAACGTTACAAACTTGTTATATTATTTGTTAAATTAAAGCAGGTTCCTCAGTCATTTTTATTTTATTTTTATCCTCTTCATTAGTGGCATTCGGGATCACTCATGTCATTTCGGGACATGCCAAACGGCGATTCGAGCCTTCTCTAGGTCAATTTATCATTTATCTGTCAACCTTGGTTGACAAATGTAACCACTTTCTAATTTTCCGTAAACTTTAAGGGAATGCTTCTTCGCACTTCAAAACATTTTGGAAACAAAATAGATAATGTCTTATTGCATCAACACTTCACACAAATTATTATCCTTTGTGTTATTGAGGTAGTCAATACATGGAATAATTGAATGTAGTATCTTAGATCAGAGTTGTTTGTATTTATTTTCAAGTATATTCCATTTTTACTCATTTTCATTATGTAATGAATGTATAGGTTACATAAAATCATGCTTAATTTCGAATGGGCACGAGTAGTATTTATATTTAATCCTTTAACTTCAAGAGGTAAATTAACATGATGCCGCTAAAGCTGGTTAACTGTATGTTTTACATTCAAGAAACTCCTTGTTTGCGTATACAAACAGAATAATTTGAAGGAATGATTTTGAATCATAAATATAATCTTACCCTCTCGTCTTTTGATATCAAATGTATCAAAATTCGTAGAGAAAGTTTATTGACGTGTGCTAATATGTTTGGTATCAAAAGACAAGAGTGGGAGATTGTCTATATATTTCAAATCCAGGATATAACATAACCAGGGCCCCATTTACCAAAGCTTCGTTTTGAGCTCAATCGGTTGTGCAGGGCTCTGCAAACGGTCGCCCAATATAATTCCTCTCCTGAGCTAGAGAAAACCTGTGCCAGGTTAGAGATAGACGAGTAAGAGGTGATGATGCAAATTCAGAAACAAGGCAAGGGTGGCGATTGAACCCATGATACTTATATTAATCATACTAATAATATCATTTATAATACATAATATTTGTAGTTTGAATCCACATTTCAAATAATATATACTTACATTTGTGGGAACAATTTTTTTTTGTTTTTACACTTTTCTGACAGATTTCATTTTTTTGTCGTCATGAGGGCTCGAACCCCGCATCAAATGATTTGTATGATAGTCGACCTCGGCAACAGTGCCACAGATGGAATGGCATGACATTATTTGTAAAATATCCAAACATTTCTAAGATCTTTAAACACTAAGAAGGTTATATATATAATACGGTTATATACAGTTGTGTTTCATTTTATAACCCATAAATGTGTTCAAGTTCAACATTTGACAACCCTTTGATAAGAAAAACAAAAAAAAACAGGAGAAGCATTACATTTATCCTTGTTCGGGTTTCTATATTTCATATAATCAACCGGAATATGTTTTCAAAATGTGCATGCAAGTAATTGATAAAACTTTTGGATTCTAAATTGCATTGTATCAAGCTATTCAGATTAATTTGCGACGGAGTACATCAGCTAGCAGTGGAGAAAGGGGCGGCTCACACACTACAAATACAAACAACAAAGAGTTCAGATTTATTTTTCAAATGTTTTCGGCTGAAGAATATCTTTTGAAAGTCCATTGTGGATAAGTAGGTCCGTGTTTGTGTTTGTATGTTTGAGACCCCGGGTATTCATATTCACGGAAGGGAAGAGTGGTGGGGTGGCTTGGTGGTAAACGCGTTCGCACGTCACGTCGAAGGGTCAGGTTCGACCCCCATATTTGAACAATGAAAACCCAGCAGTTTGTAACCGCGTGATGCCTGCACGTCTCAGGAATGTGATGTCATGTATAGCTCTTTGATGGTCAGCCATGTCAAACGATACGTCATTGTCAACGTCAACCCTTACAAAATGTGCTCCTGAGAGTGATCACTCAAGAAGTTTTACTCTAAGTAAACAAAACACGGTACATTTCAGTCTTGTGTCTTGTTCGAGTGACCTGCGTATAAGATTGAGGGTCATTCGTAAAGCTAATTTCACTACAATGCCCTTTTCTGCCGATATCTTTTAGTCTCGTCGGTGATGTGGTTATATGATTTGAATACTTATGTATGGATTAGTGATGACAATTCTATGACAGTAGAAGATCACGGTGACCTATTTTCGAGTAGCAAATGCAAAATGTTCGAAAATATATTGAATTCCATCAACTGGAGAGCGTATTTCGTTTAAAACAAATATATCAGGTTTTGCAGTTGTTGCTGAAAAATATATTTAACCTCAATACAAAATCCTAACACCGTAACTCCCAGTGGTATTATTGTATTTATTCAGAGTCTGCAGTCTTCGAGGAGTAGCAAATGCAAAATGTTCATAAATAAACTGAATTACATCAATTGTAGAGCGTATTTCGTTTAAAATAAAAAATATCAGGTTTTGCAGTTGCTGAAAAATGTATTTAACCTTAATACAAAATCCTAACACCTTAACTCCGAGAGGTATTACTGTATTTTTTCAGAGTCTGCAGTCATTCATCTACGACGGTGACAACCAAAGATACGTCATCAGCGGTGACCTCAACTACGACTACATCGGTACCACCAAAGTAATCTACGACTACAATAAGGTAAACGGGACCGCTAGAGTGCTTTACGACCGTTTTAAGTAACCTTTTCTCATATCCAGTCCCAGAGGAATGTTCGAATTATTAATTCTTCTATTTGAAAAATAATAGAACTTTGTCATTTATTCATCCCCTTAATCTCATTTCCCCAATGACGATAACCAAAGTACGATAACCAGTCCCAAAAGCTACCGCTGGAAGCCTTCGAAATAGCACAAAAGGACATATCTTCATTATTTAAGAACTGGGCAAAACTCATGAAACTTATCCCATGTATTAGAATTAAACTTTAATCAGTTCATGTTTGGACTTACTACAACGCCAGATTTCAGACTACCATGTTCATACGTGCGTCTTAGTATTGGGGTGACAATAATTATGGGTTTAATATAGAAAGGCTTCAGAAAGACATGTTTCAATACGTGTTTTTTCTAACATTTGAGAAAGCCTTTGACCGGAGTGTTTTTGGTAGGTGCAGATCGAGACATAAAATGTGTGGTTAAAAAGTATATTTGTATGGTTTACTCATGAACATGTCTGCCAACTTTCATACAAGTATTTCCAAGTTTATAGCAGTCTAAAACTTCAAGTTGAGCCCTTGTCTACAATATCGTAACAAATATTAATGCATTTTGTTTACAGAGAACTGGTTACCGTATAAATACAGAGACACGTGTTTGTACAACATTCCCCCTTAGGGGAAATTTCAAAGAGCAGGAAAATGTTTGTGTTCCAAGTAAGTCATTTAAAAATACATGAACAAATATTTGAATCTTCTATCTATCGGTGGGAATTCGGACAGGGTACGTCCCCGGTATCCTTTGCACGTCTCAAGAGTCGACTGAAGACGGTTGGTGGACGTTACGTATGGACATACTGATTGAGTAATCAACCACTGCTTTGCCTGGTCCGCATTCGATCACCTACAGGCCAATGTTATATTGCTGGAACATTGCTGACCAATTTGTGAACGCTCAGTAAAATATTGTTACTTGATCTGGCGGATCTTGAATATCTGCATATCTAGAAGTTACCACACGGCCCCGCTAGGTTCGAGGTAACAGGGTTCGATTTTAAAGTGTCGCGATTATGAAATAACACTGATATGCATGTACATATAAAGTGAAAGCGAGCCCGTGCGGATATAAGGAATATTCCAAAATCGCAAAGTGTGCTTTTCAAGAAATACACGTGTTGCTAGCGACAACCATCGTCTTTGAGTTTTGATCACGTGTTTACAATCCGGGTCAGTTGACTGCAAGTCGTTATATTGAGCAATGAGTGCATCGCGAACTTGTTGGACACAATTTTGCGCTAAACGCTCACATTGTCTTCACGAGGCCTACCATCAATTCTGTGCAGTGAGTGAGTGAGTATGGTTTTACGCCGTTTTTAGCAATATTCCAGCAATATCACGGCGTGACGAGCGAACGCTTTAACCACTAGGCTACCCGACCGCCCCTAATTCTGTGCAGACAAAATCTGCTTTCAACTGCTTTTTTAGAAATGCTACTCAAAATATTATGGTCTATGGAGAACTAGATTTCGATTTATGCAACTAAACGGGTCGTTAACTTTTGACATAAACTATGTAAACTCAGACCTGCACCGAAACTATCGCAAATTATCTATAAGTTTGCTCATTTACATTTTCTTTATCTAATAATGAACAAAATGCCTGGATAAGAAATGTGAGGCAAATACTTAATAAGTGTCCTGTCCCCTGCATTTTATGACCCACAAAGCGTTTCTAGGTCGTGGCTAACTGCGCAGAAATAAAAAAAATAAAAAATCAGTTTTATAAAAATTAGAGATCTGACGTCGAGAGAAGTTCTAAAGGGTATTATTATATATATTTAAAAGATATCCCGTCCTTTGAAAACTGTCTTCTCCTTTCTAAATAAATTTATTATCCTATTCTAAAACATAGAACCTGTAACCATAATCTACCTGTCGAAGTTGGCCGTTGGCTTGGTACAGATAGAGACTTTAGGACATGTAAACTGTGTATGTCGCCAGCTGTTGCCGATGAATTCCACTACCTGTTTAAATGTGAAGCGTCCCGTGAATCTAGATCTAAACTTATCTCGAATATATATACGCAATTTCCGAATATAATATAATACAAACAAATTGTTGAGTACCAGAAATGTAAAAGAAAACAAGAACCTTTCAAAATTCATAATTATGTATAATAGATAAGTACCCTCGAGTGTAACTGTGTATATGTGTGTTTGTTAATGTAAGTGTTTCTGTTTAAAAGTTCGTACAAATGTTCAGGCAAAATGTTTATCGCCAAATATTTGTACAGTATAACCGACAACTTGTTTAATATGAATTATCATCATGTTAAGAAACCTTTTTCTCCTGTACCACCAGGGGTGGTTCTTTTTTCAGAAATAAATGTTCATGATGATGATGATGATCAGAAAACATCACTCGACTCCACTTCGACTCCACTCACGCACTGGCAAACGTCGAACTCGGCGGGCCCATATCAACCGGTTAGGTCGGTGTTGATGCGTCAGGCCGTGGTATGGTCAACGAGTTCGAATACCGTATGTACCTAATCGTTGGTCTGTCGACTGACCCGGTGTCCCAGTGCCGTCGCTGCCGTTGACGTTGCTGTGGTGAACCGATTTTTTAAAAGCGTTGCCTGGATGTGACGGTCTTCAGCGGCCGTAGTCACGGGTTGTCGACCGCTTCGTGGCCTGTCCGATGTCCGATAATATGAATTATCATCATGTTAAGAAACCTTTTTCTCCTGTACCACCAGGGGTGGTTCTTTTTTTAGAAATAGGCACTCGTGAAGAGCAAACTCCTCGTGGTGAGTGCTGGGTAGCGCTAATAGCTCTTCCCCCGTGTGGAACCGGGGTAGAATATTTCCACAGCACCCCATTGCTGGTCGTAAGAGGCGACCAAAGTGGGCAGCCCGTTTGCCGTGGGTTGCGTCCCTGTGTCGGCGGAGGACGGGATTCTGGTAGTTGAGGGCACTGGTTCCTGGAACTGTGTTCCTTTGCCCAACACACTACTTCGACCCTTACTTCGCCTAGACGGGTGGTAAGATGGGCCCGGTCTTATCAATCGGCTGGTCATGCCAGGCCCTGTGCGTAATATTGTATATGCACACCTGTGTTGTATTTTGATGTATATTTTGGTCTTGTCCGTACATAACTTGTGTGAATTATCAATTTTGGATTGAAGTAATTGCCTAGAGTCTTACGCCAGAAGGCGATGGCTCATGGGCCAATCTGGCTATATATCAACCTCTAGGTTCTATGTGACTTCAGATTACTGTCAAGGGAACCAGCCTGACTTTCAATTCTGTTTGTCAATCTTAGCTACTTATGTGTATATTGCTTGTAACCCCGGTGTTGTAGATAGGTTTCCTCTACAGCATCGTCCTTGTTGACACTCGATGGCGGGTGGGGAGCAGAGGTGTCGAATCAAATTCTCCCATCATGTCTCACAACAAATCTCATGGTTCGTTTAAAGCAAACAAACGTCGACACGTCGATTCTGTTTCGTCTGACGACGAAGTGTCACCTATCGTTGCTGATTCTTGGCCACGATTCATCGTTATAGCATCTGCAGATGATACTCCTCTGAAGCTGAATCCATTTGCCATATCAAAGGGCATCCAAAGTGCTTGTGGCGAAGTAAAGAACGTTACTCGTCTTCGTTCTGGTTCCATCCTCGTGGAATGTGCACGGAGACAGCAATCTATCAATTTGTTGGGTCTCAAACAATTTGTTAACATGCGAGTTGCTGTCTCTGTGCACAACACACTGAACTCTAGTCGAGGTATCATAAGAGATCGTTCGCGTTGTTTGTCAGAAATGTCTGAAGAAGAGATTGTTACTGAACTAGAACATCAAGGTGTCACCGCTGTTAAGCGGTTCACACGAAAATCAGAAGATGGCAAAATAATTAATACCCAAACATATCTCTTCACTTTTTCAATGTCTACTGTTCCAAAATCAATTAAAGCTGGATACTTCAACATCGGAGTGGAGGTTTATGTTCCAAATCCACTCCGGTGTTTCAAGTGTCAACACTTTGGTCACGGAGCCAAATCTTGCACTGCTAAGACAAGGTGCCTCCGTTGCGGTGGTCCTCATGATGGTACAGATTGCACAAATGTGCTCAAATGTGCCAACTGCAGCGGGGAGCACTTGTCTTCGTCTAAATCCTGCCCAATTTTCGTTCGTGAATCTCAGATATTAAAACTCAAGCATACAAACAATATTTCATATTCTGATGCCAAAAAGCTACTTCTACCATCTCAGACACCTTCCAGTATTTCCTATTCGGCAGCAGTGTCTTCAGCCACAGTCACTTCTCTGTCTTCAGGTTCCAAAATGACTAAATCAATCCACTGTCAAACTGCGATCTCTTGGATCAATGATGACCAGATCATCATTGATGAAGCTACGACAAGTAAACCCGCAACACTGTCATCTTCATCTCAGACCGAGAATCTGCAAACATTAACCAGTCAACAAAATGTACCAGACATCACAGAAGAAATTGAAACAGTTCAGGGTGAAGCCCATCTATCAAAAAAGCAAACAAAAAAGCAAATGAGGAGAAAGTCCAGGGCACTCCAGCACTTGGAGGAGCCTTCTCCTGTTGCGTGCCCTGTTGTGGTTCATAATCCTTTTGAACCATTGGACATGGAGGTTACTCCACCCCTCCCAGTACATGGGAATGTCACCTCCAGTCGCTTACGTACCCCTGTTGAACCTCCATGAGCGGAGCTTCTAATTTATTACAATGGAATTGCAGAGGACTTAGGAACAATTTTAATGATCTCCAGTTATTATCACAAGATTTTAAACCATCAGCGTTTAGTATACAAGAAACATACCTGAAAGATACAGATAACTTTGATTTTCGTCAGTACAAATCATATCATTCGTTTTCACCTCCAGGTGCCAAAGCTACAGGGGGCGCTTCTATTTTGGTGAGGCAGGATGTCATCCATAGCCCTGTCCCTCTCAAAGGCAACCTTCAAGCTGTTGCTGTCCGTCTTTCTTTACATATCACCTTCACACTTTGCTCTTTATACATTTCACCCTCGTCTCCTCTTCTGCAGTCTGATCTTCAGGATTTGTTTGATCAGCTCCCAAGACCCTGCGTCATTATGGGTGACCTGAATGGGCATAACCCTCTTTGGGGAAGTACAGATACCAACAACAAAGGTAAACTCCTGGAAGACTTCATTTCAAATAATAGTTTATGCATATTTAATGATGGATCAGACACATATTTGCATCCCGCTACTGGAACTTATTCTGCTCTTGATTTGTCTCTCACAGATCCAGATGTATATAGCCAATTTGAATGGTCAGTCCACAACGATCTATGTGGAGGCGACCATTTCCCCACAATACTTTCTGCTATTAACCCGAATGATGATCCACCTGTTACAAGGTGGAATTTTAACAAGGCCAACTGGCCATTATTTCAGACACTTTGTACTGACAAATTGACACCTGACATTTTCATCAATGTCCCTGATCCTATTCAGTTGTTCACGGATAAACTGATTAATATTGCTGATGAAACTATTCCTAAGTCCTCTGTTAAACCACACATTCGTAAACCATGGTTTACTGTTGAATGCAAACATGCTAGGAAGAGTAGGAGGAAGGCTGAAAAATACTTTCGCCGTCATCCTACAGTTCACAATTTAAACAAAGTGAAGATAAATGGTGCCAAGGCTCGACGTACGTTTAAGCAAAATCGGCGACAGTCTTGGCAAAACTTTGTATCAAAGATTAATTCCCGAACGCCTATGACAAAGGTGTGGAACATGATACAAAGAATCAAAGGGAAAGGATCAAATTCTGGTGTTCATCATCTTAAAGATGACCATGGTCTATTAACTGACAAAGTTGATATCGCAAATAAGTTGGGTGAAACTTTAGCTAAACATTCTTCATCATCCAATTATAATCCCAAATTTCAGAAATATAAAAATCAACAAGAAAAGAAAACTATTAACTTTATTTCGGATAATGGTGAAGACTACAACGAAGTATTTTCACTACATGAACTCAATACTGCCCTAGTGCAAGCTCGTGATACCGCAACAGGGCCTGATAATATACATTATCAGCTCCTTAAACATTTACCCAATTCCTGTCTCGAAACGCTTTTAAATATTTTTGATAATATTTGGACATCAGGACACTTTCCTCCTTCGTGGCACAATGCCATCGTTATCCCTATACCGAAACCTGGTCGGGATCATACCGATCCATCTAACTATCGACCTATTTCGTTAACTAGCTGCGTTTGTAAAACCATGGAACGCATGGTCAATAATCGACTAGTTTGGTTTTTAGAAACCAATGATCTTATTTCAAATATTCAATGTGGTTTCCGCAAAAATCGCAGTACTATTGACCATCTGGTTCGTTTAGAATCATTCATTAAAAATTCCATTGTAAATAACCAGCATGCTGTATCAATCTTTTTCGATCTTGAAAAAGCTTATGATACAACATGGAAACATGGTATTTTAAAAGATTTACATGACTTTGGTTTAAGAGGCCGTTTGCCTCATTTTATATCGCAGTTTTTAACTGACAGACAATTTCAAGTTCGTGTTGGATCAACCCGGTCTGATCATTATAATCAGGATCAGGGAGTTCCACAGGGCAGTATTTTGTCTGTCACATTGTTCAGTATAAAAATAAATAGTTTATCAAAAGTATTAAATGACTCAATTGATGGGTCATTGTTTGTGGATGATTTCAATATTTCATGTCGTGGTAAAAATATGCGTACTATTGAACGCCAATTACAGTTGTGTCTTAATAAAATTCATAAATGGTGTCTTGAGAATGGCTTTAAGTTCTCACAGACGAAGACCAATTGTATACATTTCTGTCGGAAATATAAACCCCATAAAGACCCTGAACTCTTTTTAGATGGCACTCCAATCAAGATTGTAAAAGAAGCCAAATTTTTAGGATTAATTTTCGACCATCATTTAACCTTTTTGCCACATATTATTTATCTGAAGACAAAATGCCTGAAGGCCCTAGATTTGTTAAAAGTCGTTTCAAATTCAAAGTGGGGAGGGGATCAGAAAACCCTTCTTCACTTATATCGATCATTGATCCGTTCTAAATTGGACTATGGCTCCATTGTGTATGCTGGAGCTTGCAAGAGCAATTTAAAAAAGCTGGATTCAATTCACCATCAAGGACTACGTCTATGTCTTGGTGCTTTTCGAACTTCTCCGGTTGACAGCCTCTATGTGGAGGCTGATGAACCTTCTTTAAAACAACGCCGTACTAAATTGTCTCTTCAATATATTACTAAATTACGTTCGAACCCCTCTAATCCTGCTTATGCCTCTGTATTCTAACCCCTCTATGAAAATCTATTTCTGAAGAAACCGAAGCTGGTTCCTCCACTTGGGATTCGGCTCAAATCTAATATTACTGCTGCAAATCTTGATCTGGATCTTATCTCTCCTTCCCGGCTTTTGTCTACTCCTCCCTGGCAGTTGGTGAGGCCAGAAGTAGACATTTCACTGACACGCTTTCTCAAGTCTGAAACAAATCAACTGGTTTATCATCAGGAATATTTACAATTAAGAAACAAATATGACACTCACCGTTCAATCTTTACTGATGGATCCAAGGGTGGTGGCAAAGTAGCAAGTGCCACTGTCATTGGATCACAAACCATATCATGTAGAATACCTGACAATAGCTCTATTTTCACTGCTGAGGCCAATGCTATCCTTACAGCTTTGATATATATTAAACAACAATCTTCATGTAAACAGTTTATCATCTTTTCTGATTCTCTTTCTTGCCTTCAGGCACTGCATAATGTATCTTCCACTCATCCACTGATTTTAGATGTTTTAGAACTTTACAATGATCTTTCAACTGGCCAATACGACATCGTCTTTTGTTGGTTACCCAGTCATACTGGCATCACAGGTAACACAATGGCTGATGCTGCTGCTAAAGCAGCAGTCAACGAATCTGTGACACCACTTCTTCTCCCATACAGTGATTATAAACCTGTAATTAGATGTTACATCAGAGAGCAAATGCAGAAGAAGTGGGACACCCAAGTAGATAATAACAAATTACATGCCATAAAACCAACTATTGGTTACACCTACTTGGGTTGTCAGTCCAGATTCGAAGAGGTCATTTTGCGACGTTGTCGTATTGGCCACTCGCGATACACACATGAATATTTGTTAAAAGGTGAAGATCCTCCGTTCTGTATCCCTTGTGATGAGAGAATCACGGTCAAGCATGTCCTGCTTGACTGTATTGATTTTTCCATCACAAGGGATAAGTATTTCAAAGTTCCATCGTTAAAGGATCTTTTTAATCAGATTAATTCTCATTTAATTCTTGGTTTTTTAAAAGAAATAGAATTGCTTGATAAATTTTGATATGTATTGTAAAAAGTATGTGATTTTAATTTGGTAGAATGACGTAATAACTGAGATTGTTCGTGGCTGTACCTTCAAAGGGGGTTGAAGTAACGTAAAATAATTGTCCCCCTGAGAAGGTATGTAAGTCCCATTTCATTCAAAGTATTTTTCATTTTCCATGTTTTTAATCGTAGAATTCTTGTTGTTTTTAAATGTTTTGGCTTAAACTTGCCGACAATCACCAGTAGCCAGAGGGATGGTGTAAATCCTGCTGGGTTACCATGTAGGTAGCAGAAGTATCGTAAGTCCCCATGGTACCTAGTATGGTGACCTACCTTTGGTTCTTGGTGATCTATAGCCCATTTTTATTGTGTACTGTTCTGAATTGTTATGAATTTTATCATGATATGCTAGTTTTAAATCTACATCTGTGATAGTCTAGTGTTTTTACTGTCCTTTGTCGACAGATTTTAATGTCTCTATGTATTAATATATAACTTGATTTAGTCACCATATGGCTGAAATATTGCCGCTGTGACTTAAAATATTAACTCACTCACTCACTCACTTTTTTAGAAATAAATGTTCATGATGATGATGATGATCAGAAAACATCACTCGACTCCACTTCGACTCCACTAACGTCGAACTCGGCGGGCCCATATCAACCGGTTAGGTCGGTGTTGATGCGTCAGGCCGTGGTATGGTCAACGAGTTCGAATACCGTATGTACCTAATCGTTGGTCCGTCGACTGACCCGGTGTCCCAGTGCCGTCACTACCGTTGACGTTGCTGTGGTGAACCGATTTTTTAAAAGCGTTGCCTGGATGTGACGGTCTTCAGCGGCCGTAGTCACGGGTTGTCGACCGCTTCGTGGCCTGTCCGATGTCCGACCAGTCTGTCGTAAACGTTGCATTAAATTGCTGACGGTAACACGGGAACAGCGGAGTCTTCTGGCAATGCCGGCGTTGGAGGCGCCTTGTTGAGACATTCGGATGGCACCCCCTCTCTCTGTGCTTGATAAACGGGGCCTAATTTCGTATGCATTTCGATACTGTGTTCGTAACGAATAGCATGAGCCGTGTTATACATACAGTTTGCACGTGCATTCACGAAACCTCATTTCTGGTAACTTCACGTTTATTTCACTGAATACGTTTGGTTTGGCAGTAGGGATATGTTTAAGTAACTTATCATGAAACATTTATATTTTCCAAAAAAATATGTAACATTTTCGAGCGTAAAGTTTCTTTTGGACATTAGTCTTAATGCTATGTTTAATCTCAGATGGCGCAGTTTCGTCGGGCCCTCTTTATTATGGCTACGGCCAGGGCAGGCTAGCTTCATTGTCGTACAGTCCCACCACTGTCGGTGGGAGGCATCAGGCTGTCGTGGCTACCGTCACAAAGGAAGGCTGTTTTCCAATCATCAGCACCACGACCACAACCGGCGGCCAAGGTTAGTATGAGGGAGTGAGTGAGTTGGGTTTAACGCCGTTTTTAACAGTATTTCAGTTATATCACGGCGTGTCAGCTTAATGTGTGAGGAAAGCCCGAAGTGATGCAGGTCTGAGACGTTTACCACTTCGGTGAAACCCACAAGCACGGGTATGGTACTGACAAACTTAGAAACATAATCGGGTCGAACCGGATTCGAACCCACAATCATAGGTTTCTGGCGTGCCCAAAGGACGCAACTCTGCACAGCGAATTATACGACTGGGCCACCCGTATGAGTGAGTTGAGTTGAGGTGAGTGAGTGAGTGACCGCGCTATTGGCTGAGTGAGTGAGTGAGTGAGCGAGTAATGGAGCGAGCATTAACGCCGATTTAAACAGTGCATAATTCAATTCAGTTTATTCATTTATATCTGTAAGGCCACAGGCCCCAAGTAAGGAACACATGACAATGTGGAAGCGGTTAAAAATATCACAAGGATTCATTTCTTGATAACATGGAATGCTATATAAACAGAGATAGATTTCGTATAGCCGTTTTTAAATTATCTATGTTAATCGCATTTGCTAGACACATCTACAGTAGATCTCCATGTTTGAAAGTGCATGTCTCCCTTATTTCCGATATGAACATGGCATGATTCTCTAAGAAACATTGGTTGTCCCAGATGTAGCCATACCCACATTTATACAGTAGACATTTAACATTTTATGCCCCATTTTGATCTCCAATCTTTTCATACAATAACATCATATTATAACATTTTTGGGGTAATCTACTTTCTGGCATTTTTAGTAATTTTAACCAATATCTTATGATTTTCACATAGTGATATATGTACAATGACATGCGAGCACATTCACCATAAACCATTACGTAAGAAGTACTATGTTCAATACCAAGAAATGTTTTACATGCGTGGATTCAATTTCTTAAGCCTCTGCAAAACCCCATATTTCCGAACCATAGGAAAGAAAAGAAGCTCTTTTTGTGAAAACATATTGGAAGAAAGATTTATAAGCACAGTCGCTAAAATGTTCACAAGTTTGTACAATTCCAAATAACACCTTTTCAGCTTGGATTGCTGCATTACGTATATGTCGGTCCCATGATAATTTACTTGAAAGATATTTATATGAGGTTTCAGTTTAAAGTAATTGTCCCCGAAACTACCACTTCTTTATCCCTTGCTAAATACAACAATTTTTCTCTCATCCGTGTGAATATTACCTTTCCACGTATCGCAGTACAATTCTAGCTGATTTATCAAAGTATGTAAACTTTTACTGTAATTGAGAACATGATTATATTATCTGCAAATAGTAACATAAATATTCAGTTTGTAATTGTATACCATCATCATAATTTCTTTAGATTTGGGCTGCAAACAGAACAAAAAAAGGTTTAATACACATCCTTGGCGGACACCAGTATGGCATAATAAAAGAATCTAAATACATGCCGTTTTATTTCCTTATTAATACCACATAGCAATTTACCCATTTTATCACTGACACTATATGAATTAAATAGATACCATACCTTGTCTCTACAGACTGAATCGAATGCTTTAGAAAAATCTACAAATATAACGTAGACTTTTCTACGTTTACGTTGAATATATATATCTATCAGAGCCTGGATGAGAAACATGTTATCAGTGGTAGAGTAACCTTGTCGAAAACCTGCATGCACTTCCTCGATCTTATCAAGTGTTTCCGACCACAGTACCAAGCGTTTATTAATAATATTAAAGACATTGTGATAGTCAGGTGCTGTGATTCGTGGCGTAACTCAATATCAAAATGTTCACACAAGTCAAATATATCTATGGTGCTAATAATGTAATTGATACCGTTACACTTGCCCCAGCATTCTCAACAAATGTAAAGTCACCTTTCCCGGAATCACTTCCACAGCGGCCATTCATAATGTGTAAATTTGAAAGAGCATAAAAAATAATGGTACATTTCCCAAAATTATCAAGAAAAGTATCGTTTGAATATCTACAAAGATTAAACCTTTCTAAGAGAAAGTCCTAGATTGAAGTATCCAGGCCATGGATCGTGTATCATCCTCAACATAATCTGGCTCTTTGCTAGTTCTTGCACGAAACGTCACCAACATCACCTAGGATGTCAATCAGTTCATCCTGAAATAGCAATATATCGTTCTTAGAACCAACATTACTGTCGTACCATGTAGATCCTTCTGGATGAATATACACACAGCGTCTTTTTAAGTCCAAACAGTGACCTGTCAAGTAATAGATATACACCACTTTTAGAGATTCTGTTTTCCATAAATTCTAACTAAAAGTCTTCCGAAATTTGCCATCTTATCTGCTGTTTTAATAAAGTTGGTATATTCGCAGAACGTATCATCAAAATTCAGTTTCTGGGGCCATATTTCTGTCAAACCATATATGTCAAATATTTTCAAAATGATAGACACTCACAGTCTGAAAACGTTCAGAGCGATCCTGATATATTCTAAAACACGAGTTTCACAGACATTAAAAATATATGTCACCCGTGGGATTTCCATGCTAGAACTGGTCACTGTAGTGAGAGGTCAATAAAATTGATCGGGTGGTCTGGCACGGTGACTTGGTTAATCGGGTGTCCTTAACCTCCGATGGTGTGAGATCAACAACTGGTTTGCCTTGTCCAGAGTTGCAGGCCGCTGTGATACAGCTCTAATATTGCTGACTGAGGCGTGAAACAACAAGGCCAATGTACTGACTGTGAAATATATATACTGTCTCTCCAGGTGGAAACACTCTTAAAGTTCTCGGGTACGCCTACATTTATCCGGGAAACCCGGACGTCACTGTCTTCGACATCCCGTCATACTGCACTATGTGATACCGTACGTACATAAAAAATAGCATGTCATTATTTTTCAATTACTAACTTTTCATTCAATAAAATAATAATATTTCACTCAATGACACAACACTGAACATCATATACTAACTTTTCACTCAATGGCACAATCAACATTAAATACCCTTTTTCGACTCAGTGACACAGCAGTGAACACTGTCTGGTAATATTTCTATGTTTGATTTTTCTTTGTTTCATCAGTATATAACATTATGTTTCTACAGCATGTAATGACACACTGTTATGCGGAAACTAATTATTTTTGTTAACAGATGTCGACTTACGTCCGGGGCCATAAGACATTACTGTATTCATTTTTTTATTATCATCATAAATGTGATACAATGGGCATTTCTAACTTGAAAACACATTTGGTAAACATACAGTTCTCCCGCATCTCCACAAACGTGTATATCTTTTTCTGTTTCATGATATTACTGAAGAGATACAGTGGGATCTGTCTCTCTCAAGTCACTGTCAGAATGTATCATCTTGAAAGATGTACATGATATGAATAATAAAACTTCTTTAAAAAAAATGTCCTTCACTTTATTTATGTCAATCGACAGTTCTACATATTCGATAAACCTTGGTATATGCCAGTCTCTCGGGATTAGATTTAACAGACATGTACTTTGACTAATTCATGGCGTATGTTGCTGATTGGCCAATCTAATTCTTCCAGGTTTTGGTCCAATGCAAAGATTGACAACTCCTGTCACATATTTATCCATGCCCAAATTGCTTTCAGGCAGGTTACGGAAAGACGTCTGAACAATATATTTCGTATGACTGAGACACTGTTGTCGCTATTACCATTATAGGAAATTTTCATATCTTTTTCTAACTTTCGGAAAACGGGTGTCATGCACACGCCCAGGGATATAAAGTGATATGAAATTTCTAAACATCATGAAAATAGCAACTGCGTAATTTGACCGGACTCCGGTCTACCCGAACGTTAAACGGCGTTAGTGAGTGTATTGGCGAACGGGTTAGTGAGCGTATTGGCGAATTTTATGATACACATGACATAATACATGTAGTTGATCTATGTAAGCTGCAAAAAACATTTTTCATATCAAGAAAACAGCGTTATCTCTAACCCTTCCATGGGACACGTTAGAATTTTGTTTGTTCGTGTAAACAAAAGTTTTACAAAGCCTCTAAAAGAGATAGCCACTTACGGTGCTCCACGTAACATCAGTTGTTTCTTGGACTTTCGGCATCCCCATTTCACGCAATATGTACTAAGTTGAAAAGCACGGAGCAAGGGCCATAACTCTGTGAAACAATACTTGAAAGGCATCTCTTAGATAAGCTTGCAAAGTTTCATTCATGTAACATCAGTATTTTCTGAAAAAGGTTGTTCCCATTGCAGACACTATGCACAAAGTTGAAAAGCACAGAGCAAGGGCAATTATTCTGCTGACAATAATGTACGGCACCAATCTTCGAACTCAGTCTTGACACGTATCTCTTATATAAGCATGAAAACATATTTTCATGTAATTCAGTAGTTGCTGAGAAAACGTGTCCACAATTTCACACAGTATGCGCTAAGTTGAAAAGTATGGAGCAAGGGCCATAACTCTGTAAAAAATGAATGTACCAATGACACCAATTTTACGAACTCATTTCCGATAGAATCTTCACCGGGGAATTCAAAGTCAGTTTATTTTGTTAACAAGTTAGACACACGCTTCAAGTTATGTTCGGAAAGAAATAAAGCAATGGGAAAACAACCCAGTGACCTCGATCAATATTTTGTTCTCAACCCAACCTGTTCCGGAAATCATCTTCCCACGTCCCCATGCTCGTCGCGATCGCCAGAGACGATCCACGTAGTTGCCCAGAATACATTTTATCACAAATGTACCTCAACATTACAAGCATCATTCGTGTTTATATTACGGTCTTCCTTGGGGTGCTGAAAACACCTATCACATGGATGCAGTGTGACGTTACAACAATAATAACAAGAAAACAGTGTTATAGCACTATTCCCTGCCACGGGGCTCGTTTGTTTGTTCATATAGTAGAGAATATCAACTATAAATAGAGTGATGTAAAGGTTTTACAAGAGATAGGCAATTGGGTCGCTTCATCAGAAATGTTGATTAACTGTCAAATTAATACACACAAACTGGAAACATAATTCAGACTTGATGACAGTCCTGGACAGTTATTTCCAGGAAAACGTGTTCCCATTGCAGACACAATGCACCAAGTAAAATAACCAAGGACCGTAACTCTGTAAAAATATAATTTATACAAGACCAGTTTTAGAACTCAGTCTTGACAAGCATCTCTCAGATAAGCATGCAAATTTTCACAGAGGTCAAAGACGTCATGAAGCCGAAACGTGTTTGACTCGAGCTCACGATAATGATGCGGAAAATCCAAACTAATTGCTCAAACTTGAGTCAAATGTGAGGTAGACAATGAAAAGATACATGTAAAAGACAATCTGTTCATATGCTTTCCCTTGTGAATACTTAACGGCATCTACACTTCGGGAAAATTGGGTACACAATGTCACGAAGATCAACGAATCGAAGGAAAACGAAGGAAATAAGTTAACTAATTCTCCAATCTGAGCAAATATATCGCTCAAAATAGACAACATTAACACAGCAACGCAGAGCGCCATCGATAAGATTGAAAGAGAAGTAGCCAACTTGAAAACAAGAGTAGATGACGTCGATATAGTACTAAAAGACATTGTCGCATTGTTTCCCTTTCAAAAACAAGCAAAAAGTGTCAATGCAACAAATGCAACAAAGCGACATTTTGGCCATTTGTCGCATTGTTGCGCTTTGAATAATCTTATAAATTTTACCAAAGCACGACAATGCGACAACGCGACATTTTCCAAGGTCAAAGTATATGGCGTTGTCGCATTGTCGCTCCATCAAAAATGTGTAAAAAAAACGTTAAAATGCACGACAACGCGACATTTTGATATGTTCATATTATAGGAGGGGGCACGGGTGGCCATGTCGTCTAAGGCGCCGCGATTCGCTGTGCAGAGTTGCGTCCCTTGGGCACGCCAGAAACCTAAGATTGTGGGTTCGAAACCCGGTTCGCCCCGATTATGTTTCTAGGTTTGTCAGCACCATACCTGTGCTCGTGGGTTTCACCGAATGGGTAAACGTCTGAGACCACCATTACTTCGGGCTCTCCTCCCACATTAGGCTGACACGCCGTGATATAACTGGAATACTGTTAAGAGCGGCGTTAAATCCAACTCACTCACTCATATTATAGGACATGACATTGAAAGAGTTATGCATAATAGGCCTGCCAGGTCCTGTTTACACTGTAGATCATGTCCATGAAAGATATATGCATTATGGGCCTACCATATCTTGTTTATATTTTAGAACACGTTCATGAAACATATATGCATAATAGGCCTACCATGTCCTGTTTATATTTTAGTACACGACCATGAAACATAGATGCATAATAGCCCTACCATGTTTTGTTTACATTACAGAACACTACATGAAATATATATGCACAGTGGGCCTATAAAGTTTACAGTTACATTCTGGAATATGATAGTGAAACATGTATGCACTAAAGGCCTACCAAGTTATGTTTACAGCATATGCCATGACCAAAAAAACCTATGTGCCAATAGGCATACCAAGTTCTTGTTTACACTTTAGACAACAAAAGTAACAAATATGCGTGATAGGCCTACGACAGGTTTTTTTATATTATAGAAACATGTAAGCATCATAGGCCTAACTATGTTCTGTTGCCACACATAACAGGACAGCCACGTTTTGTTTACACTATAGACTATGGCCAAAAAACATATAAAAGTTTTGTTTACATTATATGCCTAAACAATGAAAAATATATGCATAATTGGACTACCTTGTTTTCATGTTTATACAAAAGACTACAACCAAGGAAACATACATGCATAATAGGTCCATCATGTTTTGTTTACACTATAGACTATGGTCAAGAAAACATATAATTATACATACCGAAAACTACGGTTAAAACGAACTCAAAGGGAGGGCCAATTTTAGTTCCTTACAGTTGGCAAAACCAAAGTATGCAAATGTGGTTATATGGTTATAGATACACACAAAAACGAAACAATACAGGCACAAATCACCATTTACTACCCGATAATAGGTAATCGTTGTGAAAAAAAATTTATCATTTTCATAATAATTCTGACTATAACTGAAATAGTCAAAATAAACTTACTTTCGCTCAACTTGAAAATAAGCCCTCTAATGATATTTACAGTTAAAAAAATAACCACATAGCCACAAACAATTAATTCAATAATGTCAAACCATACCGGTCTTGAATAACACGGTAATCCTCACTCACTGTGGACACTGTTACAACAAATTAGTTCTTGACAAAGCTGCGCTGACAAAGATTGTTACGCTTACCTTGACCTAAGACCGCCCAGTGCGGTTTGCGGGTTCGGCGTACCTTTCTTCTCGATCTGCATTTGTGGGGAAATGATATCACCACTATCAACAAGTCAGCACTCAACTATAACAAATCAACTACGCCGCCTGTTTCCTTGTGTCCAAAAGTATATCATATGAAGAAATGTCAACTCTGCATCATGGCAGACCATATTAACTTGTGAGTAAATGTATTTTTTGTTTCCTATCTGTTTCTTACTTTCGTGTTCTTATTACAGAATATACCGTGTACACAACATACTCTTACCTATAGAGTTCACATGCAAGGATACAATAATGTAAGATTAGATAACTGTTGACAATATAAAAACAATCAGTACAAACTGCCAAGGCCTGAACAAGAATTATTGATGGTTTTCAAAATTTGAAAAAAAGAAAAACAGACATAGATTGCCTGCAGGACAGGACACCCACTAAGAACAAGAACATTTAACAAAACGGGGGATCAAAACATTGTATATTTAGTTGTTATAAAAGTAACGCTCGAGGGGTTGCCTTATGTTTGACGAACACTTTGAATTTATAATGTTTAAAGAAGTTCATGATAATGAATTGGGTAATTTTCTTACTCTTAAAATGCAATTAAGAGAAAAAAATTATTTTAAAATAAACATGTACGGTCCAAATACTGACACGCCAGCATTATTCGCAGATATAATAGATATTGTCAACGAGTTTGAGTCGGATCAGAGATATGAACCCAGACGAGAGACCATGTACGTGGAGACAAACCAAACCCATAAAACAAGCTAGATCAGCTTACATCTTGTTCTCAAGAGACCTTGAAAAATCCGTAGATAAAGTTGGTACAGACCCTGCTTACAGATCAGATGACTGTATACATTGGATTTCGTTAAAACGTAATAGTATCGAGAGAATGAATGAATGAGTTTGATTTTACGCCGCTTCTAACAATATCCGAGCAGTGTCACGGCGGGAGACACCAGAAATGGTTTTCAAACATTGTACCCTTTCGGGAATCGAACCCGGGTCGTCGGTGTGACGAGTATCGAGAGAATATGAAACTTTTGGAAGTTTAATAATTCCCCACTCAATGACAAAACGTTTATGGAAAAAACTAAAGAAGTAATTAAAAATACAATATAACAACATAAAACAGGTGTCGATGAACAAGGCAATGCCAGATTTAATATTGATGACCAACTTTCGAAACACTTCTGTTGATGATAACAGTTCAAACTATAAAATACTCCTCTGAAATGAAATGAAAGCGAGAACAGAAAGAAAACGCACTACAAAAACATATCGAAGAATTGCAAATCAATCCAGATACCTTTAATGATATAGAAATTAAACCTGAAATATTAAAGACACTCGAAGAGGCAAACACTGAACTGGAAGGAATAAATAATATAAAAACAGAAGGAATAACCATGCGATCTCGGGCAGAGTGGGGGGAAATGGGCGAAAAAACAACTGAATACTTCTTATCCTCAGAAAAAAGAAACTATCTGAATAAGGCCACAGCTAAACTAGAATGGACATTCCATAACTGAAACAAATGAAACCATCAACGAAACCCAGAGATATTACCAACAGTAAGACTAAACAGACATGTAGAAACGAAATCACAGATGATATGTTCAAAACTTATCTTACGTACCTTAATATTCCAAAACTAAGCACACCACAACAATTAGGCATTGAAGAAAACATCTTAGAAAAACATGAAAAATGAAAAAAGTCCGGGTCCTGACGGATATACTGTACAATTCTACTATTTTTTTCTGGCTAGATCTGCATAAATATCTGATACGATCATTAAACCTTGAAAAGGGGAATTTTCAGTTAGTCAAAAGTCATGCGAACAATAATTTACGAGGATCAAAGAGGTTTTATGTCAAAACGATACATCGGAGAATGCACTAGATTAATTTATGATATTACGGACTTGACTAAATGCTTGGAAATCCCAGGGTTGTTGTTACTTATAGACTTTGAAAAGGCGTTCGATTCAGTAGACTGGGATTTCATCCAAGAAGCTCAGACTTTGTTTTAAACTTTGGACCTTAAGGTAAGCCTCTTTTATCACGATATAAAATCTAGTGTTTTAGTAAATGGTTTTGCTTCAGATTTGTTTCAAGTAACAAGTGGGTGTAGACAAGGTGACACTTTATCTGCTTATATATTCTTGTTATGCGCTGAAAGTCTGGCAATAATGCTACGCACTGACGAAAATATAAACGGAATAAGTATTAATGAGACAGAATATCTAATTTCCCATTTCGCAGACGATACATCTCTCATAATAGATGAAACTAAAAAAGGTCTCCCAAACACAATGGCAACTCTTTAAACATATGCGTTGTGGATAGGCTCACAACGCTTCTCTGATAAAACTATGTACAAAAGTTGGAATTTAGATAGATCCATAAAGTTTTACTCTTCTCGGTATTATTAGCGCTACACAATTATTACCCCGGTCAATGGATCAGTGAGCACTCGATTTTCATTCTCAGCTCCCAGGGGAGTATACAACCCAAGCTGCCTGTGAGGCGCTAGAAGGTTAACAGCCACCGGGTCCAATTCACCGCTGGGTGAACATTTCGAACAAAGTCACTTGCCGAAGGAGACACCACATGTGGTACATGTGCTTCAGTGTGGGGCACGACCGAAACTCTAGAAACTCTCAGGAGTCAAGCTGCCGAACGTGGTCACCCATCCAACTACTCTCCGAGATCAACGTTGATTAACTTCACCTGATTTGTGATATGTGCGCTGTGCACAGGACCGTGCCACCACCATAAAAAGAACTCGTTTTGTATGGAAACCTAAACCAGCCAAAATCAGTAGAAATATTGTAATAAAATCTAATGAAGAGGGAGTTTAAGAGTTCCGTGGCATGAGAGGTATATTTGTTCTGTGATTGGTTTGCAAAGAAAGTTAAATTTCTTTGAAGTCTATTGTTTGAAATGGGGATTAGAGGTAAATTTGGATAAGTCTAATATAATAGTGTTTAGAAATGGCAGTTATTTGCGTAGTGTACAAAAGTGGTTTTATTATAAGTATCTGGGTATTATTATTTCTTCAAGATTAGTGTGGTCCAAAGTATGTCAAACTCTGGCTACACAAGCCTATATAGCTAGCTTCCCTG
This sequence comes from Haliotis cracherodii, assembly GCF_022045235.1. Taxonomy (NCBI): domain Eukaryota; kingdom Metazoa; phylum Mollusca; class Gastropoda; order Lepetellida; family Haliotidae; genus Haliotis; species Haliotis cracherodii. The sequence goes on along the minus strand of NW_027266279.1, from coordinate 5,507,884 downwards.
TTCATAGATTATTGAGAACTTGTTCGTCGCTGTTTTTTACTGAAATTGCACCAATCTTACTGCATGGTTCAGAAATTTGGGGATTCACGTTTAGGGAGTCAATAGAAAAGGAACAGAGAAATTAATTAAAAAGGCGCCTGGTTGTCTCTAGACGCACGTCAAGCAGTGCAAAATTAATTGAAGTAGGCAGAGGTTATATGTGTGTTTATTTTCATAGTCGATGTATAGGTTATTGGTTCAGACTTAGAAAGACTCAGAAAATTCCAGGTATTCAAGGGCTTGCTATGATATGTTGCGGATCCTTGATGATATTAGTGAAATAAACACACATTCCTAAGTTATTATTTGTAACTGGTTTATCATATGTCTGGGTCACTCGGGATTGTGGTAATGTTAAAGCTTTTTTGAGCACGTTTTCACAAATATGTAAAGATATAGAGTTGCAGAATTGGCATGATAAGACATCAAAGGCATTGTATTATTGTATGTATTATTATACTAATCCTTCCATTGATACATTAGTCAGACGTCGGTCATCCTTGAACACTGCAGTTATTAAAAGTGTATCTTTATATATATATATATATATATATATATATATAGAGAGAGAGAGAGAGAGAGAGAGAGAGAGAGAGAGAGAGAGAGAGAGAGAGAGACCCATCGGTATGGCCGAAATGGGGGCAATACAGGTCCAAATTGCCAGAAGGTTTGGTTGTACACCATTGACAGGAGCCAGGCAGACAGGGAGGACGACCCCGAGTAACAACACCACTGGAAGACGGTCAGATATGGCTCATTCACCTGCGAAACAGATTCGTAACGGCGACGGCGACGGCAGCAACAGCGTTGGGACATCCCATTAGCCAACGTACAGGACTACGACGACTTCAAGCTGTTGGAATCCGAGCGTGTCGTCCTGTCCGAAGAATGGTACTGACTGCTCAACATCGACGCCTGAGACTGCGAAGGGCGAGGCAGGTTCGACGTCGAGTGCTGATGAAAGTCGGTTTAACTTGTTTCGAAATGACGGCAGAGAACGAGTTTATCGACGCAGAGGGGACCGTTTGGCTCTGGTGTGTATTCGAGAGGTCCATCCATTCGGCGGGGGAGGTGGCATGGTGTGAGGCGGTATTTGTGGAGGTCAGAAGTCTGATTTGGTGATTATACAGGGAAACCTGAACGCTGTGCAGTACAGAGACCAAGTGTTGCAGCCAGTTGTGCTTCTGCTCTTACAAAACCAACAGCAGGGGACATTGTTTCAACACGACAATGCCAGGCCTCATACTGCAAGACTGACTCGGAACTTTCTAAACCAGCAGAACGTTAACGTTGTGCCCTGGCCTGCCCACACACCCGATATGAATCCTATTGAACATCTGTGGGACCATCTTGACAGACAGATTAGAGCACGCCATCAGCCTCCCGTCAACAGACAAGAATTGCAGCAGGCCCTGAGAGACGAGTGGCAACGGATTCCAGTCCACGTCATCAGAAGACTGACGTCATCGATGAGGCGGCGTATCACAGCATGCATTGATCAGCTGGAGGTCATACACGCTATTGAAGGCAACTGTGTCGACAACGAACTTGTAGTGTGTCTGACAATTTTTTGGTGACATTTCAGACTTTTGAAAATGAAATTTCTTATCCCACCATTGTTTACCTTGAGCTTACATTACCTGTGATTGCACACTGTCATTCAAACTGTGGTTGATCAATCATTTGTTACCCCTCCCTAGAATATATTATAATTCACAACAAACCCTCTTCTTGTTATTTTTTCATCGATCATGGAACTCAACCTATACTTTCTTTTGCCGCCCAGTTTATATGTACTTGTACATGTTTGTATATGCAGCACTACGTGCCATTTGGCGTCAAATCCAATAAAAAAAACTGTCAAAACGTGTCCAACTCCATTCCATATTTCCAAAACATCACACAAGAAATAACCAACTCATATTACATCGACATAAATATATCATATTCACAATCTCAATACACGCAGTTCATGAAATTTTGGTCACTCTGTCACCATTCACTAGTGTAAACCCACGAACTTACAAAATCCAACAAAGATGTCTTGCCATCCTGACACTGGAATAGTTTTGTTTGATATCATCAATAGAATCTATACTTTGTAACATGTATGCATTTAAGATTACATGTCAACTATATTCAATAAACCTATAGTTTGTCAAAAAGAAATTAATATAAAAAATGAAATCAGCCATAATCCTATTGTTTACATTACTGGCTTCATCCTTTGATTATGGCACTGACTTCACCGATGATTGTCATCACTGGCCTTGTGTGTACACAACAGCCTTCTCTACTCCAGTACAACAACATCTACTCTACTGTATAAACATTGCCTCCTACTTGTATATATACATGCTTACTACATTCTGTAAATCACTTGCTTGATAACGGTGTTAGAACCTACGCCGAAACGTCGCTCTTAATTGTAATAAAGAAGTTGTTCATCCATAAACTCTTATCCTTACTTAAAAAATGAAAACCTGTGTTTGTTACTTACGTTACTTCTGAGAAATATTGTTCCATTGCACGCAGAATGCACTCAGTAACATAACATGGATCAAGGGTCGTAACTGTGTAAAAAAAATTATTTCCGGGACCATTTTTCTTAACTCAATCTTGACAAGTATCTCTTAGATAAGCACACAAAGAGCATTTGTGTAACTTTAGTAGTTTCTGAGAACACTGGTCCCCATTTCACCCAGCATGCACAAAATTGAAAAGCTCGGAGCAAGCGCCTGAGCTCTGGAAAAAATGACTAATTTTCGAACTCATTTGAGATCATGAGCAGTAACATAAATGTGTGAAATGTCTTTGACTTAAATAGTTTTTGATGTTGAAAGTTGTCTCCTTTGAGAAGCAGACGGGCGGACGGACGAACTCTGTACCTATTTTCCCCGCCCAACTTTGTGGCGGAGCTTAGAAATGACAACAAATATATTCAACAACCATCGTGAAAAGTACCCGCTTTGCCAGCATCTCTGTGTGACTCCCCTTTTTGTAATAAAAAAGTTCCAGTTTGCATTATAAATGCCAAATGCAGAGCCATTCGTGTGTGGATTTACAATAAAATACCGTCATCTCTCTCTTATTCAAGCCCTTTAACCTTTGTACATTAAACCTATCTGCACTTCGTAAATTCGTATGAGATTATTTGAAGGTAAAAAAATATGAAGGAAGCAAACGTATCAGGGACGTCGTTTGACGAGTTTCATATTATGAACCCTCTTCAACTAAACTCCAAGTACACAGATTATTATTCATATATGCATTGATTGCAAAACGGCCATAGTCTTGCATTGTATGTAAATTGCGTATTTCTTACAACTTATATAAACATGACGCATAAACATGTCATCTGAGCTGTAATTCTGCACCACGTAATGCTCCTCTGGGTGCATAAAAGCGAAGCAGCTTCGAATTTCGTTCGTTCGTCAGGGCGAATTTGATAGAGGACTTGGCGCATCCATCTCCAACGATTCCCCACCAAAATGATCCTGCAAGCAGCCATACTCCTCGCTGGTCTTTCTGTGACAGCCAGTGGCAGCACCTGCTGTCCTCCAGTGAGATTCAGTGCGGTGCAATCTGTCACCATTGTCAACTACACGTTTGCAAAGGCTGTAAGTACAACGCCTCTCATCATATGTAATCACTCTCCCCTTTCCGTAACTTCAAGGGAATGCTTTCGGTTGGTCCTGGAATGACAAGATTATCATGTATGCCTTGGCTGTAATAAAACAGCGATATAACCTAACGAACCCTGTTATATGAATACATTGTATTATTTTTTTGTAAAATTCAGGTTCCTCAATCATAATTTTGAATTGACCTCTTAATAAATGGCCTTCGTGATCATTTGAGTAATTCCGGAACAAGCCGATTGCCATTTGCTTGAAGAACTTTTCACAAAACTATATTCAGGGATATTTCCATCATACTGCTCAAGTACCGGTACCTGTATTTACCTTACCTGAACAGGCAGCATCTAGTAAGTGTATGAGAGTTATCACTCTGCTCACTCAGTTTGCTCCATTTCCAGTGAAGAAGCAAAGTAAGCTGTCTGTCCAATGTCCTTTTCTTACAATTAGCCCAACTTCCCTGGCAGAGAGCCTTTTAATTTGCCTCCACTGTGACTCCACACAGCCTAGGCCACTCCCTCGCAGACACAGAATGTCCATGTAGGTGCCTACCGTCAGTTGCAGATTAAGGCAATAGAGATTTCAAAAATAATATCCATTTCGGTATGGAATTGAAGTGGTGAGGTTTTTGACCCCCATTCACAGAAATGCATGGTTTTATTACCTGAGCCAACATAGCGGGTTGGTAGGACGTCATTGTAAGTGACTCAATATATATTATTCGGCATGGGGTGGGGGTGAGGGAAGGGTGTTATTAAATTAGAGATATGATATAAACTACTCAAAAGGTCTGTGGTATATATCACATCTCCAATGAAGAAACATGTCATAGAATAACCTATAGTTAATATGTCATGCAATGACAGATTAAATATAGTAATATGAAAGAATTATGTGTTAACTTCTTTCGAGTAGAATATTCTTTCAGTCACAGCTTCAAAACACGCAATTATTGTCACTGCGAAGGAGGAGACGAACAATTTAGGCAAACCTGAGAACAAATTTTGTAGCTCCATTCTTTTCAGAAACATTTTATTTTTATTTTTAAATATTCCCCAAATATCAAATGGTCGGTATTACAGAGCGAGACCCAATATTTCCGATTATAAATAAAAGCACGTGAGGGTCAAGGTCAGCGCTAAAGGGCATAGCTAAAAGAATTGTCAATTGATTCACGTATATTTCCCACTTATATCATAGCTATTCCAGATGCTATTGAAAACACATCGGTATTTTACAGTATCCTGCAGTATAATTGAACACATTTACCTGTATCTTGGGTATATAACATTAATCGACAGGGGGACGAGTCTTCTTGCAGGTTACGGAAAGGGGTGAGTCGTGACGAATAGTATCTATTATTAAGTTAATTTTCGGTTTCAGATACGTAGATTGGACTATCGTACATATCAATAGTCCAATCAGAGAACATTTCACAAAATCAACATCCACAAATGGTACACCTTCGCATGAAAGTGATTAATCGCTGCATGTCTCTGTTGACACGAATATGTCTTTTTCATCTTTTAAACCCCTCAACCATCGCCTAAGTTTTTGTGTCTGGGATGAAATCGCAAATGTTTTCGTTATCTGATCGACAAGGTCGTCGCCTATCGTAGTCGCCATCTTTGTGAAGCAATTCGAGATAAGAACAGCGATCTGATTGGATATCGCGTTTTCCTTACAAGGGGCACAATTCGTGATGTGGCAAGGGTAGAAACTGGGCTTTGATATGGGCTTGTGGACGCGCTTGCCTCAGGAAGATGGCTTGGTGGAGGCAGGGGACTGGTTTGAAATTTGGTTGTATTAGGTGTGTTTTCGAAAGTGGAAGTTACTTTTAGATATTTTGGCATGCATAATCTCAGCTAGAGGTACATTTATCTTGTTTGAGGTTGTACGATGAGAATGGTAACGACTGTATATTATAGTGTTTGGACCTTCTAGATGATGGCCCTCCTAATGATTTTGCAACTACTTCCACATATTTGCCTCGATTCAATTGAGATTTAAGAAATGTTGCCTTGATTCAGATCTGTCTAAATTGACGATGCAAAATAACTTCTAGTGGTATTATTGTTCATTTTCAGGCTTTGTATTCATTCATCTACGACGGCATCAACCAACGATACGTCATCAGCGGTGACCTCAGCGACGGATTCGTCTCGACCACCAAAGTAATCTACGATTACCCGAATGTAAGCGAGACCTCCAGAGAGCTATACCACGACAAGAAGTGTTTTAGTGCCTCAGTTATGTTCCATTTTATTAGATGAAACATTTATTCATGCTTCACCGTTACATTAATAAATATATATCAGACAGTGCCTCAACGATATCACTGGAAGCATTCATAAAAGCATAAAAGACCACGTATGATTAGGCCACATCTGCACAAATTGGAAATGGGCAAAACTCAGTTATCAAATGTATTGGAATTGTTCTTCTATCAGTTCATGTTTGGACGTACTACAACACCATATTAATAGGTGAGGTTACACTTCCATGTTAAATATTGTCACACATGCGTCTTAGATCTAGGGTGGCAATAATTATCAGCACTGGTTTTTGGCACAAAGACTTATGCGTCTTTTCTAACTTTTGAAAATCAGAAAAGACTTTGACCTAAGTGTTTCTGTTTGAGATGTAGATCAAGACAGTCAATTGTATGGTTAAAAATGTATATTGGATATAGGATTTGCTCATGAACAAGTCTGCCAACTTTCAAACAAGTCTTTCCAAGTTTTCAGTACTTTAAAACTTGAAGTTGGGCCCTTGCCTACTTTGTCCTTTGCCTTGCATTTTCACAATATTCTTAAAAAGGTAATACTGATTGTTTGTTTGCAGAAAACTGGTTACCGGGTAGATACAGTGGCACGCACGTGTACAGCATTCCACCTTCAAGGAAAGTTCGAGGACCAGGAGAGTGTTTGTGTTCCAAGTAAGTCATTTCTAAATATATCAACAAATGTTCGAATGTTTTATCTGCAGTGAACTTGGTGTGGATTCGGTCAGTGTAGGCCTTCGGTACCCTTTGCATGTCTCAAGAGTCGACGAAAGACGGTTGGTGAACGTTATGAAAAGCCTTTGTGTGTGTTTGTCATTATGAACCACTGCTGGAACATTGCTGACCAATTCGTGACCACTCACGGGTGCAGGCATGATACCATGCCGCTGTTTAACCCGACTCAGACACACTATACTGACTCCGAACCGATCCGTCTTTGTTTTATCCCCTTAATATCGAGCACTAAGATTAACAACAGCAAACGATTTCACCAGTTTAAAAATGGAAGGATTTCTTGTATAATAAGAATAGACACATTTCGAGCGATGGTTAACTTTTCACAAATTAATATATAATGACACTCATCAGCAATGTCACTGCATTACAGAATGGAGATGTCCTTTCAACTGGTGTTACTTTTGTCCAGCGACCTTTTTCAATTTGTACCCTTTTGACAAGACAATCTAAAATGTTAGTGGCATGTGGTATATTTTGGGAAATTATCCAGTTAGAATTCTGTTTTTTGTTTCGTATTTGATAAGTTTATAGAATTTAGATTTTGAGGATGCATCTATATCAGAATGTCATTGTTGGATGTACTGTTCTTCAAGACGTGTCGTAACCATACATTTAAAAGATATTGGTATGCATTAAGATTGACACTATAAATCAGCATCAGTCCGGACTTGTACTAGTACAAGCTGTGGAATCAAGAAGTGCAATCATCTGGGACCTCACCTCAGTCACACTATATGTTCAGTACTTTTGCTTGTCAAGTCCACTTTGTAAGGGAGCCCCTCGCGACCACAAGTGTTTCAAATCTGTTTAGATATGTTGGTCTGTTCTGAGATGTCAGCCCATTGCATGTGTTTAAATTTGGTATAGATGTAGATAAAACACGCAAAAGCTGTTTTTCCATTAAGGATTTAAGACTGTCCTTAATATGTTTAGAGTTAAACACGGCTAGCATTTGTTTTATACATACAGTCCTCGCCACTTGAAATAGAATCATGAAATGTCGCGGTTAAGAATTAACGACGATAGCTGCATATGTGCTGATGAAAGGATCCACTTTCTCAACTATAAACATGAAACGGCTTGCTCCTATCTTAATACTATGTGTAATCACAGGCGGCGCCGTCTTCTTGGGCCCTTTCTTTTATGGCTACGGTGTTGGCAGGCTGGCTTCAAAGGGATACTCCTACAATCGCACAACCGTCAACGGGGAACATCAGAACGTCGTGACTACCGTCACACGGAAAGACTGTATACCAATCGTCATCACCACGACCACAATCGGCGGCCACGGTAAGTACTTGTGAGTGAAAGAATGAGTGAGTGAGTGAAAGGGCTGAGTGAGTGAGCATTAACGCCGCCTTGAACAGTGTATCTGTAATAACGTCGAGTGTCGGCCAAATGGTTTAAAGTGAATGAGATGTTTAACGCCGGCTTGAAGAGTATTTCTCTGACAGAAAGCCCTGTCAGTTAAATGTGGGAAAGCATGAGTGAGTGTGTTGGTTTTTTCTCCACTTTGAACATTTATATCAGGGCATGTCATATGCTTAAAATGTGCGTGTGTTGGGTTCAACGCCGCCTTGAACTGAATTTCGGTTATACCACGACATCACAGCTTATTGCGGACAGAATGAGTGAGTTTTTAAAGCCACGTTGAACCAATGTCATTAAAATATGATCTTTTACTCCTCTACACTGCCTTTCTGCGTGAAGGTGAGTATTCTAATCAGCCAATCTGGGCCAAGGCTTATAATCCTTGGTGCCAATGAGCGAAGCCTTCAAACCAGCATATCTGATTTCTGCATCTCGACAACGAAGTTAAACGACCATGTCCGAATGAGTGAGTGAGTGAGTGAGTGAGTGAGTGAGTTGGGTTTAACGCCGCTTTTAACAGTATTCCAGTTATATCGCAGCGTGTCAGCTTCATGTGGAAGGAAAGCCCGAAGTGATGCAGGTCTCAGACATTTACCACTTCGGTGAAACCCACGAGCACGTGTATGGTGCTGACAAATCTAGAAACATAATTGGGGTGAACCGGGATTCGAACCCACAATCATAGATTTCTGGCGTGCCCATGGGACGCAACTCTACACAGCGAATCGCGGCGCCTTAGACGACTTGGCCACCCGTGCCCCCTGTCCGAGTGAAGATAATAAAGGTCGCACCATTTGATCGTTGTGGATATTTAATACAACCTGGCGTTTCTGTGGGTTTTCGTTCGTTAAAATCGAATTTTTTAATCGAGATGGTAAAGCGAAACCGAAACGTTTTAGAAAGACGACACCTGATTGGCCCAAGAACCCACGCATCTTTCATTTTCAGCGATTGTCAGATCTTCAAGCAGGGAGATATAGTATCGCAGTAAAAGATTTGAGTATAATTAGACTGACTTTGAACACTTATTCCAAGGCAAGTAATATTCATGTCGAAGGGACATTAATCGTCCTTTCGATTCTACTTTTGAAAGAAGCAAAGTGAATAACCGAAAACTTGTGTTTTTGGCTGGTGTTTGTTTTGTAGGATTTACTCTGATCATTAGAAGACAACATTTTTCCCAAATTCGAAAGAGCTCAGAAGAAGATACAATTACCAAGATTTGTAAATTAAAGGAAATCGGATTGCGTGAGATCAACCACTGGTTTCCTAGCCCAGAGTAAACAATGTACAGACCGCCGCGTAATATCTCAAATATTGCTGACTGCAGCGTAAAATAACACCAAGGCAAATATACTAACTGTGAAATATACTCTAACCGTCCAGGAGGAAACGCTCTTGAAACTCTCGGGTACAACGACGTTCGTCCCGGCATCACGGACTTCACTGTGTTCGACATTCCGCCATACTGCACTGTGTGATACCGTACGTACATCACTCAAAACACTAATAATATTTCACACAATGACTCAACACTGAACATCATATACTAACTGTCCACTTAATGACACAGCAGTGAACATTATCTGGTAATAATGCTGTTGCTTTTCTTTCTTCCATCAGTATATAACATCATAATTCTACTACACGTAATGACACACATTTATGCGAACATTAATTATTTTTGCTTAAACATGACGAGTTTCTTCCGGGGTCATAAGACATTCATGTATTTATTTTTGATTATTATCATAAATGTGACAAAATTGCAACCGTGTATATCTTTTTCTGTTTCAGAACATTGCTGAAGACATACAGTGGGATCTGTCAGAATGCATCATCTTGCAAGATGTACATGATATGAATAATAAAAATTCGTTCAGCCTAAATTGTCTTACACTTTTTTAATGTTTATCGACTGTGCTACAAATTCGATAAACCTTGGCACATTCCAGATTCCGGATCAGAACTAGAAAGACAGGTATTTTGCCGAACTCATGGCGTATGTTGTTGGTTGGCCAATTGCTTATCGGTGAAACGAAAAACTAATTCTTCCAGGTTTTAGTACAATGCAAATGATTGACAACTCCCGTCACATATTATTCCATGTCATTCTCCAACTTGCCTTCAGGCAGGTTACGGAAATATGCCAGCGTTGACGTTTGAATTTCATTTCACATCTGAACACTAACTTTACTGCAACTAAGTAAAATCAGTTTCTCGCAGTTAGTCTTTTTCTTACTTTCTGAAAACTGGGGTCATGCGCACACGCAGAGACATATCGTGAAATGGAATTTCTAAATATCATAACAATGTCAACTGCGTCATTTGACTATGACCTGAACGAATCGACAGGCAGTGACCGAATTCTCGTAGGCTGCCATTCCTAAAGGATGTAACGGGTGCGCACCCGTAACCGGATATGTTACTTCGTGATACCAAATCTACCAACACAGCATTCGAGATTAACTTGTGTCATTCCTGGACAAGCCGATCACATTTTTGTGAGTTAAGGCGACGAATGCAAACATAGGTGTCGAAAGTCAACCTCATAAATCAGATCTTTGACTCAATGCAATACCTCTGAGGGAAATTCTGAGGACACTGCCATTACATAGGGGGTCGCCGGCGACAAGTGAACCTTTAAATCACTTATCACAGCGTAGAGGTTTCTAAATTCTCGGTACGCGTGATCGAAGCATTCAGGCAAGTATTTATGATGTCTTTATCGCTAAAACGAACATAATCGGGAAGTTCCGAATACAAAAATATAAAGATGCGCTGTTATAATATTGAGATTTTTCTGTTGGGTACATAGGTCAAAATGGGTCAGATATTAAGGAATCTCCAAGGGTTTCTTTGACCAATGAACCATTATTTCTTCTGCAACATGAGGACTTCTAATCCATACACTGCTTAATATTTGACAACGGGGTTTCCCACACAATCCACGCACCGACTGTCCGTTACACACGGCCCCATGTCATAACAGAAACGCTTTGTCCCTACACCGCACTTTGGCAGAAATGCCAGGTGATGCAGGGCCGTAGTGTATACAAACCCGTGAAGTTCTGACGATGTTAGGGAGACCAGCGAGACAAAGACTCCCTGTCAAAAACTTTGGTCACCTGGTTCTGGCTCAGGCACACAACTCTGCAAAGCAAATTCCAGCGTTTTGGACCACATGGGCGTCCTCCCCCCGTATTTGTATTGAGAACGTACATATTCTTAAATGTTGTACATATTTAATCTCAAAATAGCACATCTTGCATGTAAAGTACAACAAAATAACATCATCACGTTTACAACATACCCAGGATGAAAGATCACTGTCTTTATGTTCACAAATATACTCCCTTGACTATACACAAAGCAGATACCTATAATATGATTGACTGTTTTGGTCTGAGGATCGTAAGATGAAGAATTACCTCGCTTTTGGCTGTGTTTCATGCATGTCATGATCTCATAATGAGAAAAGCCGCAAAGTAACACAGGTCCACTGAACCAACTTCTGGTTATTGCTTACTTCCCAAAGATCTTATGACAAGTGAGATTCGAACCAATGGCAAGCAACTAGCGACAACCGAGACCACTGGGCTAATAATGCAGTTGAGATGAGAGTGTGATCTTACGGCAACAACAGACATCAACCAAGAAATTATGGACCCAAGGTGATCGTTTGCTGGATGATTAGCTGCTTTCAGTAGTGATATCAAAGTTCGATGACATGCAATCAGCCAAGCCACTAAACTTGGGACATATTCTAATAAAAGCGACAATAACCATTTCCATAAACATAAGAGTCCCATGTATGATTCCAGCTAGCTCATAAGCATGTGTTTATGAATCACTATCAAATGGAGATGATATCAGGCCTGTGTGTGTGTTTTATCCCTCTAATGCTGAGCACCAGGCAGTGTAACAAGAAGTTAATGTATGATTCGGGCAGGGGATCGAACCAGCAACATCTGCACTTCGGGCAGATGCTCTATCCACTACACCATGGATGATGAAGGTTAATTAGGTTGCCTCTGAAGTGAAATGACCAATAATAGTGTGGTTGAATCTCGGCTTCAAACTCACAATCAGTGTTACTAGATATATCTGCACTCTCAGGTCAGAACAACAGTAATACACATCAAAGAGACAATATGAATTAACAATGTTTACCAGGCAACATGCTTGACCTTTGTTACATCAGATTGAGCCTTCTCCTAATAACTTTAAAAGGTTTCAGATGGTTGACATGGTATTGTCAACATTAAGGATCAGTTTTCAAACCAATAGCGCAATATAATTGTTCTACCTTATTTTCATTGGGGGTTGGGATGTGGTGTGTTGTGGGATTTTGCCCAAAAATTCAGGTCAGTAGGTTGAAAAAATAAATATATGAATGATCATATACAATTTTTTTTTCGTTTTCTCAAAAGTGGGTCAGAAAAAATATTGAAACAAAATAGAGATTGGGACTGTGAGTTATTAAGAGAAATTTGTAAAAAATAGAATTTAGAATTCTAAATAATTTATTCATATTGACAGCGACAGTAAATAAGTTGTTGTTTTTGTATTTACTTATTTCTGGTGGTTGAAATAAAACAAAAAACTTTTTTATTTATTTTTTATTTCACAATTCAATATTTTGGAGTCCAAGTTTGAAATAGAATCTGGCCTTAAAATAGATATGTGTGTATGTCTGTGTGTAATCTGACTGGGTAAAAAATAATAATTTGGAATTAAACCCCTGAGTTAAGCTGGACTTCAAAAAATCATGAAGTTGTTTTAGAGTTTAAGTCCATTGTAAATCACAAATTATTTGCCTGAGTATACCCTTTCTCAAATTTCTTAATGCTTACCCTCCTGGAAAACATGAGATGCACACCAAACAGACATATCTGGCTCCAGCCTAAAACATGTTTGGCTCCAGCCTAAAACATGTCCCTGAAAATAAAGGCAACAACCAATATAATTGGACTGATATGTCCAGCTGTTTGTATAACATTGTTCTGGTAATTCGGATGTCAACATTGTGGCTAAAAGAGTTCCAGCTGTTCAGATGTCCAGGTCTTCGTCTGGGTCTTCCTCATCAAAGTCATCAGCATCATCGGGCTGATAGAAGATCTTCCCCCCTACCTGAATCTCGGGCTCGCCCCTGGAACCAACAAACGAAGAGATAATTTACTCAAGCAACTATTGTGTTCATAGGTTTTCCTGTAATTCAACCTTATTAAAATCTGAACTATTACTCCTCTCAAGCAGAAAAGCGAAAGTACAAGACACAAGAGATTGGGATTACATATCTCATACATGTGGGGAATCAAACCAGGGCGGTGTGACAAGGAAAAGACTGTGAATGTTATACGATTCTCCAAGCCTTGTGACAGAGTGAGTGAGTGAGTTTGGTTTTACGCCACTTTTAGCAATATTCCAGCAATATCACGGCGGGGGACACCAGAAATGGGCTTCGAACGCTTTAACCACTAAGCTACCCGACTGTCCCCGTTGTGACAGAAATGAATCATGATGTTATGTAAGGATCTTATGGCCTTAATTACACTATTAACATGTAGATCACTAGCTGTTTAAGATTTCTAAATGTGCTATGCTATGCTGACTGCTTCATTGTTGGGAGTGTCACATGGGAGGGGTGTTGTATTACATCCCAGACAACAATACAACAGCTACAGCTATCTTTGAGTCATGCAGACTACTCCTGGCCCACAATGGATGGCAGCATCAGCTACAAGCCATGTTGTCACTACGTATTGACATTCAATCGCCCTAAGCACACACCACCTGATCCTCATTCGTCAGCTACCGGGTAGGGATTCTGGGTGGTAATAAATAATTAATACCTAGCAACACATGCTTGACGTGAGAGGCACCTTTTTGGATCAGGTGGTCAGACACAGTGACTTGCTTCATTGGGGGAGTCGTTATCATATCCTGACGGTGTGGATTCTTGCTCACAATAGTGTGGTGTGTGGCGTTAAACAACAATCTCACACACACATAAGTCAACTCATTAATAGGTTACTGGGGAGTGGGGACCCAACTAATCTCCACAACAAAAGCAAGAATTAGTGCATAAAGATGATGCTCTCGTTCAATGAGCCCAAAACCTACCCTTTGTTATCCTTGATGTAGGGCAGCTTCACCTGGCTCCGAGCTGCCTTCTCACTGTCTGTCAGACTCAGGTTGAAGGGCAGGTTTGCAGCAGGATCTGCCTGAAATGATTTGCTTTTTGTTTAGACAACTATTTTATATGAAACAAGAGCTGCCAATCACCCTAAAGACCCTCTACCTGGCCTTGACCTTTGATAAAGATACCTTCATCATGGGGACCTCCTTTGCCCTGGAATCACCAAGGGGGAGACTACCATTGGGTAAGGGAGATTTAAGCTTCCCTGGAATAACCAAGGGGGAGATAACCATTGGGTAAGGGAGATTTAATCTTCCCTGGAATCACCAAGGGGGAGACAACCATTGGGTAAGGGAGATTTAAGCTTCCCTGGAATCACCAAGGGGGAGACAACCATTGGGTAAGGGAGATTTAATCTTCCCTGGAATCACCAAGGGGGAGACAACCATTGGGTAAGGGAGATTTAAGCTTCCCTGGAATCACCAAGGGGGAGACAACCATTGGGTAAGGGAGACCTACTCTTCCCTGGATTCACCAAGGGGGAGTTAACCATTGGGTATGGAAGATTTAAGCTTCCCTGGAATCACCAAGGGGGAGACAACCATTGGGTAAGGGAGATTTAAGCTTCCCTGGAATCACCAAGGGGGAGATAACCATTGGGTAAGGGAGATTTAAGCTTCCCCGGAATCACCAAGGGGGAGACAACCATTGGGTAAGGGAGATTTAAGCTTCCCTGGAATCACCACAAGTGAGATAACCATTGGGTAAGGGAGATTTAAGCTTCCCTGGAATCACCAAGGAGGAGATAACCATTGAGTAAGGGAGATTTACTCTGTGTCATATTCCACATTAAGAATTCACTGATACCTCTTTGACAGAATTGTCACAATATAAATAAGACAAAAAATTACAAACATAAATTATCTTGTTCTACACAAAGGTGCAAAAACAATTTGTTCACAAACTATACCATTAGCCCCTCTTACAAATAACATGAACACCACCGCCTGAAATCAAATGTGTATTAACTATACAATTCATAAAAAACAAATCCTGAAAATCAAACTTCATGATCTGTTACCGTTTCCTTCCACCTGCCCACTTGTCAAATAGCAGGAATTTCAACATTCAAACATTATACATCTGATAAACAATTCAGTTTTGGGTAAAAAAGGACAGAAAACGAATATACAATTAAAAAAGATAGAAGAAACCTTAAGCTGAGGAATTAACACAGAATATCAAAAAGACCACAGCTGACAAGAGTTTTGATAATTTGAGAAATTGATATTTCCTCAAAGCCTCCTAATATTAGCATTCCCCCATGCACTTCCATTGTGAAAACATTACTCCAAGGCCTTTATCAAGACAGCTTTAGATAAAACAATTACCAAGTCACAGGGTTGTACAGTAATGGTGCACCAACAACTGACAACGAATGCTACAACCACGTTTCACAAGCACCTCACAGATAACCTTGACCTACAATAGACATATCACATGCTGAAAGAATTTACCAGGACCATGTTCCTTGTGGGATATCCTACGTTTAATTCTCTTACCACTTCAAGTGGTGGTAGGGTAGCCTAGTGGTTAAAGCGTTCGCTCGTCACGCCGAAGACCCGGGTTCAATTCCCGACATGGGTACAATGTGTGAAGCCCATTTCTGGTGTCCCCAGCCGTGATATTGCTGGAATATTGCTGAAAGCGGCGTAAAACCAGACTCACTGTATTCAAGTAGAAGTATGCTACAACAATGTTTCACAATAACCTTAAAGGTGACATTGTTCAGACAAATGCAACAGCAAAGTTCAATGAAAGAAGACAATGGTAGAGGTAGACAATGATTGGTTGGTTTGTTGTTTAATGCTGCGTTCAGCAATATTCCAGCTATATAGCTGGGGTCTGTAAATAATTGAGGCTGGACCAGACAATCCAGTGATTAATATCATGAGAACCAATCCAGGCCATTTGGATCGATGACATGCATCAACCAAGTCAGCGAACCCGTTAGTCACCTCTTACCACAAGCATAGTTGCCTTTTACGGCAAGCATGGGTAGCTGAAGACCTATTCTCCCCCAGATCTTCACGGGTCAGGTAGACAATGATATCACCATATGTAACAAAAATCTGAATGCAGACTCTGACCTTTGATCAAAACCATTTCAAAACAGGGCTGTATCCAAAATAAGAAAAAATACATAGCTAAATGAGAAAGTGTTACCACAAAGTAGGATAAATATATATCTCCTGACCTTTTGCCTTCTTTTGAGATGTGCTAAAAAAAGCTGACCATTTTTTTAATATCTACTTTGTTGTATCCAGAGACATGTTTAACATTTTCTGTAAAAGGGGTAGTGACAGGTTCCAAAGACTGGGATTTTTTAGTCTTGTCCTAACAGTCAGATGGAAGGACTGAAAGAGACATGGATGGACAGACGACAGACACAGACCTTTGGGAAAAGCTCACATTGACTTTGTAGCCAGTTTGAGAATCAACAGACAAAAATATTTCTGCATTGAGTTCAGATTGTCCTGGTGAGATTGAAAAAAAAAAATAGCTCACATGGATATGTAGCCATATGTAACAGTTTGATTGTGATGCCGTAGTAACAAATGACTTCACAATGGTCTGCAAAGCAATGTGATACAATTTTAATTGTCGCGATATCTCTAAATCTGTGTATTACATCAGAGGCATACTATGACGCTCCTCACCTGAGAGACGGAATCTGGCATGACCATCGTGAAGGTTGGCGTGGCCTCACAAACCTCCTTCAGCTGGAACTTGTCATCCATGTTGAAGTTCTCTACCTGCCAAATACGAACACGTAATAAACTTAAACCGAGAAATCAGGCAGGTTTCGAAATTCCTTGTATTTTTGTGACAATTTTTGGGACACAGTTAAAAATGTAATGGCAAGATCAACATAGGGCACCCTTATGAATAATGTTTTTACAACAGTACCAATGTGACAATTGTTGTTACATTAAGCCAGTGATAAATGTACTTTCACACAAATAAACATGACAACCACATGGACAATTATGAACAAGGGAACATTCTTAATGCACAGTACAACGCACAAGAAAACATTGGGTATTATCAATCTCAATGAGTGAGTGAGTGAGTGAGTATGGTTTTACGCCGCTTTTAGCAATATTCCAGCAATATTCACGGCGGGGAACACCAGAAATGGGCTTCACACATTGTGCCCATGTCGGGAATCGAACCCGGGTCTTCGGCGTGTCGAGCGAACGCTTTAACCACTAGGCAACCCGACCACCCTCAATCTCCATGAAGATGGATCGAAAGTGTTCTTCTCGTTGTCACACTTCCGTTCCAAAGGGTAGACTGAAACTTCTTAATGAGTGTCCTGTACACTTGAAAACATATGCATTTCTATCCCTGCCAGGTTATTTTCTGAGGTCAATAAATCTGGACATAACAGAAACTAAACAGTATCAGACTGTTATTACCAATATTGCTCACTGACATCAATAATAACACTGTATAAGGACCAACCATTTACTTTTCTTGGTGTGGGGGATATACTTCAAGGTAAAATTTGTGACCAACCATGAGATAAGGGATCTCATAGGTGAAGATCACGTTTTGACTTTTCATTATACAGTAAACTACGGTTGTAACGAACTCAAAGGGACCACTAATTTTAGTTCGTTATAACTGTAGTTCGTTATAAGCATATATACAGCATAACTACAGCAAATGTTAGGGACAAAAAAAGTAAGTTCGTTATATCCGTCAGTTCGTTATAAGCGTGTTCGTTATAAACGTAGTTTACTGTATTTTTAAACTACAGCATCATCGGAACACTAAAATACAATTCACAAGCTTCAATTCATAATTATTACAGAGATACATTGCATCACACACAGTAATCTTCACTGATGTCACTAAGTTGATGTCAAACATCTTTATGGCGTCAGAGCACAATTGTATCCCAGCACCCATCAGGTCCCTCTTCTCCTGGTGGGTGACATACAGTATAGCTTTTTTTGCCGCTGTGGTCAAAGCATACAATTTTTGTCTCTGAATGAATGAGCTGATCAACTGTGTTTTATTGTCACCATTTCTTTCGAACAGTAGTGATAACAACTCATGGTCGTTTGATTTTGATCTTTTGGTAATTTCAGGGTTTTCTTTGTCGGTCGGTCTCATGAACCAACCCAAACAAACATAACGGGTGAGGTGAAATGCGGTTTAGCGTCGCAGCCAAGATTATTGCACTTATATAACGACGTGCATGCTCATGTGTGTTTGTTTGTGTGCGTGTGTGTGGCTGCTTGTACCAGTCCAGACCGATGCCGATTTATAGTGCTAGCCCACTGAGATAATATGCCGCAGTTTCACATGAATACCCCACTCAGACACAGTATACTACAAGCCGACCGGTCCTTGTTTTAGCCTCTTAATGTCGAGCGCCAGACAGGGTAACAACAAGTACCATCTTTTAACGTCTTTTGGTATGACGCAGCCAGGGATCAAACTCAGGACGCTCTACCACTTGACCACAGAGACAGTCAACAAATATAAGGCCTTACAATTAACATGATTAAAGAGTACGGGTATTTGTCGAGTATACCAGTTAGTTTATGAGTTGACGAATGGATTCCAGCATTCTTATTGTTTGCATGCGACGTTTCAGAACAGATGCTGGTACCTTTATCAAGAGCTTGCTTGCACTGAAACCATCTCTTGCTCAAAAGCAAGTACAAGAACCTGTAATGAAGCATTGCATTGAAAACAAAGAAGTTTAATCAATTAACCAACTCTGTCTTTACTCAAAATACAGCTTCTACAATGTCACTTGCACATATAGACCAGTGGACCACTTTATATGTCTAAGGGACCAAAATATATGTCTGGCTGACCAGTGTGTGTGTCTAGTCCTGGAAAAGGCCAATAACAAAGCACATGAGTTTGTAACCATCATACCACTTTCATGACTTTGCCAGATGCCCGCTGGTGCACAATGCAACATGAATGCTGGAAGTCACATGACTTGCATGGCGACAGTTTGATGACAGTTGTCGCCATATGTTCTATGAGTCCAACTGCCGTGTCATCATGGAGATCACGATGTAGCAAACATACTGTTTGGGAGATCTCACAATCTGAAAATTTAAAAAGAATGATAGATTAACAACAGTACAGCCTGTAAAAAGGTTTCTGAGGTTATTATTTTCATAACATCATCATCATGATAAAAAAATAAAGATAATAATATTGAGGCAAAATTTCACAACCATGTATGCTATAAAAGTGAAACCATTATTACCTCGTTCATTCTCGACGAAACCATTATTACCTCGTTCATTCTCCACGAAACCATTATTACCTCGTTCATTTTCCATGAAACCATTATTACCTCGTTCATTCTCCACGAAACCATTATTACCTCGTTCATTCTCCACGAAACCATTATTACCTCGTTCATTCTCCACGAAACCATTATTACATCGTTCATTCTCCACGAAACCATTATTACATCGTTCATTCTCCACGAAACCATTATTACCTCGTTCATTCTCCACGAAACCATTATTACCTCGTTCATTCTCCACGAAACCATTATTACCTCGTTCATTCTCCACGAAACCATTATTACCTCGTTCATTCTCCACGAAACCATTATTACCTCGTTCATTCTCCACGAAACCATTATTACCTCGTTCATTTTCCACGAAACCATTATTACCTCGTTCATTTTCCACGAAACCATTATTACCTCGTTCATTCTCCACGAAACCATTATTACCTCGTTCATTCTCCACGAAACCATTATTACCTCGTTCATTTTCCACGAAACCATTATTACCTCGTTCATTCTCCACGAAACCATTATTACCTCGTTCATTCTCCACGAAACCATTATTACCTCGTTCATTTTCCACGAAACCATTATTACCTTGTTTATTCTCCACGAAACCATTATTACCTCGTTCATTCTCCACGAAACCATTATTACCTCGTTCATTCTCCACGAAACCATTATTACCTCGTTCATTCTCCATGAAACCATTATTACCTCGTTCATTCTCCACGAAACCATTATTACCTCGTTCATTCTCCACGAAACCATTATTACCTCGTTCATTCTCCACGAAACCATTATTACCTTGTTCATTTTCCACGAAACCTCGTTCATTCTCCACGAAACCATTATTACCTCGTTCATTCTCCACGAAACCATTATTACCTCGTTCATTCTCCACGAAACCATTATTACCTCGTTCATTCTCCACGAAACCATTATTACCTTGTTCATTTTCCACGAAACCTCGTTCATTCTCCACGAAACCATTATTACCTCGTTCATTCTCCACGAAACCATTATTACCTCGTTCATTTTCCACGAAACCATTATTACCTCGTTCATTCTCCACGAAACCATTATTACCTCGTTCATTCTCCACGAAACCATTATTACCTCGTTCATTTTCCACGAAACCATTATTACCTTGTTCATTCTCCACGAAACCATTATTACCTCGTTCATTCTCCACGAAACCATTATTACCTCGTTCATTTTCCACGAAACCATTATTACCTCGTTCATTCTCCACGAAACCATTATTACCTCGTTCATTCTCCACGAAACCATTATTACCTCGTTCATTCTCCACGAAACCATTATTACCTCGTTCATTCTCCACGAAACCATTATTACCTCGTTCATTCTCCACGAAACCATTATTACCTCGTTCATTCTCCACGAAACCATTATTACCTTGTTCATTCTCCACGAAACCATTATTACCTCGTTCATTCTCCACGAAACCATTATTACCTCGTTCATTCTCCACGAAACCATTATTACCTCGTTCATTCTCCACGAAACCATTATTACCTCGTTCATTCTCCACGACACCATTATTACCTCGTTCATTCTCCACGAAACCATTATTATCTCATTACCTCGTCACCTAGTCCTGCACTACGACTGTGGAATTTATATTTTTTAGTTTTGTTTTTTTTTACTGAAAGCTAAGGCAAGTCTAGATCAAACTATCAAGTCCATATGATTCCACATATGTTTGTTGGTTTGTTTGTTTACTGTTTAACGCTGCACTCAGCAATATTCCAGCTATATGATGGCAGATTGTAAATAATCGAGTCTGGACCAGACAATCCATTGATTGATGTCATGAGCATCGATTGCCGCAACTGGGATCGATGGCATGCATCAACCAAGTCAGCGAGTCTGACCACCAGATCCCGTTAGTGGCCTCTTACGGCAAGCATGGGTTGCTGAAGACCTATTCTACCTGGATCTTCATGGGTCGATTCCACATACGAAAACAGCAGAAGAGGAAAGGTTCTAAATACTCTCTGTCACAACGCTGCTTAACGTTGTTTTATCTTGACTTGTGACACATTGGCCACAACAAATAATATTGTACCAATCTGGGAAATCGAACCAAGGCCCTCTCTGTGACAAGTGAATGCTTATATCACCAGGCTATCCAAACGCCCCAACTTGATTGTTTTGTCACAATGTTGCAGGGCTTCTTCTTGCCTCTCTATCAGATTAGTGACTGAACTTATACATGTTGCTATACATACAGCCAGGTTGGTTTTACAGCAATGTCAAGACTTCACAGTTTGGTGTACCTAACATTTCTCCATCTCCATAAATACATATGGCTGCCATTGGGTGTACATGCAGTTGACAGTTTTACCCAATAAATCAAGACACAGCCTGATCAAGCGAGAGGAACACCAGTGGAGACTCTAAAGAACACTGAGATTACATCGGCGCCAGTTTTCAAGCAGCATGGGCCATCAAAGTCTTGCGGCCTCTACTCTACACATTGTGTCAGTGTCAGGCAGTGTAAGGTTAGAACAAAGTTCAGTTGATTACTGTGATTTAATCATGGCCTCATTTCATAACCTGACTAAGAACAGACATTACACAGAATATACATAAAAATAAAAACTTATTTCTTGGCACATAAAGGTTGTATAAACTTATTATTTAGGAAGTGCCTCAGTGGGCACGAAAAGAAGTTACATGTATTTGGGGGCCCATGAAAATTGTTACATAAAATTCAGTGTCAGCAAAATATGATCCAGTCCTAAGATCCAATCTCATCCGCCCCCTCCCCCATAATTAATAACCAGTCCCTTACAAGTTGTTAAGGAAAGATCTGTGAAAAATGTATCAGCCAATGAATCCAACATAAATGGCAGCCTTCGGAGAGCGCACAAATTTGATTGGCTGCAGAAGGGGAATTACCTGGAATGCACTAGCATGGACCAATCAAGTTAAGGTTTACATTTGTTTTGGGATGTCGTATCCATGAAGGTTTTCATGAAATAGAATGTAAAATATATTTATTTAAAACATTACTACAGTGTACAGCTTCAGTTGACATAATTCAAGGACCTTTTTGGAATTTTCAAGACCCCTTTGTAAAATTCAATCGTATATCAAACTCAAACTAAATTCAAGGTTTTTTTAAGACGACTGTCAAAATTCAAGACTTCCTGGATCAGCACAAACCCTGACGTCACCGAGTCTTCACTAACCAATCCATTTGGTTCAATCAGCAAAGGCAGATGGAAGGGCTACTCATTACCTTCCAAAATCAAGTTTTGTTTCATCAATACTTGTCTGAAATGTGGACTAATTGGTGTATTGACCAATCTGCTGTTTTGGGGGGATTTTTGTCAAATTTTCGTCAACAAATGAAACAAGTGTTTCAAGACATCAAACGAACCCTGTTGATTACAAAGCAATGTGCTCACTGGTCTGTGTAGATGCAGGTTTCCCTCTCAACGGTGGCAGGCCGTGGCTTGATTGGTTGGTTAAAAATAGCAACAACACCACAAAATGGCCATATATATTCACATGTGACAGAGTAACATAGTGCATCATACAGAGGTAGACACAACCACTAGTCCGAGGCTAGTAACAATCCAGATGGACTCCTTGTTACTTTACATCACCACTTGTCAAAAATGAGTAAGTGAGTTTGGTTTAACGCTGCTTTTAACAGTATTCCAGTTATATAACGGCGTGTCAGCTTAATGTGGGAGGAAAGCCCGAAGTGATGCAGGTTTCAGGCTTTTACCACTTCGGTGAAATCCATGAGCATGGGTATGGTGCTGACAACCCTAGAAATATAATCGGGGCATCCCGGGATACAAACCCACAATAATACGTTTCTGGCGTGCCCAAGAGACGCAACTCTGCACAGCGAATTGCGGCTCCTTAGACAACTGTGCCAAACGTGACCCTTGCCAAAATAAGCCACAGATGAGTTGCAAATGGACCAATGATGTCTACCCCCACCAATGTCCTTCTCTACCACATGGGTGAGTGAGTGAGTTGGGTTTAACGCTGCTTTCAACAGTATTCCAGTTATATGACGGCATGTCAGCTTAATGTGGGAGGACAGCCCGAAGTAATGCAGGTCTCAGATGTTTATCACTTGGTGAATCCCACGAGCACGGGTATGGTGCTGACAAACCTAGAAACATAATCGGGGCGAACCCGCATTCGAACCAACAATCATAGGTTTCTGGTGTGCCCAAGGGATGCAACTCTGCACAGCGAATCGCGGCGCCTTAGATGACAAGGCCACCCGTGCCCCTCTACCACATAAACCATTATCTTACACTTCATAAAGGTCATTAACATACAGGAAGTAAAACTGTTTTGATGGAGCTTGACTTTTTTACCTTTAATTTTGGCACTCTTCACAGCATGAAGAATCTGGCATGTGTATGGCAGCGGTCGGTTCAAGATGTGCAGAGTCAGCGAGTCTATTACAAGCCCTACACTCCTGATCCCTGGGGAAATAACACCTTCAACAATTTTGAGAAATTCCCCATCAATGGAGGGCGATCCCCCACGCTGCCACCCCAGAGGGTCGTCGCTGCAGTCAACAATGTCAACTCTGAAAAGTATGAATACACAATGCTGAAAAGTAATGCAACTGCATCATCTTCAGACAACACATCTGGTTGCAACATCAAGCAGAGTTATGTCCCCTGGATAGGCTGATCATGTGGAACATTTAATGCGACGACAGCGTCTTTTTGTAGCAAGCAAGCTTGATTCAAATCAATATAAACCTATTTTATTCATTTTTTAAATCATATCTGTTGTTCTGCAATTGCATACCTACAGCCATCACAATAATTTGGATTGTGCCACTAATTCATATGCTCATGGGATTCTTTCATACTCAATAGCGTTGCAGTTTTTTTTATAGCTCTTCACTTTTTTAGCAGTAAATACTGTAAAACAGGAATTTAATGCCACATGAAAATAATGTGAGCTCTTGATTTTAGCCATAAATGCGCATTTTAAAAATGCCAGTGCCCACACCCTTTCCTAAAAATTTATGCGCTGGATTTATGTTCTGTGTTATTTTAATTAATGTAACCTACGTAAATAAAAGCCTTAATTGAAAATGCTTCGTTTGTTTCAAATGACGTTTTGAGCAGGAACCATGGGAACTGTGAGACAAAGATAAATAAAATAACTGTGCACATTAAATCCCCTGTCCATGTTTTGTCAGTGTGAGATTCCTTCCTTATTTTAATATTATTTAAGCCGTATGTTTGATGGCCAAGCATGAGAATGGTTTCCTTGCAGCTATCATTGTGTTAGTGTTGTTTTAGTTGACAGTCTGTTGGTACTAGTATATACGTTCGGCCCTTTGATGAAAAGAAGTAGAAAACAGATCAGTGTATCAAATAAGGGGATTATGCTGATAGGATATTCTCAAATAGAACAACAAGATTGTTGACCTGCGCATTAGTGTCATGAAACCCATTCATGATGAGATAATTCTTGGCTGGCCCCAATCTGGGCTGCTTGACAAGATGTGAACTGACCACTACTCAACTTCGCTTTGTGTAGGTGACTTTGTTATTTTGTCTAGTAATTTATTTATCTATTACCTTTGTGACTGATTGTTGTCAGTGTCTGCTATCAACTTGTAATGATCTGATATCATTGTTTTTGATGTAATACTAGTAAATAATACCGAAGTTATTTATTTCGTTTGTTAATTGTTTCCTTATGTTGATGGTAAAAAATTAATGCGCATAAATTTAATACGACCTTCCGTCACTCGCATTTTTCGCATTAATATTCTGCTTGCATTAATTTCCTGTTTTACAGTATTAAGTAAGCCCACATCACATTTCTGCAATATTCTTGATACAGGATGGTGGCCTGTAAATAATCAAGTCTGGACCACACAATCTAGTGATTGAAAAATAATAATTCAATTCAGTTTATTGTATTCAAGACCAAAAGCCGACATACATGTAAGTAATACAGTGTTATGGCTAAAGTCTATGTAGATATAAACATGTACCGGTACGCTTCACGAGATCAGGGTACAATGACATGCAATCAAACAAGTCACTCAGTCAGACATCCCGATACATGGTTCACCTCTCACATACAGCATACACTTCTGTGCGCACATCAAGGCGTGGCCACAAGATAATAGATTCTCTAATGAGTGAGTTGGATTTAACTCCACTTTGAACAGTACTCAAGTCATATCACGGCATGTCTGCTAAATGTGGGAGGAAAGCTCGAAGTGATGGAGGTCTCAAAGGTTTACCACTTTGGTGAAATCCACAAGCACAGGTATGGAGCTGACAAACCTAGACACATAACCGGGGAGAACCAGGACTTGAACCCCCGGTAATAGGTTCCTGCAGTGTCCAAGGGACGCGACCCTGTAAGGTGAATTGCAGTGCCTATGGGTGCCCTTTCCCCGATTCTCACAACTACTGAGGGTATTTTATTCTATTACAATAGTACAGCCACAGTCAAAATGACTATCACGATACTATTTTTATAGTATTCTGAGCATCTTTACCTTCTAACAATGCAGAATTACAGGAATCTGATTAATCTTAGCTTGCTATGGCAGTTTGCTTCTTACATCTTAGCTCTGATGTTCATAACAGAGAGTGAAAACAGCTTGCATGAACATAACCTGACCAAGGTCACCAAGCGTGTTGTAAATGTCCAGTAGCAGTAGCCTAGCTTAGAAATACAGTAAGGAAGGCCTAAACAGGTTAGCCGTGACCCCATGAACTGTTACAACGGCATATAGAGATGAAAATGTTTTTTATCCTATCTTGGAACATAAGAATATTCAAAGATTATTGCCTCTATGTAAAACTCTATGCATTCAGTAACTATTTATGGCTTCCTTGTCTGCTCAGATTCCAATTACCATTCACAGTTTAACATGGATACCTCCTCAGTCACAGTAGACTGACTCCGAGCCGACCTGTCCTTGTTTTATCCCCTTGATGCCGTGCACCAGGCAGGGTAGCAACAAGTACCATCTTTTTAATGTCTTTTGGTATGACGAGGCCAGGGATCGAACCAGAGATACTACTCTCAAGGCAGATGTTCAATCCACTAGACCACAGAGCTAGATCTGTCAGCTTGACCATCCACATGTTTGTCTGGCCCAGACTCGGTTAGTTTTAGGCCATGCTGATAATGGTGAAATATGTCTGACTGGACTAAGCAACACACACTGACTCAATGCCTCACCTTCTTTGAAGGTCTTCTGACAAGGCGTCTTTGAAGTACCGTGCTGGTTTTTCGTATGTGATTAATATAACCTTTTCCAATCTAAAAAAAGAATGAACATGATTAAAAAAAAGCAGATTAACTACAGTACTACTCCAAATAACGAGTGTATATCAGTGTATATACATTACATTGTCAGTGCATCAAAACTTACAAATATATACTGTCTGTAAGTTTTCTAAGACTGAAATATTATTATGATATGTAACTTAAAACAAGTGCTTTTTTTCAAATATCAATATCAGTTTTGAATATATATGGACACACTTAATATGAATAATCTTGATCTTATATTCTTTCTTACCTTGGAGCAAGGCAGTTGATAATACTGAGGATAACATGACGTCCTGGCAGATCACAGCTATCTGAAACAATGTTGCACAAATTTTCATTGTTGCCATTTCCAGTTTTTTTGTAGACAAACAAAATCAGCTACACTTATTCAAGATTCCGAATTATAATGGGTCTTCAGCAACCCATGCCTGTCTACCCATGCGACTAACGGGATTGGGTGGTCAGGCTCACTGACTTGGATGATGCACGTCATTGTATCCCTATTGCGTAGATCGATGCAATCACTGGATCTGGTCCAGACTCAATTATTTATAGACCGCTGTCATATAGCTGAAATATTGCTGAGTGACGCATTAAACAACAAACATGGAGTTTCATTATTTCTGAACATCATGGAAGTTGTCTGCACTGAAAGCTAGTTTTGAAATTATGTGGAATTAACAATGACATATTTACCAACATCAAGTATAATAATTATTCTGTTTATGAATGGGGATATTTGTGATACATATAAGACTTTGTAGCTTTTCATTAAATTTCTCTTTTCACGATCAGGGCCAAATTTGCTCATAATAGGCCTATCAACATGAGCAAGTAATATTTAGGCGATTGATATTGTGCTCCAGTTGTTCCTATATTACATTGCACTTGCCTCAAGTCATGTATTTCGTAACACAAGTGCGAGGCTCACATGCAAAAGGCAGGGGCAACCCACATTATACACCAACTCTCAGTCGTGTCACTGGTGCCAACGTAAACACCAGATGCCAGTTTGTGCCAAACCCGTCAAGATTATAGCCCAATGTAAGCAAATTGTGCATCCACAAAGAAAAAGCCATTAATCATGTTAACTTTATGCGTAGGTGTTTTTTATATTATCTTTTTAAATATGGCTATCACAACAATGCACATACTTCAAATAGGTTCAACCACTTGGATCGGATGTTTTATCATTGAAATGGGGCCCGACAGACAAGACATGTCTTGAAGTGTTGACAGTTGGACTCAATCGTGGCTCTCAGCTTGTCGTTTTAACGGTGACGTCACTGTTGTTTAACAATGACAATGACAATGATCGTGAAAGTGGAGAAGTCCTTTCAAGAGAATACCACGTAATCATGCAAATGGTAATATATACAGACTGGAGCTTGATCTTGTCCATATCACTTTGTTTTTTTCCAACAGTGACACCAGGACACTACAGACAATTCCGGGAGTAGTGCACTTTACCGGGCGTACTTTTTCAGATCCGCTGTGGGGGCTCAAACGCGTTTTGCCGGCTCACCGGCTCTGCTAATTAATGCGTTAATTAGCCGACACTCTACCACTGGACCACAGGCGCTATCACATGTAATCAGTGCTTGTTTAACAGGTCATTAGAATCCCCATTGACATGCATGCGTAATTCAGTAAACAATGAATTGCGCATGCGTGTGACATCACTGCCCTCTCTCCCATTCATCTTTTCTTGAAACCACACCCGCAATTGTTTATGTCAACATGACCGACCAATGGGAGTAACTGGATTAACGCTTGAAAAGGTAAGAATTTATGGCTAACCCTTTCCCAAAGCCAGCTGACCCTAATGACCGAAAAGGGGTTTTGGATCGTAAAGACGTGTAAGTT
The DNA here is from genome assembly GCF_022045235.1 of Haliotis cracherodii. Classification (NCBI taxonomy): domain Eukaryota; kingdom Metazoa; phylum Mollusca; class Gastropoda; order Lepetellida; family Haliotidae; genus Haliotis; species Haliotis cracherodii. Next base: position 5,479,139 of record NW_027266279.1, on the reverse strand, counting down.
TCCCTAAGACCGAAACGGGGTTTTGAATCGTAAAGACGTGTAAGTTTCCCTAAGACCGAAAAACGGGTGTTGGATCCTGGAGTTGTGTAAGTTTCCCTAAGACCTAGAACGGGTGTTTGATCGTAAAGATGTGTAAGTTTCCCTAAGACCGAGAACGAGTGTTTGATAGTAAAGATGTGTAAGTTTCCCTAAGACCGAAAACGGGTGTTGGATCGTGAAGCGAGAGTCACCAGAGCGTGAGGCACGGTAACGGTATAACGAGACAGCGGTGGCACTATAGCGCGGTAATTGAGCGGATGTTAGAGCTCGGGCTGCGCCCGGTAAACTGCATTGTTGCCACAATTCCTGTGGCTGGTACAACATGGTACAAGTAACTAAACACGATACCTTCAATTAAAACCAGTGGGGATTTTTCTTGCCCCCTCAGGATGTCGCCCAGCATGGCTGAATATATCAGTCGCAACACAATCTGTGAAAATGTTACATTATGACAGCAATCGATAACAATTCACGCCTTTCGTGGAGGCCGCCATTTTGTAGCCCCGCACTTAACGGTATATACTAAAACATTAACCGTCTAACGGAATAAGCTTCAGCAGCCCAAACCCACATGATTTTTACTTGTTGCTTAAATATTACGAGATAAATTGATATCACGAGTGTCAGAAATGCATCATCTATATTATTACATCTTTCAGTATATATGACAGTGTATTTCTAACGTTGACATTCGTGATGATAATTGATGATAATTTATCGACACAATTGAAGCGCCTGTGTCCCGACAAGGTGAGAAAATTTGTGAGAATCATTTGGCTGGGCAAAAACAAAACCTTCTTAATCACGTTTGTCAAAATGTTACAAGAATATGTCAGTTCTATGAAAATTGAATAGTATAATGTTGCCCTCATTGTATTACATGGTACATAAATTCTTCCGTGACATTGAAGAGTGCTTGATTCTGATTGGTAAAAGAGAGGTTTGCTTATTGCTACAGATACCTCTTTTAAACATACTGAGCCTTTTCACACCAAACCGTGCGTATATATAAATACATCGATAGCCTACATATCGATCCATTAAAAATGGCTGTCGATCGACTTCCCATAAGAAATGTACACCGTGTCGATATTTTCCAGATTCCTTCATAGTATTAAAGTTGTTTTTTTTTTATGTCATGTCAAATTAACTGTAATAATATGAACGAATACTATAAACACAGGTTTATTTTCTACATACTTTCAGTGTTGCGCTTTATAAATATAAACACGTTTTATTTACAGCGAGTTAGTGAGTTTACAGGGTAAAAATAAAGTTATTGACAAATAAAATAAATACAATCCGAATAGAGCCCAGAACAATGCTCAATGTCTCTTTCATTCGATGAACAGAACACCCCAGGTAGCATGCCATTATCGGCCCTGCATCGGCCCAACGTCGGCTACACCATCGGCCCAACGTCGGCAAACTGCATCGGGCCGATGAAGTTTTGCTCATCGGATCGACATCGGCCCAACGCCGGCAAACGTCATCGGCCCTGCATCGGCACTGCACCGGCCCAGCATCGGCCCAGCGTCGGCAAACATCGTCGGGCCAATGAAGTTTTGCTCATCGGATCGACATTGGCCCAACGTCGGCAAACATCATCGGCCCTGCATCGGCAATGCACCGGCCCAGCATTGGCCCAGCGTCGGCAAACAATGTCGGGCCGATGAAGTTTTGCTCATCGGATCGACATCGGCCCAACGTCGTAAATAGTTATCTGGCCAGCCTCCGGCAACTGTTTTGGAATCAGCATTGGATGGACATCGGCCGAACGTCGACAATAATTATCAGCGCAGCATCTGCCATTGTCTTAAATAGGCTGATGTCATCAGAAGTCATAACTGACAACATCTCATCTTAATATTTCATGGAAATGATGCCACAATAGAACTTTTCCAAGTGTAGTGTTAGGGTACATAAAACTAAACATTTCTAAAAGCTGCAGCTAGCCGTGATGTTAATGTTACAAAGATAAAAGGTAAAACTAAAAAATACTGAATTTTTAAAAAGATAATATTTTTTTATCATAGTTAATACTTTGAAAACCAAATGTTAGTAATATAAATACTTCTAGCTGTACAAAACAATCGAAATGCTTACACTATAGTTACAGTACTATTTTTTATGTACCCTAATACATGTGTAGTTAATACTTATAAATAAACACAAAGAGCAAAATAGAATAATAAACTTTATTATTAATTAATTATTATTTACAAGAAAACAGTGTTACTACCTGCAACAAGGCGGATGTGAAACATATATTCTCAAAACCTGTTTTAAAATACAGTCTAAACATATACCCCTCATATTGGCCTGCAAAATTTCATTTATGTGGCTTCAAATTCAGAGACAAACTCCCCCCCCCCCTATATTTCATCAAGTTAAAATAGCATGAAGCAAAGGCCATAACTCCATACAAAATAAGTTCTTATAACCATCTTCTGGAGTTTGTACCTTAGATAAGCACGGAAAGTTTCATTTATTAACTTCGGTAGTGTCCAAGAGAACCTGGCAGTATATGTACCAAGTTCAAAAACAAGGGTCATAACCCTGTGGAAAATATGTTGTCAACACCAATTTTTTGGATTTCTTTGTTCCGTTGCAATTCAGCACTTTTGTTTGCAGATTCTCTATCTACACCTCTGTTTTTCAGTACGCGTTTTCCTTATGCCATTTCTAAGCCTTGCTCCTGGAACTCGAAGCCATTCTTTTACACAGGTCACCATGTACTTGTCAGTGGCTTGTAAGAGCCCAGCTGCAGCCTTCCTCCTCAGCTTCTGTTTACAAATGATAGCAAAAAATGTCAGTGTGCATATTATAAGTCATTGCATGCACTCTCACAATTACAAGTAATGGACTTCACAAGTGTGTTAACATAATGGAATAATAGAATAAGTAATACCCTGTTCACATGCACCACCTTACATATGTGTGTATATTTTATTTTAAGTCTTGACACCTGTTAATAAATACAGGGTTCACTCAAGGAATTTTCTGCCATGGGCCCTTTATGTGACAATTTCATATATTCCCTAGGTACACCCGCACTTGCCCATACAGCACAATGTTAAAATGCCCCATTGTATTTGAAAATGTGGGCCTTTTTCCAAATTTAGGGGCTAAAAGCAGACGGCCCCACCCTAGAATTATCGGAATCCCAGTAAGTAAATTGATGAGTTAATAATATGTGTAAATAAGTAAATTGAATTATGTGTAATTATATACGCAAATAACATATCAACTCCCAATATTGTATGGTAGGTCCCTAATCTGTTTCTTATGTCAATTAAAAAAGATTTTATAACTGACATATCACCCTATTAATTTAGCCCAATAAAAATCCTCTATATGAATCAAAATTGGAGTAAATTTCCCATACTTAAGAAATAAAGAAATTTAATTCACTCACCAGTTCTCTCTCAGTTGCTCGATTTTGGAAAAGCTGCTAAGAGTTCATTCAGCTCATCCATGTTTGCCAATCTGATTTTCTTAAATAGAAATATAAGGATATTATATGTCAAGTTTGTGTAGCAGCAGTGAGCACTTAGCTATTATGGTGATGATGTCAAGAGGTTGAGGGGAATATTGCTCAAAACATAAAAGTAACATTTAAATAAAGCTTTGGCCATACACAGATATCAGGTCCTTTCCTTAAGTCATACATCTTATCTCATATATTTGCACTTGTACATACAGTCCTTATATCTGGAGCCATGTAGCAGAAATAATTTCCCAGGGAAAGTAGTTTCACGTTAATAGCCATAGCCACATCCATTGAAAAGCAGTGAGAAAATCCCCATATTGACATAATATTGAACAGATCCTGTGAAGTCTGGTTACCACAAAACAGATTTCATTTATTATATGATGCCAAAATATATGTAGATTACATCATGGTAAACCAAAACTGCAAATAAACGTTTATCATTAAAAGATCAGATACAAAGGTATGTACATATTACAAACACTTGTATGCAAAAAATAGCAGGAAAGTATTGGGGACAAGTAATTTTATGCAGTTTCATTGCTTGTAAACATAGGCAAAGGGATAATGATAAACTGAAATAATATACCTTTAGTTAGAATAAATCAAATTTGAAACAAGGCTGTGGGTGTTTTTCTACAATGGATAATGTCCTGAAAAATCTGTACTGAAGTATCTTTCTCAAAGTTTTACCATTAATTTGAAATTTGATTAAATAAATGACATTCTCAATTGTTTTGGATTATATATTTAGCATCATACCTTTGAAATAGTACATTTAAAAAAAATTAATTCAGTATTTCATCAAAAATGTACATCATAAATTACTTAACTAGATAAGACTACCATACCCCCCCCCCCCCCCCCCCATCCCCATACACACATACCCTAAAAATCCATTCTGAAATAGCCATATCTCAAAACCTCAATCGATCGATACAGATACCATACATAGGTATAAGATTTCTGATCGATTATAGGCCTAAGGTATCCAGCAGATCTTGATAAAATTGCCCACACCTGCAATGCGCAGTGATCCGTTTACTAAAAGAGCTGTCCTTTTATTTCTCCCATTATCCAGAAAAAGTTCAAAATTCGCAAGTAACTATGACATTAAAAAACATAAATTTTATTTTTTTTATTTCAACTTTTTGGTGATCGAAAACCAAACTCGGCAGTGAAGCTCCGTTCATCGATCAGTAGGAAACATTAGATGGATCGCATGACATGCACACGCAATGCTGAAAGTTTCCGAAAGCCTCGTTATGAATTTCATGTTCACTGCTTTTTGCGCTGACAGCAATCACAAAATTGACTTGTAAATTCGAGTTTGTAATCAATTTCCTAAACTCATCCATCCCCACACTTAACAAATACGCATGTGACAATGACAAATAAAGCAATGTTCATTCAAAAATACTAATGTAAGTAAATGTTTGGCTATTCATTTGCTTACCGCTGTAATACTCTCACCCCGAGATTGCGACTCGTTGGTTGAACATCGCTGAATCTACATGGAAATAAAACATATCTTGTCATGTTTTGTATTTGCCCTTGTCCCCGCGTTTTGCTAGAAATATGTATATGGTATTTAAAAAAAATATAAATAGAGAATCTAGTGAGGATGCAGTGTCACGACATATTCCACGGATTTTGACACTGACGTAGAATTGACAGGAGTGTGTTTCTTAAAACCTCCAAAACACATAGGCCTAGATTTCTCTACTCACGTTGACACTTATGAATGTACACTGTTTCTCGTTTCAATTGTAAGGTTTGAAAATGAAATAAACACCTCGTAAATACAGTAATGAAGTAAACACTTACCGCAAAAAAGATTTTCCCTCAGCCCTCCACACATCATCCTTTCGTCGTCTGCTTGAAAAGACGCGCGTGAGTAACAGCGCCCTCTATAACAAGAGTAGCTTCCCTTGGAAACATGTTGTGAAAACGTTGGACCAACGTAACATAACCGCTCGCGATATTCCAAACTTTTGCCAATATCATGTAATTTGCTGAATGAATTGTAAGATGTGACGAATCCCGTCTGTATCTTCACTGTCTGTTGTATATGTGCAGCCAAAATGGTCAGTGAATGTGCTTGATCTATTTAATTTAAAAATTAAAAATAAAGTTAATATTTTGAGTTCGAATAGAATTATTGTATTATTCGTAAATATACTTGATCTATTATTTGTCACATTGTAATCGACAAATGTGTTTTTTTTCTTTTATGTTATCATAACAAGATCAAATCATATATCAGGTTCAATGTCGGTGCCAGTCACCAGCATTGGCCTGACAGCGGACCGCTGCAGTTTGCCGATGCCGATATTGCCGGCGGTTGCCGATGCAAAGCCAACGTCGGCCCGATGTAGGTGTGCTAGCTGGGACGGAGGCTGAGATAATCTCCTTTCGCGTATCTCCTTCAATTTCATAAGTCTGTTTTCGGCATCCTTTGTAGCAGAAAACAGTTGGAATGTTCCGTATTGTAATCCTGGGATGTGATGTGATGTGGGGTGTGGTGGTGGTGGGAGGGTGCACGGTGGACCTATGTAGCCCATATACAGCTACTTCCCTTTGACCATCAACGGCACTGATTCTCCGATTGGTGTGTCATGATGAAGCATTCAAGTAACGAATTAGGCTTTGTTGACCCGTATGGACCTGCAATCATCAGTGCTCAGCCAATGAAACCACAACCGTGTCCCTCGGAATATATTCTCCAAATTATAACTACAAAATATTGAGAAGAGTGCACGCAACCGTTGATTGGGTTGTCTCCCTTTGACCTGTAACCGAAAACGGTCCTTCCCAACCCGTGTCACCTCCGTTACTCTTCCGTTAGCAGTGCGGCAAGTAAGCTGGTTTACTTCCGTGAACGTGCACGCACGTCGCTAAGTGCAATAATCTTGGACGCGACGTTTAACCCCATTTCACCTCATCTCTCTTCAGTCGGGGAGTGACTATATTGATAGTCAAAGGGAGGCAATCGTGTTTGTAAAAGAATTCACTCCCTTGCGTTAATTCCGCACAAGCTCCTTCCCAGCGCGTGACACCTTCGTTACACTCTCGGTAACATCGGTGCCACCAGTGTGGGCGCGGCCATTTCAAGAATCTTGAAATTTGCCCTCCAACCCCATATGTAGTAACGTTTATACTTTTGTTTATGTCTTTGGGAATGCCATCATTTTTCAATTTGAAAAGGTTTACGACTGACCATGTTTTCCAGATGAATTTACTTTGTTGTTTTGATAATCAGATTGGTGTTACGTATTGATGGCTTGAGAGTTACCTCCCTTACTGTACGCATATATGCACACGTCACTGTTAGCGTTGTCTGATGGCGTTCTGGAAGCTGAGAAGTAAATCCAATGACCAACCACTTCTATCTGTTATAACTTGGTAGTTATGAAGTCTGGTAGCATCAAACACTTAACATGGTGTCAGAAGTAAAACTTAGATTGCTATCATAACGTTGAACTGTGTTGAAATTCCCTATTCTGACTGTTTCTGTTCCCTGTCTGACTGACCGCGTGCGTTTCTGATGCATGTCACCTGTTTTCGTGATACCGATACGGCGTGGTAAATCTACTGAACTGTGTCATATTTCGTTGTGAAATTTGATATATACTCTGACTGTTAGGGATTTCAACCAGTAATCTAAACTGTTTCTGATATGATCTATTAGAACAACGGTGTTTTCTATCTGAACTGACTGAATACTATTCTGTGTGTAATTGAATCTACGGAAAGCCATTACGCCATATTGCTTGATTACTGTTTTTGACTGATCATGGCAGAAGGTAATCAGGCTGCACCCCAAGTTGTTCACATACCAGTTAACATTCCACTGCCTACTAGATTATATCTGAAAGGTGATCTGTCTAGAAATTTCAAGAAATTCAAACGAATGTGGGAAAATTATGAGCTTGCTTCTCGCACTAGGACTGATAGTGAGGAATGTCGATCGGCTACCCTATTGACATGTATTGGTCCAGATGTCTTAGACATTGTAGATGGATTAGAATTTGAAAATGAAGCAGATAGACAGAAGGTGGACAAAATACTGGAAAAACTTGAACATTATTGTATAGGGGAAACAAATGAAACTTGGGAAAGATACAATTTCAACAGAAGGGACCAGGAACAATCCGAATCCATTGATTCTTATGTTGCAGTATTAAGAAATCTTGCAAAGAGTTGCAACTATGGGGATTTAGCGGAGTCATTGACCCGTGACAGGATGGTAATGGGCATCCGCGATAATGCAGCAAGAAAGAGATTGTTACAAGCATCAAAACTGTCTTTAAAGGACTGCATAGATATTTGTAGGTCGCATGAAAGTGCGACGAGACGTCTGAAATCACTATCGCAAGCTGAAGATGTTCAGTTTGTAAGTCAAAGGAAACCCAACAAGTCACATAAACCTAATGCTAAGGAACAGATCAAAACATCTGAACTGCTCAAATGTAAGTTCTGTGGAAAGAGGCATGAGTTTCAAAAGAAAGAATGTCTGGCATGGGGTAAGACTTGTGCAAAATGCAAAAAGAGAAATTACTTTGCTGCTTTGTGTCCTGGAAAAAGCAAAGACAGGGTTCACATGGTGGATAGTGATACTGAAGATAGTGAGTCTGAAGAGTTTGTAATGTCTGTAACTTCTTACTGTGTCAATTCTGTACAAGTTGATGAAATGAACTTGGTCAATCAGAATTACCCCAAAAAGATATTTGCAACATTGGTTGTGAATAGAGAGGAAGTTGAATTTCAACTTGACTGTGGGTCAACTGTTAACATTCTGCCTTCTGTGTATACTCAAGTGTTCAGGGATGACAACTTCAGTAAATTGGACACTAATCTGATTTCCACACTGCGAATGTACAACGGTGCTGAGACAAAACCTCTTGGGAAGATATGTGTGTCACTACAAAACCCCAAGAATGGCCGCAGGTACAGTGTTGAGTTTCTAATTGTGTCTGAGAAGGGTTGCAAACCAATATTAGGGGCACGAGCTGTTCAACAGATGCAACTGATCACTGTGAACTTTGACAATATTCTGTTGATGGAATCACCCGAGGTGAATCTAACTGCTGACTCTTCACTTGAGCCTGGGGAACTGGAAATGACTGATATCAAACAAAATTATCAGGATTTGTTTGATGGTGAGGGAACTCTGGAAGGCTTTCTACACTTGGAGGTTGACAATACTGTAACCCCAGTACAGTTACCATGTCGCAAGATTCCTGTTGCTGTACAATCTCAGCTGAAATCTGAACTGGAAAGACTGACGGAGCAAAAGATTATTACACCTGTTGACATACCAACAGACTGGGTGTCAGCTTTGGTGGTGGTGCAGAAACCGAGGACAAACAAAATCAGGATCTGTATCGACCCGAAACCGTTAAACAAGGCACTTAAGAGAAACCATTATCCGATAATGACTATAGATGATGTGTTGCCTAAGTTGGCCAAGGCCAAATGTTTCTCTTTGGTGGATGCCAAAAATGGGTTCTGGCATGTTCAGTTGGATGAACAGAGCAGTTACCTGACAACGTTTGAAACTCCCTGGGGAAAGTACCGTTGGCTCCATTTGGCCTCTCACCAGCTCCTGAAGAGTTCCAACGACGACTGAATGATGCCATATCTGGACTGGATGGTGTTCGTGCGATTCATGACGATATCTTAGTTTACGGCGTGGGAGAAACTGATCAGGATGCTGAGGTCGATCACGACAAGAAATTGATCGCCCTTTTTAATTGTTGTCGAGCGAAGGACATCAAACTGAATGAGTCTAAACTGAAGTTGAAACTGCCAAAAGTGCCCTACCTGGGTCATGTACTCACTGCTGATGGACTCCAAATTGATGAGACCAAGGTTGAGGCTATCAAGAAAATGCCTTCACCTACTGACAAACAAGGTGTGCAACGCATCTTGGGGATGGTCAGCTATGTGGAAAAGTTTGTACCCAATCTCTCTGAAATCACCGCTCCACTGAGAGATCTGCTGAAAGGTGAAGTGAACTTTCGATGGGACAACACTGTACATGGACAGAGCTTGGAGAAGATTAAGCACATTCTGTCAGAACCTCCTGTTCTGAAATATTTTGATAATGAAGCTGTCACATATCTCCAATGTGATGCTTCACAAAGTGGCCTCGGAGCAAACAAGATGGACAACCAGTGGCATATGCATCCAGATCAATGACGAGCACAGAGCAACATTACGCTCAGATAGAAAAGGAAATGCTTGCAATAGTATTTGGACTGGAACGTTTTGACCAGTATGTATATGGACGCAAGGTGACCATAGAGACAGACCACAAACCTTTAGAGTCCATCTTGAGAAAGAGCCTCCTGAGCGCACCTAAAAGGCTGCAACGCATGATGCTACGGTTGCAGAAGTACGACTTTACAGTGGTGTACAAGAAAGGAAGCCTGATGTTCATGGCTGACACATTAAGTCGTGCGTACTTACCACATGACAGACAATTGATCACTGACAAAGGCCAAGTGTTGATGATAGACATGAGGAGCCCAACAGCTATTGACATTGAGACAATTCAAATGGTCGAGCATTTATCCATATCTCAACAGAGACTAACTGAACTGAAACAAGCCACAAGTAAAGATACTTGTATGAGCAAGCTGATGCAGCTCATACGGCAAGGCTGGCCACCTTCAAAGGAAGATGTACCACACTCAGTACGTGAGTACTTTACCTTTCGGGACGAACTCTCTGTGCAGAATGGCGTAGTATTCAAGGGCGAGCGTGTTGTTGCACCTGCAAGTATACGTGGCAACATCATGGAGAGAATTCACTCAAGCCACATCGGTGTGCAAGGGTGTATACGACGAGCAAAAGAACTTGTCTACTGGCCGAACATGGGACGGGAGATAATAGATCTTGTAAGCAAGTGTGAAACCTGCAACACCCTACAACAAGACCAAAGCAGGGAGCCTTTGATTAGTCATCAAATTCCTACTCGTCCCTGGGAGAAACTGGGATGCGATTTGTTTGAGTTTGATCAGAAAGACTTTTTGATTACTGTGGACTATTATTCCGACTTCTTTGAAGTTGACAGACTCCACAGCAAGAAAGCTCCTGAAATCAACAAGAAGCTCAAGTCACATCTAGCTAGACATGGGATTCCAAATCAGATTATCTCCGATAACGGTCCACCGTTCAACTCTGAAGCTTTTCGTAAGTTCTCAGACAACTATGAATTTGAGCATGTTACGTCGTCACCTCGTTACCCACAATCCAACGGGAAAGTTGAAAGCGAGGTGAAGATAGCTAAGAAGCTGATGACAAAGTCACTACATGCCCAAACTGATCCTTACTTAGCTCTCCTGGACTGGCGAAATGTTCCGACAGAGGGAATAGGATTTTCTCCGGTACAGCGACTCTTTAGCAGGAGAACAAAGCTAAACTCCCAACGGCAAGTACACTTTTACAACCAAAGACCGTTGATGGTGTGTCAGACAAGATAGCTTGTAAAAAATCTAAACAAGCTTACTACTTCAATAGAGGCACCAACGAACTTCCTGCTCTGAAGGAGGGAGATGTGGTAAGAGTCAAGCCTACTAAGTTCGACAAACAGTGGCAGAAAGTTGTTATAGAACAACAGGTGGATGTGAGGTCGTATGAACTGCGTACAGAAGATGGCAGTAACTTGCGCAGAAACAGACGACATTTGAGAAAGTCTCATGAAGCTCCTCCATTGTTTGTGGATACAGATATGGCTGAAAGGAACCGGTTAGAACCAGATCTGTGTGTGGAAAGAACTTCCGCTGAAACTCCTATGAGGAACTGTACTGACAAGCCTGTAGACCAAACATCAAGCAAAACTACAGAGAGAGTTCAGATTCCTACACAGACAACTAGACAGTCAAGTGAGACAACTGAGAAGAGAACTTCTCGTGGTCGTGTGATCAAACAACCGTCTAGATTCAGAGGTTATCTTACATATTAAGAACTTTAAAGTAAAGCTGTTTTGCAGTAAAATTGTGTTATGGACTGTAAGCCTCTTTGAAAGGACGGAGAACTGTAGTTTTTATGTTATGAACTGTGTGCCTTACTAAGGACGGAATCAATTCATAACTGTTATTGTGTTGAAAGTGTTTCAAATATGCTTTCGGTTTTCAGCAACTAAGCTGTTAAGAACAAAGACTTGTTTTACCATTAGTATTGCATTAATGTTTCAAGACTTTAAAGGTTACCCTTAAAAGGGGAGATGTTACGTATTGATGGCTTGAGAGTTACCTCCCTTACTGTACGCATATATGCACACGTCACTGTTAGCGTTGTCTGATGGCGTTCTGGAAGCTGAGAAGTAAATCCAATGACCAACCACTTCTATCTGTTATAACTTGGTAGTTATGAAGTCTGGTAGCATCAAACACTTAACAATTGGTTCGAGATTGCAGACTAACGGAAAATCCGCCAACTTCTCCCGTACATTCTTACTATATCAATGACACGATAGTTTTAATGAAACAGAAATTCAAATTGACAAACGAAGAAAGTAATTTAGCAGTGATAAGTGTATTCGGCGTCACGACAGTCGTCACTTGTTTGTTCAACTCCAAGCATGGTTGTGGCCACCTATTCACAGTGGGGAGTTTTGACTGGTGGCAGCGATAGTATAGAGAGCCCCGGGAACGCACTATCGCTGTGAGGAGCTTGAATTCCGCACAGTGTCTTCACTTAAAAACTTCACACACAGTCATCAATCAAAGGGAGCTTACCGCGTACAACAAACCAAGAATTATATCCCTTGTCCCAAAGGGAGGTAAATCTGTTCAGAAAATGGTAAACATTATATACAGTTAGTTCCCTTTGACCATCAACGGCACGGATTCTCAAATCCAAAGAGTCGCATCTATGTTTCACTTGCTTGGTAACGGTGTTGGAACCTACACCGAAACGACGGTCCTAATTTTAATGAAGAAGTTGTTCATCCATAAATCTTATCCTAAGTTCGTATCTATGTAGTATGAAGGTAACGGAAAACGCCGGGTGGACCCGAATGAAATTGAAATCGCTAGTGATCAATCAGCGTGTTTTCTGCTCACCATAGTCCTGCACCATGACCGTGGAATATATTTATTTTATGAAAAAATAATAATCTAGAAATGCATACAAAAGCAAGTCTAGCCAGCTCAAGCTAGCTCTATTCCACAGTCATGTCATTTTGGGGAGAGGACTGGTCGAAATAGCGAACGGTAATTAAGTCCCTTTCTTATCATATCAGAGAATCTTGTTCAGATGACAGCCTAGCACTGGTAGTGCTCCCATCTAGGTTTACTGTAACAAAATACATCTGTGGCAGTGGGGAGAGGCGTAATTGGGGGGGGGGGGGGGGGGGGGGGGGATTACCAGTGTGACCTGGGATGGCTGATCTCCACACATGTGGTCATCATGAATCAGCATAGGGAATTTTTTTATTTTTAGAGTCAAGAAGGATATTGTGTGATTTCAGAGACTAAATGTTAGTCTATGCTCACCACAAAACACAGAGATAAATGCATATGCTTGATTGAGTTGATTGAGTGGTCTCCCTTTGACTTTAAACCGAACAAGCTCCTTCCCAGGGCGTGACACCTTAGTTACCAAAGAGTAGACATTTCAAAACGATGGCACACATGAATAAGCTTTAAAAAGATACTTAAATTATGTTTCTGAAAAAACATTTACGTACAAATACGTAATTCGCTGTACAAAATCGGCTAATTTTCGCCTAAATTTCGTACATTTCTCTCCATATTTAAGCGTTTAATTATTTTTTTTACATTTGATGTCATTTGATAACAAGTATATTACAATTACATGCAGAAATGCCTGGTCCACTGACAGGCAGTTACACCTGCATGTGACCTTTTTTAGACACTCATGGGGGCGGTGGGGTAGCCTTGTGGTTAAAGCGTTCGCTCATCACGCCAAAGACCCGGGTTCGATTACCCACATGGGTACAATGTGTGAAACCTGTTTCTGGTGTCCCCCGCCGTGATATTGCTGGAATATTGCTAAAAGCAGCATAAAACCAAATTCATTCACTCATATTCAGGCAGTCATACACTTGCTTTAAAGAGCTGTGTCTCGGACGCGTGCTCATCTTCACCGATCGACAGTTCAAGAACAAAAGATTGTGTGCAGTAGAGCCCGATTCAGCAGACAAGGAATCCAAAAATAGTTACTGAATGCATGGAGTATTACATAGAGGCAATAATCTTTTAACATTCTTATGTTCCAAGATAGGCAATACCAAGCCCTACACCCGGAGAATCCTATCTCAGTAAAACGTAGACCCGGTAGTAATAGGGCGCAAGTTTGTTTAACGCGGCACTCACCGGCTACGTGAGCCATCATCTCCGAGTGGTTGAGTGAGTGAGTGAATGTTACTGTACATTGCTGCCTACAATACACAGCAACGTTTCGGCGACGACTCGTTATAAATGATAAAAAAACCCAGAAACCAAACAATGGCGAGAACAATGATCCACCCCGGGACATGACGAAGGGGGGGGGGGGGGGGTGAAGGTCAATCACCATCTGTAATAAATGACCGATCCATTATCACCTGACAGAAACACACACACAAACACAGATTGATTGTGATATAAACATGTTTATTGTTTATTCAATAGGGTCACGATACATTATGTAGGCAACAGTTGTATTGAGAGCGCCTGGATATAATTTAACACCACACTGTTTAAACAGATTCTGACACACAATCAAAGCGTTATTTAATTGTTATTGCATTTATATGTATATTAAGGAAGTATCTGTTGATAGAATATGTAATCTGTTTCATATTCTATCATGTTTAAAACCACATATAAAAGTTAAAGTATATAAAAGGATTAAATATTTGATGTGCATTCATTGAGATACTTCGGAAGGCTTGACTGAACAGAAAATAAAATTATGAAATTAGGCCGATATTTTAATAACCCCCTTTTTAATCAAAGTGATTAAGATTTAACAACGGAAAAATCAAAACCTTAATGAAATGAAATACTAATAAATCATCGACGCCTTGCCGAGTAGGTTACCGTGACAATGCGAGCGGTGACCAATAGTCTGAGATGTATAAGAATATAATGGGTGGTATTTTCCCAATCTAAACATCAAGGAAGCTGTTAAAAATTACAAACAGTGTACTGATTACCAGAATGACACAAACTTGCAACAAACAAACAGAATGCAGTGAAACGTGTCCTACATATATCTGTGCTCCAATGTCACTTCGCTCAAGGTCTGCACCTGCCGACAAATCTGGGATACAGACAGACTTCCCGGATGTGATATCTGTTCAGCAGCCAACACAAGAATCTCTCCAGACCCAGACCGTAACCCCCATGGGGACAGGTTCCGTATTTCCTCTGAAACAGGTGCATATGAGTTACTATATGCCACGTTAAGCAACAATCCAGCAATATCACGGCGGGAGACATCAGCTGAACACATTGTACCCCTCTGGTAGTGTGAACTTTCACCAGAAACGTGTAACATGCGATGGGCACGACAATCCAGGCAATATCTTAAGGGATGACACGAAATCAGAACAAATCCTTTAGCCTGACCACCTGATCTTATTTTGTTTGATTGCTGAGGACCTGTTCTAACTTGCGTCCTCACCGGGAAAATACACCGGCTGTCTCACTTGGACATTCCAGGCAATATCTTCTGGGGAAAAGGTGTTGCAAGTGTCATCCAAATACATAACACGCTATGATATTCCTGTCACATCGGCCATGTGTGACACAGGTATTAACTTTGTTTGTTGTTTAACGCTGCACTCAGCATTATTCCAGCTATATGATGCCGTTCTGTAATTAATGGAGTCTGGACCGGACAATACACTGATTGATATCATGACCATCGATCCACACAAATGGGATACGATGACATGCATCAACCAAGTCAGCGAGTCTGACCATGGCCACCCGATTCCATAGGTTGCCACTTACGAAAAGCATAGTCGCCTTTTATGACAAGCCAAAACACCAAACATTTTTGTTACCCAGTTGAAATTGTTTTGAAAATCATGTGTAAACACATGTACCATGAGACAAAAATGTCAATACAAGACATACAAATTAAAACAATACCACACAAAGTTGGACATTTTACGAGTACGTTCAGCTGTCACTAAATACTCAGCAATGTTTGAGCAATATGACGGCAGCCTGTAAATAATCAAATCTGGATCAGGAAAACCCGTGAATGAAAGTTAAGCAACGATCCAGGCAATCGGGGAACGGTGGCACGGAATCAAAACACTTCACCCAGTCTGACGTACACCATCGTACGACCAGCTGTGTGCTGAGAACATATTTACCCCAGTGCTATTCGCCGAAAATGTCGGCTCTGACCAGAAAGATCTTGATTGTAATACAACTTTCAGCATGTGTGGTCAGCAGACATTCCAAAGTTTCTCACCAATTGCTGAGGCAATTACATTACTGTGATCATAGATTGCTTGACTTTCACATTCTTTCTGTGGGTCCCCACGGGGAAAACATAATGCCAGAGTGCTGTCTCACCTGGTCAATGTACCAGTAGTAGGGCGTGACGTCAATGCCCTCTCTCTTGAACCCAGCCTCCAGCTCATCCTGACCGGATATCCTCATGGACCCACCGATTATCTCCCCCACATTGGGCATCAGGAGGTCAACCTGAGTAAATGTAAAGAGTAAAGTCGTAGTGTAAGGCGTTCATAACATATGCAGGTTCCTGATGCCCGCGAATTTTACTTGCAGCCGATGGCATGATAAGCTGACGGAATATTATTTATTAAACATGTCTCTTTTACGTTGGGAAGCTTTGGTGAGTTTGACAGCTAACCTGGTTTACCCAATCAATCCTGAACTTTTTAAACAAGAAATAAACACAAATATGACTGGAAACGTATTTCTTTCAGACAATGCATTTCGCTGCAATCACATCACTGCAGCAGTTAGTATCGAAACAGTGTCCGGTGTGACTGGCAAACGACTGAACCACTTGGCCACCCTACCGCCCGCTGTGGCCTTACCGAGTCTGTGAGTCTGTGGTCGCCCTGGCTTCGCAGCATGTAGAAGGATTTTATCTCAGCTGGGAAGCGACACAGGAAGATGGGCTCGTTAATCTGGTCGGTCATCTTCCTCTCAGGTGCTTCTGGGATATCCTAAACATGGAAGAAAGGGGGTGTACACGGATTTAGTGTTTTAGCATCGGTGTAACTCCACACACAGAACTCAGAATAACTTGAACCACTGGGCTACCTCGCTTCCTTTTAATTAAAATATGGATGGTTAGAGGGTAACAGATGATCAAGGGTTATAGCTTGCACTGGAAATACTACGGAGAATTTCTCCATAATCACCAATAACTGAAGGGATGGTCTAAATCCTGCTGGGGTCCATGCAGGTAGCAAAGGTACTGTAAGTCCCCATGGTCCCTGGTATTGTGGCCTAACTTTAGTTGTTTGTGATCAATAGCCTGTTTTTATGATGTGTCGTCAGTCATAATCCAAACATTTTATTGTTCTAAAACTAGTTTTAAAGTTATAATCTGTGATGTATTGCTAGTTGTTGTACTGTCCTTTGACGACAGTTTTTTGATATATGCTATAACTTGTTCAAGTCACGATATGGCTGAAATATTGCCGATGTGACTCACTCACTCACTCAACATAGAGGTATGCCTGTTGTCAACACTGAGGAATGGAAGTGCTGCAGAGGGGTAGTTGGTTTTATTGTCAAACACCCCTCTCCATGAAACTACCATTGACACTAAAAATAATTACTTTTCGATATTAAATCAGGACTTGGGATTCCTGTGGAAAGAACATAGTACTTTGTGTAAATGTTCAAACTTACGACAAAAGAAGTCTCTGCTATATCCCTGTTTCGTGCATTTATTAAATACCTTCCTTGAAATATTCTGATTGCTTTCAGACGAAGACGAACGCAATGATGTGTGTTACGTACATCTCCGAACTCATAGAAGCTGCCGTCTTCCTTCTTGATGTCGTGTTCCTTGAGGTACGTCAGAGCCTCAGTGTACTGCATTCTCCGGAATGGCTTCTTTGGCGGCTTGAAGTCCTTCACGAATGAAAAAACACATGTAGCTTGTTGTATTCTATGTTGACAAGTTAAGGGACAGCGCTTACTGAACAGAAACGTTCATTTACGTTGTGTCAAGCATGAACCTATTGACATATGAACGTCAGCTACTTACTGGGTTCAGTTCGTATACAATCTGACCGTGAGGGCCCTTCAACACTCTGTCCACGACATCGCACACCAAGTCTTCCAGTCGGTCAAGCAAGCCATCGAAGTCGATAAAGGAACATTCACCCTCTATGTGTGTGTATCTGGAAATATGGAAATAATATAATACTATGATGACTTGGTGCTGAAAATACTCAGGAAGACAAAAGACATGTGTATCTGGATATGTGGAAACAATAATATTATGATGACTTGGTGCTGAAAATACTCAGAAAGACAAAAGACATGTGGATCTGAAAATGTGGAAACAATATATTATCATGATGACTTGGTGCTGAAAATACCCAGGAAGACAAAAGACATGTGGATCTGAAAATGTGGAAACAATATAATATCATGATGACTCGGTGCTGAAAATACTCAGGAAGACAAAAGACATGTGTATCTGGAAATATGGAAACAATATAATACTATGATGACTGGGTGCTGATACCCAGGAAGACAAAAGACATGTGGATCTGAAAATGTGGAAACAATATATTATTATGATGACTTGGTGCTGTAAATACTCAGGAAGACAAAAGGCATGTGGATATACCTCGGGCAAGGGGTGCGTTGTAAGATACACTCGCATAAAAAGGTCACTATGGTAAAAATCTGGTGCAGCGATGGAGGAATATGATTAGACTCTCACACTCAGCTGGTACTCACTCCGCTAGGTGGCGTCTTGTCTTGGAGTTCTCTGCCCTGTAGGACTGGGCGATACAGAAGACGTCCCCGAGAGAGGGCAGACATGTCTCCAGGTATAACTGGGAACTCTGGGTCAGGTAAGCCTGGAGAACAATGCAGTGTCAGTCTTTGCCCGACAGAGATAAGAAATATTTTGTTCATAATTTTCTTTGTTCATTATATTCAGGTTTACTTCATTTTCGTACATTTTTTCAATATTAAAAGAGTTACTTATGTACCCATTTTAATGACATTACATCATCGCCTATTTGGAACAGTGTATACAAGTTGTACACTGTTATACATAGGTCATTAGGTCAAATTGTTTGTCATTCAGAACTTGGTCTGTGGGTGATTTATTCTTTGCATCAGGTCAATCTAATCCTGAAATTCCCTACAGCCAAATAGTAGGGTGGCTATAAACTATAATCTTCTGTATTACAATGACTAAATCAGACACATCTGTACATCTAATACAATGACAAAGTCAGACACATCTGTACATCTAATACAATGACAAAGTCAGACACATCTGTACATCTAATACAATGACAAAGTCAGACACATCTGTACATCTAATACAATGACAAAGTCAGACACATCTGTACATCTAATACAATGACAAAGTCAGACACATCTGTACATCTAATACAATGACAAAGTCAGACACTTTTGATGCTTGTTTTCATTTCTCCGTACAATCAGAAAGTTTCAGTTTCGTCAGGTAAAAACAAGTTTACAAGCTTGTACAGCACGAACCTCCTCCCCGAAGTAGGGGATCTTGAAAAGCGTCGACCCTCCTTCCACCTGCGTCTGTACCAGGGTCGGGGGAGTCACCTGTAATACCACGAAGAAGCTTGTTTGTTTGTTGTTGAACACCGCACTAGTACACATGGGAGCTATATGACGGCGTCCATTAATTAATCGAGACTAGACAAACCAGTGATTGATATTATAAGCAGGGATCCACGATGTCGGGGTGTTGATGACTCGCATTCAACCAAATCACCAACACTGACTAACCGATCCTTTAAGTTGCCTTATACGACTGGCATACAGTGCTGGAGGCCCAATTTGGAGCATGATAAATAGATAGATATCATTAAACGAGTGTCTGTCAGATCCCATTTATCTTAGTTTCAAGAGTAGTTTCAAAACAAATCTAACGAGCGAATCGATGCACATTTTGTCTTTTCTCATTGTAGCAGGGCGTGGAGTCGTCCCACAGATGACATCCTTACCTTGTCAGCTTGCTGACTGGGCTAACCTCTTTGGTCATGTGGACAAGGCGCCCGACCTCTGATCAGAAGGTCCGTGGGTCGAATCCAACCACGGGACTCGAAAATTTATAGCCGCTACATAATGATCGCAGTGGCGCACTAATACATAACAGATGAGTGACGTCAACCGGTTTACTGCTTACTCATACCTTGCATGACCCTCCACAATAAAAAAGGCGATTGCTCAAAAAGTTAACTAGATAAGATCAAAGAACAAGTATTAAACGCTCTAAAACCATAGCGTTTCGACACAGACGAAGGTGTATTCGACAGAAGCACGAGAAATATATCAATGAATTATGATCAGGAAAGTAGACCGTCATATTCAGATCTCAGGTCATCACACACAGGAGTGTAAGAGTGAGAGGTCAGACATCTATATCACAGCATCCTGTATCACATGAAGTCAAGACGACGAGCAACGACTTACTGCGTTCAGGATAGGATGAATGACATGGGGGCTTCACGGCACAGAGTGCGAAATCCGTACTTCTGGAAGCGTTTGTAAAATCTCCACATTTCCCAGTGAAATGAATCTTGTCTGTGTCTGAATTGCCGATCTCAATGTGAATTTATACGCAGGTCTGTCCACAACACGATAAGAAACACAATCACTGAGATTCTGCAGTGATATACCAACCTCAAAGTAGCCCCGATCTTGGTAGTGGTCCCTGAAACACTGCATGATGATAGAGCGCATCTTCATCACCCGAGACGTCTGAAACATAGTGCCGATTAACTGAAATGGTGCACACTTAACACAACAGCAAATGGTGTTGAAACAGATGAAGGTATGTGTATGTGTGTGCGTGGTGGGAGTAGGGGTCCCTGGTTAAAAGAGATAGTGGAGCCAAACTACTTTTTTTGCAGGACATTGTTGGTCAAGGGAATGTGTGTGTGTGTGTGTGTGTGTGTGTGTGTGTCGCTGTGTGTGTGTCGCTGTGTGTGTGTCGCTGTGTGTGTGTCTGTGTGTCTCTTGTCGCATTTTCACCATCACGATTAGGGATAAATACGGGTTCAGTCAGCAAATGTTTGGCAACATTCTACTTGTTAGACTAAGTAAAATTCTTCAAACAAAAAACACCCTGCACCTGAAGGCACCTCTGTTTAAAGACAAGAAGGGTCATCTTGCCTCCCCTGTTACCACTGCTGCTACAGTTACTTTTAAAAGTGGAATCTTTATTTACTTATTTTAAGGAGCTGCCTGAACCCTTCAAATTTCTGTTTCTTCACGCCGAGTTTCTTTCAGTTAATTTCTGTAATGAAATACATGTGCATTGTTGCTTCCCCTGCTTGTCAGAATCCTACAATGGTGGGTTCGAATCCCGGTTCGTCTTAATTATGTTTCTAGGTTTGTCATCGCCATGCGCCTGCTCTTGGGTGTCACACAAGTGGTAAACATCTGAGACCTTCATCCCTTCTGGCTTTTCCAAGTAACCCATTGTCATCTTGTCTTCCACAAAACAAGAAATCAATCAAAAGGTGGATAAATTCGCAATTAGTATAACTCACGTTTTCCCCCCTCAGCATCATATGCCTGTTGTCCAGCTGTACGTCCACATGGGCCTCCTGGGGGAAACACACAATAAACACTTAATAAACAAATAATATACACACACTATTAAACAAATAATCACTACACAAGGAACACATAATAAACAAAACAATAAACACATGAATAAACACATAAAATAAAACAAAAAAGAAATAAACACTTAAAAGAAATTTAACACATACAACATTTAATTAACAAATAACAAACACACAGTAAACATATAACATATTATTAATACATATAACAAACATATATAATTAACACACATAAAACACATTAAATATATAAATAGTAAAACACTAGATAAATTCATGATAAACATTTGACCGACAAGCCTATCCCCATACAAATGAGAGTAAAAAGCTGTGGTTGTGTATTATTTGTATTCAACAGATGTTGTCGGTATTTTGATTTTAAAAATATTGAAAACTATTTCTTTTATGTTGCAAATATCTCTCGAATATCGGTAAATATTACTATACGGTATACTATACTCAAAAGAAGTTACAAAAACAAAGGATTTTTCATTATACCATACGACAGATTTACTAAAGTATCCTGAAAGTGTTATTTCATTTCGTTGTTACAGTATACATTGTATAACCTCAGTTTGATTAAGAGTGTACATTATGAGCAGAGTCTGTTGTTATACCTCATTCAGTAGGTTGTCAGCGCCCCCTGCCGGGGATGTTCCAATCAGCTCCCAATAGTCTGCATCCAGTTCATGGCTGTCAGGTGCCTGCAATGGGAACACCAATAGATATGTGACTTGTGTGGACCACGATGTCTTATCATTTATATGCTTGAGTGTATGAACACTTAACGTTGCCTTCACTACGGAAGTAAAACACATTCAAAAATATCATTCCTCTACATCATGATAATCAAATCGGGTAAAATTAAAATGTTTTTCACTCAACCACAGTGATGAAAGGCTTCAAATTGAGAGTGTTAATTGTCATGGACAACAGGGATACCCTAGCACCATGATAGGTGATGTGATCGTTTAGTAAACAGAGACAAACGGCGTGTGCGTGTGTGTGCATGTGCATGTGTGCATGTGTTATTGTATTACATCTGTAACATGAAAATGAAGGATGGGTGGAGTTGTACCCCTTGATACTTACAGTCTTTCCAGGTGGCAACTCTTTGATGACGCCGTACACGGTAACGGTAGCCTCTGTCGCCAAAGTCAATGCCTCGTAGGTCTGACACTAGAAATACACGTCATATAATAAACACGCATGCCTTCTCACATTCGTTTATGCATCAGCACGTCAATCAAACCAATACCACTTTATCACTAGTACGTTCTGTTTACCGGAACATGATAATCATGACATGCGCACAGTATATGGAGTCTCAGCTATTGATCGAGTATTGCTTACCTGTACGTCATGCTTACCTGTGCGGCATGCCTACGGGAACGTCATGCTTATCGGTATGGGTGATTGAGTATTGCTAACCTGTACGGCATGCTTACCTGTGCGGCATGTCTACGGGTACGTCATGCTTATAAGTATCGATGATTGACTATTGCTTACCTGTACGGCATGCTTACCTGTGCGGCATGTCTACGGGCACGTCATGCTTATCGGTATCGATGATTGAGTATTGCTTACCAGTACGTCATGCTTTCCTTGTCGGCATGTCAACGGGAACGTCATGCTTATCGGTATCGATGATTGACTATTGCTTACCTGTACGGCATGCCTACGGGAACGTCATGCTTATGGCTATCGATGATTGACTATTGGTTACTAATACGGCATGCCTACATGTGCGGCATGTCTACGTGCACGTCATGCTTATCGGTATCGATGATTGACTATTGCTTACCTGTACGGCATGCCTACCTGTGCGGCATGTCTACGGGAACGTCATGCTTATCGGTATCGATGACTGACTATTGCTTACTTGTGCGGCATGTCTACGGGAACGTCATGCTTATCGGTTTGGTGAGTGAGTATTGTTTACCTGTGCTGCTTGCTTACCTGTGCAGCATGTCTATGGGCACGTTATGCTTATGGCTATCGATGATTGACTATTGCTTACCTGTACGGCATGTCTATAGTCACGTCATGCTTATCGCTATCGATGATTGACTAATGATTACCTGTGCGGCATGCTTACCTGTGCGGCATGTCTACGGGCACGTAATGCTTATCGGTATCGATGATTGACTATTGCTTACTTGTACGGCATGCTTACCTGTGCGGCATGTCTACGGGTACGTCATGCTTATCGATATCGATGATTGACTATTGCTTACCTGTACGGCATGCTTACCTGTGCGGCATGTCTACGGGCACGTCATGCTTACCGGTATCGGTGATTGAGTAGTGCGAACCTGTACGGCATGCTTACCTGTGCAGCACGTCAACGGGCACGTCATGCTTATCTGTACGTACGCAAGGTTTTAAATGTATCATGCCTAGTAGCAGTTAAGCAAGCCACTGGACCATGTATGCTTAACATAATACCATGTTTACTACCAATATCAATCAATAGTTCCTGATTGCAAGAGGTGAAGCGACCCTGTACCACATGGAGAAGTCAAGCTACACAGTACGTCATGTAGGCAGTACGTCTTTTCACCTGTATACCTCACCAACTACTAACTTACCTGTACGTCATGTAGACAGTACGTCTTTTCACCTTTATACCACACCAACTACTAACTTACCTGTACGTCAGGTAGGCAGTACGTCTTTTCACCAATATACCACACAAACTAGCAACTCACCTGTACGTCATGTAGGAAGTACGTCTTTTCACCTATATACCACTCTAACATGTAACCTACCTGTACGTCATGTAGAAAGTACGTCTTATCACCTATATACCACACTAACTTGTAACCTAACTGTACGTCATGTAGGCAGTACGTCTGCCTACCTGTATACCACACTAACTTGTAACCTACCTGTACGTCATGTAGGCAGTACGTCTTTTCACCTTTATACTACACCAACTTGTAACCTACCTGTACGTCATGTAGGCAGTACGTCTTTTCACCTTTATACCACACCAACTTGTAACCTACCTGTACGTCATGTAGGCAGTACGTCTTTTCACCTTTATACTACACCAACTTGTAACCTACCTGTACGTCATGTAGGCAGTACGTCTTTTCACCTTTATACCACACCAACTTGTAACCTACCTGTACGTCATGTAGGCAGTACGTCTTTTCACCTTTATACCACACCAACTTGTAACCTACCTGTACGTAATGTAGACAGTACGTCTTTTCACCTTTATACTACACCAACTTGTAACCTACCTGTACGTCATGTAGACAGTACGTCTTATCACCTATATACCACTCTAACATGTAACCTACCTGTACGTCATGTAGGCAGTACGTCTGCCTACCTGTAAACCACACTAACTGGTACGTCGCACTTACCTGTACGTCATGTAGCACGCACTGCAAGAACCCACTTCCATCTCGCAACACCACAAACATCAAGTTCTTTCCTGAAATGGAACAAATTGTTTTCTGTTCGTAAATACATTCTGTCAGGTTGGTCTAGTGGTAGAGCGCCTGCCCAGTGAGCGACGGGTTAGTGGTTCGATCCCCGGCACGTTGCTGTTTAAAGGCAATGATCTTGAACACATCATTTAACCCCATTTCACCTTACCTCACCTTACCTCACCTCACCTCACCTCACCTAACACCACATTCTATGAGATGCAACAAGTGTTTATTATTTACATACATTTTACTCAATGTTCTCCATATCCAGACCCGTGAAGATCCGTGGTAGAATAGGTCTTCAGCAACCCATGCTTGCCGTAAAAGGCGACAATGCTTGTCGTAAGAGGCGACTAACAGGATCTAGTGGTCAGGCTCGCGTGGATCAATGTTCATGGTGTCAATCACGATTATTTACAGACAGCCGTCATGTAGCTGGAATATTGCTGAGTGCGGCGTTAAACAACAAAACATACTATCCATCGACTATCAAGTTCTGCCAATGAGTTGAACCTTACGATAATCTTATACAATTTTCTTGTTTTCCACTGTTTACATAATACCTTGCCTCCTCAAGCGATGTACCCATCCTTGAACTTTGACCCTTTTATTGCGGTTTTGAGTAGCCTCCCTTATCCGTATCTGCAACAACAGACTGGAATACACATGCGAAGACAACAGCACGGGGCATGGTGTTTTGATATCGCAGATAATACATGGGAGAGCATGAGCGTCTTCGACAGCTGGGGCAACGAATAGTTTAAGCCTATGACATAGACTGAGTTTTGTTTGAGACAGGTCATTGCTTCAAAACATAATTTGCCTGTGCTCAAACCATTTCAGGGCAGATTTTTTCCAAGACATCCAACATGTTAAGCAAACATAATTTTCAGTAAAATGTGACAACAAACAATTTTTTCCAGTTTCTCGGGAATATATATTTTTTATTTTAAAAGCAAATCCCTTGCCGACATGTCAAAAGATATTTCGTCGATCCCTATAATCTCAGCAGTTCAAACTCCTCAAAGCGAAACGGTATTGCGTAATCTTTAACAACATTGACATTACAAGTAGATGATGCAAAGAGATTAAACGTTAAACAAATTGTCGTCTGGCAATGTGGGGACAAACAAAAGTACGAGGGGTACATCAAACCGTATTCTCCGAGGGTTTAGCCAAGAACTGACATTATGCTCAAAGTGGTAGAGTATCGGTGTGGGCACCTAGTCGGTGATCTAACTCACTTGTTTCGGCTTTGGAAGACTGGCATCCATCTTTATTGTCACCTTTCTGGCTTCTGCCAGGTTCTTCTCCGTCCGCATCGCGTCCTCCGCCTGCAACACGGTCAGACCATCAGTTCAACACACTAGAGTCACTGTGCATTCCGGCATGCCAGAACATGATCGTGGGTTCGAACTAAATATTCATTTTCAAGTACTTACAAGACTAGAAGCAACACCTTCACAAGAGTTTCAAGTTACTCTAAAACAGTAAAGTCCCCTGCCTCTGACTGCATAATTCTAAGAAATTATTTGCACTTCAAGTTTAATGACATCACTACCGGTTTGGGGAAACGGTTTCTTAGGAACAACTTGAGGAATAAATCTTTCTTTCGTTGTCTAAGGAATAAATCTTTCCCGAAAATTCTTGAAACAAATAATTAAAAATATGATGTCCACATGTGGAATTCAAAAAAGCAATCTCATTAAAATCAGACCTAAGTTCTCGCTACCGCTAAACAAAGATCTGAGGACATTCCATTACGGGTCATTACGGAGCATCGCTTACCAGATTATGAAAGTGACAGCCGGAATGTGATTTCTGATCATGCAGCCTCGAAAACTATAACTCGGGTTTAACGACTGTATCCATACAATCTAGACCATCTATTAGTCATTCAAGAATATTCTTTTGTTCAGGTTTCAAATTTGTAATCGAGAATTTGTCAAAATACATTTCGAAGCGAAGACGCAAATTTGAAATTAGTGCCGTAAAGCACGAGAAAGCTGCCTTCTGATTGGTCATTCCATTGGTCGGTTAAAGTTCGCGCAAGGTCGGTCTGACGTGGCCCGTAATGGGATGTCATCAGATCTTTGTTTAGCGGTAGCGAGAACTAACATCTGATTTTAATGAGATTGTCAAAAAAGAGAATGTAAATATAGCTATACTATTCATTGAACGTAAGTAACCGTGACATGTTACTGATATCAGGTTCTCATCACGTGATGCAGAGGAATGTGACATATGACTTTTGAAAATGACAAACATGCTTTGCCACTGACCTTCACCGTGATCTTAACCTTATAGGTAGCCTAAGGGCATTCTACCAGACTATATATAATCCCCCAGCCCTAATCCCTTTATCAGGGACCTGAATTTCAATTTTGAGCTGGATCAGAACACGCCACGCATTCGTCATCACTCGCATGTTTCTGTGACATACAACACGGTCATCCGCTTGTAGCGGGAGGGGACGAATTGTTCACGAATGCACGGTGACCCAGTGCGGACGTGAGCGATCCATTATCTTCTCGTGTCTGCAGACGGGATAGGATGCCGTCGTTTTGTGTGTGGCAATATGCTGGTGGTGGCGAATGCAGTGTGATTTGGGTTTTTCCAGATTCACGGAAAATCCACATTCGCCACCAACCCGTGCCATTCCTGGACTGGCCGAATACCAATGTCTTCTTGTAGGTCACGGAAGTATACATTGTGAGTGGTGACGAATTGAAGACGCAGCAGGTGACACTGCTGTTCCCAAGCACAACGAGTGTTTTGTCACATGGTACTGTATAGATAACGCTTGGCAAGGATATGTCTGAATAATGAACAACAACCCAACACACAAGTGCCGCCCGCGGAAGTAATGGATTACGTCTGAACACAGAAGTTGTTTCTGAGGTTCGAGGGATTTTCTCAAAACCTGGTTAGTTAATATTTATTGCAGATTTGCTCAGCAGTCACTGTACACGTAATTACATTCGCTTTTGTTGATTTATTATTTTGAAACATTGGTGTAAAATCGCAAGTTTAACCATTGTTTATAATTATTTGATGATCATGACATTCTGCACTATGTAGTCAGATGGGGTATGTTTGCCTGAAAAATTTAGATCATACTTGCTTGTGAATAATCTTAAATACCGATTCAATTTAAAGTGGGAAGAGGTTTTTTTATCAATTTTAGTTTTTTTACTTTGTCTCTATTAAGTGCTAGTAACGTACAGTATTAATAATCGAGTTAATATTTGCCCCAAAGCAATACTGTACCTCTCTGGTCGATCTGCTTTCTGCGCTGCTTTGCTCCTTCTGCCAAAGTTTCAAACACTTTTTGTACTGAGACTTTGAAATGACGTCATAAGCCTGAAATGACAAATATTTATTTAAGATCTGCATTCTGTTTATACGTACCTTTTTATCATGTGGTGTGTTTGTTAATATCCTAAGGAACTGTAGGGTCTGTCAGTTGTACCCTTTTTTTGTTAATTAGCATCAGTATCCATGTTGAACAGTATCTGTGTCTTTAAAATCGTTGTAGATTACGCTGTATTATCTCATATTTACGAGAAATAATGTTTTGTTAAACATTATATCTATAAATATGTATGAGTATATTTACCTCAGTCGATCTCGTCTCGTCTCGCGCGTCCACGTGTATCGTGGGGAACGGCTCTCCTCCGACATGGCGCATAGCCTGAAATATTAACATGACTATTATATGGTACAAACATGCTTACATATAGATGCATAGAGATCATAAGCAGAGTGTGTTAGTAAATATGAGTAATATTAAATATTATTTATAAAATAAGATTAATATTAGTATATTATATCATATGTTCGTAATAAAATGATATTATGCGAACATATGACACACGATGGTAATAATCATCTCTTTATTGTATACAACAGACTCAATTAAATTAACTTTCTTGAGACATGCGTGTGTGTGTGAGTGTGTGTAACGCCGCACTCAGCGACATTCCAGCTAAATGATGGCTGTCCGATAATAAACGACAATAATGTCTAACACTTGCATCACGTCGGGCTCTCCTCCCACAAAATACGTTATCAACCTTATTCACTCACTAACTTTCAAATTATCGGAAAATAATTCAAATTTACATAAAGTCTACCTGGAGAACTGTCTTGAAGGGCGTCGCCTTTGTACCGTCCCCTCCTTTGTCGTCCCCCCTTTTCTCTGACGTGTAGATGTCTCCTGAAATAACAATCCAAAAACGTACGGTTTTGTCAGTGATTGCGTCAGCACTATTCACCCCATGCCCTGCGTCACCAGGGCCTTTCACCCCGTCAGCTGACAAGTACGCTGTGATATAACTGAAATACAGTTAAAAGCGGCGTTAAACCAAACTCAGTTTAAATCAGTAGTTTCGTTTTGTTGGATTTAACTTCGCAATTCAAGTTGTATGACGCCGGTCTGTAATAATCGAGTCTGAACCAGACAATCCAGTGATTGACATCATGCGCATCGATCTCCACTAGTCGGATATGATGGTATGCATCAACCACGTTAGCGCGCCTGACCGCCCGATCCCGGAATGTCAACGAGTAAATACTGAGAAGGTTGATACGAAGTTGTGTGGTTTTACTCACCGGTGCTCATGTTCGTGTCGACTCGCCTGAAGTTGACTGGAAAACTGCCGCCCCACTCACACGTCGTCTAGTTTTAATATTACCGATTGCATCAGACAAACCTGTGCACTTCACATTTCCCGGGAAAGGCAGTTTCTCTTAGTTGAGAGCGGCACTGTGTTCCTCGGAAACCTGAGCTATAAATAGCAAGGCGCCAAGGTTTCTACGACGTGACATTATGTGTTTATCGTTGTGCAGTCCGATAAGATATACGGTTTTGTCCCCAGTCTCACGAGGGGCTATGGCAAGCCTTAACATGTATTACCCATTTATTTACATCATTTTTTTACGTTTTTACGTTATTATGTCAGTGATGTTTTATTAATGTTATTAATTCTTTACTAATTTTATTCTAAAACATTATATGAAATTTAGAATGGTTTTCGTCATGGTAAATACAGAAGATTTTGTTTATTGTTTTATAATAACATAATGTATTCTATATCGCATACATAGTCAAATAAAAGCAATCGGTTGTGTGTAATAATGACAAACATATTATATTTCTTGGGTATTACCTGCGTTATCAGACAAGGATGCCTGATACATTTTTACACTTTTAGTAACGAATTAGTACTGCATTTATATACTAATAAATATTTTCAAGATGTATTTTGTATCTGAAAAAATGCAAAATATGATTGAATGGATATGGAATTTAATACAGATTAAACTAACATAACAGTTTTTAGAAATGAATATCTTTCAGTTTGAGGTTGTAAATACTGTACAAGCATGGGATTGATCGTGACAATCAAGATAACTTGGACAAGTGTCTGTTATATAAAATATCTGAACAAACTGTTAAGGAAAAATGAGTAATAAAGAAATTTGACTATCCCCAAGTTGCATTGATAGAGGAGGGCGTTGTATGTCGATTCCCCAATACTGTCGCCTTTGATATCCACCTTATTAGTAGTATATTTTATAAGACTTATTAAATATTGGATAGGATGAAATAGATTAAGGTTAAGAAAATACCCAAACCAGTGTTTTTAAAGCTGAAACCTACATCAATCAATCAATCTTTATTGTATGAAAGGCCACTGTATACACATACAGATAAACAATATCATTTACAGCTGTACAGCGCATTATATTATTATTGGATAACTAATATGATGCTTGACATGTAATAGAGGTATTGTAATAACAGTGGTAATAACCACAGTGGCAGCAGTTGTAGTATAAAAATACAAAAGCAATACAAAAGGAATGGAATGGAAATATGAAGTTTTACGTCGCAAAGGCTTTCAGCCATAGCACGACGTTCAGTACAGAAGGATCTATCAGTAATATACTCATCATGTCAAGACAATTTGACAATTTAAATGTATATGCATTTTTAGTAGAAACAATCAGATACTCCTGATCTAGATGCGAAAGTTTCAAAACAACTAATTATTTCTGGACATATCGGGTTTACTAAGTAATTTACTACGCACTCGTAGGCTTTGATAGATGTATTGTAATATCTTAGTTAATTTTTTACTAGGGATACCTTTAAAGGATGATATTGTGTTCATGGAATAGTGGTTCGTAGTGATATCAGGCATATATTTTAATTTTAGGTTGTCGTAAATTGGACATATAAACAAAAAGTGTAATTCGTTTTCAATATGGTTTTCGCAGAATGGACAAAAACGCATATCCTTAGGAACAGAGGAGAAGCGACACCTGTTGCACATTTAACCCCAGCCTAAGTTTAATAAATGTGTCTCTAATTTTTCTGTCTGTTATAGTGTGCTTGTAAACCTCTGGTGTTAGACAATATTTAAAGGTTTTATAGAAGTCGTAGCGTGCACTGTTATCTAGTGACGACCTCCTGTTTTGAGTAAACATATCAATTGCTACCTGCTTAAAAGAGCAAAGAAAATACGTTTTGTCTCCAACGCTTTGATTAAGCCAAACATATCCAAACCCGTGAGAGAAGAGTAAATGCTTAATGTTTGATGCCCAGGTTACGTAACCAACACTATCACGATAAACAAGCATTTCGTAGCATTTTCTTGGGATTCGTTCCCGCGACATCTCTGTTATTTTGAGCCAGTATCTGAGTAAACGTAAATATTAACAAATATATAACGGGTTTCTACCTAATTCGCCATAGACCATGTGGTTTGGAGCCGATTTAGATATATTTAGAAATATTTTACATGCTGTTAAGTGTACCTTTTCAATATTGTGATAGGTTTCAAAACCCCAGACCTCTGATCCATATAATAAGATTGGTTGAACTTGAGCATCAAACATTTTGAAGAAAATATATGGTAGGTGAGATAACACGCAATTTATGTAGAACGACAAATAGATTTATTAAGATCTTTTTTGCTCGTAGGGCGAGATCGTTAACTAGATGTTTAAGATTAAGGTATTTATACGTGTTTGTAACATTTATAGGTTGGTTATTAAGGAACCATTTCTCTCTCGATGCAAGAGGACCTCCTCTTCTAAATACGATAATATTAGTTTTTTCCAAGTTAACAGATAGCTTAACAGTGTAACTGTATCGTATATCAATTTGTTTCTGAAGTCCGATAATAGAGTAAGAGATTAGAATCACGTCATCGGCAAAGAGTAATATAAGTTATTCATAAAGGTCGGGGTATAATTGCACTCCGTGTTTACCGTTTTGTTGAACATCAAAGGAAAGCTCATTAATGAAGAATGAAAATAGGAGAGGACTCACGATACAACCTTGTTTAACTCACATGGGACAGTCAAAATAATCGTCGACCCCACTATTATGTCGTACACAAGATTTTACATTTTCATACATTGATTTTAAAATGGTAAATATTTTCCCAGCTGCCCCAATCCCAAAGTTTACATCGGTCAACAGTGTCGAAAGCTTTTTTTAAAATCTACAAAGGCAATATAAAGTTTTCGTTTTCGGCATCCGAGATATCTCTGAACAATAGCATAAAGTGAGAGAATATTATCAGCAGGTGAATATGATTTTCTAAAGCCAGCTTGAGTTGGTGTGAGATTTTGTCAAAAACATTAGCCCAGGTAATTAGAGGATTGTTTAGAATTATAGCAAACAGTTTACCGAAGATGCTTGTTAGAGAAATTGCTCTATAGTTATCGAGTTTGGTCACGTCTCCCTTTTTAAATACAGGTACAACGACAGATCTAGCCCATGCACTTGGGAACATACCCTTTCTGAATATTTTGTTAAAACATTTGTGCATAAAGGGAGTAATGATATGTTTTGAACTTTTTAACATTTCAGCTAGGACATCATCGGGGCCTGGAGATTTACCTGATTTAAGTGTATTAATGGCATCGTGTATTTCAGCGACTTCAATTTCCGATTCTAAAATATCTCGCTCAACATCAGATAACATGTGTTTTCAGTATGATATGGGGATTACAGAGCATTTGGGTGATGAGAACATGTTTTTATGATGTTAAAAGGATTATATAATTCGCCATGCAAAACCGCAAATAATCTTCAAGTGATAGTCACCGTAAAGAATGTATATCTCTTTTAAATTTAAGTTTATGTCGAATTGTGAACATTTTCGAATGGATAGATATGTGAAGCACCAAAGAAGCCTTAGGATATTTAGGTTTACGAGTGGATTCAATTAATTTGGTATCATCTTCACGAGGCAAGGGAGTTAACTGGCTATATAAGTCCAGTTTCCACCCTTGCCGAACTAGTCTGGGATTATAGTGTTATATTTTGGCTGGACTAAAGAGTCCAATCAAAAACGTGTCACGAAATCGACATCTGGTTCGTAAACTGTATGCAGATTTCGGTCGATGGCAGGATTTGCAAAGCATGTGTACCGTCGACATGCCGTATCCAGACATTTCCCAAATCTGTTCATGTTTATAATCAAGGTGCTCACGTGATTTGATGCAATTCGCAAAGTTTTATAACAAAATAGATCTTGATTATCGATCAGATCGTCTTCACTGGGTGCCGCCATTTTGTTTGAAGCGAAGATAGATATTTATATACTAATAGGTCGTGTAAACCAAGTCGATATTTAATTAAATATTTCTTAAGTTTTCCGTAGTAATTTCAAATAAATAATCAACAGGTGGTAGTATCAACATTGGCGCACAGCACTGTCATTGATGCAGGTTCCATACAGAACAGTAGATTTTTAAGCGAAGGCCATCTCTCCTTAATATCTTGCAAGGCCACCATTAGAGTCATAAACTGACTGGCATTGTCGTCCCATGAAAGCAATCAGATCCCGAATTGTGGTCTGTGGAATGCTCGCCCACACTGCCTGCAGTGCTCGTGCCAACTGTTGGAGGTTCTGTGGTTGTTGATCCAGTGCAACCCATTAATGTTGGAGGGCAAAGGCAGGACCTGGATGTTGTCTTGGTGGGCGTTGTCTTGGAAAATGACTTTCGCTTGTTGCATAATGGGAAGGACGTGTGGCCGAAGAATTTCATCCGTGTTAACGATAAAGTTGTACCGTTAAATTTGCAAGAACGTTCAACAAATCTGTTTTACCGGTGTTGGAGATGGCTGCCCACATCACCACGCTACCAGCAGCAAATCTGTCCTCTTCCTGTATGCTTTTTCTTGTTCCCCGCGACAACCAGACTTGTCGCCATCGCTGACAAAATATCGGGGGTATATTGTTATACCAAGATTCCGCCCGTCAGTCCGTCCGAAAACTTTGTCCGCGCGATTTCTCTTAAACTATTCAGTGGATTCAACTCAAACTTAGTACATATAATCTGTGTCATATGGAGGGAGTGCAGTCTAAAGGTAAAAAAATGATTTTATTAATTTTCCATTTTTTATGAGTTTTTCAAACCCTAACGTCCGTCTGAAAACTTTGTCCGCGCGATTTCTCTTAAACTATTCAGTGGATTCAACTCAAACTTAGTACATATAATCTGTGTCATATTGAGGGGTGCAGTCTAAAGGTAAAAAAATGATTTTATTAATTTTCCATTTTTTATGAATTTTTCAAACCCTAACGTCCGTCTGAAAACTTTGTCCGCGCGATTTCTCTTAAACTATTCAGTGGATTCAACTCAAACTTAGTACATATAATCTGTGTCATATGGAGGGGAGCAGTCAAAAGAAAAAAACTGTTTTTATTAATTATTAATTTATGAATTTTTCAAACCCTAACCAGGGTTTTCCTGCTGCAGAATTCTTGCGTATGTGACTCTCAATTAAGGAAAAATAGTTTAAAATACGTCCAGAAATAAATGACTGCGTCATGACTGACGCAATTTCAAAATATCTATGTTGTTGTTTACCAGCTTTGGAATGAAAATATTACAACTACTCACCTGAACTTAATTTATAAACATTTTGCGAAGAGAATATATGCAAAAGTCTTAGAATTTACGTCTAGTTTTTAATTAATCGTCGTTTTTAGAAGTGACATAACTTAGCATAACACCACTGCCTCGGGCTAATTTGCATAGCCTGTCACATGACCAGACTTTTCTCTCGTTTTAAAACAAACGCTAAAATCAGAACAGCCGGGGGCTTTACATATTGTTTTGCATGATTATATAGATATGCTGCTAAAACTGTGCGACTGTGAGGTACACGACAAAATATATTTATTCATCAAACTAACGAACGTAACTATCACCGTCTCTGCTATCACACTCCGTGTGGCTTCGATGACAGCATGTGATGTAAACAAAGGAAAACTCCGCAAATGGACAAGGTTTTTCACGTTTCGGCATATTTTCTCACTAAAAGTTAACCATGACATATGTTTATCTAAATGTGTAGACTCGTAAAAAATTAAACAGAAGAAACTATTATCATTGTTGCGGTGAATAACGTGATTTGGCTCGGTCACAGTATGTGGTTAAGCGGAACCTATGGAACGGGGTAAACGGAAGTTGTAAGTATCGGAGGAACACATGTTTTTGCCGAAATTAAGGTAAACATTATTGAATGAAATTTTAAATAAAATTTATAAAATAGATGACAAACATATGGTCAGATAACCAGAGAACACATATTTATTACCAGATAGTGTAACAACAGGATTAACTTGCGTAATTCATTTCGGATTTGTTATGCAATTTCCGATGACGGATCATGACAGCCTGAAATGAGACTGAAGAAAAGTCTGTGTGTATTATACACCAGAGATATTTTTTTCAGGATTTAATTGCCCATAATTAGGGGTGTGTATTAAACACGAATGTGTATTATACACGAATAAATATGGTATATACGAAATGTAAAGCTTTGGGCGTGTTTGTTGTTGCTAATAAACTGTATTCAACCAGAAAATATTACGAGTGTTCACAATTCTTCAGTTCAACTTCACTGTTGATAGATAATACAAGATAACTAGATAAAAGATGTAAATGAGTTAGTGGTATTACATTATAATCTGACATGAAATGTATTTTAATATCCATCCATGATTGAAAATTATGTCTCACAGTTGAGACTGATGTTATTTATTCATCCTGTATTAGTGTCAATGTAAATTGTTTCATGAGCTGTGAAGTAATTAAAGATTGTGAAAAAAATATAACCAACAAACTTTGTTTTTCATTCATATATCCTATATTTCGCTGTAGTACAATCAGCCGAGAACATTACTTAGCACCTGTTAACTTAAACTAAAGACATATAATATTTAAAAGATACTTAATTTTAAGTGTAACATTAACAGTGAACACTTTAAATTTCATTAATCATACAATAAAACATTTGACGCTCAAAAAATATTTTTGACTCCCAAAAATTCATAGGCTGAGTCAAGGTGACTCTCAGATATTGGAGTCTAAGGGGAACCCTGCCTAACCCTATCATAGCTATTTAATTTGTAACTACTGACACACCACGCGGGTCGGGGGAATCAGTAAGCCACGCTCA
Organism: Haliotis cracherodii; assembly: GCF_022045235.1. Taxonomy (NCBI): domain Eukaryota; kingdom Metazoa; phylum Mollusca; class Gastropoda; order Lepetellida; family Haliotidae; genus Haliotis; species Haliotis cracherodii. The sequence goes on along the minus strand of NW_027266279.1, from coordinate 5,442,846 downwards.
GTTTTGCATTTGTTTTAATTTATTTCCAGAGTATACATATCTGGCTAAACTAAAGTCTTGACATTCTTGGAGAAACATATTTACATTTCCAACTGACTGACATAGCCATATAAAACCAAAACGATTAGAAAATAAGATATGTCTTATATGCGATGTCCATGTTTTCTTGCCATTGTTATCTATTTGTGAAAGCTTGTAATAAGCTAATTTTATACACATGAAGAATGTTAAACCAGTATTTTAAACATCTAATCTGAGAATAAATATATAATGGGTATCTACCACATTCACCATAAAGCATACACTTTGATGTGGAAGAAACTCGAAACAGATAAGAAATCGAATGTTGTAGTCTTTTTATTATTTTATAAAATATAGACATACATTTAACTTACTTCCTATAACACATGTTTATGGATTGACTGGGTCCAGGAGGAGCCTTTCTGGGGAACTGTGAAAGAATAGACATGCAATTGTTTTTTAACGTGTTGCATTTACCTTGTTATAAACAATTTCTATTCAATGATCAACAAAACAGATTACAAAAAATTTCAGATGCCTGTCAGGTTAGTCTGAGTGCAAGCATTTATCTGTCATATTATGTTGCATGTGACTCGACGATGACTTTGATCACGTGGAAAACTTTCCGAGGATTGGTACACACGTAGCTGATAAATAAGCACTTCAAATGGCGTCTGCATGTCACAATACCAATCTACAGATGTCATATGTCACTCTCAAATCAATAATATCAACAGAGGGAGACAGTTTTACAGCTTCAAGTTGATTCAAGGCGCTAAGTTACTACTGCATTTGGCTGTGAATGTAACAAGGGTTTGATTTCAATTGAAGATTAACTTCATTTGTAAACAAGCTGTGATCATTATTCAGATATGAGGTAGTCATGTGAAGATCTGCATCGGAGGTATATTTGTCGCGCATCTGTTTTGCAAAAATACTACGTTGAGACCTACACATAATGAGAGAGAAAAATAGTTTATTTAAGTGTCATACGTTATATAAGTTGTGTATATACAAACATTGATATATCATTAAAAAGTAACGTCCAGTCATAACACTTATGAGACACAATAAGACAATGAATGCGTACATACAAAACAAACAAGAAGTTTGATTTTACTTTTATATTTTTGTCTGTTAAAAATGAATGTATGAAATTAAGAATTTTTCCCTCTATGGCCTTGTTTTGGAGTTGGTTTTGTTGTTGTAAACAGCCATTATGCCAAGCAATGTCAAATGCTTAACTGAAGTTATATGGCCAGTGTGTATTGTTTTGGGTTTGGACTGTTTTTACTCCTTGTTACATAAGTAAAATGTGGTCTAAAGGTTGCCGGTTTGGCGGAAAGCCGCTTTGGTCCTTATAATACATTCACAATTTGAACCTTTTATAAATAGTTGTTTCCATACCTTTGCAGATTGTATGGGTTTAGGGAGATAGGGTGGTATGAAACAGGCTTATTTGAGGGTTTCACACATTGTACCCATGTCGGGAATCGAACCCGGGTCTTCGGCGTGACGAGCGAACGCTTTAACCATTAGGCTACCCGACCGCCCCAATTATTGAGAAGTGACGCTTTAGTCAGTAGTGCGTTTACAACCACACTGACTGCTATTCTACTTATCAAGCCATATTTGCCATATTTACTACATCTATGTATAATAAATGAGTTGTTATCAATAATATCCAGTGTCAGATACAGGATTGCACTTATCATGAGACCGCAACACATTGCCATATTAATTTTGAAACAAACTAATAATCTTAGTACTGGCTGTGCACACATTGAACTTCGCATGTAAACATGACCATTGTTTAAGTATATTTCCCAGCGTCTGCAATGGTCGTAAACTCTGTTTGTGACGGATTTAAAGCCGGGTTTATCAGTAAGAGTGGGTATGTATGTTACTTAAATACAGTCAAATGGTGAGTATTTAAGCCAAATTTGGGGTTGGGGTTAAAGTCTCACCTGTTTCATATTATAACTTTAGATCTATGCATAAAATAGATCAGAGTAAAAAAAACCCTTTTCAGATCAAAATAGGGAATTGCATTGGACATCCCTAATAACAATATAGACATAATCGGGCATTTCTGACAATGCCCTAATATCTATCTTATTATGATATATGTCATATCAAGGCTATCCTAAACGTATCAAGTGAAATCACGTTGACGTACCTTTCAAACCTAAACATTTATTTGAAACATTTATGTGTGTAGTGTTTTAGAACCACCCAAAATTGCACGATGCCAGTCTTGCTGATATTGAGCCTTAAGATGTTTCCGAGGGGAAAAGGTGAACAATTTGAGTTTTTCACAAGTCGACAAATCAACATATGTTATTTTGAAACCCAGGTAATTTTACCCCTCTCTGGTGCATGTAATAACATGTTAAATGATTTCAGCGTGTGGAGGACAAGTCGAACAGTTTAAACCAATATCTAACACAGCGTATAAATGCGAAATATAAGTGTATATCTCTCAAGGTCTCTTCTGATAACATCAGTTGATAGTTGTACAAAAAACTTTTGTCTTCACTCATGTTTAAGTCCCAATTTTCACAATTATATAAAAAATCAAATACCAGCTGGAGATGTTCGCATTCAAAGTACAGCTAATAATGCCCGTTTCGCCTTTAAGTAATATGTCTGAAATGTATGGTCTATGACAAAGAACTGAAAAAGTATACCTATTTTTTTTATAAAATGAAACTGACCACACCCCAAAAACAATTTCGTGTCCAGCTTGTTACACACACATTTCTTAATGTCATAACTTTCAAATTTCACCGCTAAGCACAAATTATTAGAATATGTTTCAGTCTGTAAAACTTCTGATCGAGTCTATCTGCAGTGAGATAAACACCATCTTCACAATTTGCAAAAATACTACTTTGAGTTCCACGAATAATAACAGAGAAAAATGGTTTATGACATTAGCTGTGTAAATAGAAAAAAATGACATAGAGTTTAAAAGTAACGTCCAGCCATAAGGCTTATGAGGCACAATAAGACAATGAAAACTTAATGTGTACACAGGGTACAGAAAGAGTATTCTTAAATTACATGTGTGTTCTAAGCTTACTACTGTTCGTTAGATCTCTATCAAATTATAAACACTCCAGCAACCTCAATTTTGATATATTTTCAGCATTATTAATCAAAGCAGTTCACAGTTAAATGAGTTAAAACCGTTCAGGATAGCAATGTGACAAATATAATTTCTTAGCTAAACTGTAGCATACCTGGTCAAGATTCTTCTGTATCTGATTTAGAGTAGATTAGTGGAGACAATGAATACATGATATAAATAAAATCTATACGCCAGTCTCTCCACTAATATCATACCTCGAAATAAGTATGCTCCATTGCATCGAAAGTTAACTTTGTAAAAAAGGATTTCAGATCTGAAACAAATGGGCCGCCAACTTGTTTTCCAAAGACCCTAAAGGATTTGGTTCTCGATTTGTATTCGAAAATTTTCTTTGTGATGATCCGTAGCCCCAAGGTTGTAGAAAAGACGATATAAACGAGAAAGGGATACGGAACCACAGCTGTACATGGTGGATGGTCTTGCAAGATATAAAATCGGAATTATTTGTGCTAAATAAAAAGGAAATACTGGATTGGAAAATGAGAAATTTAAAAAAAACACCAATGCAAAAAAAAAATCGCTCACACAAACATACAAACACATACTGATAACGTCTAGACACTTATGAGTGTGTAAGGTACGGTGTCACATGGGCGATAAAAGCGCGAGAGATTGACTTTTCCCTGACGTTACAATTCCTCGAGAATTCTGAATTCAGGGCAGGGGAAAGGAACAAATATCAATCTGATTCTGTTGCACGTAAACAGTCGTATGACCCAATTGCACTGGTGGATTAAACGGGGGCGAGTGAGTGAATTGAGTTTAACGCCGCTTTTAACAGTATTCCAGTTATATCGCGGCGTGTCAGCTTAATGTGGGAGGAAAGCCCGAAGTGATGCAGGTCTCAGACGTTTACCACATCGGTGAAACCCACGAGCACGGGTATGGTGCTGACAAACCTAGAAACATAATCGGGGCGAACCGGGATTCGAACCCACAATCATAGGTTTCTGGCGTGTCCAAGGGACGCAACTCTGCACAGCGAATCGCGGCGCCTTAGACGACTGGGCCACCCGTGCCCCCTAAACGGGGGCGAAGGGATGCTGGCTGGGATGGATGAGGTGGGGTCGGATGGGTGTAATGGTGAGTGTGGATGTGGAATGGGGAGGGTGGATATGTAGGAATGGATTTGGCTGGCTGTGGTGGGGTGGGGTGAAGATGATGGGGTGGGTGTGATGAGTGTGGTGGGATGGGTGGAAGTTGAATGGTGAGGGTGGATATGTAGGAATGGATTTGGGTGGCTGTGGTGGGATGGGGTGAACATGGTGGAGTGGGATAGGTGGATGTGGAATGGTGAGGGTGGATATGTAGGAATGGATTTTGGGGGTTGTGGTGGGATGAGGTGAAGGTGATGGGGTTGGTGTGATGACTGTGGTGGGGTGGGAAGGGTGGATGTGGAATGGTGGGGGTGGATATGTAGGAATGGATGTGGGTGGTTGGGGTGGGTGAAGATGATGGGATGGATATGATGGGTGTCGTGGGGTGGGATGAGTGGATGTGGAATGGTGAGAGTCAACGTGTAGATGTGGGTTGAGGTGAATGCTATGGAAAGCTGAGGGTGAATGTGTAGGGTGGGTTGAGGTGATTGTGGTCTGGGGGATATGGAAAGCTGAGGGTGAAATGTGGAGGGTTGTTTGAGGTGATTGTGGTCTGGGGGATATGGAAAGCTGAGGGTAAAATGTGTAAGGTGGGTTGAGGTGATTGTGGTCTGGGCTATATGGAAAGTTGAGGGTGAATGTGTAGGGTTGGTTGAGGTGATTGTGGTCTTGGGGATATGGAAAGCTGATGTTGAAATGTGTAGGGTGGGTTGAGGTGATTGTGGCCTGGGGGATATGGAAAGTTGAGGGTGAATGTGTAGGGTGGGTTGAGGTGAATGCTATGGAAAGTTGAGGGTGAATGTGTAGGGTTGGTTGAGGTGATTGTGGTATTGGGGATATGGAAAGCTGAGGGTGAAATGTGTAGGGTGGGTTGAGGTGATTGTGGTATTGGGGATATGGAAAGTTGAGGGTGAATGTGTAGGGTGGGTTGAGGTGAATGCTATGGAAAGTTGAGGGTGAATGTGTAGGGTTGGTTGAGGTGATTGTGGTATTGGGGATATGGAAAGCTGAGGGTGAAATGTGTAGGGTGGGTTGAGGTGATTGTGGCCTGGGGGATATGGAAAGCTGGGTGGGGGTAGATGTGGAGGTACGAGATTGTTTCGGATGTGGAGAGTTGGGTGTCATGGAATGATGGGGTTGATGTGTGAGGGTTGAGTGGTTTTATTTCATGGCGGTGGATGTGGAGATGGAGGGGGAATATGGAGGTGCGGAGCGGACTGTGATAGGTCAGGGTGCATGTGAAGGAGTTTGGTAATACACCGAAAAGAAGCATTCTGAACAAATACCTGCTGGAATGGTCGTTTCAAATAGCGCTTACGTGTTCCCTTCCCTGAAACGAGAAATTCTCGAGGAAGAGATATACTTTCGGTATATAAAGTGTGTTTACCAGCACACAGTCAGACAGTAACTCGTCAGGGAGCAGCACGGCCAGGCATGGAGTCCTCACACAGAACCTTAGTTATATATACAGGAGGGACATTCGGAATGATTGAAGGGGGAAAACGGTATGATGTTTTATTATTATATCAGTTTTCAGACATAACGTAAATAATGTTCACAGGAACCAGTCAAAATACTTAAGAATTTCTCACAATTTATATGTTGTGTATGCGATGCTTACATTTTGAGTAAAGGGCATTTTATTTGACTATCAGTATAAGTTTAAAATCATAACAGATGTTGATATCTTTTTGTTCACGCTATATTTTCTCCCCCAGTTTCTTTCAAAACGGGGTATACATGGTTTGTGCACTCCATGGCCTTGCGTCATTTTGGGCTTTGCTCCCAAATTAGAATGACATAATATGATTCTGAGACTTGACGGGGGTGGGGGGGGGGGGGGGGGGGGGGGGGGGGGGGGGGGTGAGTCAAGCCAAAATATTTGCAATATATGTAGCAGAATTATTTTTTCTAGAATGTTCAGGTACAATTAATTCGTCTCGATAAAATACCTGTTGCCATTTAGTTTCGTGATACACACTCTCTCGATATACACATTGGTACTCTTCGCTCTGGTTCAAGTTGCAGTGGTTTCCGTTTGTGTGCATACTGTACACCACAATTATCCCACACCTCTGAAGCATGTTTGAAAAAAGGTGTAATGATAAACTATTTTTACTTTGAGTATATTTGAATTTCATCTTTGAAGAAATCACTGAAGTGTATGGTTCAATCTAAATGTCTGTTAGAAACACGACTTGGATAGATTTGATATTTTTACACTTTCCACTGGATTTGCATCAAATGTACCAAGTGTCCAGTTTAACACATTATAATTTTCATAAACAGAATTAGGTACAAGCTATCGCATCCAAGATTGCCTTCTTCCGTACACTTACAACAATGCACATTTGCAATTCCTACAGCAAGACAAATCTAGAAAAGAAGAGAAATATAGAAATGTAATTATCACAACATTCTCAGCGTTAACTCAATTTTTTTCTTTCTTTTTTTAAATAGTGGGGTGTATGAATATTCCTAATTATTTGTGTTTTCGTTGATTGGGGAAAGCCGCTTTACCAAGTTGCATCAAATGCAAGTCAATAAAAGCATGACGGATATATTTCACTATAGTATGCGAACTGTGTCTTGTTAATTTCTCGGGGCAGGGAGTTTTGTTCGTCTTGGGGGTGACGTAGCTTGCGTTCGGGCCGTTTTGCCTTGTGTGGGCGTGGTCCCGTTTGCTACGTCACAATAGCCAAGATAGTGGGGGAATTAACTTGGTAGAGCTGATTACTCGGCTATCACCTTAAAACAGAGAGAAGGCTGCTGAGTCCCTTTACGTCTTTATTCGTGGCAGAGTGTAATTTCATATATAGAGAGATATTTAAACAATATTACATTACAAGATAGATGCAGTCAATGACTTGTTACATTAAATATATAATTGACAACCATACATGAATTGATAGCGACTCGTTTAAACTTTCTTAACAGGACTGTTCTAATAAATAAGGTACAAAAACGAATTGTGAATAATAAGTGACTGGGAGGTATTTCATGTTATTCTAGCTACAACATTTCATACAGGAACTGTTAACATTTACATTTACGGCGTTCTTGCGTTACTCATGTATTTACATACAAATGTATTTAACATAATGTATAATTTCAATGCCGTAAATGCTTAACCAAATGATAGACGTAGCATGGCCAATATTCGCATGAGACGGTATTTACGTGAGATTACCCGCGGGTATTTACCACAATGTACTCTTTCTCATTCTATGTAATGTACGGCTTTATCTATCACTTGGCATATCAACAGTTAATGTACAAGTGAATTAATCTACTAACATCTATATAAATACACACATACAATTAACATTCAAGTTACTTTGCGGTATATAATGAATGACATATAACTTATTCTTAAATATTACAAACCATGGTAATTATATAGTCGCTTGCACAGGATATCATATAAGTTAAAGGCAAGGAGAATTTAACAAGAAAATAATGTTATCTTACCTTAAAACAGAGAGAAGGCTGCTGAGTCCCTTTACGTCTTTATTCGTGGCAGAGTGAAGTATCTGCCACTGGACTCCGTATATATAGGGACTCAGGCCTTCTGTAGAATGCGTTAGTTACCTAATATTGAAACTATGATCTAAATCTGCTACATGCGTGGCGTATTAATTACAATTATTCGACAGTTACAGAGCACACTGACCGCGTAATATCCTTTATATTCCACCTATCTGATACTTAAATGACCATGCGTCCGGCCATACACAGCATGTTATAGCCTGGGGCATAACCCTAGCCTGGCCACCTGGCTGAGTTAGATAATCCGGAGTCACTGGTTTGTGACGGTCAGTTACGTGCATGGTAACTGACTAACATTATCGACAGAAATATATTTAGGTTTAGCTAGTTGTAAGATAAAATATTGAGTAAAATACAAAACATATTATTGAAATATGACCACTATAATTATGGGTTAATTATAGTGATTTTAGGACTATGACAATATCCCTCCGCTGTGGGAAGCTTTTGACCGCAAAAGCACAAAATATATGTTACATGGAATTAGTGCTACTGAAAGATACAATATCCATTTGTCATGGTAACAAACATAAAATAGGTATTGAAAAAAGAATACAATATGTGCACAATAGTCTACCAAACAGAACATGTTATGACAGAGTATTGTTCTGTTATGAGAACCCAAAAAGGTACAACATAATGAAGCATAATACAACAGTTTTAGCAACATCTGGCTTAATAGAACATGTAGAGTATTGTTCTCAGCAGGAATTCAGCAATTTGAAAACTTTACTTGATGAAAGAGGTCATATACATGTATATGTATCGGTTTAGTTCATGGATGAGTAACAGTTCATACACAGTTAATTGTTTTTTGTTTTTTCTATTAAGCTTAAAGTTTTGAAATAGTTATGGGATGAAGGTGGACAAATAGTGTCATATTTGGACATAAAGTTTGTTTCGATTTTGAAATATACACCATTATAACAGCATAATCTATAATAATAGATAAGTGAATCTGACAACTCTGAGAGAAGATCAAGTAGGTAGATCAGTGTTGACAACGGGTTTGAAGAGATGACATTTGCAACTATCATCCTTCTAGCACTTAATAACACAGGGGGCCCTGCAGGTTTGTCGACAACATCTAACCACTCACAATGAAACTAACTGCCAGGTACTATCAAAGTCAAGGATAACTATATTATTAGAGATTAGACAAAATATTTGTGTGATCGTTTGTGCTTACGACTGCGTCCAGCCTGTGTTTTATGCACGTGGAAGTCTCTGATAAGTCCTTGTCCTATATTATGGTGTGGCTCCCATGTTGGTGTAGGATGCGCAACCCATTTGACAAGAAAATGGCGTATGCCATTGATGTCTTTGTACTTCAAGAGTTTTTCAACATCATAGAATTGATCTTGATTGCGATCTTTTGTTTGCTTGTGATTGTGCTCTGATGGCACAGTTTCATCTGCTTTTGCAGTTGGCTTTTCACTAGAGACTGGTGATTCTAGTGGAGGACTGCCTTGCAAAGTTTGTGCAGGAGGATCTGGTAACAGTTCCTGTGCTCTGCTTGAAACCAATGTAGGTGCAGAAGAACCTGATGCGTCAACATGCCGTGCAACATTACCTCTGAGGACATAGGGTTTCAGGCGATTGGCATGGACCAAAGATTTATGTTCTTTGTCATCTGAACATCTGTGAATTTTGAAGGTGTGGTTTGGACCAATGTCTGTGATATAATAAGGACCTGTCCATGATTGGGACAACTTCGGGGAAAGTCCTTGTTTGACTACAGGGCTGTGTAGAAGCACCTGTTGACCTAACATGAATGAAGGTTCTGATGCTTTTAGCTCTTGATGCTCCTTGTCTATCTGTTGACTTACAGACATGTTGTCGCGAGCAATAGATTTGACAACCTTCAGATTGTCGATGAGCTGCTGGAGATGTGTCTCTGCATTTTTACCAAGTGTCGGCTTTGGTGTGAGTGTAGTATCAAATGGAAGACACATCTCTCTGCCAAAGAGCATATGGTGTGGTGAGTAACCAGTTGATTGGCACGGTGTGTTTCGCATTGACATGAGAACACATGGAAGAATATCAGCCCAGTTGGATTGGTCAGTCTTACAGTAAGATTTTAAGGCTTGTGCAATTGTACTGTTACGTCGTTCAACCATTCCATTTGTCTGAGGATGGTATGACGATGTGAAGTGGTGCTTAACCTCAAAGATTTCGCAAATAGCATTGACCAGCTTTGATGTGAACTGGCGACCTCTATCAGTGACTAGAGTTCGAGGTGCACCGTACCTTGTGAAGACCTCATTAAAGAGTTTTGTTGCTACTTCCACAGCATCTTGAGTGTGCAATGGAAATGCTTCAATCCACCTTGAGAATGAATCCACAGCTACAAGAACATACTTATGCCCATCCTTTGTTTGAGGAAGAGGCCCAAGGATGTCAACATGTAACCTGGAAAAGTTGTCTTCAATAGGCATTGGTACCATTGGAGCTGGCTTTGAATGGGCCCAACGTTTGCTTTTTTGACATTCTTCACAAGATTTGATGTATGTTTCAACATCTTGGTACAAGCCTGGCCAATGGTATTTGGTCAAAATGGACTGACGGGTAGCATCACGACCAAAGTGGCACCCACCTGCTTTTGAATCATGGTAAGCATAAAGCAGGGCTTTCCTGTCAGAAATAGGAACTGCCAGTTGTGTAACCATTGGGTGACGTCCGTTTTTGTGTCCTCTATGCTTTGGCAGATAGAAATGATACAAGATGCCATCACATAGATCATACTCCTGTGAGAGACCTTGGAGACCTTTGACTTGAGAATCAGTGTAATGAGAGGGAATCTCACCATTCTCTAGAAAGTCAATGATAGGCTTGAAATCTGGTGAACTTTGCTGTCTTTCTGCAAGATTGTTTTCCGGGATATCAGTTCCAATTGTTTGAACTGATGGTCCTGATGGAATTTCATCTTGATAACAGAATTCAACATACAGATCTATCGACGATGCTAAAGAAGTTGCTATAGCCTTCTGACCAGATAAATGAGGATTTTCTGAAGTTGAACATTCAGGGGATATCCCATAGTCATTATCTGCTGCAGTGAGCTGACTAGCAATCTGGTGATGGGTTGTTGATGATGGATTTGCGGGTGGTGCTGAAACCACTTCAGCATATGAATGCTGGATTGGATGATGATTTGACTGGATGGTGGCTGAGGTGTAGTTGATAGAGGGGACTGGTGGTACAGGGAAATCATCAGTGACAGGTTCTATGATCTGTGCAGGATATGGAATGCGAGAGAGAGCATCAGCATTTGTATTGGCTTTACCTGCTCTATGTTCGATCTCATAATCATATTCCTGCAGCATGAGAGACCATCTAGCAAGACGACCTGTTTCCTGTTTGATGTCCTTAAGCCATTTCAGAGCATGATGATCTGTGAAGACTTTAAACTTCTGAGATGTGAGATACACCCTGAAAGTTCTAATGCCTTCTAATACAGCCAAACATTCTAGTTGAGTGATGCCCCATTTCTTCTCAGCAGCATGAAGGGCACGGCCACCATAGCAGATGACATGTTCTTGGCCAGAAGCATCTCGTTGACCTAAGATATACCCTATGGCTGAGGTAGAAGCATCTGTTGTAAGAATGAATGGTTTATTGGGATCTGGATATGTTAAGACAGGGGCTGAAGTTAGGCATGCTTTCAATTTGTTAAGTGCCTGCTCACACTCGTCTGACCAATTAAAGGTGGCATCCTTTTGAAGCAAGTTATATAATGGTGATGCTATGCGGGAAAAATTTGGGACAAATTTGCGGTAGTAACTTGCAAGACCCAAGAAATGTCTGATGTCATGGACATTTTTGGGAGAAGGGATGCTTTTAACAACTTCTACCTTTGATTTGTCAACTTCTACTCCATCTTTGCTGAAGACGTGGCCTAAATACGTTACTCTCTTAGCTGCAAATCTACATTTGCTTGGTTTTAAGGTAAGACCAGCTTCTTTAAGTTTGCCAAAAACACATTTCAGATGATGTAAGTGTTCTTCAAATGTTCTGCTGTAGATTATGATATCATCAACATATATTAAAATGTGTTTCCAATTCATAGCTTGAAGAGCAGAACAAATGGTTTGCTGAAATGCTGCTGGTGCATTTTTGAGACCGAAAGGAAGACGATTGAATTCAAAAATGCCATCTTGCGTGATGAAGGCAGATTTATGTTTTGTTTCTGGGTGAAGTGGTATCTGCCAAAATCCACTTGCACAATCAAGAACAGAGAACATCTGAGCATGTTTTTCACCAATAGCATCTATGACATCTTCCAAGCGTGGAAGAGGGAAAAATATTGGTTTCGTAACCGCATTAAGCTTTCGATAATCTACCGCAAATCGATAACTGTTGTCAGATTTCTTGACCATGACTACTGGCGCATGCCATTCAGAATGACTTGGTTCTATTATGCCTGCGTCTAACATTTCTTTAATTTGCTTAGCACATTCTTTTCTAACTAAAGCTGACTGGCGGTAGAAGGGGAGTCTTACAGGACGGGTATGCTCTGTTTCAATCTTATGTTGATGCAGATGTGTTTTGCCTAGCTCTGACCATTCTCGTGCAAAAACAGATCTTTGAGACAACAGGAAGCACTCAAGCTGTTGCTTCTGGGTCTCTGTGAGATCTGAGTCACTCAGGTCAAAATTCAGGTTAGCACTTAGTTTTGATGGGCTAGAAGGGACTGCAGTGTTGACTGAAGGATGGTCTAAGATTGGCTCAGATTCCAATGTATGGACAGAAGATGGGTCAATGATGGATGCTGTGGCTACTATTCGTTGACAACGAAGTGTGACAGGTTTATCAGTTGGGTTGAGAAACCTCATACATGGTCTACCCTTGGCACTTTGAATGAGACATTTGGCTCCTTGGAGTGGGAGTGCCTCTAAGCCAGGAAATGGTTCCAGTAGCAATACTCTGTTGCTCTCACAACGGGAGATTTTAACAGGAATATCAGCCTGGGAGTGGGGAGGAATCTGAACTGTTTTGCGAGGTCTAGCAAACCCTGCATTGGCATCCACCAAGCTTACGGATATTAAACCATCATGCAGGTGAACAGTGCGGTTTGATAGATCAATTTTGACATGGTTTGACTGGAGAAAGTCTAAACCAAGAATGATGGTATGATGTAATGATTCGAAGACATGAAAATTTTGTGAATAAGAAGCATGGCCTATGTTAAGTTGTAGAGTGACTAAACCTAACACAGGATGGCGTTCTCCTCCTACACCAATAATCTCTGTTAGATGAGATCTCTGAAGGTGAGACTCAGTGAGTCCTATTTTCTTCAGAAATTTCATATGAACACAGCTGATTGTTGCTCCAGTGTCTATCAATGCTGTTGTTTTGACTTGTCTGACCTTAACTTGAATGGTGTTTTTAGATAATGGGGCTACAAGAGATACATGATGTTGTTTAGCGTTAGTAAAGGATGGGGAAGTAGGGGTAGTATGCCTAGTGGGTGGGTCAGATTGTTTGGGTTGTTTGAATGGGTGCCTGATTCTAGGTGGATCCTTGGAATCAGGCACGCGTCCCTATTTATTATCTATCTTAGACAGAAGAACCTGGTAACATACAGATGTATGGTGACCTTTCTTTCTACAAACATTGCAAATGTTATGCCGATGGGGACAGTAATTACGCTGAGAACAATACCCACCGCATCCTGAGCATCTTTCTCTGTTGTTTCTGCTGGATGGTCGGAGTTGCTCTCGTCTGAAGTCACGTGGCCTGTGCTGCGACTGTGGACTGGCATAAGATGACTGATGACCTTGTCTTGAGCTGTAGTCATCAAGTCGAGGTGGTGACTGGAACCTGACTCTTCGCTGACAGTCATCATGAAGCGTCCCCTGCTGTGTTGACATTGCTGCTGCCAAAGGCTTCTGTTGGCTCTCCATTAGTGACATCACTAGTGTTGATAGCTTAGTCACCTGGTCTGTGAGACTAGCTTGATCTGGCTGTTGGATGCTGAGGTATGACTTGGCCGCTAGTTCACCATGTTGACGCACTTCTTCCAGTGTTTTGGGTTCTTTGTTATAGACCCATTGTCTGACGGAAGGGCACAGACCATTCACAGCTATGGCAACTAAGATGTCGACTGGTATGGATTTACTAGAGGTGGACTGCTGTAACCTACTGATGTAATCTGATACTGATTCAGCAGGTTGCTGATTGATTGCCAATAACGACAGATCAAATTGTCCTGATGGTTGAAATCTAGTAATGAAAGCTTGTTTCAAGTTATTCCAGTCTGACTTGATATCGTCACTCAAGGCATGATGCCACTGTTTGGCTGGTCCTTCTAAGAGGAAGTTCAACATTAAACACGCTCTGTCTTGATCAGTACCTTGGAGTTTAACCCAAGTTTCTAGATCTGACCACCAGTTATTTGCATCCTGCTTACCGGAATATTTAGGAAGCTGAATATGTGACATGGCCATGCTTGTGTTTGAAGCTGTGGAGGAAATACTTCGAGTAGCTGCTGTTGAGGATGTTGTTGATAACGTTGATACGGTTGTTGATACTGACGTAGATGTTGATGTTGATGTTGACGTTGACGTTGGTACCGTTGATGTTGACGTTGTGTATGTTGCTGGTGATGTTGGTATTGTAGAGGTTGGCGTCTGTGATGTGGAGCTGTTGTTGATGATGACTCTGCCTGGTAACTCAGGGTTACAACGAGTCAAGACTGAAAGACTGCAGCCTCATCCTGTTCTCTGTGTTCTGCCTTTCATCAGCACCGGAAACTTTGATCTCCATCAACTGACGTAGCTTGCGTTCGGGCCGTTTTGCCTTGTGTGGGCGTGGTCCCGTTTGCTACGTCACAATAGCCAAGATAGTGGGGGAATTAACTTGGTAGAGCTGATTACTCGGCTATCACCTTAAAACAGAGAGAAGGCTGCTGAGTCCCTTTACGTCTTTATTCGTGGCAGAGTGAAGTATCTGCCACTGGACTCCGTATATATAGGGACTCAGGCCTTCTGTAGAATGCGTTAGTTACCTAATATTGAAACTATGATCTAAATCTGCTACATGCGTGGCGTATTAATTACAATTATTCGACAGTTACAGAGCACACTGACCGCGTAATATCCTTTATATTCCACCTATCTGATACTTAAATGACCATGCGTCCGGCCATACACAGCATGTTATAGCCTGGGGCATAACCCTAGCCTGGCCACCTGGCTGAGTTAGATAATCCGGAGTCACTGGTTTGTGACGGTCAGTTACGTGCATGGTAACTGACTAACATTATCGACAGAAATATATTTAGGTTTAGCTAGTTGTAAGATAAAATATTGAGTAAAATACAAAACATATTATTGAAATATGACCACTATAATTATGGGTTAATTATAGTGATTTTAGGACTATGACAGGGGTAAGGATTTTTGTTCAGCAAGGTTTTGCACTCGGCCCTACAGAACATAAAAAACCCCGTTAAGATCCGGGTGAGAACTGGTCTTCAGGAACCCATATTTGTCTTCAGAGGCGACTAACGGAATCGGTTGGTTAGGCTCGCTGATGTTCTTGATGCACGTTACGTATCCCAATTGCGTGGATCGATGATCATGATATATATCACTAGATTGTCTTGTCAAGACTCGATTTTTTACAGACCACCATATTGCTGAGTGCGGCGTTAAACAACAAACAAACAAAACATAACATTTGGTCTTTGAAAGTAGGGCCAAAGAAATATATTTTGATTATCCACCTATTTTGTAAGAACTGACAGCATGTCCAGTGAACGATTGAATGTGTGGGTAAAACCTGAGGACAAAAGAGGTTTTAGCGTTTGGGGGAACAGACTGTTTTGTGCTACATAACTTTGGCCATGTACATGTAGTTTCATCAAAAGCATCTATATTGATTATAATCCCACCTGCAAATGCAGCTATATATTTTATTTATTTATTTATTTTCCATATTCCTTTGATGGAAATATCATACACTTCTTTAATAATTTGCCCCAAAATATACTGGAAAAATAATTTCCGTAGGCTTTTATAAAACAAAATATTGTTTGTTAGACGCAATGCGTGTAATGAAAAGAATGGGTTGTGAAACAAGGTTCGGTTACTGGATTCAGAGCAAAAGAATGTATGTTGTGAAGCGATGACCGAACTGTATGTGTGTTTGTCTCCCAAAAGCCATGGCTGACGTGTTTGGTTTTGTGTGTAATTTACAGGTATTGAACACACTCGAAACTTCTAAATCGTAAACAAAGAAGGTTTGTTGCCTGATTATATAGATGGCTAGAAGTAAAATCAGTAACGCCTGTCTGAAATGGTATCGTGTTACATATATATGTTCCCAGAAATATCCATTGTCAGTGTCCTGTTACCAGAATGACATGTATTTGTTGTAGAATGTATGCAGTTCCACAAACAAACATGCCTTTGCATTTGTTTATGTTTACTTACGATTTGTCAGATCTAGGACGTACTCTCCGTTACATTTATGTACTAGGTTTAACGTCAGCGGAACGATTTAAGGTCAGCGAAGAACTCAGCAGGGTCGTGCCCCTCGAAGTCATTGAGAACCCAAGCAGTGACAAGCCAATGACAAGGTTAAGAACGAGGTACTGAAAACTACTTGTACTACTCAACATTCGGTAGGGTTTTTGATCTGTTCGATACAACGGTTACTTGGGCTTCTAATGCCACTCTAAGGTCCGGGTAAGAATAGGTCCTCAGTAACCAATCCTTGTCGTAAAAGGCGACTATGCTTGTCTTAAGAGGCGGCTAACGGGATCGGGTGGTCAGGCTCGCTAAAACTTGGTTGATGCATGTCATCGTATCCCAATTGCGTAGGTCGATGCTCATGATATTAATCACTGGATTGTCTTGGCCAGACTCGATTATTTACAGATCGCCGTCATACAGCCAGAGTATTGCTGAGTGCCACGTTCAACAACAAACAAATCAACAAAATCTGAGGCCACTATCACCAAAATTCCGGCATGCTTTTTTGATGTGGAAGGAATTTAAAAATTGACTACCTTAACAAAGTGTGCATTATCTACGCCGGTCTATCAATATTCCAGCAATATCAGGGCGGAAGACACTAGTTAGGGTATGCAAACATGCAGATTTTGTACCAATGAATCAACCGATCTGGTCAAGCCAGGGAACACCACGGGCACGGGTATGTCCTACATGTAGTTCGGGCGAATCTGGCCATGAAATAACAGTAACACGTCCCATTTTAGTTCTTGAAACACTCCGGGCTGTGACCAGTCTCGGGCAAAGATATTTACAAAATTCAAACATTACCTGAGTCATCTTTTTCTTTTGAAAATACATAAACGTTTCTACAAATATCATGACACATAATTCAACTCATTTTAACTTCATTCCACTAATTTATGACATTGTTAAAAAATAGCCAGTTGTCGAAATCATGGGCGAGAACAGTTTTATTTGCTCAGAACGCGTGTTTTTTTTTTGGCAAATAGAGAATGGTATATCTACAAGTATCATGACACCGATTGAACTCATTGTTAACTTATTAACAAAATTCGCCCATGATTAATACTTTTGAAAGCGTCAGTGTGTCGGATTTTCATAATGGTATGTGTTTTTTAACGATATATTAATATCGAATTCCTTGATCAATGTAACGTATAATTAAAGGTGTAGGATGGTATGAAACCGATAAACATATAAGACCGAAGCATGTTTAATCACAATTTCAGAAAGACAAAGATTAACAACAAGAATTGGCAGGTCGATCTCGATGTTTTGGAGTTTGAGCGTCTTATTGACTCATCAAAGATGAATGAACGTGACTGGGAGGAGATCGCTGAATGTATAAAGGTAATTCATGTACCGTACTGCCGTAATATGTGGTGGGCGTTTAGAACATTGACAAAGGGGGCGCCTATTAAAGTGAGTGACTTTGGTTTTACGCCGCTTTTAGCAATATTCCAGCAATATCACGGCGGGAAACATCAGAAATGGGCTTCACACATTGTTCCCATGTCGGGAATCGAACCCGGGTCTTCGACGTGACAAACGAACGCTTTAACCACTAGGCTACCCGACGGCCCCGGTGCCTATTAAAGGTATACACAACAAGTTACATTTGTCTTTTTCAGAAATCGAGCAATACTTATAAAACTTAGTTCAAACGTCGATGATAGTTCCTGGGCGATACTATACACCTTCTGCGGGGCTGTTTTCTCTCGAAGATACAAGAAAGTATGGACTGTTATTCAAAGTTTCAGTTTTAGAATGTAGTCCTTATACATGGTACTTTCATATTGATCTGGAAGTTGGTCAAGGGGCGCTTTTTGGAGCAGAACACTTAATACACTGAATATGATATGTTTACCTTTAGATCGCCATACGTGAAATGTTGAAAATCGGCTTCCCCCTGACCCACCGCCGCCCCATAACGGATTTAAAACACGACGGTATTCATCAATAACAAGTCTCTTGAAGATCATGGGTAGGATAGGTCTTCGGCAACCCATGCTTGCCGTAAAAGGTGACTATTCTTGCCGAAAGATGCGACTAACGGGATCGGGTGGTCAGGCTCGCTGACTTGGTCCATGCATGTCATCGTATCCCAATTGCGTGGATCTATGCTCATGATGTTAATCACTGGAATGCTCGATTATTTACAGACCGACGTTATATAGCTGGAATTTTGCTGAGTGCGACGTTAAACAACAAATACACAACAAACAAACAACAAGTCATCAATAACAAAACATTCTTGGTGTTCCCAACATGCATGAATATTTCTGAAAGCGGCGTAAAACGACATCAACTTATTTATGTTGACATTGTCAATGTTATAGGACTATTACACAGAATACACTGGCTTCGTGGTTGTCATGGGAACAGACACAATGGCCTACGCAAGCTCTGCCCTGTCCTTCATGCTGGAGAACCTCAGTAAGCCAGTCGTCTTCACTGGGGCACAGGTTGGTTACAGAGCATCCACACGGAGTGCAATGTTTGGAACACAAAAGATATTTTGTCACTGAAGTTTCACTAGCTATAATCATCAGATAAAGACCACACCCTGACATAACCTTATTAGTTTTCTCAAAATGTATTGAATTGGACAGACAACTTTAACCATTACCTGCCATAGTTACAATGTAAATACAATCGTATATTAATTCTTTGTTTCGTGGGACAGGTTCTCATATTTGTCATCGGACGGGTCCTCGTATATGACATCAGAAGTTTTCATATTTATCTTCAAAGTGTTATCATATATCATGTCATCAGGTTCCATCATATATGTCATCAGGTTTCATCATATATGTCATCAGGTTTCATCATATATGTCATCAGGGTCATCACAGATGTCATCATAGTTTACCATACTAGCGCTGTCGTCAGAGGATCATCCTACATGTTTCTGATATCAAAGCATCATCACATATGCCTCGTATGTCATCAGAGCTTATCATACACGTATGTGAGGTGGTGAAGTGAGGTGATATTGGGTTTAATGTCGCGGCCAAGATAATTGCACTTATATAGCGACGTGCATGCACGTGTGTGTGTGTGTGTGCGTGCGTGCGTGCGTGCGTGCATGCGTGCTTGCGTGCGTGCGTGCGTGCATGCGTGCGTGCGCGTGTGTGGCTGCTTGTACTAGTCCGGACTGATGCCGATATATAGTGCTAGCTCACTGAGATACCATGCCGCAGTTTAACATGGATATGCCACTCAGACACGGTATACTGACTCCGAGCCGACCAGTCCTTGTTTAAGCCCCTTAATGCCGAGCGACAGGGTAACAACAAGTACCATCTTTTAACGTCTTTTGGTATAACGCGGCCGAGGATCGAACCCCGGACCTCCCTTTCTCCGGTCATACATGTATGCGTTATCAGACGATCATCATATATGTTATCGGAAGATCACCATTTATGTCATCATAGGATCACCCTACATGTATGTTATGAGGAGATCATCATATATGTTATCAGGAGATCTTCATGTATGTTATCAGAAGATCACCTTTCATGTCATCATAGGATCATCCTACATGTATGTTATGAGGAGATCCTCAAATATGTTATTAGGAGATCTTCAAATATATTATCAGAAAATCTTCATATATATTATCAGGAGATCTTCATACCAGTATCAGAAGATCATAATATGTCATCAGTGAATCATCATATACGTATATATCATCAGAAGATCATCATAATGTCATCAGAGTTCATCATATGTGCCATATGATTGAACCAATGCCGATTCGATGTTTGAATTTTGACTCACCATATTCTTGTTTTATATGTCATCAGATGGGACATCGTATTTACCATCATAAGGGTCGTCATGTCTGTTATCAGAGGGGTCCTCATATTTGCCATCGCAGAGCCTTGGGTCAATATAGTGTACAAATATTATACAAAGGGTGTTTTTTTTAAGTTCAGCGATAATTGGTTTTGTTATTTTAGCGAGTAGAGGATTTGTTTCAAATTAAGAAATATTACCTCTTGTTGACAGATATCTATCTTCGACGCCCGGAGCGACGGACCGGAGAACCTCCTCTGTTCCCTCATCGTTTCAACGCTCGACATTCCCGAGGTGTGTGTGTGTGTGTGTGTGTGTGTGTGTGTGTGTGTGTGTGTGTCTGCGTGCGTGCGTGCGTGCGTGCGTGCGTGTGTGCTTGCGTGTGTGTGTGTGTGCTTGCGTGTGTGTGTGTGTGCGTGCGTGCGTGCGTGCGTGTGTGATTTAGCCCAATTTAGTTGCATGTGACCATCAGGCCGAAAGCGCGTGGCGGGTCATGGCAACACGCTCTAAATAAATCAGGTTAAAAAAAAATATAATTTTCAAAAGAAGCTAAGAAGAGTACGATTAACCATTCATGGTGTTCAGCGTGACGAGCGAACGCTCTTATCACCAGGTTACCTCACTGTCCCCATCGCTGAGAAAATGGTGTGAACACATGTGATATGTTTACTGGAGTAAACTAAACATATAGAGAGACATCCTACTTAGTGTGGCTACACAGTTAACGTTGATAACAATATGAAGTGCATTACTATGATCATCTATAACATATGTTAAATCAGCTATCATTCTAATATTTTATGTATATTTTAAGTACAGTTTTGTCTTGGTATGAGAGGCAAAATAGCGGTGAATATTATAGGAATGGATCACTGAATATCAACCTAAAGAAAAAATGTACGGCATTATGGGAAATATCGCTCTTTATCGCTCTCTCGCTCTATCGCTTTCTCTCATGACTAACCATTGTCACATGAAGAATCGGGTGTTCTTTAACTGCTTTTGAATATCATGTACTGTTAATCTTGAAATTGACGCTAGAGTTTTTCAAATGCAAAATTGGGAGTGGACTTAATTACTTGAACTTTGCATTAATGTCTCAGAAATGACTGTGGATAAGACGGCCTCACTGCACACTTTGAAAGCAACGGAACTAGCAACTTGAATATAAAAACAAACAACTATCTATTTCCACATTACGGTTTATTGAGAACAATATGTCATTCAAACATAAGAAATAACATTAACAATAACATAGATACAGAAATCCGATGAGTTACCTTTGCTGGGATGAGGACTTTCAGTTTCATGACATCTACTCAGCATTCTGAATAAACATTGATATCATCTAAGTGTTGTTTTTAGGAAAACACCATTGTTTTGAGGAGATACACAACGCAGCACTAATAAGCGGTGTATTACATTACATTACATTACATTACATTACATTACATTACATATTATATTATATTATATTATATTATATTATATTATATTATATTATATTATATTATATTATATTATATTATATTATATTATATTATATTATATCATATTATATTATATCATATTATATTATATCATATTATATTATATCGGTAGAAACCTTTATTTATACACTAGAGTAGATTAAGATGTAGTTATTTACACAAAAGGGTAAACATAATGAAACCAAATGAGGAAAAATTAGGATCCAGGATTCAACCCATTAACTACTTTGGTGTATCAGCTCAAAACCCGCTCGTGTTGATTTCGACATGGCAGCAAAGCCCTTCAAAGTAGCAAAGACACTTACTCATGATCGAAATACAAAAACAAGATATGCCCAACGGCAAGAGAGTTGTTACAAGTGGATCCAGGACACATGATCAATCTTAAACTTGTATTCATATGAATTGGTTTTCCAAGACTGATGTTCTCTCCTATTATACATACACACAATAACATACACACACACACACACCCCTTCACACACAAACATACACCTGCCCAACCCCTCCCCGCCCCACCATTAATCCTTACTTTGGAGGGTATAAAGAACATAGCAGCGTCAAACACAACTTACTCACTCACTCATACCATATATCGTCCGTCCTTCTGTCAGGTGCTGCTGTGTTTCAACAAGAAAGCCTTCCGTGCTAGCCGCGTTGTCAAGATGGACTGTGTGGACCTTGACGCCTACGCCTCGCCCAACATGCCCGCCCTTGTGACACTGGATTGCAAGGTGGCAGGTTCGATATTTATATTTACTTCCAAATAATAGTTTCCGATTCACTACGCATAAAACTGTTCCCAGTCAGTCATGTCTTAGAATGAAGAAACTAATTCAGTTATAAAAGCTACCATATAAGTACTTCATGTGTTTGTACATACTATGTTCTCCCCTTGGTAGTGAATGCATACGGCCGAATGCGAAGTCCAGCAATGTCATGAAGCCATTTTTAACTCACGAAAGGCAAATAATCCCAACTCCTGGATTCACCACATACAATGTGTGAAACCCTTTCTTGGTACCCACCCACCCGCAATATCTCGCAATCCTTATTGTAAATTGATTTGATGGCTATTTGGTTGCGTCTTTTGTTTTGTATCTGATTTAAAACAATGCTATGGTAGCCAATTTGTCCAAGGTATTATAAGAAAAGAGTGACTGGATAAATGAGGATAAGTTGTGATGCAGATGTAGCTGGTGCTGGAATCGGTATACATTACTCTTATACATGTATGTGTCAGCCTTTCACTCGCTCCCAGTCTTTCCATCAACTCACTCATTCACTCCAGTTGAGGAAAAGTTGGTCTTGGAGAAGCCAGAAGGTCCTCTGCGTGTTCAGAAGATGCGCCCCCGGAGTGATGTGGGTCTTTTAGTTATCTTCCCAGGGATGACACCGCAACAGGCACGTATTGAAATGACATTCTTAAATTTAAATAATGTAGTGCACTTGTCTCGTTTCACCAAACTATCGCAGCGAAACGACCATGGAAACCCCAGTAGTTACCTTGACCTCTGCAGCCTCTAAGGTTTAACTCAGACTGCCGCCGCTTTTTGTGTTTGAAACGTCACCTTTTTAGTCACCTTTACAGAAAGATCTTCCTCGAGATCATTGCCTGAAAACATTGTGTTTTCGTTGTGTTTTTGGTTTTGGTAAGTGACGTTGAAGATAGCTGAAGAGGTATTTAGTATGGCGGGATAAGGTTTGGTAGGACGGGAGTTTCTGTTATAATTAGACATGCGTTTCTCCAAAACAGAAGTGAAGTCCTTGAACCAGAAGTACGTATTACTTTCCTAATAGTATAGTACATGGGACTTCTTATAGTTATATTTTTAAAGTTGCCTTGCATTAAACATGTGTTTTTCCAATATGTCATTGGCATATGATTCCAAAATGGAAGTAATGTGATTAAAAGGAGGTGTAATCTCCCATGAGGATGTAGTAGACATGTCATAGGCCAGGGGCGGTCGGGTAGACTAGTGGTTAAAGCGTTCGCTCGTCACGCCGAAGACCCGGGTTTGATTCCCGACATGGGTACAATGTGTGAAGCCCATTTCTGGTGTTCCCCGCCGTGATATTGCTTGAATATTGCTAAAAAGCGGCGTAAAACCATACTCACTTGTCATTGGTCAAGAAAAGCTATGTTGTCACATTTGAAAAGCGGGATCGTGTGTCATGATTTCTGGAGAGGCTGCTTCTGTTTTTGCGAGTAACTAAATAATTAAACATGGTCTAACATTATCTTACCAAGTAGCTCCCTATTAATAACCCTTCTTAGCCAGTGCACTCGTGAGCCTATATAAAACTATGGGAGATACTATCGACAAAGTTCTGATGGCTTTGATTTAATTAATATAGATGCACGACAACATACTGATTGGTACACCGACATATATTTCACAAAGCACAAATTGGGTCCGCGTGGACGCAAGCACTCGGCAACGTGAACAAATGTAATCTAAGTGTATGCTTTTCTCGATCATCAGAGTTTTTGCTTCTCGAAGAAATATTTATTCTGTAATATAACATTTATAGCACAACCCCCCACTTATCGCATAGAAAGTCATGTGAAAGTTCACGGGTTCGTCTTTAGATCTACTGTCGATTGGGATGCTGACAAGGCCTTAAAATTTTAAATATACAGCATCTTCACCCTTATATGATGTTGAGGATGTTGGAGTAACATGCATGAGTGTTGAAGCGGAGCATTATGAGCCAGTAAGGTTTTACGCCGCTTTTAGTATTATTCCAGCAATATCACGGCGGTAGACACCAGCAATTGGCTTCAGACAGGTGGAATAGAAAC
Organism: Haliotis cracherodii; assembly: GCF_022045235.1. Lineage (NCBI taxonomy): Eukaryota > Metazoa > Mollusca > Gastropoda > Lepetellida > Haliotidae > Haliotis > Haliotis cracherodii. The sequence goes on along the minus strand of NW_027266279.1, from coordinate 5,418,445 downwards.
CGTGTCTTCGGCGTGACGAGCGGATGCTTTAACCACTTGGCTACCCGACCGGTCGTAGCCGCTAATACAGAAGTTGAAATCCATATATCTAAATCACTGTAAGTAATATATCTTCTGTGTTTTGTTCATTTGTATATTGATGTTACAGGTGAAGAACACCGTGAAGGACTTATGTGGCGTGGTACTGCTGACATTTGGGACCGGCAATATCGATAACACGGTCGTCGATGCATTGAAAGAGTTGAAAACCGAAGAAGCAACAGAAGATAAAAAACGTCTTTTTGTCAACGTGACTCAGTGTCTGAAGGGGTCAGTGACGTCAGACTACGAAGCGTCCAAGGTCAGAATTGTTCACTGAAGTTGGCCAACGTTGTATCTTGCTCGATTAACAGGGAGGTCAAGAACATGCGAGGCGGTAGGGTAGCCTATTGATTAAAGAGTTCGCTCGTGAGGCCGAATACCCGGATTCGACTCAAAAAAGTGTGAAGCCGATTTTTGTAGTTCCCGCCGTAATATTGGTTAGATATTGTTAAAGCGGCGGACAATCATACCCACTCAGGAATAACTTAACCTTAGACATCTTCAAAACTCCGTAGATTTGTTTCTGAATCTAACATCGATATGGAATCAACCATAAATTGTGTGTTTTCACAATATGCACACCCAATCTGAATTGAAAATAACGCAAACATATTTCTTAATCGCTTTTAAGATATATACTACATTTTTATATATCCTTATTTGGAGTTACCTCCCTTCACATATGAACAGAACTATCCCGAGGGATGAGTGTGGACACTTTAAAAAACACTACGAAAATGGCCAATCTTTGAACACCTCACTTTCATACAGACGGAGTACTGAATATTTAATGATGAATAAGCGAGCTCTGAATATACTTTGACTTACCAATCTCAATGAACTATCCCCTTGAATAACAGCTTCTCACTGCAACAGAGAGAGAGAGAGAGAGAGAGAGAGAGAGAGAGAGAGAGAGAGAGAGAGAATATCTGACAAATTACATTGCACAGCCAAATTGCTTGTTTTCGCTAACCAGGGCCTCAAAGACTTGGGGGTGGTCCAAGGTTGGAACACGACTACAGAAGCCGCCTTCACAAAGCTCTGCTACGTGAGGGCGAAACAAGACGTCATCTCAAAACAGAAAGAGGTACGAGCGTTGTTGCCGTCATATCTACTATCGGACAGACCATTTGATATTCTGAAGCAGGTGGTGTGGGGAATTTGAGAAAATACTGTCAAAAGATAACGTTGCCTCGCTTTTTCCAACATTTTGTTCGCTTTGGTCGTGGATGCCGTGAAAACAATGCGTCCTTAAAAACATCTCTCTTCCTGTCAGAGAAAAAAATGTTACGTTTTGAGGCAGTGACCGAAAATATATTCTGTGTCGAACGAAAACTATCCACCCCTCTCCAGTTTATTAAATGATTCGTACGAAATTTGATACCAGCAACTATCCAAATGCTGCCGAGCCTGATTTGAAGGAACACTCTGTTGTTATTAAAAGTATTGATACTTTGAAAGTGAATGGGTAACAGATTAATCAGTGTGGCAAGTCCTTGTCATTTACACCTTTGTTGAAATCTGTGAGCGCGGGTATTGTGCTGACAAACCAAGATGATATTACTTAGGGTGAATCTTGGAAACTCTAAAAGACGCAACCCTACACAATGAATTGTTCCAACATACCTTTAAGCATTGCGAGTGAGTGAGTGAGTTGGGGTTTGATGCCGTTTTGAAAGTATTTCAATCAAATCACGGCATGTAAGCTGGGTGTGGGTGGAAAGCTCGAGGCGACAAACCTAGAGACACAATTAGGGCGAACCAGGATTCAAAGCCATGATCATGTTGTTGGCACACCTAAGGGACTTAACTCTGCACAGCCAATGTGTCCTTAGCACCGTGAAGATATATTCACTAAATTCAAAACATCAGTTTTCTCGATAATCTGCTGAAACAAGCTCCAGTATAGCAACAAGATTACACTGTGAAAACAACTACATGAACGGATACAGGATATATGTCTATAAAATGCGGTGTTCATAAAATAATGCCCCTGGAAACAAATTGAACACGTCCTTTCATAATGATGACAATGACGTGATTAAATATTATCTTCATGTCATCATAATACTAACAGATTTCAACAGATTTGTATGAAAGCATATATATATATTATCGGAGCGCCCCTGAAGATAAATTGATGCGTACCTGATATACACCTGTACCTTTAACCAATATTTGGGAAATTCCTTGAATTGGTGTTGCCTTTTTACAGATGATGGAAGAAAACCTCCGAGGAGAGATGGATGTGATTCCGAATTATAACAATAATTAGGGCTTAGGCGAAGAACATTTTTTCTTTTAAGTTAGTTACACATTCATATATATATTCATGCTATTTTTGACACATAGATGACTTATATTGGGCCTGAAAAAATCATTTAATCAAATTTCGCCATTTCTTTTTTAACATTTCGAAAGATTTTTGACACCTATTGTTTCTGTTTGAGGGCTTCCTTTTTATCATTTTTTAGAAAGGAAGGGATGCGACATTTAATCATTAGTGCCATGTACTGAAAAATATATACTTGTATTCATACCCCTAATAAAATGGTAGACTAATTCAACTCGTTCAATCGCCGTTAGTACTTTCACAGTTTATAAACAAAGACAACATGTTTCTTTATCAATCCATATGTGCCTGTACACTTCTGTCTTTGTAGAAATGATCATGTTTAAACTTGAATTGTATATTGATTTAATTATATTTCATATGAAATAAATAAAATGTTGCATATAATGTGTTGTAATATTACATTTTTTGACATACCACAGGCGGGGCTGCATTAGTTGAGAACCCTGTGTCCAAATAGAAAACAAACCACACAAGCATTTAGCCGTTAGACGTGTCACCAATGATATTATGAATGTTTTGCGGCAATTATATAGAGAATCTCACCCTCGTGTTATTTGATATCAAATATATCAACACGAGTTGATAAAAGCGGAAAAATTCCGAGGCTTGCCGAGGATTTTTGCCACTTTTATCAACGAGTGTTGGTATATTTGATATCAAAAGACACGAGGGTGAGATTTTATTTATCATCCAACATCATTCTTTCAACTTTTTCAATTTGTAGACAGCAATTAGCAGTGTCTTCAGTGTAAAAAGTACTGCAAACAGCTTCAGTAGCAGAGCCATTAGTGATGTCATTTGATTGTGACGTCATGGTAACCAATGACGTCACATTGGTCTGCAAAGCATTGTGATGTAATGTCATTGCAGCGATATCTACAGCGTATATATCGCTTGATCTCATCCAAGCGATATCTCCTGTGGGAGCCAGTTTTGGATGATAAAAGATGATAACAACCGCTGTTCTTTCCTGGTTGTAGGCAATTCCTTCACACGGACTGCCTTACACACCAGCCCCTTCACAAACGGAGAACTATAAACTGCCCACAAAGAAAGTATAAGCAAAACATTTCAAACGTAATCAACACCTTACTAGGCTAAAAATAATCACCGAAGCATTGCCAACTTTACACAAAACACAACAGTAATACCCAACAAATACATCACCGTCAAATTTTAAGCCATCATCAAACATTAGAGTATACTTTCCTTATGTATATGTTTGTCATCCACTATAAAACACATGCACATAAGTAGGTAATAAATACCTTATATTTGTTAAGCCTTTTCAGCTCACCTGACCTCAAAGTCATGTGACCTTATGTCCGCGTAAACAACTGCTCCCTAGATCAATGGACTGGAACAATAGAGCTGTCATGTCACATGCTTGTGTCTCCCCATGATGACCCCTGATCGTCTTCAAGAGGGTGTTTAGTCAGTCGTTGTTTACCTTGATACATTTGCACATCGACGTTGCTGAAAACTAAACCTTCTTACTCAGCCGTTTTCTTTCAAATTGTGCTGACATTGCCTTGATAGTAGTTGGGCTTAAAATGTATGTTTTTATTTCGCGATATTTCACATTTTGACTTTTGCTTGACATTTGCATTTTGACCGTGATCAAAACATGTCTTCATATGCAGCTCCTCAGAAACGACCGGATCAGCGACGTTGATTTCACATGCTTATCTCCAGCAATGATAACACCTGAGTTTGCTCGAATCAGATATTCAATGTGGCCACCACAGCACCCATATTGAAATATAAATTTATGGTCACTGCTTGTTTTTTAACTAATTACTGTGCGGGTCACTTTTTAAATTATTTATAATATGTACCTCCTTTTAGGAGCAACGATTCTTATTCAAATTCAGTAATATTATTCAGTAATATTTCTTCTTGTTTTAACAAAACTTCCTAATTTATACTACCTTTACGATGAACAAAACAGTTGTGCACAGGAAATATTGAATACAATGATTAACCGACAATGGTCAAAATAGTGTTTAAAAAACACTCCATTCTTCACATCAATACCACGAACAGTTTTCAGTCAGTTCAAAGTTCCTTCATAGACAAAATTCATGTATATTTCGAGCTAATGCACTATATATAAGCTACTCCATAAAACCAAGGGCATAATTAGTTGCCAGTATTGTCGTACGCACACGCACACGCACACACACACACACACACACACACACACACACACACACACACACACACACACACACACACACAAGCCCTCGGTTTCATGGAGTAGCTTATATATAATTATCAAAATAATAGTCTACGATACTGTGAGTCAGGGGCGTTGCTGAGTCCTTTTGCAAGTGTACAGGCAACATTGGAAATACAAATTGCGGAAACATTATGAGAGGATGGTCTGGGTCTCGTTTTGTTTATAACACTGTGTGTGTGTTTGTGTGTGTGTGTGTGTGTGTGTGTGTGTGTGTGTGTGTGTGTGTACGACAATACTGACAACTAAGCTCTTTTAGGCGTTCTATCAGTACATTAAAAATACAGAAAGGGCAACACTAATGTAGCCTGTATTGGCCATATATAATGACTTAATGACACATCCATTTATGTCTTTAATAAAGACCAGAAAGATCACGATAGCGCAATTTTAATGTGTGGGAAACAAGAAAATATTCTAAATGAGTTCAATACTCGTGTCCACAATATATTTGGCGTGTACTTGCTTTTGTTTCAACATTTTGTCATTTCTGTCGAGTAGGTCCTGTCGCCTGACTGTGGTTCAGTTAGAAGCCTGGCTTGTCAGTTCAATAAGATCATTGTTCATATTCCGGTCGATGAGATTTATCTGTTTATCATGTGACACAGGACACGTTATCTCCACAAATTGGCCTCCATTTTGTGGCAGATTCTGACAGACCGAACTGGATATCGCTGGAGACTTTGTACCCTAACCGTCCGTAAAAGCAAACAGCAGCAGTAATTACTCTCCAGCACGAAAATATTTTCAAATGTCCCATATTACATACAAGAAAACATTGATGCAGAGTATCAAAGTTCCCCGCCATATATGATGCCTCACAACTGCATAATTATGATGTTACTGAAAGGCACGAAGGAGCATACTTATTAACCACAAATTAGACAACGCTGTTGTGGATTTTTAAAATTTATTTCAAGTATTGGGCAATACAGTTGATACATTTGCAAGGGGTGGGTCTATTTAACAGTTTTCTTGTTTAACGCGCACTCAGCATTATTCCAGCTATTTGACTGTGGACTATACATAATCGAGTCTGGACTAGACAATCGAGTGATTGACATCAAGAGCATTGAACTACGCAATTGGAATATGATGTCATGCATCAACCAAATCAGCGAGCCTGACGACCCAACCCTGTTCGTCGCCTCTTTTCGCAAGCATGGTTTGCTGAAGACCTATTCTAACCTATGTCTTAAGCAGTTTCTGGAACAAATGTAAACATGTGGAAATAGTATCAAAACTGCCAACTGCCTCATAGCCTTCGGTGTTAACGATGTGACCGCAGAGAACTGTGCCTTCGTGCAACAGATGTTTGAGTTCAGTGGAACACAGTACAGACGTAAATATATTTGAGCCCTGGGACACAAAATATATAACACTACAGCCGTGATGCTCGATTTTCAGGCAAGCACCGCAGGATAGGCTAGTCATAATTTATAAAATTATTGTATAAACCCTCAAAATGGGGGATCACTCGCTGAGCAGAGGTACCAGAGTTCACGACCAACCTACACACACAAACAAGACCTGAGTCAATGAACATAAGTTTAATATTATTTAACCACAGAGGATGTGTGACTACTTGTCGTTCGTATATAAAGTACCTATTCTACCTGTTACTGATAATCTCATATTCCTGTGTAACTGACGAAAACGTTGCTTTTGTGAACCTCGATTAGTAACACCTATCTCAAGAGATTTGTTTTGTGTAACTGAACTGAGGCATTGGTAATAAAGGTGTTTACGAGTGACATTAAACATGAAGAAGACTTGCCAGATGACCAGTAACTTGTACAACACGAATGTAGACGTGTGTGTGTACGTTGTACTGTGAATTCATTAGTTTAGATGATGGATAGAGCGGTAAATACAGACCAAGAGCGAGTGGTATAAACCTAACACGGGACGCATAAAACCACATTTACCTCGAGTGATGATGCTACAACTTAGGACGTTTAATTAGATATTGGAACGTGTTCGGTAAATATTCCCTTATTTAACAATTTATGTAATTCCTCACAACTCTCAATCCTTTTAATATCGCATGTATCGTTTACCTATAAAGTATTTGTAAGACGTTTCCAATTGTCCCTTGTTAATGAATAGCATAGATGTACCACTTCGCATTACTCACGTTAAAAAAACACATAGATAGAGAGAAACAAGCAAATCGAATTCTAATTTTAATGAACAACTGTGCAAGTCATACAAAATACCACGTTTTGTGATAGCCTATTCACATCATGATACTTTTTAATGGGAATTTTACACGGCATACGGCTATTCCATTGGACGAGAGCCCGGTCACAAGGCCGCGAAACTGACGTTCATAAGCGTTTGAACAACACATTTTGACGTTCATTCGTTTTTCACGAGACTCTTGAAACTTTGACGGACTACTTTCCTCTACCAGACAATCCATTGATAGATATCACGATCGACCCACACGACTGGGATACGATGACATGCAATCACCGCGTCTGACTAACGGGTCAATCCATTTAGTCGCCTCTAACGACAATCATAGGCTACTAGGAACTTTCTGCCTCACCCGTAATCCCCAATTGTTCAAAGCAAATCACACAATTTGTACATGATATTTATTCCCTCATCCTCAGACTAGAAATCGAGATTGATCTTTAGCAATAGGGACAAACGATGTCCGAGGCAATTCCCGGTTTGACTCAAACAATTGACTTACCTTTGCACGTGTTTGTGACGGGTGCCCACCTTTTCGCGAACACGTGGTATCATATCTATTCGATAGTGTTCCATATTCATGAACATGGAAATGTCTTTTTTTGTAGTATTTGAAAAGGTAATACCTCTGATAGCAACTGACAAAACTGCATGATTTCCATGGACATAGAACCAGTTCCCACCGCTTATCGTTCGCGCAATGTGACTGCCGATTGCGTGAAAGAAGGCATTCAATTCTATACCAAGCAATAGCTGCCACCAGTTTGTGTTGTGTAATGCAATAGTCACGTGAATGAGTGGAACCAGTAGATCTACTTCCTACATGCATTGAAAACCACAATGGCATTATTTCTTCGATCTGAAAGGGAATACTATTTCATAATTGTATCATTATTCTCGGGTTGATATTTCTCGAGGGTATTTCTTTGATTAATCAATCAGCGAAAAACCATGCATATTGTCTGTGAAATGAGGCGTCGAAAGGCATGTCCAGTCAATTTTCAGACTTTTAAATAACCTGAGGACAAAGTATACTTTTCCAAACACAGTTTTGGAACAAAGAATTTTTGTCAACAAAATATTCCCACCTCAATGAAATGATCGAGCTCAAAACCAACTCTTGCTTCGAAGAACGAAAGTCGTGGTCTGCAATCGTGAGGAAGGATTAGGGTGGAGAGGTGTGGGTGTTGAGGGTTTGGATCACTCATCGCAACGCACTTGACAGCTTCACTTAATGACAGGTCAACTACGAGGTTATCGTACTGACAAGTTTAAATACGTTGTTAATCCGCGGCTTCAGGTTACATAGTGTGTGGTGTTAATTGATTGTACAGTCTCATGACCTAAATACAGGTCCCCTGGTGATTGTAACATTTGGTTCTCGTTTCCTTTTTGATGAACGCTGCAGAAAATATTCACAAGTTCAAATAAGTGTACGTGAATAGGCTTTGGACTTTGTTGAGATGTAGTACTAGACTTTAAGACAAAGGGCCTCCACACAGAGAAAAGTCGTGATCTACCGTACACCCTCAAGTTAATTTTTCTGCATCATTATTTATCAATATATATTTTGTAGAACGAACTGTAAATGGACCATGATCGTGTCCGGACAACGCTAACTTACTTAGTAGTTCCTGTGGTTTACCTTTTAGGATCATCAAAACTAGCGCGACACTACTGTGACACTACTACGACAATACTGCGACACAACTACGGCGATACTGCGACAATACGACACTACTACTACAATACTGTGAGACTACAACGATACTACTTCGACAATTCGGCGGCAGTACAGCAGCATTACTGCAATTACTGCAAAACTACTGCAACATTAATGCGACACTACTACGGCAATACTGCGACACGACTACGACAATACAGCAATACAACTGCGACACTACTAAAAATCTACTTCGGCAATAAGGCAACAGTACAACAATAACAATGGGACACCACAGCGACATTACTGCGACAATACTGTCACATAACAACGCACAAATATTTTACTTTAATTCGCAAAATCCCCGCGAAGCCTCCTCAGAACTCGCGCGATTTTTGATTTTGTTATTTGCGTATATGGAAAGGGTACTCAATAGAAACACTCGCCATTCGTCCGTCTACAAGAACTTAAATAAGTCAAACATGTTTGGTTTGTCTATGCGATATCTATGGAATACTACAAGGGACATTGTCGCGTTATCGCATTGTCGCCCAAAATTAGCCAAAGAGCGACATTGCGACAATGTGACAACGCGACATTTTTGCCTTTGTCGCATTGTCGCGCTTTGAGTCATCTTTTTTTCACCAAAGCCTTGATCTTGGAGTAGGTGGTGCGGTCTTAGAGGATGTTGTTCACATGCTCATTGAAGTGGACAGTGTCCATGATGACTGTGGCCTTGCCCTTGTCAGCAGGGGCAATCTTGATGGTGTTGTCATCTCGGAGTTCTTCAATGGCTTTTGTCTCAGCTCTGGTGAGGTTAGGGTTTTGCGATTTGGTTTTAGCCACAATGTCACAGATCTGGTGACGCAGATAGTCGACCTTACCCCCTGGTGCGACCCTTAAACCCGAATCAGCGCCCTTCCGCATCGCCCTCCCGTTCATAGGAAAAGCCTTCCATCATCAGCCGCCTCCTCAAACAGCAAGCCAATATTGACACCAACTTCACCAGCTCGAACTCCATCAACACCCTGCTAAGAGCCAACGGCAGGAACACAACCAAACCCCCAAGAGCCTAAAGGTGTAGTTTACAAAATTGACTGCAACTGTGGACAATCTTACGTATGTGAAACACTCTGCATAATCAACACCAGAACCAAAGAGCACAAAACCTCAACCATTAAATCAGACAGTAAATCAGCCATCTCGGGCCATAATTTCACTGAAAGAAAACTAACAGAAGCAATCCACATTCGCCGCCACAAGCCATCAATCAACAGAGATCAATGCTATTTCATCCCATCCTACTATGAACTCATCAATAATCAAGCAATGTTCACTTATCCTGTTTAATTAGCTCCATGCCTCATTGTCTTCAATCTCTGTTCTCTGTCCATCGTGTTGTGACAGTATTATCCTTCTGTAGTCAACACTTACTCATGTTTTCCCACTCATGTATTTTGATGGTAAACACACATGGATATTGTAAGTATGCATAAATATTTAGGCTTAATTATAACGCCAAAACTCATTTGGTAAGAGCATGTAAAACACTATCTGACCAGGCTTCTAAAGCACTGTGGCCAGTAAAATCCCTGATCAGGAGACTTGAATTTACTCCTAAAGATTCGTTTTACTAATTTGATAAGAAAATTGTACCCATTTTGTTATATGGTTGCGAAATCTGGGGCTACCAAAGAAGGGAAAGCATAGAAATTGCCTACCGAAAGTTTTGTAAATTTCTGTTACACATTGGATACAGATCATCTTACGCTGCTGTCTATGGTGAATGCGGCAGAGTTCCTTTGTACACGACCTATTTTGTAAGATGTGTTAAATATATCCATATCTCTTTTTATTAGCTACTGTTGATAGGAAACGCCCGAATTGGGCCACACATGTAAGAAATTTATTATTTTCCTACGGCTTTGGTATCGCTTGGATTTCACAGGATGCTGGTGATCCAAAGCTATTTATTACCCAGTTTAAAGAAAAGAGTGTACATTTGTTCTTTGCAAGAATGGCATGCCCCCTTAGACTCAAATGTATTAACTTTTAATAAGACCCTGAAATCATAGTTAGATTGAAAACTATTTATTTTTTCAAATGCCCTGGGAGTACAAACGTCTATAAACAAAGTTTAGAATTGGCTGTAATTCTTTGAGTGTGCAGCATCTACGCAGGGATGTATCAACAATGACCGATGATGATGTCTTGTGTGAACATTGCAACGCAATTGAAGATGAAATTCATGTTGTATATGTCTGTAAACATTATGAAGAGCGTAAACTGTTATCACCTAAATTGTCAAATAAGCAGCATTATTCACTTAAAAACCTAATAATATGTACTTCGTCAGATATTAATGGATTATTGCCATTTACCAAGTTCTTAACACATCTTTTCAGAACGGTTCCTCTTAATAAGTTATTTTGTTAATTTGAGTCTGTATATCTTAATGGGGTAACTCAAATTATGATGTAAAAAGTTTTGTACTTTAGGTCACGTGGCGTTTAATGCAAATAAACCTGTCTGTCTGTCTGTATGCACTTGTTGTTACTGTTAATCCTCTACTGTTAATCCTCCACCTCCTATATATATTCTGTACTATGTCCCTCATTCAGTCTTACTTGACAACGGTATAAGGATCTATACCGTAACCTCGCTTTTTACAGTATTAAAGTTGTTATCCATAAAATTGTGTCTACCTTGTCATCCGTCAACTTCTAAGTAATGCCTATCAAACAATTTAAGTTTGCGACAAACTGCTGCAAAACTATGTTTAGTCTATAACGACTCTATTTTGATAAACTGCCGGAACACTATATTTAGTCTATAATGAATATACTGCGACAAACTATTGCAACAGTATGTTTAGTCTATAACGACTCTACTGCGACAAACTATTGCAACGCCAAGTTGAGTCTATAACGACTCTAATGCGACAAACTGCTGCAACACTATGTTTAGTGTATAACGACTATACTGCGACACACTGCTGCAACACTATGTTTAGTCTAAAACGACTCTAATGCGACGAACTGCTGGAACGCCAAGTTTAGTCTATAACGACTATACTTCGACAAACTGAAGGAACACTAAATTTAGTCTATAACGACTCCACTGTGACAAATTACTGCAATACCTTATGACCATAATGCGACACTACATCCATTGAACTGTGACACTGTCACAAAGCTACGGTGACGCTGAAGTGAAGGTACGACAATACTACGGCACCACAACGACACTTGTGCAAAGCTACATCGATTGCAAAAAAAAAAAAATAATACTGTAATGTTGCCGTGAACAAATGGAGACACTAGTTCTTCATTCAAACTTTGATTCGCATTTAACAATACTTTAACGTTCAACTAAATTTTATGGGGATGAAAGTTATATATATGCAGGATGTGCCAACCATGCATCTTTAAAGGTCACTCCATTTTATAACCCACTGCAACCTGAGTCAGATGATTAAACCAAACTATCGCTAATAGCCGTGGTCATCTGCCGGATACCGCCCACATGAACAAGGGAGAAGGTCAAGGATCTCTCACCATTATCGGGGGGGATAAACACAGGATTACATTCATTTTGTTTTCACCAAATTGGTATATTTATGAATAGTTAATTTGCAAGTGATTCCATGGCACTTGATTGGCAAAACATAAATCTGAAAAAAGCCCATAACACTACTGTTTCTTGATTGGGTGATAACAGAACGGGTGGAGTTTGAGTTGCATTATTCCGCTTAAAGATGTGGCTGATTTCATCGTGGCCTACACAATTTTGTGTTTATGATCAAACAAGCAATCTGTGGGGTGTCCGTGTTGTTGATGATATCTTTGAATTTACTTCAATGTTTGTTTTTGGTTATGGAAGTGTAAACGTGGAAACTGGTGCACAATGAGTGAGTGTTAGGTTGAACAGTATTCCAGTTATATCGCGGCGTGTCAGCTTAATGTGGGAGGAAAGCCCGAAGTGATGCAGGTCTAAGACGTTTACCACTTCGGTGAAACCCACGAGCACGGGTATGGTGCTGACAAAACTAGAAACATAATCGGGGCGAACCGGGATTCGAACCCACAATCATAGGTTTCTGGAATGCCAAATGGACGCAACTCTGCACAGCGAATCGCGGCGCCTAAGACGACTTGGACACCCATGCCCCTGGAACCTGGTGTACAAACTGCCTTTTCTGATGTACACAGTGTGCCAACCGGATTTTACGTTTATACTCCATGAATGAAACTGTTTTGTTGAAGTATGTTCTTCAATAATCTGTAATGTTAATAATATACATGTATTGTGTACAATTTCTGCTGCTATATTACAAGATGTGTGGTAAGGCCTTGCATGTGTTAAGTACATATCTTAACGATAATTAACTTTCACTCTTAATTTCAGTGCTAACTGGCAAACGTAAAAGAGAGAGTCACCTGTGTGAAATGAATGTGTCAGGGATAAAGAATAGTCACGTACAAAGTCTGCGTAAGACTGTGAACCGCCTCCGTTGAGCGTCTGCCCTGAGAACGGAAGTCAGTGGTTCGAGCCCCTGGTCGCGTGATACCAGAGGATGGTACTTGTTGTTAGCCTGCCTGGCTGTCGATATTCAGGTTACAAAACAAGGACTGGCCGGCTCGGAATCGCAATAATGTATAATTTTTGGACGTATCTTCAAATCGGGATAATTTCGAATCGTCTACATAAGCCAGTATTCATTACAGAAATACGTCATGTACATGTACGGGCGATCCATAATTCATTATGAAATGTTCATGTCAAACGTAAATATGATTGAGTCAAGGTTTCCGGGAAAGACAAGATATGACATGTACATACTGATACTTTCATGTGTGGTACTCGGATAACCGGATGAACATTAAATGGAAGTGTTTTCAGAACACGTGATCGGTTACATTCATACAAGGGTGTGCTGATTTACACTGCATATGATAAATCAAGACCTCAAATTGTTAGCTATTTTGTATCTTCAACAGACATTGTTGTACTCTTTACAAAGGTACCTGTTTTCAGTTTTTCTCAAATTGTTTTTTTCAACCAGTCCGCAGTGCTTGTTGGTTTCACCGGAGAGGAAAAAACGGCGTTTATTTTTCTCAAACATTTAGCGGACACGCAGTGTTTTGAGTATCACGACCACTCATTTGCAATTGTTCCTATTGTTTTAATGCCTTCAGAAGTGCCAAATATATTAAAAATATATAAATATAAATGAGCCTCCGCTATTGTATGCTCACAATGTTACAGGGTAATCTATACAAACATAACATTTGCATTAGAAACAGGGGGTTGGCAAAGGCCACGTTGGAGGTGACTAATTTCATGCAATTTGCAAAGGCTATTAACTGTCAGAAATGTCAGTCAGACTTGTAGGTCGAAGTAGGCGAATATGGAAATGAGGAAATTCGTGGGCACTGTAGCTATAAAGTGCAGAGTTGTTTCTCGAGAGCACATTGCAAAACCAGCACCTACTGTGACAAAACTCCAGTCAGCATCATGGGCGTCAATATCATCATCGTGATTTCTGCAGTGGGTAAGTATGCCTCATGGTGCTGATCTCATTGTATGTCAACATAGCCACATGGAATATATTATTATCATATATTTCGTTCGTATATGTTTATTGGAGATCAATGCAGAATGTTCCCCAGGAACCTATGTTGCGTCTTCGGGTCGGGCGTCTTCCCGTCGAGCAGGGAGGTCGGTGGTGCTATCGCAGGCAGGAAAAAACAAACGTCCTTAAAAAGTGTCACATTGTACTTGTTATCCTGCCTAGCATTCGGCATTAACGGGGTAACAAGGACTGGTCGGCTCGGAGACAGTATGATGTTTCGGTGACTAGGTTGATTGCGTGTCATCGTCCCCCTACGGCAAGGGTCTGGTCTTGTCAAAGATCACTATTTTGAGGTTGATGTCATATAGCTGGAATATTGTTGAGTTCGGCGTAAAACATGAAACACACAATAGTTGTGCAATGCGAATATTATCAATATTTATAACTAAAAATATGCGGGTTGGGATTTTGTGAATAGACAAGTGATCTGCAAATAAGGAATGAAGGAGTATTCCAGCAATATCGTAGCTGTGGGCACTGGAAATTGACTACAAACTATATTTATGTTCGGAAACGAACCCGGGTGCTCGGTGCTCACTTGGCTGCAAACAATTGGTAGCAAACAGAAAGCATCGCGTTAGTCTGAATCCCTTTCAGGACGTGTCCTACATACATACACATGGCATAACTCTCCCGTTAGGATCAACGAGGATTTACTGTATACATTGTAATAGAAATGTAGTCATTAATGGCATGACTGACCAGGTGTTTAGACTCAAATAACATGTCCTGTTTAAAACCGGTATTTCCTAAGGAATATATTAATTATATGTATTTATCTGTTTAACTTGTGCCATATGTTCCCGTTAATGTTCAGGTGAACATTTGACTTGCCTTTGCATGTGTTTGTGGCGGGTGCCAGCGATGGGGCAGGATACGCCCCCCTTTCGCGAACACCTGGTGTCATCACGGTCTGGTGGTGATTCATAAACACACGCTGATGATAGAGTCTTAATCGCACAATCGACTCGGTTTTTGTAAAGGTTTATAAGAAGAATGGCAGTATGTGACCATCTGTGTTTCTGTACATAAAGTCATTCACTTTTCTTCCAGTCAGTTTGGCGTATGGTCAGGACTGTAGTTCCGAAATGGACTTGGCAATATGTGCGTCAAGCCTGACAGGATATTCTGGCGATCCTGAAGCTTTGGGAGAATTCTGCAGGTAAGCTATCATAAATAATATCCCAATCTCATTGAAACAAAATCTTAGTTCTCGGCTACCGCTAGCAAAGATCCGAGGACATCCCATTACGGGTCACGTCAAAACGACCTTTCATCCGACATATCAGAGCGTCGTTTACCACATCGGAAAAGTGGCAGTCGGTGTGTTTCTTTTCTAATCAACCTCGAAAGTTCAACACAGGGTACTTCGAACAACAGTAGGTACGACTGACTCCATCAAAATCATCGTCTATCTCTCGCTTCAATGTCATAAACATTTGAAAAAGAGAAGAGACTTTTTCAATAGCCCGTGGGAGGTACTGCCATACAATCTCTGCCATCAATAAGAGCATTCCAGAATTTTGTTTTGTTCAGTTTTCAAATTTGGAATCGACATCTCTCAAAGCGTATTCTGGAACATAAGTCTGAAAGGTTGAAACAAGTGCCGTAAATCTCGGCAAGCTGCTTTCTGACTGGTTAATGTTGACCTCTTGTTAATCATTTCATTGGTCGGCCAAAGTTCGCGAGAGGTCTTTCTGACGTTACCTGTAATGGGATGTCCTGTAAAGGTCTTTGAGAAGCGGTAGAGAGCACAAAGGTATGATTACAAAGAGAATGAATAAAGCCAAATACATAAAGTTGGTTCAGCTGAGGAGAGCTTGATTTAAAGCCGCCCGGTATTCAGTTATGTCGTGGTGGGTCAGTTTCCTGCGGTAGTAAAGTGGCGCTGGTCCTGGAAGTGTACAACGTTGGTGAAACTGAACACAGTTAATCAAGCGCCATGATCACAGCGAACTTGGCGTTACCATGTTAACAGAATTTATACTGTAAATCGGACATGGTGTTGAAGTTGAATCTTTCGTTGACGTGTATCTTCCCCTGTATTTCCTGTAGTGCTGCTGCAGCGACCGAAACCTGTGTTGCTCGTGTGCTTGATGAATGCCCAAACCTAAGCTCCTCCAACACGGCACAATACATCACGATGATGCAGAACCAGATTTCCCCCTTATGTGAGTATTCCCACAACAGAGAGCGAATCATCATCAACAGGTGCCCAGAAAATACCGTAGACGTCAGTTGATCAGTTCGCGAATATCAGCTTTATCTGGAAGCGCTTGTACAATCTCCAATGCTTCAGTTCAGATTCCTGACTGAGGTCACGAAAACAATGCCCAAAATTATTGTTATCGCCAAGCTATTGAATGCCAACACACTTCTCTGTATAATACTCTTAAAATATAACGTTACACTGGTAATATATGAAACCCACGAGCACGGGTATGGTGCTGACAAACCTACAAACATAATCGGGGCGAACCCACAATCATAGGTTTCTATATAGCGTGCCCAAGGGACGCAACTCTGCACAGCGACTTGAGGCGGCTTAGATGCTCCCCATTTTTCCATGAATATCCCTATAAATGGGTTACACACATTGTACCCATGTGGGGAATCGAAACCATAGTCTACCCCACTGCCCCTTGACGTTAAGAGATATTAGACATAACACACGCATCCACTGCCAGGGCTTGTCTAAAACAATGACTGAATATGTTAACATGCAAGAGGCTTACATAACTGGTGCTGCTTGTGGTGTCCAGGTCTATTGGTTGTGGAAGAGTCAATAAATGAGTGAGTTTAACATCGTTTTGAATGCTGCTTCAGTCAGTGCGGGAAGTCCCTCTATTGTTTCAACGATCCAATATTTTTCATGCATGGGTAGTGGGATGTCAATTATTCAAGCCTACATTATATAATCCTTATCAAATTTAAACCCACATTTCAATTAATATACACTTGTAATTTGATAAAAACAACGACTGTGTGTTTGGATTTTATATTGCACTCAAGCTAATTATTTGTCGGAAAAAAGGGTCGTCAGACGTACAGTAATTAACTTCGGGGACACATCACTGCATGGCGGGAAATCAATGAATGGCGTGAAAGAGTATATTCACCATGCATAGTCAAACCCACCCAGAACTTTTCGGAGAATGTTAAGACTCCCCAACACTGCAGCCTTCTGCATTACCCAGATTGTCAGAAGGGCTGTGTATTCCTGGTAGCAAACCTGGGCACTCTCCCAATGTCAATCAACAGATTGGGAGGTACCAAGGTCCGCATATTTGTCATGTGTTGCCTCAATCTTGTCAATCACATTGCTGTCAAATGGGACAGAAAATTCAATGATATAAATGATTTCATTGGATTTATCAAAAGGACAAGATCAGATTTGTTGGCCTGGATACGTCTAAGGCTGTTAATGTGCCTATTCCAAAGAATTTTGTATTTATCATTTTTCATGACGCCCTCTACATAATCCGGGTCGTACCTCTGCATCAAAACCACATGCATGGCGAAGACGGTAATAAAAAGATCGAGCCATTCCATCATGTCGCTTAAGATACTGTGTTTATGCCAAAGCTGGGCATCCACTGACAATGTGTCGGACAGTCTCATTAAATTCATTACATAATCTACATTATTTTTATTATTATTATTATTATTATTATTATTATTATTATTATTATTATTAACACTATTATTTTATTTGACAGGTCCTTCTACTAATGGAGATGGTGAGTATATATAACAGTAGTAAAGCACCGTTAAACCGAACGGTATCGTTTCCACTTACCGTTTCCACTTACAGTAAAGAAATGTCCGGATAAAATTCGCATAGTCGCTTAGTATTTTTTACTGTCTAAATGAATACGTTAAGACTGACAACAGCGGAACACGGGAATTTGACCAGTTTAACTAGAGCTTCAGGTATATGGATGATCTAATATTGTTCAGTTTTGTTCAAATAGCCAATATCCTTTCATTGATTGACCCACAGAGAGTGTCAACAACTCGAGTTTGTTCTTTCTGCGAAAATCTCAAAGAGCCCTATATGACTCTCGCTCAAAAGTTCTTCGTCCATTGCGACAGTCAAGGCCTCAGAAGAGCATTTAACAATATTTGGAGACATGTGAGAATATTTCCAAAGTAGTGACTAAAATGTCCGTTGCAATTCTGTCAACATGAACCATATGTTCTCGTGTTTGTTCAGGTAAACTCTTGATTTGATTTGAATGTGTTTGTGACGGGCGCCACGAAGGGACAGGACACGGCCACATTTTGGCGAACACCTGGCATCGTCACTGATTGACAGTGCTTTCTCGGTGAAGAGTCGGGTTAGAATGGGTCTTTAGCAACCAATGCATGTTCCAGGAAGCGACATACCGGATTAGGTGGTCAGGCTCGCTGACATGGTTGATGCATGTCATCGTTTGCAAATTTCACAGTGCGATGCTCATCATGTCAATCACTGGATTGTCTGGTCCAGATCCAATTATGTACACACCACCCTAATTTAGGTGGAATATTGCTGAATGCGGCGCTGAACTACATAAAACAAATGATAGTGATTCATAAACACATGCTTATAAAAAATCAGAATCATACAGGGGATTGTTCCAATGATTATAGAATGGGTCTGGTACTTCCAGTCACAGATTCGTTGAATAACATGGATTTGAAACAGCCGGGGTTCGGATTAACGGGTTTTAAACTTAATAATGTACAGATTTTTAATGAATAATGTTACCATTTTGTGACAGGTTTGGTCCTACAATGAAAGTATACATATCTCAGTGTGCTTCTTAGGTACACGACCCATGAAGGTCCGGGGTAGAATAGGTCTTAAGCAACCCATACTTGCCGTAAAAGGTGACTATGCTTGTCGTAAGAGGCAACTAACGGGATCGGGTGGTCAGGCTCGCTGACTTAGCTGATGCATGTCATCGTATCCCAATATGCGCGGATTGATGTTCATGATGTCAGTCATTGGATTGTCTGGCCAAGACTCAATGATTAATTACAGACCGCCGTCATATAGCTGCAATATTGCTGAATGAGGCGTTAAACAACAAACAAACAAACAAACAGCTAAGGTGCACAAACAAAATGACATGAAAAATTGAAACATTTGAAAATTCAAAATGTCAGGAAGATAACAAGCCACTCAAACACTATTTCAGCTACAGCTGAAGATGACTGTCAACCTGGGTACATGGGGAGACTCATGACGTGTGCGGCGCCATTACAGAGTCTGGACATGGACCCAAGTAGTGCGAACTACCAACAGTCTTGTCGGTAAATACACACTTCTTCTTATGTCAGTCGTGTTATGTATTGTGTATGTATATTGTTCAACTAATCATATATGTACACTCCATTACATCATTATGTCATTCTGCATAATTAATATTATTGCACAAACGTGATAAGGGGGGTGTAACCTTAGAGATATAAGGACATTGTTTTCGCATATAGTCGAGATTGTTCTCTGGCTTTGGCGTTTTATTTTTGCTTTAACTGGGTCGATATTCTGTTGGTGCCTGAAGTCCCTTAGTCTCATCATACACTGAGTTGCATTAATCAATTGTGCTGAGTGAACTACAAAGAAATGGTTTGGCTGAGACACTAAAACGGACCTCCCACTGTATTGCAAAACCGAACAACGAGTGTTTCTCTTTACCTGTGAAGAGTGGAATCTCTCCACTAATACACAGCAGAAGTAATTCCAAATTAACATATTGTTCTTGTCGTTGTGTATGGGAGGGTTACCGGAGAATGCGGCGACAGATACACACTTGCTATTTTGTGCAAAATGTGTCAGTGGCGGGTGCTAAAGGTAGAGCAGGGTATGCATACCCTTTTCGCGCACACCTGGTGTCACCATAATTTTCACCACTCGAAGGAATCTGTTTCGGCAGATAATGGAGAATGTTCTCTGGCTTTGATGTTTCATATGAATGGATGCGGAATCAAGTTGACTGCAACATATGCATGCTTATGTTTCATCATAAAGTAGAGGCATATATGGTTGGGACAGGGTTAGAGTTAGTTTTAGGTTATGGGTCGAGATTAAGTTGGGCGATAGCTGTGACCCACCTGTGCTGTCTGTATATGCAGTCATCACAAACAAGAACATCACCACCAACAGTAATGGCTATAATAATAACAGTGTTTTATCTGATTAAGTGTCATCGTACTGCAAGATAGATAAGAAAATTATCAGTTTCTGGTAACCTTTTGCTGTAGCATTTATTTACATAAACGTTGTGTAATTAGATTGCCTAAGACCAAAACTCGTTCTTAGATAAAATGAACAACTTGTACCAGACACGACATGATTGAGGAACCACAGCCATTCCCTTTTCAGATTAGGCTATATTAACATGTTTCCTACAAGTGTCTGCTCGCCGAAATAAGAGTGCATGAAGTGGGTTTTACATCGCTTTGGATAGTATTTCAGTTATGTCTCAGCTTAATGTGGGAGGCAATCCCAAAGTATTGCGCGTCTCAGACGTTTACCGCTTTGATGAAGCCCACGAGCGCAGGTGAAGTGCTGACAAACCTAAAAGCAAACCCAAGGGACGCAACTCTGCACAGTGAATTGCGACGCCTCAGACGACTGGGCAACCTGTGCCCTAAACGACTAAGACATAAATGTAACCAAACAATGCATTTCAGTAATTGTCTTCTGTCAATTCAAATTATTTACGAAGGTGATTGCCGTTCAGACTGACATGGTCCGCTATGTTCCCCCATGTATGAATATTTGACTTCATTGTGGCAGTAGCAAATACTGTTTTTGAAGATTAAATGATAATTTGTTTTAAACAGAGAAGGCCTTGCAGCCGTGGATTGTTTGGAGGGCGTGTTCAATAGTTGTTCCAGCAAACCGGAGATCCAGCAAATGATGGCCGTTATGGACACTGCCGCCTTGAGGAGGATGCTCGGCAGCTGTAGGTGAAAACTGGTCTCTGTTGACAAGATAAATATACTTATGGAGCGAAACAATGGAACGCATGACGTGTAACCAGGACTAGTTGATAAGGTGGCAAGTAAGGTGTTATTCACAGCAATGTACCAAAATGCAAGGTCTTCGCGGCCAAAAAACCGCGGAAGACATGTTAGCATGATTTTGTCACACATTCATCGCCTGTTAGGTGGGAGTGATTGGAAACAGTGGCAACAAAAGTCATCATGTCGAGACAACACATGAATGTAGCACAAATGGCAAACAATAGGCATGATTAGCTCAACAACTCCAGACTCCGATAAATAGGTCAAGGTCACAACAAATCCAGATCGGAAGGTTATAGATTTTGCAACATGATCGTGGTAGGTAAAAAAAGTGAAAACTTCAAAATAAGCCTAATAGCGTTTAGGTCTACCTACTGTCAGGAGCGGGTCCTAGGCATGGTGAGAGGTCGCGGGGTCACATTCGTTTTTTCACATTCACCCAACTGCAAGGATCACAACACATGTGACCAGTTATCGTTATTGAGTATCTCTTCAATACTTGCGATCCCTTATTTTATTCCGTCTTAATCCATGGAAAAGACATACAGAATATCTGAACAGAGAGGCCCATTTAAGGGAAAGTAAACTGAAAACAATTATCGCGATTTGGTTGTGAATATCAGTTTTCCAGGACACATTTAAATAATTTCCGAAAGAGACATTTTCGTAATATAGAATAGAAAGTATTCAAATGCACAAGTAAAAGTGTTGAAAACACGCTCCGTAAACCACATCCATAACAAATCTATTTGGGGGCGTGGCGGTGACATATGTTTTCATTGGCTGATATGTTTGCAGCGTCTATCTTGTGATTCTTAGTCGTTTTACACATATACCGTTTCTGCTATTTCGGTTAATCCTACAAGAATTACAACATTACATATATCGTTGAATGTGTGAAGCGACCTTTCATGTTGACATTGTGAACAGTTTACAATCGGTAACTAACGTTTCATTGCTAACGCCCAGTTTGGGTGTTGTAAATAAACAACCAGCTGCCCTCGGCCCTATTCAACAAAATGAATGCCTGTTTGGGATTAATCCCCTGAGTAAACAACACAAGCTATCTTCGATGCTTTTACTAAAAAGGCATAATGTGACATAAGTTGTGGACGCGGTAATCAAATGGATGAGCTGACACAAAAAGGCCGCAATGCATTAACAAATCCGAGGCAGGAGCAGGCAGACTTGGTGTCGGCCCGATCGTTATGATCGGTGTAATTGCGCAACGCGTCAAACACCGGAAACCGGTTTTAACCCCATTAAGGGGAATCTCCTCAGTGGCGGATTTTTTTCGTTTGGGGGACGATTTCCACTGTCGTTTTAAACGTCCGCTTAACGCTATTTCCCTTTTACAAAATTAATTTTGGTCAAGCATCAGTGATTATGTATTAAAGTCTGCAAAGTTGCAATCTTGAGTTTACTTGCACTTTAATCCAAGAGCTGACAAGGGATAATCCGTTTTGTATTTAAACTTTATCTTCTCCGTTGAGAACCTATGCCTGTTGTCAGAGTCGACCATTTAAGGTAGAGAGGGCTAGAATGCTGTTGTTTTAAAAAACCGATAGTTTCTTCCTGGAAAAAATACGTTGTGCTCAGGTTTTGCGCCGAAATATACATTGTTCGCAGGACATTCAGGATCACCTGAATTTATTAATTTAAGATATTACTTCATTCATTTAGAAAAAAATAAGTTATGTGTCTTGAAGCAGTGACAGAACAAATATACAATCACTACCTTATGTCCGAGTTTTCAAATTATACACGTGTTAATAATTCCTCTTTTTGAATATCTTCAGGTTGAATCAGTGAACAGACCTATGAGCACCTGGACAACAGCTTTGCAGGAAACTACATCTGAAAGCATTGCATTATGGTTCATTTGAAATAAAAGAGTAATTCGTTTGTAGTTTCTTGAATAATTAACTTTACACATCGTCCGGGGAAATATAATATTAAAGGTTGCAAACGTGAAAGACGTGGTATCCCACTGTGTTTTCAAAGTATTCCCGTTACTTGACACGACAAAACATACGTAACAGCAAGCAGCTACACATGCTGTGTATGGCTAAGTCGTCACAGGCGCCGTAAGTCGCTGCCAGAAACCTCTGATAAGGATGTTTCTAGGATTGTCAATTCGTTCCCATGCTCTCATGTGTCACACAAAGTGAAAAACGTCAAAGACCTGCATCACTTCGGGCTCTCATCCGACATCAAGCTGACAGGCCGTGATATAATGGGCGTTATGCCACACTCAGCCACTACATTCAATGTTTGACCATGCTGTGTCAGACGGAGAAGGTACCAGACTTACGAAGACTTCCAAGACCGTCATATGACTCTTGCTCAAAAGTTCTTTGATCATGGGTACAGCATTCAAGTCCACAGTAACAGATTTCAAACAGTTTGATGGTAGGTTGTGGAGGACATTTCCGAATTCTCGGTTGTGACTTGTACCATACACGTTCCTGTATTTGTTCACATAAACGCTTGACTTGACTCACCTTTTCGCGAACACGTTGTATCATCATTATTTGACGGTGATTCATTTAAGGACTGACTGTGTATTTTTTCGGTTCATTGGGGTATGAATCGACGAACTGATGTGCAAACTGTATACCTCAATGAACCGAAAAAATACACAGTTAATCCTTATAATTAAATTCGACAACGAATGCATGTGTTTTGTACAACCAAAAACATATGTATATATAAAAGCAGACAAAACTGACGAGATTGATAAACATTCCAAATGTAGGAATACATGGCGTGTCATGTCATGAATCAGGTGATTGTTTAATTTATGAACATAACTTGACACGCCAACAAAGTCAGCAGCCAATCAACGGAGAGGAAAGTTCATAGGACCTGTCAATCAAGTCAAGAGGTGAGAAGAACTGCAACAGTCGGAACGAACAGGAACAAACATGTCCGAGGGAAGGCGGTTGTTTCAAATGACATGGTCAGTTACCACCAGATTCAAACATTACTTCCCTGAGTACGGGAAGACACAGTTGGAAGAAATGAAACTGTGAGACCTAAAATTGTATAACCCAGGCAAGTGAGCCTGCACTTTTGCTGGTTCATTCCTTCTCGGCCTTCGGTCTCAAAGGGTAGTTTGGACAATGAATATGCATGAATATCGTTACATGTCATGTGCATGACGAGACACGTGAGCAGAAAGAGAATTCCATAGACTCTAATATTGGAAAGGGTTTTGTCTCATCTATTTTTAAACAAATACTTAATGATTATAACAGCGATTTTGAGGTTTTAAAAGTTAATCTGTTTGATGGATGTGACATTTTGTCATCAGTACAATATTCTGAAATAGCAAATCTTGTGATCCAATCCCCAATATATACCATAGCGGACACTTCTATGTTTATACAACTGTAACAGTGGGGTTTTCATGTTCTCAAGAGGAACAGAAAACTATGACCAATTATTATCCTTCTGAACAAATCTGTCTTTGTCGAAATGATCATATGCATAAACTTGCATTGAACGTTAATTTTCTTTACTTGTTTTGTACCGTTTCTGTATGAAATTGACCTCCGTGGTCTGATGGATAGAGCGCCTGCCCGGAGAGCGGAAGGTCGATAGTTCGATCCCACGATTAACTTTTTCATTATTCACCTTGTAATGGGAATTAAGCTTGAAATGTTTTTTCGTCTTTCGGCTTTTGATGGAAATATACCCTGCTTGTGTTGCAAAGGCTTGGGATGTTAAAGGTGATAGAGTAAGTTGCTTAAGGAGTCCGTTAGGCGGAATGGATGAAATGTGGCGGTAAATCTGAGCTGCTTCTGTGAGTTTTCTTATAGTGATGGAGGTTGTTGGGAAGGATCTAAGTGTTGTCCCAATTGATGTTGTGATTGGGATGGTCCTATTTGACTGATTTAACTGGTGAGGTTATGTGATCTTTAATTCTGGTGTTGATGGGGCAGGATGTTTCACCTAAGTAGGATTGTCCACAGTCACAGTATATTTTATAAACTACACCTTTAGGTTCTTTGGGTTTGGTGGTGTGTCTGCCATTGTCTCTTAGTAGGGTATTGAAGGGCAAGACAAGGAGATGACATTGTCGACGAGTTTTGATGGCTAGTTTGGATGGATAGTAGGCGACACCATTGCCACCCTAAAACACATTGCCAGTGATTCCAAATGGCAGCAAAGAGAAAACCAAAGCGTGGTTCATCGAGGACAGGTAAAGAAAATGGGTGTCTTTTCTCCATCTGACAGGAAAGGAATGTCAAAGATCATCTCGATTACCCAAAGAAAAAAACGAAGGTTCGGTCTATCAAAGGCTGGCGAGTGAAACGAGGTGAGGTGAAATGGGGTTTTCAGCTACAGCTACAAATCTCATTTGAATACGTGCTATTTGAAAGTTCCTGCTTTCGATTTCATGGAAGTAATATCAACAGTTGAAGTTAGTATTGAGTTTGTGAAGATAGCAAATGATATTATTCAACGGAACTTCTATCACACAATACTAAATCATGGAATTCCAAGTGACGGTTCGTCACATCTTACACACTGTCAGTCAATTCAACAAATTGCCAAATGTCTTTGTTTTGTGTTTCTAAAGGACTCCACATTCAGATGGACAAATATCATGAAATGGTTAACTTTCATTGAGAAAAAATCCTAATATGCGAACAATATATTCCATTTGCGTTTTTATCCTTTATATATAATGCCTGTACGAGCACCTTTGTACAGTTAGTGATGCGGTCACTCTATTATGATGCGTAAACAAACATCGCCCTCACTCACCCTGTGTAAAAGTATACATATATAAAATAAATCGGCACAGAAGCCTTAAGCAGGACGGACTGCTCTGAATTTAAAATAAGAGCATTTACAAACAAGAGAAGAGAAGTCTTGTCACACGATATGCAAATTAGCTTATCGCAGTGGTGTTAAGCGGGGTTGTTACTTTCAGGATTCATATGATAGGTCTATTTGAAGGTTAATGTCATCGGAATGTGTTCCTACAAGTACTTAACAGTGTCTTACGAACTTATATTCAGCAAATAATACAAGCTTGTTCAAAGTACACAAGAATGTCCCGTTTAACACCGGTATTGTTTTCCTACTTCCGCTTTCTGCGAACACCCGGTGGCAACACCAGTAATCCATTCATATAATATTCACCACTATTTTGCCTTTAACGCCCAATAGAATCTGTTTCTGTGGATAATCGAGATACAATGTCTTTCAAATTTGATTTAAAAGAAATAATACTGGCTTGTTTAAAAATAATATTGATAAGCATGTCCTGTTTTACACCGATATTTCATCAGGGATATAATGTCATGGTTCATGGGATGGTATAGTTTCCTACTTAACAATGTCTTACAAATTTACATTCAGCAAATAATAATATATAGTTGCAATCAACTTGGCTTAGCAGTACATTTGTGTTAATTCCCGCAAGGGGGCACGGGTGGCTCAGTTGTCAAAGTTCGCTGTGCAGAGTTGCGTCTCTTGGGCACGCCAGAAACCTATGATCGTGGGTTTGAATCCCGATTCGCCCCGATTATGTTTCTAGGTTTGTCAGCCCCATACCCGTGCTCGTAGGTTTCACCGAAATGGTAAACGTCTGAGACCTGCATCGCTTCTCATTTTCCTCCCACATTAAACTAACACGCCGTGGTATAACTGGAATATACTGTTAAAAGCGGCGTTAAACTCGCTCACTAATTCCCGCAATGTCTTTCCAGTCGGTTTGGCGCAGGGTCTGAATTGTAGTTCCGAGGCGGAATTAACAATGTGTGGGTCGACTCTGTTTACAGGAGTTAATCCCGGCCAGTTGGGAAATTTCTGCAGGAAAGCAATACTACAGATTTTGACAAGAAATACAAGTACATTTGTATAACTATTATCACAAGAAAACGCGTACGTGCACTGAAAACACCTAGTCAAATAATTTACATGTCCATCCGCACTTGTCACAGCGTTCGCGATTGTCTGTTTTTTTCAATGCTGCATGACAACGTTTTTGTTGCGAACAGCTGAACGTTCATGTTTCAGATACTGAGTTGCTTTGTATCTGTGCAAAGTTCAATAGAGGGACAATAGGGGCGACTACCATTTTGTTTAGCTAGCCTGCTAAGTAGGGATTGCATTTCATTACCTACAACACTATCTTCCCCTGCCTTTAACGTAGTGATGATGCTGCTGTCGAAGTTTGTGTTGACGCAGTGTTGCTACAATGCCACAATCTTGCCTCCATTCAGGCAGCAGAGAACGCCACCGCATTGCGGGATCTGATTTCCTCCATATGTAAGTATGTCTAAAACAGAGAGCGAAACATCCTTGTAAAATATGAAAGAAGTCAGTTTATCAGTTCGCGAATATTAGCATTATCTGTAAGCGTTCTTAAAATCTCCAATGTTTTATGCAGTTATTGAGGTCGGGTCTTCATATTATTGATATATAAGCAAATGAACGCTTAGTTTCTGTCACACGTCTCTGAAATGACTACTGTTCTACTGTTTGAATAATACACAGGGGCAGAATCGACGCTGAGCCATTGAGCTTAAGATGAACAAAAAACGAGCAGGAATCGCAAAAACAAAACAACCGAGAACGTTTGTCGTTAGGAGGTATCACATATTCTGTATGTGTTTCCGTACAGGCGCCGAGATTCCGGGTGCAGAGTTGCGTCCCTTGGGCTCGCCAGAAACATATGATTGGGGGTTCGCCCCGATTATGTCACTTCGGGCTTTCCCCCCACATTAAGCTGACACGCCGTGCTATAACCGTAATACTGTTAAAAGCGGCGTTACACTCAACTCACTAACTTACGTGTAACAGAGTAGTCTTTCCCTGTGTGTCTTCATTGTCAGGGATGGGCTATAGTAATAACCACATCTCGATATGTGCTCAGATTTCCCACACCCGACTGTTGTTTGGGTCGTAATTGTGTCTTGAGTGATCATACACAGGTTATGGATGAATGAGTGAGCGTGTGTAACGCCACTTTGAAAAGTATTTCAGTTATATCACGGTGTGTAGGTTTAATTTGGAAGGAAGCCTCTTTGACGTTTAACATTTTGGTGAAACCCACGGGTATGGTGCTGACAAACCAAGATGATTTTAATAAGGGTGAATCTTGGAAACCCTAAAAGACGCAACCCTACACAATGAATTGTTCCCTCTTAGACGAACCGTTCCAACATACCTTTAAGCATTGCGAGTGAGTGAGTGAGTTGGGGTTTGATGCCGTTTTGAAAACATTTCAATCAAATCACGGCATGTAAGCTGGGTGTGGGTGGAAAGCTCGAGACGTTTACCACTTAAGTGAAAACTACGAGCACAGGTATGGTGTCGACAAACCTAGAAACACAATTAGGGCGAACCAGGATTCAAAGCCATGATCATGTTGTTGGCACACCTAAGGGACTTAAC
Source organism: Haliotis cracherodii (assembly GCF_022045235.1). NCBI lineage: Eukaryota > Metazoa > Mollusca > Gastropoda > Lepetellida > Haliotidae > Haliotis > Haliotis cracherodii. The sequence goes on along the minus strand of NW_027266279.1, from coordinate 5,389,833 downwards.
TCTGCACAGCCAATGTGTCCTTAGCACCGTGAAGATATATTCACTAAATTCAAAACATCAGTTTTCTCGATAATCTGCCGAAACAAACTCCGATATAGCAACAAGATTACACTGTGAAAACAACTACATGAACGGATACAGGAAATATGTCTATAAAATGCGGTGTTCATAATAATGTCCCTGGAAACAAATTGGACACGTCCTTTTATAATGATGACGATGACGTGATTAAATATTATCTTCATGTCATCATAATACTAACAGATTTCAACAGATTTGTATGAAAGCATAATTATATTATCGTAGCGCCCCTGAAGATAAATTGATGCGTACCTGATATACACCTGTACCTTTAACCAATAATTAGGAAATTCCTCGAATTGGTGTTGCCTTTTTACAGATGATGGAAGAAAACCTCCGAGGAGAGATGGATGTGATCCCGATTTATAACAATAATTAGGGCTTAGGCGAAGAACATATTTTTTTTTAAGTTAGTTACACATTCATATATATATATTCGTGCTATTTTTGACACATAGATGACTTACATTGGGCCTGAAAAAAACATTTAATCAAATTTCGCCATTTCTTTTTCGAAAGATTTTTGACACCCATTGTTTCTGTTTGAGGGCTTCTATTTATCATTTTTTAGAAAGGATGGTATGCGACATTTAATCATGAGTGCCATGTACTGAAAAATATATACATGTATTCATACCCCTAAAAAAATGGTAGACTAATTCAACTCGTTCAATCGCCGTTAATACATTCACAGTTTATAAACAAAGAAAACATGTTTCTTTATCAATCCATATCTGCCTGTACACTTCTGTCTTTGTAGAAATGATCATGTTTAAACTTGAATTGTATATTGATTTAATTATATTTCAAGTGAAATAAATAAAATGTTGCATATAATGTGTTGTAATGTATTGTTCATTGTTCATGCGGGACCGCATTAGTTGAGAACTCTGTGTCCAAATAGAAAACAAACCACACAAGCATTTAGCCAATGATATTATTTTCTATGAATGCAATTATAATATGATAACAACCGCTGTTCTTTCCTGGTTGTAGGCAATTCCTTCACACGGACTGCCTTACACACCAGCCCCTTCACAAACGGAGAACTATAAACTGTCCACAAAGAAAGTATAAGCAAAACATTTCAAACGTAATCAACACCTTACTAGGCTAAAAATAATCACCGAAGCATTGCCAACTTTACACAAAACACAACAGTAATACCCCAACAAATACACCACCGTCGAATTTTAAGCCATCATCAAACATTAGAGTATACTTTCCTTATGTATATGTTTGTCATCCACCATAAAACACATGCACATAAGTAGGTAACAAATACCTTATTATTAATGATATGTACCTCCTTTTTGGGGCAAATATTCTTATTCAAATTCAGTAATATTATTCAGTAATATTTCCTCTTGTTTTAACAAAACTTCCTATTTATACTGCCTTGACGATGAACAAAACTGTTGTGCACAAGAAATATTGAATACAATGATTAACCAATTCATAACAATGGTAAAAAAATGTTTAAAAAACACTCCATTCTTCACATCAATACCACGAACAGTTTTCAGTCAGTTCAAAGTTCCTTCATTGACAAAATTTATGTATATTTCGAGCTAATGCACTATATATAAGCTAATCCATGAAACCAAGGACATAATGTGTTGCCAGAATTGTCGCGCGCACACACACACACACGCACACACACACACACACACACACACACACACACACACACACACACACACACACACACACACACACACACACACACACACACACACAAACAAGCTCTTTTAGGCGTGCTGTCAGTACATTAAAAATACTGAAAGGGCAACACTAATGTAGCCTGTATTGGTCATATATAATGACTTAATGACACATCCATTTACGTCTTTAATACCTATTTTCAGAATGATCACGATAGTGCATTTTAATGTGTGGGAAACAGAAGAAACCATTCTAAATGAGTTCAATATTCGTGTCCACAATATATTTGTTGTGTACTTGCTTGTGTTTCAACAACTCGTTATTTCTGTCGAGTAGGTTCAGTTAGAAGCCTGGCTTATCAGTTTAATAAGATCTTTGTTCATATTCCGGTCGATGAGATTTAACTGTTTATCTTGTGACACAGGACACGTTAACTTTACAAATTGGCCTCCATTTTGTGGCAGATTCTGACAGGCCGAACTGGATATCGCTGTAGACTTTGTACCCTAACCGTCCGTAAAAGCAAACAGCAACAGTAATAACTCTCCAGCACGAAAATATTTTCAAATGTCCCATATTACATACAAGAAAACATTGATGCAGAGTATCAAAGTTCCCCGCCATATATGATGCCTCACAACTGCATAATTATGATGTTACTGAAAGGCATGAAGGAGCAGACTTATATTAACCACAAATAAGACAACGCTGTTGTGGACTTTTTAAATTTATTTCAAGTATTGGGCAATACAGTTGATACATTTGCATGGGGTGGGTCTATTTAACAGTTTTCTTGATTAACGCGTTATTCCAGCTATTTGACTGTGGACTGTACATAATCGAGTCTGGACTAGACATTCGAGTGATTGACATCAAGAGCATTGAACTACGCAATTGGAATATGATGTCATGCATCAACCAAATCAGCGAGCCTGACGACCCAACCCTGTTCGTCGCCTCTTTTCGCAAGCATGGTTTGCTGAAGACCTATTCTAACCTATGTCTTAAGCAATTCCTGGAACAAATGTAAACATGTGGAAATAGTATCAAAACTGCCAACTGCCTCATAGCCTTCGGTGTTAACGATGTGACCGCAGAGAGCTGTGCCTTCGTGCAACAGATGTTTGAGGTCAGTGGAACACAGTAGAGACGCAAATATATTTGAGCCCTGGGACACAAAATATATGATAGAGACCAGAGCAACGGCAGTACATTGAAATCCATTAAACGGTTGAAAAATACTACAGTCTTGCTGCAAATTCGCCGACACACTGCTCAGCATTTTGCTTTGACTTTGCTACCAAACGTTTCACTGATTAAAAAAACAGGGGGAATTGGGTTAATTCAAAATGCAGAATATAATTATTCCAAATAATTCCAGTGAACATGGGCATCCAAACAATCAAAAGTGTGGAATTCAGCCGTATTACACACAATTTGAGATGTCGCTAAACAGCGGTAGCGAGAACTAAGGTCTGATTTTAATGAGATTGCCTTTTGATGAACGCTGCAGAAAATATTCACAAGTTCAAATGAGTGTACGTGGATAGGCTTTGGACTTGTTGAGATGTAGTACTAGACTTTAAGACAAAGGGCCAACACTCAGAGAAAAGTCGTGATCTACCTACATCCTCAAGGTAGATTTACTGCTTCATTAGTCATCAATAAATATCTTTACAAATATTTTGTAGACCGAACTGTAAATGGACCATTCTCATGTCCGGACAACGCTAACTTACTTAGTCGTTCCGGGGGTTTACCTTATGGGTCATCAAAACTAGCGCGACACTGCCGTGACACTACTACGCCAAAAAAGCGACACTACGACGGCGATACCGCGACAATACGACACTACGACGGCAATACAGCGAAAATACGACACTACTAAGGCAATTGTTCGACAATACTGCTACACAACTACTGCTATACTGCTACAATACGACACTACTACTACAATACAGCAAGACTACAACGACACTACTTCGACAATTCTGCGGCAGTACTGCATCATTACTGCAAAACTACTGCAACATTAATGCGACCCTACTACGGCAATACTACGACACTACTACAGCAATACTACGACCCTACTACGGCAATACTACGACCCTACTACGGCAATACTACGACCCTACTACGGCAATACTACGACACTACTACGGCAATACTACGACCCTACTACGGCAATACTACGACACTACTACAGCAGTACTGCGACGCTTCTGTGACAATACTAGCACACTAATACGGCAGTTCTGCGACAATACGACACTACTACGGCAATGCTGCGACTCTACTACAATACAGCAATACAACTGCGACACTACTAAAAATCTACTTCGGCAATAAGGCAACAGTACAACAATAACAATGGGACACCACAGTGACATTACTGCGACAATACTGTCACATAACAACGCACAAATATTTTACTTTAATTCGCAAAATCCCCGCGAAGCCTCCTCAGAACACGCGCGATTTTTGATTTTGGTATTTGCGTATATGGAAACGTACTCATTAGAAACACTTGCCATTCGTCCGTCTACAAGAACTGAAATTAGTCAAGCAAGTTTGTTTTGTCTATGCAATATCTATGGAATACTACAAGGGACATGGTCTGGTTATCGCATTGTCGCCCTTGCAAAAACAAGCAAAAAGTGTCAAAATTAGCCAAAGCGCGACATTTTTGCCATGTGTCGCATTGTCGCGGTTTGAGTTATCTCTTTTTACCAAAGCCTTGATCTTGAAGTAGGAGTTGGGGTCTTGGAGGATGTTGTTCACTTGCTAATGGAAGTGGACAGTGTCCATGATGACTGTGGCCTTGCACTTGTCAGCAGGGGCAATCTTGATGGTGTTGTCATCTCGGCCTTAAACCCGAATCAGCGCCCTTCCGCATCGCCCTCCGTAGGAAAAGCCTTCCACATCATCAGCTGCCTTCTCAAACAGCAAGCCAATATTGACACCAACTTCACCAGCTCGAACTCCCTCAACAACCTGCCATGAGCCAACGGCAGGAACATAACCAAACCCCCAAGAGCCTAAAGGTGTAGTTTACAAAATTGACTGCAACTGTGGACAATCTTACGTATCTGAAACACCCTGCCCCATCAACACCAGAATCAAAGAGTACAAAACCTCAACCATTAAATCAGACAGTAAATCAGCCATCTCGGGCCATGATTTCACTAAAAGAAAACTAACGCCGCCACAAGCCATCAATCAACAGAGATCAATGCTATTTCATCCCATCCTACTATGAACTCATCAATAATCAAGCAATGATCACTTATCCTGTTTAATTAGCTTCAAGTCTCATTGTCTTCAATCTATGTGTTCTCTGTCCATCGTGTTGTGACAGTATTATCCTTCTGTAGTCAACACTTACTCATGTTTTCCCACTCATGTATTTTGATGGTAAACACACATGGATACTGTAAGTATGTATAAATATTTAGGCTTAATTATTTCGCCAAAACTCATTTGGACCAGAGCATGTAAAACAATTTCTGAACAGGCTTCTAAAGCACTGTGGCCAGTAAAATCCCTGATCAGGAGACTTGAATTTACTCCTAAAGATTCGTTTTACTAATTTGATAAGCAAATTGTACCCATTTTGTTATATGGTTGCGACATCTGGGGTCAAGAAAGACGGGAAAGCATAGAAATTGCCTACCGAAAGTTTTGTAAATCTTTGTTACACATTGGATACAGATCATCTGACGCTGTTGTCTATGGTGAATGCGGCAGAGTTCCTTTGTACACGACCTATTTTGTAAGATGTACCTTTTAACAGTATTAAAGTTGTTATCCATAAAATTGTGTCTAACTTGTCATCCGTCAACTTCTAAGTAATGCCTGTCAAACAATTTAAGTTGTAAGTGTACACATATTACAACACTTTGTTTAGTCTGTAACGACCCTATTGCGACAGAATGCTGGAACACTATGTTTAATCTATACTGAATATACTGCGACAAATTGCTGCAACACTATGTTTAGTCTATAACAACTCTGTTGCGACAAACTATTGCAACAGTATGTTTAGTCTATAACGACTCTACTGCAACAAACTGCTGCAACACCATGTTTAATCTATAACGACTACGTTGCGACAAACTATTGCAACACTATGTTTAGTCTATAACGACTCTACTGCGACAAACTGCTGCAACACTGGGTTTAGTCCATAACGACTCTACTGCGACAAACTGCTACAACACTATGTTTATTCTATAACGACTCTACTGCGACAAACTATTTCAACACTGGGTTTAGTCTATAACGACTATGTTGCGACAAACTATTGCAACAGTATGTTTAGTCTATAACGACTATGTTGCGACAAACTATTGCAACACTATGTTTAGTCTAAAACGACTATACTTAGACAAACTGAAGCAACACTATGTTTAGTCTAAAACGACTATACTTAGACAAACTGAAGCAACACTATGTTTAGTCTATAACGACTATGTTGCGACAAACTATTGCAACACTATGTTTAGTCTATAACGACTCCACTGTGACAAATTACTGCAAAACCTTATGTCCATAATGCGACACTACATCAATAGAACTGTGATACTGTTACAAAGTTACGGTGACGCTGAAGTGAAGGTACGACAATAATACGGCACCACAACGACACCTGTGCAAAGCTACATCGATTGCAAATAAAAATTAAAAATACTGCAATACTGCCGTGAACAAATGGAGACACTAGTTCTTCATTCAAACTTTGATTTGCATTTAACAATACTTTAATTTAATGTTCAACTAAATTTTATGGGGATGAAAGTTATATGTAGGCAGGATGTGCCAACCATGCATCTTTAAATGTCACTTCATTTTATAACCCACTGCAACCTGAGCCAGATGATTAAACTAAACCATCGCTAATAGCCGTGGTCATCTGCCGGATTTCGCCAACATGAACAAGGGAGAAGGTCAAGGATCACCTTTACCGGGGGGATAAACACAGGATTACATTCATTTTGGATTACATCACCAAATTGGTATATATATGAATAGTTTATTTGCATGTGATTCCATGGCACTTCATTTGCAAAACATAAATCTGAAAAAAAGCCCATAATATTACTGTTTCTTGATTGGGTGATAACAGAACGGGTGGAGTTTGCGTTGCATTATTCCCCTTAAAGATGTGGCTGATTTCATCGTGGCCTACATAATTTTGTGTTTATGATCAAACAAGCGATCTGTTGGGTGTCCGTGTTGTTGATGATATCTTAGAATTTACTTCAATATTTGTTTTTGGTTATGGAAGTATAAACGTGGAAACTGGTGTACAACGAGTGGGTGAATGAGTTGGGTTGAATAGTATTCAAGTTATTTCGCGGCGTGTCAACTTAATGTGGGATGAAAGCCCCAAGTGATGCAGGTCTAAGACGTTTACCACTTCGGTGAAACCCACGAGCACGGGTATGGTGCTGACAAAACTAGAAACATAATCGGGACGAACAGGGATTCGAACCCACAATCATAGGTTTCTGGAATGCCAAATGGACGCAACTCTGCACAGCGAATCGCGGCGCCTAAGACGACTGGGACACCCATGCCCCTGGAACCTGGTGTACAAACTGCCTTTTCTGATGTACACAGTGCGCCAACCGGATTTTACGTTTATACTCCATGAATGAAACTGTTTTGTTGAAGTATGTTCTTCAATAATATGTAATGTTAATAATATACATGTATTGTGTACAATTTCTGCTGCTATATTACAAGATGTGTGGTAAGGCCTTGCATGTGTTAAGTACATATCTTAACGATAATTAACTTTCACTCTTAATTTCAGTGCTAACTGACAAACGTAAAAGAGAGAGTAACCTGTGCGAAATGGGTTTGTCAGGGATAAAGAATAGTCACCTACAAATTCTGCGTAAGCCTGTGAACCGCCTCCGTGGAGCGTCTGCCCTGAGAACGGAAGTCAGTGGTTCGAGCCCCTGGTCGCGTGATACCAGAGGATGGTACTTGTTGTTAGCCTGCCTGGCTGTCGGTATTCAGGTTACAAAACAAGGACTGGCCGGCTCGGAATCGCAACAATGTATCATTTTTGGACGTATCTTTAAATCGGGATAATTTCGAATTGTCTACAAAGGTACCTGTTTTCTTTTTTTCGCAAATTGTTTTTTTCCACCCGTCCGCATTGCTTGTTGGTTTCACCGGAGAGAAAAAAACATCTTGGACGTGCATACCTTTAGGCTTTATTTTTCTCAAACATTTAGCGGACCCCCAGTGTTTTGAGACCAAAAAGACAACTCATTTGCAATATCCTATTGTTTTAATCCCTTCAGAAGTGCCAAATATTTACAAAAAGTACATATGAATGAGCTATATGAATATGCTATTGTATGCTCACAATGTTACAGGGTAATTTATACAAACATAACATTTGCATTAGAAACAGGGGGTTGGCAAAGGCCACGTTGGAGGTGACTAATTTCATGCAATTTGCAAAGGCAATTAACTGCCAGAAATGTCAGTCAGACTTGCAGGTCACAGTAGGCGAATATGGAAATGAGGAAATTCGTGGGCACTGCAGCTTTTAAGTGCAGAGTTGTTTCTGGTGAGCACATTGCAAAACCAGCACCTACTGTGACAAAACTCCAGTCAGCATCATGGGCGTCAATATCATCATCGTGATTTCTGCAGTGGGTAAGTATGCCTCATGGTGCTGATCTCATTGTATGTCAACATAGCCACATGGAATATATAATTATCATATATTTCGTTCGTATATGTTTATTGGAGATCAATGCGGAATGTTCCCCAGGAACCTATGTTGCGTCTTCGGGTTGGGCGTCTTCCCGTCGAGCGGGGAGGTCGGTGGTGCTATCGCAGGCAGGAAAAAACAACCGTCCTTAAAAAGTGTCACATTGTACTTGTTATCCTGCCTAGCATTCGGCATTAACGGGGTAACAAGGACTGGTCGGCTCGGAGACAGTATGACGTTTCGGTGACTTGGTTGATTGCGCGTCATTGTCGCCCAACGGCAAGGGTCTGGTCTTGTCAAAGATCACTATTTTGAGGTTGATGTCATATAGCTGGAATATTGTTGAGTCCGGCTTAAAACCTGAAACAAACAACAGTTGTGCAATGCGAACAGCACAGTCGCCTGAGTCATTAAAACTGTCCTTGTACAGTTCTTGTCCAATGCGTCCAAATCCTGCCCGACGTGGGGTCGAATCGCATTAGCACCGCGATCGCCGGTTTCAACCAAAGTTTTAGGCCTGATTTCGAGGTTTCGTCCCACAAGCTTTACTGAAATATTGTTCTAAGCAGCGTTTGACGTGATCAGTTGAATTGCTTGGAAGTATAAATGTTATGCATTGGAGTCTGAAAACTCTAACTGTGACATACTTTGAAGAGGTACCGATGCCATGTGATTGTACTTTGTCACTGCACACAGGTAGTTAATCTTGTCAGGCGAAGGTAAGCAATGTGGTCCGCGTACAATAGATGGCTGCTTGCCTGTGTTCGGCAGCTTCACTCTTGAGAGTTCCTTTGACTACTGAAACACATTGCGGTGCCTCCTTATGCAAGAGATTAGTTTGAAATATGACTTTCTCCAGACAGCAGTCTAATGGGTACCCGGTAGGATGAGACGGTAATGTGACCATAACGTTTTCGCAAATCATACGACCGTTTCGGTTGCATACTTCGAATTCCTAGGGAGCACAAAATGAAATTTAAGCGCACACTGATCCAAACACCGCGTAAATAATAATGGCGCGGCGGGATATTGATGTTGCATTATAAACTTACTAACTAATATCATTAAAGAGAAGGGGCGGTCGGGTAGCCTAGTGGTTAAAGCATTCGCTCGTTACGCCGAAGACCCGGGTTCGATTCCCGACATGGGTACAATGTGTGAAGCCCATTTCTGGTGTCCCCCGCCGTGATATTGCTGGAATATTGCTAAAAGCGGCGGAAAACTATACTCACTCACTCACTCATTAAAGAGAACCTGAGAGAAGTATTTGTTCTCAGGTAACACATATAAACTTACGAGATAAACAAAGATCTGTTGTGAAGGCTTTCGTTCAGTTTACTGATCTAAAATGATTTCATTTTAATATCATGAATGCATCCATATGTTAAATTTGTTAACTAATTTATGAACGATGCGAAGCTGCTTAATAAAATACAGAAATTCAATATTCGACACGAACACATTTCATCTTCTTCTTATGAAACAATAAATTCCGATTCTACCAGCTCAAACCATGACGTACTTGGATGTGAGATCTGTGAAGATCCGAAGTAGAATAGGTCTTCAGCAACCACTACTTGCCGCAAAAGGCGACTATGCTTGTCGTAAGAGGCGACTAACGGAATCGGGTGGTCAGGCTCTCTGACTTGATTGATGCATGTCATCATAGTTGCGTGGATTGATGCTCATGATGTCAATCACTGGAATGTCTGGTCCAGACTCGATTATGGAATATTGCTGAGTTCGGCGTCAAACAAAAAAGAAACAAACATGGATATGTACAGATAGAAAATATATTCATTTCCTCGTGTAAATGATCATGAACAATATGGATACCATGTTTATAAATATTAAGTCGTTTCTGATAAACATTCCTACAAAAACATAGTTTTTACTCTTTTTTCAATATTATCAATATTAAAACTAAAAATATGCAGGTTGGGATTTTGAGAATAGACAAGTGATCTGCAAATAAGGAATGAAGGAGTCAACAATATTCGAGCAATATCGCAGCTGTGGGCACTGGGAATTGACTACAAACTATATTTATGTTCGGAAACGAACCCGGGTGCTCGGCGCTCACTTGGCTGCAAACAATTGGTAGCAAACAGAAAGCATCGCGTTAGTCTGAATCCCTTTCAGGACGTGTCCTACATACATACACATGGCATAACTGTCCCGTTAGGATCAACAAGGATTTACTGTATACATTGTAATATAACTGTAGTCATTGTAGGCATGACTGACCAGGTATTTAGACCCAAATAACATGTCCTGTTTAAAACCGGTATTTCCCCATATATATATATATATATATATATATATATATATATATGGCGGGTGCCAGTGATGGGGCAGGATACACCCCCCTTTCGCGAACACCTGGTGTCATCACTGTCTGATGGTGATTCATAAACACACGTTGATGATAGAGTCTTAATCGCACAATCGACTCGGTTTTTGTAAAGGTTTCTTATAGTTGTGGAATCGTTTTGTCGCTCTTATTTACACTGACTTGCTGTCAGTTTGGCAGTATGTGACCATTTGTGTTTCTGTAAGGTCAATCAATTTTCTTCCAGTCAGTTTGGCGTATAGTTGGGACTGTGGTTCCGAAATGAAGTTGGGAGTATGTATGTCAGGCCTGACAGGATATACTGGCGATACTGAAGTTTTCTGCAGGTAAGCTATAATAAATAATATCCCAATCTCATTGAAACAAAAACTTAGTTCTCGGCTACCGCTACCAAAGATCTGAGGACATCCCATTACGGGTCACGTCAAAACGACCTTTCATCCGACATATCAGAGCGTCGTTTACCACATCGGAAAAGTGGCAGTCGGTGTGTTTCTTTTCTAATCAACCTCGAAAGTTCAACACAGGGTACTTCGAACAACAGTAGGTACGACTGACTCCATCAAAATCATCGTCTATCTCTCGCTTCAATGTCATAAACATTTGAAAAAGAGAAGAGACTTTTTCAATAGCCCGTGGGAGGTACTGCCATACAATCTCTGCCATCAATAAGAGCATTCCAGAATTTTGTTTTGTTCAGTTTTCAAATTTGGAATCGACATCTCTCAAAGCGTATTCTGGAACGTAAGTCTGAAAGGTTGAAACAAGTGCTGTAAATCTGGGCAAGCTGCCTCTTGTTAATAATTTCATTGGTCGGCCAAAGTTCGCGAGAGGTCCTTCTGACGTTACCTTTAATGGTATGTCCTATAACGGTCTTTGAGAAGCCAAATACATAAAGTTGGTTCAGCTGAGGAGAGCTTGATTTAAATCCACCCGGTATTCAGTTATGTCGTGGTGGGTCAGTTTCCTGCGGTAGTAAAGTGGCGCTGGTCCAGGAAGTGTACCACTTTGGTTAAACTAAACACAGACGCGGTAGCGAGAACAAAGGTATGATTGCAAACAGAATGAATAAACCCAAATTCATCAAGTTTGTTCAGCTGAGGAGGGTTTGATTTAAAGCCACCCGGTATTCACAGTTATGTCGTGGTGGGTCAGTTTCCTGCGGTAGTAAAGTGGCGCTGGTCCTGGAAGTGTACCACTTTGGTGAAACTAAACACAAGCGCCATGATCACGGCGAACCTGGCGTTACCAAGTTAAGAGAATTTATACTGTAAATCGGACATGGTGTTGAAGTTGAAACTTTCGTTGACGTGTATCTTCCCCTGTCTTTCCTGTAGTGCTGCTGCAGTGACCAAAACCTGTGTGGCTCGTGCGCTTGATGAATGCCCAAACCTACGCTCCTCCTACACGGCACGAAACATGGAGATGATGCAGAACCAGATTTCCTCCATATGTGAGTATTTCCACAACAGAGAGCGAATCATCATCAACAGGTGCTCATACAATACCAAAGACGTCAGTTGATCAGTTCGCGAATATCAGCTTTATCTGGACGCGCTCGTACAATTTCCAATGATTCAGTTCAGATTCCTGACAGGTCAAGAAAACTATGCCCAAAATTATTGTTATCGCCAAGCTATTGAATGCCAACACACTTCTCTGTATAATACTCTTAAAATATAACGTTACACTGGTAATATATGAAGCCAACGAGCACGGGTATGGTGCTGACAAACCTACAAACATAATCGGGGCGAACCGGGATTCGAACCCACAATCATAGGTTTCGATATAGCGTGCCCAAGGGACGCAACTCTGCACAGCGACTTGAGGCGGCTTCGATGCTCCCCATTTTTCCATGAATATCCCTATAAATGGGTTTCACACATTGTACCCATGTGGGGAATCGAAACCGGGTCCTCAGCATCAGTGCGAACTCTTTAACCACTAGTCTACCCCACCGCCCCTTGACGTTAAGAGATATTAGACATAACACACGCATCCACTGCCAGGGCTTGTCTAAAACAATGACTGAATATGTTAACAAGCAAAAGGCTTACATAACTGGTGCTGCTTGTGGTGTCCAGGTCTATTGGTTGTGGAAGAGTCAATAAATGAGTGAGTTTAACATCGTTTTGAATGGTGCTTCAGTCAATGCGGGAAGTCCCTCTATTGTTTCAACGATCCAATATTTTTCATGCATGGGTAGTGGGATGTCAATTATTCAAGCCTACATTATATAATCCTTATCAAATTTAAACCCACATTTCAATTAATATACACTTGTAATTTGATAAAAACAACGACTGTGTGTTTGGATGTTATATTGCACTCAAGCTAATTATTTGTCGGAAAAAAGGGTCGTCAGACGTACAGTAATTAACTTCGGGGACACATCACTGCATGGCGGGAAATCAATGAATGGCGTGAAAGAGTATATTCACCATGCATAGTCAAACCCACCCAGAACTTTTCGTAGAATGTTAAGACTCCCCAACACTGCAGCCTTCTGCATTACCCAGATTGTCAGAAGGGCTGTGTATTCCTGGTAGCAAACCTGGGCACTCTCCCAATGTCAATCAACAGATTGGGAGGTACCAAACCTAAGGCACCGAGAACAATGGGGAGTCGGACAACTTGAAACTTGGGTTGCAAGCGTGATATTTCGAAAGCAAGGTCCGCATATTTGTCATGTGTTGCCTCAATCTTGTCAATCACATTGCTGTCAAAAGGGACAGAAAATTCAATGATATAAATGATTTCATTGGATTTATCAAAAGGACAAGATCAGATTTGTTGGCCTGGATACGTCTAAGGCTGTAAATGTGCCTATTCCAAAGAATTTTGTATTTATCATTTTTCATGACGCCCTCTACATAATCCGGGTCGTACCTCTGCATCAAAACCACATGCATGGCGAAGACGGTAATAAAATGATCGAGCCATTCCATCATGTCGCTTAAGATACTGTGTTTATGCCAAAGCTGGGCATACACTGACAATGTGTCGGACAGTCTCATTAAATTCATTACATAATCTACATTATTATTATTATTATTATTATTATTATTATTATTATTAACACTATTATTTTATTTGACAGGTCCTTCTACTGATGGAGATGGTGAGTATATAAAACAGTAGTAAAGCCCCGTTAAACCGAACGGTATCGTTTCCACTTACCGTTTCCACTTACCGTAAAGAAATGTCCGGATAAAATTCGCATAGTCGCTTAGTATTTTTTACTGTCTAAATGAATACGTTAAGACTGACAACATCGGAACACGGGGATTTGACCAAGAAGTTTAACTTGAGCTTCAGGTATATGGATGATCTAATATTGTTCAGTTTTGTTCAAATAGCCAATATCCTTTCATTAATTGACCCACAGAGAGTGTTAACAACTCGAGTTTGTTCTTTCTGCGAAAATCTCAAAGAGCTCCATATGACTCTCGCTCAAAAGTTCTTCGTCCATTGTGACAGTCAAGGCCTCAGAAGAGCATTTAACAATATTTGGAGACTTGTGAGAATATTTCCAAAGTAGTGACTAAAATGTCCGTTGCAATTCTGTCAACATGAACCATATGTTCTCGTGTTTGTTCAGGTAAACTCTTGATTTGATTTGAATGTGTTTGTGACGGGCGCCACGAAGGGGTAGGACACGGCCACATTTTGGCGAACACCTGGTATCGTCACTGATTGACAGTGCTTTCTCGGCGAATAGTCGGGTTAGAATGGATCTTTAGCAACCAATGCATGTTCCAGGAAGCGACATACCGGATTAGGTGGTCAGGCTCGCTGACATGGTTGATGCATGTCATCGTTTGCAAATTTCACAGAGCGATGCTCATGATGTCAATCACTGGATTGTCTGGTCCAGATCCAATTATGTACACACCACCCTAATTTAGGTGGAATATTGCTGAATGCGGCGCTGAACTACATAAAACAAATGATAGTGATTCATAAACACATGCTTATAAAAAATCAGAATCATACAGAGGATTGTTCCAATGATTATAGAATGGGTCTGGTACTTCCAGTCACAGATTCGTTGAATAAAATGGATTGGAAACAGCCGGGGTTCGGATTAACGGGTTTTAAACTTTAATAATGTACAGATTTTTAATGAATAATGTTACCATTTTGTGACAGGTTTGGTCCTACAATGAAAGTATACATATCTCAGTGTGCTTCTTAGGTACACGACCCATGAAGGTCCGGGGTAGAATAGGTCTTAAGCAACCCATACTTGCCGTAAAAGGTGACTATGCTTGTCGTAAGAGGCAACTAACGGGATCGGGTGGTCAGGCTCGCTGACTTAGCTGATGCATGTCATCGTATCCCAATATGCGCGGATTGATGCTCATGATGTCAGTCATTGGATTCATTAATTAATTACAGATCGCCGTCATGTAGCTGAAATATTGCTGAATGAGGCGTTAAACAACAAACAAACAAACAAACAAACAAACAGCTAAGGTGCACAAACAAAATGACATGAAAAATTGAAACATTTGAAAATTCAAAATGTCAGGAAGATAACAAGCCACTCAAACACTATTTCAGCTACAGCTGAAGACGACTGTCAACCTGGGTACATGGGGAGACTCATGACGTGTGCGGCGCCATTACAGAGTCTGGACATGGACCCAAGTAGTGCGAACTACCAACAGTCTTGTCGGTAAATACACACACTTCTTCTTATGTCAGTCGTGTTATGTATTGTGTATGTATATTGTTCAACTAATCATATATGTACACTCCATTACGTCATTATGTCATTCTGCATAATTAGTATTATTGCGCAAACGTGATAAGGGGGGTGTAACCTTAGAGATGTAAGGACATTGTTTTCGCATATAGTCGAGATTGTTCTCTGGCTTTGGCGTTTTATATTTGCTTGAACTGGGTCGATATTCTGTTGGTGCCTGAAGTCCCTTAGTCTCATCATACGCTGAGTTGCATTAATCAATTGCGCTGAGTGAACTACAAAGAAATGGTTTGGCTGAGACCCTAAAACGGACCTCCCACTGTATTGCAAAACCGAACAACGAGTGTTTCTCTTTACCTGTGAAGAGCGGAATCTCTCAACTAATACACAGCAGAAGTAATTCCAAATTAACATATTGTTCTTGTCGTTGTGTATGGGAGGGTTACCGGAGAATGCGGCGACAGATACACACTTGCTATTTTGTGCAAAATGTGTCAGTGGCGGGTGCTAAAGGTAGAGCAGGGTATGCATACCCTTTTCGCGCACACCTGGTGTCAACATAATTTTCACCACTTGTTTTACCTTCTGCACTCGAAGGAATCTTGTTTCGGCAGATAATGGAGAATGTTCTCTGGCTTTGATTTTTCATATGAATGGATGCGGAATCAAGTTGACTGCAACATATGCATGCTTATGTTTCATCATAAATTAGAGGCATATATGGTTGGGACAGGGTTAGAGTTAGTTTTAGGTTTCGGGTCGAGATTAAGTTGGGCGATAGCTGTGACCCACCTATGCAGTCTGTATATGCAGTCATCACAAACAAGAACATCACCACCAACAGTAATGGCTATAATAATAACAGTGTTTTATCTGATTAAGTGTCATCGTACTGCAAGATAGATAAGAAAATTATCAGTTTCTGGGACCTTTTGCAGTAGCATTTATTTACATAAACGTTGTGTAATTAGATTGCCTGAGACCAAAAATCGTTCTTAGATAAAATGAACAAGAACTTGTACCAGACACGACATGATTGAGGAACCACAGCCATTCCCTTTTCAGATTAGGCTATATTAACATGTTTCCTACAAGTGTCTGCTAGCCGAAATAAGAGTGCATGAAGTGGGTTTTACATCGCTTTGGATAGTATTTCAGTTATGTCTCAGCTTAATATTAATGTGGGAGGCAATCCCAAAGTGCTGCACGTCTCAGAAGCAGGTGAGGTGCTGACAAACCTAAAAGCTAACCCAAGGGACGCAACTCTGCACAGTGAATTGCGACGCCTCAGACGACTGGGCAACCTGTGCCCTAAACGACTAAAACATAAATGTAACCAAACAATGCATTTCAGTAATTGTCTTCTGTCAATTCAAATTATTTACGAAGGTGATTGCCGTTCAGACTGACATGGTCCGCTATGTTCCCCCATGTATGAATATTTGACTACATTGTGGCAGTAGCAAATACTGTTTTTGAAGATTAAATGATAATTTGTTTTAAACAGAGAAGGCCTTGCAGCCGTGGATTGTTTGGAGGGCGTGTTCAATAGTTGTTCCAGCAAACCGGAGATCCAGCAAATGATGGCCGGTATGGACACTGCCGCCTTGAGGAGGATGCTCGGCAGCTGTAGGTGAAAACTGGTCTCTGTTAACAAGATAAATATACTTATGGAGCGAAACAATGGAACGCATGACGTGTAACCAGGACTAGTTGTGACTGTGACGACTTAGCCATACACTGCATGTGTAGCTGCTTGCTGTTACGTATGTTTTGTCGTGTCAAGTAACGGGAATACTTTGAAAACACAGTGGGATAACACGTCTTTCACGTTTGCAACCTTTAATATATTATATTTCCCCGGACGATGTGTAAAGTTAATTATTCAAGAAACTACAGAGGAATTACTCTTTTATTTCAATTGAACCATAATGCAATGCTTTAAGATGAAGTTTCCTGCAAAGCTGTTGTCCAGGTGCTCATAGGTATGGTCACTGATTCAACCTGAAGATATTCAAAAAGAGGAATTATTAACACGTGTATAATTTGAAAACTCGGACATAAGGTAGTGATTGTATATTTCTTCTGTCCCTGCTTCAAGTCACATATCTTATTTTTTTTCTAAATGAATGAGCAAAAGTAATATCTTAAATTAATAAATTCAGGTGATCCAGTATGTCCTGCGAACAATGTATATTTCGGCGCAAAACCTGAGCACAAGTTATTTTTTCCAGGAAGAAACTATCGTGTTTTTTTAAAACAACAGCATTCTAGCCCTCTCTACCTGAAATGGTCGACTCTGACAACAGGCATAGGTTCTCAACGGAGAAGATAAAGTTTATATACAAAACGGATTATCCCTTGTCAGCTCTTGGATTAAAGTGCAAGTAAACTCAAGATTGCAACTTTGCAGACTTTAATACATAATCACTGATGCTTGACCAAAATTAATTTTGTAAAAGGGAAATAGCGTTAAGCGGACGTTTAAAACGACAGTGGAAATCGTCCCCCAAACGAAAAAAATCCGCCACTGAGGGGATTCCCCTTAATGGGGTTAAAACCGGTTTCCGGTGTTTGACACGTTGCGCAATTACACCGATCATAACGATCGGACCGACACCAAGTCTGCCTGCTCCTGCCTCGGATTTGTTAATGCATTGCGGCCTTTTTGTGTCAGCTCATCTATTTGATTACTGTGTCCACAACTTATGTCACATTATGCCTTTTTAGTAAAAGCATCGAAGATACCTTCTGTTGTTTACTCAGGGGATTAATCCCAAACAGGCATTCATTTAGTTGAATAGGGCCGAGGGCAGCTGGTTGTTTATTTACAACATCCAAACTGGGTGTTTGCAATGAAACGTTAGTTACCGATTGTAAACTGTTAACAATGTCAACATGAAAGGTCGCTTCACACATTTAACGATATATGTAATGTTGTAATTCTTGTAGGATTAACCGAAATAGCAGAAACGGTATATGTGTAAAACGACTAAGAATCACAAGATAGACAAACATATCAGCCAATGAAAACATATGTCACCGCCACGCCCCCAAATAGATTTGTTATTTATGTGGGGTTACGGAGCGTGAGATTTCAACACTTTCACTTGTGCATTTGAATACCTTCTCCTCTATATATTACGAAAATGTATCTTTCGGAAATTATTTAAATGTGTCCTGGAAAACTGATATTCGCAACCAAATCGCGATAATTTTTTTCAGTTTACTTTCCCTTAAAGGGGCCTCTGTGTTCAGATATTCTGTATGTCTTTTCCAAGGATTACGACGGAATAAAATAAGGGATCGCAAGTATTGAATGGATACTCAATAACGATAACTGGCCGTGGTTACATGTGTTGTGAAAAACGAATGTGACCCCGCGACATCTCACCATGCCCAGGACCCGCTCCTGACAGTAGGTAGTCCTAAACGCTATTAGGCTTATTTTGAAGTTTTCACTTTTCATACCTACCACGATCATGTTGCAAAATCTATAACTTTCCGATCTGGATTTGTTGTGACCTTCACCTATTTATCGGAGTTTGGAGTTGTTGAGCTAATCATGCCTATTGTTTGCCATTTGTGCACTTCATGTGTTAGGGCGAAAGGAAGTTTGGATTAAAATCACTTCATGTAATTGAATAGGTGACAGGTCACATAAAATTATAGTTCAAGTGGTTCAGTTTTGACAAAAGTATTATCATGATTATGTTTGAATTCAATATGGTACTGTTATTATTATGTAAATGATGTAATACTACATTGCTACCTGTGAATCTGACCTTTGGCCCAAGCTCAAACAATGCTAACAAACATGTGACAGCAGAACCTTGGTATGCAGTACAAACACAAATTTAGCCTGATAACATGATAGGTCTAAAAAGAATTTTGCAGTGTTGCAAAAACAACTACATGTACTGTGTCTCAATTTACTTCTTTCTGATACAAGGAGGCATGAAATTTGTCAGAAAAGAGCAAACATACCAAATTTGATCAATTGCAGACACCATTGATAGCTGAATGCGGCCACTGAGAATCTTGAAACTTTTGATTCTGCGTATAGCTCTTTCGACATGTACTCTGTGTCCAGCAATCTTCTGAATGAAGATGACATCTTTTTAGCTCATCTATACACCAGACTTAGCAAATGGTGGTATATTCAGTCGAAGCCCTGTTTTCTCTACTTCTGCTTCAATATCAAACCCCTTATCTGCCATAATTCCATCTCCCTCCTCCAGATAACCAATCTCAATAAGATCAATCAGTGTTGACTGAAAACCTGAGTGCTTAAATATTTCTTTGTCTGACATTGCCCCTGAGAACAGCATAGAAATAAAAATAACTGAGCCTCTCGGATCTACAGCCACTAATGCCTTCAATTGCTGTACGTTTGAGTTTGGGTATTTAGTGAAGATGGTTTTTCAATTCTAATTTCTGAGCAGTCAACAATAGGAAATGTACTTGGAAAATCTTTCCTATAGTCCTCTGGCATCCTTTCATACAAGACATCTCTGTGGGGCCAGATGCTTACCTCCCCAAACCTGAGAAACATGTAATTTATCCAGGAATTGAAGATAACCTCTGCAACTTGCTGAGTAAACTGCAAATCTAAAAGCCAAATCCTGCAAGTGAAAATTATTCCTCAGTTGGCAAAGCGTCAAAAACAACTGATTTTCAAGGGAAAGTTTCCTAATTTTGGACAATTTTCCTTTCCCAAGATACCTAAGAGGACATGATTGAGAATCTGGAACTAAATACCTAAATATGGCAATGAAGGTTTCTTTGTTAAAGCCTGTGTAGTACCGAATAAGCTTAGCATCTTCCAACATAATATCAATCGAAAAAGTAAATGTTTTTTGCTTTTTTGATGTTCACATTCCTCTTCAGTATCTTTCAGCTTTCTCAAGACATCTATAAGCTCCAAACTGCATTTTGACAGATCTCTCTTCAGGCTCTCATTCTCTGCAATAAGTACTATCATATCCATTGGGTCGATCCCTGAAACATTTAAAAAGAAAGGAAATCAATTCTGCCAAATACAAATTGATGTTATAATGTAATGGCAAATAAACATTGTTAATTTGATCTCATGTCAGTTTGCTTTTTATTTCAGGCAAAGTTTTTTGAGACTGAGCCAATAAAATATGTTGGCACTAGATGTGGAAATCTAGCTTTTCCCCAGGCCGCCACAGTGACCCTTGGAGCAGAGTACCACATCGAGGATATGACACAGGAGCAATGTGAACATTTAGAGCAACTAACAAGGGACCAGACCAACAGTCAGATGTGGTTTCAAGCCAGGAAACATAGGCTGACAGCATCCACATTTGGGATCATACTCAAAAGAAAAACCATCACAGAAAAGTTCATCAACAACATCATAAATGAAAAGGCGTTCACGTCTGCTGCAACCAGCTATGGCAAAAGTAATGAAAGACAAGCTATTGAAAAATACATTAAGCAGTCAGGTAATCATGTTCATGATTGTGGTCTTGTAGTGAACAGAAAGTTTCCATTTCTAGGAGCTACACCAGATGGTAAGGTGTGTGAAGATGGTATTACAGGCATCATAGAAGTAAAATGTCCATACTCAGCCCGAGACATGTCCATCAGTGATGCCTGCTGTTTATTGCCAAGGTTCTGCTTGCAAAATGCCGATGTGATAATTTCAATCAAGAAAGCTCCCCATTATCATGAATATTTTTATCAAGTTCAAGGACAACTCATGATTTCAGGTGCTGCCTTTTGTGACTTTGTTGTTTTCACAAAAAAAGACCTGTTCATACAATGAATTTTTCCTCTTCCTGTGTTTATGCAACAAATGTTGGATGAATTGAGTGCTTTTTACTTTCAGCATGTTAAACCAGTACTATGTTTGCCAAGTTCTCATAATGTGTGTACACTTAAAGCATGAGTCAGTCTGACAATCAGTTGTCACGGTTGAACTTGTATGAACAGCAGTGGCAGAAGGTAAAGATGGGTTGTCAGATTTAGCTATCTTTTCTGTTGGCTCCAATCTGCAACAATATTTGAAACTATAAACTTTTACAAATTTACTATTGATTGTTGTTTGAGAAGATAAAATTAAACCAATATCAAATATTTGTGTGTCTGTTATTTGATTTCATACAGTATAATGTGCATGAGTGTCATATAACAATGTTTAATAGCAAAATATGCTAATTGGATGCATACATTACCTTATCAAACAATTTCACATCATACTGGGTGTTAACGAGACTCAACAAATCTAATAAATTTCCCCATGTGCTATCTCAACTTGTATTACCTTCCAATCTCACCAACTTTTTGGCTAACACTGAATTTTCACATTAGCCAATATCGTTATCAAACTTTTATTAAATGAACAAACAATTTAAAGAACAAAAGCCATACCTAACTACCCTATTTATTGTTTGTTACATGCAGAACTCATTTATTTTTATTTCATCCAAATTAACAACATACATTTCCCCTGGGCAGTATTCATTAAAAGATGAGAAAATCTTATTTATGAACTTATGTGAACAAGATGGAACAACTGAATCAACTGTAGAAATTTTACAAAGTATTTGATCATGTAAATTGATAAACAAATTGTAAAATACCAATCAATGGCTTCTTACAGTGTACACAAACCTCTGAGTTCCATCATCAGTGGGCTTTCTTTTTGTAGGGGGCTTCCTACTCAGTCCCGCCTTGTCAAAGTGATTGGCAGGTAATGGGTCTGGATGTTGCTGACTTGGAAAATTGTTGAAGTGCTGAAAATCAAATTTAACATAAAAACCTCTATTATGTGGATAAACCGATGTATAATGTATATAAACACAATGAATTCAAAAGTTTTCAATAAGTTTGTGAAATCTTTATATACATAGATCTATATACATATGTTCGACGATTACCAACCCAGCTACTTTATATTCACTACTTGGCCAATGGTAACAGGAAAACTGATCGCTGCCAAACAAAACTTAATGACGTATCCAACTATAAAATTGATTAAATGTACGGGAAACGTACCTTTGTGCAAACATATCTACTGCAGTTGATGTTTGATGGATTGAGCTGATTATGCGGTCGCCCACAAAGTTTGATCCACCGTAGGCACTTCTCGTAGTCAGTCTTCGGTTTTGGAAACGGTATGAACTTGACACCGCCTTCAAGTCGTTCAGGATACCTGTCATCAGTATTGCACAGACCGTGACTGCACCTCTTTACCATTTTTTTCTGGATAAGTTGGCCGATAGAACGATTGCGTAAAGCGCGCCAGCCCAACTGAGACAAGCTTGTTTGTCTAAGGAAGTGACTGCAGTCAAAGTATGCATGCGCAGACTGTCAGAGCGACTCGCTGATTGGTCAAGCCAGCTGTCAATAAAATTCGACGGAGAAGTCAATTGCGGCGCCTTAGACGACTGGGCCACCCGTGCCCCCTAATCCATGACAGGAGCGCAAAAATGGCAAGGAATAGTTATGGTCCCTCAAGATCACAACAAAACCAGGGCTCACTTGCAAAAAACGATCTAAGCGCTACGACTGTTGTAAGCCTATGTTAAAGTATGGGAGTTACGATCATCTTAGCGCTAAGATCGCTTTGTGCAAGCGAGCCCTTGGAAGGTTATTGAATTTGCGAAATGGCCATGGAAGGTATCAAAAATGACAGACTGAAAAATAAGCCTCATAGCGGTTTGGACTACCGTCACAACCCCCCCATCCAGGGGTTAGTGAGATGTCAGACAGATGTCCCCGGGGTCACCTTCGTTATTTGTATTCACACCCAATATCACAACACAAATTCATGGAACCAGTTATGGTTATTGATTTATACGAGCCCTTATTTTACTTCGCCGTCGTCCCAGGGAAAGACATACAGAAAATCTGAAGGTGGGGGCCCCCTAAGTCAAGAGCTCACAAGGCTTTTAGTATAAATTAACTTTTTCTTCCCTGTTGAGAAGCTATGCTTGTTGCGAGACTCGACCAGATAATAGTCAAGGTGGTGAGGGCTGGAATGTTTTTGAAAACAAATACACATTTGTACACACAATATGAAATGTTCGCTGGATTTTCTGGTTCACACGAAAAAATGTGTTGTGAAAGATATTTCTTTGGCTCCTCCTTTTTGCGAAAAAAGGTATGCCTTTAAGCAGTGACAAAACAAATATACCGTATCTAACAAATATCTGATATATATTATGTTTAGGTTGGTTGGTTGGTTTGTTGCTTAACGCCGCACTCATGAGCATCGATCCACGCAATTGGGATCGATGACATGCATCAACCTAGTCAGCGAGCCTGACCACCCGATCCCGTTAGTCGCCTTTTACGACAAGCAAAGTCGCCTTTTACGGAAAGCATGGGTTGCTGAAGACCTATTCTACCCCGGATCTTCACGGGTGATTTATGTTTAGGAGTGCGTGCTGCTCTTGCGACCAACTTTATCAATTTATCAAGGTGGTAAAGGTTACTTATGTATTTATATGTGATTACGAATATAGCATTAGTGTGGTATGTGTGTCCGAATATATGATATTGTCACAGTACCTGTCCGCATCATGTCACAATCACCTGCCTGTATCATGGCATATACATACCACCCTGAATCATGGTACCAGCCTGTATCGTGGTATAACAATCATCACCCTGTTTCATGTTATATACACGCCACCCTGAATCATGATATAACAGACACCTGCCTGTATCATGGCATAAACACATCAGCCTATATCATGGTATAACAACCATCAGCCTGTATCATGGTATAACAATCACCACGTATCAAGGCATAACAATCGCCCTCCTGTATCATGGCATATACACACCACCCTGAATTATGGTAAACAGACACCTGCCTGTATCATGGTACAACAACCATCATCCTGTATCATGGCATAACAGACACCTGCCTCATGGTATGTAACAAACACTACCTGTATCACGACATATACACACCGCCCTGTATCATGGTATAATAGACACCTTCCTGCATCATGGTATAACAGACACCATCCTGCATCATTGTATACGAGACGCCTGCCTGTATCATGGTATAAGGACATCACCACATATCAAGGTATAACAATCACCCTCCTGTATCATGGCATAAACACACCGCTCTGAATCATGGTAAACAAACACCTGCCTGTATCATGATACAGCAACCACCACCCTGTATCATGGTATATACACACATTCCCTGTATCATGGTATAACAGACACCATCCTGCATCGTGGTATAACAGACACTTGCCTGGCCTGTATCTTGGTATAACAGGTGCTACCCTGTATCAAGGCATATACACACCGCCCTGTATCATTGTACAACAAACCATCACCCTGTATCATGGTTCAAAAACAATCACACTGTATCATGGTTTTACAGACAAACCCTGTAGCATGGTATAACAGACACCACCCTCCATCACGGCACAAACACCTCCCTGCAACATGACAATCGCCATTCATATATTTTCTTATCACATTTTCAAATAGGTATAATTTCTCTTATTGAATATCTTCAGGTTGTATAAGTGAGCAGACCCATCACTTCCTGGATTACAGTATCTGTTGAAACTGCATCTTTTTGGAAAGAAGTTTACTATGGTCATTTGATCATGAAATTGAAGAATAATTCGTGTTCCATTTCTTATTAATCAACGATGCGTATCGCCCCATATTAGTTCATTCTCACTGTTTATGAAGAATTCACGATAATTGATATGACTTTACACAACAGTAAACGCACATGTACCTGAAGTGTTAAATTTGCTGCCAGAAACCTGTGATCTTAGGTTGGAATATTAAATTCCCCCGATTATGTTTCTAGGTTTGCCAGCACCATTCCTGTCCTCTCGCACAAGGGGAAAATAATCGAGTTGGTTGGTTTGTTGTTTAACGCCGCACTCAGCAATATTCCAGCTATATGACGGCGGTCTGTAAATAATGGAGTCTGGACCAGACAATCCAGTGATTGACAACTGTACATCGAGCCACGCAATTTGGATCAGTGACATGTATCAACCAAGTCAGCGAGACTGACCACCTCATCCAGTTAGTCGCCTCTTACGACAAGCATAGTCGCCTTTTACGGTAAGTAACGGTTGCCGAAGACCTTTTCAATCCCGGAATCTTCAGGGGTGATTTATGTTTAGGAGTGCGTGCTGCTCTTGCGACCAACTTTATCAATTTATCAAGGTGGTAAAGGTTACTTATGTATTTATATGTGATTACGAATATAGCATTAGTGTGGTATGTGTGTCCGAATATATGATATTGTCACAGTACCTGTCCGCATCATGTCACAATCACCTGCCTGTATCATGGCATATACATACCACCCTGAATCATGGTACCAGCCTGTATCGTGGTATAACAATCATCACCCTGTTTCATGTTATATACACGCCACCCTGAATCATGATATAACAGACACCTGCCTGTATCATGGCATAAACACATCAGCCTATATCATGGTATAACAACCATCAGCCTGTATCATGGTATAACAATCACCACGTATCAAGGCATAACAATCGCCCTCCTGTATCATGGCATATACACACCACCCTGAATTATGGTAAACAGACACCTGCCTGTATCATGGTACAACAACCATCATCCTGTATCATGGCATAACAGACACCTGCCTCATGGTATGTAACAAACACTACCTGTATCACGACATATACACACCGCCCTGTATCATGGTATAATAGACACCTTCCTGCATCATGGTATAACAGACACCATCCTGCATCATTGTATACGAGACGCCTGCCTGTATCATGGTATAAGGACATCACCACATATCAAGGTATAACAATCACCCTCCTGTATCATGGCATAAACACACCGCTCTGAATCATGGTAAACAAACACCTGCCTGTATCATGATACAGCAACCACCACCCTGTATCATGGTATATACACACATTCCCTGTATCATGGTATAACAGACACCATCCTGCATCGTGGTATAACAGACACTTGCCTGGCCTGTATCTTGGTATAACAGGTGCTACCCTGTATCAAGGCATATACACACCGCCCTGTATCATTGTACAACAAACCATCACCCTGTATCATGGTTCAAAAACAATCACACTGTATCATGGTTTTACAGACAAACCCTGTAGCATGGTATAACAGACACCACCCTCCATCACGGCACAAACACCTCCCTGCAACATGACAATCGCCATTCATATATTTTCTTATCACATTTTCAAATAGGTATAATTTCTCTTATTGAATATCTTCAGGTTGTATAAGTGAGCAGACCCATCACTTCCTGGATTACAGTATCTGTTGAAACTGCATCTTTTTGGAAAGAAGTTTACTATGGTCATTTGATCATGAAATTGAAGAATAATTCGTGTTCCATTTCTTATTAATCAACGATGCGTATCGCCCCATATTAGTTCATTCTCACTGTTTATGAAGAATTCACGATAATTGATATGACTTTACACAACAGTAAACGCACATGTACCTGAAGTGTTAAATTTGCTGCCAGAAACCTGTGATCTTAGGTTGGAATATTAAATTCCCCCGATTATGTTTCTAGGTTTGCCAGCACCATTCCTGTCCTCTCGCACAAGGGGAAAATAATCGAGTTGGTTGGTTTGTTGTTTAACGCCGCACTCAGCAATATTCCAGCTATATGACGGCGGTCTGTAAATAATGGAGTCTGGACCAGACAATCCAGTGATTGACAACTGTACATCGAGCCACGCAATTTGGATCAGTGACATGTATCAACCAAGTCAGCGAGACTGACCACCTCATCCAGTTAGTCGCCTCTTACGACAAGCATAGTCGCCTTTTACGGTAAGTAACGGTTGCCGAAGACCTTTTCAATCCCGGAATCTTCAGGGGTCAAAATAATTGAGAACAACTGCTTAGGGTAAGATCTGCCATGGCGAGAGAACAATTGCTAAGGGTAAGATCTGCCATGGCGAGTTTTGCAAATTTTGTATTGTTGTTTAACGCCGCAATATTCCAACTATATAACGGTAGCCTGTAAATAAACGAGTTTGGACCAGACAGTCTAGTGATTGATATTGGGAGCAACAATCCATGCCCTCGGGGAACGTTGACACGCAAGGAACCAAGCCTTCTACGACCAGCACATATATTCTACGAGCTGACAACATGTGGACATTCCATTGCAGAACATGTCCCCGAGTACACCAAGTTGTCATAAGACTAAATAAGGATCGAGTGGTCAAAATGACATCAATACAGACTCATGGTATCAAACACTGGTTTACATAGTCCAGGCCTTCACTCACTAACATATGAAACAACACAAATATATCTGCACAATGTTTTAATGTTTGTAAATTCGTCCGGGAATAGTTTTAATATTCTTCTCCCTCGTCTTCCCCTTCGGCTTCGACGGAGTCGACTCCGACCTCCTCGTAGTCTTTCTCAAGAGCAGCCAAGTCCTCACGGGCCTCGGAGAACTCTCCCTCCTCCATACCCTCACCCACGTACCAGTGGACGAAGGCACGCTTGGCGTACATCAGATCGAACTTGTGGTCCAGGCGAGCCCAGGCCTCGGCGATGGCAGTGGTATTGCTCAACATGCAGACAGCTCTCTGAACCTTGGCCAAGTCACCACCGGGGACAACAGTGGGTGGCTGGTAGTTGATACCGACCTTGAAGCCAGTGGGACACCAGTCGACGAACTGGATTGTTCTCTTGGTCTTGATCGTTGCGATTGCAGCGTTGACGTCCTTCGGGACGACATCCCCGCGGTACAACATGCAGCAGGCCATGTATTTGCCGTGCCTGGGATCACATTTCACCAATTGATTGGCAGGTTCAAAACATGCATTTGTCACCTCGGCAACAGACAGTTGCTCATGATAGGCCTTCTCTGCGGAGATAACGGGTGCATAGGTAGCCAAGGGAAAGTGGATACGTGGGTAGGGCACCAAATTGGTCTGGAACTCTGTCAAATCCACATTGAGGGCACCATCAAAACGAAGAGACGCGGTGATGGAGCTGACGATCTGGCCAATGAGGCGGTTCAGGTTGGTGTAGGAGGGCCGCTCAATGTCAAGGTTACGTCTGCAGATATCGTAGATGGCTTCATTGTCCACCATAAAAGCGCAGTCTGAGTGTTCAAGGGTTGTGTGGGTGGTCAGGATGGAGTTGTAGGGCTCTACGACGGCGGTAGCAACCTGAGGAGCAGGGTAGACGGCAAACTCCAGTTTCGACTTCTTGCCATAGTCGACGGACAGTCTCTCCATCAACAGAGACGTGAAACCGGAGCCAGTGCCGCCACCGAAGCTGTGGAATATGAGGAAGCCCTGGAGTCCAGTGCACTGGTCAGCCAGCTTCCTAATGCGGTCAAGGACGAGGTCGACGATCTCCTTGCCGATGGTGTAGTGGCCACGGGCGTAGTTGTTGGCGGCGTCCTCCTTGCCGGTGATCAGTTGTTCAGGGTGAAACAACTGGCGATAGGTGCCGGTACGGACTTCATCTGAATAAATGAAAGAGCAAACTAAACAGTACGTATGACACATTTAAGATCCGTGTTTCAAACAAACTTAACGATGTAAAGTGTTTCCAAAATCCTTCATATTCGGCACCCCTAAACCCTTTCAATAATCATAAGAAATGCCTGCCAAAAGTAGAGTCGATTGTGCGATTCCATCAGCGCGTGTTTATGAATCACAACTGAAAAGTGGCGAGACCAGGTGTTCGCGAAAGCATATCCTGCCCAACCGGTGGTGCCCGTCACAAACACATGCCAAGGCAAGTCAATTGTTCACTTGCTAACAATTTCCTGGAATTTCAAAAGAATCCATCAACAAAAGCAGCGGCAGACCAGGGATAAAAGCCTCTGTATAAATAAAGTTTATTTAATACGCGGAAGTTCAGAGTCACTTTCAATACAGAAATCAGATACTTTCTTTTTCAGTTGATTTTGTTTAACGCTGCACCAGACAATCCAGTGATTGACATGAGCATCGATCTACGCAATTTGGATACGATGACACTTATTAACAAAATTAGCGCCTGACCACCCGATCCCGACAGTCGCCTCTAACAACAGACATAGGTTGCTGACTTTTCAACCCTGTATCTTCACGGGGCAGAAAACATTCAGTGTACGAAGCATTATTTGAGACTTTAAGGTACCTAGCTGTTCTGGTCCGTCAAGAAGTGTGCTGTATACACAACTGGTAAGTCGGTATTTCAGTTATGACAACTATAAGATAGCTGCGCGATAAATTGTAAAGAGGAATGAAGAACGAAGCGTTCATTGTTCTATCATGACGTCATTTCTGGAGATTCGAATATGCGCTCGTAAATTGATGACAAATCAGACGACGTTATTTTTAGAGGGAAGTTGTTCCCCATAGATGCAGCTGGGGTCCGCAGATAAACGCAGTGGCGGAACAATCGCATCCAAAAGTGGGAGAGATGACAATCGGCACAGGTAATGGAGGTAGGGATTGTGAAAATATTCGGAAAATAACAAACTTAACCCACCTGATCATGAAATGCTCCGATTGCTGAAGTCGGATTCTATTCAGGGAGTCATTGTTAAAATTGAGGTAGCTTGAACTTTTTATGAACATCCTTGTAGAGACTGAACATAAGGTTGATCTCTCATATGCATATAAGGCATACATGACTCGTGGATGTTGTTTATCGTACATTAAAACATTGCAGGGAGAATAAACCACTCGGGGCTACGTACCTCAAGGTTTATTCTCCCTGCAGTATTTAATTGTACGATACGTCCCACTACTTTATTTCTTACATATATAAATAGCAAAGGAAAGTGAATCGTAAATATTTGGGGGGATATTTTTATGCCCAGTCTAATACAGAAAAAATATGTTCCTGACATATTCAGTATGTCAACAGTTATGTGATGTTTACATCTAGATGGAAAGAAAAGAACATTAAAAAGTGCTCCTTCTGAATTCACCGTTATGTAAAGTTCAAACACTGTACAGCACTTTATTCTACATATTTTCTGGTTATTAGGTCTTCGAGAAATAGATTCACCCACCAACTACAGTTGGCTCCAGATCGACAAAGACCGCCCTGGGGACGTGTTTCCCCGCCCCGGTCTCGCTGAAGAAGGTGTTGAAGGAGTCGTCTCCGCCCCCGATGGTCTTGTCCGAGGGCATCTGACCATCAGGCTGGATGCCGTGCTCCAGACAGTACAACTCCCAGCATGCATTGCCGATCTGGACTCCGGCCTGGCCAACATGGACTGATATGCACTCCCTCTGCAGAAAAAAATTCGTCAAAAGTCATGTTTTATGCAGTTTTCCAACCGTGTGTTTAACGCCGCAACATTCATGCTATATGACGGCGGTATGCACATTACTGAGTTCGATCCCAATTGCGTGGATCGATGCTCATGATATCAATCACTGGATTGTCTGGTCCAGACTCGATTATTTACAGATCGACGTCATGTAACTGGAATATTGCTGGGTGCTTCGTTAAACAAGGAACCAACCCACATTATCGAGTCTGGACCTGACAATATACTGATCAATACCGTGTCCAACAAGCCACGCGTCAGGGTACGATGACAGACAATCAACAAAGTCACCGAGCCTGACTACCCTTACAACCTGGGGACAATTCAAACCCAGAATCACAAAGGGGATTTCATCTCCTGTGCCACCTGCCTTAAATCTATGATACAATTTCTGACATGCTTTTTGGGAGAAGCTGGGAGCCTGTTCACTAAATTGCCCATCCGCCTTGCGGGAGTGTTCGCTTGTGTCTACTTATATTAACGGTAGTGATGTAAGACAACGTTTGTGTTACGTACAGTGTAACTTATTGGCAAACTATGTTGCAGTTGTTTTACATTGTGGTTTTTTAGTTCATAAGATTGTGTTTCAACCTTTTTAATCCATAGGAAAGTATTACTTTTTAGTGTGTTTGGTTTGTTGTTTAAAGCCGCTCTAAGCAATATTCCCGCTTTATGACGGCGGTCTGTAAATAATCGAGTCTGGACCAGACAATACAGTGATTGACAGCATGAACATCGATCCACGCAACTGAGAGACGATGACATGCACCAACCAAGTAAGCATAGTCGCCTTATCAACCAAGTCAGCAAGCCTGACAACCCGATTACGTTAGTCGCCATTTACGACAAGAATGGGTTGCTGAAGAGCTTTACACATTGTACCCATGTCGGGAATCGAACGAGACGAGCGAACGCTTTAACCACTAGACTACCCGACCGCCCCCATTACATCAAGACCAGCGGTTGTATGAAGATCACGTTTTCTCTCTGGATATCCAGGATTGGCCTATATAGAAGCTTAACCACGGTTGCAGGTGAATATATTATTATCACTGACGTTTTGATATCACCACTGCTTATGTTTTATATGCTGTCATTGTAATTGTTTTGCAACTATTGTGTACTGCCATTGTAATTGTACTGCCACTATTGTACTGCCACTATTGTGTACTGCCATTGTAATTGTACTGCCATTGTAATTGTACAGCCACTATTGTGTAATGCCATTGTTATTGTACTGCCACTATTGTGTACTGCCATTGTAATTTTACTGCCACTATTGTGTACTGCCATTGTTACTGTACTGCCACTATTGTGTACTGCCATTGTAATTGTACTTCCATTGTAATTGTACAGCCATTGTAATTGTACTGCCACTATTGTGTACTGCCATTGTAATTGTACTGCCATTGTAATTGTACAGCCATTGTAATTGTACAGCCACTATTGTGTACTGCCATTGTAATTGTACTGCCATTGTAATTGTACTGCCACTGTTATTGTACTGCCACTGTTATTGTACTGTTATTGTAATTGTACTGCCATTGTAATTGTACTGCCACTATTGTGTACTGCCATTGTAATTGTACAGCCATTGTAATTGTACAGCCATTGTAATTGTACAGCCATTGTAATTGTACAGCCATTGTAATTGTACTGCCATTGTAATTGTACAGCCACTATTGTGAAC
Organism: Haliotis cracherodii; assembly: GCF_022045235.1. Taxonomy (NCBI): domain Eukaryota; kingdom Metazoa; phylum Mollusca; class Gastropoda; order Lepetellida; family Haliotidae; genus Haliotis; species Haliotis cracherodii. Next base: position 5,357,293 of record NW_027266279.1, on the reverse strand, counting down.
TGCTATTGTAATTGTACTGCCATTGATATTGTACAGCCACTATTGTGAACTGCTATTGTAATTGTACTGCCATTGTAATTGTACAGCCACTTTTGTGTACTGCCATTGTAATTGTACTGCCACTGTTATTGTACAGCCACTATTGTGAACTGCTATTGTAATTATACTGCCATTGTAATTGTACAGCCACTATTGTGTACTGCCATTGTTATTGTACTGCCACTGTTATTGTACTGCCACTGTTATTGTACTGCCACTGTTATTGTACTGCCACTGTTATTGTACTGCCATCTTAATTGTACTGCCATTGTAATTGTACTGCCACTATTGTGTTCTGTTATAATTACTGCGTAGTAATGTATTGATTTGTAAACCTAGTTAATTATATAATACAAGTGTGAATTGTATAACCTTTCTTTGTTCATTGTTAATTTCACACTGAATTCGTTTGCTATACGTATAGACTTCTGGGTTAAATTATTGTTTCAAATTGGCAAGTCGACACTCAACAGACTATAGGGAGTTGCTAAAAGTGCCTGTGTCAAATGTAGTATTTAAAAAACGACTATGATATTGTGTGAAATTAGCAATAACGTATTTGATTATACTAAGAAAAACAGTTATATCACATATCCTGTAACAACAGTTTATTTTGATATTTGCGATTTATATAGTCCATAGTTCATACAATGGACGTACGTGCTAGGTTGTGAAAATATATTGGTAATTTATTGATAGAGGGACATTCATAGATACAAAAACTATGGACATGATCAGGGCTAGATTTTCTTCGGAACACGTCCACAGGCAAGTACTGTCATTTGGAACTTTGCCCGGAACAAACATTTCAAAACCAGAGTAACCACAGCACGGACACCACGTGCGAAAGCTGAGGCTCCAGGACCATGTTTCACGTGCACCACGGAGGTATAACGAAAAGTCCGTGCTCACAGATAGATTCACATGAGGGCGTTGGTACTCCTTGAAACAAAAGCCCAACACTCGTTTTCGAAACATATATATCAGAGTGACATAGTGTTCCAAGACATACGTTAATTGCCAACCGAACACATGCCAATTACACTGGAAGTGTCTTATACCTCGGTAACAGCAAGTTATATATTGAAAGAAGATATTATGTTCCCTAACAAAATGCAATGTGTGCCGGGCGCGAAATCAAACGGCTCATCTGACAATTCAATGATGATACGTGAAATACATAAGTTGAGCAACGCTTGTTGTGAATCTACTCACCATTTTTCAGTAGGTTTCCCCTGACGAAAGGCGAAAGAGGGAAGATGAGTCGAACTGGTCTCCCACGAAACTTTAAGTCTTGAGCACTGTACAGTCCGCGTTGACGACTCCCTTGGCTCAACGCGTAGTGATACATTACTCTCATTGGTCAAATCTGCCTGATCACCGTACGTCAAGGGATTCAAGATCTCACAACGCATATATAGTCCTACGTTCTGGAGATCGTTGTTGCAGATTGAAGATTTACATCCATACATGTCATAGCTTTTCATGTAATATATGGCATTAATGTTTGTATGGCTAGGTAACATAAGACTAGTAGGCATCATTTTAAGGGGCGGGGAGATAGCGTGGTTATTTTAGCGTTGGCTTTCAACACTGAAGGTGAAGTGAAAGACGTCGCGTTCACTCATTTTGCGACGTCCATACACTTGTGTGTGTTTGTGTGTGTGTGTGTGTGTGTGGCTGCTAGTACTAGTCCGGCCTAATGTCGATTTAATAGTGCTAGCCCAGTGAGATACCATGCCGCAGTTTAACATAAATACCCCACTCAAACTGCTAAAAGCGATGTAAATCCTCACTCACTTATACTCATTTGGGTATCACATAAAATGATTACTTGATTTTACAGTGAAACACCGCAAAGCCACGCCCTGTAATATACGTTTTTCGTGTTTGTAATTTTGAGACGTCACCATTTTAATACGAGAACAGACCTACTAGAAATTTCCAGGTTAGAATAGGTCCCCAATAACATATGCCTGCCGTGAGAGACGACAAAATGGATGGTAACTTGGTTGACTGCGTGGCCTCTAACCCGGCGGCGTACGTTGCTCATATCACTGGGGGAAAGGAAAACTTTATAAAATGGGAGTAGATACCATTATTTTAAACTACAGACTGTCATGAAGACGTAATTTACGAACAATTTGTAATTATTGGTTAGAATTTGTTATTCTAAATATTTTTACTAGAAACGTGGATTAAATTTAAAAAGGAAATGTTGATGTTGAAAAGTGTTTTGAACACAGCACTCACTCACTCACATCTACCTTTGAACACCTTCTATGATGAACCAACGACGATCTGAATGAAGGGGAGTTATTCCCAGCACTCCCCCCCACTTACCGCCTACTCACTATGTCAGGCTAGATGTCAGACCCAGCAATCCACCACGTGGATGTATGATGACTTAATGACCTGTAATATAGGGTTAGGGCTAGCGGTAGTGCCCTAATAGAATACACGTATACTATGGTGTGCGTGAATATACCAGCACTATATGACGACGGCCTGTAAATAATCGAATCTGAAATCCCCGGAATCCCCACGGGTTATATATACTGTTAGTGAGTGAGTGATGTTATATGCAACATGTAAAAGTGTGTGGGATTAGGCATGTTGACCCCTAGAACCCCACGATGAAGCACTTAATTCTCCATCAAGTTGTTAACGGTCAAGTGTCATCGCTGTTTGTGTGTCATCGGTGTGGATCGCTTGCAATGTCTAACCACTCGTTTAGATGTAGCTGTAACATATATGTTGAGTAACACCTCCCACTCACTCATTTCTTACATCAATATATTTTGCAGCTACATGCAGTGGAGGTCTGGGTAGAAAATAAGAATTCAGCAACCCATGCTTGCCATATGGGGCGACTGTGCTTGTCGTAAGAGGTTGATTGGTTTGTTGTTTTACGCTGCACTCAGCAATATTCCAGCTATATGACGGGGGTCTGTAATTAATCGAGTCTGGACCAAACAATCCAGTGACTGATATCATGAGCATCGATCCACGCATTTGGGATCGATGACAAGCTTCAACCAAGTCAGCGAGCCTGACCACCCGACCCCGTTAGTCGCCTCTTACGAAGTTTAACATGAATACCTCACTCAGACACATTCCACTGACTCGGAGCGAACCAGTCCTTGCCCCTAATGCCGAGCGCCGGGAAACTTAAGGTAACAACAAGTACTAATTTTCTATGACGCGGCCAGATGATTAAACCACCGACGTTCCGCTACCGGGGCAGAGATTGTGTCCATTCAAGGGGTGGTCATAGACGTTATTGTATCACTTGACATTCTTGTTACTTTGTGAAAAGACACAACTTGTATTGAAAGCGATAACTGGGTTACCTTGTTGATAGATGTGACCACCCGACGTCCATTCTTGATCGCAATTGGATTCTATCAAAACTTTCTGTCGATTGTATTTTGTCCATTTGCGTCTAAACCAAAACTTGTTTGAATGAGCATATTATTAGACAGTACAATACAACCGGGAAGCGACAACAACCACAGTTACTGCGGATCCTGGGGCCTTACGACACTACTGCTACCTGCATGCTACCCAAGCAGAATGTACACAATCCCTCTAGTTGCTGGCGATTGTCAACATGTTTACTCAAAAAAAAAAACAACCAACAAATACACTAAAACGAGATTGATGAGTGTCTCAGGTTAACAACTATTAGCAAACTTGGAACGCGGGGCATCCAAATGTTCAACATACTGTATCTTCAAAATTCTCAATGATCATGTTTATTGAAAAACCCCTTCCCACTTGCCCTTAAGATACTCTTTCTTGGAACATCATGCAACCGTCTTCAAAATGAAACCAGAATAATACTCCAAAACATGAACGTATCTGTAAATAAGGTACCATGGTTGATGTTGCTGATGAATACCATAATGATAGTTTTAAAGGTACATGTTTTAAAAATGCCCGTAAATTGTACTTTTTCTGTAGAAATGCAAAAATCAATCAAGTATGCTATACTTCTTTGATCTGTTTAACTCTTCAACAATCTATGTTCAAAAGACACTTTGTCAATTTCCCGATATCATAATGAAAAATGTTAAACTTCCGGTTAATCCTCTGTGTCAATATTATATCTCTGTATGTATCTCATATGCAGAGATCCTCGGAACAGCGTAATGAAGTTGTGTTCTGTAACATTTTGGTTATTACTTAAAGAGGCGTCAAACAATTTGACAGGGATATGTTTTATTAACAGTGTTGCATATTAATCCTGTCATCTATTCACCAACATCTTGATTATGTGCCGCAGGCAATTATCAGTTACGAAAATAGTTTACCTCACTCGTAACTTTATTCTCATTAAAAAATATATGAAGGTCTCACTCCCTGGACAGCTTGACAACAAATATTCCCAAGCAAAGATCTCAAAGACCGCCATCCGACTTTTGTTCAAAAGTTTAAATCCTTGTAAAAGAATTGTGGTAGACATGTGGAGGACATTTCACAAATTGCGTATTCGTGCCAAACATTATGTGTGATTCAGTTCCCTGTTTTGACTTCTACCATATGTTACTGTATTTTTATTTGGTTGAACACTTGATTTACCTGTGTTTGTGTAGGGTGTCATCACATCACGTCATTCGTTGGCATCTCCAGCCTGTATTTAGCAATTTATTTAGCCCGTGAGAAAGTATCAACAGTTCGTAGTGATTCTGATGCGTTTATATTAATTTTGAATAGGGTTGTTTTAGCCAGATATCAATTTCTGCACATTCAATTGACCACAACTGTCCTTTGAGATAACTTGAAGCGACAATTCTGAAGACGCAGTTGGTAATATTGTGATACTTAAAACAACGCGTTGTACATATTATTGCACAATAGGTTAGAGTATAATTATCGAACTGTTCTGAGGCATTTCGGAATCTGGCCCTGCGAATTAGCAAATCATAATGTCAACCACGATAGAGAACCGCAAAAGCCGGATACGTGAATGACCTTTCAGACGGCGAATTCGGGTATAAAGCAACCGAGGTCTTCACACAGCTGCATTGCAAGACCCCGGGACACACAGTGGGAAGCTCCGGAACAATGTTGTCCACCTTCGTCCTTCTCGCAATAACTGCATTGGGTGAGTTTAAGTTTTACATCTTAGCGTCCGATCACATACCTCGCATAGTTCATTGGTTATAGGTCCGTTAAAACTGGCATCATAAAAGACGTGGTGGACTTATTACCTTTCACTAGTTTTGTACTGTACTCAGTGCGCTTGTATGGTGTCTTGATTTATAACAAATCCCTTTGTAAATATTTTAAAAATGCTCCCCGCACACCACTTAATTTACTTACATTATCTTTTTGACTGATTTTGGCCTAACCTCAATATTTGGTGTTACAAATATGACACTGTCGACTGTAATTCGATGTACACATTTCGTAATGAATCATCCACTCTAATTGTGAATTTGTTCCAATGAAAGAAACACAAACTAGCGTTGTCTGATATTGAATGGTAGAATGTGCAGAGGAGATGGTCGTTATGCTGCAACGCTCATTGCAAGAGAAATGTTTCCCTAACCTAAGCGCTCATTGGTTAAAACACTCAGTCTGGCTGGACCCAGGGCGTGTCTTGGTTACAAATGTGGCTGCATCGCAAAGCGATGTATTTATGTGATGGAGTACTGAATGTTCAGAACCCTGTGTATTGATGAAGGTGTCAGTGGTGTTCTTGCAGTAAAGATAAACTAATGGTTTTGTTCACTGTGAATCTGTCTTTCCAGTGAATGGGTGTATGCTTGTTTTTAGACCAACCATCGACACCTTAAGCGCAAACAATATTGCCAATGAATAATTGATAAGAATTGTTATATTAGGTGCAAAACAATGTCACCAAATGACTAAGTTATATAATTGTTTGTGCCTCAGCATCATTAGTACGCTTCAAAAAAGTGTGGATGTGCGTTTTCTAGCCGTATACCGCACCGCACCGCACCGCACCGCACCGCACCGCACCGCCACGCCACGCCACGCCACGCCACGACACGACACGACACGACACACCACACCACACCACACCACACCACACCACACCACACCACACACCCATCCGAGGCAGGGGATTAGAGAAGGCCTGCATTTGTTCTTAGAGTTACCAGCCCATCCTGTAATCAAGATATTTGAGTCTAAAACATCAAACCTTCTGGCTACGATTTACTTCACTCACTCATGTACTCATTCACCGCCGAAGGGTTTCTAGTTCAGATGCACTACCAAAATAGGAATGGGGGTATTTCTCAATGTGTTCAAGCAATTTCAACTTTGAGTATTAAACAGCAGCTGGTGCAGTAGTCAGTGGCAGTTCAACATATAATTGACCGACCTATACAAGGGCACATCAAGAAGGTTAACAGCAGGAAATGTGTGATTTAATAGAAGTAATTACTTGCCAAACTGATATGACGAAAAGGTCACGTTCGTCGTCCCCAATAACAGAATTATGCTTATTAATACTCAGACGTATCCAGGCCAATAAACTTTTCTGTCCCTTTTGACTCTAATGTGATTAACAAGATTGAGGAAAACATGGCAAATATGCGCACCTCTCTTTCAAAATGTCACGCTTGCATCCCAAATACCAAGATGTCCGACTCCCCATTGTTCTCGGTGCCTTTGGTTTGGTACCTCCCAATCTGTTGACTGACATTGGGAGAGTAACCGGGTTTGCTACCAGGAATACATCCCTTCTGGCAATCTGGCAGTGTTGGGGAGTCTTCACATTCTCCGAAAAGTTCTGGGTGGGTTTGACTTGGCAGCGCTTCCTGGGAGAAGTCCCATTCGCTGTCTGGGCTGCGTGTGGAAGGGGCAAAGGTCCTGAGCTGATGATGAGCCTAACCAGCCTGACTGCGCCAGGGTCACCCAAACCCTCTTTGCTGCATTTTTATATTAATTTGTACATAATAATGATAATAATAATAATGATAAGAAGAAGAAGAACATGAGTTAGACGACATTCACTCTAAAACAACTCTGCTTGCTCCATGTTGTAGATGTTTCCAAACTGTAAAATGCGCCAAATTCAAAACTCATAGCGCTAAATGTATATCATTACCCCTGTAAATAGATCAGATTCACTGTCAAGCAAACTGTGCTTACTCATTGTTATATCGTTGATGTTTCCAGGTGGGTGTACTGACATTCATTCATTTATTGATACAAATGTACTTGGATCATTCTGATTCATTCACCAAGTATACTCAAACCAAAAGATACTGTGAGTGAATGAGATTGATTTAACAGCAGTTCAGTTTATATTTGTTGTATCACGGCGTGTCAGCTTGATGTAGGAGGAAAGGTGTAATACACGTCCCAGACGTATAACGTTTTTGGTTAATCCAAAGAGCACGAGTATGGCGCAGACAAACATACACACGACGAACCGGGATTCGAACCCAGGACAAAATGCTTCTCAGGAACGCAACTCTACACAGCGAGCTGCGGTGCCTTTGTTGAAACTTTGTTGATATTAGATATAAATAATTTGATGACTGAAAATGTATAATTAAGACAATATAGACTACATGTAAACTGCCTGACAAAAGAAAGTATCACACATAGTTGATGGTGGCTAAAAATAAAATAAACAGGAATCGGTTACTTGATGGTGATGTATTTGGTAAGGGTATCATAGTTGAGTTTATTGTGTTTCGACGACTGTTTTCACCCAAGTAAGGTTTAAATAACGTGTGTAATCCTTCGTTCAAGTGTATTCTTTCATTAGCCCGGCAGTCTATATGATGTTACAGTTTCTATTAAACAAACGTCATAACACATTTATCTTTCCAATTTAAGCCTATAAATCCAATACATTGATAACAAGTGCAGCACAAACCACGAACACAAACACAACAAACAACAATGCATCAAACGTTACCTCCTGTCCAGTGAAAATTGAGACTAAACTACCAATTTCTCAGAATCCCTTCACCGTGGCTTAGGTTGGTATGGCTTCAAACTATCCAACTCCCATATCAAAAGATCCCTTGGCAAATAAAAATGTTTGTGAACCCTTTCCATATTCATACTATAAATACACACGGAATTCAAATAAACCGCCTTTTTGTACAATTGAAAGACAATTTACAAGTCAATTGCAGAAGCTTCTTCAAAGGTGGTCACTATCGAAAAAGGTTTTTGTCGTCTGTGGGACATGTTGTGGAGATCTCATCACTTTGGGGACTGGATAATAATCACACATAGATCTTAGATTTAAAATTATCAATACAAATACATTTAAGATATTATTCTAAAAGCATTTTGTTGGATCAATTAACGTCAAACTTGAATAAGAATAAATAAAGTCGGATATAACTCATTTTATTAAAATTACCATTTCACCTTTCACATCATCAGTGTAAAAAATCTAACAATGTATTTTTTACAGCCAGCGTCAGTCGCGGTCAAGAATGTGTACAGACTGCCCCGATGGAGCTGGCGAGATGTTCTGAAGCGATGAACGCTTATTCCCCGACGGAATTATCAGGGGGGACGCCAGGCTTCTGCAGGTGCGTGTGACGGAGAGGCTAGGGTTGGGGGTGGGGGATGGGGAACATTACATAACGGATCCCTGGACAAGATCACTAAGGGTTGAAGAACTTGTGTTAACGATACAGTCGGATATTGTTCAGTTGGCTAGTTTAATTTGTAGGAAAGAGTAAGTAGAAGTTACATATAATATGCAATGGGTACCATGAACCATTCCCACAACATCTGACAACAATATCCGTAATAAGAAACCTCTTCTGAAAGCGGAAGCCATTTTCCGATTCCGAATATATCATAAACATGTGTGTATGAATCAATATCAAATAGTGATGACACCAGGTGTTCGCTAATAGGTGAGCGAATACTGCCCGACCAGTGGTACCCGTTGAGTCGGTTGTTTACCTGCAAAAAACACGCGAACACCTGGAACAAGTCAAATCATTTTTGTCCCTGATGCGCCGAATTTGGAAACGGCATCCGTATGCCTGTCATGCTTACGTACGATAATAATTGTGAATACTAACCTATGCATCTACTGTACGCGCTTTTTGGTTTTCACATGGAGTTGGATTTGTATGCATTGCTCAGTGTGTTGGAGATAAATCTGCTTTTCTTACACTGTATAGAAAGGTGACAACTGATATGAATCATCATTACAGAACATACTTCAAGATATAACATATATACAGAGTTTAAGAGCCTCACCCTTTTTAAAGATAGAACACAACGTAATATGTTGATTAGACCGAGAACGGGGCTGAGGGTTTGAGGCTGAAAGTTGAAGGGATATGGTGGAGGACTGATTTATGTTTAAGTTTATGTCCTCTTTGTAATCTAGGGATAGAAGATGAATATCGTTTTATCTTAATATGTAACTCCTATGAGAACATCAGACACCTCTATCTGCCTAAAATGTATTGCCATAATGCGAATATGTATAAATTAAGATCACTTCGAACGATGTAAGTTTACTAAGAAACATATAAAAAATTATTAAAACCATGTCAAAGTTATGACATGAGACAAAGTTTTGCAAACACTAGAGTACCGACATAAGTTAATTATTAATTCATGTACCATTGTAATATGAATATGTGCACATTATCTGTATATGGTCCAGTGGACTTCATACGAATTAAAAAGTTCACTGGGGCCTTGAATATGGTAACCCTGATCAAACATTTTTGTTAGCAAGAGTCGCATCCCGTGACACACACACACACACACACACACACACACACACACACAAATAGAGAGTATACAAATACAAATAACACTCAACCAAATGCATGTTTCACAAATGTCCACGTAAAGTGTATTGAGGGAGTCGGGGTGAAGTGGAGGAGTCCTTTGAAAATGTATGGAGGATTACAGGGATAATGAATGAAGGATTCTATGATTAAAGGACCGACCATTTTATATCCTTGGAAGGGCCTTGGATTTTGTCCGGAGATTAGATATTTTATGTATAAGGTATGGAGGAGACCAGGGATAATGTATATATACACGGTTTCTTCGTATTTTTTCAGAACTTTCAGCCAAAGTTAAACTGACTTTATTCTACAGATAGATTATTAGAAACTAACAGTTATGTGATTTGTCTATTTACAGAGATGCCAAGCAGGCACTTAGTTGCATGCAAGGCGTTTTGGGAGGGTGTCCACCATTGCGTGCACACATGGGCCAAAATGTGGAAATATTTGAGAATAGTATCTTCCAAAGGTGTAAGTATATAGAATCAATATTGTCTCCAAAGATTGTAATCAAAACAGAATTTGAGATGTACTGACATCAGAGATTCCAATCGATCGATTGCTTGAGCCATTTAAGAAATTACTTCAACATATTTCACTTGTCTGCACATCCATAAAGACAAACATAATCGTCAGGTTCAGTCAGGATAATGACTACATCAAAACAAGCCTTTATCTTTGTGAAAGGAGCAGCCGTGCAAGCACATTTTATTCAGGACTAATACACGATCAATTATACTTTTCAATCTTATCGTATATTTTATCTGCCGATCTTCATAAGGTCCGGATGTGCCAGACGCTCCTGACACAGACGCTCCTCCTGCTCCAACTCCTGCTCCAACTCCTGCTCCAACTCCTGCTCCTGCTCCAACTCCTGCTGCCCGATGTTCCCCTAGAGATGCCGAGAGGATAGAAAGATGCACCAATAGACTGCATAGATTTCTGGGCAAATCCACTGTAAAATGCAGGTAATCCAGAGCAAAACACGATCAATTACGTATCTCTGCATCTATGTTTTTTCGTGATGAACTGAGTGAGTTTTCAGTTATCCCGGCACCTGACTGTATTAGACATATTAGTAACATGATGACAGCCGCATTAACTGCCTATAGATTCTCTGTCGATACACAACTATAATTGAGATTTATCCTAACGAATGTTTAATGATGACAGAAAAGTGAGACGAACCATGGATTGTCTGACTACAACCATCCAACGATGCTCTCATCTGATAGACCCTGCACAGCTCCGACTCGATTTACTACGCGAACACCTTATGCAAACATGTAAGTGATGTGAATAGTCTAAGAGAAAAGAGAATAGTCTGTGGCCCGAGAGATCGGTCTGTGGGGAAGAGATTGATCTGCGAGTGGTGAACATGGTCAGTGAGTGTTGAGAAAGGTCTGCAGGTGTGTGTGCGTGCGTGCGTGCGTGCGTGTGTGTGTGCGTGTGTGTGTGTGTGTGTGTGTGTGTGTGTGTGTGTGTGTGTGTGTGTGTTTTGAGAGGGGCCTGTTAGTTAATTAATGGTCGATATGTTGGGAAAATGGTCTTTATGTGGAGTGAAACTTCTGTAGGTGGAGAGAATGGTCTGTGGGAGGAGGAAGTGGTCTGTAAGTGGGGTGAATGATCTGCACAAGGAAGAAATAGTCTTTGAATGGGGTGAATGGTAAGTAGGTGGAGAGAATGGTCTGTGGGAGGAGGAAGTGGTCTGTAAGTGGGGAGAATGATCTGCACATGGAAGAAATAGTCTTTGAATGGGGTGAATGGTATGTAGGTGGAGAGAATGGTCTGTGGGAGGAGGAAGTGGTCTGTAAGTGGGGAGAATGATCTGCACATGGAAGAAATAGTCTTTGAATGGGGTGAATAGTATGTAGAGAGAATGGCCTGCGGGTGGGTGGTGAGAATGATATGCAGAGATGAATGTGGTCTTTTTTTTGTTGAAAAAATAGTCTTTGGTGTGAGAGAATGGTCTGTGAGCGATGATTATAGTCCGGACATTATATAAGTTAAAAACATAAAACACAACATATAGTCAAATACGCCACGTCTGCTTGTGCTTCAGGTGTTGAGACAAATGAGTTGCCTGAAGAACCTACAGATGCGCTACAGATAGGAGGGGTGGAAGAAGAAGAAGAAGAAGAAGAAGAAGGAGAAGAAGAAGAGATGGAAGCGTGTCCTGCTGACTTTGTATCAAGACTAGAGAGATGCATGCAAGACATGAACCAGGGATTAAACATTGCTGGATCAGGGGCGGCAGATGGAACTGAGGCATGCAGGTTAGCGGGAAAGAAAGGTTGAAACGGCAACCGGTATCATTTGTTCGAAAACTCTGGAATCTTTAAATACTACTACTACTACTAATATACTAATACTACTAATACTATTACTAATATCAATCATTATAACAAGGCATTCCACAGTTTTCTTAAACGACCCAAGGATGTGGGACATAATCTCAATGTCAGTGTTGATTTTGTTGATGGTCCTGCACTGCACTGGACGGTACAGAAATGAGAGCGAACCAAGTGAAGTGCCATATCAAATCGGCCGCTCTCTGGGAGGCTCTCTGAACAACCACTGCATCGAGTTTATGTACAGTGTGTTGAGAAGATCAGCTACCCTGCAGTGTCTTTCGCTTGGATGAGGTGGGCTGACCTGTAAAAGTGAAACAGTTTACTGCTCAGGACCAGTCACTTGAAGGGTGCAGTGTTGTGGGTGTGGGGTGTGTGGTGTGGGGTGTGTGGGGGTGGAGGGGTGGGGTGGGGGGGGGTGTTGGGGGTGGGGGGTCTTCACATTCTCCGAAAAGTTCTTGGTGAGTTTGATTAGGCAGCGCTTCCTGGGAGATAACCAGCCTGACTGTGCCAGGTACTCCCAAACCCTCTTTGTTGTGTTTACTTAAGAAGAAACGACGAACGATGTGTACTGAACCGCAAAATAAACGTCACCCCAAGTGATATTGCATGAAAAGTTGTCATTTAAATATCTGGGTAATGTTTGTCAAAGTTCCTGAAATTTAACATTACCTTGTCCGGAAAAAATGAAATTTGATGATTAAACAACAAAGCAGATGACAATATAACCGATCGCCCAAACTCATTACGGCAACGGCCATGGTGACCCGATGCACATGCGTTGAAATGCACATGCGTTCCCCCATTTCTTGCCCTTTACAAATCCATCTAGATCGGATAACATTCATTTGTTATTGAATTGCTATCACATGCCAAGACTGACAAGAAATCAGCGACACCAAGCCCTTTGACGATTGCAAGCTGGACAAACCGCCCGGCAAGTAGCCAATGCATTTCAAGTCCACGTAAGGACCATATAGAGACTCCACGGTACCAGACCACCAACACTACAGATGACCGACCACGTAGTGGAAGACCAAGGGTCACCATCCGACGTCAGGATCGTCAGATTGTGCGACAGCATCTTCAAGATCGCTTTGTTACTGCTGCTGAAACTGCTCGACAGACCATGGGGACGCACCAGCGACACATTAGTGAGGACACCGTGCGTTGACGATTGACGAGCAGACACCTCCACTGTCACAGGCCACACCGAGGACCCATTCTGACACTACGTCATCGCCGGGGCCGTCTTCAGTGGGCAACACAGCACCAGCATTGGCGCCACCAGCAGTGGAGTCCTCATCTCAGACGAGAGCCGTTCCTGTATCACAACAGCAGATGGCAGAGAGAGAGTTTGGCGAACATGATTCGGATGTTTGTGTTGTTGAGAGAGACTCGTGGGGTGGTCCGAGCATCATGGTGTGGAGTGGAATTTGTCCTGAACAAGAGGGTCGGCCAAGTGGTCTTCCAGAACATCGGTCCAGGGAGAGGCAATGGTGTCACAGCAGCTCGGTACATTGATCAAGTCTTGAGACCTTACGCCATACCTCATTTGGCACGTCGCCGCACCCACTAGTTTAAGCATGATACTGCCCGTGCCCACACTGCGAGAGCAACAAGAGACTTCCTCCAGCAGAATGGCATCAGAACCATGCAGAACCATGCTGCCCTCAGTCCTGATTAAAATCCCATTGAGCACCCGCGGGACGAGATTCAAAGACGGCTGAATGACGTCCGACCAAGGCCGACAACTACAGCTGAACTGCGTCAGGCGTTCCTCAGAGTGTGTGCTCAAGTGCCTATGGCCTTCATCAACCGCCTCATCCATTCTATGTATCGACAGTGCACGGCAGTTATCAATGCACATGGCGGACACACGAGATACTGACTTGTGATGCCATTTTCTCAGAGACTAGTGTTGTGTTTCACTTTAAGACATTCGACACTTTAATTTCAACCTTGATGATCAGTTCATCTTTTAAATTAGTCTGAAAGTATGTTTACAGTATTTGGAAAAATCAGGTTTCTCGTATATCTATCCATGGTGACGTTTCTTTTGCGGTTCAGTATATGTGTCACTTTGATTCCTTGTTTCAGCTCTGTGACAACTTCCTTGGACTGTGTGGCTGACTACATGGAGGTTTGCAGTGACAAACCAGAGATGGTCCAACTGTCTAATATTCTGAATATGAATCACACGAGGACCTACGTGGCTCAGATATGTCAGTACCCTTTTGTTAAGCATTCAACTATTTCTGTACACTTGCTTTTGAACTGAAATTTATGGCATTATTACTACGTGTGTACTTTAGAATAACACAACTAAAAAGGAATGATCTCTTCCCAGAATAATTTACATCCACACTACACCAGAAAAGCAAATTACCGTCCGCCCCTGGAGGAACGCTATCCGTTCGCGTTACACTTGTTTAAAATAACTCTATCAACAGGCCTCGGTAATATCATGAACCTGTAAAAAACAACACAAAACACCACATATTGCAAATACATCTGGTGGGAATGCTGATATAGTTTCCAGTTTATTCATTAGATAAACACGTCCAAAAAGCTAAGAAGGCTAGTATCTATTACCTTCCCCATGCATTTGCCTTACGTTCAACACGTTCAACTCGCCTTCCCCCACGCATTCACCACACGTTCGCAACGCGTTCGGCTCGCGTTCCTTCCGAACATGACCTCCAGGGGCCCCAATGCGTGATTCCTTACCCGTTTTTCACCTTTGGGTGACTTGTCCATCACGTGTGAATATACCGTACCTTGTGTAAACGTTGTATATGAAAGCGATAAAATCCTTCCCATAATCTTGAGAAATCCATGACTATCATTCTCATAAATACACATCAGAACGTTTTAAATGTGCGTCCGAAAATTACTTCGGTATGTTAAGGGATAACATTCTTAATAAATACTGATTCTATGTTGACTTGAATTATCATCATCTTTCGGAAAATCGTGATTTCGAATACCTTGAAGAAGTACATTTATCATCATCATTTATCATTTGGGTGAGATCAAGGGCTATGAGAGACATAACTACTTTGCACATCATTGTGACGTCATGACTTGCCATTACGTCACTAACAAATGACAACACTTAACTCTCTTAGCCACTGAAGGCACTGGTTATTTCTGCTTACAAACTGAAAAAGATGGGGAAATGATTTTGGATGATAAACAGAATCTCACCCGAGTGTCTTATATATGAAATGTATCAACACTGGATAAAGGTGTGAAACTCCTCGACAAGCCTCGGAGTTTATGCTTCGTGTTCATATATTTCAGGGGGCACGGGTGGCCCAGTTGTCTAAGGCGCCGCGATTCGCTGTGCAGAGTTGCGTCCCTTGGGCACGCCAGAAACCTATGATTGTGGGTTCGAATCCCGTTTCGCCCCAATTATGTTTCTAGGTTTGTAAGCACCATACCCGTGCTCGTGGGTTTCACCGAAGTGGTAAACAACAGAGACCTGCATCAGTTCGGACTTTCCTCCCACATTAAGCTGACACGCCGCGATATAACTGTAATACTGTAAAAGCGGCGTTAAAACCCAACTCACTCACTCACTCACTCACTCATATATTTCCTTTTAAAAAAAACACGTGGAACTTATCCGATTAGTTAATTGAAGTATTTATGTAACTAACACAGATACTGTTGTATAGGTCCTGGAGCAGGCCCCACTGCTGGTCCTGGTGAGGGCCCCGTGGAAGGTGAGTACCATGTCATAACATCACCATGTCTTCATTCCTGCTGAGTATATTATCATTACATTATTGTTTTAGACATCATACTATTTCTGTTCCGTCGTAATGCCATGTTGGCGATGGTGCAGCTTTGTTTTAAAGATTTCTTTCTCTATGTGAAGCCCATCTCAAGACTATTGCCTTAATCAGCGTTTTGGATATATCTTTCATTAACGATATGTTTTAAAGCTGCTATTTGTAAACTGCACAACATAATCTTTGTGATTACTCCATTCTAATATATTAGATGTATAATATAAAATATATAACACATGTGGTTGTGACGATACTTGGCACGCACACGTTGTACCACGTATAACTGCTGGGATAGGAATAAAGTAGGAACCTTATGTTGATAATGAAACGTTGCCAACCATGCAGCCATTACTGACAGAATGTTGTCTCCTTTTTGAAATGACTATAAAACTTCAACGCCAGTGGATAACTAGTCTCGTTTATCTGACAAAATAGATTTCATTGAGCGTAAAAGGGGAAAATTATATGAATGGATCACTGAAATCAGTGATGACAACAGGCATTCGCGAATAACACAATAGCCTTCCAGTATTGGTGCCTCCCAGTACTCTCGACATGGAAGCATATTGTTTGATGTTTTGTATTACCGAGTGTGCACCTCGCACATGTTGGATGACACATTAAAATATATGGTTTCAGGAAATAAAGTTGCACTCTAAATTAGGTCCATTATCATCACGTTTATTTAGATTTCTGGATGATAATGAATATTGTTACGGGAAATGTTTAACATTAAATGCATTCCACTAATGCTAGGCATTAAAATCTCAGTAACGACCGCATATCCGAAAACACATGATATTTACCTCCACAAGTCCTACTTTACTCCCGGTCAACCAGCGACAGTTAGTCTCGCGGATACCTCTAAAAATCCACAATCTTCCCCACACACCATCCCCCCTCCATCCACCCTCTCCCCCTACCTCGCATACACAAACAGGCATTCGCACGCACGCACACACGCACACACACGCGCGCGCGCGCACACACACACCACGGTCCTCAAATATATTCAGCATTACGCATTTTCTTCCTCAGGGAACAGTGACTGTCCAGCAGATCATTCCACAAGAATGCAGACCTGCGTAGCCGCTTTGGAGAATCTGAACCCGCAGGAGGTGGAGATGAACGATGAAACTTGCGGGCAAGTAAATTATAGACGCCATTCACAATATTTTACAGTTAGCGGGAAAGCAAGTAAACAAATAAAAGGTGTCATAACTCGTAACGAACATGTTATCATGTTACGAACCATCCAAGATGGCAATAGTTGTCATACAAGGTAACAATAGGATGGTTTCTACCGCACCCTTGTATTTTTATTGCTTTTGTGTATTATATGTAACATTTCCTCGGGTTGTTAGCTGCCGTTCAGGCAGTAACTAATTAACCACTTATTGTATAAATAAAACATCTTAAAAGTGCAAACACTGCACCCGATCATGATGGTCTTATTCGTGGTATCGGATTAAAGTTGGTAAAACAACACACTTAATAGGCTTGCCGTTTCGGGTGAAAGTCCACCAGAACGACGGTTTTCTACTCCGACGTCCGCGCATTGTAGCCCCTCACGTATATAAGTTTCTTTTACCTCTGGGAGATTTCCCCCAAACTGGTAAACAGTTTGTATGGCAGTGTTGGTGCCTCGACGAAGTTCAAAGACTGGAGTGGCTGTCTTGCTGTGCAAACAAAGCTGGTTACGAAACAGGTAGTTTGACTCGATGTCTGCAAATGTATTTTATACTGGCGTCGTGGCAACTTATACTTGTCCAAGTTTTAATTCCTTACCTCAATCCTTTATGCTTGCCCTTGGTTGTTATTGTCTGGTATTAATAGATTCTAAAACTATCATTTGGTTTATCTTAGTCCATGCGCTTTAATTCAATAAGTCTGTCTATTTATATATTTTTCGACCTCCCGGGTATATACCACGTTAATATTTTGACAATTACGAGTCGGTTCCTCTATGGGTGAGGCTGCGTTGTCGTTAGTGAAACACCGGGATAATGTACTATACAAGTTTGGAAGAGATGCACTTTTCATTCCACAAAAGGGGACGTTCTGGGTAGGATAAAACAAGTTAACAATGGGTGCATATACTGGGCAAATTTAATTTTTAGTCAACTTCTGTAGCCTGGACGGCTGTTGTTTATCACCTGGACATGCCCACCAACTGTGTTCAGGAATTTTGCTGTTGTCTGGTCTCCTGCTGGATGGTTGTGTGGGATCAGGTTTCTAACTCGCCAACTGTTGTACATTTACCAGAACATCCTGTATCTACACATCTCAAATGGACAAATGTCAGTCGCTATTATTTGGCTTGTATCTAAAACCATTTAGACGAACCTGTCTTCGTCCTGTTTGGGACGCAACATACCATGTACATTTGTTGCTGTCGCTTTAAGTGTTTAAGAAGTCGCCTCCTGCCTTAACAATGTCTGCTGACCTGACCTGGGACTCATGTGTGTGAGTAGGGTACTCATATCTAGTGTGAGTTTTAGTATTGATAAAGGGTTCTATTTTCGTATTGATATCTTTTAATGATTGGTTTTTAGAAATATACCTTCTTTGGCTGCTCTGTTTAGATACGACCAAGAAACCCTCAGAAATAGAGCTGCTTGTATCACTTGACTTTAGGAGATCTTCGACAGATAGCGGATCTAACTGCAATTCTTGTTTTAAGCGAACAGGCTGAACATGGGCTTGACATTCCAGTGACAAGTGAGCAATGGATTCAGGTTGATTGCAAGATGAGGATACATTGGTATGGTGCTTGTGTGACCGAGCCTGAGGCGTGAGATGGCTACAATAACTTTCTCATCATTTGAACATGAGCATGGCTTTTTGTGGATTTGGTGTTGAAGTTTGTATAGCCATCTTACTTGTGTCCCATTGGCCTTGCCAGTTTGGGGCTATGGGGGCTTTGGCTTCTTATCTCTAATTTGATAAAGGGAACAGGATGTATTTCCGCTTTGTCTAGAGCTCGCTTCGCCAGTGTGTCTTCTTTTTCATTTCCTTGAATATCTGTGTGAGACGGGATCCAACATAGCTCCAATTGTTTCCCTTGGTCCTTGGTCCTTTGTGTATTAAATTAGAATATTATTGACAGTGTTTGGTCTAGACTTTGAATTTCTGCTGTTGATCTCATGTGGTGCACTAAGCGAGTCTGAGAGGTTGACTGGCTTTGCTTCTGGTAGTTCCAGTATGAGTTTGAGCGCATGATGAATTGCCTCCAATTTAGCAGTGAAGACAGAATGACTGTCAGTCAGGGGAATGGAATGTGATTGATAGGATTGTTAGATCCATCAGTGTATATATGGGCTCAGCTTCCCCAGGTTGTTTGAATCCTAGTGCTAGCTCCTGTTCGTAGTTGGGTGGGGTTTAATTTTGTCCTGACTTCTGATGTTAAAACACTGTCAATTTTGGGAGTTGTTATAGTCCAGTAAAGGTAGGCCCTTTGTAGTGGCTTTCTAGCTGTTGAATGTCATCACAATTGTGGCTTCGGATGAGTTCAAGTACTGTGGTGTCACGTTT
This sequence comes from Haliotis cracherodii, assembly GCF_022045235.1. Classification (NCBI taxonomy): domain Eukaryota; kingdom Metazoa; phylum Mollusca; class Gastropoda; order Lepetellida; family Haliotidae; genus Haliotis; species Haliotis cracherodii. Next base: position 5,337,796 of record NW_027266279.1, on the reverse strand, counting down.
TTTCATTTAAAAGGGTGAACCCTATTTATTACCCCATTGATCAACTCCACCCAGGGCTGACTGGAGTTTTGGTCGGATGTGTTAAATATTTGGGTAGGAGACTTGACATGATCAAATATATCATTGATGATGATGTTAGTAGCATGTCGTTGTCCAGTTGTCCAGCATATGATCAGATTGGTTGTTCCCTATTTTAACAAAGATAGTGCACTGTCCTGCAGGAAGCTGTCTATGAAGATGTCCAGGTTTCTTTCTACTCCATTTCTACTCGAAAGCTTTGCACAAGTCCAGAAATACTCCGCTAGGTATTGTCTATTTAATTGGGCTATTTATTTAATTTTCCAGTCTTAGTATGTCCCTTCCCGAAGCCTCTTTGATAAGGTTTGATGTGGTTGCCAGTTTCAAGGTGATGCATGAGCCTTAGCTTTGCGTCATGTTTCAAGCGAGTGAGACAGCTCGAAAAGTGTTTGGTGGGGCGGAACATACAGCATATTTCCATAATTTTGTGACTTCTCCTTTGGACCTTTTGGTTTGATCAGGTATGTTATTCAATATCTCGTAACTGGTTGTGTCAAGACCAGGTGCAATGCCTTTTCTATGCATCATCAATCTGTCACAGTAAATGGTATATTGGTGAGCAGATGCTTGCTTTGCGGATGTTATGATATCATAGGCAAAAGCATTTTTCCCTTGAAGGAATTCTTTGCAATTAATGGGGCTACTGATCGATAAGAATTTGGCTAACTTGGGAATTTTTTTAGATTTATACTTACCCCTGATCGTGTGTATTTTGCTCCAGACTGTTTCAGGATTTGTATTTTTTATTTAGAAATTTGCAGAAGGTCTGCTAAGACTTATGTTTAGAATTGTCACAGAGGTGTCTTACTTTTGTACTGGCAGCTCGGACTTGGGCAGACTGATTTATCCCTTTTTGACCCATTAACGACTTTCTTTCTCAGTCTCCCAACTATTGCTATTTCGTTGTTCCACCATGGTGTCGAAGGTTTGATGTTTTTGTGGGCTTTTAGGAACTGATGTTTCAGCTGATGCAATAATTGCTGAGGTGAAATTTGACAAAAAATATCAGAATTATCCGAGGCAATTTCTGAGGACTTGAATGATGTACATTCCTCCCTGAATATGGGCTAAGCAGCCTTTGCATAGTCTCAGGATTGGGTTGTTCCCCTAATTGTGGTGTGACAGCTATGTAGGTGAGTATAGGAAGGTGGTCGCTTCCCCATGTGACATCATGGACCTTGTTATTGGCAATGTGGGGCGAGGTTCTTATTGGCATTTGTGAGGTCAATTGAACTCCATGTTTTCCGGACATGGTCAAAACATGTGGGACTGCCGTTGTTTATAGTTGTGCTATTGTCGTCTTCAACCTATTCCTCTACGTATTTCGACTCGTGAAGATTCAAGGGTAGAATAGGTATTCAGCAACCCATGCTTGCCGTAAAAGGTGACTATGCTTGTCGTAAAAGGCGACTAACGGGATCGGAGGGTCAGGCTCGCTGACTTGGTTGATGCATGTCATCGATCCCAATTGCGTGGATCGATGCTCATGACATCAATCACTGGATTGTCTGGTCCAGACTCGATTATTATACAGACCGCCGTCATATAGCTGGAATATCGCTGAGTGCGGCGTTAAACAACAAACCAACCAACCAAAAGTCTACGTCTTTGCATGAGTCCTACCTGTCTTCCCACAAAAGAGTGTGGGCATTAAAGTCACCATTTTGAGCTAATATTGTTAGTCCTTCCGTATATATTTTTTTGGTAACCCTCAGGTATACGTAAGCGATGCGTAATTTCTTGACATTTGGCAGTTTTAGGGATATTCCTTTGGTTTCAAGGTTTCCTCAATTTGTTTCGATAGTTGTGGACGTGCAGCTGTCGTAGACAAGGGCGATAAGTCTTAGCTGGTATAAGTCCTTTTCTGTCTTTTCTATATTGGGTGTACCCAGGTAATGTGAACTTGGAATTTTCGCTGAGATTACTGTCCGGTATAAGAATGACATGTGGCCTTTTTCTCCTGTTTTTTAAGGGCATTAAGGCCGTTCCACTGTTATAACGGCTTATTGAATCTTAGGCCTAGGGCATACCCCTTTTTGGGAACTAATTTCAGAAGCCAGATTGAGGAGGCAGGTGGCTTTGGCTTTGACACTCCTGCTTGTAATTTGGATCAATGCCATGGAAATGAACACCACAACTTTGTTCATGATCTGAGCCTTTTGTTTACCATGGTTATTTACTCCTATTACATTTTTGTGCTTCAGGCCTTTAGCCAAGACCAATCTTAGTCTTTTCTGTTCGATTTTATCTTATAAAAGCAAGATAGTTTATATTATTCGGCTATATCCAAGATTAAATGTTAATAAGGTTGTTCTCCAATATAACTAAGCTTGAACCTGTTATCTATCAAGTGAGGGATAGGATTAATTGACTGTAGACGATATGAATATAGTCGAAAGAAGGCTCCACCAAATATAAAAATAGGCAACAGGCAAGATAACAAAATGCAACACACAAGATAATATTAGGAGACAGACATGATACTAACAGGTGACAGATCAATAAAAGGCGTCAGACAAGATAATAATAGGCAAAATATAAGATAACAATAGGCACAAGACAAGATAAAAACAGACAACAGACAAAATAACAATAGGCAACAAAGAAGATAGCAATTAGGACAAAATTCAAAGACGCCATAGGTGAAACTCAGATTCTGCGCAGGTTCCATTACCGCGAGCTAATCTAAACTCAAATGATCAGGGGAGCACATCGATGTCGTTGATTTTATAAAACTTAATTCTATTAGTTACTGGTATGTCATTTCCAGATGCAATGTCTTCCTGATTGCATAAAATACACAGTCGACGTATCTTGTTAAATGAACGTTTGGTTACTGAGAGAAGACCGTGTTTGTACACTATGCAATTCATCTGCTGTTGGACTTCTCTGTATCCCCAAGAAGTGTTATGTCTGGCTAAGTTTATGTAAATTAAGTAAAACATTATCATCGTAACATATATTCACTTTGGAAATTCGAACCAGATTCATCGTACTTTAAAGTACGTTAAAGTGTCTAAATCACTTAAGTATGTTGTCATGCGAGTCTTCATTGAATATATATAGTATGTTGCATAATTATGTATAGTCTTGTACCACCCATGGCATGGTGTTTTTTCGGGGAAATATACTAAACTGAACTGTTAACTTACACAAGTATTTTTCATTCCTTTAATAGTTCTTTACACGCTGCCATAGACTGTCTGGATGGAATTATGACGGCGTGCAGTCAAAGCCCTGACGTCCAAGGTTTCAGCAATATCATATACTTGGATGGAGTCCGGAGCATGATAAACGACATGTGTGAGTACTACTTGCCTGGGGTCACAGCTAACTGATGTGCCCAGTTTCACCTGCAGTTGTATAGCACTGGCAGTTTTATCACCAGCGAACCTCCACACACGGTTATATCACAACTTTTCTTACTGTTGTTTGTTTGTTGTTTAACGCCACATTCGGCAATATTCCAGCTATGACCGTGGTCAGTAAATCATCGAATCTAGAACATGCAATCCAGTGATTGACATTGTGAACATCGATTTATGCAATTTAGATTGCCGTGCATCAACCAAGTCAGCGAGCCTGACCACCTGATCCCATTAGTCGCCTCTTTCGACATGCACGGGTCGCTGAAGAACAAGTCTAAACTCAATTCTTTTGAGGGATAGTACATGCATGTATGGATCTGAATAATAACTCTTTCGAAATTTTATCACTACTTATTAATTAAATATAGATTCATTCCATTCAAATTTGTTCAATATTCTGTTTCACTACATATACATATAATAATGCTTAGCAGTCATTTACCAAACAAAACCCGAATATCATGTTCACACATCGATCATCGACGTCATCAGACCATTTGCACAGTAGTCAGAATTTGCATGAAGATATTTATTTATTTATTTATTTATTTATTTATTTATTTATTAATTATTATTTTTTATTTTATATTGTTTTATTTTATTTTATTTTATTTCATTTTTTTATTTTTTTATTTCATTTTTTTTTTTTTTGGGGGGGGGGGGGGGGCAGGGGGAGGGAGGAGGGTCGACCATTTAATATCGTGTGGAGGATGTGTGGGCTGGGGTGTGTGTTGGTGTTTTGGTCTTGGGGGTCTGGCAATTTTGTAAGAGAGACGATATCTCTTCAGTCACTGCTTCAAAACATACAATCGTTTTGCAGGAGCCGAACATTTCATTTTATTTTTTCTAATCTGACTTATATTTTCCAGTATTTTCTGGAAGAATTTTTCTTCTCAAAGAGTCTCAATCCCATCAAAATCATATGGTCGATCCCAAAGGAAAAGGTCCTCTGACGCATGATGCACCTGTACCCATGTTTACTATTTGTTTAACAGGTACGACGGGTTCGCTGCAGCCTGGCCCAGGAGGTGAGTATACTAGTTCATAAGTGATGTGTGTCTGGACCTGAAAGTGGGTTTTATAGTTCATAAGTGATAACAGTCTGCACCAGGAGGTTGGTATAGTTAAGAAATAAAACAGTGAATGTACGGTAAACAACCGTGTATGAGATATCAACATTATTTACACCCTCTTTAAGGATGCCTGTAAAACGTACACGCTTTAAAAATATTTACCCGTATTTATTTAATGATGACTCCCTGAGTGAGTGAGTGAGTGAGTGAGTATGGTTTTACGCCGCTTTTAGCAATATTCCAGCAATATCACGGCGGGGGATACCTGAAAGGGGCTTCACACATTGTACCCATGTCGGGAATCGAACCCGGGTGTGACGATCGAACGTTTTAATCACAAGGCTACCCGGCCGCCCAATGACTCCCTGAATACAATCCCACTTTGGCAATGTCGGACAAGCTAGTCAGGGGGAATAAGTTTGATATTTCACGGATATTCTCACGATGTCCACGGCAAGAATACCCTAATACAGATTGTCATATCTCTCCCGCTTTCGGATGCGATCGTTCGGCAGTGGCGTTTGTCTGTGTTGCCCTGCTACATCTATGGTTAATGAGTGATGTGTGTCTGCACCAATATTTGAGTGTTACAGTTTGTGTACGATGGGCGGCAAATTTACGTGGTGGGTAAAACAGTTCGTATATGATGGGCGGCAGGCTCGCGAGGTGGGTATAACTCACCATTCATCTCTGGAACGTAGTGACTATGCCACTTATGCATACTCAGCGTTGTAAATCGTCAGGTCGATATTTCTTTTCCTGTGTTTACCAATAGAGCCATTGCAAGAGCAAATAAATTCTAAAATTCTCCAGATCATAAAGTTTGAGTGAGTGAGTGAGTGGGTTGGGTTTTACGCCGTTTTTAACAGTATTACAGTTATATCGCGGCGTGTCAGCTTAATGTGGGAGGAAAGCCCGAAGTGATGCAGGTCTCAGACGTTTACCACTTTGGTGAAACCCACGAGCACGGGTATGGTGCTGAGAAACATAATTGGGTCGAACCGGGATTCGAACCCACAATCATAGGTTTCTAGCCCAAGGGACGCAACTCTGCTCAGCGAATCGCGGCGCCTTAGACGACTGGGCCACCCGTGCCCCCTCATAAAGTTTGATGCAGGTTCATTACTATTACTATATAATTACATTTTGCTGAGGGTACAATTGAATTGTTTTTGTATGTATGACCGTTGATATCAAATATAATCGATGCTTTTGATGCAATAGGACTATTTCAAAATAATGCTTTCTTTCATTATGTGGCCAAACGCGTTCTCCCATTCTTGCTCCGATTTTGTCATGTGTATTTTGAATGTTTTTGCACATTCTGTCTGGTGTGGGAGGCACAGGTGGTCCATATGCAGAGTTGCTTCTCTTAACCTAGCAAAGATTCACTGATAGTGAGTTCGAATCCAAGATTATCCCCGATCATGATCCTTAGGATGTCAGCGCCATTCCTGGTCTCACGTGTTTCACAAAAATGGCAAACGGCATTTTGGGCCTTCCTCTAATTTAGACTGACGGGCATTGATTATACACTGCGTAACTGTGCTTGTCTTGATTTCAGTTGACGCCAATTGCCCGTCGGATCACACCGTGGGTCTCACCAACTGTGTGAAGCCCATGCAAGATTTTAAGGAAAACCCACATCCGGACATGGAAGAGGCTTGTAGGTGAGTGGAATGAGAAGGCTTTTGGGAAACATTGGGATGGGGAGGCTTTGGGGTAAACCGGGAGGCCTTGCAACAACTCTGGAAGGGGTAGGTCTTGGGTGACGTTGGGGTGAGGAGGCTTTTGGGGAACGTTTGTATGCGGAGGCTTTGAGGTACAGCTTGGACGAAGATGCGTCGGGGTAACGTTGGGATGAGGAGGCTTTGGGGTAACGTTGGGATGAGAAGGCTTTGGGGTAACGTTTGGAGCGTTGGGGGCGGGAGGCCTGGCGACAACGCTGGAAGAGAGAGCAACAATGTTGGGAGTTGGGGCCTGGCGACAACGTTGGGAAGGAGAGGACGGGCGACAACGCTGGGAAGAAGAGGCCGGGCGACAACGCTGGGGAGGGAGAGGCCGGCCGACAACGAGGGGAGGGAGAGGCCGGGCGACAAAGCTGGGAAGGGAGAGGCCGGGCGACAACGCTTAGAGGGAGAGGCCGGGCGACAACGAGGGGAGGGAGAGGACGGGCGACAACGCTGGGGAGGGAGAGGCCGGGCGACAACGCTTGGAGGGAGAGGCCGGGCGACAACGCTAGGAGAGAGAGGTCGGGCGACAACGCTGAGAGGGAGAGGCCGGGCGACAACGCTGGGAGGGAGAGGCCGGGCGACAACGCTGGGAGGGAGAGGCCGTGCGACAACGCTGGGAGGAAGAGGCCGAGTGACAACGCTGGGAGGGAGAGGCCGGGCGACAACGAGGGGAGGGAGAGGCCGGGTGACAACGCTAGGAGGGAGAGGCCGGGCGACAACGCTTGGAGGGAGAGGCCGGGCAACAACGAGGGGAGGGAGAGGACGGGCGACAACGAGGGGAGGGAGAGGCCGTGCGACAACGCTGGGAGGAAGAGGCCGGGCGACAACGCTGGGAGGGAGAGGCCGTGCGACAACGCTGGGAGGGAGTGGCCGGGCGACAACGCTGGGAGGAAGAGGCCGTGCGACAACGCTGGGAGGAAGAGGCCGTGCGACAACGCTGGGAGGAAGAGGCCGGGCGACAACGCTGGGAGGGAGAGGCCGAGTGACAACGAGGGGAGGGAGAGGCCGGGCGACAACGAGGGGAGGGAGAGGCCGGGTGACAACGCTAGGAGGGAGAGGCCGAGTGACAACGCTTGGAGGGAGAGGCCGGGTGACAACGCTAGGAGGGAGACGCCGGGCGACAACGCTTGGAGGGAGAGGCCGGGCAACAACGAGGGGAGGGAGAGGACGGACGACAACGAGGGGAGGGAGAGGCCGGGCGACAACGCTTGGAGGGAGAGGCCGGGTGACAACGCTGGGAGGGAGAGGCCGGGTGACAACGCTAGGAGGGAGAGGCCGAGTGACAACGCTTGGAGGGAGAGGCCGAGTGACAAAGAGGGGAGGGAGAGGCCGGGCAACAACGCTGGGAGGAAGAGGCCGGGTGACAACGCTGTGAAGGAAAGGACGGGCGACAACGCCGGGGAGGAGATGACGGGCGACAACGCTGGGGAGGGAGGGGCCGGGTGACAACGCTGGGAGGGAGAGGACGGGCGACAACGCTGGTAGGGAGAGGACGGGTGACAACGCTGGGAGGGAGAGGACGGGCGACAACGCTTGGAGGGAGAGGCCGGGCAACAACGAGGGGAGGGAGAGGCCGGGCGACAACGAGGGGAGGGAGAGGCCGGGCAACAACGAGGGGAGGGAGAGGACGGGCGACAACGAGGGGAGGGAGAGGACGGGCGACAACGCTTGGAGGGAGAGGCCGGGCGACAACGAGGGGAGGGAGAGGACGGGCGACAACGCTTGGAGGGAGAGGCCGGGCGACAACGCTTGGAGGGAGAGGCCGTGCAACAACGAGGGGAGGGAGAGGACGGGCGACAACGCTTGGAGGGAGAGGCCGGGCAACAACGAGGGGAGGGAGAGGACGGGCGACAACGCTTGGAGGGAGAGGCCGGGCGACAACGCTTGGAGGGAGAGGCCGGGCAACAACGAGGGAAGGGAGAGGCCGGGCGACAACGCTTGGAGGGAGAGGCCGGGTGACAACGAGGGGAGGTAGAGGACGGGCGACAACGAGGGGAGGGAGAGGACGGGCGACAACGCTTGGAGGGAGAGGCCGGGCAACAACGAGGGGAGGTAGAGGACGGGCGACAACGAGGGGAGGGAGAGGCCGGGCGACAACGAGGGGAGGGAGAGGCCGGGCGACAACGCTTGGAGGGAGAGGCCGGGCAACAACGAGGGGAGGGAGAGGCCGGGTGACAACGCTTGAAGGAAGACGCCGTGCGCTGGAGGCGTTTCGAAAATCCTGGGAAGAGGAGGCCTTTGGATAACGTTGGGAAGGAGAATCTGGCGGAAATTGGGAAGTGAAGTCTTGATAAAAGATAAATAATCCATAAAACCTGAAATACCTGCAACAGGTTCCCTCCCATAATAAGGCCTCCCACAGTAAAGACATGTGGCAAAAATAGGGCAAGCATGGGCACCATCCACAGTCCTTTTCTTTAAAGCACACAAGTGATGTCACGTTTGAAACTAATGTTGGCATGGTGGTACTTTTGTTTAACTGTGAGATGTGTTGGTGTCTGTTTCTAGGGTGGCTAAAACTGGCCTCGACTGTTTGGATCCCATCCTGACCGCCTGTTCCAACCAGCCAGATGTGAGGGCAATCAACAGTGTGCTCAACCTAGACAGTCTACGGGGCATGCTCAGTGAGCGTTGTAAGTAAAAGCAGTCGTCGTAAATCATAATAACCTCGATGAGTATGTAAAGAGGACGGTAAAGATGTAAGCAAGATGCTGAAGGGGATAGCACCGAAAATAACAACGTTATTCCATCGAATTCCGCCCAAGACAAAAAATTGCTCCTTATTTTACTTCCTTTCTACGACAACCACTTTGGTGCCACTTTGGTAGCAGTAATTTAATGTTTTAAATCGAAATTTCGCGTTATTTCAATTATTGGTATATTTTCTCGAAATTTCGAGTTCTTTCTCGTTACTTCGAGTTTTTTTCTCGGTAACGAGAAGTAAATGAGAAAATATAATTGAAGTAACGAGAAAAACGTCGAAATTTCGAGAAAATAAACAAATAATTGAAATAACGAGAATAGTATTTATGCTACCAAAGTGGCACCATTAGGCTTTCTTGCTTTTCCACAACAGCCATTTTCACTCAAGTACTTTGCTTCATCTATTAAGGTGCCGCCTTAACTAGCAGCTCGGGCGACACCTGCCACGTGGCCAACCCGGCAGAAGAGCTTCTCAATTGCAACAATCAACTGCAGACTTTGGCAACGTCGAGTGGCTCACTTGCAGACAGATGCGGGTCAGTAAACTGTTAATCGTAAACAGCTGCAGCTGTCTTCAGTAGGCATTTTTACGCATTTTGATATGTGAAGGCGTGCATGATGATGATGATGATGATGATGAGTATGATGATGATGGAGGAGGAGGAGGAGGAGGATGTTAGTAGTACTTAACCTTTTTGGTGAATACAACATCAATACATCAAAATAATCAGCAGAGATTCCTCTGTCTCAAAATGCAGTGTTCTACTGAAGAGAGTTGTTCATAAGGTATTAAACGGGATTTGAAAAGAAGAGTTTTCACAGCACTATTGTCAACAAAACTTACTCTTAAGGGTACTTGTGTTCAGCGTTTTCATTGGATAATATTGGTGTTATCTACAGGAAATCCAACTATTTTCAACTTTATGGAAACTCTTTATTAAACATGAGTATTTCTTTTCACATTTATCAAGTAAAACTTATCTTATTTCTTCTAAGTTTAATCAGTGTAATCTTTCCAGATGTGTGAACGAAAAGAACCATTTCCGACACAAGATGATTTTTCCAAAACACGACCTAATGAGTAGTGTTATCATCCCGGATCAGCATTAAATTGTTCATTTTTGGAAAATGTGATTCAATAGTCAATATACACAGGCAGTAACGTTCATGAACGAAAGTCGTTAAATACTAAACAGTGGTTTAAGATTGTGTACCAATCATGATGATAAGGTTTTTTTAGTTTTATTTCAAATGACATAGAAATTATATTTTGTAATTTGAGGTCTCTGTGAGTGTCTGGCTTCTTTCTTTGATTTCAATAGTTTCTCGAAGTTTCTTTTCTTGCCTGTGATTGGTGTTGGTATGGAGAACCTTGTTGCCAAGATCGTTGTCAGGATGATCACAATGGGTTTTGTTTTCGCTTCAGTCCGTATTCACTCGCCCTTTTGCTTGTGAGTTTCTGAAAACACCGTCTGTGATAACCAGAAGTTAGTCGCGCACACCGATGACATTTTGAAGCTATGTGTTTCTCCTGGTCGCCCAGGGCTGCTCGGACACTCAACGATTCTGATAGCGTATTACAACTTATGTCAGTAAATTGCAAAACTGGTTGATGCACACCATTAATAATGTGACATGCACATTCTCCATTCGTGACCAACTCGTGTTATACCGGGACAAGCCGAATAGTGGCGCGTGCCCCTCTTGTGGCCATTTTTGCGACCGGGTTTCGTCTAAGCGCAAACGGGCATACTTAAAACAATTGTCAACTCGTTGCATAATGGTTCACATATATTTCCCCATATATTATATACATTTCAGATGAAATTGAAAGCACATCTGGACATGCGGATGTATACAGTTTGATTGAACACATTTAACTGTGTCTTGGGTATATTTTTAGATGCAAGACATATGTAAAATCAAAAATTATTTCTAAGGGATTCTTTGACGAAGAACTTGAAATCATACGCGCATTCTGATTGGTTGGTTGTATTTTCGGACATAACATTCATCGATAGGGGGACGAGTCTCCTTGCAGGTTACGGAAAGGGGCGAGTGGTGACGAACGGCACATTCCCTAGTGGGCGTCACCATCTTTGTTAGACGGGCTGAAGCAAGGCTCAATGCTGATTGGCTAATATGACATGCTATTCACCTTCACAGAGAAGCACAATGATAGAATTTTATAGGTCGGCCCACAGTCTTTTGTGTTTAGCGCCTGTTTGAACATTCTTTCACACGTGTCGCTCTTTGTCGTACCAGCTTTGAATAACTGATCAGCGTCGACCAGAATGTGCAATCGTAGTGTTTTCTGTTTCAGGGTGCTGTTTGAAAGCCTGGATTGTTTCGACAGACTGATTGCCAACTGCCCCAGTGATCCCGCCGTCGTCGCTTTCACCGACATGTTAGATATGGGCGAAGTACGGGACGCCCTGTCCAGTACCTGTAAGTAACATGTGTGCTCACTGATATCGTTATTAAAAGATGGCAAGGCGAAATGTGCTTAAATGTCTAATAACGGGGTTCGAGGGGTCGCAATGGCCTATGGGCAGGCATTCTAACTGTAAAAGAGTACTTTGATGTTCTTTGAGGAAGTTATTAAGTGAGTGAGTGAGTGATGGTGTCTACTTGATTTGGGAGGGAAGCTCGAAGTGATTCAGGTTTTAGACGTTTACCCTTTGGTGAAAACCACAAGCACGGGAATGATGCTGACAAACTTAGAACATAATCGGGGCGATCCTAGGTTTCTTGGACGCATAAGCACGGATTTGGTACTGACGAACCATGTATGGAGTATGAGGCCCGTGGAACCTGGCCATGGAGATTTTGTTGCAGAGTCAACGTACAGGATAAAAGACATCCGATGTTTTTTGTAAAGCTCATAAAACAAGGAAAGGGAGTTTTTTATCTTAATATTTATAAACCGAAAGTAAAATCGGAAACAACATTTATCAAAAGTGTCGTTTCAAACATGAACGCTAGCTATCGGACGCAAATATCTCCTGCTGTCGCTAGCATAGAGGCTCAGGCTACAGATGCAAGGGTTGCAATTTCGAGCGACTGAAATCCAAAATCAACAGGAGTTTGTGTGTGAAGTCAGGGGGATGTTATATATAAAATCCCTGGTATTGCACAGGTTATGTGTTTGATGAGATATTGAGACAATGACAGACAATAGGATCACGTCACAGGGGATTTATAGAAACGGATAATAAGTTTATGTTTAGGTATGATATGTAATTTAAAGCTACAAACCGACACCGAGAGGTGTGCAAAGCACGTACACGAGTGTTCATCTAACTTCAGACCGCCTCCGTGGTCTTGTGGTAGAGCGTGTGTCTACCGGCCGCGTCATACCAAAAGACGTAACAAATTGGTACTTGTTGTTACCCTGCCTGCCTTTCGTCATTAAGGGGTAAAACAAGGACTGGTCGGCTGGAAGTCAGTATACTGTGTCTGAGCGGGTATCTATACTAAACTGTGGCATGTTATCTCATCCTGCTTGCACTATAAAATCGGCATTAGTCCGGACGAGTATACACACAAAGAAACAAACACACTCACACGTGTTTGCACGTCGCAATATTAGTGCAAAAATGTTAAACGTGACGTTGGACCCCATTTCACCTCACGTCATCTAACTTCAACAACAAGGTCAAGGTTAGTTACTGTGTTACATCAGCAGAGTAGAATAAACTTTCACGTTTTATCTGTTTGAACACCTGTGCACGTGCAAATGAACACCTGTGCACGTGCAGCTTTTATTGTAAGGCAGGTGATTCACGGATATATGACAAACAACGGAGCTAGTGTATGAACGTCGATATCTGTCTTTCCAACAGGCCCCGGACGAAAGTAAGAGAAGACGTTACTGGTAGGAGGTTCAAGAAGAGGTTCAAGAAGAGGTCCAAGAAGAGGTCCAAGAAGAGGTTCAAGCAAATGCTCAAGGAACCTTCACTGTCGACCTCATCCATTGTTACTCACACTGCATATATATTATGCCGATATACTGTTTTAGAAATCCTGTAATTTCATTGGTTAAAGACGATTGACCGGAACTACGTTTTCCATTCATCATTTCTGACATACGAAACTTGTCATTTAAACACAAGGCCTTTTTCAAAACTATAATTGTTATTAATCCAAATAAAATACCGTTCACGCATGTTATTTACGATAATGAAAAACACAAAACATGAAAACTAATTAGGATTTGTAAGTACATTAAATTTGATTGAATATATCGTCTGCAAAACCTGCATGTTAACAACAATGTCGACATATTGTTGAACAGTTTTAGTTTCAAGTTTCAAGTCCCTCATTTTAGACGAAATGCAAGAAATATCAGAAAGAATGAAATAAAATAATCGGGATACCCAATGCTGAAACAATAGCGTAGTCGCGGTATAAAACAAAATCTATGACAGCGGGCGAGCGATTGAAAGACCACGTCTTGAAAGATCTTTCAAATAAACCTTACATTTTGTAGAATCAGCTTACACAGTTTGTTGATGAGAATGAGCAGACCGACAGGAGTTTGTTTTTTTTCGTAGTTATGAGAGCTAGCAGTGACTAACGGCCATGTCAACCGAGAGCAACTGACAGTTTGAACCTATATGTGTTTGAATTGTGTATTAACAACAATGACAAGTCAGTTTGGGTTCATTGTTGTATTATTATACTTGATTCAAAATGAATATATATCGCCAAGATTGTTTAAATTGTCAAAGGATTAATGCCGTTCAAACGAACTATCTCGCATTCGCAGATCTTAGTGTTGATCGAGTATAGGCTGTGTGATCAGGTAAAATTTCCTAGAAATCAATGCCGTGTCACACGCGTATGAATATTATGAAACGCGACTTCACCTCTGTTATAAAAGACATTTTTTCTTTTTAGCTTCCTGTTTTTAAACTTGACGATGGGTAATAAAAACAATAAACCAGGAAATAAACTAGGAATGACGCATGTCCATCGTGAAATTAATGTTTTAAGTCCCGAGCCTTGTTCTTTATCATAAGGCCTAACCTAGTTTACTCGGAATTATTTACCGTATAGTGCCCACTGTATATGTGTTGATTGGTGGTAACGTGCCCAGGGTCCATACCACCCCAACCCCAACACATCGACCCTATATAAATACTCAGTTGCTTAAACTAATATAAATGGTTTGAAGTAAATGGCACCTATATTTAAGTGTGTTTGTGTGTGTGTGTGTGTGTTTTGTTGTTGTTTGTGTGTGTGTGAGCGTGTGTGTGTGTGTGTGTGTGTGTGTGTGAGCGTGTTTGTGTGTATTTAACTTACAAAATACAAAAATCATCACCTCTCTTATTCAATTCATTGCCGGTTTGAATGGTAACCGAGAGGGACATCTCTTTCTCGCCTTCAGTTACGTCCGCGAGAAAGCGATAACACGAAAAGAGGTAGCGATAACATAAGACGAGAAAGCGATAGCACGGGACGAGAAAGCGCTATTTCCCATAATGCCGCACATTAAAAAAGGTTTTTGCTGGTATCCAGTGATCCATTCCTACAATTTTCCCTGCTATTTCGCTTTTTTATACCTAGACGTTTTCAACATGTGATAGATAAATTTGTTAGATGCCGATGCAGACTGCTGTCTTATTTCGTTTGCAAACACGAATGTGTTTACTTTCTTAATTGTATTTTGTAGCTATATATGTTCAAATAAGATAACTTTTTTTTTCTCGGACTAAATCTCAGTCTAACATCTAGCCCAGGTACGTTTCAGAATACAGAAATGTACCCCCAGCCAAAATCAGATTTGGTTTGTTTGTTGTTTAACGCGGCACTCAGCAATATTCCAGCTATATGACGGCGCTCTGTAAATAATCGAGTCTGGACCAGACAATCCAGTGATTGATATCATGATCATCGATCCACGCAATTGGGATCGATGACATGCATCAACCAAGTCAGCGAGCCTGACCACCCGATCCCGTTACATGTAGTCGCCTTTTACGACAAGCATAGTCACCTTTTACGGCAAGCAAGGGTTGCTGAAGACCTATTCTACCCCGGATCTTCACGGGTCAGCCAAAATCAGAGCCTTCAGCGGGAGGAAAGGGAGAAATACGCAACAACTTGCTAAGTAATTTATCACATTCATGCTAGCTAAAACACACACACAACAAAAACAAAAAACTTCGATTTATTTTTATAGTATACCCAAATAGGTGGTATTAAGGTGATATTTAACTGATATATTAAGATGACTTAAACATACTGAACAACAAAAGTTCCTGTGATATTTTCTTTTACCAAATCTGAAACAATTTCGATTTGCAACAGATAAAAGACTCCTGTAAGTGTTCAAGTGTTTTAATTTGCCATACTGACTTCAGAAAATGCGTGATTTCATAAAAAAATTGTTTTAAAAGTTTCGAAGTTCCTGGAGTGTCTGTGGAACACGTGGTTAACGTCTAAGGCGCCGATCCATCTCATCCCACATGTGCTCGATTGGTGAGAGATCAGGGGAGCGATCCGGCCAGGGGATGACATTCACGTTGTTTTGTTGAAGAGAATCCTGAACAAGTCAAGCAATATGAGGCCGGGCGTTGTCATATTGAGAGGTAATGCCTGGGCCATGACGACGCAAAAACGGTAGAACAACAGGGCCTGGATCTCGTCGCGGTAGCGCTGTCCATTGAGTTGTCCCTCTACCACTATCAAACGGGTCCTCTGTCTTGCTGTAATCCCACCGCATACCATAACGCTGCCGCCCCCGAACCGATCTTCTTCCATGACACAACGTAACGTTCACCTCGACGTCGGTACACTCGAATCCGTCCATCGCTGTGGCTAAAGTGAAAACGAGACTCGTCAGTGAATAGAAATTGTCCCCACTGCATGGCCGCCCAGCTTAGACACTGTCTGCACCACTGTAGACGTGCTTGACGGTGGTTTCCTGTCAAAGTGGGACGTCTGGCGGTTCTTCTGACGACAATCCCTGCACATCTGAGGCGACGACGTACGGTTTGTGAAGATATTCGTCGAAGGCCAGGGATGCTTCTTGCTGTCACTGTTGCTGGCTGGAATCGATTTCGAAGGGGTGTTCTTCGAATCCAATTGTCTTGTCGATTATTGTTCACGCGTGGCCTGCCACTCCGAGGATGGTCTCTGACTGCATTCGTCTGTTGCCAACGTTGCCATAAACACCAAATGGTGTTTCTGTGGACGTTAAATTGTCTTGCATAACGTTGACTCGATACTGCTTCAAGCATACCAATGGCTCGCAGACGCTCATTTTCGGACAGGCGTGGCATTTGGTAATGTTGAATTCTAGTAATTGCGTAATTTTGTTGTTTTTCTGAGTGGTTGTTGGCAGCACGATGCTGAACAATGCATATGGAATCCCGTTAACGCACGTGTTTTTATACCTATTCTTGGGTAGTGAAATGCATGGGGCTTGCATAAAAGTCAACTTTTGCATGGAATGCATGCTTTTCTGTAGCAGTTGCGTTTTTGTGTCTTGATTCCATACATGAACTACAATATTGAAACCCAAACTTTACTTGTTTGAAAAATACACTTAAATAGAGGTGTCACGGGAACTTTTGTTGTTGAGTATCTATTTGCCGTTTACATTGCGACATTGTTTAAATATGTTTGAAACCACAGCAAGGCTACTCATTCGCAACATGCTCTAGCTGCAGACCTTGAAGGACCCTTTCGCTCATCAGTTTACAGTAACCACATGCCTTTTTGTGGGGACAGCATGGTTGGAGAATTGCAGGGGGCTGAGGCGGCAAGCTGATGGTACAGACAGATAGCAGAGATCATTTTACAACTGCAAACCCCTATTCCCCAAAGTATGAAGTAAATTAGCAAGATTCACAAACACTACAACAGAGGGTCTTTCACACTACTTTATTTCGCAAAAACTCCACAGAAAGTCCGCGAATAATCAGCGATTTTTTGCGAAACTGAATTGAGCCTTTCATTGGAGTTACTAGTTTTCGGCCTTAGTTGCGTGGCAGCTTGACAGAGGGAGACAGATAGACAACACACCCACCCACATACATACATTTGACAAAACTATACTTAAACTATACACCAAATCGAATAACAGCTGATTTAACCAATGTTAGTAATGCGCATCATTTTGTCACCAATGTTTACTGTGTGGCTACACTAATTAGGATGTCTCTCCATATGTGTAGTTTACCCATGTACATATATCAACTGTGATAACACCCTTGTTACAGCGATGGGGGAGGGGAGGTAACCTAGTCGTTAAAGCGTTCGCTCGTCACGCCGAAGACCCAGGTTATATTCCCCACATGGGTACAATGTGAGAAACCCATTTCTGGTTCCCCCTCCCCCAGAATATTGCTGGAATATTGCCAAGAGCCAAAACCATACCCACTCACAAAGGTGTTTATCAAATTACGATAAGTACATATACATGTAGATTGTAGTAGACAAGAGACGCTATACAAGTTGATCATAAATCAGGTGTCAAAAGAGTATTTATGGACACCGATATTGGGGCATTCAAACGGAAATAGGGGCGGTCGGGTAGCCTAGTGGTTAAAGCGTTCGCTCGTCACGCCGAAAACCCGGGTTCGATTCCCGACATGGGTACAATGTGTGATGCCCATTGCTGGTGTCCCCTGCCGTGATATTGCTGGAATATTGCTAAAAGCAGCGTAAAACCATACTCACTCACTCACACGGAAATGCCATATACTACTAAACACAAGATAAAGAACACCAACATTATGACACTGATAAACCGCAGCCATGTGAAAGAATCGGGTGTTCTTTAACTTATTGTGAATAGTATATATTAATTTTATATTTTAACCTAATTTATTTAGAGAGTATTGCCATGTCCCGCCACGCGCTGAAGGCCGAAGTGATTCAGGATAACGAAATGTTGACTTACAGTGTCCGGACTAACGGGGTGTTGACTTACTGTGTCCGGACTAACGGGTTGTTGACTTACTGGGTACGTTCTAACGGGATGTTGACTTCCTGGGTACGTTCTAACGGGATGCTGACTTACTGTGTCCGGATTAATGGGGTGTTGACTTACTGGGTCCGTTCTAACGAAATGTTGACTAACAGTGTCTGGACTAACGGGATGTTGACTTACTCGGTCCGGACTTACGGGATGTTGACTTCCTGGGTCCTGACTAAAGGGATGTTGACTTACTGGGTCCGGACTAACGGGATGTTGACTTCCTGGGTCCAGACTTACGGGGTGTTGACCTACACGGTCCGGACTAGCGGAGTGTTGACTTTATGGATCCGGATTAACGGGGTGTTGACTTCCTCGGTCCGGATTAACGAAGTGTTGACTTCCTGGGTCCGGACTAAAGAGCAGTTGACTTACTGTGTCCGGAGTAACGGGATGTTGACTTTCTGGGTCCGGACTAACAGGGTGTTAACTTACTGGGTCCTGATCAACAGGGTGTTGACTTATTGGGTCCGGATTAACGGGGTGTTGACCTACAGGGCCCGGATTACCAGGGTGTTAACTAACTGGGTCCGGATTAACGGGACGTTAACTTACTTGGTCCGGATTAACGGGGCGTTGACGTACTGGGTCCGGATTAACGGGGTGTAAACTTACTGGGTCCGGACTAATGAGGTGTTGACTTACTGTGTCCGAACTAAAGGGGTGTTGACTTACTAGGTCCGAACTAAAGGGGTGTTGACTTACTGTGTCAGGAATAACGGGGTGTTGAGTTACTGTGTCAGAACTAACAGGGTGTTAACTTACTGGGTCCTGATCAACAGGGTGTTGACTTATTGGGTCCGGATTAACGGGGTGTTGACTTACAGTGTCAGGAATAACGGGGGGTTGAGTTACAGTGTCCGAACTAAAGGGTTGTTGACAAATTGTGTCCGGACTAAAGGGGCGTTGACTAACTGTGTCCGGACTAACGGGGTGTTGACTTACTGTGTCAGGAATAACGGGGTGTTGACTTACTGTGACAAGAATAACTGTGTCCGGACTAACAGGGTGTTGACTTACTAGGTCCGGACTAACGGGGCGTTGACTTACTGTGTCCGGAATAACGGGGTATTGACTTACCTTGTCCGGAATAACGGGGTGTTGACTTACAGTGTCCGAACTGAAGGGGTGTTGACTAATAGTGTCCGGACAAACTGGGTGTTGACTTACTGGGTCCGAACTAACGGATTGATGACTTCCTTGGTCCGGATTAATGGGGTGTTGACTTCCTTGGTCCGGGTTAACGAGGTGTTGACTTCCTGGGTCCGAACTAAAGAGCAGTTGACTTACTGGGTCCGGATAAACGGGATGTTGACTTACTGGGTCCGGACTAACAAGGTGTTAACTTACTGGGTCCGGATTAACAGGGTCTTGACTCACTGGGTCCGGATTAACGGGGTGTTGACCTACAGTGTCCGGATTAACGGGGTGTTAACTTACTGGGTCCGGATTAACGGGACGTTAACTTACTGGGTCCGGATTAACGGGGCGTTGACGTACTGGGTCCGGACTAACGGGGTGTTGACTTACTGTGTCAGGAATAACGGGCTGTTGACTTACAGTGTCCGAACTAAAGGGGTGTTGACTTACAGTGTCCGGAATAACGAGGTGTTGACTTACTAGGTCCGAACTAACAGGGTGTTGACTTACTGTGTCCGGAATAACGGGATGTTGACTTACTGTGTCCGGACTGAAGGGGCGTTGACTTTGACTGTCCGTACTAACCTGTACAGGCAACTGACTTAGTCACACAGTGATGCATCACCTCCTTGAAATATCAACTAGATTTACAATATTAATCATCATTCTTTTAAACAAGATGACTTGAAACTTTTGGGCTTTAGTCACTACCAGATCGCGTGTGCGAGCGTCTGGGGAATAATTGGAATAAGATGGTTAGATTTCGGAATCACGTGACCTATATGACAGAACACTGTCATAACAATTCGCGGAATAAATATAGTTCCATGAGTAACGCTTACTAAGACTGAGTCGGGGCTCTCCGCAATCGATAGTCATTTACTGTAACAATTACTCATGTGAGAGAATGAAAGTTCAGTTCGACCACAGCAGTGAGTGATTCAGTCTGTGTTTACATATTTTATCATGTGATTTGGTCCCTTTTGTTTTTCACTTATTTTCCAATTTGTTTGATACATTTGAAGTCAAATTTCGGTTGTTAATCAATAAGCGTAAGTTACTAACGTGAAAGTACTTTAAAGGGAAACAACTCGTGTCGCTCTAATGTTATGGCGCCCAACCATGGGACAACGTATGGCGTGATGCACTGATGATCATGAGTGAGTGCGTGAGTTGGGTTTAACGTCGCTTTCAACAGTATTGCACTTATGTCGCGCTATGTCAGCTTAATGTGGAAGGAGAGCCCAAAGCATACATGTCTCAGACGTTTATCACTTTGGTGAAACCCACGAACACGGCATGGTGCTGACAAAGCTAGAAACATAATCGGGTCGAACTGAGATTCGAACCCACGATCATAGGTTAGTGGTGTGCCAAAGGGACGCAACTCTGCACTGAGAGTTGCGCGTGAGTACCATGACGTTATAATGCCATCACAGTTGTGAGTGAATGAGTTTGGTCCGACGCCGATTTGAACAGAACTTTAGATATACCACTTCGTGTCAGCTTCGTGATGGGTGCGACCAAACACATAACACAACCAGCCAGGTCACACTCCGGAACCCGTCAGTGTCTTGTCGGCGCTTGCGTCAGGCATGGAATGTCCTGCCCTGGTTCCTAGCAATCCCCATTGAGCTCAGCTGCGAGTTTTTGTAGCGGATCTTAATGACGGGGACATATGTGTGCCAGTGACTGTCCTCATTCCGCAAGTCATAGCAGGGGGTCTTAGAATTCCACAACATGTTATATTGGCTATGTGTGTGTGGTTAATGTTCCCCGAAGACATACTGAACTTTACTCTGCATGTATGTGGCCCTGCGGCCTGCCAGAAACATAATTATGTAGTGGGGTCGAATCCCAGCTTCTCCCCTATTACGTTTCAAACTTTGTCAGCATCATGATCATATCCGAGCGGTAAAGATTGGCGCTCTGCGACACTTCGGGGTTTCCTCCCACATTTATCAGACCCGACGTAATAGCGTTGAAACTCAATCACACCTACAACTGCGACATTTTACAAAGCAACACCATACACAGCTCGATCGGTACCTCATACTGAAGACACTGTCCATAAATGAAAATCAATTCCCATGCATTTCATTCTGACAGTCACCTTTATTCCAACCCACCAATATTCACTTCCTGGCTGCATATATTTAGTCGATGCGTATACACACTGATCATTTAAAACCGTATTCGCTTTCAGCAGATGGTTATTCCAGTTGTATGAATCCGACACGACGTAAAGCCATAATCTTTTCCGAAAGAGTCATTGTGAATCACTAGGATTTTCTGGGTTGCTGTCAACATTACTCCGAACTATATATATATCTCCTTCATCCGGGTCGTCGTGCCCTGGTCGATTGTTGTCTTGTGATCACAAGGTGAAGGTCGTCGACCGCTTTATTCTAAAACCGACGTAGTACCGAAACTACGTTTGAGGAAATTCCACGCTAACGACTTGTCTATATTTTTAGAAAATGTTTACTATGTCACCGTGCTACCTCTGTGGGGAACCGGGTCAAAATACATTTGTCGCGAGAGCCGACAAAAATGGAAATCAATTGGTTGGGCTTGGTGAACAACAGCCGGAAAACAACAGACATTCACGCACACACTACTTCTACAATTCCAACTAATATTATTGCTGCTTAGATTTCCTTCTGGGTAAAATGTGTGAAGCTATAAGCAGACAATGTAGTTAGCGGTAACTTCATTAGTGAGTTAAACGCCGCTTTGAAAAGTATATCAGTTATATTAGGGCATGTCAGCTTAATATGGGAAGAAAGCCCGAAGTGATGCAGGTCTCAGGCGTCTACCATTTTGGTGAATCCCACGAGTAGGGGGATGGTGCTGACAATCAGAGAAACATAATCGGGGTGAATCGGGATTCGAACCAACAATCACAGGTTTCTGGCCAGCCCAAGGGACGTAACTCTGAACAGCGAAATACGGCGCCTGAAACGACTGGGCCAACCGTGCCCCCTAAAACCACAGTAAATCATTTTATGACTCACTTAAGTTGTAGTAGTACTGCTACTACTATAACTATTAAGAGGGGGAGGTCGGTGTTCGATACCTAGCCGCGTCATACCAAAAGAGGTTAAAAGATGGTACTTGTTGTTACCCTGCCTGTCGCTCAGCTGTTAGGTGATTAAACAAGTACAGGACAGTACGGAGTCAGTACAATGTGTCCGAGTGGGGTATCTCAGAGGGCTGGCGCTTTATGAGTGAAACAGACTTGAGCTAAACTTGAAACTAATATCTTAACTGAGACGATTACAACCTCTACTGCAAAGTTAACAACTACGTCTGCTACTTCCATTACAACTACAACTACTACGACACCTGTGTGATTCTTTGGCCGAAGTAACTGAAGTCATACGCGCATTCTGATTGGTTTGTCGTATTTTCGCACATATCATCCATTGATAGGGGGACGAGTCTTCTTGTAGGTTACGGAAACGGGCGAGTGGTGACGAATGTTTCCTCAGCTTACGACCGTGCCTCGGAATAGGTCGCCACGCTAACAATCGTAATAATCTGTGTAATATGCAGGTAGCTTTAGTGGCCGTATAAAGTTGTAAATATATTTGTAGTAACTGTCAATGGCAGCAATGAGTGAACTACAGGTAAAACATATCAAACGCTGTGCCAGATTTGAACAGCGGTCGACGCCGGAGATTGGAGTTTTCCCGGAATGTATAATTTTGTACTAGAATTAGAGTTATCTACCCTTGTTGTAGGCATGAACGTTGCAGGCTTGATGGAAAGACGTCTCTGGATAGGACAGCTTCAAGAATGAAATAATATACTGGCGACACACTAATGGCGCGAAGCCAGTGATTCATAAAATAGTGGTTTGGGTTGAATATTGTTTTAAGATATGAAACATATATACATATTGTATTATTCCTTTCACACACTGTCTCATGTGCCACGCTAGTGCAGTGTTGAAGTGAGTGAGTGAGTGAGTAAGTATGGCTTCGGCGTGACGAGCCAACGCTTTAACCACCAGGCTACCCGACCACCTTTGAAGTTAGTAATGGCGATTACTGCGATTTTTACATTATACATCATCGGTCCCAATTGCGTGGATCGATGCTCATGATGTCAATCACTGGATTGTCTGGTCCAGACTCTATTATTTACAGACCGCCGCCATAGAGCTGGTATATTGCTGAGTGCGGCGTTAAACAACCAACAAACAAACAATCTAACTTTTTGCCAAGTGTGGTTTGGACACCTATTTGGAAACATCGAATCCCGCCAGTTTCCAACACTATTATGGATTCAAGAACCGGGACCGTCCTCATCCAAGACAATCAACCGTCACAACATTCGTGAAGGCACAAACCTTAAATCTGGGGCCTGTTACTTATTACCACTGGCACTTATCTGACCCACTGTCGTGTCTTTTTTAAACCTTAAACTGTTTGAATGTCATGTTTTCATTATTCGCGCTTCTCGATCGTTGATTTTGTTGGGTCATTTACTGAGTGAGTGAGTGAGTTGGGTTTAACGCCGCATTTAACATTATTCCAGTCATATCACGGCGTGTCAGCTTAATGTGGGAGGAAAGCCCGAAGTGATGCAGGTCTCAGACGTGTACCACTTTGGTGAAACCCACGAGCACGGGTATGGTGCTGACAAACCTAGAAACATAATCGGGGCGAACCGGGATTCGAACCCACAATCATAGGTTTCTGGCAACTCTGCACAACGCAACTCTGCACAGCGAATCGCGGCGCCTTAGACGACTGGGCCACCCGTGCCCCCGGTCATTTACTGAGTTCACTGTTTACTTCTGTGTCATTTCTGGGTTAACCTCTGCCTTTCAGTTCGGAAATCACCTCGTAACACTTGCTTGTTGAGATGAAGACCTCCATTAATCTGAAAACATGAAATCGATATTTCACCTGGTGAAACAGCATGGTATTTCAGTCGAATGAAATAACGCCTTTCGACGGCATTGCTTTCCGTCAGCTTGATTGAGATATTGGTTTCAGACTGAGGTCGTGGAGCAAATGTTTGACAGATCGGACATTCGAGTTTTCTTTCTTTGAAATGCTTTTCATGTTTATTTTGTCTCGTGACCTGAAAAGTCTGCATTTTCACACGTGGCTGACAGAGATAGAAGACAAATATCCTCTATATATCTATGCGTGTGGCACCATACAAGCTCATAAAGCAATGCTGGGCACGTCATCTGCACTGTAGGTGCATAAATATTGATAGCGACTGTGACACATGCGACGGTCATGTGCTTACACGACGTGAATAAGTGCCGTGATTAATACGCTTAGTAATCGCAGATAGATCGATGATCTCAGAAGTCGGTCTGTTGAAACTGATCAGTGATTTAAAGTACAGCTGTATTTGGAGTTTATGCGGCATTAGCTGAATTACGAGAATATGCCACACTGTTGCAAAGTAAACTTGTTTTGATTTCGGGTGGACAACGACAAATAACATAGTTGCAGCTCGGATGGCGAACGAGAGCGTTCTTTGGGAATAGCAATAGAAATTAGTTTAAATACAAAGCCGAAAAAAAACCTTGACTTATTTTATTTGTGATTGGTGGATGAATTGGGTTTAACGCTACTTTGAACAGTATTCCAGTTATATCACGGCGTGTCAGCTTAATGTGGGAGGAAAGTCCGAAGTGATGCAGGTCTCGGACGTTTACCGCTTTGTTGAAACCCACGAGCACGGATATGGTGCTGATACACCTAGATACATAATTGGATCATAGGTTCCTGTCGTGTCCAAGGGACGCAACTCTGCACGGCGAATTATGGCGTCTTTCACATCTATTTTCAGGTCAATCACACGTCTACAGTAGAAATAGATATTTCTCCCTTTTCGTCGATATATGGCTGAAATATTGCCGATACGATGTTCAATGTTAACTCGCTGACTGTCATGACTATGTCCCGAATTCGCTTACTTGATATGCTATTATAAGAGAAATCTAGACTTAGAGATACCATTTACAACATAGATCTCCTCCTTGGTGTAGTGGAAAGAGGGCCTGCCCTGAGAGCGGAAGGTCAGTGGTTCGATGTTATGTCATTAAAATATTTATTTTTACCCTGCTTGGCACTTGGAATTAAGAGGATATAGAAACATATATCGGCTTGGAATCAGGCGGTGTGTCTGAGATTGACGTTTCAAATTGGAACATGTTGTTACCCTGCCGGGCGCTCGGCATTACAGGACTGGTCGGCTCGGAGTCAAGTAACAGCTCAATGTTTCTGATGCGACTTTGTCACTCAGTCACTCATCATGCATTCACTGGACACGTCTACAGGAAATATGATAAAATGTCATGTGGGCTCATCCTTCAGGCAACAGAAACCCCTTCTGGACTTTACAATTGTCGAGACCGCCTCCATGGTCATTCA
Source organism: Haliotis cracherodii (assembly GCF_022045235.1). Classification (NCBI taxonomy): domain Eukaryota; kingdom Metazoa; phylum Mollusca; class Gastropoda; order Lepetellida; family Haliotidae; genus Haliotis; species Haliotis cracherodii. The sequence goes on along the minus strand of NW_027266279.1, from coordinate 5,312,305 downwards.
GGGGCTAAAACAAGGACAAGTCGGCTCAGCTTATACTGTGTCTGAGTGGGGTATCCATGTTAAACTGCGGCATGGCATTCAGTGGGCTGGCACCATATAGCTGGCATAGAGTCCGGACTAGGACAAGGTGGATGTTTCTTAATTCTTGACACGAGTATGCGAAACATTTGGGAAATCATGTCTGATTTCTTTTTCTCTAAAATAGATGTTGCTATTCTTTTGTTCAGTTCGAATATGTTAATGAAGAATAGAAATGGCAAAGGGGTCATGTTGACAAACTATATATTACAAATGTAATCATATTTTGTAGATGACATCTGATTCGCATAAAATTACACGAATCTTTCATTTTGAATGTGCGATCAAATTTCGCCTAGGGCGAGTTGTCAGATGTTGACTGAGATTAAAATTGAATCGGCGTATAAAGCTCTTTGAAGTGATTACCCTGACAAGACTAAGGGACGTAACTCTGCACAGCTAACTGCATTTGAACGGCCGGGTTCAAATTCCTGATTCGATCTGATCAAGATTCTATTGCTGTCGTCCCTGACCTTCCGTGTTGTGTGCACGTTGGGCGTGGCGCAGAGATAGGGCGCCACACGGTTACTCTCTTCAGCCCTAACCCACGGAAGCCTTTTAAGGGCTATTGTGTTTCTCTTCTTTTCTTGGAATTTCAAGATACGAAATTGAAATTTCAATATGTTAATTACACTACTGCCTAGAAGTTCATTCCCCTTACACGCATGGGCAACGCGTTACGCAACCAGTGTGCATCGGGTTGGTCACGCGTGTGATACCCGTGTGCAACGCGTTGCGCACGGGTGTGCACCCCGTCCGCCACTCGTGTGCAACGCGTGACACACTCATTAGAGGGGGAACAAACTTTTGACCAAAGGAGGACCCGTCTTAAGCTGAACCTGGAGGTGGTAACAAGGAGAGAAAATTTTGTTATCCTGACGAAAAATGATAATGCACATGTATTTCCTAATGTCTCCTTTCTTTATGTGATTTTGTGGGAATAACATGAATACTGTTGTGATCAAATAGATGTGTTTTGTTTTATACGACCATTGCTTCTAAATCCGATGGTGTTAAGAGAATACATGGTCCTGGAACATGTTATTGCAATTGAAATGCTTTTATTGTGATTTGACATTAACCGTCTGTAGTACGACTTTCAGTGATAATATGTATGAGGTTTGGCGGCGCATTGTTTTTATTGGACCCTAATTACTTTATGATGACTTGGACTCTTTATCACAGCTCCATAGCCGTGAGGCTGGAAAAGAGCAGCATGTAATTAATGAGGGTGGGTTATATCATTGAGGATACACTTGAGGGAGAGAATACTAATTACCGTACTACAGGAAGAGACCTGTAGACGTAAGCGCGGGGTTGTGTTTTAGCTGGCCGTTCGATAATGGCCGCCAGGAGAAGTGAGCTTGGACTGTGTCATCTAAAATAAATAATAAGATACAGCAGTGTTATTTTCACGGTCTGTTGAATAAACTCCCAGTGCAACGGTCAATGTATCTTCTACTTGATCCTTGATACATCATTTTGGCATTCACAATATATAGTATTTCAACGTACAAAAGAGCACTGATCTAAAGCAATTCCGCGGGAGTAGTTGTTACCTGTGCATTACTGTATTTTCTCAGTGAGTACCCGGATGATATAGCAGAAATCTAGACTTGTTCGCGACCTGTGCTCGCCATTCGTAAGCGCATTTTTATTGAAAGTAGAAGGACATATGGTCACACTGATCAACAAAAATGAAATACAGTTTTTGAAATGTAGGCATATTTGTGGGGAGCATCGGTAATGGTGATGCAGTTTTGATAAGTCACTTGCTTGGTAATTGTGCGATCTTCGTGTACACTATTTTGACTTGCAACACAAAGTAAATATTTCATCTGCACATTGCTTATTTTACCGTGTGTATATGTTTACATTCAAAATGTAAACAGATTTCACTAAGGAAATGTATTAAACGCCTAAATATTCAGTTTATTTTACAAATTAACTGAAAAATATGTCCATCTTTATTAATATGATAACGAATTCCAAATATTTGTTTATGTTTAATATCATCACCAAGAACAGTTCTGTATTGTTTGGCTTCTTTTCTTAGCATAATTAATATATTGTGATGTGTTTAAGCTCTTTTGGTCGTCTTTATCATTTTTAGTCAGTCGGTTAAATAAATGAATGGATTATTCAGTCAATTTGTAAAATGACTGAAATATTTAGATATTTAATAAATTGCCTGAGTGAATCATATTTTACACATTGACTGTAACATATACACGCTTACAAAAGAAAATACTTGTGAAAACAACGTCTATCGCGCATCGAAAAACTTCCCAACCAAACGGAAAGGAACAAGAATGATTCTGTTCAAAGCTGCAGCGAATGAATGAAAACAAAATGCAAATATCATTATTACAACCTACCAAAGTTATAATGTATCCGGGAATATCAACATGAAGGAACAATATCCATTGCGTCTGCAGCTGTACAAAAATACTTATTCGATGTCAAATGTCTATGTGAGAATCAAATACTTTAATAATAATTATTTGGAAACAATATTTGGAATATATATGAAATATATTAAAATATTTAAATATATCGTTTTTAAACGTTATTTAAATGTATCGAATATTATAACCCGTGTCTGTTTCTTAACTGATCACTTAGTTTGTTTCAATTGTTTCACATAGATGCCAAGTTAGCTGAGAAAGCCCACGTGACAACTATTTTTATAATGTCCACGGTTCTTAAAAACATACATTGAGTTAGATAACAATGAACAACCAGTCAGTGTATTATCGGTTACCCTTTGAACAAAGTATGTTGTTTTTACATCTGTACTTCACGCCATGATATGAGTGTATTGCCTAGGTTTAGTAACCCTACCTTCACATGTAAACACTTACTTTTGACATATCCACTGTGCAAGATAACAGTAATTAATCAATCAACGTATTTCCTGTTGATCCTTTGATGTCTGGGAATGATCAGTTGATTTACAAAAAAAGTACATCAACTGATCATACATCTCTTGCTGGGCTGCCACGTGCATAATTCACATTCCACCTCACTTCAAACCTGGATTTAGATTAAATAATTACCCCAGGTACAAGAAAGACCAAATTTGAACCTTTATCCGGTAATCTGAGTGGTGCTACAACTGAGTATACATAATATAAATTCATTAAATGAGCAGCATGTGAATTACGACAAATACAGAAGTGTAGGGTTATACCAGAAAATGTGGATGACAACAAGGGAGTAGTAATTGTATCATCCACGCAATCCGAAATCCGCAAATGCTTTCACTCAGGGATACTTTTTTTATTATCAAACTGTAACAATCAGGGGTATTTCCAAATAACGACATCCGATGAGCTTTCGCCGTTATTTGTCTGTTTGTTTAGGCTGAAGAAATTAATTACCATGCGCCCTTTGTTGAAATCTTCATAGATCACGGGTAACCAATCAGTTTTCAAAAATGCGCAAGTTTATTTAGCTGTCCTTGCAGACTGGTAGCCCAGTCTCTTGTCACGCTCGGTTGCGTTAACGAGCAAATTGACTCACGGCAGCTAGTAAGCCCAAGCGGAAATCCAAAGGTCGTATTACCTGAAGAATCAACCTTCATTTGCGAAATATCTACTGCTCTTAAAATCAATATTTCTCCCAATACTAAAATCCAGAACTTTCTAACCAAGGATTACCAGTTGAAACTGGTCGATGGCTGAACATTCCCAGGGAAGACAGCCAGTGTCCACTCTGTGATTCTATCGCTGTGGGAGATGAATTGCATTATTCATTCCGATGTGAAGCTTTACACCAACGGCGATATGAACTCTTAAATAAGCAATATCTTAAGTTTCCAAACATTTAAGAAAATTATGACCACTAACAGTGTAAGAAATCTAAAAGGCCTATCTAAATTCCTTAACAATGTGTACAATACAATTGGTAAATTGTATTAGTATCCACGTATCCTATTTTTATTATTTTTGTTAAATTGTACATAATAAAAATTGTAGATAATTGTATGTCATGTTATTCTAAGAATAAATGAGTTTGAGTTTGAGTTCGACACCCGAGAAGAAGCCAGAGATTAGTGTTCCTTTTTGAATAGTTTACAATCATGTGTTTTAGGGTTAGCTGTGTTGGCTTAAACGTATTTTTATTTCAAAAGAAATCTGGATCGGTAAACAAGCAAAACTTGCTTATGTAATACCTCTCCAGGTAACAACTTAACAACAGCTGGATATATATATATAAGAGAGTGATGAACATAAACATACAAAATGCACAAATGAAATACACGAAGCCAGTACACTGAAGCAAGTGGTGTCTGTGAAATAAGGTAATGCAGTTTTCCTTTACTACATGCATAAAATTAAGCTACTCAAACCTTTTGCTTTTGACAATGATGTCATGAACTGATTTAAGAAGAGTCATGTTTGTAGAACTGCTTAACTACTGCCATGTAATATCATGTTTAGACCATACCCATGTGTGTAGAAATACACAGTGCTTCTGATATTATCGTATTTTTTAACAGTTATAGAAAAAGTGAATTGCATCTTCAAGGTGATATCCACAAGTGCAGTCTGGTATGTCTGATACATGTCGTCTAAACTTATCAGCGTTTAAGTCACTGCAGCCGAGCCTAAGGCGACAGTGGACAATTTGGCATGATCTATGAAAATATTTGAAGTCAAAATTATTAATAATTGCATCAGAACGATTAATTAAGGATTTGATTTCTTTTAATGAGCGAGCATTAGTTACTTCATCGGATAGAGGGTTCCGCAGGTTGATCATATCCAGAAGAAATGATAATAAGCATAGGTCTGTGTTCCACATTTGATTGTTTGTATGTTGAATCTTTTTCTAAGGTTATATTTGCTGTTATCAGAGAATTGAATATACACTTTTCAAATGTTTTGGCTAAGCAACTTGTGAGTGCTACAGGTCTATGATTTGGGCATTCATGTTCATCGCTGACACTGACACCGCATCAGCCCGGCAGTGGACTTGACACAGTTATTTGCGCACTGATTATATAACTCCTACAGACAGGTGGGGTGGTTGTTCAAAGCGAAACGGACGACCCCGTCTGTTATCTAATAAATGCTGTGCGGCGCCTTTGATCTTGCCTCCAACCATACATCTTATAGTAGTAAACGACGATCAGGATGGCCTGGAAATAAACACAATTCTGTCTGCCCAGTGTATCCACAATTAACTAGAATGCTTCATATCTACAAATATATATATAGAAAATTGCATCAGTGTGGTTTATCATGTACAATGCTTTCTTACGCTTGGTGAGGCAGATTGAAATTGAACATTAGGATAACGTCAGCAGGGATAAAAGAGGTCATACCAAAGAACTTTATTTACTAGTGGAAAAATCAGACATTCCGATCAACCACTACAAGCCCCGACCGGATCTCAAGGTTGACCAGATGCACTTCTTTATTTAATCATTACGCTTTTTTACCCTAATAGTATAAGTGCTTCCCCGTGTGCGAGATAGGCTAAAGTCGGAAAGCGCACGTTAAATCTCCGAGGTACCTATCTACCAGAACTTTATTTGCTGTTCTGGTCATACATAAATATATGTAAGTTACGTACATGGGGAGGCTAGATTATTTACAGCTTACAGCAACGTTCTAACTGTCAACTGTCTCAACAGGATCATAGGTTTGGTTATATATCTCCTCCCTGTCTCTATGTCTTAAGTTGTTAATCGGTAACTGCGGTCCAAATGTATCAACTTATTCATCTATTGTTGCAAACTTGACTGATTTAAACATATCTTATTGATCATGAACTACTCAGTCAGTCAAGCACCTGTATCAGAAATGTAAAACCAGCCATGTTTCATGTAGTCCCAATATCACTGAAAAATGCCGATGTAACGTGACATATAAATTTACTCACAGACAATATATTTTTCGTGAGAGTGAAGCACAATTTTATTAAAGTTTTATTAACAATTTCATAAACTATAATAATATTAATATTAAAATTCATCATCACTTGCCAAGTTTATGAAAATGTCCCCATTTGGGAGATGTCACATATAAACAAGGATTCGAACTAAATTTGATCGTCTTTGACACTAAGGTTTATCCCCACTTTGCCAGCAAACTGCAGAAGATTAACAGTGAGTGAGTGAGCATCGTTTCTATGTTTATACAAGAAAAGATGTCATGCCAAAAACGCTCACAGTACTTAGTGAGTAAACTCACGACCTGTCATGACCTGGTTGAGTGACTTCCTCCAATCAACATGAAAGGATTACCCACAGAGAAAGAAAGGATTAAAGTCACCCATAAATCTTCTCCTAACGTAGTACTCCAACTTCTAAATGCCTCTCAAAGAAGGATTAAAATCCTAAAGATATCCTATCTACGTGGTACAGGTACTCACAACCTCTAATAATAAACTGTTACGTTTGGTATCCCCAGCAATACTCACCATGGGCAAATGTGAAAATCACAAACCCTAACGAGATTCTGTCAACACCCGGTTATTGTGAAGATCTCAAATTCTATCAACTGTCAGACAGCATGGCTGTTCATATTCATTTACAACATCCTCTTATAATTAGTATAAAAGTGTCCCACACAAAACCTTCTTTTATTTATTCTTTCAAAATACAACACAGAAAGTGGGGTGTGGGGAAATGGGACATATTCCTACGTGAAATAATGAGACATTAGTAGTGGTGACGGCTATATCATAATTGTACTGTCTAAAGCATAAATTTGGCGAACGAAAAACGTTATATTTGCAATCAAATGGAATGACTCGTGTGGGCAAATGAATATGTTCGCAATCCACAAACAATCATTTTATTAATGGCCAACATTTACCAACCCGCGACAATCGTGTCAACACGGGGGTTCCCCTAGCAATAAACTCGCATCTAAATTCACTACTGTTTTTCTGTCGGCTAGCCACAATGGCTAGACTGGACCCTAGTGGAATGGTTCATGCCATAAAAGTCTAGCAACCGAACACTAATTAAGATGGGCCGACCTTGTATTTACGGTCTGGTGAGCACAGCTCAATGGCCGCTCATTAACTCAAATTTCACGTCTCACTGTTTTGTTTTATCTCACTATTCATTTGATAAATTTGTCAACTTCAACTGGAACCCGGTCCCGTGTTACACGCGTGGCACACGCGTGTGCAACGGGTTGCACACGCGACGCACACCCGTTGCACACCCGTGTCCAACGGGTGCTCACCCCGTGTGCAACCCGTTGAGCACCCGTGTCACATGCGTGTTACACGCGTTCTCAACGCGTGTTAGGGGAATGAACTTTTAGGCAGTAGTGTATGTTGAAATTTCAAGATACTAAGTTGAAATTTCAAGATACATACTAAGTTGAAATTTCAAGATAATCATCTTGAAATTTCGACTTAGTGTCTTGAAATTTCAACTTAGTATCTAATTTAAAGATGCTAACTTGAAATTTCTTTATCTTGATATTTCAAGGTTATTATGTTGAAATTTCAACTTAGTGTCTTGAAATTTCAAGAAAATAATAAAAAAACAAATAGCCCTAAAAGGCTTCCGTACCAACCTCACTTCATCGACGTGTTTGATGTTTAACCCAATGGTGTGAGTGAGTGAGTGACTGAGTGGACTTTGCGCGGCGTTTAGCAACATCCCAGCAACATCCCAGCAATATCCCAGAAATGAGTGCCACAAACCCGGGTCTTCGGCGTAACAAGCAAAACGTTAACTACTTCACTACCCTACTGCCAGGATATATTGACAGTATACAGATAAACTAAGAATACTATTAACAAGAAGTTATATTTAGTTATATTTTCTATGAAAGAATCGGGTGTCTTTCAACTTCCCTGGAGTAGTATATGATGAAATAATATTCAGTCATTATCTCCCGCTGTGTATGTCACATAAATCGTAGTGGTAGTAAGGTGAATCACAGTGACGACATGGTAGGTAGCTTGATCCTCGTCAGTTTTCTCCCGGCGGGACAGCATGACCTCAACTTTTGTTTTTCTCTCCAGCAAGGTGAAGGTCATTGCGCTTCTTTGAAGTCGACTGTGGCCATGCCAGCTTTCATCAAATGAGACTGTGTGATGTCATCGTGAATCATTGAAGACAGCGGTCTCAAAGGAGTGTCCAAGTGATCACTAAAAAGAAATGGTCACAAGCTGCTTCTGTTCAATCCAAAATGTGTTCGTTCAGTATTCTTGTGCAGAGGTGTGTCCCACACGCAACAAGAATATTGCTAAGGGCGGCGTAAAGCACAACTCGCTCATTCGTGCGGGTATGGTATTAACCGTTTCTTATGGTCATTATATTTATACAAGCACCTTCCATGCATTCAGCTGCACCCTCGGAAAGTGTTCGAGTGTCTTGTGCGAGATATCTCCAATCCATTGTGATTACTACATTATTTTGATGAGTACGTCATGTGCTATGTAGCAAAACGTTCTTGATGGTGATTGTACTATTGCAAGGGATGCACTGAGATGGATCTCTTCTTCCGATAAAAGGAATGTGTTGAAGAAGATTACTTTAAGTGTCACATGTTGCTATTCATAGCAAAACGTAGTTTGGTGCCATATACACGCAATATATTCATAAACATTTTAACGTCTGTAGTGATTACGCCCTGAACGACATCAACCCATTATAACTTCATCATGACAAGCTCGTCCTCTTCACATCCCAAATGTACCAGCAATGCGTGCAAACCTTTCCATTCTGCTTCACTTTCAACTAGTAATTTCTCACAATTGTAACAAGTTGTTAACGGAAGATGTCAGAATGCATACGAAACCAGTTCCCAGTACCAAATTATTAAGTCTGAACTTAAGACCCGGATGGTGGAACAGGGTCACTTCGCTGATCATACCTACTAGTTTGCCTGGCCAAGACTCGATTATTTACAGGCTACCGTCATACAGTCGTAATATACCTGGGGCGTAAAATAGCATTCACTAATTTCAGTCACATGAACATGAAGTGACATCAATGGTGTTTAAAAAAACGTAAATGACACAGCACAACAATTAGTTTTCTGAGTATCGACTACAGGTAGTTAGCCTTATGACGAAAGCAATCCCCTTGCACGGATCCAGAATGGTGCGCCTCGATCTCCCGACCCCCAACCCCCCAACACACACACACATACACACACACACACACACACACACACACACACACACACACACACACCACATGCCCACTTTGTGAAGCATACTTATTATGCTGACGTATATAAAACACAGATAACTGAATCATTTGGTGATCCACGACATATTTTCAACAACATGCACAAATAATTGCCTTATATTGACGGACATACTGTTATCCGATTGAGGCATTTCTGTATTTTAAGTGCACCCATACCACACAACACCACCCATTTTTCTCCAAATATCTGGATCGGCGTTTTACTAATGACATATATTAAGTATAGCACTTCAGTGCACTAGGACAGGAGATGTATGATGCAAGTGCAAAGATTGCATGCTCGAGATTTCTGACGCTGCACTGTATCACCTTGCGAAAGTTCGTTGAGTACATTTGCGTACTACCTATTTCAGATCGATTCCACACACGGCACAGCATCCAGCAGAGCTCTCGTGAAACATACAAATAGATTTCTGTCAACCATCCCATAGGCGGTAGGACAAGCACTAGCTCTGCGCTGCAACATGTGATGATGACTCGGTCTGTCTGCAACCACCACCCCCTCTCCCCTCCCATCCCCCATCCGCCTGCCCCACCCCTAATCTCCAACCTGACAGAAACCCTACGCATACATTAACCGATTTCTCGTGCAGCGCGATAACAAATTAATGTGTTCACCACTGAGTGTGATTGAGACAGATGCAGTCTCTCGCCGACTGCGCAGCCGCATAGACAGCTGCACTTGGGCCTCATTGGGCAACCTAATTTAGATCACGTGATGTGCGTGGGCGAGACAGTTGTGGCACGCGCCAAGAGGTCAGAGTTCAAGGTTACATTCCTCACGACAGCGCGTAAAGCACTGGTACAATTCCATGCACTCGTGGGTCCAGTCATCAATGGAGTGATTGGACAGACTGGTGACTAACGGAAAAATATGAGGAAGAATCTGGTCAAATCGATTCATTTGCTATCAAATAAACTCTTTTGTCCTTGATGTCTTTGTAACTCAGTTATTCTTCGTAGGCTGAAGGTGATCACGTTTTCAAGCAACTGTCTGTAAATGACAGCAATACAGTCAGTCTACCTCAAAGTCATATACAGAAACATTATTTTTCAGTGAAATTGCTTCACAGTTAAATGACAGGAATTCCGCATAACTTCAGGAGTTCAGAGGACGTCAGCAATGAATTACGTTTAACATTTTAATGAGTGTTTAAATATCACAGCATGGCATCGTAACGCGATGTATGACTTATAATGACTTATTCAAAACTCCGAGCCGGAATGTTAATATTAGTTTTAGCTGTTTTATTAGCATGCATGTAATAACTAGCTTCGCGGGGGACCGAAACGTTCTTGACTGTGATTGTACTATTGCAAGGGATGCACTGAGGTGGATCTCTTCTTCCAATAAAAAGGAATGTGAATAAGAAGATAACTTTAAGTGTCACATATTGCTATTCACAGAAAAACGTAGTTTGATGCCATAAAATTTATGCAATATCCGGCCTTCAGTTTATATTCTTAAACCTATCAACGTCTGCAGTGAATATGTCCTGAACGACATCGCCGCATTACAACTTCATGATTTCAAGCCAGTCCAGAAAATGCACAATGTCCTGTGTTTGGATGCCTGGCATGAGGACTATTCAAATCAGTTCATTCCAGCTGTGCTATCGCTGATCTTTTGCATATTGGCGTATAGCAGGTTTAACGCCAGTGAATGAGATATTAGTGTTGGTAATTTATGTTTTCTTGATGATACATTTACGTATTTATGTTTATATTGTGGGGTGGGGTGGCGGGCGGAGGGGTTCTGTTTGTAAAAGTGTTTTTTCCCCAATAATCTTGAAGAAAGTAATTTTGTTTCAAAACAAATAAATAAATACCCCACTAAGACACGGTATACTGACTCCGAGCCGACTAGTCCTTGTTTTAGCCCCTTAATGCCGAGCGCGAGACAGGGTAACAACAAGTACCATCTTTTAACGTCATTGGTATGACGCAGCCGGGGATCAAACACCGAACCTTCCGCTCTCCGGGCGGATGCTCTACCTCCAGACCGCGGAGCAATCGACCTGATCTTGAAACCTTTTCACCAATTTCAGTCTGCACCACTGCATGTTCAGTAATCCATTCATACAAGTTTCGCCCCTATTTTACCTTTTGAGATCTATTTAATCGGATAATCGAGGCTGGTTATTCTCTGGCGTTGACATTATATATATTTGATAAAGACACACGATATATCTAACATTCTCCCCAGCTGGCCAACAGTATAATTCTATTTTCGGAGGGGTTGCAAATACGTTAAACAGTTCATATTCTAATTTACATAACATGGTAAATGAATATTGATACTGGTTTAAGAGTAGAACTATCAGTTGTTGACATGAACTTAGTATCTGTTTGTTTGTTGTTTAACGCCGCACTCAGCAATATTCCAGTTGTATGACGGCGGTCTGTAAATAATCGAGTCTGGTTCAGACAACCCTGTGATTGACATCATGGGCATCAATCCACGCAACTTGGATACGATGACATGTATCAACCAAGTCAGTGAGCCTGACCACCCGATCCAGTTAGTCGCCCTTTACAACAAGCATAGTCGCCTGTTATGGCAAGCATGGGTTGCTGAGAACCTATTCTACCCCGTATCTTCACGGGTCACATGAACTTAGAAATAACACCTTTCATATACCTGAAGACAAACTTATGCTTAAAAGACATTACACGTAAGGTTCAAGATTAATATTATTTTATTAAAATAGCGACGTGCATGAACGTGTGTGTGTGTGTGTGTGGATGCTTGTGCTAGTCCGGACTAACGGCGTTTTTAAATGTACAGGCCGCTGACATACCGTAGTTTAACATTATTACACCACTCAGACATTATACTGACTCCCAGCGGACCAGTACGTGTTACAGTGTAACATCAAGTCACACCCTTCAGCATCTATTGATAAGACGCGGTCGGAGATCGAAACACTGACCTTAGGCCCTAGGGCATCTCCAGCTAAACCTTAAAGTAGCACTTGTCCGTACCTTAAGGTGAGATGAAATGGAGAAAATGGAGCTTAACGTAGCGTCCAAGATTATTGCACTGTGTGTGTGTGTGTGTGTGTGTGTGTGTGTGTGTGTGTGTGTGTGTGTGTGTGTGTGTGTGTGTGTGTGTGTGTGTGTGGCTGCTTGAACTGGTCCGAACTGATGCCGATCCCACCCAGAGACAGTATACTGACGCCGAGCCGACCAGTCCTTGTTTTAGCCCCTTAATGCCGAGGGCCAGACAGGGTAAAAACAAGTACCATCTTTTAACGTCTTTTGGAATGACGCGGCCGGGGATCAAACCCCGGACCTTCCGCTCTCCGGGCGGACGCTCTACCTCTAGACCACGGAGGCGGTCTCTACAATTGTAAATGCCTGAAGGGTTTTCTGTTGCCTGAAGGAGACACGATGAGCCTACATGACATTTTACCATATTTCCTGTAGACGTGGCCAGTGAGTGCATAATGAGTGATAAAGTCGCATCAGAAACATTGAGCTGTTATTTGCGGCCACAAATGTTTAACATTACAATCTTAGGTACATGTGTGGGGTGCTTCCTCCAGTCCCTACCCCATCCTATGCACATGTCCCTGGAGCAGGCAGGGCGGTACATGTGTGAGGTGCTTCCTCACCACCCCTACCCACACCACCCACCCCTCCATCCCCATCCTGCGCACGTGTCCATGGAGCAGACAGGGAGGTACCAGTGTGGGGTGCTGCCTCACCACCACCAGCCACACCACCAACCCCTCCATCCCCATCCCGCGCACGTGTCGCTGGAGCAAGCAGGGAGGTACCAGTGTGGGGTGCTTCCTCACCACCCCTACCCACACCACCAACCCCTCCATCCCCATCCCGCGCACGTGTCCCTGGAGCAAGCAGGGAGGTACATGTGTGAGGTGCTTCCTCACCACCCCTACCCACACCACCCACCCCTCCATCCCCATCCCGCGCACGTTTCCCAGGAGCAAGCAGGGAGGTACATGTGTGGGGTGCTTCCTCACCGCCCCTAACCACACCATCCATCCCTCCATCCCCATCCCGCGCACGTGTCCCTGGAGCAGGCAGGGCGGTACATGTGTGAGGTGCTTCCTCACCACCCCTACCCACACCACCCACCCCTCCATCCCCATCCTGCGCACGTGTCGCTGGAGCAAGCAGGGAGGTACCAGTGTGGGGTGCTTCCTAACCACCCCTACCCACACCACCAACCCCTCCATCCCCATCCCGCGCACGTGTCCCTGGAGCAAGCAGGGAGGTACATGTGTGAGGTGCTTCCTCACCACCCCTACCCACACCACCCACCCCTCCATCCCCATCCCGCGCACGTTTCCCAGGAGCAAGCAGGGAGGTACATGTGTGGGGTGCTTCCTCACCACCCCTACCCACACCATCCATCCCTCCATCCCCATCCCGCGCACGTGTCCCTGGAGCAGGCAGGGCGGTACATGTGTGAGGTGCTTCCTCACCACCCCTACCCACACCATCCACCCCTCCATCCCCATCCTGCGCACGTGTCGCTGGAGCAAGCATGGAGGTACATGTGTGAGGTGCTTCCTGACAACCCCTACCCACATCACCCATCCCTCCATCCCCATCCTGCGCACGTGTCGCTGGAGCAGGCAGGGAGGTACCAGTGTGGGGTGCTTCCTCACCACCCGTACCCACACCACCCACCCCTCCATCCCCATCCCGCGCACGTGTCCCTGGAGCAAGCATGGAGGTACATGTGTGAGGTGCTTCCTGACAACCCCTACCCACATCACCCACCCCTCCATCCCCATCCTGCGCACGTGTCCCTGGAGCAGGCAGGGAGGTAATGTGTGAGGTGCTTCCTCACCACCCCTACCCACACCACCCACCCCTCCATCCCCATCCCGCGCACGTGTCCCTGGAGCAAGCAGGGAGGTACATGTGTGGGATGCTGACAACTGGCATATAGAGGAGAACATGGAACAGAGAGGAGACTTCCCTCTTGGTTGAAAATAAGCCCCTGTCAGAATGACAAATGGAGTGGTGTGCATCACGGGAAGGGGGCTATCTGTTTCACAAGGCAGCCGGAAAGCATTTCACGATTTCAAATGTTTCACAGAGAGACGTCATTCAAACTTTGAAACATGTCGGTCTCAGAATGCCTTCCTGTTTAGCATGACGATTATCTGAGAGTATATGAGGACCGCATCCTTGTTTTCTAATTTGTCGAAGATTAAGTGTGTTGTCATACTAAAAGGGAAAATGTAAAACAAAATGACCAAAAAATAAATATACATGCACACTTAACATTGTTCTTGATATTAGATGATGACGATGTTGATGTTGCTGACATAATAATAATAATAATAATAATAATAATAATAATAATAATAATAATAATAATGATAATAATAATAATATTAATATTAATATTAATATTAATAATAATAAATTGCATCAAAATGTAAATATGAAATGTAGATTATGTAATGAATTTAATGAGACTGTCCAACACATTGTCAGTGGATGCCCCGCTTTGGCACAAATACAGTATCTTAAGCGACATGTTGGTGTGGCTTGATCATTTTATTACCGTCTTCGCAATGCTTGAGGGTTTGTCATAGAGGTCTATATGTACCCGGAATATGTAGAGGGCGTCATGTAAAATGATAAAATATAATTCTTTGGAATAGGCCCGTATACAGTTTCAGACCTATCTAGGCCAACACACCTGATCTTGTCCTTTTTGATAAGTCCAATGAAATAATTTATAATGATTTTTTTTCTGTCCCTTTTGACACCAACGTGATTCACAAGATTCAGGATAAACACGGCAAATATGCGGACTTCGCTTTCGAAATTTCATCCCAAATACCAAGTTGTCCGACTCCCCATTGTTCACGCTGCCTTAGGTTTGGTACCTCCCCATCTGTAGTCTGACATTCGCTATCCTGGCTACGTGTGGAGGGGACAAGGGCCCTGAGCTAATGACGAACCTGTGTCAGGATCACCCAAACCCTCTTTGCTGCGTTTTTTTCCTTTAATAAATAACACGATCTGTTGTTGTTTACACTAACCTGCTAGCCGTCTCCGAAAATGCTTGTTGAAAAGATTTACGCTGCAAACTGTAAAAAAATGAAATTGTCAACACACAATACTAGTATAGAGTGCTGCATTAGCAACAAAAGGTAAAAGCGGTCATGCTATATTCATTATCAGATCTCTGTTCGAAAAGAATGAAAAAGATAATCGAATCAATACATTCAAAACCCCATCACAAAATCTCTGTAAAAATGTTTTGATGACACTAAGTGTTCGCTTAACTGAGTAAGCGTGATGAATGCTAAAACGTATAAAGATACGTTGCAGAACCTGAGAATAGTACTACACCTAATGATGGAGTATGGTTTAACGCCGCTCTGAAGAGTATTTCCGTTATTGCAGGGCATGTCAAAATGATTCGAACTTAAGATCATAGGATTCTGGTACCTCTAAGGAACGTAACACTGTATGGCTAGTTCCGGCACCTTAGACGACTGGAGCACCCATACCTCCTATCTTCAAAAGAGACACAAAGAGATTGTGTTATGCGTCGATATAGCTTGTTCGTTTGTTGGTTGTTTAACGTCGCACCCAACAATATTCCAGCTATATGACAGTGGTCCGTAACTAATCGAGTCTGGACCAGACAAGCCAGACTGAGTGATTGACATCATCAGCACCGATCTACGCAATTGGGATGCGATAACATGTATTAACCAAGTCAGCGAGCCTGACCACCCGATCCCGTTAGTCGCCTCTTACGACAAGCATAGTCGCCTTTTATGGCAAGCACGGATTGCTGAGGACCTATTTAACCCGGATCTTCATCGGACGCGTTGACATAGTGGTTAACAAAGATAAACTTTAACACAAGGCAAAACAAATTAATATTTCCTCCTGTATGAAACAATTTACCCCTCCCAAATATCTTCCCTCCTAATTGTTAGTCCGTGAACCTCCCAGAGGATGCTAAATAGCCCGAGTTGTTTCATTGCACTGAATTTTAATTCGAAAGGGTGAAGCCACACAGTTATTCAGTTTAAAAGAACGTGTGCACTGTGTGCGATAATCATCTTTTATTTCAATCTAGTATTTTCCAGCCAACCGTATCCGATAGCTCATGTTATCGGCGTACTTGGATGATTAACTGTCTTATCGAGCGCCATCTCCCGTTCGTCAGTCCTGCTGTACGCGATGGCACCTATTGTCAGGGAACACACCTTGGCCGTGCACCTCAGCATTAGCGGGCATCTGGTTCACCGTGCTGCAGGTGACGACCCGACACATCTGTCAGTCCCTGGTGGCAAAGTCTGGTCGATACCCAGTCACCCCGGACATGCGCAGTCAGCTGTGGTGATGCAGTCACCCAGGACCATCCACAGTCAGCGGTGGTGATGCGGGCAGCAATCAGTCGTGGACGCACTTGACGCTCCGGGCGGTGGAGTGAAACGTATGGTGTGATTCAGGGCGATGCACTTTGTTCTTTGAAGACTGGGGAAATGGGTCGGGAATAGATTGAGTGAGTGAGTTTGATTTGGCACCGCTTTGGTCAGTATTGCAGAGTCAAGTGTGCGATTTCGACTATATAATGAACATGTGTTTATGAATCACTGTCAAATAGTAAATAATGATATCAGATGTTCGCGAAAGGTGAGAAATCCTGCCCCAGTGGATAGCAACCGTTACAAACACACGCAAAAGCAAGTCAGTTGTTCACTTGAAAAAAAGGGGAACATGTGGTACAAGTCAAAATAGGGATTATCTATGTCACTGGTGTGTCAAATTGAATAATGTCCTCCACATGTCTACCATAAGACATTTTGCCGTGACTGGTGTAACATTAAGCTGGATTAAACAACAATTTGGAAGAGCATGCTTGATTGTACCTCAGATGTAGACACCAAAGGCTTGAGCTGCTGGAATAGTGCTCGACATAAAGGGAAAGTTGACTTTCAGGTCGCAATGACGCAGGTCGTCTACTCAGACGTTCACTACGTTTTTGGAACCCTCAAACATGGGAGGATACGGACAAAACAAAGATCATAATCAGGATTGCTGCCTGTGGAGTTAACCAACATTCACTAACACACGAATCATTAAAAGAGGCGGTGGTATAGGAGAAGGCGGTGGTAAAGGCGGCGGTGGCAAAGGAGGAGGCGGCCACGGAGGTCGGGGTAAAGGAGGCGGCGGACATGGAGGTGGTGGCAAAGGAGGAGGCGGACATGGAGGGGGTGGCAAAGGAGGTGGACACCACGGTTAAAGACAATTATATCTCCATATTCCTACCAAATGCTGGACATTTGAAAGCATTATTGCAACTCTAGCCTTGGTTTCTGCACCACCCTGTACAATGTCAACTTTCAGATACTGTAGAAAATAAAACGATAAGAAATAACCCTTCCCTATTTTCAATTTATTTTGACAGGCTGATTATTGCTGGTTACACAACACACATGCTATTAATTTCTAATCTTAGAGACCAACAGCCACATGTACTGAGAACCCATGTTTTAGTCTTAGAAGATTCACCAACAAGAAGCTGTAAAAACCTCTGAATCACGGCTGACAAAGCCTTCGAAGCAAGGGTGAGAACAGCAAATATCTGTGTAGGCATGAACTGTCGTTATTTTCTCGGTTTAAAACTCATAGCTGAAACACACACAGCTTCCAGCTACAATCAGGTGCTCTAACATCTCTTCTTCTATTCAGTGCAATTTTCAGAATCCAAAGTGGCTGTATAAAACACAGAATTATGATATCACAAATAGTGCCACATATGCCGACACACACAAAATATAGTCCAAAGTCAAGACAAAAGGTTTTGTATGTATTACCTTCAATAAACCTCTGGTGACATGCTAGTTTAAGTCCATCAAAATAGTGCAAATACTAGTAGCATACCATCGGTTCCATGATTTTTATGCATTTATTCAAATCTACCATGCCGTCTGCAATCTTTGTTCCATATACAATCCACTATATGTGTAACTTGACACAACACCAACAAAATGTCTACTCCAAGTAACCAGCGTCAGCACATCACCGAAATATGGCACTGCCATTAATGCATTGTCGCTTCCTTTTATGAGTCTTCTGTTCATTCACTTTTTTCTATATGGGTATTGATGTCATTTCATTGGATGATTCAATATACCCAGCATGCGATCCAGCAGTGAAAGAACCCAGGGATTCCAGGTTAGGTCGCAGATACACAGCATGACTTTGATGATCATGCAGGAAGATGTACATGATAAAGAATGGAAAATGACAAAAGTCAAGGTGATATTACATAATATAATTTTATTTCAAAACAAAAGCTGGGGGAAAAGTACCAGTAAATAATCAAATATCATGCTTCATCCAGTGCTAGTATTGAGATTAAGTATGTTGATTTCCTGTTTCATTCGTATATAAGACCCTGTAAGCTGTCACATTGTCATCCAGAGTGTTTATTCTAAAAGTGAATAGACGTAAGCTCCAAGATGCAAATATTTAAAGTTGCTCTCGTGGTGGCCTTGGGTAAGTACAGAAATTCTAACATCGACATTCTGACTTATCAATTATAAACGTGCCTGAGTGATGTGTTTACTGAAGCTTTCATTATGGGCTACTTCTTTCAACTGTTATGCGGCTAAATGCATAATAAAGCTATGCTTGGAAACTGTCTACCATTTAGAAGTATAAGCATACCCTGTCTGATAATGTAAAACCACTGATACGCTGTTTATCTTTGCAGTGTTCACAGCTCTCTTTGGTTCAGCCTATGGTGGCCACGGCGGTGGTGGCAAAGGAGGCGGTGGCGGCAAAGGAGGCGGCGGCGGCAAGGGAGGCGGTGGCAAAGGAGGCGGTGGCAAAGGAGGAGGCGGGAAAGGAGGAGGCGGGAAAGGAGGCGGTGGTAAAGGCGGCGGTGGCAAAGGAGGAGGCGGCCACGGAGGTGGTGGTAAAGGAGGCGGCGGACATGGAGGTGGTGGCAAAGGAGGAGGCGGACATGGAGGTGGTGGCAAAGGAGGTGGACACCACGGTTAAAGACAACTATGTCTCCATATTCCTACCAAATGCTGGACATTTGACAGCATTATTGCAACTGTAGCCTTGGTTTCTGCACCACCCTGTACAATGTCAACTTTCAGATACTGTAGAAAATAAAACGATGAGAAATAACCCTTCTCTTTCTTGAATTCATTTTGACAGGCTAATTATTGCTGGATACACAACAAACATGCTGTTAATTTCTAATCTTAGAGACCAACAGCCACATGTACTGATAACTTATGTTTGATACAAGGGCACAATAGATGAAAGAAGGTCGTTTTTATTGAAAAACATTGCTCACCATCTTTCTGAAACTATTTTCAGCACCTCATACAATTGGTATCCTCACCCAAAGTAGGCAGCAAAGCAAACCTGATGTTATTGGGATTGTTTATCGAAAGTATAAACAAAATCAACATCTGTATTGTGCGAATATGCTTTGCATAATATATCAGTGGTCTGGTTCCGAGTAAACATGTCTTAATTTTAGCACCTGTTGCACCTTAAAGGACACGTTCATATACACAGATAATGTGTCAATTGTATTGATAAACGTACACGTGTTTCCAATGCGACTGAAAAATAGGTAGTTTACATATAATCTCAATTGTCTGCTGCCTGCCTCAACGTAGTTTTAGAAAATTCACCAACAAGAAGCTGTATAAACCTCTGAATCACGGCTGACAAAGCCTTCCAAAGCAAGGGTGAGAACAGCAAATATCTGTGTAGGCATGAACTGTCGTTATTTTCTCGGTTTAAAACTCATAGCTGAAACACACACAGCTTCCAGCTACAATCAGGTGCTCTACCATCTCTTCTTCTATTCAGTGCAATTTTCAGCATCCAAAGTGGCTGTATAAAACACAGAATTATGATATCACAAATAGTGCCACATATGCCGACACACACCGAACATAGTCAAAAGTCAAAAGAAAAGGTTTTGTATGTATTACCTTAAATAAACCTCTGGTGACATGCTAGTTTCAGTTCATCCAAATATTGCTGATCTAGTGTATGCATCATACCATCGGTTGCATGGGTTTCATGCATTTATTCAAATATACCACACCCTCTGTATGTATTACCTTCAATAAAACTCTGGTGACATGCTAGTTTAAGTCCATCAAAATAGTGCAAATACTAGTAGCATACCATCGGTTCCATGATTTTTATGCATTTATTCAAATCTACCATGCCGTCTGCAATCTTTGTTCCATATACAATCCACTATATGTGTAACTTGACACAACACCTACAAAATGTCTACTCCAAGTAACCAGCGTAAGCACATCTCCGAAGTATGGCACTGCCATTAATGCATTGTCGCTTCCTTTTATGAGTCTTCTGTTCATTCACTTTTTTCTATATGGGTATTGATGTCATTTCATTGGATGATTCAATATACCCAGCATGCGATCCAGCAGTGAAAGAACACAGGGATTCCAGGTTAGGTCGCAGATACACAGCATGACTTTGATGATCATGCAGGAAGATGTACATGATAAAGAATGGAAAATGACAAAAGTCAAGGTGATATTACATAATGTAATTTTATTTCAAAACAAAAGCTGGGGGGAAAAGTACCAGTAAATAATCAAATATCATGCTTCATCCAGTGCTCGTATTGAGATTAAGTATGTTGATTCCCTGTTTCATTCGTATATAAGACCCTGTAAGCTGTCACATTGTCATCCAGAGTGTTTATTCTAAAAGTGAATAGACGTAAGCTCCAAGATGCAAATATTTAAAGTTGCTCTCGTGGTGGCCTTGGGTAAGTACAGAAATTCTAACATCGACATTCTGACTTATCAATTATAAACGTGCCTGAGTGATGTGTTTACTGAAGCTTTCATTATGGGCTACTTCTTTCAACTGTTATGCAGCTAAATGCATAATAAAGCTATGCTTGGAAACTGTCTACCATTTAGAAGTATAAGCATACCCTGTCTGATAATGTAAAACCACTGATACGCTGTTTATCTTTGCAGTGTTCACAGCTCTCTTTGGTTCAGCCTATGGTGGCCACGGCGGTGGTGGCAAAGGAGGCGGTGGCGGCAAAGGAGGCGGCGGCGGCAAGGGAGGCGGTGGCAAAGGAGGCGGTGGTAAAGGCGGCGGTGGCAAAGGAGGAGGCGGGAAAGGAGGCGGTGGTAAAGGAGGCGGTGGCAAAGGAGGAGGCGGCCACGGAGGTGGTGGTAAAGGAGGCGGCGGACATTGAGGTGGTGGCAAAGGAGGAGGCGGACATGGAGGAGGTGGCAAAGGAGGTGGACACCACGGTTAAAGACAACTATGTCTCCATATTCCTACCAAATGCTGGACATTTGACAGCATTATTGCAACTGTAGCCTTGGTTTCTGTACCACCCTGTACAATGTCAACTTTCAGATACTGTAGAAAATAAAACGATGAGAAATAAGCCTTCCCTTTCATGAATTTATTTTGACAGGCTGATAATGCCTGGTTACACAACACACATGCTGTTAATTTCTAATCTTAGAGACCAACAGCCACATGTACTGAGAACCCATGTTTGATACAAGGGCACAATGGATGAAAGAAGGTCGTTTTTATTGAAAAACATTGCTCACCATCTTTCTGAAACTATTTTCAGCACCTCATACAATTGGTATCCTCACCAAAAGTAGGCATCAATGCAAAGCTGATGTTATTGGGATTGTTTATCGAAAGTAAAAACAAAATCAACATCTGTATTGTGCGAATATGCTTTGCATAATGTATCAGTGGTCTGGCACCTTAAAGGACACGTTCATATACACAGATAATGTGTCAATTGTATTGATAAACGTACACGTGTTTCCAATGCGACTGAAAAATAGGTAGTCTATATATAATCTCAATTGTCTGCCTCCTGCCTCAAAGTAGTTTTAGAAAAATCACCCGTAAGAAGCTGTAAAAACCTCTGAATCACGGCTGACAAAGCCTTCGAAGCAAGGGTGAGAACAACAAATATATGTGTAGGCATGAACTGTCGTTATTTTCTCGGTTTAAAACTCATAGCTGAAACACACACAGCTTCCAGCTACAATCAGGAGCTCTAACATCTCTTCTTCTATTCAGTGCAATTTTCAGAATCCAAAGTGGCTGTATTATACACAGAATTATGATATCACAAATAGTGCCACATATGCTGACACACACCGAATATAGTCAAAAGTCAAGACAAAAGGTTTTGTATGTATTACCTCAAATACACCTCTGGTGACATGCTAGTTTAAGTTCATCAAAATATTGCTGATCTAGTGCATGCATCATACCATCGGTTGCATGGGTTTTCTGCATTTATTCAAATATACCACACCCTCTGTATGTATTACCTTCAATAAAACTCTGGTGAAATGCTAATTTAAGTCCATCAAAATAGTGCAAATACTAGTAGCATACCATCGGTTCCATGACTTTTATGCATTTATTCAAATCTACCATGCCGTCTGCAATCTTTGTTCCATATACAATCCACTATATTTGTAACTTGACACAACACCAACAAAATGTCTACTCCAAGTAACCAGCGTCAGCACATCTCCGAAATATGGCACTGCCATTAATGCATTGTCGCTTCCTTTTATGAGTCTTCTGTTCATTCACTTTTTTCTATATGGGTATTGATGTCATTTCATTGGATGATTCAATATACCCAGCATGCGATCCAGCAGTGAAAGAACCCAGGGATTCCAGGTTAGGTCGCAGATACACAGCATGACTTTGATGATCATGCAGGAAGATGTACATGATAAAGAATGGAAAATGACAAAAGTCAAGGTGATATTACATAATGTAATTTTATTTCAAAACAAAAGCTGGGGGAAAAAGTACCAGTAAATAATCAAATATCATGCTTCATCCAGTGCTCGTATTGAGATTAAGTATGTTGATTTCCTGTTTCATTCGTATATAAGACCCTGTAAGCTGTCACATTGTCATCCAGAGTGTTTATTCTAAAAGTGAATAGACGTAAGCTCCAAGATGCAAATATTTAAAGTTGCTCTGGTGGTGGCCTTGGGTAAGTACAGAAATTCTAACATCGACATTCTGACTTATCAATTATAAACGTGCCTGAGTGATGTGTTTACTGAAGCTTTCATTATGGGCTACTTCTTTCAACTGTTATGCGGCTAAATGCATAATAAAGCTATGCTTGGAAACTGTCTACCATTTAGAAGTATAAGCATACCCTGTCTGATAATGTAAAACCACTGATACGCTGTTTATCTTTGCAGTGTTCACAGCTCTCTTTGGTTCAGCCTATGGTGGCCACGGCGGTGGTGGCAAAGGAGGCGGTGGCGGCAAAGGAGGCGGCGGCGGCAAGGGAGGCGGTGGCAAAGGAGGCGGTGGTAAAGGCGGCGGTGGCAAAGGAGGAGGCGGGAAAGGAGGCGGTGGTAAAGGCGGCGGTGGCAAAGGAGGAGGCGGCCACGGAGGTGGTGGTAAAGGAGGCGGCGGACATGGAGGTGGTGGCAAAGGAGGAGGTGGACATGGAGGAGGTGGCAAAGGAGGTGGACACCACGGTTAAAGACAACTATGTCTCCATATTCCTACCAAATGCTGGACATTTGACAGCATTATTGCAACTGTAGCCTTGGTTTCTGTACCACCCTGTACAATGTCAACTTTCAGATACTGTAGAAAATAAAACGATGAGAAATAAGCCTTCCCTTTCTTGAATTTATTTTGACAGGCTGATTATTGCTGGTTACACAACACACATGCTGTTAATTTCTAATCTTAGAGACCAACAGCCACATGTACTGAGAACCCATGTTTGATACAAGGGCACAATGGATGAAAGAAGGTCGTTTTTATTGAAAAACATTGCTCACCATCTTTCTGAAACTATTTTCAGCACCTCATACAATTGGTATCCTCACCAAAAGTAGGCATCAATGCAAAGCTGATGTTATTGGGATTGTTTATCGAAAGTAAAAACAAAATCAACATCTGTATTGTGCGAATATGCTTTGCATAATGTATCAGTGGTCTGGTTCCGAGTAAACATGTCTTTATTTTAGCACCTGTTGCACCTTAAAGGACACGTTCATATACACAGATAATGTGTCAATAGTATTGATAAACGTACACGTGTTTCCAATGCGACTGAAAAATAGGTAGTCTATATATAATCTCAATTGTCTGCCTCCTGCCTCAAAGTAGTTTTAGAAAAATCACCCGTAAGAAGCTGTAAAAACCTCTGAATCACGGCTGACAAAGCCTTCGAAGCAAGGGTGAGAACAACAAATATATGTGTAGGCATGAACTGTCGTTATTTTCTCGGTTTAAAACTCATAGCTGAAACACACACAGCTTCCAGCTACAATCAGGAGCTCTAACATCTCTTCTTCTATTCAGTGCAATTTTCAGAATCCAAAGTGGCTGTATTATACACAGAATTATGATATCACAAATAGTGCCACATATGCTGACACACACCGAATATAGTCAAAAGTCAAGACAAAAGGTTTTGTATGTATTACCTCAAATACACCTCTGGTGACATGCTAGTTTAAGTTCATCAAAATATTGCTGATCTAGTGCATGCATCATACCATCGGTTGCATGGGTTTTCTGCATTTATTCAAATATACCACACCCTCTGTATGTATTACCTTCAATAAAACTCTGGTGAAATGCTAATTTAAGTCCATCAAAATAGTGCAAATACTAGTAGCATACCATCGGTTCCATGACTTTTATGCATTTATTCAAATCTACCATGCCGTCTGTAATCTTTGTTCCATATACAATCCACTATATGTGTAACTTGTCACAACACCAACAAAATGTCTACTCCAAGTAACCAGCGTCAGCACATCTCCGAAATATGGCACTGCCATTAATGCATTGTCGCTTCCTTTTATGAGTCTTCTGTTCATTCACTTATTTCTATATGGGTATTGATGTCATTTCATTGGATGATTCAATATACCCAGCATGCGATCCAGCAGTGAAAGAACCCAGGGATTCCAGGTTAGGTCGCAGATACACAGCATGACTTTGAGGATCATGCAGGAAGATGTACATGATAAAGAATGGAAAATGACAAAAGTCAAGGTGATATTACATAATGTAATTTTATTTCAAAACAAAAGCTGGGGGAAAAAGTACCAGTAAATAATCAAATATCATGCTTCATCCAGTGCTCGTATTGAGATTAAGTATGTTGATTTCCTGTTTCATTCGTATATAAGACCCTGTAAGCTGTCACATTGTCATCCAGAGTGTTTATTCTAAAAGTGAATAGACGTAAGCTCCAAGATGCAAATATTTAAAGTTGCTCTCGTGGTGGCCTTGGGTAAGTACAGAAATTCTAACATCGACATTCTGACTTATCAATTATAAACGTGCCTGAGTGATGTGTTTACTGAAGCTTTCATTATGGGCTACTTCTTTCAAATGTTATGCGGCTAAATGCATAATAAAGCTATGCTTGGAAACTGTCTACCATTTAGAAGTATAAGCATACCCTGTCTGATAATGTAAAACCACTGATACGCTGTTTATCTTTGCAGTGTTCACAGCTCTCTTTGGTTCAGCCTATGGTGGCCACGGCGGTGGTGGCAAAGGAGGCGGTGGCGGCAAAGGAGGCGGCGGCGGCAAGGGAGGCGGTGGCAAAGGAGGCGGTGGTAAAGGCGGCGGTGGCAAAGGAGGAGGCGGGAAAGGAGGCGGTGGTAAAGGCGGCGGTGGCAAAGGAGGAGGCGGCCACGGAGGTGGTGGTAAAGGAGGCGGCGGACATGGAGGTGGTGGCAAAGGAGGAGGCGGACATGGAGGAGGTGGCAAAGGAGGTGGACACCACGGTTAAAGACAACTATGTCTCCATATTCCTACCAAATGCTGGACATTTGACAGCATTATTGCAACTGTAGCCTTGGTTTCT
This sequence comes from Haliotis cracherodii, assembly GCF_022045235.1. Lineage (NCBI taxonomy): Eukaryota > Metazoa > Mollusca > Gastropoda > Lepetellida > Haliotidae > Haliotis > Haliotis cracherodii. The sequence goes on along the minus strand of NW_027266279.1, from coordinate 5,286,116 downwards.
GTACCACCCTGTACAATGTCAACTTTCAGATACTGTAGAAAATAAAACGATGAGAAATAAGCCTTCCCTTTCTTGAATTTATTTTGACAGGCTGATTATTGCTGGTTACACAACACACATGCTGTTAATTTCTAATCTTAGAGACCAACAGCCACATGTACTGAGAACCCATGTTTGATACAAGGGCACAATGGATGAAAGAAGGTCGTTTTTATTGAAAAACATTGCTCACCATCTTTCTGAAACTATTTTCAGCACCTCATACAATTGGTATCCTCACCAAAAGTAGGCATCAATGCAAAGCTGATGTTATTGGGATTGTTTATCGAAAGTAAAAACAAAATCAACATCTGTATTGTGCGAATATGCTTTTCATAATGTATCAGTGGTCTGGTTCCGAGTAAACATGTCTTAATTTTAGCACCTGTTGCACCTTAAAGGACACGTTCATATACACAGATAATGTGTCAATTGTATTGATAAACGTACACGTGTTTCCAATGCGACTGAAAAATAGGTAGTCTATATATAATCTCAATTGTCTGCCTCCTGCCTCAAAGTAGTTTCAGAAAAATCACCCGTAAGAAGCTGTAAAAACCTCTGAATCACGGCTGACAAAGCCTTCGAAGCAAGGGTGAGAACAACAAATATATGTGTAGGCATGAACTGTCGTTATTTTCTCGGTTTAAAACTCATAGCTGAAACACACACAGCTTCCAGCTACAATCAGGAGCTCTAACATCTCTTCTTCTATTCAGTGCAATTTTCAGAATCCAAAGTGGCTGTATTATACACAGAATTATGATATCACAAATAGTGCCACATATGCTGACACACACCGAATATAGTCAAAAGTCAAGACAAAAGGTTTTGTATGTATTACCTCAAATACACCTCTGGTGACATGCTAGTTTAAGTTCATCAAAATATTGCTGATCTAGTGCATGCATCATACCATCGGTTGCATGGGTTTTCTGCATTTATTCAAATATACCACACCCTCTGTATGTATTACCTTCAATAAAACTCTGGTAAAATGCTAATTTAAGTCCATCAAAATAGTGCAAATACTAGTAGCATACTATCGGTTCCATGACTTTTATGCATTTATTCAAATCTACCATGCCGTCTGCAATCTTTGTTCCATATACAATCCACTATATGTGTAACTTGTCACAACACCAACAAAATGTCTACTCCAAGTAACCAGCGTCAGCACATCTCCGAAATATGGCACTGCCATTAATGCATTGTCGCTTCCTTTTATGAGTCTTCTGTTCATTCACTTTTTTCTATATGGGTATTGATGTCATTTCATTGGATGATTCAATATACCCAGCATGCGATCCAGCAGTGAAAGAACCCAGGGATTCCAGGTTAGGTCGCAGATACACAGCATGACTTTGATGATCATGCAGGAAGATGTACATGATAAAGAATGGAAAATGACAAAAGTCAAGGTGATATTACATAATGTAATTTTATTTCAAAACAAAAGCTGGGGGAAAAAGTACCAGTAAATAATCAAATATCATGCTTCATCCAGTGCTCGTATTGAGATTAAGTATGTTGATTTCCTGTTTCATTCGTATATAAGACCCTGTAAGCTGTCACATTGTCATCCAGAGTGTTTATTCTAAAAGTGAATAGACGTAAGCTCCAAGATGCAAATATTTAAAGTTGCTCTCGTGGTGGCCTTGGGTAAGTACAGAAATTCTAACATCGACATTCTGACTTATCAATTATAAACGTGCCTGAGTGATGTGTTTACTGAAGCTTTCATTATGGGCTACTTCTTTCAACTGTTATGCGGCTAAATGCATAATAAAGCTATGCTTGGAAACTGTCTACCATTTAGAAGTATAAGCATACCCTGTCTGATAATGTAAAACCACTGATACGCTGTTTATCTTTGCAGTGTTCACAGCTCTCTTTGGTTCAGCCTATGGTGGCCACGGCGGTGGTGGCAAAGGAGGCGGTGGCGGCAAAGGAGGCGGTGGCGGCAAGGGAGGCGGTGGCAAAGGAGGCGGTGGTAAAGGCGGCGGTGGCAAAGGAGGAGGCGGGAAAGGAGGCGGTGGTAAAGGCGGCGGTGGCAAAGGAGGAGGCGGCCACGGAGGTGGTGGTAAAGGAGGCGGCGGACATGGAGGTGGTGGCAAAGGAGGAGGCGGACATGGAGGAGGTGGCAAAGGAGGTGGACACCACGGTTAAAGACAACTATGTCTCCATATTCCTACCAAATGCTGGACATTTGACAGCATTATTGCAACTGTAGCCTTGGTTTCTGTACCACCCTGTACAATGTCAACTTTCAGATACTGTAGAAAATAAAACGATGAGAAATAAGCCTTCCCTTTCTTGAATTTATTTTGACAGGCTGATTATTGCTGGTTACACAACACACATGCTGTTAATTTCTAATCTTAGAGACCAACAGCCACATGTACTGAGAACCCATGTTTGATACAAGGGCACAATGGATGAAAGAAGGTCGTTTTTATTGAAAAACATTGCTCACCATCTTTCTGAAACTATTTTCAGCACTTCATACAATTGGTATCCTCACCAAAAGTAGGCATCAATGCAAAGCTGATGTTATTGGGATTGTTTATCGAAAGTAAAAACAAAATCAACATCTGTATTGTGCGAATATGCTTTGCATAATGTATCAGTGGTCTGGTTCCGAGTAAACATGTCTTAATTTTAGCACCTGTTGCACCTTAAAGGACACGTTCATATACACAGATAATGTGTCAATTGTATTGATAAACGTACACGTGTTTCCAATGCGACTGAAAAATAAGTAGTCTATATATAATCTCAATTGTCTGCCTCCTGCCTCAAAGTAGTTTTAGAAAAATCACCCGTAAGAAGCTGTAAAAACCTCTGAATCACGGCTGACAAAGCCTTCGAAGCAAGGGTGAGAACAACAAATATATGTGTAGGCATGAACTGTCGTTATTTTCTCGGTTTAAAACTCATAGCTGAAACACACACAGCTTCCAGCTACAATCAGGAGCTCTAACATCTCTTCTTCTATTCAGTGCAATTTTCAGAATCCAAAGTGGCTGTATTATACACAGAATTATGATATCACAAATAGTGCCACATATGCTGACACACACCGAATATAGTCAAAAGTCAAGACAAAAGGTTTTGTATGTATTACCTCAAATACACCTCTGGTGACATGCTAGTTTAAGTTCATCAAAATATTGCTGATCTAGTGCATGCATCATACCATCGGTTGCATGGGTTTTCTGCATTTATTCAAATATACCACACCCTCTGTATGTATTACCTTCAATAAAACTCTGGTGAAATGCTAATTTAAGTCCATCAAAATAGTGCAAATACTAGTAGCATACCATCGGTTCCATGACTTTTATGCATTTATTCAAATCTACCATGCCGTCTGCAATCTTTGTTCCATATACAATCCACTATATGTGTAACTTGTCACAACACCAACAAAATGTCTACTCCAAGTAACCAGCGTCAGCACATCTCCGAAATGTGGCACTGCCATTAAGGCATTGTCGCTTCCTTTTATGAGTCTTCTGTTCATTCACTTTTTTCTATATGGGTATTGATGTCATTTCATTGGATGATTCAATATACCCAGCATGCGATCCAGCAGTGAAAGAACCCAGGGATTCCAGGTTAGGTCGCAGATACACAGCATGACTTTGATGATCATGCAGGAAGATGTACATGATAAAGAATGGAAAATGACAAAAGTCAAGGTGATATTACATAATGTAATTTTATTTCAAAACAAAAGCTGGGGGAAAAAGTACCAGTAAATAATCAAATATCATGCTTCATCCAGTGCTAGTATTGAGTTTAAGTATGTTGATTTCCTGTTTCATTCGTATATAAGAGCCTGTAAGCTGTCACATTGTCATCCAGAGTGTTTATTCTAAAAGTGAATAGACGTAAGCTCCAAGATGCAAATATTTAAAGTTGCTCTCGTGGTGGCCTTGGGTAAGTACAGAAATTCTAACATCGACATTCTGACTTATCAATTATAAACGTGCCTGAGTGATGTGTTTACTGAAGCTTTCATTATGGGCTACTTCTTTCAACTGTTATGCGGCTAAATGCATAATAAAGCTTTGCTTGGAAACTGTCTACCATTTAGAAGTATAAGCATACCCTGTCTGATAATTTAAAACCACTGATACGCTGTTTATCTTTGCAGTGTTCACAGCTCTCTTTGGTTCAGCCTATGGTGGCCACGGCGGTGGTGGCAAAGGAGGCGGTGGCGGCAAAGGAGGCGGTGGCGGCAAGGGAGGCGGTGGCAAAGGAGGCGGTGGTAAAGGCGGCGGTGGCAAAGGAGGAGGCGGGAAAGGAGGCGGTGGTAAAGGCGGCGGTGGCAAAGGAGGAGGCGGCCACGGAGGTGGGGGTAAAGGAGGAGGCGGACATGGAGGTGGTGGCAAAGGAGGAGGCGGACATGGAGGAGGTGGCAAAGGAGGTGGACACCACGGTTAAAGACAACTATGTCTCCATATTCCTACCAAATGCTGGACATTTGACAGCATTATTGCAACCGTAGCCTTGGTTTCTGTACCACCCTGTACAATGTCAACTTTCAGATACTGTAGAAAATAAAACGATGAGAAATAAGCCTTCCCTTTCTTGAATTTATTTTGACAGGCTGATTATTGCTGGTTACACAACACACATGCTGTTAATTTCTAATCTTAGAGACCAACAGCCACATGTACTGAGAACCCATGTTTGATACAAGGGCACAATGGATGAAAGAAAGTCGTTTTTATTGAAAAACATTGCTCATCATCTTTCTGAAACTATTTTCAGCACCTCATACAATTGGTATCCTCACCAAAAGAAGGCATCAATGCAAAGCTGATGTTATTGGGATTGTTTATCGAAAGTAAAAACAAAATCAACATCTGTATTGTGCGAATATGCTTTGCATAATGTATCAGTGGTCTGGTTCCGAGTAAACATGTCTTAATTTTAGCACCTGTTGCACCTTAAAGGACACGTTCATATACACAGATAATGTGTCAATTGTATTGATAAACGTACACGTGTTTCCAATGCGACTGAAAAATAAGTAGTCTATATATAATCTCAATTGTCTGCCTCCTGCCTCAAAGTAGTTTTAGAAAAATCACCCGTAAGAAGCTGTAAAAACCTCTGAATCACGGCTGACAAAGCCTTCGAAGCAAGGGTGAGAACAACAAATATATGTGTAGGCATGAACTGTCGTTATTTTCTCGGTTTAAAACTCATAGCTGAAACACACACAGCTTCCAGCTACAATCAGGAGCTCTAACATCTCTTCTTCTATTCAGTGCAATTTTCAGAATCCAAAGTGGCTGTATTATACACAGAATTATGATATCACAAATAGTGCCACATATGCTGACACACACCGAATATAGTCAAAAGTCAAGACAAAAGGTTTTGTATGTATTACCTCAAATACACCTCTGGTGACATGCTAGTTTAAGTTCATCAAAATATTGCTGATCTAGTGCATGCATCATACCATCGGTTGCATGGGTTTTCTGCATTTATTCAAATATACCACACCCTCTGTATGTATTACCTTCAATAAAACTCTGGTGAAATGCTAATTTAAGTCCATCAAAATAGTGCAAATACTAGTAGCATACCATCGGTTCCATGACTTTTATGCATTTATTCAAATCTACCATGCCGTCTGCAATCTTTGTTCCATATACAATCCACTATATGTGTAACTTGTCACAACACCAACAAAATGTCTACTCCAAGTAACCAGCGTCAGCACATCTCCGAAATATGGCACTGCCATTAATGCATTGTCGCTTCCTTTTATGAGTCTTCTGTTCATTCACTTTTTTTCTATATGGGTATTGATGTCATTTCATTGGATGATTCAATATACCCAGCATGCGATCCAGCAGTGAAAGAACCCAGGGATTCCAGGTTAGGTCGCAGATACACAGCATGACTTTGAGGATCATGCAGGAAGATGTACATGATAAAAAATGGAAAATGACAAAAGTCAAGGTGATATTACATAATGTAATTTTATTTCAAAACAAAAGCTGGGGGAAAAAGTACCAGTAAATAATCAAATATCATGCTTCATCCAGTGCTCGTATTGAGATTAAGTATGTTGATTTCCTGTTTCATTCGTATATAAGACCCTGTAAGCTGTCACATTGTCATCCAGAGTGTTTATTCTAAAAGTGAATAGACGTAAGCTCCAAGATGCAAATATTTAAAGTTGCTCTCGTGGTGGCCTTGGGTAAGTACAGAAATTCTAACATCGACATTCTGACTTATCAATTATAAACGTGCCTGAGTGATGTGTTTACTGAAGCTTTCATTATGGGCTACTTCTTTCAACTGTTATGCGGCTAAATGCATAATAAAGATATGCTTGGAAACTGTCTACCATTTAGAAGTATAAGCATACCCTGTCTGATAATGTAAAACCACTGATACGCTGTTTATCTTTGCAGTGTTCACAGCTCTCTTTGGTTCAGCCTATGGTGGCCACGGCGGTGGTGGCAAAGGAGGCGGTGGCGGCAAAGGAGGCGGCGGCGGCAAGGGAGGCGGTGGCAAAGGAGGCGGTGGTAAAGGCGGCGGTGGCAAAGGAGGAGGCGGGAAAGGAGGCGGTGGTAAAGGCGGCGGTGGCAAAGGAGGAGGCGGCCACGGAGGTGGGGGTAAAGGAGGCGGCGGACATGGAGGTGGTGGCAAAGGAGGAGGCGGACATGGAGGAGGTGGCAAAGGAGGTGGACACCACGGTTAAAGACAACTATGTCTCCATATTCCTACCAAATGCTGGACATTTGACAGCATTATTGCAACTGTAGCCTTGGTTTCTGTACCACCCTGTACAATGTCAACTTTCAGATACTGTAGAAAATAAAACGATGAGAAATAAGCCTTCCCTTTCATGAATTTATTTTGACAGGCTGATAATGGCTGGTTACACAACACACATGCTGTTAATTTCTAATCTTAGAGACCAACAGCCACATGTACTGAGAACCCATGTTTGATACAAGGGCACAATGGATGAAAGAAGGTCGTTTTTATTGAAAAACATTGCTCACCATCTTTCTGAAACTATTTTCAGCACCTCATACAATTGGTATCCTCACCAAAAGTAGGCATCAATGCAAAGCTGATGTTATTGGGATTGTTTATCGAAAGTAAAAACAAAATCAACATCTGTATTGTGCGAATATGCTTTGCATAATGTATCAGTGGTCTGGTTCCGAGTAAACATGTCTTAATTTTTGCACCTGTTGCACCTTAAAGGACACGTTCATATACACAGATAATGTGTCAATTGTATTGATAAACGTACACGTGTTTCCAATGCGACTGAAAAATAGGTAGTCTAAATATAATCTCAATTGTCTGCCTCCTGCCTCAAAGTAGTTTTAGAAAAATCACCCGTAAGAAGCTGTAAAAACCTCTGAATCACGGCTGACAAAGCCTTCGAAGCAAGGGTGAGAACAACAAATATATGTGTAGGCATGAACTGTCGTTATTTTCTCGGTTTAAAACTCATAGCTGAAACACACACAGCTTCCAGCTACAATCAGGAGCTCTAACATCTCTTTTTCTATTCAGTGCAATTTTCAGAATCCAAAGTGGCTGTATTATACACAGAATTATGATATCACAAATAGTGCCACATATGCTGACACACACCGAATATAGTCAAAAGTCAAGACAAAAGGTTTTGTATGTATTACCTCAAATACACCTCTGGTGACATGCTAGTTTAAGTTCATCAAAATATTGCTGATCTAGTGCATGCATCATACCATCGGTTGCATGGGTTTTCTGCATTTATTCAAATATACCACACCCTCTGTATGTATTACCTTCAATAAAACTCTGGTGAAATGCTAATTTAAGTCCATCAAAATAGTGCAAATACTAGTAGCATACCATCGGTTCCATGATTTTTATGCATTTATTCAAATCTACCATGCCGTCTGCAATCTTTGTTCCATATACAATCCACTATATTTGTAACTTGACACAACACCAACAAAATGTCTACTCCAAGTAACCAGCGTCAGCACATCTCCGAAATATGGCACTGCCATTAATGCATTGTCGCTTCCTTTTATGAGTCTTCTGTTCATTCACTTTTTTCTATATGGGTATTGATGTCATTTCATTGGATGATTCAATATACCCAGCATGCGATCCAGCAGTGAAAGAACCCAGGGATTCCAGGTTAGGTCGCAGATACACAGCATGACTTTGATGATCATGCAGGAAGATGTACATGATAAAGAATGGAAAATGACAAAAGTCAAGGTGATATTACATAATGTAATTTTATTTCAAAACAAAAGCTGGGGGAAAAAGTACCAGTAAATAATCAAATATCATGCTTCATCCAGTGCTAGTATTGAGATTAAGTATGTTGATTTCCTGTTTCATTCGTATATAAGACCCTGTAAGCTGTCACATTGTCATCCAGAGTGTTTATTCTAAAAGTGAATAGACGTAAGCTCCAAGATGCAAATATTTAAAGTTGCTCTCGTGGTGGCCTTGGGTAAGTACAGAAATTCTAACATCGACATTCTGACTTATCAATTATAAACGTGCCTGAGTGATGTGTTTACTGAAGCTTTCATTATGGGCTACTTCTTTCAACTGTTATGCGGCTAAATGCATAATAAAGCTTTGCTTGGAAACTGTCTACCATTTAGAAGTATAAGCATACCCTGTCTGATAATGTAAAACCACTGATACGCTGTTTATCTTTGCAGTGTTCACAGCTCTCTTTGGTTCAGCCTATGGTGGCCACGGCGGTGGTGGCAAAGGAGGCGGTGGCGGCAAAGGAGGCGGCGGCGGCAAGGGAGGCGGTGGCAAAGGAGGCGGTGGTAAAGGCGGCGGTGGCAAAGGAGGAGGCGGGAAAGGAGGCGGTGGTAAAGGCGGCGGTGGCAAAGGAGGAGGCGGCCACGGAGGTGGGGGTAAAGGAGGAGGCGGACATGGAGGTGGTGGCAAAGGAGGAGGCGGACATGGAGGAGGTGGCAAAGGAGGTGGACTCCACGGTTAAAAACAACTATGTCTCCATATTCCTACCAAATGCTGGACATTTGACAGCATTATTGCAACTGTAGCCTTGGTTTCTGTACCACCCTGTACAATGTCAACTTTCAGATACTGTAGAAAATAAAACGATGAGACATAAGCCTTCCATTTCTTGAATTTATTTTGACAGGCTGATTATTGCTGGTTACACAACACACATGCTGTTAATTTCTAATCTTAGAGACCAACAGCCACATGTACTGAGAACCCATGTTTGATACAAGGGCACAATGGATGAAAGAAGGTCGTTTTTATTGAAAAACATTGCTCACCATCTTTCTGAAACTATTTTCAGCACCTCATACAATTGGTATCCTCACCAAAAGTAGGCATCAATGCAAAGCTGATGTTATTGGGATTGTTTATCGAAAGTAAAAACAAAATCAACATCTGTATTGTGCGAATATGCTTTGCATAATGTATCAGTGGTCTGGTTCCGAGTAAACATGTCTTAATTTTTGCACCTGTTGCACCTTAAAGGACACGTTCATATACACAGATAATGTGTCAATTGTATTGATAAACGTACACGTGTTTCCAATGCGACTGAAAAATAGGTAGTCTAAATATAATCTCAATTGTCTGCCTCCTGCCTCAAAGTAGTTTTAGAAAAATCACCCGTAAGAAGCTGTAAAAACCTCTGAATCACGGCTGACAAAGCCTTCGAAGCAAGGGTGAGAACAACAAATATATGTGTAGGCATGAACTGTCGTTATTTTCTCGGTTTAAAACTCATAGCTGAAACACACACAGCTTCCAGCTACAATCAGGAGCTCTAACATCTCTTTTTCTATTCAGTGCAATTTTCAGAATCCAAAGTGGCTGTATTATACACAGAATTATGATATCACAAATAGTGCCACATATGCTGACACACACCGAATATAGTCAAAAGTCAAGACAAAAGGTTTTGTATGTATTACCTCAAATACACCTCTGGTGACATGCTAGTTTAAGTTCATCAAAATATTGCTGATCTAGTGCATGCATCATACCATCGGTTGCATGGGTTTTCTGCATTTATTCAAATATACCACACCCTCTGTATGTATTACCTTCAATAAAACTCTGGTGAAATGCTAATTTAAGTCCATCAAAATAGTGCAAATACTAGTAGCATACCATCGGTTCCATGATTTTTATGCATTTATTCAAATCTACCATGCCGTCTGCAATCTTTGTTCCATATACAATCCACTATATTTGTAACTTGACACAACACCAACAAAATGTCTACTCCAAGTAACCAGCGTCAGCACATCTCCGAAATATGGCACTGCCATTAATGCATTGTCGCTTCCTTTTATGAGTCTTCTGTTCATTCACTTTTTTCTATATGGGTATTGATGTCATTTCATTGGATGATTCAATATACCCAGCATGCGATCCAGCAGTGAAAGAACCCAGGGATTCCAGGTTAGGTCGCAGATACACAGCATGACTTTGATGATCATGCAGGAAGATGTACATGATAAAGAATGGAAAATGACAAAAGTCAAGGTGATATTACATAATGTAATTTTATTTCAAAACAAAAGCTGGGGGAAAAAGTACCAGTAAATAATCAAATATCATGCTTCATCCAGTGCTCGTATTGAGATTAAGTATGTTGATTTCCTGTTTCATTCGTATATAAGACCCTGTAAGTTGTCACATTGTCATCCAGAGTGTTTATTCTAAAAGTGAATAGACGTAAGCTCCAAGATGCAAATATTTAAAGTTGCTCTCGTGGTGGCCTTGGGTAAGTACAGAAATTCTAACATCGACATTCTGACTTATCAATTATAAACGTGCCTGAGTGATGTGTTTACTGAAGCTTTCATTATGGGCTACTTCTTTCAACTGTTATGCGGCTAAATGCATAATAAAGCTTTGCTTGGAAACTGTCTACCATTTAGAAGTATAAGCATACCCTGTCTGATAATGTAAAACCACTGATACGCTGTTTATCTTTGCAGTGTTCACAGCTCTCTTTGGTTCAGCCTATGGTGGCCACGGCGGTGGTGGCAAAGGAGGCGGTGGCGGCAAAGGAGGCGGCGGCGGCAAGGGAGGCGGTGGCAAAGGAGGCGGTGGTAAAGGCGGCGGTGGCAAAGGAGGAGGCGGGAAAGGAGGCGGTGGTAAAGGCGGCGGTGGCAAAGGAGGAGGCGGCCACGGAGGTGGGGGTAAAGGAGGAGGCGGACATGGAGGTGGTGGCAAAGGAGGAGGCGGGCATGGAGGAGGTGGCAAAGGAGGTGGACACCACGGTTAAAGACAACTATGTCTCCATATTCCTACCAAATGCTGGACATTTGACAGCATTATTGCAACTGTAGCCTTGGTTTCTGTACCACCCTGTACAATGTCAACTTTCAGATACTGTAGAAAATAAAACGATGAGAAATAAGCCTTCCCTTTCTTGAATTTATTTTGACAGGCTGATTATTGCTGGTTACACAACACACATGCTGTTAATTTCTAATCTTAGAGACCAACAGCCACATGTACTGAGAACCCATGTTTGATACAAGGGCACAATGGATGAAAGAAGGTCGTTTTTATTGAAAAACATTGCTCACCATCTTTCTGAAACTATTTTCAGCACCTCATACAATTGGTATCCTCACCAAAAGTAGGCATCAATGCAAAGCTGATGTTATTGGGATTGTTTATCGAAAGTAAAAACAAAATCAACATCTGTATTGTGCGAATATGCTTTGCATAATGTATCAGTGGTCTGGTTCCGAGTAAACATGTCTTAATTTTTGCACCTGTTGCACCTTAAAGGACACGTTCATATACACAGATAATGTGTCAATTGTATTGATAAACGTACACGTGTTTCCAATGCGACTGAAAAATAGGTAGTCTAAATATAATCTCAATTGTCTGCCTCCTGCCTCAAAGTAGTTTTAGAAAAATCACCCGTAAGAAGCTGTAAAAACCTCTGAATCACGGCTGACAAAGCCTTCGAAGCAAGGGTGAGAACAACAAATATATGTGTAGGCATGAACTGTCGTTATTTTCTCGGTTTAAAACTCATAGCTGAAACACACACAGCTTCCAGCTACAATCAGGAGCTCTAACATCTCTTTTTCTATTCAGTGCAATTTTCAGAATCCAAAGTGGCTGTATTATACACAGAATTATGATATCACAAATAGTGCCACATATGCTGACACACACCGAATATAGTCAAAAGTCAAGACAAAAGGTTTTGTATGTATTACCTCAAATACACCTCTGGTGACATGCTAGTTTAAGTTCATCAAAATATTGCTGATCTAGTGCATGCATCATACCATCGGTTGCATGGGTTTTCTGCATTTATTCAAATATACCACACCCTCTGTATGTATTACCTTCAATAAAACTCTGGTGAAATGCTAATTTAAGTCCATCAAAATAGTGCAAATACTAGTAGCATACCATCGGTTCCATGATTTTTATGCATTTATTCAAATCTACCATGCCGTCTGCAATCTTTGTTCCATATACAATCCACTATATTTGTAACTTGACACAACACCAACAAAATGTCTACTCCAAGTAACCAGCGTCAGCACATCTCCGAAATATGGCACTGCCATTAATGCATTGTCGCTTCCTTTTATGAGTCTTCTGTTCATTCACTTTTTTCTATATGGGTATTGATGTCATTTCATTGGATGATTCAATATACCCAGCATGCGATCCAGCAGTGAAAGAACCCAGGGATTCCAGGTTAGGTCGCAGATACACAGCATGACTTTGATGATCATGCAGGAAGATGTACATGATAAAGAATGGAAAATGACAAAAGTCAAGGTGATATTACATAATGTAATTTTATTTCAAAACAAAAGCTGGGGGAAAAAGTACCAGTAAATAATCAAATATCATGCTTCATCCAGTGCTAGTATTGAGATTAAGTATGTTGATTTCCTGTTTCATTCGTATATAAGACCCTGTAAGCTGTCACATTGTCATCCAGAGTGTTTATTCTAAAAGTGAATAGACGTAAGCTCCAAGATGCAAATATTTAAAGTTGCTCTCGTGGTGGCCTTGGGTAAGTACAGAAATTCTAACATCGACATTCTGACTTATCAATTATAAACGTGCCTGAGTGATGTGTTTACTGAAGCTTTCATTATGGGCTACTTCTTTCAACTGTTATGCGGCTAAATGCATAATAAAGCTTTGCTTGGAAACTGTCTACCATTTAGAAGTATAAGCGTACCCTGTCTGATAATGTAAAACCACTGATACGCTGTTTATCTTTGCAGTGTTCACAGCTCTCTTTGGTTCAGCCTATGGTGGCCACGGCGGTGGTGGCAAAGGAGGCGGTGGCGGCAAAGGAGGCGGCGGCGGCAAGGGAGGCGGTGGCAAAGGAGGCGGTGGTAAAGGCGGCGGTGGCAAAGGAGGAGGCGGGAAAGGAGGCGGTGGTAAAGGCGGCGGTGGCAAAGGAGGAGGCGGCCACGGAGGTGGGGGTAAAGGAGGCGGCGGACATGGAGGTGGTGGCAAAGGAGGAGGCGGACATGGAGGAGGTGGCAAAGGAGGTGGACTCCACGGTTAAAAACAACTATGTCTCCATATTCCTACCAAATGCTGGACATTTGACAGCATTATTGCAACTGTAGCCTTGGTTTCTGTACCACCCTGTACAATGTCAACTTTCAGATACTGTAGAAAATAAAACGATGAGAAATAAGCCTTCCATTTCTTGAATTTATTTTGACAGGCTGATTATTGCTGGTTACACAACACACATGCTGTTAATTTCTAATCTTAGAGACCAACAGCCACATGTACTGAGAACCCATGTTTGATACAAGGGCACAATGGATGAAAGAAGGTCGTTTTATTGAAAAACATTGCTCACCATCTTTCTGAAACTATTTTCAGCACCTCATACAATTGGTATCCTCACCAAAAGTAGGCATCAATGCAAAGCTGATGTTATTGGGATTGTTTATCGAAAGTAAAAACAAAATCAACATCTGTATTGTGCGAATATGCTTTGCATAATGTATCAGTGGTCTGGTTCCGAGTAAACATGTCTTAATTTTTGCACCTGTTGCACCTTAAAGGACACGTTCATATACACAGATAATGTGTCAATTGTATTGATAAACGTACACGTGTTTCCAATGCGACTGAAAAATAGGTAGTCTAAATATAATCTCAATTGTCTGCCTCCTGCCTCAAAGTAGTTTTAGAAAAATCACCCGTAAGAAGCTGTAAAAACCTCTGAATCACGGCTGACAAAGCCTTCGAAGCAAGGGTGAGAACAACAAATATATGTGTAGGCATGAACTGTCGTTATTTTCTCGGTTTAAAACTCATAGCTGAAACACACACAGCTTCCAGCTACAATCAGGAGCTCTAACATCTCTTTTTCTATTCAGTGCAATTTTCAGAATCCAAAGTGGCTGTATTATACACAGAATTATGATATCACAAATAGTGCCACATATGCTGACACACACCGAATATAGTCAAAAGTCAAGACAAAAGGTTTTGTATGTATTACCTCAAATACACCTCTGGTGACATGCTAGTTTAAGTTCATCAAAATATTGCTGATCTAGTGCATGCATCATACCATCGGTTGCATGGGTTTTCTGCATTTATTCAAATATACCACACCCTCTGTATGTATTACCTTCAATAAAACTCTGGTGAAATGCTAATTTAAGTCCATCAAAATAGTGCAAATACTAGTAGCATACCATCGGTTCCATGATTTTTATGCATTTATTCAAATCTACCATGCCGTCTGCAATCTTTGTTCCATATACAATCCACTATATTTGTAACTTGACACAACACCAACAAAATGTCTACTCCAAGTAACCAGCGTCAGCACATCTCCGAAATATGGCACTGCCATTAATGCATTGTCGCTTCCTTTTATGAGTCTTCTGTTCATTCACTTTTTTCTATATGGGTATTGATGTCATTTCATTGGATGATTCAATATACCCAGCATGCGATCCAGCAGTGAAAGAACCCAGGGATTCCAGGTTAGGTCGCAGATACACAGCATGACTTTGATGATCATGCAGGAAGATGTACATGATAAAGAATGGAAAATGACAAAAGTCAAGGTGATATTACATAATGTAATTTTATTTCAAAACAAAAGCTGGGGGAAAAAGTACCAGTAAATAATCAAATATCATGCTTCATCCAGTGCTAGTATTGAGATTAAGTATGTTGATTTCCTGTTTCATTCGTATATAAGACCCTGTAAGCTGTCACATTGTCATCCAGAGTGTTTATTCTAAAAGTGAATAGACGTAAGCTCCAAGATGCAAATATTTAAAGTTGCTCTCGTGGTGGCCTTGGGTAAGTACAGAAATTCTAACATCGACATTCTGACTTATCAATTATAAACGTGCCTGAGTGATGTGTTTACTGAAGCTTTCATTATGGGCTACTTCTTTCAACTGTTATGCGGCTAAATGCATAATAAAGCTTTGCTTGGAAACTGTCTACCATTTAGAAGTATAAGCGTACCCTGTCTGATAATGTAAAACCACTGATACGCTGTTTATCTTTGCAGTGTTCACAGCTCTCTTTGGTTCAGCCTATGGTGGCCACGGCGGTGGTGGCAAAGGAGGCGGTGGCGGCAAAGGAGGCGGCGGCGGCAAGGGAGGCGGTGGCAAAGGAGGCGGTGGTAAAGGCGGCGGTGGCAAAGGAGGAGGCGGGAAAGGAGGCGGTGGTAAAGGCGGCGGTGGCAAAGGAGGAGGCGGCCACGGAGGTGGGGGTAAAGGAGGCGGCGGACATGGAGGTGGTGGCAAAGGAGGAGGCGGACATGGAGGAGGTGGCAAAGGAGGTGGACACCACGGTTAAAGACAACTATGTCTCCATATTCCTACCAAATGCTGGACATTTGACAGCATTATTGCAACTGTAGCCTTGGTTTCTGTACCACCCTGTACAATGTCAACTTTCAGATACTGTAGAAAATAAAACGATGAGAAATAAGCCTTCCCTTTCTTGAATTTATTTTGACAAGCTGATAATGGCTGGTTACACAACACACATGCTGTTAATTTCTAATCTTAGAGACCAACAGCCACATGTACTGAGAACCCATGTTTGATACAAGGGCACAATGGATGAAAGAAGGTCGTTTTTATTGAAAAACATTGCTCACCATCTTTCTGAAACTATTTTCAGCACTTCATACAATTGGTATCCTCACCAAAAGTAGGCATCAATGCAAAGCTGATGTTATTGGGATTGTTTATCGAAAGTAAAAACAAAATCAACATCTGTATTGTGCGAATATGCTTTGCATAATGTATCAGTGGTCTGGTTCCGAGTAAAAATGTCTTAATTTTAGCACCTGTTGCACCTTAAAGGACACGTTCATATACACAGATAATGTGTCAATTGTATTGATAAACGTACACGTGTTTCCAATGCGACTGAAAAATAAGTAGTCTATATATAATCTCAATTGTCTGCCTCCTGCCTCAAAGTAGTTTTAGAAAAATCACCCGTAAGAAGCTGTAAAAACCTCTGAATCACGGCTGACAAAGCCTTCGAAGCAAGGGTGAGAACAACAAATACATGTGTAGGCATGAACTGTCGTTATTTTCTCGGTTTAAAACTCATAGCTGAAACACACACAGCTTCCAGTTACAATCAGGAGCTCTAACATCTCTTTTTCTATTCAGTGCAATTTTCAGAATCCAAAGTGGCTGTATTATACACAGAATTATGATATCACAAATAGTGCCACATATGCTGACACACACCGAATATAGTCAAAAGTCAAGACAAAAGGTTTTGTATGTATTACCTCAAATACACCTCTGGTGACATGCTAGTTTAAGTTCATCAAAATATTGCTGATCTAGTGAATGCATCATACCATCGGTTGCATGGGTTTTCTGCATTTATTCAAATATACCACACCCTCTGTATGTATTACCTTCAATAAAACTCTGGTGAAATGCTAATTTAAGTCCATCAAAATAGTGCAAATACTAGTAGCATTCCATCGGTTCCATGACTTTTATGCATTTATTCAAATCTACCATGCCGTCTGTAATCTTTGTTCCATATACAATCCACTATATGTGTACCTTGTCACAACACCAACAAAATGTCTACTCCAAGTAACCAGCGTCAGCACATCTCCGAAATATGGCACTGCCATTAATGCATTGTCGCTTCCTTTTATGAGTCTTCTGTTCATTCACTTTTTTCTATATGGGTATTGATGTCATTTCATTGGATGATTCAATATACCCAGCATGCGATCCAGCAGTGAAAGAACCCAGGGATTCCAGGTTAGGTCGCAGATACACAGCATGACTTTGAGGATCATGCAGGAAGATGTACATGATAAAGAATGGAAAATGACAAAAGTCAAGGTGATATTACATAATATAATTTTATTTCAAAACAAAAGCTGGGGGAAAAAGTACCAGTAAATAATCAAATATCATGCTTCATCCAGTGCTCGTATGGAGATTAAGTATGTTAATTTCCTGTTTCATTCGTATATAAGACCCTGTAAGCTGTCACATTGTCATCCAGAGTGTTTATTCTAAAAGTGAATAGACGTAAACTCCAAGATGCAAATATTTAAAGTTGCTCTCGTGGTGGCCTTGGGTAAGTACAGAAATTCTAACATCGACATTCTGACTTATCAATTATAAACGTGCCTGAGTGATGTGTTTACTGAAGCTTTCATTATGGGCTACTTCTTTCAACTGTTATGCGGCTAAATGCATATTAATAAAGCTATGCTTGGAAACTGTCTACCATTTAGAAGTATAAGCATACCCTGTCTGATAATGTAAAACCACTGATACGCTGTTTATCTTTGCAGTGTTCACAGCTCTCTTTGGTTCAGCCTATGGTGGCCACGGCGGTGGTGGCAAAGGAGGCGGTGGCGGCAAAGGAGGCGGCGGCGGCAAGGGAGGCGGTGGCAAAGGAGGCGGTGGTAAAGGCGGCGGTGGCAAAGGAGGAGGCGGGAAAGGAGGCGGTGGTAAAGGCGGCGGTGGCAAAGGAGGAGGGGGTCACGGAGGTGGTGGTAAAGGAGGCGGCGGACATTGAGGTGGTGGCAAAGGAGGAGGCGGACATGGAGGAGGTGGCAAAGGAGGTGGACACCACGGTTAAAGACAACTATGTCTCCATATTCCTACCAAATGCTGGACATTTGACAGCATTATTGCAACTGTAGCCTTGGTTTCTGTACCACCCTGTACAATGTCAACTTTCAGATACTGTAGAAAATAAAACGATGAGAAATAAGCCTTCCCTTTCTTGAATTTATTTTGACAGGCTGATTATTGCTGGTTACACAACACACATGCTCTTAATTTCTAATCTTAGAGACCAACAGCCACATGTACTGAGAACCCATGTTTGATACAAGGGCACAATGGATGAAAGAAGGTCGTTTTTATTGAAAAACATTGCTCACCATCTTTCTGAAACTATTTTCAGCACTTCATACAATTGGTATCCTCACCAAAAGTAGGCATCAATGCAAAGCTGATGTTATTGGGATTGTTTATCGAAAGTAAAAACAAAATCAACATCTGTATTGTGCGAATATGCTTTGCATAATGTATCAGTGGTCTGGTTCCGAGTAAAAATGTCTTAATTTTAGCACCTGTTGCACCTTAAAGGACACGTTCATATACACAGATAATGTGTCAATTGTATTGATAAACGTACACGTGTTTCCAATGCGACTGAAAAATAAGTAGTCTATATATAATCTCAATTGTCTGCCTCCTGCCTCAAAGTAGTTTTAGAAAAATCACCCGTAAGAAGCTGTAAAAACCTCTGAATCACGGCTGACAAAGCCTTCGAAGCAAGGGTGAGAACAACAAATACATGTGTAGGCATGAACTGTCGTTATTTTCTCGGTTTAAAACTCATAGCTGAAACACACACAGCTTCCAGTTACAATCAGGAGCTCTAACATCTCTTTTTCTATTCAGTGCAATTTTCAGAATCCAAAGTGGCTGTATTATACACAGAATTATGATATCACAAATAGTGCCACATATGCTGACACACACCGAATATAGTCAAAAGTCAAGACAAAAGGTTTTGTATGTATTACCTCAAATACACCTCTGGTGACATGCTAGTTTAAGTTCATCAAAATATTGCTGATCTAGTGAATGCATCATACCATCGGTTGCATGGGTTTTCTGCATTTATTCAAATATACCACACCCTCTGTATGTATTACCTTCAATAAAACTCTGGTGAAATGCTAATTTAAGTCCATCAAAATAGTGCAAATACTAGTAGCATTCCATCGGTTCCATGACTTTTATGCATTTATTCAAATCTACCATGCCGTCTGTAATCTTTGTTCCATATACAATCCACTATATGTGTAACTTGTCACAACACCAACAAAATGTCTACTCCAAGTAACCAGCGTCAGCACATCTCCGAAATATGGCACTGCCATTAATGCATTGTCGCTTCCTTTTATGAGTCTTCTGTTCATTCACTTTTTTCTATATGGGTATTGATGTCATTTCATTGGATGATTCAATATACCCAGCATGCGATCCAGCAGTGAAAGAACCCAGGGATTCCAGGTTAGGTCGCAGATACACAGCATGACTTTGAGGATCATGCAGGAAGATGTACATGATAAAGAATGGAAAATGACAAAAGTCAAGGTGATATTACATAATATAATTTTATTTCAAAACAAAAGCTGGGGGAAAAAGTACCAGTAAATAATCAAATATCATGCTTCATCCAGTGCTCGTATGGAGATTAAGTATGTTAATTTCCTGTTTCATTCGTATATAAGACCCTGTAAGCTGTCACATTGTCATCCAGAGTGTTTATTCTAAAAGTGAATAGACGTAAACTCCAAGATGCAAATATTTAAAGTTGCTCTCGTGGTGGCCTTGGGTAAGTACAGAAATTCTAACATCGACATTCTGACTTATCAATTATAAACGTGCCTGAGTGATGTGTTTACTGAAGCTTTCATTATGGGCTACTTCTTTCAACTGTTATGCGGCTAAATGCATATTAATAAAGCTATGCTTGGAAACTGTCTACCATTTAGAAGTATAAGCATACCCTGTCTGATAATGTAAAACCACTGATACGCTGTTTATCTTTGCAGTGTTCACAGCTCTCTTTGGTTCAGCCTATGGTGGCCACGGCGGTGGTGGCAAAGGAGGCGGTGGCGGCAAAGGAGGCGGCGGCGGCAAGGGAGGCGGTGGCAAAGGAGGCGGTGGTAAAGGCGGCGGTGGCAAAGGAGGAGGCGGGAAAGGAGGCGGTGGTAAAGGCGGCGGTGGCAAAGGAGGAGGGGGTCACGGAGGTGGTGGTAAAGGAGGCGGCGGACATTGAGGTGGTGGCAAAGGAGGAGGCGGACATGGAGGAGGTGGCAAAGGAGGTGGACACCACGGTTAAAGACAACTATGTCTCCATATTCCTACCAAATGCTGGACATTTGACAGCATTATTGCAACTGTAGCCTTGGTTTCTGTACCACCCTGTACAATGTCAACTTTCAGATACTGTAGAAAATAAAACGATGAGAAATAAGCCTTCCCTTTCTTGAATTTATTTTGACAGGCTGATTATTGCTGGTTACACAACACACATGCTCTTAATTTCTAATCTTAGAGACCAACAGCCACATGTACTGAGAACCCATGTTTGATACAAGGGCACAATGGATGAAAGAAGGTCGTTTTTATTGAAAAACATTGCTCACCATCTTTCTGAAACTATTTTCAGCACTTCATACAATTGGTATCCTCACCAAAAGTAGGCATCAATGCAAAGCTGATGTTATTGGGATTGTTTATCGAAAGTAAAAACAAAATCAACATCTGTATTGTGCGAATATGCTTTGCATAATGTATCAGTGGTCTGGTTCCGAGTAAACATGTCTTAATTTTAGCACCTGTTGCACCTTAAAGGACACGTTCATATACATAGATAATGTGTCAATTGTATTGATAAACGTACACGTGTTTCCAATGCGACTGAAAAATAGGTAGTCTATATATAATCTCAATTGTCTGCCTCCTGCCTCAAAGTAGTTTTAGAAAAATCACCCGTAAGAAGCTGTAAAAACCTCTGAATCACGGCTGACAAAGCCTTCGAAGCAAGGGTGAGAACAACAAATATATGTGTAGGCATGAACTGTCGTTATTTTCTCGGTTTAAAACTCATAGCTGAAACACACACAGCTTCCAGCTACAATCAGGAGCTCTAACATCTCTTCTTCTATTCAGTGCAATTTTCAGAATCCAAAGTGACTGTATTATACACAGAATTATGATATCACAAATAGTGCCACATATGCTGACACACACCGAATATAGTCAAAAGTCAAGACAAAAGGTTTTGTATGTATTACCTCAAATACACCTCTGGTGACATGCTAATTTAAGTTCATCAAAATATTGCTGATCTAGTGCATGCATCATACCATCGGTTGCATGGGTTTTCTGCATTTATTCAAATATACCACACCGTCTGTATGTATTACCTTCAATAAAACTCTGGTGAAATGCTAATTTAAGTCCATCAAAATAGTGCAAATACTAGTAGCATACCATCGGTTCCATGACTTTTATGCATTTATTCAAATCTACCATGCCGTCTGCAATCTTTGTTCCATATACAATCCACTATATGTGTAACTTGTCACAACACCAACAAAATGTCTACTCCAAGTAACCAGCGTCAGCACATCTCCGAAATATGGCACTGCCATTAATGCATTGTCGCTTCCTTTTATGAGTCTTCTGTTCATTCACTTTTTTCTATATGGGTATTGATGTCATTTCATTGGATG
Organism: Haliotis cracherodii; assembly: GCF_022045235.1. Lineage (NCBI taxonomy): Eukaryota > Metazoa > Mollusca > Gastropoda > Lepetellida > Haliotidae > Haliotis > Haliotis cracherodii. The sequence goes on along the minus strand of NW_027266279.1, from coordinate 5,264,239 downwards.
ATTCAATATACCCAGCATGCGATCCAGCAGTGAAAGAACCCAGGGATTCCAGGTTAGGTCGCAGATACACAGCATGACTTTGATGATCATGCAGGAAGATGTACATGATAAAGAATGGAAAATGACAAAAGTCAAGGTGATATTACATAATATAATTTTATTTCAAAACAAAAGCTGGGGGAAAAAGTACAACTAAATAATCAAATATCATGCTTCATCCAGTGCTCGTATGGAGATTAAGTATGTTAATTTCCTGTTTCATTCGTATATAAGACCCTGTAAGCTGTCACATTGTCATCCAGAGTGTTTATTCTAAAAGTGAATAGACGTAAGCTCCAAGATGCAAATATTTAAAGTTGCTCTCGTGGTGGCCTTGGGTAAGTACAGAAATTCTAACATCGACATTCTGACTTATCAATTATAAACGTGCCTGAGTGATGTGTTTACTGAAGCTTTCATTATGGGCTACTTCTTTCAACTGTTGTGCAGCTAAATGCATATTAATAAAGCTATGCTTGGAAACTGTCTACCATTTAGAAGTATAAGCATACCCTATCTGATAATGTAAAACCACTGATACGCTGTTTATCTTTGCAGTGTTCACAGCTCTCTTTGGTTCAGCCTATGGTGGCTACGGCGGTGGTGGCAAAGGAGGCGGTGGCGGCAAAGGAGGCGGCGGCGGCAAGGGAGGCGGTGGCAAAGGAGGCGGTGGTAAAGGCGGCGGTGGCAAAGGAGGAGGCGGGAAAGGAGGCGGTGGTAAAGGCGGAGGTGGCAAAGGAGGAGGCGGCCACGGAGGTGGGGGTAAAGGAGGCGGCGGACATGGAGGTGGTGGCAAAGGAGGAGGCGGACATGGAGGAGGTGGCAAAGGAAGTGGACACCACGGTTAAAGACAACTATGTCTCCATATTCCTACCAAATGCTGGACATTTGACAGCATTATTGCAACAGTAGCCTTGGTTTCTGTACCACCCTGTACAATGTCAACTTTCAGATACTGTAGAAAATAAAACGATGAGAAATAAACCTTCCCTTTCTTGAATTTATTTTGACAGGCTGATTATTGCTGGATACACAACACACATGCTGTTAATTTCTAATCTTAGAGACCAACAGCCACATGTACTGAGAACCCATGTTTGATACAAGGGCACAATGGATGAAAGAAGGTCGTTTTTATTGAAAAACATTGCTCACCATCTTTCTGAAACTATTTTCAGCACCTCATACAATTGGTATCCTCACCAAAAGTAGGCATCAATGCAAAGCTGATGTTATTGGGATTGTTTATCGAAAGTAAAAACAAAATCAACATCTGTATTGTGCGAATATGCTTTGCATAATGTATCAGTGGTCTGGCACCTTAAAGGACACGTTCATATACACAGATAATGTGTCAATTGTATTGATAAACGTACACGTGTTTCCAATGCGACTGAAAAATAGGTAGTCTATATATAATCTCAATTGTCTGCCTCCTGCCTCAAAGTAGTTTTAGAAAAATCACCCGTAAGAAGCTGTAAAAACCTCTGAATCACGGCTGACAAAGCCTTCGAAGCAAGGGTGAGAACAACAAATATATGTGTAGGCATGAACTGTCGTTATTTTCTCGGTTTAAAACTCATAGCTGAAACACACACAGCTTCCAGCTACAATCAAGAGCTCTAACATCTCTTCTTCTATTCAGTGCAATTTTCAGAATCCAAAGTGGCTGTATTATACACAGAATTATGATATCACAAATAGTGCCACATATGCTGACACACACCGAATATAGTCAAAAGTCAAGACAAAAGGTTTTGTATGTATTACCTCAAATACACCTCTGGTGACATGCTAGTTTAAGTTCATCAAAATATTGCTGATCTAGTGCATGCATCATACCATCGGTTGCATGGGTTTTCTGCATTTATTCAAATATACCACACCGTCTGTATGTATTACCTTCAATAAAACTCTGATGAAATGCTAATTTAAGTCCATCAAAATAGTGCAAATACTAGTAGCATACCATCGGTTCCATGACTTTTATGCATTTATTCAAATCTACCATGCCGTCTGTAATCTTTGTTCCATATACAATCCACTATATGTGTAACTTGTCACAACACCAACAAAATGTCTACTCCAAGTAACCAGCGTCAGCACATCTCCGAAATATGGCACTGCCATTAATGCATTGTCGCTTCCTTTTATGAGTCTTCTGTTCATTCACTTTTTTCTATATGGGTATTGATGTCATTTCATTGGATGATTCAATATACCCAGCATGCGATCCAGCAGTGAAAGAACCCAGGGATTCCAGGTTAGGTCGCAGATACACAGCATGACTTTGATGATCATGCAGGAAGATGTACATGATAAAGAATGGAAAATGACAAAAGTCAAGGTGATATTACATAATGTAATTTTATTTCCAAACAAAAGCTGGGGGAAAAAGTACCAGTAAATAATCAAATATCATGCTTCATCCAGTGCTCGTATTGAGATTAAGTATGTTGATTTCCTGTTTCATTCGTATATAAGACCCTGTAAGCTAACACATTGTCATCCAGAGTGTTTATTCTAAAAGTGAATAGACGTAAGCTCCAAGATGCAAATATTTAAAGTTGCTCTCGTGGTGGCCTTGGGTAAGTACAGAAATTCTAACATCGACATTCTGACTTATCAATTATAAACGTGCCTGAGTGATGTGTTTACTGAAGCTTTCATTATGGGCTACTTCTTTCAACCGTTATGCGGCTAAATGCATAATAAAGCTATGCTTGGAAACTGTCTACCATTTAGAAGTATAAGCATACCCTGTCTGATAATGTAAAACCACTGATACGCTGTTTATCTTTGCAGTGTTCACAGCTCTCTTTGGTTCAGCCTATGGTGACCACGGCGGTGGTGGCAAAGGAGGCGGTGGCGGCAAAGGAGGCGGCGGCGGCGGCAAGGGAGGCGGTGGCAAAGGAGGCGGTGGTAAAGGCGGCGGTGGCAAAGGAGGAGGCGGGAAAGGAGGCGGTGGTAAAGGCGGCGGTGGCAAAGGAGGAGGCGGCCACGGAGGTGGTGGTAAAGGAGGCGGCGGACATGGAGGTGGTGGCAAAGGAGGAGGCGGACATGGAGGAGGTGGCAAAGGAGGTGGACACCACGGTTAAAGACAACTATGTCTCCATATTCCTACCAATTGCTGGACATTTGACAGCATTATTGCAACTGTAGCCTTGGTTTCTGCACCACCCTGTACAATGTCAACTTTCAGATACTGTAGAAAATAAAACGATGAGAAATAAGCCTTCCCTTTCTTGAATTTATTTTGACAGGCTGATTATTGCTGGATACACAACACACATGCTCTTAATTTCTAATCTTAGAGACCAACAGCCACATGTACTGAGAACCCATGTTTGATACAAGGGCACAATGGATGAAAGAAGGTCGTTTTTATTGAAAAACATTGCTCACCATCTTTCTGAAACTATTTTCAGCACCTCATACAATTGGTATCCTCACCAAAAGTAGGCATCAATGCAAAGCTGATGTTATTGGGATTGTTTATCGAAAGTAAAAACAAAATCAACATCTGTATTGTGCGAATATGCTTTGCATAATGTATCAGTGGTCTGGTTCCGAGTAAACATGTCTTTATTTTAGCACCTGTTGCACCTTAAAGGACACGTTCATATACACAGATAATGTGTCAGTTGTATTGATAAACGTACACGTGTTTCCAATGCGACTGAAAAATAGGTAGTCTATATATAATCTCAATTGTCTGCCTCCTGCCTCAAAGTAGTTTTAGAAAAATCACCCGTAAGAAGCTGTAAAAACCTCTGAATCACGGCTGACAAAGCCTTCGAAGCAAGGGTGAGAACAACAAATATATGTGTAGGCATGAACTGTCGTTATTTTCTCGGTTTAAAACTCATAGCTGAAACACACACAGCTTCCAGCTACAATCAAGAGCTCTAACATCTCTTCTTCTATTCAGTGCAATTTTCAGAATCCAAAGTGGCTGTATTATACACAGAATTATGATATCACAAATAGTGCCACATATGCTGACACACACCGAATATAGTCAAAAGTCAAGACAAAAGGTTTTGTATGTATTACCTCAAATACACCTCTGGTGACATGCTAGTTTAAGTTCATCAAAATATTGCTGATCTAGTGCATGCATCATACCATCGGTTGCATGGGTTTTCTGCATTTATTCAAATATACCACACCGTCTGTATGTATTACCTTCAATAAAACTCTGGTGAAATGCTAATTTAAGTCCATCAAAATAGTGCAAATACTAGTAGCATACCATCGGTTCCATGACTTTTATGCATTTATTCAAATCTACCATGCCGTCTGTAATCTTTGTTCCATATACAATCCACTATATGTGTAACTTGTCACAACACCAACAAAATGTCTACTCCAAGTAACCAGCGTCAGCACATCTCCGAAATATGGCACTGCCATTAATGCATTGTCGCTTCCTTTTATGAGTCTTCTGTTCATTCACTTTTTTCTATATGGGTATTGATGTCATTTCATTGGATGATTCAATATACCCAGCATGCGATCCAGCAGTGAAAGAACCCAGGGATTCCAGGTTAGGTCGCAGATACACAGCATGACTTTGATGATCATGCAGGAAGATGTACATGATAAAGAATGGAAAATGACAAAAGTCAAGGTGATATTACATAATGTAATTTTATTTCAAAACAAAAGCTGGGGGAAAAAGTACCAGTAAATAATCAAATATCATGCTTCATCCAGTGCTCGTATTGAGATTAAGTATGTTGATTTCCTGTTTCATTCGTATATAAGACCCTGTAAGCTAACACATTGTCATCCAGAGTGTTTATTCTAAAAGTGAATAGACGTAAGCTCCAAGATGCAAATATTTAAAGTTGCTCTCGTGGTGGCCTTGGGTAAGTACAGAAATTCTAACATCGACATTCTGACTTATCAATTATAAACGTGCCTGAGTGATGTGTTTACTGAAGCTTTCATTATGGGCTACTTCTTTCAACCGTTATGCGGCTAAATGCATAATAAAGCTATGCTTGGAAACTGTCTACCATTTAGAAGTATAAGCATACCCTGTCTGATAATGTAAAACCACTGATACGCTGTTTATCTTTGCAGTGTTCACAGCTCTCTTTGGTTCAGCCTATGGTGGCCACGGCGGTGGTGGCAAAGGAGGCGGTGGCGGCAAAGGAGGCGGCGGCGGCGGCAAGGGAGGCGGTGGCAAAGGAGGCGGTGGTAAAGGCGGCGGTGGCAAAGGAGGAGGCGGGAAAGGAGGCGGTGGTAAAGGCGGCGGTGGCAAAGGAGGAGGCGGCCACGGAGGTGGTGGTAAAGGAGGCGGCGGACATGGAGGTGGTGGCAAAGGAGGAGGCGGACATGGAGGAGGTGGCAAAGGAGGTGGACACCACGGTTAAAGACAACTATGTCGCCATATTCCTACCAATTGCTGGACATTTGACAGCATTATTGCAACTGTAGCCTTGGTTTCTGCACCACCCTGTACAATGTCAACTTTCAGATACTGTAGAAAATAAAACGATGAGAAATAAGCCTTCCCTTTCTTGAATTTATTTTGACAGGCTGATTATTGCTGGATACACAACACACATGCTCTTAATTTCTAATCTTAGAGACCAACAGCCACATGTACTGAGAACCCATGTTTGATACAAGGGCACAATGGATGAAAGAAGGTCGTTTTTATTGAAAAACATTGCTCACCATCTTTCTGAAACTATTTTCAGCACCTCATACAATTGGTATCCTCACCAAAAGTAGGCATCAATGCAAAGCTGATGTTATTGGGATTGTTTATCGAAAGTAAAAACAAAATCAACATCTGTATTGTGCGAATATGCTTTGCATAATGTATCAGTGGTCTGGTTCCGAGTAAACATGTCTTTATTTTAGCACCTGTTGCACCTTAAAGGACACGTTCATATACACAGATAATGTGTCAGTTGTATTGATAAACGTACACGTGTTTCCAATGCGACTGAAAAATAGGTAGTCTATATATAATCTCAATTGTCTGCCTCCTGCCTCAAAGTAGTTTTAGAAAAATCACCCGTAAGAAGCTGTAAAAACCTCTGAATCACGGCTGACAAAGCCTTCGAAGCAAGGGTGAGAACAACAAATATATGTGTAGGCATGAACTGTCGTTATTTTCTCGGTTTAAAACTCATAGCTGAAACACACACAGCTTCCAGCTACAATCAAGAGCTCTAACATCTCTTCTTCTATTCAGTGCAATTTTCAGAATCCAAAGTGGCTGTATTATACACAGAATTATGATATCACAAATAGTGCCACATATGCTGACACACACCGAATATAGTCAAAAGTCAAGACAAAAGGTTTTGTATGTATTACCTCAAATACACCTCTGGTGACATGCTAGTTTAAGTTCATCAAAATATTGCTGATCTAGTGCATGCATCATACCATCGGTTGCATGGGTTTTCTGCATTTATTCAAATATACCACACCGTCTGTATGTATTACCTTCAATAAAACTCTGGTGAAATGCTAATTTAAGTCCATCAAAATAGTGCAAATACTAGTAGCATACCATCGGTTCCATGACTTTTATGCATTTATTCAAATCTACCATGCCGTCTGTAATCTTTGTTCCATATACAATCCACTATATGTGTAACTTGTCACAACACCAACAAAATGTCTACTCCAAGTAACCAGCGTCAGCACATCTCCGAAATATGGCACTGCCATTAATGCATTGTCGCTTCCTTTTATGAGTCTTCTGTTCATTCACTTTTTTCTATATGGGTATTGATGTCATTTCATTGGATGATTCAATATACCCAGCATGCGATCCAGCAGTGAAAGAACCCAGGGATTCCAGGTTAGGTCGCAGATACACAGCATGACTTTGATGATCATGCAGGAAGATGTACATGATAAAGAATGGAAAATGACAAAAGTCAAGGTGATATTACATAATGTAATTTTATTTCAAAACAAAAGCTGGGGGAAAAAGTACCAGTAAATAATCAAATATCATGCTTCATCCAGTGCTCGTATGGAGATTAAGTATGTTGATTTCCTGTTTCATTCGTATATAAGACCCTGTAAGCTAACACATTGTCATCCAGAGTGTTTATTCTAAAAGTGAATAGACGTAAGCTCCAAGATGCAAATATTTAAAGTTGCTCTCGTGGTGGCCTTGGGTAAGTACAGAAATTCTAACATCGACATTCTGACTTATCAATTATAAACGTGCCTGAGTGATGTGTTTACTGAAGCTTTCATTATGGGCTACTTCTTTCAACCGTTATGCGGCTAAATGCATAATAAAGCTATGCTTGGAAACTGTCTACCATTTAGAAGTATAAGCATACCCTGTCTGATAATGTAAAACCACTGATACGCTGTTTATCTTTGCAGTGTTCACAGCTCTCTTTGGTTCAGCCTATGGTGGCCACGGCGGTGGTGGCAAAGGAGGCGGTGGCGGCAAAGGAGGCGGCGGCGGCGGCAAGGGAGGCGGTGGCAAAGGAGGCGGTGGTAAAGGCGGCGGTGGCAAAGGAGGAGGCGGGAAAGGAGGCGGTGGTAAAGGCGGCGGTGGCAAAGGAGGAGGGGGTCACGGAGGTGGTGGTAAAGGAGGCGGCGGACATGGAGGTGGTGGCAAAGGAGGAGGCGGACATGGAGGAGGTGGCAAAGGAGGTGGACACCACGGTTAAAGACAACTATGTCGCCATATTCCTACCAATTGCTGGACATTTGACAGCATTATTGCAACTGTAGCCTTGGTTTCTGCACCACCCTGTACAATGTCAACTTTCAGATACTGTAGAAAATAAAACGATGAGAAATAAGCCTTCCCTTTCTTGAATTTATTTTGACAGGCTGATTATTGCTGGATACACAACACACATGCTCTTAATTTCTAATCTTAGAGACCAACAGCCACATGTACTGAGAACCCATGTTTGATACAAGGGCACAATGGATGAAAGAAGGTCGTTTTTATTGAAAAACATTGCTCACCATCTTTCTGAAACTATTTTCAGCACCTCATACAATTGGTATCCTCACCAAAAGTAGGCATCAATGCAAAGCTGATGTTATTGGGATTGTTTATCGAAAGTAAAAACAAAATCAACATCTGTATTGTGCGAATATGCTTTGCATAATGTATCAGTGGTCTGGTTCCGAGTAAACATGTCTTTATTTTAGCACCTGTTGCACCTTAAAGGACACGTTCATATACACAGATAATGTGTCAGTTGTATTGATAAACGTACACGTGTTTCCAATGCGACTGAAAAATAGGTAGTCTATATATAATCTCAATTGTCTGCCTCCTGCCTCAAAGTAGTTTTAGAAAAATCACCCGTAAGAAGCTGTAAAAACCTCTGAATCACGGCTGACAAAGCCTTCGAAGCAAGGGTGAGAACAACAAATATATGTGTAGGCATGAACTGTCGTTATTTTCTCGGTTTAAAACTCATAGCTGAAACACACACAGCTTCCAGCTACAATCAAGAGCTCTAACATCTCTTCTTCTATTCAGTGCAATTTTCAGAATCCAAAGTGGCTGTATTATACACAGAATTATGATATCACAAATAGTGCCACATATGCTGACACACACCGAATATAGTCAAAAGTCAAGACAAAAGGTTTTGTATGTATTACCTCAAATACACCTCTGGTGACATGCTAGTTTAAGTTCATCAAAATATTGCTGATCTAGTGCATGCATCATACCATCGGTTGCATGGGTTTTCTGCATTTATTCAAATATACCACACCGTCTGTATGTATTACCTTCAATAAAACTCTGGTGAAATGCTAATTTAAGTCCATCAAAATAGTGCAAATACTAGTAGCATACCATCGGTTCCATGACTTTTATGCATTTATTCAAATCTACCATGCCGTCTGTAATCTTTGTTCCATATACAATCCACTATATGTGTAACTTGTCACAACACCAACAAAATGTCTACTCCAAGTAACCAGCGTCAGCACATCTCCGAAATATGGCACTGCCATTAATGCATTGTCGCTTCCTTTTATGAGTCTTCTGTTCATTCACTTTTTTCTATATGGGTATTGATGTCATTTCATTGGATGATTCAATATACCCAGCATGCGATCCAGCAGTGAAAGAACCCAGGGATTCCAGGTTAGGTCGCAGATACACAGCATGACTTTGATGATCATGCAGGAAGATGTACATGATAAAGAATGGAAAATGACAAAAGTCAAGGTGATATTACATAATGTAATTTTATTTCAAAACAAAAGCTGGGGGAAAAAGTACCAGTAAATAATCAAATATCATGCTTCATCCAGTGCTCGTATGGAGATTAAGTATGTTGATTTCCTGTTTCATTCGTATATAAGACCCTGTAAGCTAACACATTGTCATCCAGAGTGTTTATTCTAAAAGTGAATAGACGTAAGCTCCAAGATGCAAATATTTAAAGTTGCTCTCGTGGTGGCCTTGGGTAAGTACAGAAATTCTAACATCGACATTCTGACTTATCAATTATAAACGTGCCTGAGTGATGTGTTTACTGAAGCTTTCATTATGGGCTACTTCTTTCAACCGTTATGCGGCTAAATGCATAATAAAGCTATGCTTGGAAACTGTCTACCATTTAGAAGTATAAGCATACCCTGTCTGATAATGTAAAACCACTGATACGCTGTTTATCTTTGCAGTGTTCACAGCTCTCTTTGGTTCAGCCTATGGTGGCCACGGCGGTGGTGGCAAAGGAGGCGGTGGCGGCAAAGGAGGCGGCGGCGGCAGCAAGGGAGGCGGTGGCAAAGGAGGCGGTGGTAAAGGCGGCGGTGGCAAAGGAGGAGGCGGGAAAGGAGGCGGTGGTAAAGGCGGCGGTGGCAAAGGAGGAGGCGGCCACGGAGGTGGTGGTAAAGGAGGCGGCGGACATGGAGGTGGTGGCAAAGGAGGAGGCGGACATGGAGGAGGTGGCAAAGGAGGTGGACACCACGGTTAAAGACAACTATGTCTCCATATTCCTACCAAATGCTGGACATTTGACAGCATTATTGCAACTGTAGCCTTGGTTTCTGCACCACCCTGTACAATGTCAACTTTCAGATACTGTAGAAAATAAAACGATGAGAAATAAGCCTTCCCTTTCTTGAATTTATTTTGACAGGCTGATTATTGCTGGATACACAACACACATGCTCTTAATTTCTAATCTTAGAGACCAACAGCCACATGTACTGAGAACCCATGTTTGATACAAGGGCACAATGGATGAAAGAAGGTCGTTTTTATTGAAAAACATTGCTCACCATCTTTCTGAAACTATTTTCAGCACCTCATACAATTGGTATCCTCACCAAAAGTAGGCATCAATGCAAAGCTGATGTTATTGGGATTGTTTATCGAAAGTAAAAACAAAATCAACATCTGTATTGTGCGAATATGCTTTGCATAATGTATCAGTAGTCTGGTTCCGAGTAAACATGTCTTTATTTTAGCACCTGTTGCACCTTAAAGGACACGTTCATATACACAGATAATGTGTCAGTTGTATTGATAAACGAACACGTGTTTCCAATGCGACTGAAAAATAGGTAGTCTATATATAATCTCAATTGTCTGCCTCCTGCCTCAAAGTAGTTTTAGAAAAATCACCCGTAAGAAGCTGTAAAAACCTCTGAATCACGGCTGACAATGCCTTCGAAGCAAGGGTGAGAACAACAAATATATGTGTAGGCATGAACTGTCGTTATTTTCTCGGTTTAAAACTCATAGCTGAAACACACACAGCTTCCAGCTACAATCAGGAGCTCTAACATCTCTTCTTCTATTCAGTGCAATTTTCAGAATCCAAAGTGGCTGTATTATACACAGAATTATGATATCACAAATAGTGCCACATATGCTGACACACATCGAATATAGTCAAAAGTCAAGACAAAAGGTTTTGTATGTATTACCTCAAATACACCTCTGGTGACATGCTAGTTTAAGTTCATCAAAATATTACTGATCTAGTGCATGCATCATACCATCGGTTGCATGGGTTTTCTGCATTTATTCAAATATACCACACCGTCTGTATGTATTACCTTCAATAAAACTCTGGTGAAATGCTAATTTAAGTCCATCAAAATAGTGCAAATACGAGTAGCATACCATCGGTTCCATGACTTTTATGCATTTATTCAAATCTACCATGCCGTCTGCAATCTTTGTTCCATATACAATCCACTATATGTGTAACTTGTCACAACACCAACAAAATGTCTACTCCAAGTAACCAGCGTCAGCACATCTCCGAAATATGGCACTGCCACTAATGCATCGTCGCTTCCTTTTATGAGTCTTCTGTTCATTCACTTTTTTCTATATGGGTATTGATGTCATTTCATTGGATGATTCAATATACCCAGCATGCGATCCAGCAGTGAAAGAACCCAGGGATTCCAGGTTAGGTCGCAGATACACAGCATGACTTTGAGGATCATGCAGGAAGATGTACATGATAAAGAATGGAAAATGACAAAAGTCAAGGTGATATTACATAATGTAATTTTATTTCAAAACAAAAGCTGGGGGAAAAAGTACCAGTAAATAATCAAATATCATGCTTCATCCAGTGCTAGTATTGAGATTAAGTATGTTGATTTCCTGTTTCATTCGTATATAAGACCCTGTAAGCTGTCACATTGTCATCCAGAGTGTTTATTCTAAAAGTGAATAGACGTAAGCTCCAAGATGCAAATATTTAAAGTTGCTCTCGTGGTGGCCTTGGGTAAGTACAGAAATTCTAACATCGACATTCTGACTTATCAAGTATAAACGTGCCTGAGTGATGTGTTTACTGAAGCTTTCATTATGGGCTACTTCTTTCAACTGTTATGCGGCTAAATGCATAATAAAGCTATGCTTGGAAACTGTCTACCATTTAGAAGTATAAGCATACCCTGTCTGATAATGTAAAACCACTGATACGCTGTTTATCTTTGCAGTGTTCACAGCTCTCTTTGGTTCAGCCTATGGTGGCCACGGCGGTGGTGGCAAAGGAGGCGGCGGCGGCAAGGGAGGCGGTGGCAAAGGAGGCGGTGGTAAAGGCGGCGGTGGCAAAGGAGGAGGCGGGAAAGGAGGCGGTGGTAAAGGCGGCGGTGGCAAAGGAGGAGGCGGCCACGGAGGTGGTGGTAAAGGAGGCGGCGGACATGGAGGTGGTGGCAAAGGAGGAGGCGGACATGGAGGAGGTGGCAAAGGAGGTGGACACCACGGTTAAAGACAACTATGTCTCCATATTCCTACCAATTGCTGGACATTTGACAGCATTATTGCAACTGTAGCCTTGGTTTCTGCACCACCCTGTACAATGTCAACTTTCAGATACTGTAGAAAATAAAACGATGAGAAATAAGCCTTCCCTTTCTTGAATTTATTTTGACAGGCTGATTATTGCTGGATACACAACACACATGCTCTTAATTTCTAATCTTAGAGACCAACAGCCACATGTACTGAGAACCCATGTTTGATACAAGGGCACAATGGATGAAAGAAGGTCGTTTTTATTGAAAAACATTGCTCACCATCTTTCTGAAACTATTTTCAGCACCTCATACAATTGGTATCCTCACCAAAAGTAGGCATCAATGCAAAGCTGATGTTATTGGGATTGTTTATCGAAAGTAAAAACAAAATCAACATCTGTATTGTGCGAATATGCTTTGCATAATGTATCAGTGGTCTGGTTCCGAGTAAACATGTCTTTATTTTAGCACCTGTTGCACCTTAAAGGACACGTTCATATACACAGATAATGTGTCAGTTGTATTGATAAACGTACACGTGTTTCCAATGCGACTGAAAAATAGGTAGTCTATATATAATCTCAATTGTCTGCCTCCTGCCTCAAAGTAGTTTTAGAAAAATCACCCGTAAGAAGCTGTAAAAACCTCTGAATCACGGCTGACAAAGCCTTCGAAGCAAGGGTGAGAACAACAAATATATGTGTAGGCATGAACTGTCGTTATTTTCTCGGTTTAAAACTCATAGCTGAAACACACACAGCTTCCAGCTACAATCAAGAGCTCTAACATCTCTTCTTCTATTCAGTGCAATTTTCAGAATCCAAAGTGGCTGTATTATACACAGAATTATGATATCACAAATAGTGCCACATATGCTGACACACACCGAATATAGTCAAAAGTCAAGACAAAAGGTTTTGTATGTATTACCTCAAATACACCTCTGGTGACATGCTAGTTTAAGTTCATCAAAATATTGCTGATCTAGTGCATGCATCATACCATCGGTTGCATGGGTTTTCTGCATTTATTCAAATATACCACACCGTCTGTATGTATTACCTTCAATAAAACTCTGGTGAAATGCTAATTTAAGTCCATCAAAATAGTGCAAATACTAGTAGCATACCATCGGTTCCATGACTTTTATGCATTTATTCAAATCTACCATGCCGTCTGTAATCTTTGTTCCATATACAATCCACTATATGTGTAACTTGTCACAACACCAACAAAATGTCTACTCCAAGTAACCAGCGTCAGCACATCTCCGAAATATGGCACTGCCATTAATGCATTGTCGCTTCCTTTTATGAGTCTTCTGTTCATTCACTTTTTTCTATATGGGTATTGATGTCATTTCATTGGATGATTCAATATACCCAGCATGCGATCCAGCAGTGAAAGAACCCAGGGATTCCAGGTTAGGTCGCAGATACACAGCATGACTTTGATGATCATGCAGGAAGATGTACATGATAAAGAATGGAAAATGACAAAAGTCAAGGTGATATTACATAATGTAATTTTATTTCCAAACAAAAGCTGGGGGAAAAAGTACCAGTAAATAATCAAATATCATGCTTCATCCAGTGCTCGTATTGAGATTAAGTATGTTGATTTCCTGTTTCATTCGTATATAAGACCCTGTAAGCTAACACATTGTCATCCAGAGTGTTTATTCTAAAAGTGAATAGACGTAAGCTCCAAGATGCAAATATTTAAAGTTGCTCTCGTGGTGGCCTTGGGTAAGTACAGAAATTCTAACATCGACATTCTGACTTATCAATTATAAACGTGCCTGAGTGATGTGTTTACTGAAGCTTTCATTATGGGCTACTTCTTTCAACCGTTATGCGGCTAAATGCATAATAAAGCTATGCTTGGAAACTGTCTACCATTTAGAAGTATAAGCATACCCTGTCTGATAATGTAAAACCACTGATACGCTGTTTATCTTTGCAGTGTTCACAGCTCTCTTTGGTTCAGCCTATGGTGGCCACGGCGGTGGTGGCAAAGGAGGCGGTGGCGGCAAAGGAGGCGGCGGCGGCGGCAAGGGAGGCGGTGGCAAAGGAGGCGGTGGTAAAGGCGGCGGTGGCAAAGGAGGAGGCGGGAAAGGAGGCGGTGGTAAAGGCGGCGGTGGCAAAGGAGGAGGCGGCCACGGAGGTGGTGGTAAAGGAGGCGGCGGACATGGAGGTGGTGGCAAAGGAGGAGGCGGACATGGAGGAGGTGGCAAAGGAGGTGGACACCACGGTTAAAGACAACTATGTCTCCATATTCCTACCAATTGCTGGACATTTGACAGCATTATTGCAACTGTAGCCTTGGTTTCTGCACCACCCTGTACAATGTCAACTTTCAGATACTGTAGAAAATAAAACGATGAGAAATAAGCCTTCCCTTTCTTGAATTTATTTTGACAGGCTGATTATTGCTGGATACACAACACACATGCTCTTAATTTCTAATCTTAGAGACCAACAGCCACATGTACTGAGAACCCATGTTTGATACAAGGGCACAATGGATGAAAGAAGGTCGTTTTTATTGAAAAACATTGCTCACCATCTTTCTGAAACTATTTTCAGCACCTCATACAATTGGTATCCTCACCAAAAGTAGGCATCAATGCAAAGCTGATGTTATTGGGATTGTTTATCGAAAGTAAAAACAAAATCAACATCTGTATTGTGCGAATATGCTTTGCATAATGTATCAGTGGTCTGGTTCCGAGTAAACATGTCTTTATTTTAGCACCTGTTGCACCTTAAAGGACACGTTCATATACACAGATAATGTGTCAGTTGTATTGATAAACGTACACGTGTTTCCAATGCGACTGAAAAATAGGTAGTCTATATATAATCTCAATTGTCTGCCTCCTGCCTCAAAGTAGTTTTAGAAAAATCACCCGTAAGAAGCTGTAAAAACCTCTGAATCACGGCTGACAAAGCCTTCGAAGCAAGGGTGAGAACAACAAATATATGTGTAGGCATGAACTGTCGTTATTTTCTCGGTTTAAAACTCATAGCTGAAACACACACAGCTTCCAGCTACAATCAAGAGCTCTAACATCTCTTCTTCTATTCAGTGCAATTTTCAGAATCCAAAGTGGCTGTATTATACACAGAATTATGATATCACAAATAGTGCCACATATGCTGACACACACCGAATATAGTCAAAAGTCAAGACAAAAGGTTTTGTATGTATTACCTCAAATACACCTCTGGTGACATGCTAGTTTAAGTTCATCAAAATATTGCTGATCTAGTGCATGCATCATACCATCGGTTGCATGGGTTTTCTGCATTTATTCAAATATACCACACCGTCTGTATGTATTACCTTCAATAAAACTCTGGTGAAATG
Source organism: Haliotis cracherodii (assembly GCF_022045235.1). NCBI lineage: Eukaryota > Metazoa > Mollusca > Gastropoda > Lepetellida > Haliotidae > Haliotis > Haliotis cracherodii. Next base: position 5,248,579 of record NW_027266279.1, on the reverse strand, counting down.
CTAATTTAAGTCCATCAAAATAGTGCAAATACGAGTAGCATACCATCGGTTCCATGACTTTTATGCATTTATTCAAATCTACCATGCCGTCTGTAATCTTTGTTCCATATACAATCCACTATATGTGTAACTTGTCACAACACCAACAAAATGTCTACTCCAAGTAACCAGCGTCAGCACATCTCCGAAATATGGCACTGCCATTAATGCATTGTCGCTTCCTTTTATGAGTCTTCTGTTCATTCACTTTTTTCTATATGGGTATTGATGTCATTTCATTGGATGATTCAATATACCCAGCATGCGATCCAGCAGTGAAAGAACCCAGGGATTCCAGGTTAGGTCGCAGATACACAGCATGACTTTGATGATCATGCAGGAAGATGTACATGATAAAGAATGGAAAATGACAAAAGTCAAGGTGATATTACATAATGTAATTTTATTTCAAAACAAAAGCTGGGGGAAAAAGTACCAGTAAATAATCAAATATCATGCTTCATCCAGTGCTCGTATTGAGATTAAGTATGTTGATTTCCTGTTTCATTCGTATATAAGACCCTGTAAGCTAACACATTGTCATCCAGAGTGTTTATTCTAAAAGTGAATAGACGTAAGCTCCAAGATGCAAATATTTAAAGTTGCTCTCGTGGTGGCCTTGGGTAAGTACAGAAATTCTAACATCGACATTCTGACTTATCAATTATAAACGTGCCTGAGTGATGTGTTTACTGAAGCTTTCATTATGGGCTACTTCTTTCAACCGTTATGCGGCTAAATGCATAATAAAGCTATGCTTGGAAACTGTCTACCATTTAGAAGTATAAGCATACCCTGTCTGATAATGTAAAACCACTGATACGCTGTTTATCTTTGCAGTGTTCACAGCTCTCTTTGGTTCAGCCTATGGTGGCCACGGCGGTGGTGGCAAAGGAGGCGGTGGCGGCAAAGGAGGCGGCGGCGGCGGCAAGGGAGGCGGTGGCAAAGGAGGCGGTGGTAAAGGCGGCGGTGGCAAAGGAGGAGGCGGGAAAGGAGGCGGTGGTAAAGGCGGCGGTGGCAAAGGAGGAGGCGGCCACGGAGGTGGTGGTAAAGGAGGCGGCGGACATGGAGGTGGTGGCAAAGGAGGAGGCGGACATGGAGGAGGTGGCAAAGGAGGTGGACACCACGGTTAAAGACAACTATGTCTCCATATTCCTACCAATTGCTGGACATTTGACAGCATTATTGCAACTGTAGCCTTGGTTTCTGCACCACCCTGTACAATGTCAACTTTCAGATACTGTAGAAAATAAAACGATGAGAAATAAGCCTTCCCTTTCTTGAATTTATTTTGACAGGCTGATTATTGCTGGATACACAACACACATGCTCTTAATTTCTAATCTTAGAGACCAACAGCCACATGTACTGAGAACCCATGTTTGATACAAGGGCACAATGGATGAAAGAAGGTCGTTTTTATTGAAAAACATTGCTCACCATCTTTCTGAAACTATTTTCAGCACCTCATACAATTGGTATCCTCACCAAAAGTAGGCATCAATGCAAAGCTGATGTTATTGGGATTGTTTATCGAAAGTAAAAACAAAATCAACATCTGTATTGTGCGAATATGCTTTGCATAATGTATCAGTGGTCTGGTTCCGAGTAAACATGTCTTTATTTTAGCACCTGTTGCACCTTAAAGGACACGTTCATATACACAGATAATGTGTCAATTGTATTGATAAACGTACACGTGTTTCCAATGCGACTGAAAAATAGGTAGTCTATATATAATCTCAATTGTCTGCCTCCTGCCTCAAAGTAGTTTTAGAAAAATCACCCGTAAGAAGCTGTAAAAACCTCTGAATCACGGCTGACAAAGCCTTCGAAGCAAGGGTGAGAACAACAAATATATGTGTAGGCATGAACTGTCGTTATTTTCTCGGTTTAAAACTCATAGCTGAAACACACACAGCTTCCAGCTACAATCAGGAGCTCTAACATCTCTTCTTCTATTCAGTGCAATTTTCAGAATCCAAAGTGGCTGTATTATACACAGAATTATGATATCACAAATAGTGCCGCATATGCTGACACACACCGAATATAGTCAAAAGTCAAGACAAAAGGTTTTGTATGTATTACCTCAAATACACCTCTGGTGACATGCTAGTTTAAGTTCATCAAAATATTGCTGATCTAGTGCATGCATCATACCATCGGTTGCATGGGTTTTCTGCATTTATTCAAATATACCACACCGTCTGTATGTATTACCTTCAATAAAACTCTGGTGAAATGCTAATTTAAGTCCATCAAAATAGTGCAAATACTAGTAGCATACCATCGGTTCCATGACTTTTATGCATTTATTCAAATCTACCATGCCGTCTGTAATCTTTGTTCCATATACAATCCACTATATGTGTAACTTGTCACAACACCAACAAAATGTCTACTCCAAGTAACCAGCGTCAGCACATCTCCGAAATATGGCACTGCCATTAATGCATTGTCGCTTCCTTTTATGAGTCTTCTGTTCATTCACTTTTTTCTATATGGGTATTGATGTCATTTCATTGGATGATTCAATATACCCAGCATGCGATCCAGCAGTGAAAGAACCCAGGGATTCCAGGTTAGGTCGCAGATACACAGCATGACTTTGATGATCATGCAGGAAGATGTACATGATAAAGAATGGAAAATGACAAAAGTCAAGGTGATATTACATAATGTAATTTTATTTCCAAACAAAAGCTGGGGGAAAAAGTACCAGTAAATAATCAAATATCATGCTTCATCCAGTGCTCGTATTGAGATTAAGTATGTTGATTTCCTGTTTCATTCGTATATAAGACCCTGTAAGCTAACACATTGTCATCCAGAGTGTTTATTCTAAAAGTGAATAGACGTAAGCTCCAAGATGCAAATATTTAAAGTTGCTCTCGTGGTGGCCTTGGGTAAGTACAGAAATTCTAACATCGACATTCTGACTTATCAATTATAAACGTGCCTGAGTGATGTGTTTACTGAAGCTTTCATTATGGGCTACTTCTTTCAACCGTTATGCGGCTAAATGCATAATAAAGCTATGCTTGGAAACTGTCTACCATTTAGAAGTATAAGCATACCCTGTCTGATAATGTAAAACCACTGATACGCTGTTTATCTTTGCAGTGTTCACAGCTCTCTTTGGTTCAGCCTATGGTGGCCACGGCGGTGGTGGCAAAGGAGGCGGTGGCGGCAAAGGAGGCGGCGGCGGCAAGGGAGGCGGTGGCAAAGGAGGCGGTGGTAAAGGCGGCGGTGGCAAAGGAGGAGGCGGGAAAGGAGGCGGTGGTAAAGGCGGCGGTGGCAAAGGAGGAGGCGGCCACGGAGGTGGTGGTAAAGGAGGCGGCGGACATGGAGGTGGTGGCAAAGGAGGAGGCGGACATGGAGGAGGTGGCAAAGGAGGTGGACACCACGGTTAAAGACAACTATGTCTCCATATTCCTACCAATTGCTGGACATTTGACAGCATTATTGCAACTGTAGCCTTGGTTTCTGCACCACCCTGTACAATGTCAACTTTCAGATACTGTAGAAAATAAAACGATGAGAAATAAGCCTTCCCTTTCTTGAATTTATTTTGACAGGCTGATTATTGCTGGATACACAACACACATGCTGTTAATTTCTAATCTTAGAGACCAACAGCCACATGTACTGAGAACCCATGTTTGATACAAGGGCACAATGGATGAAAGAAGGTCGTTTTTATTGAAAAACATTGCTCACCATCTTTCTGAAACTATTTTCAGCACCTCATACAATTGGTATCCTCACCAAAAGTAGGCATCAATGCAAAGCTGATGTTATTGGGATTGTTTATCGAAAGTAAAAACAAAATCAACATCTGTATTGTGCGAATATGCTTTGCATAATGTATCAGTGGTCTGGTTCCGAGTAAACATGTCTTTATTTTAGCACCTGTTGCACCTTAAAGGACACGTTCATATACACAGATAATGTGTCAGTTGTATTGATAAACGAACACGTGTTTCCAATGCGACTGAAAAATAGGTAGTCTATATATAATCTCAATTGTCTGCCTCCTGCCTCAAAGTAGTTTTAGAAAAATCACCCGTAAGAAGCTGTAAAAACCTCTGAATCACGGCTGACAATGCCTTCGAAGCAAGGGTGAGAACAACAAATATATGTGTAGGCATGAACTGTCGTTATTTTCTCGGTTTAAAACTCATAGCTGAAACACACACAGCTTCCAGCTACAATCAGGAGCTCTAACATCTCTTCTTCTATTAAGTGCAATTTTCAGAATCCAAAGTGGCTGTATTATACACAGAATTATGATATCACAAATAGTGCCGCATATGCTGACACACACCGAATATAGTCAAAAGTCAAGACAAAAGGTTTTGTATGTATTACCTCAAATACACCTCTGGTGACATGCTAGTTTAAGTTCATCAAAATATTGCTGATCTAGTGCATGCATCATACCATCGGTTGCATGGGTTTTCTGCATTTATTCAAATATACCACACCGTCTGTATGTATTACCTTCAATAAAACTCTGGTGAAATGCTAATTTAAGTCCATCAAAATAGTGCAAATACGAGTAGCATACCATCGGTTCCATGACTTTTATGCATTTATTCAAATCTACCATGCCGTCTGCAATCTTTGTTCCATATACAATCCACTATATGTGTAACTTGTCACAACACCAACAAAATGTCTACTCCAAGTAACCAGCGTCAGCACATCTCCGAAATATGGCACTGCCATTAATGCATTGTCGCTTCCTTTTATGAGTCTTCTGTTCATTCACTTTTTTCTATATGGGTATTGATGTCATTTCATTGGATGATTCAATATACCCAGCATGCGATCCAGCAGTGAAAGAACCCAGGGATTCCAGGTTAGGTCGCAGATACACAGCATGACTTTGATGATCATGCAGGAAGATGTACATGATAAAGAATGGAAAATGACAAAAGTCAAGGTGATATTACATAATGTAATTTTATTTCCAAACAAAAGCTGGGGGAAAAAGTACCAGTAAATAATCAAATATCATGCTTCATCCAGTGCTCGTATTGAGATTAAGTATGTTGATTTCCTGTTTCATTCGTATATAAGACCCTGTAAGCTAACACATTGTCATCCAGAGTGTTTATTCTAAAAGTGAATAGACGTAAGCTCCAAGATGCAAATATTTAAAGTTGCTCTCGTGGTGGCCTTGGGTAAGTACAGAAATTCTAACATCGACATTCTGACTTATCAATTATAAACGTGCCTGAGTGATGTGTTTACTGAAGCTTTCATTATGGGCTACTTCTTTCAACCGTTATGCGGCTAAATGCATAATAAAGCTATGCTTGGAAACTGTCTACCATTTAGAAGTATAAGCATACCCTGTCTGATAATGTAAAACCACTGATACGCTGTTTATCTTTGCAGTGTTCACAGCTCTCTTTGGTTCAGCCTATGGTGGCCACGGCGGTGGTGGCAAAGGAGGCGGTGGCGGCAAAGGAGGCGGCGGCGGCAAGGGAGGCGGTGGCAAAGGAGGCGGTGGTAAAGGCGGCGGTGGCAAAGGAGGAGGCGGGAAAGGAGGCGGTGGTAAAGGCGGCGGTGGCAAAGGAGGAGGCGGCCACGGAGGTGGTGGTAAAGGAGGCGGCGGACATGGAGGTGGTGGCAAAGGAGGAGGCGGACATGGAGGAGGTGGCAAAGGAGGTGGACACCACGGTTAAAGACAACTATGTCTCCATATTCCTACCAATTGCTGGACATTTGACAGCATTATTGCAACTGTAGCCTTGGTTTCTGCACCACCCTGTACAATGTCAACTTTCAGATACTGTAGAAAATAAAACGATGAGAAATAAGCCTTCCCTTTCTTGAATTTATTTTGACAGGCTGATTATTGCTGGATACACAACACACATGCTCTTAATTTCTAATCTTAGAGACCAACAGCCACATGTACTGAGAACCCATGTTTGATACAAGGGCACAATGGATGAAAGAAGGTCGTTTTTATTGAAAAACATTGCTCACCATCTTTCTGAAACTATTTTCAGCACCTCATACAATTGGTATCCTCACCAAAAGTAGGCATCAATGCAAAGCTGATGTTATTGGGATTGTTTATCGAAAGTAAAAACAAAATCAACATCTGTATTGTGCGAATATGCTTTGCATAATGTATCAGTGGTCTGGTTCCGAGTAAACATGTCTTTATTTTAGCACCTGTTGCACCTTAAAGGACACGTTCATATACACAGATAATGTGTCAGTTGTATTGATAAACGAACACGTGTTTCCAATGCGACTGAAAAATAGGTAGTCTATATATAATCTCAATTGTCTGCCTCCTGCCTCAAAGTAGTTTTAGAAAAATCACCCGTAAGAAGCTGTAAAAACCTCTGAAACACGGCTGACAATGCCTTCGAAGCAAGGGTGAGAACAACAAATATATGTGTAGGCATGAACTGTCGTTATTTTCTCGGTTTAAAACTCATAGCTGAAACACACACAGCTTCCAGCTACAATCAGGAGCTCTAACATCTCTTCTTCTATTCAGTGCAATTTTCAGAATCCAAAGTGGCTGTATTATACACAGAATTATGATATCACAAATAGTGCCACATATGCTGACACACACCGAATATAGTCAAAAGTCAAGACAAAAGGTTTTGTATGTATTACCTCAAATACACCTCTGGTGACATGCTAGTTTAAGTTCATCAAAATATTACTGATCTAGTGCATGCATCATACCATCGGTTGCATGGGTTTTCTGCATTTATTCAAATATACCACACCGTCTGTATGTATTACCTTCAATAAAACTCTGGTGAAATGCTAATTTAAGTCCATCAAAATAGTGCAAATACTAGTAGCATACCATCGGTTCCATGACTTTTATGCATTTATTCAAATCTACCATGCCGTCTGTAATCTTTGTTCCATATACAATCCACTATATGTGTAACTTGACACAACACCAACAAAATGTCTACTCCAAGTAACCAGCGTCAGCACATCTCCGAAATATGGCACTGCCACTAATGCATTGTCGCTTCCTTTTATGAGTCTTCTGTTCATTCACTTTTTTCTATATGGGTATTGATGTCATTTCATTGGATGATTCAATATACCCAGCATGCGATCCAGCAGTGAAAGAACCCAGGGATTCCAGGTTAGGTCGCAGATACACAGCATGACTTTGATGATCATGCAGGAAGATGTACATGATAAAGAATGGAAAATGACAAAAGTCAAGGTGATATTACATAATGTAATTTTATTTCAAAACAAAAGCTGGGGAAAAAAGTACCAGTAAATAATCAAATATCATGCTTCATCCAGTGCTAGTATTGAGATTAAGTATGTTGATTTCCTGTTTCATTCGTATATAAGACCCTGTAGGCTGTCACATTGTCATCCAGAGTGTTTATTCTAAAAGTGAATAGACGTAAGCTCCAAGATGCAAATATTTAAAGTTGCTCTCGTGGTGGCCTTGGGTAAGTACAGAAATTCTAACATCGACATTCTGACTTATCAATTATAAACGTGCCTGAGTGATGTGTTTACTGAAGCTTTCATTATGGGCTACTTCTTTCAACTGTTATGCGGCTAAATGCATATTAATAAAGCTATGCTTGGAAACTGTCTACCATTTAGAAGTATAAGCATACCCTGTCTGATAATGTAAAACCACTGATACGCTGTTTATCTTTGCAGTGTTCACAGCTCTCTTTGGTTCAGCCTATGGTGGCCACGGCGGTGGTGGCAAAGGAGGCGGTGGCGGCAAAGGAGGCGGCGGCGGCAAGGGAGGCGGTGGCAAAGGAGGCGGTGGTAAAGGCGGCGGTGGCAAAGGAGGAGGCGGGAAAGGAGGCGGTGGTAAAGGCGGCGGTGGCAAAGGAGGAGGCGGCCACGGAGGTGGTGGTAAAGGAGGCGGCGGACATGGAGGTGGTGGCAAAGGAGGAGGCGGACATGGAGGAGGTGGCAAAGGAGGTGGACACCACGGTTAAAGACAACTATGTCTCCATATTCCTACCAATTGCTGGACATTTGACAGCATTATTGCAACTGTAGCCTTGGTTTCTGCACCACCCTGTACAATGTCAACTTTCAGATACTGTAGAAAATAAAACGATGAGAAATAAGCCTTCCCTTTCTTGAATTTATTTTGACAGGCTGATTATTGCTGGATACACAACACACATGCTGTTAATTTCTAATCTTAGAGACCAACAGCCACATGTACTGAGAACCCATGTTTGATACAAGGGCACAATGGATGAAAGAAGGTCGTTTTTATTGAAAAACATTGCTCACCATCTTTCTGAAACTATTTTCAGCACCTCATACAATTGGTATCCTCACCAAAAGTAGGCATCAATGCAAAGCTGATGTTATTGGGATTGTTTATCGAAAGTAAAAACAAAATCAACATCTGTATTGTGCGAATATGCTTTGCATAATGTATCAGTGGTCTGGTTCCGAGTAAACATGTCTTTATTTTAGCACCTGTTGCACCTTAAAGGACACGTTCATATACACAGATAATGTGTCAGTTGTATTGATAAACGAACACGTGTTTCCAATGCGACTGAAAAATAGGTAGTCTATATATAATCTCAATTGTCTGCCTCCTGCCTCAAAGTAGTTTTAGAAAAATCACCCGTAAGAAGCTGTAAAAACCTCTGAATCACGGCTGACAATGCCTTCGAAGCAAGGGTGAGAACAACAAATATATGTGTAGGCATGAACTGTCGTTATTTTCTCGGTTTAAAACTCATAGCTGAAACACACACAGCTTCCAGCTACAATCAGGAGCTCTAACATCTCTTCTTCTATTAAGTGCAATTTTCAGAATCCAAAGTGGCTGTATTATACACAGAATTATGATATCACAAATAGTGCCGCATATGCTGACACACACCGAATATAGTCAAAAGTCAAGACAAAAGGTTTTGTATGTATTACCTCAAATACACCTCTGGTGACATGCTAGTTTAAGTTCATCAAAATATTACTGATCTAGTGCATGCATCATACCATCGGTTGCATGGGTTTTCTGCATTTATTCAAATATACCACACCGTCTGTATGTATTACCTTCAATAAAACTCTGGTGAAATGCTAATTTAAGTCCATCAAAATAGTGCAAATACGAGTAGCATACCATCGGTTCCATGACTTTTATGCATTTATTCAAATCTACCATGCCGTCTGCAATCTTTGTTCCATATACAATCCACTATATGTGTAACTTGTCACAACACCAACAAAATGTCTACTCCAAGTAACCAGCGTCAGCACATCTCCGAAATATGGCACTGCCATTAATGCATTGTCGCTTCCTTTTATGAGTCTTCTGTTCATTCACTTTTTTCTATATGGGTATTGATGTCATTTCATTGGATGATTCAATATACCCAGCATGCGATCCAGCAGTGAAAGAACCCAGGGATTCCAGGTTAGGTCGCAGATACACAGCATGACTTTGATGATCATGCAGGAAGATGTACATGATAAAGAATGGAAAATGACAAAAGTCAAGGTGATATTACATAATGTAATTTTATTTCAAAACAAAAGCTGGGGAAAAAAGTACCAGTAAATAATCAAATATCATGCTTCATCCAGTGCTAGTATTGAGATTAAGTATGTTGATTTCCTGTTTCATTCGTATATAAGACCCTGTAAGCTGTCACATTGTCATCCAGAGTGTTTATTCTAAAAGTGAATAGACGTAAGCTCCAAGATGCAAATATTTAAAGTTGCTCTCGTGGTGGCCTTGGGTAAGTACAGAAATTCTAACATCGACATTCTGACTTATCAATTATAAACGTGCCTGAGTGATGTGTTTACTGAAGCTTTCATTATGGGCTACTTCTTTCAACTGTTATGCGGCTAAATGCATATTAATAAAGCTATGCTTGGAAACTGTCTACCATTTAGAAGTATAAGCATACCCTGTCTGATAATGTAAAACCACTGATACGCTGTTTATCTTTGCAGTGTTCACAGCTCTCTTTGGTTCAGCCTATGGTGGCCACGGCGGTGGTGGCAAAGGAGGCGGTGGCGGCAAAGGAGGCGGCGGCGGCAAGGGAGGCGGTGGCAAAGGAGGCGGTGGTAAAGGCGGCGGTGGCAAAGGAGGAGGCGGGAAAGGAGGCGGTGGTAAAGGCGGCGGTGGCAAAGGAGGAGGCGGCCACGGAGGTGGTGGTAAAGGAGGCGGCGGACATGGAGGTGGTGGCAAAGGAGGAGGCGGACATGGAGGAGGTGGCAAAGGAGGTGGACACCACGGTTAAAGACAACTATGTCTCCATATTCCTACCAATTGCTGGACATTTGACAGCATTATTGCAACTGTAGCCTTGGTTTCTGCACCACCCTGTACAATGTCAACTTTCAGATACTGTAGAAAATAAAACGATGAGAAATAAGCCTTCCCTTTCTTGAATTTATTTTGACAGGCTGATTATTGCTGGATACACAACACACATGCTGTTAATTTCTAATCTTAGAGACCAACAGCCACATGTACTGAGAACCCATGTTTGATACAAGGGCACAATGGATGAAAGAAGGTCGTTTTTATTGAAAAACATTGCTCACCATCTTTCTGAAACTATTTTCAGCACCTCATACAATTGGTATCCTCACCAAAAGTAGGCATCAATGCAAAGCTGATGTTATTGGGATTGTTTATCGAAAGTAAAAACAAAATCAACATCTGTATTGTGCGAATATGCTTTGCATAATGTATCAGTGGTCTGGTTCCGAGTAAACATGTCTTTATTTTAGCACCTGTTGCACCTTAAAGGACACGTTCATATACACAGATAATGTGTCAATTGTATTGATAAACGTACACGTGTTTCCAATGCGACTGAAAAATAGGTAGTCTATATATAATCTCAATTGTCTGCCTCCTGCCTCAAAGTAGTTTTAGAAAAATCACCCGTAAGAAGCTGTAAAAACCTCTGAATCACGGCTGACAAAGCCTTCGAAGCAAGGGTGAGAACAACAAATATATGTGTAGGCATGAACTGTCGTTATTTTCTCGGTTTAAAACTCATAGCTGAAACACACACAGCTTCCAGCTACAATCAGGAGCTCTAACATCTCTTCTTCTATTCAGTGCAATTTTCAGAATCCAAAGTGGCTGTATTATACACAGAATTATGATATCACAAATAGTGCCACATATGCCGACACACACCGAATATAGTCAAAAGTCAAGACAAAAGGTTTTGTATGTATTACCTCAAATACACCTCTGGTGACATGCTAGTTTAAGTTCATCAAAATATTACTGATCTAGTGCATGCATCATACCATCGGTTGCATGGGTTTTCTGCATTTATTCAAATATACCACACCGTCTGTATGTATTACCTTCAATAAAACTCTGGTGAAATGCTAATTTAAGTCCATCAAAATAGTGCAAATACTAGTAGCATACCATCGGTTCCATGACTTTTATGCATTTATTCAAATCTACCATGCCGTCTGTAATCTTTGTTCCATATACAATCCACTATATGTGTAACTTGACACAACACCAACAAAATGTCTACTCCAAGTAACCAGCGTCAGCACATCTCCGAAATATGGCACTGCCACTAATGCATTGTCGCTTCCTTTTATGAGTCTTCTGTTCATTCACTTTTTTCTATATGGGTATTGATGTCATTTCATTGGATGATTCAATATACCCAGCATGCGATCCAGCAGTGAAAGAACCCAGGGATTCCAGGTTAGGTCGCAGATACACAGCATGACTTTGATGATCATGCAGGAAGATGTACATGATAAAGAATGGAAAATGACAAAAGTCAAGGTGATATTACATAATGTAATTTTATTTCAAAACAAAAGCTGGGGGAAAAAGTACCAGTAAATAATCAAATATCATGCTTCATCCAGTGCTCGTATTGAGATTAAGTATGTTGATTTCCTGTTTCATTCGTATATAAGACCCTGTAAGCTGTCACATTGTCATCCAGAGTGTTTATTCTAAAAGTGAATAGACGTAAGCTCCAAGATGCAAATATTTAAAGTTGCTCTCGTGGTGGCCTTGGGTAAGTACAGAAATTCTAACATCGACATTCTGACTTATCAATTATAAACGTGCCTGAGTGATGTGTTTACTGAAGCTTTCATTATGGGCTACTTCTTTCAACTGTTATGCGGCTAAATGCATAATAAAGCTATGCTTGGAAACTGTCTACCATTTAGAAGTATAAGCATACCCTGTCTGATAATGTAAAACCACTGATACGCTGTTTATCTTTGCAGTGTTCACAGCTCTCTTTGGTTCAGCCTATGGTGGCCACGGCGGTGGTGGCAAAGGAGGCGGTGGCGGCAAAGGAGGCGGCGGCGGCAAGGGAGGCGGTGGCAAAGGAGGCGGTGGTAAAGGCGGCGGTGGCAAAGGAGGAGGCGGGAAAGGAGGCGGTGGTAAAGGCGGCGGTGGCAAAGGAGGAGGCGGCCACGGAGGTGGTGGTAAAGGAGGAGGCGGACATGGAGGTGGTGGCAAAGGAGGAGGCGGACATGGAGGAGGTGGCAAAGGAGGTGGACACCACGGTTAAAGACAACTATGTCTCCATATTCCTACCAATTGCTGGACATTTGACAGCATTATTGCAACTGTAGCCTTGGTTTCTGCACCACCCTGTACAATGTCAACTTTCAGATACTGTAGAAAATAAAACGATGAGAAATAAGCCTTCCCTTTCTTGAATTTATTTTGACAGGCTGATTATTGCTGGATACACAACACACATGCTCTTAATTTCTAATCTTAGAGACCAACAGCCACATGTACTGAGAACCCATGTTTGATACAAGGGCACAATGGATGAAAGAAGGTCGTTTTTATTGAAAAACATTGCTCACCATCTTTCTGAAACTATTTTCAGCACCTCATACAATTGGTATCCTCACCAAAAGTAGGCATCAATGCAAAGCTGATGTTATTGGGATTGTTTATCGAAAGTAAAAACAAAATCAACATCTGTATTGTGCGAATATGCTTTGCATAATGTATCAGTGGTCTGGTTCCGAGTAAACATGTCTTTATTTTAGCACCTGTTGCACCTTAAAGGACACGTTCATATACACAGATAATGTGTCAATTGTATTGATAAACGTACACGTGTTTCCAATGCGACTGAAAAATAGGTAGTCTATATATAATCTCAATTGTCTGCCTCCTGCCTCAAAGTAGTTTTAGAAAAATCACCCGTAAGAAGCTGTAAAAACCTCTGAATCACGGCTGACAAAGCCTTCGAAGCAAGGGTGAGAACAACAAATATATGTGTAGGCATGAACTGTCGTTATTTTCTCGGTTTAAAACTCATAGCTGAAACACACACAGCTTCCAGCTACAATCAGGAGCTCTAACATCTCTTCTTCTATTCAGTGCAATTTTCAGAATCCAAAGTGGCTGTATTATACACAGAATTATGATATCACAAATAGTGCCACATATGCCGACACACACCGAATATAGTCAAAAGTCAAGACAAAAGGTTTTGTATGTATTACCTCAAATACACCTCTGGTGACATGCTAGTTTAAGTTCATCAAAATATTACTGATCTAGTGCATGCATCATACCATCGGTTGCATGGGTTTTCTGCATTTATTCAAATATACCACACCGTCTGTATGTATTACCTTCAATAAAACTCTGGTGAAATGCTAATTTAAGTCCATCAAAATAGTGCAAATACTAGTAGCATACCATCGGTTCCATGACTTTTATGCATTTATTCAAATCTACCATGCCGTCTGTAATCTTTGTTCCATATACAATCCACTATATGTGTAACTTGACACAACACCAACAAAATGTCTACTCCAAGTAACCAGCGTCAGCACATCTCCGAAATATGGCACTGCCACTAATGCATTGTCGCTTCCTTTTATGAGTCTTCTGTTCATTCACTTTTTTCTATATGGGTATTGATGTCATTTCATTGGATGATTCAATATACCCAGCATGCGATCCAGCAGTGAAAGAACCCAGGGATTCCAGGTTAGGTCGCAGATACACAGCATGACTTTGATGATCATGCAGGAAGATGTACATGATAAAGAATGGAAAATGACAAAAGTCAAGGTGATATTACATAATGTAATTTTATTTCCAAACAAAAGCTGGGGGAAAAAGTACCAGTAAATAATCAAATATCATGCTTCATCCAGTGCTCGTATTGAGATTAAGTATGTTGATTTCCTGTTTCATTCGTATATAAGACCCTGTAAGCTGTCACATTGTCATCCAGAGTGTTTATTCTAAAAGTGAATAGACGTAAGCTCCAAAATGCAAATATTTAAAGTTGCTCTCGTGGTGGCCTTGGGTAAGTACAGAAATTCTAACATCGACATTCTGACTTATCAATTATAAACGTGCCTGAGTGATGTGTTTACTGAAGCTTTCATTATGGGCTACTTCTTTCAACTGTTATGCGGCTAAATGCATAATAAAGCTATGCTTGGAAACTGTCTACCATTTAGAAGTATAAGCATACCCTGTCTGATAATGTAAAACCACTGATACGCTGTTTATCTTTGCAGTGTTCACAGCTCTCTTTGGTTCAGCCTATGGTGGCCACGGCGGTGGTGGCAAAGGAGGCGGTGGCGGCAAAGGAGGCGGCGGCGGCAAGGGAGGCGGTGGCAAAGGAGGCGGTGGTAAAGGCGGCGGTGGCAAAGGAGGAGGCGGGAAAGGAGGCGGTGGTAAAGGCGGCGGTGGCAAAGGAGGAGGCGGCCACGGAGGTGGTGGTAAAGGAGGAGGCGGACATGGAGGTGGTGGCAAAGGAGGAGGCGGACATGGAGGAGGTGGCAAAGGAGGTGGACACCACGGTTAAAGACAACTATGTCTCCATATTCCTACCAATTGCTGGACATTTGACAGCATTATTGCAACTGTAGCCTTGGTTTCTGCACCACCCTGTACAATGTCAACTTTCAGATACTGTAGAAAATAAAACGATGAGAAATAAGCCTTCCCTTTCTTGAATTTATTTTGACAGGCTGATTATTGCTGGATACACAACACACATGCTGTTAATTTCTAATCTTAGAGACCAACAGCCACATGTACTGAGAACCCATGTTTGATACAAGGGCACAATGGATGAAAGAAGGTCGTTTTTATTGAAAAACATTGCTCACCATCTTTCTGAAACTATTTTCAGCACCTCATACAATTGGTATCCTCACCAAAAGTAGGCATCAATGCAAAGCTGATGTTATTGGGATTGTTTATCGAAAGTAAAAACAAAATCAACATCTGTATTGTGCGAATATGCTTTGCATAATGTATCAGTGGTCTGGTTCCGAGTAAACATGTCTTTATTTTAGCACCTGTTGCACCTTAAAGGACACGTTCATATACACAGATAATGTGTCAGTTGTATTGATAAACGAACACGTGTTTCCAATGCGACTGAAAAATAGGTAGTCTATATATAATCTCAATTGTCTGCCTCCTGCCTCAAAGTAGTTTTAGAAAAATCACCCGTAAGAAGCTGTAAAAACCTCTGAATCACGGCTGACAATGCCTTCGAAGCAAGGGTGAGAACAACAAATATATGTGTAGGCATGAACTGTCGTTATTTTCTCGGTTTAAAACTCATAGCTGAAACACACACAGCTTCCAGCTACAATCAGGAGCTCTAACATCTCTTCTTCTATTCAGTGCAATTTTCAGAATCCAAAGTGGCTGTATTATACACAGAATTATGATATCACAAATAGTGCCACATATGCTGACACACACCGAATATAGTCAAAAGTCAAGACAAAAGGTTTTGTATGTATTACCTCAAATACACCTCTGGTGACATGCTAGTTTAAGTTCATCAAAATATTACTGATCTAGTGCATGCATCATACCATCGGTTGCATGGGTTTTCTGCATTTATTCAAATATACCACACCGTCTGTATGTATTACCTTCAATAAAACTCTGGTGAAATGCTAATTTAAGTCCATCAAAATAGTGCAAATACTAGTAGCATACCATCGGTTCCATGACTTTTATGCATTTATTCAAATCTACCATGCCGTCTGTAATCTTTGTTCCATATACAATCCACTATATGTGTAACTTGACACAACACCAACAAAATGTCTACTCCAAGTAACCAGCGTCAGCACATCTCCGAAATATGGCACTGCCACTAATGCATTGTCGCTTCCTTTTATGAGTCTTCTGTTCATTCACTTTTTTCTATATGGGTATTGATGTCATTTCATTGGATGATTCAATATACCCAGCATGCGATCCAGCAGTGAAAGAACCCAGGGATTCCAGGTTAGGTCGCAGATACACAGCATGACTTTGATGATCATGCAGGAAGATGTACATGATAAAGAATGGAAAATGACAAAAGTCAAGGTGATATTACATAATGTAATTTTATTTCAAAACAAAAGCTGGGGGAAAAAGTACCAGTAAATAATCAAATATCATGCTTCATCCAGTGCTAGTATTGAGATTAAGTACGTTGATTTCCTGTTTCATTCGTATATAAGACCCTGTAAGCTGTCACATTGTCATCCAGAGTGTTTATTCTAAAAGTGAATAGACGTTAGCTCCAAGATGCAAATATTTAAAGTTGCTCTCGTGGTGGCCTTGGGTAAGTACAGAAATTCTAACATCGACATTCTGACTTATCAATTATAAACGTGCCTGAGTGATGTGTTTACTGAAGCTTTCATTATGGGTTACTTCTTTCAACTGTTATGCGGCTAAATGCATATTAATAAAGCTATGCTTGGAAACTGTCTACCATTTAGAAGTATAAGCATACCCTGTCTGATAATGTAAAACCACTGATACGCTGTTTATCTTTGCAGTGTTCACAGCTCTCTTTGGTTCAGCCTATGGTGGCCACGGCGGTGGTGGCAAAGGAGGCGGTGGCGGCAAAGGAGGCGGCGGCGGCAAGGGAGGCGGTGGCAAAGGAGGCGGTGGTAAAGGCGGCGGTGGCAAAGGAGGAGGCGGGAAAGGAGGCGGTGGTAAAGGCGGCGGTGGCAAAGGAGGAGGCGGCCACGGAGGTGGTGGTAAAGGAGGCGGCGGACATGGAGGTGGTGGCAAAGGAGGAGGCGGACATGGAGGAGGTGGCAAAGGAGGTGGACACCACGGTTAAAGACAACTATGTCTCCATATTCCTACCAATTGCTGGACATTTGACAGCATTATTGCAACTGTAGCCTTGGTTTCTGCACCACCCTGTACAATGTCAACTTTCAGATACTGTAGAAAATAAAACGATGAGAAATAAGCCTTCCCTTTCTTGAATTTATTTTGACAGGCTGATTATTGCTGGATACACAACACACATGCTGTTAATTTCTAATCTTAGAGACCAACAGCCACATGTACTGAGAACCCATGTTTGATACAAGGGCACAATGGATGAAAGAAGGTCGTTTTTATTGAAAAACATTGCTCACCATCTTTCTGAAACTATTTTCAGCACCTCATACAATTGGTATCCTCACCAAAAGTAGGCATCAATGCAAAGCTGATGTTATTGGGATTGTTTATCGAAAGTAAAAACAAAAATCAACATCTGTATTGTGCGAATATGCTTTGCATAATATATCAGTGGTCTGGTTCCGAGTAAACATGTCTTAATTTTAGCACCTGTTGCACCTTAAAGGACACGTTCATATACACAGATAATGTGTCAGTTGTATTGATAAACGTACACGTGTTTCCAATGCGACTGAAAAATAGGTAGTCTATTATATAATCTCAATTGTCTGCCTCCTGCCTCAAATTAGTAGTTTTAGAAAAATCACCCGTAAGAAGCTGTAAAAACCTCTGAATCACGGCTGACAAAGCCTTCGAAGCAAGGGTGAGAACAACAAATATATGTGTAGGCATGAACTGTCGTTATTTTCTCGGTTTAAAACTCATAGCTGAAACACACACAGCTTCCAGCTACAATCAGGAGCTCTAACATCTCTTCTTCTATTCAGTGCAATTTTCAGAATCCAAAGTGGCTGTATTATACACAGAATTATGATATCACAAATAGTGCCACATATGCTGACACACACCGAATATAGTCAAAAGTCAAGACAAAAGGTTTTGTATGTATTACCTCAAATACACCTCTGGTGACATGCTAGTTTAAGTTCATCAAAATATTACTGATCTAGTGCATGCATCATACCATCGGTTGCATGGGTTTTCTGCATTTATTCAAATATACCACACCGTCTGTATGTATTACCTTCAATAAAACTCTGGTGACATGCTAGTTTAAGTTCATCAAAATATTACTGATCTAGTGCATGCATCATACCATCGATTGCATGGGTTTTCTGCATTTATTCAAATATACCACACCGTCTGTATGTATTACCTTCAATAAAACTCTGGTGACGTGCTAGTTTAAGTTCATCAAAATAGTGCTAATACTAGTAGCATACCATCGGTTCCATGATTTTTTATGCATTTTTTCAAATCTACCATACCGTCTGCAATCTTTGTTCCATATACAATCCACTATATGTGTAACTTGACACAACAGCAACAAAATTTCTACTCCAAGTAACTTTGGGGCCATGCCAGTTTAAGTTGATCAAAATATGGCTGATCAAGCGTATGCATCATAACATCGGTTGCATGGGTTTAGTAGTACCGTGGTGGTCACGGCTGTGGTGGCAAAGAGCGACTACTGATGGTTTCATAACACACATATTATCAATGTTCTAATCTATGAGACCAACAGCCACATGTACCGTAATACAAATAAGTGTAGATAAAACGTGAACGAGCCATCCTTTTAAGGTTATCATTACTTGCATAAAAATTACCCAAGGAGTATTTGCGCTACAAAGTATTCAAACCATGATTAAACAAACCTAGCAACGATGATATAATACTAGTGTTTTTCTTTCGAGAAATCGTTTGCAGGCAGTATTACGACACAGTTCCATCCTTGTAGTAGTCCATTCTCACTCACTCCCTGAATACTTTGTCTTGTATAAAAACGTAATACTAATTATCATTTCAAAACCATAATTGATTGAGGATGAGTTGAGGATGCGTGTCTGTATGGATGCAGGTTGTGTAGATTATCGAATTCATGAACATTGAAAACTTCGATAATACGGACCTCTATAATCCGGACCCCGTTAATCCGGACACCGCTAATCCGGAAATCCCTCTGTCAGGTCAATAACTAGTGGGACTCGTATACAAAGTGACATTATTCAGTACCAATAATCCGGACTCAGCGACCAGATAAACGGGGTTTCATTGTATATGCATTTGTTTCTGCTTGTAGAACACTGCAATCATATCTGTCCCATCTTCTGCGCGTTAACGGGAGACTGGCTCACACATAGCAGGCAGGCGAAGGCGCCACGGTAGTGATGAAGCTTACAGATCGATAGCAGTGAGTTGTCAGTGAGTCAATACAGGTCATATCTAGTGCGCAGTATCATGCTAATTAACATCACATTAAGCACCGAATCTATGCAACCATACCTATCTGATATAAAAACCGACGAATCCACAACGATGAAACAAACGGCTGCCAGGTTGGGAGATTCCCCACTCGTCGAGACTGTGCTATTTTTAGAAATAGGTCGGGGTTCCCCTCCACTGAAGGAGTGTTCGGTTCACGGGGATCGGAAAGTTCTCGCAACACTATAAATACGCCCTTACGTATAGGTGTGATTCATTGAGTGACTGAAGTTTCACCTGACGCATACATACAGATTCAGGCTGTGGGGTCGGGCTGAGGACGGTGAAGGGACGGGCAGCTACCCTTTGTCCGTCCGCACCCTCAAAGTATGGTGAGGAATCCATTTGGAGGCACTATTTTGAATAACGGTAAGTTCTGATGAAATTATGCATTGAGTTTTATCATCAATTCGTGGTATTTGTTGTTTATATGTTTCTTTAAGAAATTTGTATTTACCACATAAGTCTCTGAATTAACATATGTAAGGCTACTATATCCACACCGTTGCTACAGCAACAATGTTTATGAGATGCAAAATATTTTTGGCGGGGAAATTCTTCACTAAAAACGTATTTAAGCTGTGAAATGATTCATACAAAAGCTGTTTATCCGATTTCCCCGGAGCTACAAATTCGAGGTTTAAAGTCCCAAACAACGTCAATCTCGTCTACTGCGTTCTAAAATACAAAGTACACCCCATGTGACATGAAAAAATACGCCCATGTGAGGTTCGGAGGTGAGTTCGTGTGTGTGGTATTTCCGCCTTTGAATGCAGCAATGTCACTAAGAATTGTGTGTGTTAACCAGGCAGGCAGGTGCGCTGGGTCGCTGTGAGGAGTTCCACTAACTACGTAAATTTTGAAATGTTTTTGCTCGCACCTGCTGTAGAGTTTTTCCATGTCATTATTCCGTCGTGTTGTTTTGATCACCAAGTTACGTCTCACCTGCTTTGGGCGGTGTTGGCACGCGACGTGGTTCGTGGTGTAATTGCGATAACCCTTTGTTGATGTCGAAATTATTTGATGCACAGCATTCCACGCACAGTCAAGAGCAACCAACTATAAACACATGCCACTTTTCTCCGAAATTTAATATAGGCATTCCTTTCAGTTGTAATCCTCATATTTAAAAATTTAATATCGTGAATATTAACAAACCATTGTCAATCTATTAGGAATGAGATCTTATGAATTACTGGTTATCTTTATTCGCGATGCGTATTTAGAATCTGTTATATCACACAGAGGCCACGTGTTCGCTTGGTCTTTTTGCGCAGTTGTATTAACCTCGGATATTGCACACTTTCCTAAAATAGAAATAAGGTCTATTGCATATTCATGTACACGTGACGCTTTCCGATTGGCTGACGAAAATAGCTTCTCCTCATAGTGGGACATTGCTCATAGATAATATGAGCTTGTAAAATTCCGTCATCAGTAAGAACCTGTTGTATGAGACATCAAGACAGGCCGTCATTTTAGTAATTACCGAACTGGGTCATCATTTAGTCACGATGATATTGTCTTTCCGTTATCGTCCATTAAGAAGCCAAGAGTTACTTCCCTTTGAATTAACACCGACACCACATTCAGACAATCGTGAATGAATGAAAAACAGATATACTTTGGTGAAGTAAACAATTCTATTTGATGAGAACATTATATTTTATCTGTATTACACGATGATACATTTCTCTAGGAAAAGATATTTAAACCAAATAATAATTTTGAAAAACTTATATTCTAAGTAAGTGTGGGTTTACATATCTTTGTTTATATTTAGGCGTAAATCAAAACGAATACTAATTTATCAGTTATCCTTATATTACTATGGTGGTATTGTGATAAAGGTTATATTCACAGAATTTTCCTTTATCGGTGGCTGTGGGGGGCAAGCCTAGTGATGAAAGTGGGGTCACGCAGCAGATTTAGGATCAAATCAAAACAGGAAGCTAGTCCACCTTTGAAGTCCGCACTATGATATTGATGGATAATAGCTAAAAATGATTGGCCCGTTCTAGACCTATACCATGACTGTGGAATATATGTATTGTTTTTTATTTAATTTATTTTTTTAATTCTTATATAGGAAATGAGAAGATTAGAGAAATGTGTTGTTGGATGAAGTATTGCACAGGCCGTGTGTTAGTCTTGCCCAACTCACTCACTCGCTCTTCGTCGTGGTTATATATCAGTTTTTAATGCTCGATGTTACCGACAGCGCCCAGACTGTGAGTAGACCTACATATAAACAGGTCGGCTATGAACCTCGATAAATCTATACGGCAAACTGTACAGGTGTACCGAGGCGCATTGATCCGAAAAACACGTGGACTTGTCTTTCGGGACGACTGGCATGAACGACATCAGGTGATGTCGAGTGGTGGGCGGTAGACACGGGATCTCGTGTTGACGCCTTTATTTCGCAATAAACTCATAAACACCGACATCTGAATAGCAGAGGCGACCATCTCGGTGTTTACCTATTCGGATGAGCGTAGTTGTATTTTCATGGCATTGTGTCTGATCAATAATATGGTAGTGATTTGGGAACCGCCTTGTGAATGGAGCGACATTCCTTTTTCTTGTTGGAGCGTTTTAGTGACATATAGTTTGACGGGCTACGTTGGTTCTCTCTTGTGGAAGGCTAGACTAACTTACAGTCTCTGAAATGAGATATTTTAAGATTTATTTGTCATATTGTCACTAAATATATAATAGAAAGGAGCCCTGAGATCAAGACTTGCCAATTTAATGTAGACTTTGTATTCTTCTCGTATTTTGGTTTCGAGGTCTGTAAGACGGACCCTCAACATAACGAATGAGCACGTGTCACGCATGGACCTCCTCGTGTCGTGACATGACATTTGTAGACATGACTCTTCTGTCACTTGTGTACCGTCATGTTCTTTTATTGGTTATTCGAGATAAACGATACCATAATTCTGAGTTTTGAAAGTTCATTTGATTGTGTTCGGAATCTCGAAGGCGGACTGTCAATACAGTTCCGCTCATGTTACTTACACAACAGTACTTCACCAGCTGACACTCGTAGGCGTTCTCCATCCACACCTCGTGGTATTACCAAGCAAACACCTATACTAACCAACCACCAGCTTTTAAACAAGTAGCGATTCCATGACTGTAATTCTGTTGTTTAGCGATTAGCCTGCATGCTACATTAACCAAACACAACAGAAGCGTCAATCACAATCCGGCTGACCAAGAGGTACCCTAATGACCCCACCCACGCACATACCAGGGATAAATAGTCACACTGACCATCGGAGTGACCTCCCACACCCACGTGGGGCGGGTTGAGTCACTCTGGCAGGTGGTATTATGTCAAGGTCAGTGGACAGCTTTTAGTTTTACGCCCACGAGGATTAGTCAAGGTCACTCGACAGCGTCCACCAGGACATGATCTGGGATTATTTACATATCACTGTTAAGAAAGAATCCACTGCTTTTGTATGTGGTTAATTCACGATAATCTGTACGTTACTGTGCAAACATTGACAGATAGTAATGTTCCTTTTATTATACACATCTCAGCACCACACCCACACTCATCAAGCCGACACGCCGCGATTAGCTGAAATACTGTTCAATGCGGCGTTGAAACTCACGCACCTTTAATTACATTCTTCATTACAAGTATATGTTCCCAATAGTAATCGTCAATAAATGTAATTACATATGTTGTAGGTTTAATAAAATAATATAACATTTATTATTTTTTAGTTATTATGTTTTAATATTTCTGTTACTTTGATCCTCCTTATTGTCAGAGTTGATGAACACAGTGAAATCCTTTGAACTTCACCACATGGAAACATCCTGATTGCCTTCGTGTTACGTTGTACGTGGTCCTGTTTGCAGCGGAAGGAGCAGTTAAGCGACGTTGGTTGCGGAGAGTAGGTGGGTGGTTGGGTGGCCGTGTTCGGCAGTTTGACTTCTGAGAGTTTCAAGGGTTTCTGTCCTGCCTCACACTGAAGAACGTTCTACATGTAGTGCCTCCTTAGTTCGAAATATTATGTTTCTTATTACTTCTTCGAAATAATTATGCCTCTGGTCACCCAGCAGCGGTATGAGAAGGTAATGTGGCGGTGGACCTTCTAGCGCCCCACAGGCAACTTGGGTTGTATACTCCCCAGGGAGCTGAGAATGAATACCTGGTGGACACTTATTTCTGGGGTAATAATGGTTTCGCGCTCATCAGCACCTTATTGGTGAATGGTTACTAACACTTTGCTTTATACATGGTCAGCTAGTTCAGTGCAGTGCCAATCTGAGTTGGTTTTGTCCCAAATTCACTTTTACCATATTGCAGTCAGAGCTCGTCCTATTCGACCTTGACGGTTGATAACAAAGAGACAAAGCACGCCACGATGTTTTTAGAGGTCCACCGGTATAATGTCCTGACCTTGTTTCACAGGAAGACTGTACCCCAGTCCAGGGTACTTTTATAGTAAACAGCTACCCGTCTTGCCGTGTACATCGGGTACAGTGTACGTATGCGCCCTGTGACTGTACCAACTGACGGCACAACTTACAAAGACATTATGAAGACAACCGACGCCCTCCTTACCGGTCGCGTCGCTGATTACGGAGTCCTTTCACGCACCCTTACCCATGAACTGCAAAACACGCGACATGCTGACAAAAGTCTTCTATAGGCTCAAAACCGACAACTTTTCTGATGAATGACGAAGTTAATGACAAACTGTCACGCCTTCTAGTTGACGTCGTCGGCTGCAACGCTTTCTGAACAACATCTCGACTGCACTCCGTCCCTCATCTCTGCACTAAGTGGTACGGGACGCCAGTACAAAATGTTCCTTAAGAATAAGTGTTAAATAAACACTTATTAAAAGATATCAGATGGTATGTCACTGGATGAAATATTTGTTTCCAAAATATGAGTTATAAAAGTCATTTCAATGTTATTTCATTGGATTTTCCTATGAAAATAAAACTTATTATCATACGATGTTTTCATCTGTCGCATGTTTTAAGTGGAGTTTAAGGTGCAGTTAGACATTCATTTCATTGTATCAAGTTGAATGAAACCCGTCCCTGTCTGGGATGTGACAACATTGATTTGCACACACGTGTTGTCCTAAACCCGGAACTCGGTGAAGCTATCACTGTTGCTACGCCCGATGGTGTATATACACGAGCATATAAAATGTAGATGTGATCGAACGTGTGAATCAGATGTTATTGTAAAAACAGAGTTATTGATTTAATTGAAAATGGAAGTCACTGCCGACCTGGAGAGAGTACCAGGTGACATCGACACGCATGACTGCGCTGATTCAGCATGTTGCAGTCAAAGTAGCATCCTTATTGATCTGAGCCGCGAACTTAAGGTGCATTGTCACACTTCGTGTACACTTCGTCACCTCTTCCAGGCCCGACCACTACTTCGCCCTGCGCTCACACCCAACACCCAACCCCCAACCCCACCCACACAGCAAACAAACACGTGGATACGACCTCCCAACGCTACCTGCAACATCTGGCTCAACAATGTGAACGTTACAAACAAAACTCACACACAATTTCACTTCTCAAGGCGCACTTTTATCATTGAATCCGCATCCCCAATCTCCCCCACCCCAAAACCTTCCCAAACTGTTGTCTTTGCAAATATTTGCCCGAGCAGATTCATTTTTCCCTGTCCCATCTCATAGAATCTGTACCCCACCTCAATCTTCCACTCTTGTCATTACCCCCACCGTTACTTCGCCATCACGCGCATCGTTACATTCTGCAGGTTATCTTCCATCCTCATCTTCACCTTAACCCCAACATTCGCTTTACGCTGTACTTCCACACCTCATGACCCTAAGCCCCACCCTTCCCCACCCCACCCCCTTCGTACCCAACCCCTGCGTACAGTCGACCCCTCCCTCGTGTCACATCTGCTGTAACCCAGTACAAGTTCAGTATGTATGGCGTGCACTCAATATTTCATGTGTCTGTCACTCAAGTGCAATATGATTGTCCCAGTTTATCGTGTTCAGTGATGACGATATCTGTACTGGATCAACCCACAGATGACTTGTTTTCTTAATTGTTCGGTGGTTTTATTAATAGCAGGACTTGAATTAAATTCTTGAAGATATCTTGTCGAATACCAACCTGGGCTTTTGGTGCATGACCTGTGTTATTTGCCAATGATAATGGTTGGTCTTAGTTTCTCACTGTTCGTATAGTACAGGCCATTCAGTACTGAGAGCACCTGTTAGGTTGGGTGATCCAACCTCACACACTGCATGCAGTGAAACACAGAATCGATGAAGAGACACGGTGCTTCATGGCGTAGCTGTGATAACAAACGAATGATGGTCTGAATGTAGTAGGTGAGTTATACGTAAGGCCACGTTTGACAGTATTTAAGTTACATCACGGCCATCATGAAGAAGGGGGCAAGTGAAACAGTTCGTTGACTTCATCCCATTAACAGGTTCGGTGCTGACAAACTAAGGATCGTAATCAGAGACAAGTGGTGGCTTACTCTACAAACCGCGCTGCGACTCCTTAGAAACCGACACCCGTGCACCCGAATCCTTTATAAACATCACAAACAATAATATATACTATGACAACCCTTTGCCATATCTTGCATTTAGAAGTTACATGCTTGCCTTTACGTGGCGGGGTAGCCTTTATGTTAATTATCCCGTTCAATTTACGGTTCGATTCCCCAAGTATAGTAAGTGTAGTTTTCTGGTGTTCTTTGTCGGGATATAGCTTTTCTTTGTTTGTTGTTTAGCGCAGCAGCTATTTGACAGCGATCGGTATATAAGTGAGTCTATACGAGGCCATCAAGTAATTGACATCATGAGCATCGATCTGCGCAATTGGTATACGATGACATGCATGAACCACGTCAGCGAGTTTGACCACCCGATCCCGTTAGTCGCCACTTACGACCCGCATGGGTTGCTGAAGACCAATTCTAACCCGGATCTTCACGGGTACCGTGGTTGGAATATTGCCCAAAACAGCGTTTTCGGTGCCTCCCTTTACTAAATGACTGGAAAAAAGAAGTAAAATCTTTATGACAGGCCTCTGCACAGCCATGTGTTGACACAAAGTAAATTTCTAATCTTATAAGTGTAACTTTTTTTAACAAAACCTACACAATTCATCCATTTGAAGAAGAAATCAATTAGTTTTCCCGCTGTTTTTATTAATTGCTGTCGTGACCGGAAGTTTGGATGCGCCCGTGATGTCACGTGACAAATCTTGTTCCAAAACAGGATATGTCATGATGCGAGTTGCGCCATCCAAGGCATAATGCATGACAATTAATTTCCCTTGGAATGTAAATAGAATAAATTTCCAAATATTGTAATGAATAATGAACTTGGCAAATAATTATATTACCGAAAGGAAGGAAAGATGCGTAAATTATGACGTTTTCAATTTCATAATGACAAATATGAATTTCAAAGTCGGAAATGCTTTGCCGTGACACGATTTACTTGGACAATCTGAATATAAGTCATCTCTACATCCGGGTTGTCGTAGGACCGGTATAAATAAAACCACGCCATAGGCCGTCAGAAAACCACCGAAGAAAGCATGCAGTTTTTCCCAGCAGAAAGTGACTGGTTCCACTGTTTAAATGCGCACAGAGCTATGTGAATGTTTCACAGGTTCTATGTTGGACGGGATCCTAGTCCGGTTATCGTTGCGACATGCCGTCAACTGGTAGGGAATTAACGAAAACCGTCGTGTCACTAACCACGACATGTATACGCTGATCAAGGGCGGATGTAATTATTCATCTTACCCATAACATGGATAAGTATATTTGATTGATGTTTGTCCGAACTATACTTCACCTGTACAAATAATATATCATAATAGTTATGGGATTTGTCGATATCGCCCTCGCATACGTGTACCGATATACACAGCTGCACTGAAGCACGATATACCTGTTAATGCTTGGGAGTGGATGGAAATTTATGGCCTTTATTACCGTGTTTACACAGATCTAATGTGATGTATAAACTGACACGATCTCTGACGATCACACACAACGCCCTTCGTGGTTACTTATAAATGACCGTGATCCAGAAATACGACTTCATGTTTTGCTTCACATAAAGGGCGACTGTTATATATTGCTAGGGGGGGGGGGGGGGGGGGGTGTATGGCTGGGACGAGTCCAAATTTACTACCCGGGTACCAATCCCCCTATTACCCGACCCTACCCGGGTACCGACTGTAGGTCTCGAGAGATAGGTTAAAATACACTTTTTGTTGTGTGAAATAAGCCGATTTTTTTGGGGTTTTTTTTCAAATATGTTTTTCATGGCATTCAGACATGAGTAGAAATGCCAGTATTTTTTCTACTTGAAGGTCCCTAAAACGGTCCCACAGGTTACGGTACTGGATCAACTGATGACAGAAATGTTATACAGATGAGACAAGACATTTTTCGCGTTATAGGCGAGTGCCAAGTTTAACAAAGTATTTAGTACTGTATCAGAAACTAGCATAGCGTATACAGTGAAACCCCGCTAATCCGTTCCCAATGAAATCATTCGAACGGTCACATATCCAGAAAAATGAAGAATTGGCACCGATCAAGATATCATATTGTGCCTATGTAATGGTCCGGAAAGAGGTGTGTGTGTGTGTGTGTGTGTGTGTGTGTGTCGGATTTTACTGTATGTCGATAAAGCTGAGATTTAAAGGAGATCGTAGACCGAGTTTGGCGAGGGGTATTATGAAAGTAGTTTTATTACAACTTGACTTGGTGGGTCCTATGATCCATGACTTCACACTGCTTTCCACAATGAAATAAATATAGTTAAAGAGTATTGCAAGGCTCGGGCAAACTGACAGTCCTAGCAAAGTGAATTCAAGACATTTAACACCCCTTTGTGAGTATCCAAACACAAATTGCATGATGTTACCTAAATTACATCGTCTCATTTCACATATGGCACATGAAACGTCTAGACATTGACTGAAAATGGAGCAGAGTATCCCTTTCATTGAGTGGACCTATTCTCATCAGTCTTGCAACAGAATGAATTGGAGTACGGAGAACAGTTAAAATAAACACAAGGAAAAACAATTCGGATTGTAGAACACATATCAGTTTCCTAGTTTCTTGTCAGACTGAAGTATGTCACTACGCATTCATCGAGATCTAGCAGCTAGTGTCGGTGGGACAGACATTCCTGGCCGCGTGCGTGGGCGACCTATCAATGGAGCTGGGTCTACGATAGAGTACTACGGGCTCGTGATCTTACACCCAGTGTTACACGGGATAGGCTTGCGGCTACCAGTGACTCGGCTGTATTCAATCTGCTTCATGGCGGTGTGAACACTCGACTCAACGCCCAGCTCTGGACTGATGGATTATGTCGGGTTGGGATATGTGTCTGGTAGGTTCGTATTTCATTCATCTTTTTAATATTGTTTAATTTGTTGATGTATTTTGAATATCGAGGTTGTGGCGTAACAATGTATGGTGGATGAACTGCTGGGTTGGAGTTTCATTTTTTGAAGTTGTGTAATTAGTTTATGTCCTTTGAACATCATGGTTGTTTCTTTTAACAAAGCTTTGTGTTTGAGGTAGGGGTAGACGACGTCCATGTAGGTGGGGGTGTGGGGGTGGTTCAACAGAGACGTCATGCCACATCCAAAGAGAGAGAGAGAGAGTTAGTTTTAAATTTTAGAGCGGGAGAGACAGACACACACACACAAAGTGACATAGAGAATGAGAGAAAAAGACACAATGTGACACAGGGAACCTCTGAGAGTGAATTGTGTTCGGGAAAGTACAGTCAAACCCCATTTTCTCGAACCCTGCGGGACCGTGTTGTAGCTTCGAGATAAACGATTCGACATAACGAGGCCTGAACATTATATAGTAATGCGGTCGGGACCGGAGAATAGGTTCGAGATATAGGTAGGTTCGAGATAACGAGGTTCGACTATAATTTCTGGTCGCGTTTTAGTATTAATCGCTCGTCGTGTTTTACCATGTGCAAGTCGTGAATTCCTTTTCCTGTAGTGTTTCATCAATCGCCAGTCATGTTTTAAAAAGTCCGTACCATGAACCAATGTCACGATGCAATAGGATACGGCACTGAAATACAGCTTGTCTACGCCTTAAGACCTAAACAACCGCTCTCTCAACGCACATGACGACATGACGTCAGAATCATTGGGTGTGGAGAGAGATACTATCTACAACCGGGTTTATAGGATAGTCTCATCTCAGTTAGACTCAAGCTGGAAATACGGTTGTCTGGTTCTCATGGTCCGACACTGGAGGTAACGTTTGACAGTATTGCAGCCCAAACCCCCCCCCCCCCCCCCCCCCCCTCCCCAACCCCCACAGCCCCACCCCCAACAGGCATGTATTTCGTCAACTGAAGGTTTAATAATTGGTTTGACATATACACACGTCAACATTCTTTAGTATATGTGTCGATCAGCTCTATCGCCTAACCTTCGCTTTCGTTGTGCTGTAAACATATTTTAACTTTTTCATATAAATGGATGTTTGTCAGAGCGATATAGAGATTTTATCCATGGTCCTATTTGCAAACAGATTGCGATATAACACGTTATCAAGTATGGGTGATCTGTCATTTGCTCCATGTCAAGTATTCATTTAAATCGAGACAAATAAGATGTGGGCACAGAAATCGTAACGTTGAATATCCAACGACCGAGCTTTATTTGCGAACGTTTTGAGAGCCGTTTTGAAACCAGTGATTTTTTTAAATTTGTCTATTTTTTTCCAACCCAGTGTTTCACCACATGGTTGGAAATGCCAGTTGATGATTATACATGATAAGGGCACTGCGCTTTAGCCTAAGGGACCCAACCTACCACTGTTGGCATACATCGTACATGTCGCAACAACGACCTAGACCCTTCTTGCCTAATCGTCATGTACATGTTGTAACATTTTACGCTCTTAAAATTACACTGCGAAAGGTTTGCATAATGTTTTCCGAGAAAAATTATACGGCAGATATCCACGACAATTACCAACAATCGTAGTAACTTTGAACCTTTGCAAGCCACAGTTTAATTTTGATAAATATGTGTGTATGTATGGGTTATATCTACCAGATCTGATGTCGAAATATGTTATAACAACGTTCTATCGTTACCGACCGGATTTAACCCACATTGTTCAGTGTGTAGTAGACTGCAAAATCATTTCCTGGTTATCAGTGACCAATGAGAAGGCGCGAGAACCCTGATCCGTGATAGTTGAGCTTGTCTGACAACAGGAGAGAAATTCGTGTCATATCCTTGCTCGGTTTTACACAAGGAAGTTGAACGGTAGATCGCTTAATTTCTCTAGACAATCTGGATACATTTGTATAACGTTAAACCCGTTCACGCTAATTGGGTAAAATCATTCAATTTGTGAATCTGTTTTACCATTTTGGTCTGATATCAAAACCTCGTATATATTGATATTACAAGCCGTAAAATTTCACTGATGATGTCTCTAGACTTTCGACCACGTGGTTACCGGCCGGTCATTAAGTTCAGAACGAGCCCATCCCATCTCTGCGCTGTCGCCTGGTTGGCATGTAAGATTTGAATTCGGGATCGTTAGACGGGTGGTCGTGTTTCTCTGATAACTACCCGCGATTGCTGCTGTCGGTGAGGTCATGTGCTATGTCTGCCGCCGTCGCTAATGCCAACGTCATCGTTGTCGTTTACACAGCGACCTGGGGAGAGAGGGGATTCCCCGGATTGTTGCTAATGGTTTCAGCATGTCCGGGTGAGCCTCGTGGTAGGAGCACCGATACCTACGGGCGACTCAAGGTTGGTTGGGATATTTCTTCTTCAGATATCAACGTTTTCTATCTGTATCGGTAATTTGGTTACACGGGAGTTTGCATCTATTTCTTGGCTGGACATATGTCTCCTATTTTCGTGTCATATGTTTGATACAAGGTCGAAATAGAGTACATCTATTGGAATGGTTCTTGGAACCCAATCGATTTTCATAACGATATATTTGAACATATTTCATCAGCGTTGTATCAACATGTGTTTTAAATAATTGCTTATTGTAGTCATTGAATTTGCATGTAACTGGACTGATCATATAAAATTTGATATTTAACGCTACACTGCCTCTTGATGGCTATTGATCGATGTGTAAGCGTATGCCACGCCTGCCACGCGTAATAGTCCTTTGTACTGAGTCAACCCGCCATCTACTTACGACATATCGCAGAGTACTTAGACGCAAATGATTGGAAACTGACAAGACTGGCGGAAGCGTGGTTAAGGTAAGCAACACGAATTTCCAAATTTATATATCATAAATCCATCAATCATTTTCAAAATTGAATTAATCTCCCTTGGTTTGCAAGTATCCCATTATTCTTTCCGAGTTCAACTGTGCCGTTGGTATCGATCAGTGTTACTATTTTAGTACAGCCATGTTACAGCGCGTTTACATATGTACGTGTGTATACTAAGTGTATGTTATAAACTATTATTTTTCACGGCACTGAAGCAGACAATTTTTTTTTTTTTAAAAGTCTCCCCTGATGCGCTTCTAAAGAATTAATTATCTCGCCCGAATGAGTAATTTCAACGATCGGTCGAATGATAACCATTCATCAAATAGCCCGCCCACACACTCCGCCCTAAACAAAATAAAGACATTTATTGCGCATTAATATTTTGTATCCTTTGTTCTCGCTGTGCGGCGAGCTTCTCAAACATTTGAAGACAACCAATTGCGATTGAACGAGAGTCCCCAGTAACGCGCGGAATGTCAATGTAGCAGGGCCAGGCAATGTTAGGCCCGACCCTACTTGTGACCAGTCGCCAACAAAGCCGATTGGCACGCGTGCGGGGGTGGGAAGAGCGCGAGCCCACGGGGCTTTGTTCTCGTAAAACTTGATTTATGTTCGTGATTCAACTTGTTCACTTCTTGCAGGTAAGGGAACAGACCAGGTAGGCCTTGGTGATCTTTGTCAAGCACATGGTCATATTGTGTTGCAGGGTGTTAATCTCTCTCTCTCTCTCTCTCTCTCTCTCTCTCTCTCTCTCTCTCTCTCTCTCTCTGCTTCAGACATACTTCATATTTTGTGAACCAAAAGATGTGTGAGGCATTTTTAAATTTGGGTAAGATTTGAAACAAGTTATAAAGGTCAAATTGAAACACGTTATAAAAGACAAAGTGTAACAAACAGTTACATTATGTTTTATATCATAGAATAGATAAAGGAATCGCAACTGTGGTTTCAGCGGGACGTATCCGTCACACATTAAGTACAAAAAGCTACTCTCCAACGTACATACTATAAGTGAACAAAGAATTTCTATCATCCCTTCAGGCATATCTCTGTCGACAGGTTTCCGTTTGGAATTTGAAAGTCGAGCACTCCTCGCTGATGAGTAAGGGTAGAATTATGATACACATCCGCCGCCCCCACCCCCCTCCCCTTGCGTGAGGGCCCCAGATACCTACCAGTGCCGGGAGCTGTTCAATACCAAAGCTCGCACGTGTCACGTGATACTTTGCTGTTAGCACTTACGTCGCTCTGTTTCAAACAATATTGTGTTATGTGCAAATTAGCTTGTGTTGTGTTCAACAGTGCTCGATTCTCGAAAGCTTGGGCGTGTCAAATCTCTCTGTTATCGATAAATCGGACGTTGTATTTACTGCGGACTGGGGAATGTTGAAATTACATATATGCTCTCGGTGCGCTGGTACTGCGTGGGACTGCTGTGTCACGTGATACCATTCATAACACCCCACTGATAATCACGTGGGATAAAGGCGTATCGTGAGGTCGGGATCATATTCTTACATAGTTTAAAACGAAACAACCCATCGATTTATCACTTCAGCTAACATTTATTTGATGATAAATTTACGATCGGCCTTGTCAGATATACAAAAATAGCTTTTCAGGTCGTATTCAATCATTATTTGTATGTGGACGAAGGGAGGTAACTCTTAACACCCTCGTGGCTTCATTCATAACATTCGCTAGCATGTGTTTTTGTGCAAGGGTCATCACAACATGGCCTATTGATTGGGCGTTTGATATAATATGTACATATTGACTATTTTCTTATCAATGAAATTATGCGGCTAGTTTTACGCGCATTTTTTATCCAACACTTCCAAATTAGGTATTCACTTTCACGCTGCATTACAAAATCCGATAATCTTACTTGTTTATTTTTTTACTGAAGTCTTTAGGCTGCAATTTTCTCCTTTTAAAAAAATGTTTGACGTATATTAAGTCTTTTCAGTTCCTCGATTATGTGTTTTGACGTCGCTAGGGTCGAGAATACTGTTAGCTGACCAACAACTTGTTTATCACCGAGAATTCGAAATTCCAGTGTGTCCTGTCCGTCATAGCAACCGTCCAAAACACGGCTATTGCGCAACAGAATGACAGATGTATTGACTGTGGTAACCGAACGTGCCTGGTTTGGTCAGTCGCTGCGTTGGACAACGGGGCGTGGTGGCTGGTTGACATGACAACATTCACACGTGCTGCATCTGCTGTTGTGTGTGGGGCCCTTCTCTTGTTGGTGATGGGTATCCATGTACCGGGCTTGTGTATAGTGCATGTTCGCCCCAATCATGAATTGTAAAATCACATTTGTCTGTTCTATTTGCTGTTTATTTCTTGGGAGTTCGGTGTTTGACTAGATGCACAGTGGCGCTTGCTTGTCGCCAGTAAAGTGGTTATCGGGTGGTCCCAATGTGCGACGTGACTGGGGGTGTCTCCTTGACCCTGATGACGTAGATGGATGCTCATGCTCCCATGTCATGTTTTGGTATTGCTGTGATAGCGCGGTGTAAAACAACGTTCATTCTGGCTCAGTTTGTTCATGTGTATGTCAAGGTATTTTCTGTTTTGTATGTAGAAACAGCTAATGCGTAAAATCGGTGAAGGGTTTCAATGACAACCTGTTCACCACAACGACTATTTCTTACATTACTGCTTCTACCACTGCTGCTACTCTTGTTATTTATACTACGACTGAGACGATGGGGGAGCTTTGTGGTTAATGCCACTACTACTACTACTACTACTACTACTACTACTACTACTGCTGCAACTACTGTAATTCATACGATGTCTACTACTGCCTTTGCTACTACTACTATTACTACTACTACTACTACTACTGTTGCTGCTGTCACTACAACTACTATTATTCATATGACGTCTACTGCTGCTGCTATTACCACTCCTCCTACCTACCACTACTACTACTATTACAACCGCCACTACTACTACTACTACTACTACTACTAGTTCTACTACTACTGCCACTACTAGTTCTACTACCACTGCCACTACTAGTTCTGCTACTACTACTGCCACTACTACTACTATTACTACAACTACTACTAGTTCTACTACTACTGCCACCACTAGTTCTGCTACTACTACTACTGCCACTACTAGTTCTACTACTACAACTACAACTACTACTGCCACTACTAGTTCTACTACTACCACTGCCACTACTAGTTCTGCTACTACCACAACTACTACTGCCACTACTAGTTCTACTACTACTACTACAACTACTACTGCCACTACTAGTTCTACTACTACAACTACTACTGCCACTACTAGTTCTACTACTACTACTACAACTACTACTGCCACTACTAGTTCTACTACTACAACTACAACTACTACTGCCACTACTAGTTCTACTACTACCACTGCCACTACTAGTTCTGCTACTACTACTATTACTACAACTACAACTACTACTGCCACTACTAGTTCTACTACTACCACTGCCACTACTAGTTCTGCTACTACTACTATTACTACAACTACTACTAGTTCTACTACTACTGCCACCACTAGTTCTGCTACTACTACTGCCAGTTCTACTACTACAACTACAACTACTACTGCCACTACTAGTTCTACTACTACCACTGCCAGTTCTACTACTACTACTACTATTACTACTGCCACTACTAGTTCTACTACTACTGCCACCACTAGTTCTGCTACTACTACTACTATTACTACTACTACTACTTCTACTGCCACTACTAGTTCTACTACTACTACTACTGCCACCACTAGTTCTACTACTACTACTACTACTACAACTACTACTGCCACTACTAGTTCTACTACTACCACTGCCACTACTAGTTCTATTACTACTACTACTACTACTACTACTGTCACTAATAGTTCTACTACTACTACTACTACTACTACTGCCACCACTAGTTCTACTACTACTACTACTACTACTACTACTACTACTACTACAATTGCTGCTGTCACTACAACCATTGTTATTCATATGATGTCTACTGCTGCTGCTATTACCACTACTACCTACCTACCACTACTATTAGTATAACTACTACTAGTTCTACTACTACTGCCACTACTAGTTCTACTACTACTGCCACCACTAGTTCTGCTACTTCTACTACTACTACTGCCACTACTAGTTCTACTACTACTACTACTGCCACTACTAGTTCTACTACTACTACTACTGCCCTTTCTAGCTCTACTACTACTACTACGACTACTACTACTACTACTACTGCCACCACTAGTTCTACTACTACAACTACTACTACTGCCACTACTAGTTCTACTACTACTACTACTACTACTACTACTACTACTGCCACTACTAGTTCTACTACTACTACAACTACTACTACTGCCACTACTAGTTCTACTACTACTACTACTACTACTACTACTGCCACTACTAGTTCTACTACTACTGCCACTACTAGTTCTACTACTACTACTACAACTACTACTGCCACCACTAATTCTGCTACTACTACTACTACTACTACTACTACTACTACTACAACGACAACTGCCACTAATAGTTCTATTACTACTACTACTTCTACTGCCACTACTAGTTCTACTACTACTACTGTCACTACTAGTTCTACTACTACAACTACTACTACCGCCACCACTAGTTCTACTACTACTACCGCCACCACTAGTTCTACTACTACTTCTGCCACTACTAGTTCTACCACTACCACTGCCATTACTAGTTATACTACGACTGCTACTACTACTACTACTAGTTCTGCTACTACTACTACTGCCCTTTCTAACTCTACTACTACAACTACTACTGTCACCACTCGTTCTACTACTACTACTATTACTACAACTACTACTGCCACTACTGGTTCTACTACTACTACTACTACTTCTACTATTACTACTTCGACTACTACTGCTATTACTAGAACTACTACTGCCACTACTGGTTCTAATAATATTGCCACTTCTAGTTCTACTGCTACTACTACTACTACTACTACTACAATCCATTCATGTCTACTACTGCCACAACTACTACTACTGTTGCTGCTGCCACTACAACTACTGTTATTCATATGACGTCTACTGCTGCTGCTACAACTACTACTCCTACCTCACACTACTACTGCTGCCACTACTAATCATACGACGACTACTACTGTTGCTACTGCTATTAGTAATATTACTACTGCTACTACTAGATCTACTTCTACTGCTACTCCTACTTCGATTACTAATGGCAAATCAAGTTCTTCTACTACAACCACTACTGCTACTACTACTACCACTACTACTACTACCCTACTACTACTACTACTACTACTACTACTACTACTACTACTACTACTACTACTACTACTACTACTGCCACTACTAGTTCTACTACTACTACTACTGTCACTTCTAGGTCTACTACTACTACTACCACCACTGCTACTACTGCAACAACTGTTATTCATACGATGTCTACTACTGCTGCTTCTACTTCTACTCCTGCTAGTCATATGACTTCTACTGTTGTTGCTAGTTTTACAAATACTGCTACTACTACTACGACTACTACTACCACAAACACTTCTGCCTGTTGCACTTCCTACGACGACTACTTCTGCTGCTCCTGTTCTACTACTACCACTACCACCACTGCTACTACTACTACTACTACTACTACCACTACTATTATAACTACGACTACCTCTGCTGCTTCTGTTGCTACTTTTCTTTCGACTGCTACTGCTTCTCCTGCTCCTATTTCCCAACAACCTATTCCTATACTACTACCACTACCACCTCT
This sequence comes from Haliotis cracherodii, assembly GCF_022045235.1. Taxonomy (NCBI): domain Eukaryota; kingdom Metazoa; phylum Mollusca; class Gastropoda; order Lepetellida; family Haliotidae; genus Haliotis; species Haliotis cracherodii. Next base: position 5,210,931 of record NW_027266279.1, on the reverse strand, counting down.
GCTGTTTATCATACAACTACTACTACTACTACTACTACTACTACTACTACTACTACTACTACTACCACTACTACAGCTGCTGCTGCTGCTGCTGCTCCTATTCTATTACCACTTCAAAACCTATAACTATTGCTACTGCGACCTTTATTACTACTGTTGTTGCTAATACTGCTATACTTGGGATTTAATGATGTTGTCAATTGTGAACTACTTCAACTACCGGTGCTGTTACAGATGTTACTGATAATGCATGATGACAGCTGCTGAAGAAATGGTCATTTCACTTGTGACTGAAATAATGATTGGAACGGTTGTTCCGTTGACAGACATTTTATTCCTTATTTTAAGCTCGAGCTTACACTCGTTTATAAACGCACATTTTTAATTATCTGAAGACTTATTATAACGGTAATTACGCCCCAACACTGACAATTCTGAAGCTGCTTACTGAACTGCGAAAAAAGACATCATTGTATTCACCGTCGAAGTTACCTTAAGATGCGCACGTATAAGACCTTCACACTCTGGGACACGTTTGTAACAGCAAATTTTTAAAAAAAAACAAGCTCGTTCAACAGCCAGCAAAGTATTTTTTCACCTCCCAGTAATGTCTTATCGAGTAGCTTGTAGATTTCGTTATACATGTAAGAAATAATCTTATGGAATTCAATCACAGAGACTGGATACTGTTCTGCTATACAATACATTGGCGCGGGGAATTCTGTGAGAGTGTTTATGATTAACGATCCAGGAGGCACATTCTATTTAATGCGTGGTAGGTATGTTATTACGTATCACCTGTGCACCCAGCTCTAACCTCTGCTAGCAGGGTGGCCCCACCTAATATGAGACGGTGAATGTAGTTGATATCTATCTATGGAATACCGAAACGTCTCCCCTAGCGAGGAGTGGCCTTTTGTGACAGAAATTCTACCTTAACTCTTACCTTAACTATAGAGCCTTAAGAGTGCTTCAAGTTTTACAATAAGTCGTATTAACTGAAGTGAACTTGCTCACCTTGGCTCTAGTCTACAGGTGTGGCGTGAACAAAGCAATCAAAAGTTAAAAGAAACGGCGACCATTGATGAGACAAATTAACAGGTAATCAAGCAACCGAGAAGCCTTTTGTTTTGAATAACCTTTGTGAACTATTTATTCATTTATTTATTTTAACATAGTTTTACACATTGATCATACCGTTGAAAATGTCAAAGTTGCCTTGTGTAAACTGCAATATTTCATAGAATAATGTAGTATTTTCTGCATTCTGTTCGATGTATTTGAGGTAAATATTACACTTGACTCATGATGATATGATATAAATATATATATTTTTGTTTGATGTCTCGTTGTAATGTTCATCAAAGAAAAACTTTGCTACATAAAAATCAAATTTAGGTCTCATTCCGTGTTAGAAATATAAGTGTTATAGACGATCGACCGGATTTTGTTGTTTGACTATATTTAATATAATTTTGACAAAGAAACAAGTTCAGGAGAAATATATCTAATTTTTACTTTTTTTGTTATCAACGATCATGGTTTAAAAGTAATTGTCAACAATTACGCTTTTATGAAGGGCAATTACAGGTAGTATCTTGGAAAGAGAATCGAGATTTTAGTACTTTACTTGGTATTTCTAACGTCGTAATAATGGAAGTTACCGAACTGTTGTGTGAAATGTTTGTCCTCTTGTTCTTTAGCTTAAAATAGTAGTGACAAGGAAAAGAGTTTAAACATAAGCATTTTAACAATATTTTTAGTTTTCCAGAGAAGAAAACTAATGCGTTCAAGTCTAGAATTTCAAGAAGAAAAAGATCAGGAATGTGAAATAGCTAAATCATGCGATTGTCGCATGACGCGTTATTCTTGAAATATTTTCATGGATGGCCATCCTTCAATAACCCTTAAGAAATTCAGGGTGTGTGGATCATTTTAACATCCCTGATGGGATGTTCGCCCAGCTCTTGAAATAAAACTCCTTGTTATTTTTCTGTTCTTATCGTCTTCAGTCGGAACGCTTTGCATGTTTCGTACGGCTGCAAACGTTTTAAATTGATGCTTTAATCGATAAATTCGTTATCTAATGTAACAAATGATTTGAATCAAGTAAGAGACGACGTGAATTAATATTTATCATTTAAAATCTTCTCTAGTCACAAGGAGCTAATGGCACCGAAGGGCTTTGTTCTAACCGAATGTTACAAAAACAACAGAACTATTATGACTGCGTCTGAAAAGAAAGAATTTGAAAACAATAATTTTCATAAAAGTCAAATGTTAAATATTTATGTATCATTTGGTTAAGATTCCCCGATCTAAAAGGACTTACATCAAATTTGAAACCGCGTTGAAATGCTGATAATTTCACTACCATCTTGAAGCTGAATTTTTTCTGCCCTATTTGTTTTGTTAAAATTGTTGGAAAATGTAAAGTAATTGCATTGTGTCTCCTGAAAATAGAAAAGACAATTGTGGCTTCAACTTCTTTTAAAAATAGCGGGGCACATCTCGGTTAATGTTTGAGGAGTCGCCAGGATGTAAAGATATCTTGTTTTAATGTATGGTTAAAAGTATCGCTTTTGTCCTAATTTACTATAATAAAAACTAATCAGAAATAATAAACATATTCACTTACACACTGGTTTAACCACGAACAGTTAAATGACCATATTATAAATCTATTTCAAATATTATGTCGCTTAGATTTTCAAATATGTCTTCAAACGTCTTCAGACTTTTCACATGGCAGGAAAATTATTACATCAACGTTTCTATATATATATTTTTCTAAAGCGGTACAATACTACGCATCCGCATCCACATTTATGTGTATCAATTCTGGATGTTAAGGTTATTGGTTCTAGGAACTACAGTGAATGTTATTTCGGAAACTGTCAGAGAAGGACGTCCCGAGATTCCGATTGTGTTAGTCGTTTCACCTGTGTAGTATACTGTGGGGAGAGTTATAAATACGCTTCAATTCCAACGGCGAGGGAGAAGGGATCATTTACTTTAACGGTACCAGAAGTGTATGGAAATAACTACACTTTCCTTCGTCGTTTGGCAAAAGAATGATATAAACAAGATACCAAATTAAAACAGAACGTAACGTTGTACTATGTTATTGATCAACATTGCAACGGCGTTCAAAAACAAAACAAAATTAACCATGCAATTCTGCGAAAATTATTTATTAAAATAGGGCTTTTAGAACTGATGTAATTTGTGGTGACGAAATAATTTTTCACAAGCTACTCGTCAAATCGAATTTTGCCACAATGATTTATGATCACCTGTTTTTAGATTGAGGCAAGGTATATTACTAGCTGACCGCTACTCTGGTACAGGATCTTGGACTCAGCTCATTGATGTTTCCTGGAGATTACAATCATATTGGCTTACACTCAATAGGGAAACTCATTGACAAACTCTGATTTTGATATGCAATTTCTTCCTAGGTTTGCTTTTTGTCATTTTCGAAATATAGTTAGTTTAATTTTGCGATGAAGTCAGGGGTGACATGGATTTCATCAAAACAAGTTGAACCCCATGTCAACTTCGTCTCCATTGATACAGCTCAGAAATACCATGGAAATATATTGTTTAATTTTACAATATCTCGTATTGCAAACAACATCATTTATGCGCGTGCTGTTATTTTCTTGAAAAAGAACCGATGGATGTTCACGATATATCTGTTAAATCTTCAGTTTCTCTGCTTGTGTAAAAAATGTAATTCTGGACCCTTTTTGTCTTACCGTGGTCATAAACATGGTTCACGAGATAACGCATACGGGATGTGTCTATATAACAACTGGAACTCGTAATACGATTCTGGATGAACAAAACTGCTAATAATTAGGCTTATCATTACTGGAAGAGTGTGATTAATCATCGGCATGTTGTTGAAGGCTTAGATGATTGCTGGTCTGGCAAGCAATGACTACCAGGGATGACTAACCCTTCAGAAATACACGACCTTGAGGGAGAGAGCTACAAATATCCGCGTGTGTAGGTATATGTATTTGTGTGTGTGTGTGCCTGTGTGTTTATGGAAGTCGTCAGAGCAAGAAAGGAAGGTGTGTTCACATCTGGTCTGGACAAGGAGTGACCTTGTTGGTTAGCAAGGTTTTAACCTCCACAGAAACAGGGTGGCGGTGTCATCACACGGATGTGAACGGTATATGGGTGGATGTATCTGGATGTAGTGGACAATACTGTAGGATGTTATTATGAGAAGATGATATTCGTGCACCTCATAAGGTCACGGTATAATGGCAACAGGAAAACCACAGGTATGGAGAAAGATGAATGACTAATGTCTCTGGATACACAGACGCCACCCTGCACGGGCGGCGCGAAGCGTTTTTGTCCTAACTCGGGGCGAGACCAGGCCTGTCATTCTTAGAGCAAGCTTTGCGGTTTACAGCTGACCAACTCTAGAGGATTGGCCCATCCTAAATTCCGTTTTGGGAAGCCATTCACAGGAAGCATGCTTGCTCTACTTCTAAGCCAATCAACAACCAGTTTTGTAAATGCCTCAACGAAATATGCCTGCATTATTTAAATAGGGGTATGACCAGGGCTCTGTGGCTTGTTCGCAGAGTACTCCGACAGACACCGCGGGAGAATGTCTCGATGGCATCTGCTGTGCTTTGAGGAAAGAATTACATGTTTTTCTTTAATGACTTTGACTTCATCATTGCGTGTGATGCTTTAAAAATTCATTGTCTGTCGCCATGTTGAAATTAAGAAGATGGAGAACCACCGGAAGTGAAGACTGCGCATGTTTTAAGCTCAAATGGTTTTTAAAATGGCGTTGTGCCTCACGTTGTGCCCTATCCGTCAGGAACTGTGTGTGATTCCCACAGTGTCTGTGGATACGGCCCATCGTTTGGCACTCCCTCATCCCGACAACCACAAGATATACCCCCATCTCGGAACATCGTCAACTAAGGTTAGTAGGCTTATGAACTTTTATAATTTCAAACTTGTTGAAAGATATACATTAATCATACATAATGTATTGGCTCTATTTTTTACATTTTTGCACGGAAATAATTTCCGAAGTGAATACCTTTGTGTTATGTTGCGTTTTCATATATTTATAGAATTAGACCCGGAATTGTGAGATATTTCCAACCCGGTGTGCTGCTTGTGCGGGCCGTTCATTGAATATATGAACTTAATGACCTTTATACAAAGGAAATGTGCTCTTGACACACGCTCATTGTGAATTAACGGATGATTCAACTGATGCTTGAACAGACAGTTATGAGAAATATGGGATATATGGGAGGTGTATTATGTTAATATATAACCTAGGAAAGTCAGGTAGGTCAGTGTGACACTGTAATCAACATAGAGTGACATGTCACACCTCATGATCAGTAGTCACGCAACAATTCCTGTTACACCGGCCATACTAGATAATAAAATGTCGGGCCTGTTTGGTAATATTTTTTCGCATGTTCCATTTTAACTGAGTGGCAAAACGCAAAGTGTTCTTACAATTATATCAACATGCATGTTTTTCGCCGAAACTCTATCTGTAATTTTGAAATAAATAACGCGATACTTTTGCAATCTACAGCATTCTAATACAAATATGTTGAGATTTTCGTGAGCGAAGATGGAGTGTCATCGTCTGTTGATGTTGATATAGCTGGTAATTCAGTGCTTAATCAACCACATTAAACGAGATCTCTTCACACACGAACTGAGTTCATTTTCTAAATATACATATCTTTCTTTTTTAATTCCTATGTGTCGGACTTGCACAACGCCAGATGCAAATATTTTTAATTTTCCTCCGCAGTAACAAGCTTGTTGTTTATATGTAAGTTTCTCCGAGTGCATACAACCCGAGCTGCAAGGACTGGTAATTCTAACGCTAGCTCAGTGCATCAGGGCTGATCAGAAGCGAGTATGGCGGTCTTGCGGTATTTCCAAGTGCGAAATCGCGGTACGAATGCTCAGGTTTCAAGCATAATTAGTCATAACTAATAAACAAAACGTGTTAGATATTACTAAGATTTGTTCCTGATTTGTGGTAAGTCTTTATGAAACGTTCCTGTACTTATCTCCCCGGCAGCGAGTATCATCAACTTATCGACCCTCTGCTATCTCAACGAACCCGAGTGAAGAATTTAGACCACTCCTAACTAAAGCCGATCCTTCAAAACATATTATTGAAATATATTTCCCTATGTGCCCACAACGCGGCTAATTAAAGTTCGGGGGGTCCGCGACGTACTTGCACGAGTTGAACATATTTTGATTTGAAATAACCGTGTGAAATATGGAACGAGAATCGTGTTCCCTTTTAACTGCTTACAAAATCTCCTGCTCACATCGTGAACGGCTCACAGCATCTTCTTGTTACAACGTCAACTGGTTACAGTGTCAACCTACAATTAAGAACATAGTAATATGAAGTTTTAAACTACTTCAAAAATATATGTCAGTATGTCAAGAGTTATATAAAAATGTTTTTCTTATTACTGTACAATGTTCAAGCAAAACCTGGGGGAAAATAGAAACAAGTTTTTAACAATAAATTACATAAGTTTAAATTATTTAGAATTAATTCCACACGCCACTTAATTAGCCTACCTCTGCCGGGAACCCGACACCTTCAGCAATAACCCCGAGTAACGAATGTGTTTCACTCCCAACGTTGAATCGTCGACCACCTTCGCAGACAAATCTTTGCGAAGCCGTTTCAGATCAGAATGAAAGTCTCACGTGACCTAGTCATATTTATCTACCGTATTGGGCGTTAAAATATATAAACTGACCAATGATAAACAACCACCTCAAACCTGCGAGATATAAATAATATAATATTTCCTCCCAAAGACTGAGTTCACACGAGCTAACCCGGCAAAATCTAGCTTTATCCTTGTTGATGTCGATGCACAGAAAGCTCCGAGCCCGCGAGTTTCCTTCTTCCTCGCTGATACTCGAAATTAAGGAAAATTGATAAAGTGACCGGGAAATGAAAGAACGAGCACCCCATTGGTTGGTAGGTGTATAAAAGTCGCTGGCCCTCCTGGGGTCTTCACTCGGTCCTGGCCTGGACACAAGGACACAGAGGCAAACGACGTCACCTCCACCTGGGACTTGGAGTCAAACCTGCGGCATCTGTACCTGGCTCGACCTCTACCTGGCTGCCTCGACGCAGGTCTCCCATACTGCAAGGCTGACGGAGGAGGTATGATATGTTTTGCTTTGTATCTTTGTAGGTTGTATCTTTTTGATATTTCGGGAATATTGCTCTGCCCTGCGTTAAACCGTTTCCGTCAATGTAAATTCCTCGTAAGGTTTTTACCGCCTTGAAACTGCTGAAAATTTTCTAAACGTTGTGCTAATTGTTTTTGGTCAGAATAGTAACTTCTCTAATAATGATGTATCGCCTTGCTACTGACGAAATATTGCTAGGCGTTGTGTAAAAACGGTCAGGGTTCTAGTGTTTAGTATAACCTTGACATTGCTGGAATATTGCTAAAGGCTGCGTTACTCCGTTTCGGCCATTGTAAATAGTCTTTCTCGTGTAACCAGCCCTTATTGTAAACCAAACTTGATATATCTCTTTTGATATGCAGTGATTTGGGTTTTTATTGCAAAACTGAGTATCAGTATTCAGAGTAAGGATTATTTTCACTACTCCATGCGAGAAACATCTTCAAAATCCCGTGAAGGACTTTCCCCGCCGAATCATGACGAAATGTTGTTTAAAGTAGGGCGATATCCACTACAGTGTTCTAATATTAGGTTTATAGTTCGCGTTATTAGATATATCATATCTCCTTCATCCCACCAGTGACCATGATCTGGACCAACTGAGGGATTTAGTCAACATTCTCGAGTAGCGCAAAGTTAGCAATGCAATTTGCTTCCCGTTCGTATAACATCCCTGTTGGCGACTCTCCCGGTGACGAAACAACCTATTGATTAAACGAGGAAGAAGATCAAAACTGGTTGCCATGTAAAATGATCATTCTGAATAAGGATTGACTGGACAACCAATCAGTGTGCGTCAAACGCCCTCTGATTGGCTGCCCAGCGAGGAAGCCATACCAACTAGCCAATGACGAGGCTGGATTTCTTTCATTCGCATTGTGTGGGAAAAGTCTATCGTCAGCATTTTGAGGACGTCGACAGAGCAAGATGTGTCTTGTGGTGTGCCATGCCATTTTTATCAGTCACTGTGTTCGAAAACTCGCAGTGTCGATGACAATGGCCTGATAATCCACTCACCCCAACATTCTCCAGTCTACAAGATCAACAAGCATCAACATCCCTAGGTTTCTTTGTGTCGCTGGAAATTTAGAATTAATGCCTTTTTATAGCTGATATTCCGTCTGAGCATCCGTCTAGACATCGTAGAAAATTCCTCATGATCCGCATGGAGAATCTGGTCTTACCTATCACGATACTAGTAGCTATATTATGTATTAAGGCCTACTTTGGGGCCAAATAAGGTCCATTTGCGCCCTTAAATGCGGCTATGCCTCTCTTAAAATTCCTTTCTGTCTTTATGAATGTATTGCAGCTGCCTTACGTTCTGGCACAGATACAGTGTACGGAGACCAACGCTTCCTTGAAATAGCTATTCCACAGGATAATGAGTGCACTCGACAATACCCATAAGCCTATATTAAGAACAACATGCATAAGACCCACTGTTTTACGCACCAAAGACAATCTACCCATTAAGTACCAAAAATGTTCCAAAACTGCTTTCAGTAACATTACAGACCTTCCTTGGAATCCCGGCAAGCGCTACAATATGCGGGTGTTGTGTGGGTTTGTTGATGTTGGGGTTACTATATACTGTGTGGTCGTAACTAAGACATGATACGTTATAAGTTAGCTTCACTGAAGTTATGCCAAATTATGTACTTTTACGAAGATGGTTGTCGTCGCAGATTATCTGGAGCAGGAATTAGTATATAAGTCCATATCAGTCACGGTGACTTGCAATTGTAATCGGGGTTGAAACCAGGAATCAAGTCGGAATTATGTGAACAAACGCGTCTCTGCTATATTCATATATCTGTATCTATTTCGGGGGAAACTGAACAAGACCCTAGACATGAAAGCGACATAATGAAGTGAAATGGGGTTAAACGTTGCGTCAAAGGTTATTGCATTTATTATTTATTGTGTTTGTGTGAAATGGGGTTTAGCGCGAGCATGTGTGTGTGTGTTTGAAATGGGGTTTATCGTCGCGTTCAAGATAATTTCACTTGTATAACGACGTACATGCACGTGCGTGTGTGTGTGTGTGTGTGTGTGTGTGTGTGTGTGTGTGTGTGTGTGTGTGTGTGTGTGTGCTTTTACTAGTTCCAGCTAATGCCGTTTTCATAGTCACTAGCCTACTGAGGCGAGGTGAAATGGAGTTTAACGTCGCGTCAAAGATTATTGCACTCATATAGCGACGTGCATCCACGTGTGTGTGACTGCTTGTACTAGTCCGGACTGATGCCGATTTATAGTGCTAGCTCACTGAGATACCATGCCGCAGTTTATCATGAATACACCACTCAGACACAGAATATTGACTCCGAGCCGACCAGTCTTTGATTTAATCCATTAATGCCGGACGCCAGCCAGGGAAACAACAAGTACCATGTTCAAAAAAATAATTGGTATGACGTGGCAGGGGATCGAACCCTCGACCTTTCGCTCTCCGAATAGACTTCTTTTCCCCTTCATCACGAAGGCGGTCGCGATCTTATGAAGAACGTACACTATCAAATCAGTGTTGAAAGGACATGGCACCAGTCAGTTGGCAATCCTAGCAAATTTGTTTCAAGGCATTCCAAATCCAGCTTGTTTGTCTGTAACTCATACTTTATGGACCATATCAGCCCAGTAGTTGATGAATGCCCAAATTGCCTCTACAAAAATAGAAGCGACATAACATAAGCATGATACATTGTAATGCATACTTGTCACCAGAGTATATGTAACTAGGAACACTGTATGTAAATCTAATGGTTTTGATTTCAGTTGGTTACCTTGTTACAGTAGCAGTCAAGTATCCTATAGACTCCTTATTCATTTACTTATGAACTATACATAAATAAAAAAATGATGTGAAAAAGCTTAAACTTTACTGGAACATAATCTTCTTCGTGTATATATTTTTTTACAATAAAACATAAATCAAATAATTTAAAGGGACAAAACCATTTGCGTAGTCTGTCACACAGACCATGAAATGTATATATCTAACACTGTCCAAGCAAGTCTATAATAGTGATCATGTCTAGATTACTGCAGTTTCCTGAAAATGAATCGAATCTCTAGGGGTCTCTTTTATTATATTTTATTAAGATAATTTAACAACTATTTTTGTGTAAAACATGTTAATTTCGGAGACTCGATGTTAGTCTACCTTTTCCCTAATCGTAAGTAATCTCTGCGAAAAAAAGAGTGTTTATGAAAGTGACAATACCAGGTGAAAAGATGAGCCTGCCCTATCCCACCAGCAGCCGTCACATCAAAGGCTGGAGCTGCTGTAATATTGCCCAACATGTAATGCCAGCTATTATAACGTCTAGACCAAGACTTAACATCAAGTTCCCTTTCAGTTTGTGTCAGATACCATACCCTTTTCTATTAAACCGGGCGGTTGGGGTAGCCTTGTAAAAGCGTTCGCCCGTCACGTCAAAGTCCCGGGTTCGATTCATTAGTACAAAGTGGGAAGCCCATTTCTGGTGTCCCCCGCCGTGATATTGTTGAAATATTGCTAAAGTGACATAAAACCACACTCACTCACTATTGAGCCCAGACACATATGGTTGTATGTTGTCTGTGTGATATTACCCTCGACAGTGACGCTACAAGGGTTGTTCTGTGTTAGCATGGTCATGTGAGTTATGTTGCACAGTTCAAGGTGACGGATATTACCCCATCTTTCTTCAAATCAAGGATTTCATACTGAAACTGTGTGAGACAGAAAACATCTTGCGCAATGTCGCTGAGGAAGTTGACCAGTGGGGGGGTATCTGACCTTATAATGAGACAAATATTTCCTCGTTTTACAGTAGTAGCGTGTTCCTTATGTGCCCTGTGCGGTATCATGTTTTTACTTCCGCATATTCATTGTTTCCAAATAATCAACAACCACATCTTGCAAACATCTAACCAACCACATCTAACCAACAATGTTGTGTTGAGCCGATTTGAACACATCGTTTTTAGCCGCATTTAGTCCATTGGGAAGAAAGATGTATCAATGGTATGTTTCAATGGGCTTTATTCGGGTGTGACGGCCAGCGGTCCATATCACATAGTACAAAGGGGAGACGGTATTATTGTGTTCTATTGTGGCTTCTCTGATTCGTGTAGACTTGTATGATATTAAAATTATTTATAGAAGACTTGACACAGATTTTTGCTTGTATATGACAGTTCCTGGTGAATGTATGTATATCACAAACAACGGTAAAATGGTTCTCATCTTCTATATACAATTTGTTACACAGTTAACACACTCTCTCGCATCTTGGTTGTTTGCAGTGTCGTCCGGTTTGAATTCTAAACTGATGGGAACTGCATCTGTGTTTTACAAGACAGTTTCTAAACTTTGAGATTTTACTTATATTTAGGAACATTTCTAAACCAAATGACGTTTTATACAAAGAGTAACTATACTTTTGTATCTCTTTGGAGGGCGTCATGCCTATTCTGTTCAAAGGAAGACTTTAATCGAAATAAAATGTTTCCGTGAGTAGTATAAATGAAGGCGGCTTCACTTATATCAAATGCCGACTCCATTTTGTAGGATGTAAACAAACATCATGTGATATCTATGGATTAGTTGTATGCGACCGACATATGTTTGACAATCATTCACACATCATTTTCTAGTTTGATAACACTAAATTGTTTGCCATGATATTGGTTAGACCGATTCCGTTTTTCGCCAACAGTTTGTCAAACTACTTTGGAATTCTTTTTCGCAACCTTCACATACACAACTTTCGTTGGTAAATATAAATCGGCAAATGTGTAGGGTGAAGCCATCTTTATAAAACTTAAATAATATTTGCAAAACTGAAACTGTATTCCTCTTCATAACATAAAATATTTTGAAAATCAAAAGTGTCAATATTTTAAGTTTCATATCTAAATTTATTGAAGAATGCAGCTTAACAAACACAGCTCTGTTGCAATTTCCTTCCAAGTTCCCCAGGAAAGAAAACTTTCCGCCATGTGTGATTTGATAAACTTGTCATATTGTATCTGACTAGTTCCTCAATAAAGCCACCCCATGATAAGAAGGAAATACAGGCATACATTCAGTGACCCGGAAGTACACTGACGCCTGCATGGGGTCAGTGGAGGTCGCGTCGTGATGACCTGGTCGTGATGTTCTATTGTTGCATGCTGGAGCTCGGGGGATGCTATACTTCCTGGTCATGTCCCTACAACACTTTACTAAGTGTTTCCCTGTTCCACTTTCTGTTTTGAACAGCAGTTTCAGTCGCACAGGTTGTGTCACATGACTGTCATAGTTTTCAGCGGAAGGAAACATGCTCCTTTTGTGGAAGATCTAGAACTAGTGTGGCCTGTTATATGTCAAAAAATATACCTCTCTCTCACACGCACGCACGCACGCACGCACGCACTCACTCACTCACTCACTCACTCACGCACGCACAGTCACACTCACTCTCCCACACACGCGCACTCACACACTCACTCACACACACACACTCTCTCTGTCTCTCACTCACACACACACGCACTCACACACACGATGACATATTCATGTGTAACTTATGAAGGTATCTAGGCGAACATGTGTATCTAAATGGGTGACACTGTTCATGCACACAAACGACTGCGTGACACTGCACATGAACATACAGGAAGAGATGACACAGTACATGCATACTAACGACAGGGTGACACTGCACATGAACATACAGGAAGAAATGACACTGTACATGCATACTAACGGACAGGGTGACACTGCACATGAACATACAGGAAGAGATGACACTGTACATGCATACTAACGACAGGGTGACACTGCACATGAACATACAGGAAGAGATGACACTGTACATGCATACTAACGGACAGGGTGACACTGCACATGAACATACAGGAAGAGATGACACTGTACATGCATACTAACGACAGGGTGACACTGCACATGAACATACAGGAAGAGATGACACAGTACATGCATACTAACGACAGGGTGACACTGCACATGAACATACAGGAAGAGATGACACTGTACATGCATACTAACGACAGGGTGACACTGCACAAGAACATACAGGAAGAGATGACACTGTACATGCATACTAACGACAGGGTGACACTGCACATGAACATACAGGAAGAGATGACACTGTACATGCATACTAACGACAGGGTGACACTGCACATGAACATACAGGAAGAGATGACACTGTACATGCACATATACGACTGGGTAACACTGTACATGAATATACGGGAATGGGTGACACCGCACATGAACATACAGGAATGGGTGACACTGTACATGAACATACACGAATGGGTGACAGTGTACATGCATACTAACAACATACAGAAAAAGGTGACACTGTACATGAACAGACAGGAATGGGTGACACTGTACATGAACATACGCAAATGGGTGACACTGTACATGCATACTAACGACAGGGTGACAGTGCAGATGAACATACAGGAAAAGGTGACACTGTACATGAACAGACAGGAATGGGTGACACTGTACATGCACATACAGGAATGGGTGACACTGTACATGAATATACACGACAGGGTGACACTGTACATGCACATACAGGAATGGGTGACACTGTACATGAACATACAGGAAGAGGTGACACTGTACATGAACATACAGGAATGAGTGACACTGTACATGAACATACGCGAATTGGTGACACTGTACATGAACATACACGACTGGGTGACACTGTACATAAACATACAGGAATGGGTGACACCGTACATGAACATACAGGAATGGGTGACACCGTACATAAACATACACGACTTGGTGACACTGTACATGAACATACACGACTTGGTGACACTGTAGATAAACATACACGACTGGGTGACACTGTACATGGACATACAGGAATGGGTGACACTGTACATGAACATACAGGAATGGGTGACACTGTACATGAACATACAGGAATGGGTGACACTGTACATGAACATACAGGAATGGGTGACATTGCACATGCACATACAGGAAGGGGTGACACTGTACATAAATATACACAACAGGGTGACACTGTGCATGAACATACACGACCAGGTGACACTGTACATGGACACACAGGAATGGGTGACACTGTACATGAATATACACGACAGGGTGACACTGTACATAAGCATATAGGAATGGGTAACATTGCACATGCACATACAGGAAGGGGTGACACTGTACATGAACATACAGGAAGAGGTGACACTGTACATGAATATACACGACTGGGTGACACTGTACATGGACATACAGGAAGGGGTGACACCGTACATGAATATACACGACAGGGTGACACTGTACATAAACATACACGACTGGGTGACACTGTACATGAATATACACGACAGGGTGACACTGTACATAAACATACACGACCAGGTGACACTGTACATGAACATACAGGAATGAATGACACTGTACATGAACATACAGGAATGGGTGACACTGTACATGAACATACAGGAATGGATGACACTGTACATGAACATACAGGAATGAATGACACTGTACATGAACATACAGGAATGAATGACACTGTACATGAACATTCACGACAGGGTGACACTGTACATGAACATTCACGACAGGGTGACACTGTACATGAACATACAGGAATGGATGACACTGTACATGAACATACAGGAATGAATGACACTGTACATGAACATACAGGAATGGATGACACTGTGCATAAGCATACAGAAATGGGTGACACTGTACATGAACATACACTACTGAGTGACACTGTACAAGAACATACAGTAATGAGTGACACTGTACATGAACATTCACGACAGGGTGACACTGTACAAGAACATACAGGAATGGGTGACACTGTACATGAACATACAGGAATGGGTGACACTGTACATGAACATACACTACTGAGTGACACTGTACAAGAACATACAGTAATGAGTGACACTGTACATAAACATACGCGACTGGGTGACACTGTACAAGAACATACAGTAATGAGTGACACTGTGCATGAACATAAACGACTGGGTGACACTGTACATGAACATACACGAATTGGTAACACTGTACACTAATTGTCACAAGCACATACACGAATAGGAATCATATGCACCTTTTATATTTGTACAAAGAAAAATGCTTTACACTGTAAGTAAGAAGATATTTACCTGTGCCTCGTTGTCCACCTTAGAAATACCTTGCATGTTATTGCGTATATACCTTGTTTATGATGTGTGTTACATGCCAAATAGAGAAATATAAACAAAGGCCATTTCCATAATAATTCTCTACTTAAACAAACGTTCGTTGTTCGAACGTCCGACTACATCATGAGCATGTGTTTATGAATCACTATCAAACAGTGATTACACCAGGTGTTCGCCATAAGGTAAATACAAACACATGCAGAGGCAGGGTAATTGTTAGCCTGAAAAAGTAACTGCATAGGGCTATACACTTATTTGTTACATTCTATAAACCATGTTGCTAAAGCTTCCTAAATGCAGTCTTGACAATGTGTACATGTTGTAACTCATCATGTTCTCAATTCGTTGAACGTTTTTCCAGTGAATTCCCAGATGACCACCTATCATTGATAACACAAAGTGAAAATCAGCGAATGTAACACAGCCGTATAATAGGAAACCCAAATGAAGAATATTGAATGCCATGAATAAAATATCAATGGTTCTCTGAACAGTTGTGTCATGGTGACCATAATACAGATGTACAGTACGCATGTCATTCAGTTTGTTTGTCTACTATAAGTGATGTGTGTCTGTGTGTGTCTGTGTGTGTGTCTGTGTGTGTGTGTGTGTGTGTGTCTGTGTCTGTGTGTGCTGTCTCGTCCGGACTAATGCCGGTTTCGTAGTGAGATACCAGCCTCAGTTTAACATGGTACTGACTCCGAGTCTACCAGTTCTTGTATTATCTCCTTAATGCTAAGCGTTCGACAACAAGTACCATCTTCTAACTTTTCGTCTTTTCGTATGACGCGGCCGGGGATCGAACCCCGGACCTTCCGCTCTCCGGACAGACGACTTATCCACAAGACCACGGAGGCAGTCTTCATCTCCCTGCTCTTTTAGACGTCCGACTCTGTACACGGCTGAAAGTCTCGGTCGCTCTTCGCGTGCAGATATTGATTATATCCGTATCAGTGTCTAGTTGAGTTTGTCAGGTAAATCCCGGCATGTTGAATGCGTGCTCACTGCTGACTAAAGTTGCTTGATATGATGCCCTTGCTTCATATGCAAGTCATATGACAGTCGTCACCCGGAATTGCCTTGAAGGAAGCCATCGAGTATTACCCAGTGACTGGAAGACCTAAAGTAACACGTGATCTTACATCATCACATTGGATTACTGTATTTGCTCACGACAGCAGTAAATTGTTTTTTATGTTTTATCTACATTCTAGAGTTATCCCAGCTCTCCGATCCGCAACAAACGACAAATAAATTATCCCTAAGGAAATAACATGTTTAAGGCCAAAATATGTGATAGTTAAGCACGAGGTATAATTCTGAGGGACAAAAGAAAGTATACCGAGTTAAAGTTGATTATGTCTATTTTACCATCACTCATTTAAGCAACAGTTTTTAAACGGTAATATGGTTCAATGAAGACTGGGATAAGAAATTACTTTGCAACCACATAACCCCTACCCTGTTTGAAATGTTGTAAATTTGTGCCGAAAAAAGGCAAATTTATTGACTTTCAAAGATAAAACATCGAAGAAACGCATCAAGAGTAATTATGCGAACACATTTTTTTCAGTTTTAAAAGTTTTAAATCAAATTGAAAAATTAAAACCAAATAGAAGTATTCTTTGAGTCCTGACTAAGCGCAAGTACAGTTCATGTTTTATAATAAATAAAGGGAATAAAGTCATACCAAGAGATTCCGTCCATCCGTCTGTCCTTCCGATTTTGTTTGTGCGACCTATGACTTGAAAACTATTGCGTAGATTCTTTTTAAACATTTTCTATAATGTTTGAATTAAATATTTTGATTTATTTTTAAAATGCAGCTATTTTTCCTTTTTTTCACTTCGAACGTTTTTACTAACACATTTGTGCGACCTAAATCTTGAAAACTGATGCATGGATTCTTTTAGTTTCCATACTAATGTAAGTGCAGTGCAAAGTTTGATTTTGATATGTGGATTTTCTGAGAAACTGATATTTTTTCATGTTTTATACCTTTTTTTCCCCTACATTTGTGCGACCTATAACATGGAAACTATTCCATCTATTTGTTTCCATTTGGGGTCACAGTTTTTATAACAATACAAGAGGTGCAGTGCAATATTTGATTTCGACAAATCGATTTTCTGAGAAGACATTGCTTGTTTCATGTTTTGAACTTAGAAATATGTTCGAGTCGAGGTTAGGGGTATTAATGAAACCTGCTCACATTTTGCCTTGTTGGATGGAACATCGCTTAATTAAGATATTTTCAATTGAAAATCAAACATATGATACATTCATCTGAGAGGTGCAGTTTCTATTGCTCCTCAGTTTCAGTATTATAGACTGAGGCTGAAATGGGTTTTAGCGTTAATAGACTGTAAACGTAAACACCGATGTGCACACTGCGCGCTTTTCCACTGTGTGCACGCCAGTTTTTCCCGTTTATAACTGCATAAGCGCAAAAAACATGTTAAAATTAATTCTTATTAATAATGCGAAACAAATAATAACTTCACAAACTGTCTATTTTATCATCGAAACATACAAACAACTGTAGACAACAATACGAAATTAGCGACATCGTTCAGCGCAATAATGCAACACAAGTCCCGCCCACTCTATAGCCCAATCAGGAAAGCGTATTCCGTTTATGGGCGTGCCCTAATTTCTTTTTCGGTTCATGGAAACAGAAACGCAAAAATGTTGTTTGGTTAGCCACGGGATCACTTGCAATTTTTACACATATATATATTGAGTTGCCTGGAAATTGTAACTATAACACATGCCGCACTAAGAATATGTTGTTGTTTTTTTCTGGAGAAGGAAACATTTCTTTGATGGGGATCTAAAATGGTTATTACAATTCTATCTCAGGCCTTCGAATCTACCATCCAGAGTGTGGTTACATCACTTTCGCCCCCCACTAAGCTTCAATAGAGATAGCTGGAGGTAACACAACTGTGACGCGTTAAAACCAGAGCTGTTGCCATTTGTTTCAAAGGTTAACATTCAAATACTTAATACCATTTACCAACAGTAACCAGTTTCTCCGTACCTCTCGGAAATGGTACTTGGACTGACATATCCGTTGCTCGAACCCACTTTTCCGCGAAATGATTTATATGTATTCTTAACTGAAAGCTAAGTTTATTCAGTTTAGAAACAAGAATATCCTGAATTTTCGGTACAACAGGAAGACAAAAGCGAAAGCGTGTTTCGTTTATTTCAATTTAGGGAGCAGTTCAAAAGTTTGATGTCGGATAATAATTCTTTGGTTTTGAGACAACCCCCTTATTCCCGCCTCCATGGTCTTGTGAAGAGGGCGTCTGCCTGGAGAGCACACACGCGCGCACACGCACGCACACACACACACACACACACACACACACACACACACACACACACACAGCTATATAAGTGAAATAATCTTGACGCGTTGTTGAGCCCCATTTCCCCGACATGAAGCCCATTTCTGGTGTCCCCCGCCGTGATATTGCTGGAATATTGCTAAAAGCGGCGTAAAGCCATCTTCACTCACTCACTCCTCACCTCACCTAAGTTGTGGAGACGTTGACATCAAACAAATGGATCAGAGTTCAAAGCCTACATGTTATTTATACAGCAGAAGCTGCACACCATGCAAGGAAAAGCTGCACACCATGCAAGGAAGGTTTTCAAAAGATTATTGAATTTCATCAATTCATTTACAAAGGATAGTTATGCTGTTCATTTTCAGTCTACTCAGTTATTTGAGCTGTTCATTATTTACTTGGACTGTAAACAAACTGAAAAGTGTATTTTATCGGGGAAAACCTTGCAGACCGGTCTTCACTTAACAGATAAAAAGTATACACTTGACATTTGCATCCGACAAAAATAATACAAACGTTACTAGGCTGAAAACAGTCGCCGAAACACTGCAAACTTCAGGTCCAAAACGCAACTATGATACCCGTATCAAATACATCACCATCGAATAACTATTTCTTGTTTGCTTCATTTTAGCCACCATCAAACGTGGGTGTATACTTTCTTATACTCGGCAGTTGATGTCAGCATCAAATACACCCTCCGCACACCACGCCCTGGAGGGGCGACACGGTGACAGATCCCCAGCAATGACAGATGCCCTGTCATGACAACATGCTCTGTTTTCTCGTGATGTGCGCGCACCCTATAACTGTAGCGTCTTCCCACACGAACATGTGGCAGTTTAAAGACATGCAAGACCCCCCAACTCTCAACTGTGTAAAATGAAATTCCTGATTAACTCTGATTGGCATTATAGAAGTTTAACAAAATATATTTGTGATAACACTTTCTTTGTAAAGTACAGACTCTAGTACAAAACGTACTAGAATCTGTACTTTACTAAGAAAGTGTTATCACAAATATAACATTTGTTACATTGGACCACTTTTAAATGTCATTGTGTATTCATTCTAGAAGTTGGTGAGTAAATAAGAAAGCGTTCAACTTTGAGCATAACAACTTCTGGTTTTTTTTCCCATAGCGACCTTTCGATGTAGAATCATCCACTCTGTCTTGATAACGGTGTAAGAATCTACATCGAAACTTCGCTATATGCAATAAACCAGAAGTTATAATCCATAAAAGTGTACGTTATTCTAAAAGGTTCCCGATTGATGAGTGAGGGGGATTTTACTTAGTGTTTTTTTTAAGCAATATTTCATCCATATTACGAGGGGGGACACCAACAACACCCCTGGTGGAAATAGAATCTTTGGGTTGACGAGCTGACACTTGAACCACTCGGCTACCTCACCTTATCTTGCCAGACTGAGATCAGTACACTCCGACAGTAAAGGAATACACATTCATTATAGTTTGATTTATGGACGATTTATTATTTGTACGAACTATTTAGATATGTATTTCGTAGATATGTCACACATAATATTAATTCCGATATTACTTATTATTATATATTTTTAGCGTGTGTGTGTGTGTTTGAAATGGGGTTTATCGTCGCGTTCAAGATTATTTCACTTGTATATCGACGTACATGCACGTGCGTGTGTGTGTGTGTGTGCGTGCGTGCGTGCGTGCGTGCGTGTGTGTGTGTGCGTGCGTGCGTGTGTGTGCGTGCGTGCAAGAACAGCGGGTTTGCGTCCAATGTCGTATGAATCGCCATGGACTATGGACAACTCCTCCATCGACTATGCAATACTTGTGACATCGTCAACAGATCTTGTAATACAAACTGAATAATTGGTGGTAGTTAGATCGTAATCGTTGATAATGATATGAGATAACATATATGAATTCATTGTATGTTTCAATGCAGAAAAAATAATATAAAATATATTTGATTCCAAAGATGTTCAGTATAAAGGTTAACCTTTGAATACATATATTGTTTTATCTATCAACGTGTTTTTCTTTATTTCTCTTTTATTAATTGGAAATTTTGAACATGTTGAAATTGAAATTCAATAATAACGTAAAGATAGGGCTTGCTGTCCCCCCAAAATATAGTGCAAACTCTATGCAAAGCCACATGACCAAAATTGCACAAAGAAGGTAATTGGGCATGATCTTAACATACTAGTCTCACTTACAGGAACCAGAGTATATATACTGCCGGGCAAAAGAGAGTATACACCAATGTTTGATGGTGGCTAAAAATGAAACAAACAAAAACTGGTAATTCGGTGGTGATGTATTTGATGCGGGATCTTAGGCGATATCACATGCATCATATCAATGAGTGTCTCACAACAGGAGACGTGCACGTGACGTCTCAAGGAACATAGGTGGCGCAATTTCACAGTACCAGAGTAAAGTGTGAATTTTCAAGTGTATACTTTATTTTGCCAGGCAGTTGATTTAATGAAATATTCACCCCACTCCACTCCCAACGCCCTTCTCAGCTTTAGCTGGGCGGTCGGGTAGCCTGGTGGTTAAAGATTCCCGACATGGGTACAATGAGTGAGGCCCATTTCTGGTGTCCCCCGCCATGATATTGCTGAAATATTGCTAAAAGCGGCGTAAAACCATACTCATTCACTCACTCACTCACTCTCATCTTTAGCAGCCTATACTCATCCCCTTTTCAGCTCCTAACCTAAGAAACTGTGTTAGTTTGCACACTAGTCAAGGGTTTCTTTACAGAAATGATGTTATTGAACCTAACACATAACTTTATGTCAGGGGTCATATGTTAGTCTATGAACATACCTTCTGTCTTTTTTATTATGATCACACTAGTGTATATCCTGAATAACTTCCTTTTTTAAATGCATCCCTACTGAAGTTATACAAGTTGTGCCCATGTGTACTTTAAATACAGCCTGGATGTGTGTATTTGTTATTCAAGGTTACCTATTCCGCAATAATGTAATTATATAAGAAGATGAATGCACCAACGACAACAGTGATGGATGATGAGACTGAAGCGCCACTCCTCGTCTCGAGCGGCAGTTCTTCATCTTGTCATTTGCATTTTCAAACAAACTTTAATTTCTTACACGTTGGGATAGATTAAATGAAACATTTTCAAAGGTATTATACATTTGTGATTGGTGGCTTCTACTTCTACAGCTTTGCTACCTTCGAACTTGTGATACCTTTTAATTTTTCTCAGGAAATTATAACCTAAAGACAAATAAGGCAAATGCAGCAATCACCTCTAATAGTCTCTCACAAAGACCCTGAAACATAACTATTCGGGAAACCCCACGCAACTCTCGAATAGTTTGGCAAGTCCAGATTTCTTCCATTTCGAAGTGGGCGCTTTTCTTATAATTAAAGATAATGCTTTATTTTAGAGGATTTCGTACAAAATGATATGAACGTAGTATCATTTCATAGACAATCTCTTAGTTTCTTTTAGTGCCTTTGGATTTATTCCTAATGTACAACCCGCATAGTCGCTGTGTACACATGTAGCTAATTTATACTACTCAAAAGAAGTTAAAAAACACCCGATCTTTTTCATATTACTGAAGTTAATCTGCAGTTAATAGTTAAATAGATTAACTGTAATATGAAAGTATCCGGTGTTCTTTGACTGTTTAAAGTTGTACATGTTACGGAAGTATCAAATCCACCTTGTATAGCAGAAATAAATGCTGTATGCTATATGTAAGCGATAAGGTCGACGCTTAGTTGTTTTGAAATCCACGTGATGCTTTCCATCATGTAACTATATGATTAACATGCAAACTCCATCACTTGTCAAATTTCTTTGTTAATTTAGGGAACTGTTACATCTGAAAAATAATTCAGGTTGTATTTTGTAATCCTTTGTTCAATGTTTACACCCTTCAGCGAATGAGTACAGTGAGATTGTAAACTAGCGTCATAGGGATAGTTTGGGTTGTAAAAACTCCCCGGGGCGATGGGCATGCAGTTTGAACCGAGGCAAAACTGCTCTCGTTATAGGGGAAGCGACCTTAAAAACTTGCTTTTTTAATTGCTTCCACAGTACAGAATGGGGTGTTTTGAAGCAGTGAGGGTCTCTGACACAGCTACCAAATGAGGCATCGTGTCGGACATTATCAAAACCATAAATCAATGAAAAATTTTTAAGGCAGATAATGATCTTAAAGTACGCGCATTAACGAATCATTGTTAGGGGGTCCTTTGTATATACAGCGTATGCAATTGTGGAGAAAGCGTAATTTCACTTCATACTGCATGCTATTTTGTAGCCAATAATCTCTGTTATAATGTGAAAATACATTTAGTCGTGGCAAATACAATATGAATACTACATTTGTTTTCCTTCTAGGAGTGTCGCATTCCGTCCACTCCTTACATCCTGTTGCTGGTCAGTTCCATGTGGCCAGATGTCCTTCTCAGTACAGATGGAATAAACACTGGTTCCAATAACAACTCACTGCCATTTCGGACTGGTGTTTCATACTGGACATTAATATCAGGCCAACACGAGGTGAGCTTAACCCCAGTGTTCTACATTATTAACCATATTCATTTTCTTTTGCGAACTGTGTTTTTTATTTTACAAAGTAAACCAAATTTGTCCACAGAGTTTTTACTATTGGTCCTTTTTCTGTCTAATGTCTGAATGATAGTAAGGTCTCATTTGGAGTGAATTCAACAATTGCGTTGTTCCACCTTGAACATGTTGAACAGCTGTAAACCGCAAACTGACTGTTCGACCACTAATGGCTTCTACAGAAGGGATGGGTCATGCATACCTCGTGATTCATAGGAGACAAATAACACGAGCAGCTCAAAATTCCAACGTGTCTTAGGTAAATGCTTCAGTGTTGCTTCTAATATAGTTTTAGATATAGTGTTTTAGTTTTCAAAGGTCGTGTTTGTATATAAATTGTTGTTGTTAGTACTTTATGTTACTTGTTTTTGTTATTGTGTAGCCTTTAATTTGTATGACATTTGAAGTCTTATCTTAATAAAAAAATCTAAATATATATTTAATAATAATAATACTAATAATAATAATAGCTTTGACACAAGCACAGTTTCTTAAGCGAAATGATGGAGTGACTTTTATTACCGTCTTCACTATGCTTGTGGTTTTAACACACGCGAAGTGGTCCATCCAAGGTACGACCCAGAATATGTAAACGGCGTCAAGGAAAATGATGAATACAAAATTATTTGAAATAGGCCCGTGTACAGCCTCATACCTATCCAGGCCAACAGACCTAATCTTATCCTTTTTGATAATTCTAATGAAATCATATATATCATTGAATTTTCTGTCCTTTTTGACACATGTGATTGACAAGATTCAGGAAAAACATGGCAAGTATGCGGACCTTGCTTTCGAAATGTCACGCGTGCATCTCAAGTACCAAGTTGTCCGACTCCCCACTGTTCTCGGTGCCTTAGGTTTGGTACCTCCCAATCTGTTGACTGACATTGGAAGAGTACCCGGGTTTGCTGCCAGGAATACAGCCCTTCTGACAATCTGGGTACTACAGAAGGCTGGAATGTTGGGAAATCTTCACCTTATTCGACAAGTTCTGGGTGGATTCGACTAGGCATCGCTTCCTGGGAAAAGTCCTAGTCGCTGCCTAGGCTGTGTGTAGAGGGGGCAAGGGCCCTGAGCTGATGATGAGCCTAACCAGGCTGACTGTGCCAGGATCACCCAAACCTCTTTGCTGCATATTTATTTTTTAATCCGTAAATAATAATAATAATAATAATAATAATAATAATAATGAATTGACATAGTATTCTTTGCGCACATTACTTTGTGAAAATGTAAAAAATTGAACGCATTTATTGGGTTTCATTTAGTTTAGACTCAGAATCTTTTGTTCTTAAAAATAAAGAAATGAAAGCACTTAACAAAAAAAGATTTCTAAATTTTCTTTAAAAAATCTATTATTTTTATTATTATTATTATCATTATTATTATTATTATTATTATTAGTAGTAGTAGTAGTAGTAGTTGCACCTCAGGGTACATATGTTGTGATTCCATTAACAGTTTATTGTTTACACTTCATTACAGTAGCCAGACAGATAAATGGATATGTATGAAGTAAAGTATGTATTGAAGAGTCCATGGTACATTACCTGATATATACATGCCGGTATTTTCACAGTAATGTAATTGTAGAGTTTTGTATTATTTACTTATGTCATGTAAGATTGTGGGGTTATGGCCCCGTTGCTTCTTCTACAAATCAGCTAGTTGTTAACAGCATAAAGAATATTCTTGTTAGCCACATACTTCCCACAGTAATTCTAACGAATAGGGAACCAATACATGATTAAAGTTCACAGCATATTGCGTTACAAATAAAAAACATTCTTTTACCGAAATACTCTTGACGCGTACTTATTATTTCACCAGTAATTACCACAATATTTCCATGTATTGGTGCTGGACGAGAATGCAGTGTACAACAGAGCGTCATTTTGTTTTTCTGGTACACCCAATAATACAGGAAGGACAATACAGTGAACAAACACACATTAATTCCCAGGCATTTGACAGTATACAAAATATAAATCAGTATTTAATGTTGAAAGAAAGTATTATTTTGTCTTCCCCCAAACATGAACACACAACTCCTACCTATGGATAAAAGCAGGTCGTGACATTATTTGGATTGCTGGTTTAAACAGGACAGGATGGTGTATAGATATTTTGCTTTGTCATTAAAGTGGGGAAACTTTTATGTATTTCGATGTGCCAGTGTGTCAGTGATTTTTCCACTTCTAGTAATGATGATCCTGCAGTTTTTAATTACCTGTAGATAATCCTTCATAATCCCGAGTCATAACCACGAAGAGGTGAGGTGAGGTGAACTGGGGTATAACGTTGCTCTATGCACTAGACCACGGATTCTGCCCATAACCCCTGTCTAATTTCACAATAGAATATATTAAGTAAAGAAGATGTATACAGTCTTCGTAAGTATTAGCCCTCCTTGGGTCAAACAAAGAGGGAATGAAACTGTTTATCTTAATATACAAGTTAATACCAAAATACGCTTCTTGTTCAATAGTTTGTTTGACTATTCTGATGAATTCTGAATTTACTTCAATTAAGAGTAATGACAAAGCAAAGATGAGGCTTTTAAACACATGTCAAAATTCTATTATCTCGACACACTTGAAACCAATTTTAGGAACATTTACTGCTTAAATTATACATTTAACTGGATACTATGGCATGAACTACATTTATATCATGTTAACTCGGGAACAATACTGGGAACAATAATAATATTGTATAGCATTACATGTTAACTCACGTCAGCCTTTCAATGACTAATATGTGTTTCCTTGTAAGAAGTAGGAAGAAGGCAATATCTTATTTTACGCTGTTGTCAGCAATGGTATGAGCGGGAATTGGATAAGAAAGACATTTGATGAATATTAGGTTGATAGTTAAATTACATGACTGAACAATGACTGTTTTGCACTTTACATCACAGAAGCTTTTCAATACATAAACGTTGGCAATATATCATCGCATGGAAATGCAGTGTATCGACGGTCTTCAAATACTCACTATTTCTAGACAAACATCTTTTCTAAATTTATTTTCGGTTCCCAATTCAACTATATACTTTTAAAACGAATATTTTCATCTGCAACTTTACTAAGAAATTGCACATTGTTACGATAAAAAATATATTTATATAACATAAAGAAACAAAACAGGACTTAAAACACATCCCTGTTTAACACCCAGAGGTACAAGATTATCGGTCATCTAATTTCTTTACAAATATATGTCCACGTGAAAATGAATCGTTTTAATATTACATATTAAGCAATATATTCCATTCTAGACCGAAGGCTTTACTTTAATTCAACAAAGTTTTCAAATGTCCTTTCTTCCAACAAATGATGCGCTATTAGTTCATGAATTATTATATCTTAACCATGGATTTACCTAGCCTATATATTTGCGAGTCATGGAGACTCCCAGTAATGGATTTTTGAGGTTCCAGGTATTAATGATGACCACTCCAACAGCAAATAAACTACAAAAGATGTGTGATGCCTTTTTCTTGTTTGAATCAAAACGCAATCACTGAGTAAAGAAAATTTCACAATAGAATATATTAAGTAAAGAAGATGTATACAGTCTTCGTAAGTATTAGCCCTCCTTGGGTCAAACAAAGAGGGAATGAAACTGTTCTTATTGGATAAGATAAGGAATTGGATAAGAAATTGGATAGGAAAGACATTTGATGAATATTAGGTTGATAGTTAAGTTACATGACTGAACAATGACTGTTTTGCACTTTACATCACAGAAGCTTTTCAATACCTAAACGTTGGCAATATATCATCGCATGGAAATGCAGTGTATCGACGGTCTTCAAATACTCACTATTTCTAGACAAACATCTTTTCTAAATTTATTTTCGGTTCCCAATTCAACTATATACTTTTAAAATGCATATTTTCATCTGCAACTTTACTAAGAAATTGCAGAACTGCACATTGTTCGTGCTCCTTTCATGTGTTATTTTCTCTTGAACGACGCACACAGAAATGTTCCACCTATATGATGGCAGTCCTTTCATGTAACAGAGATACGAAAATAAGGACACCTAAGGCACTCACGATTTAATTACATATTTCTATCAAAGTACACTAAATGTTAACACATTAACTAACATGGCATTGGACATAGCTAGTTTAAAAATTGTAATACAAGTTTGTAGGTATGTTGATTACTTCCACTGTCACTGTCAATGAATAAGGGTTTCTAAATCACCGCACGCCAGAAAGGTACTCATCAAAAGATAAACTGATACTTGAAATCTTTATCTGTTTACTTTGGTGACTGCAGCGATTAATCCGCATATTTCCAGGCCATTTTGATTCAAATCTCCATTACTTGTATATTTCAACAGACGCCGACCTTTAACCTTAAGTCTGAGTCAGCATTTCTGCCTTCCCAGAATTCCAAACATTCGGGTTGTTTTCCTCTCAGCTCATTTGCTTGCCCAGTAGGTGGCGCTGATCTCCGTTCCAACACCCATAGCGCGGCAACCACCAGATAACCTAGACGCTCACCAACATCTTTAAAGCCAAATAGGAAGAGAGGATGGGTCGTGCATGATGAATCAGAATGTAATATCATACCTTCTCTGAGGTGGCACTTGAGGGGAGGGCAAGGGTGTTTTTAGTCTTTCTGGAAATGTATTCATTCGATGTCATTCCAATAACCTCTCAAGTTGAGAACAGTGGTCTAGTTTTCATATGCAGAGAAGTTGCTTCTCAACAGGTACTTGATAATGAAGTTGTGTGAATGGTGGGTAGGGCAGAACATGGTTTCCTTTTTCGCGAACACGTGGTGTCATCACTAAATTTTATAATTTTCACATTTTTTGTGCCATTTATGCCATATTTTATTTTCGGCGGATAATCGAGACTGATTACTCTCTTGCATTTACAATCAATATTTAGTGTGATGAGATCTCAATAGATGCACGAATGTAATGAAACCAATGCTAAAGTCAAGCCTACTGTAGGAGCATTTCCTATGAGGAAGGAAGGTCAACCTCAGACATGCATGTAAGTCAACAAGTGTTTGGCATTGTCGCGTCATGTTTACTGGGACAAGATGTCGTAATGGTAATGTGCGGCATGGTATCATGAATTTGAACTTGCGGCATGGCGCCATTTCGTTACTAACGGTCCGATGTCAATATCAGGTTAACCACAAATAGGATGCACTGCATGTCATCAACAAAGTAATCTGATATGCAAATAGTTTGGAGAATTAATATATACTTGACATTATGGGTCTTTTTTACTTGAACTATCATAAACACTAGAAACTGTTTCATTATGGAAACACCACCTACATACATGTCAGTCTACAAATGACAATAACAGATCAAAGTACACAAAGACACTGGGTGCACAAAAACTTATATGGAACCACATGAAAAACCTGGAGACGTATATGACACGTAAAACACATTAAAAATAAGTATAGGCGAGAGATCTCTTTCCATAATCAAAAGAAATCCTTGCTGAAAGCAGAGTTCATTGTACGATTCCGACTATATCATAAGAATGTGTCAATGAATCACTGTGAAATAGTGATGACACAAGGTGTTCGCGAAAGAGCGTATCCTTTCCCACCGGTGGCACATTCAGAAGCCATTCAAGTGTTCACCTAAAATAAAAAAGAGAACATAAGGCACAAGTCAAAATGGGAATTGGATCAGACACGTTATTTGTCACTGATGCGTAAAATTTAGAAATGTCCTCCACAACACTTTTTGAAAGTTTTACTAAGGCCGTGAATGTTTTAACCCTGATTAAACAACTTCCAAATAGTTGTAAGACGCTCTTTGAAATTTTCGTAGAAAGAGCATGCTTGATTGAACCTTAAGAGTAAAATGTAGATACCAATGGCTGGTGCTGCTGGATTATTGCTCGACATAAAGGGACATGTAAGTCACGCGGAATCACATGAAGACACATACATAAATGTTAACGTATCAATAAAATCAAATTTTGATTAACTACAAACTGTATCAGTAAATTGAATTATTTTTGTATATTCTTTCTTCGGAGTCGCCACTTGACTTTCTCGCTGTTGGTTGTGATGATCTGAACGGGCTACTGAAAAAAAGAAAATGGTCTAAAATCGAAGGAAAATATATAATTATACTGAGGTTGTCTTTATATATTGACATTTGCAAAGAGAAGATGTAGAATTTCTATTTATATGAATGACGTATTTGAGAAGAGCAACTTTCTGAGTGGTACAATTATTACTTCACCTAGGAATGTCCATTGATTGTACCCTAGAATTGACAATATAACTGTTCTCATTTGAGAAATTAACTCGGAATGATTGATAACGGCAAACCTTTTCCTATTTCAAAATCATTTTTGTCCAAGACTTTCTAATGTATATTTTTGAACTGATATTAGCTTGTTCACATGAACCACGTGTTGTTTCACCCCCTGATAACTGAACACGACCATGTCTTAGTATCTGGTATAATAACTATTTGATAGCGATTTACAAACACATGCTTATGATATGCTTATGACATAGTCGGAATCGTGCAATTGATTTTGTTTTCAATAGAGATTTCTTATGATTGTGGAAAATGTTTGGGGCGCTTTTGATCTAGAGATATTCACATTCGATATGTTATGGTCTTGTTTTTCTTGCTTTACGCCGAACGGTAATATTACAAAAAATAAACTATGTTTTTGTCAGGTACATGTAATAATGATTACCTTATCTCTTCATTTGTTCCTGTCATCATAATTTTGTCAAACCATTCGAAGACAAAAGCAAGGTGGAGCCAAAAAGTATAGTGACTTACCGAATTTGTTACAATGTGCATACTTGGACGCCTAGTTAGTTGTTGGTTCAGTTAGACAACAATGCTTGACGGTACATGTCAGTGTAAATGGTTGATATTATTGGTTGGAAAAATATGTATCCATTAAAGGCTTTAAAATATGATTGTACTTGATTGTACGTGTCCGTTTTCAAATAATGAAATTGTGCAAGCTTTGAAATATTTGAAATAAATATAACTGCACTCTATGAAGTTTAACCAAATATCTCAGCCAAATAAGTGTATGTTAAGAAAGCGTAAGGAATAATGTACGAATGATACATATCTGAATCTAAATGTGTCATCTGGTTTTCTTCATTGGGCAAATTTCTTATTATTTTCCATTCTGTTATTCAAAGGTTTCAAATCAGTGACTTAAAAAAGCAAAGACAAAAGTTGTTTCTCGGAAGGATACTTCAGTTGACATTATCATGTTTATATGCGTAATTGTAGTAAAATTGTTAACTTCGCTACGACTGCGCTTAAGGTCTAAAATTTGTATAACTGATACGAACATTAATCATAGCTGCGGGCCTTATTTCCCACAATCAATCAATCAATATAAATGAAAATCCCATGAACATGTTTAAACTTAAATCTTCTTATTTGCAGCTTACATTGAGTAGAGTAAATCACAGCAAAACCAATTCAGATTGCACAACTAGTCTTTCATCATCAATTTTACAATAATTTTAATCCCATTTTGTTGGGGCCTTTTCTTTCGCTCAGGTGCAACACTAGCGATTTAAGACAGGCTCCGGTCACAACTGTAAAGAAGCTTTATCAGTTTATTTGACATGAAATGATCTAATATCAAATGAATTTGGAAAGATTCGTTTTCTTTTCAATGGTGAACTAACGAATTGT
The DNA here is from genome assembly GCF_022045235.1 of Haliotis cracherodii. Classification (NCBI taxonomy): domain Eukaryota; kingdom Metazoa; phylum Mollusca; class Gastropoda; order Lepetellida; family Haliotidae; genus Haliotis; species Haliotis cracherodii. Next base: position 5,179,810 of record NW_027266279.1, on the reverse strand, counting down.
ATTATAATTTGAAAAGTATATAATACTTGAAAGAATAAGAAAACATTCACCGACAAAGGCTCGATGTATCATGTGAGTAGATTATTGTGTGTACCAATCATCACTCCTTCATAAGTTATTGATATTACTGGTGCTAGTGTGGCACATTCTTTCAGTTGATTTTGTTTCTTATCATTACACCTTGGTCATGCATGAAAGCCCAGTATCCTTGACTTTTTAGTACAATTCGTATTGCACTTCGTTGCTTAATGATCTTACCACAATTGTTGTTGACACCACTGCGCTATTTATCACATTTATCACAAACGTGAGCTTCAGCTGGTGATGATACACACATTAATGTTATGTTTGCCGTTAAAAAAAATGTCAGTTATTTGTCTCAGTGATACATGTTTTCATGTTATATTTTTCATACTAAATCATGGTTGTGCTAAGACAATGAGCTTTTTGTATCAAAGACACATGCGTTCGTTTTATATTTTCTAAAATGTATCATGGTTTTGCTTTATCACTATGTGTTTTAGTTATCTGCATGTATGGATGCTTTCGTATTATATGTTCATTAAATAACTATGGTTGTGCTTAAGCAGTGAGATGTAGTGATCATTGACACATGCCTTCATGTTATTTTTTCCATAATTAATTATGTTTGTGCTTTAATAATTAGAAATAGTTATCAATGATATATGCGTGTATGTTATATTTTTCAATCATGTATCATGGTTGTGCTTAAAAATATGAGCTTCATTTGTCGATGATACACTCATTCATGTTATGTTTACAAATGATTACTGACGGACGTTCCAAATCAATGTTAGCTATTTGTATCAATGAAACGCGTTTTCATGTTATATTTTCCATTGTGAAATTATCGATGTTTTAAATAACATTTGTTATGAATCATTGACATATGCTTTCATGTGATGCTTCAAATCGTGGTTATGCATAAACAATGAGATATGTGTCTGTGACACATGGGTTAATGTAATATTTTCCAAAACATATCATGGTTGTGCTTATTGCGTTTTAGTTATCTGCATGTCTGATGATTTCGTATAATATGTTCAATAATTAAGTATGGTTCAGCTAAAGCAATGAGATTTTAGTCTTTATCAATAAGTTCATTTGGGTATTGATAACACATGCTTTCTTGTTGTATTTACCATAATTGATCACGGTTGTGCTTCAACAACAGAAGCATTCTATTTATGTTTATCCCTTATACGTCCATTTATGTTGTATTTGCGCTTGAACAATATGCAGTGATATGCGCATAATTTATATGTAAACGTCATCGAAGTATATCAATTTGTATATTTTCAAACATGCAGCTTGAAATACAATCTAACCATAAGCGAACATTATTAACTGAGATACATTTCACACGTGTGGCAAAAGTATGAACTTGGTGAGGGCTGATATTATTTTATTTATTTATTTTTATTGTTTGACCAAGGATACTCGTTAGCTGCAGTTTCTGTCCTGAAGAATGTGTTTTGAGAAAGAAAGCTGTTTGGCTACAAAACTTGAAGCAGTGACCGAAAATGTAACTCACCTCACACAGAATATGAAATTACAAAAATGAATAATTTCAGTTTTTTCAATTACTAGTCAATATGGAGTTTCAGTTTTCATTAGAAACATATCATAACTGACGTATATTGATCAAATACTGTCAGTACAGAGATGCTTTTGACCTTCACCAGATTCACCTCGTTATATAAAACGCCAACGCCAAAGAATAATCAGTCTCTATTATCTGCCGAAAATAGAGGTGAAAGTTATATGAATGAATCACTGAAAATCAGTGATGACACCAGGTGTTCACTGATCATACTCCAAACTATAAACATTGTGAAATAACTTGCGTTTACTTTATGTCATAGTGAAACTTACTAATTACAGCCAGCTTTAGATATAAATGCATTTCAATAACGTGATCACAGATAAGTATGTAAAGTTTCCCGAGGGTTCTGACAAACTTTCAAAGAGTCCTTATGCATGGGCGGATACAGAGGGGGGGTGCGGGGGTGCCCCTTTTCAAAAAAGCTGTATCCGCCCATGTCATGTATTATTTGAATATGCAATATCAATGTTGATGGCTAATAAATGTGTAAGGGGACCAATGGGATCATTAAACAGATAAATCACAACATATATTTTGGAAGTAACGCGTAACATTTTTGCAGTAAAATTTGCAGTGATAATTTATATTTGCTACAAGATAGTAAAGCAAAAACTATCAACTTACGAACCGGCAATTTAATGTTCTGTGAAAGAGTGAATAATTCTACTTACATTCACAATTATATTTTATGACATCCAGCATGTCAATGTACAACATGAGGCAGAATGATCGATCTTTCCAGTATTTGTTTATCACAAAACTCCCTAGCGATAAACAAAACTATCCTTCTGGGTGATAACTGTGAGGAATTTCTATATATGGTTAAACTGAAGTTATTAAGTACCCTTGAACTGGTAATCCGGAAAATTGTTCATCAGGACGATTTCACTGCGAACGGTATAATTTGGATTAACAATTAATATTTTGCGTTATCAAATAAATATGATTCCTGTAATATGTCTAAATAAATTATCTATTATCGACTCTATTCAGATTTACTTGATGTGCAATTATATGTTGTCGTATAGCTTCGCCTTGTAATATGCAGTAGACGCACTGCCGATTGCAAGGACGAGGCCGGATAAGGAACCTTTTCGACACACCTGAATGTCAAATTTTCAATTTACGGAAAACTTTGAAATATTGGCATAAAAATTGTCAAAATCGTTATAATGGCTGATAGTGACAACCAACTTTTGTGATTTTCTTACTCTTGCAAATTTTGCATTTCTGATAATGTTCAAATACTTAAGGGTTGATTTGTCGAACTTCAACAGAAAATCTTCATATGGGCAAGCCCCTTACCCAAAATGAATTTTGTACCAAATCCCCTAAACAATCTGCTTGGGTCAAAACGCTTCACAAAACCTCTAAACCTCTAAAATCAGCATTTTTGACAAGTATCTACAAGTATATATTTAGTGTCATTATAAGTCCGAAACATACAAGTGTTGAAGTGAACAATGCCTATACCCTTTCATATAAACACAACTGATAATTGTTTCCACGATATCTGAGGACTTTTAATTATACAGATCCAAGGGGTAATAAATAGCCTTTATCATACCTTATCCTTTGTGTGGTGATGTGTCTGACATCGGACAGAAAAGAAGATTATTACTGTCATTAGTCACGTGATACAAAAACACAATTACTCTTTACACGCCTTTCACCATAATAACTGTTGCATTTAATCAATGAATTAGACATTAATATGTGTTCACAATTTTTGGTGCATATTTCGTTTATTTAGAAATCTGCAACAGCAGTCTTGAAACTCTAAAATAACACAACACGTACTATCTGCGTTGAATCCTTAAGTGATGTTATTTCTTCCATTTATGAATTTCATACATGAGAATTAACCTCTCAAGTGTTCGATTTCTGTAACAGAAATATACCCATGTATTCCCCTGGTATAGATGTAGTGTGCACCTAATAATATGTATCCCTTATGCTTACTTCACATACACGAGGGATCGGCTTTTTAAGATTGACAGTTTTACATTTTAATAAAGGATTGGTGACCGAGTTTTTCTGTCAATATAATTAATAGCAGCGGATGTAAGCGATCTCCTTGCCTATGCCCTACCTGTGTTAACATTTCCTGACGGGATGGGGAATATATACACAGAAAATGTGGAGTTTCTATGAGTCACGCCTATTAACACCAGTAATATCTTATATCAGTTGTGCTATTTAATCTCAGTGTTGACAGAGGCTAGTGTACACGTTGAAGAGGTAATTACTTACAACCAAATCGCATTTCCCTACACTTTTTATTGGTGATTTCATTTCTCGTAATTCTAGAACATTAGAAATAGTTGTATTCAGGGATAAGGTGTCCCCTACTTGATTGATCCCCGTGGGCCACGGAAAATTATAATATGCCTGGATCACTGAAAACCAATGATAAAAGATTTGTTATTAAACGTAAAAAAACGTTGTGTGATACTGTGCCAAAACGATGGATGTTAAACTTTCATTTTGTAAAGAGGGTTAATATTTATATCTACTCTACTCAACACAATCAGACTATCCGTGAAAGTAGCTGAGGCTAAATTAAGATAGCACAATTGAATTGTATTGCGAAATTACAACAGCCCTACTTATCTTCTCTGCTATCAACACTACACATGGGCGGTACAGTTATCAAAATGCTGCATCATATAAAAGTTCAAGTGTTGTATAAGGGGGCGGACCCTCTGTACAACAAAGTGTGATATCATTGTATGTATGTGACATCATCTACGTACACTAAGTGTGTTGAAGTTGGCTGTGTACAGTTTTGTACTAACAAGCAAGGCTGAGTGTAGTACACAGATGCGTGTCGTGCTGTATTGTGAATTTTGTCTTCCGCACTCGCAGTTGGAAACGAATAAGTTGAAGTGTAACACTCTCTTCCTTGTCAAGTAACACAGCCATTTTAACGTGAAACTAATCTTCACGGAATTAAGAACTATCACTGTTTCTATGTCCTTGAAATATATACACAGCGCAAGAAAAAATCAAATTTGCAAGAAGTAGGAACGAAAGGTCCCACTGAACTACATGTCATCGAAAGCATAGATGTGAGGTGAAGTCGGGTTTAACGTTAACGTCATGTTATTATTGTACTTATATGGTGTGTGTGTGTGTGTGTGTGTGTGTGTGTGTGTGTGTGTGTGTGTGTGTGTGTGTGTGTGTGTGTGTGCTTGTACTAGACCCGGCTTATGCCGTTTTAAAAGTGCCAGCTGAGATGTCATGCCGCAGTTTAACATGGATACTCCGCTCAGAAAAAGCAAACTAACTCCGAACCGACAAATCCTTATTTTATCCCAAAAATGCCGGGCGAAGGCAGGGTAACAACAAATACCATCTTTAAACGACTTTTGATATGACGCGGCGGGGATCGTGCCACTGACCTTCCTTTTCTACAGATAGCCACTAAACCACGGAGCCGGTCGGAATGTATGGAACAGGGCGACAGATAATATTTAGTGATGTGTCTATAAAACAGATGCAACCTACAATAGTCTTTAAGATCAACTTGCCTCTAGATTTACTGACAATACATAATTTGTAGTGAGGCAATGGGATAACCTAGTGGTTAAGTGTTTGTTCGCACCGCCGAAGTCATGGGTTCTATTCCCTATATGATCCGGCTTAAAACTATACTCACTTAATATGATTTCACGTACTGTCAGTGTCATGTGTTGTCTTAATATGAATGAACCCACAATAACGAGAGTCCACGATAAACGTTGCTTTCTTGGTCATTATCGAATATCGACGGGTATGGGAAACTGCGATCGAGTTCCGGAAAATAGACAGCTTATTTACTAGTCGAGCAAGACCTATTATCATTTTATTGCATAAAGGTGCGTCGGGAGCACCAGATGGCCGCCTCTGTCATATACGGCTATAACATGTCAGCGGGAGATAAGTACTATGTAAGTTATGGTCTGGTGTGCTGAGTTTTACATAAACCCAGTTGAACCCGGATGACCTTAGACGACCTTTCTTTGTTTCGAGACTGTCAACCTTACGCATTTAAAAGAGATGGTTCATAATACGTCACTTCCGGTCTGTTCAGTCTTTGTTTCTTGTGATTAATTAAAACGGAAGAGTGGCCTTCCTTTTGAACATTATTAAGATGTTCTCACATCTACATTTATTTTAAACGTTGTTGAAATCAGTTCTCACCCTTGACATTCATCCTTGAAAGTGTGTCCGTGAATCGAGGTCCTATATGAAAGAAAAATTAAAACGTTAAAATGTAGCAACATACACAATAATCAATTTCTGTCCCTCGTGTACACTGGGCAGTGAAGAAAAATGGAACAACGTCTTTCTATTATATGTGACCTATCAGACATATCAACAACGGGGGTTGATCTGTAAATATTTAAATACAGTACATGTAAAAGTGGTGATATATTAGATGTATATTTTGGTAAATTAAAAAAACCAACGCCAGAGAATTATAAGCCTCGAATATCTGCTGAAACATAGAGGCAAAATAAAGAGGCAGAATAGTTAAAATAATTCGAATGGATGACTGAATTCAACTGATTCCAGATTTGGATAAACGATGAAGTATCTTTTCCTTTCTCATTTTATTTTGCGGTTTCAGTATGATATTTCCGTTTGAACTATTTTGAAAACAGAATTGCTGATATATATTATTTTTTTCAAAAACGATACGGAGGCAGTGATCCAAATAAATTAAAAATAAAAGTACTCATAGTTATTGCTAAAATAATTGTCGATCGGAATAAAAAATGAAAAGTGTTTAAAAGTGTCTTTATTTATTTTCGTTCCTGCAGGAAGAGAAACACTCTTTTCAAAATAATTATTCGTCTTTTGTACATTTGTGGGTCGCCGGATCCGCAAGCAAGGAAAAGAAAACGTGTTACGATCAATACGCCTGAGAGTCAAAATTAATGTAGTGTGCCAATCCCTTAGTCATATTTATACTGCAAAAACATTTAAAACACACTTCGTTATTCACGTAAATAAAAGCGAAAACCGATTTTCAGAAATCCTTGCTGAGAGCCGAGTACAATTCCGACTATATCACAAGCATGTGTTTTTGAACGACTATCAAATGGAGATGAATGTGGAGGGGTGAGTGTATCCTGAACCACCAGTGGTACCCGACACACAAGAAGTATTCGGTCATGTTTTGATGTGATTTTCTAATCGTTATCATTTCAAAATCATTTACACTTTTCTGTCTGTATCATCATAAACTGTCGGTTTCCACTTCTTTAAAACAATCTGTCAATATTTAGCTTATAATTACTTGTAGTTTTCAATTTTTCTTGGTGTTTTGTTACAGATGTTTTCTTCTTTTTTTTCTTTTTATATTATGTTTTTTTATATGTCATTATTATTATTGTAAATCTTAAAATGATTGTATTATTAGGTATTATTTTGCTGAGGGTGGAGACTTTAGGTTTGTTTTATCTCTTTTTGAACTTATGTAATGTCAGACCTTCTGGCACTTTACAACAAGTGAAATTTGTTTTGTTGGTGTCTTAGTTAAACACATTCATAAATTTAGATTTTTTCATTCTACATTGATTTGGAGATACGGATGTGAAATATCACATGCATTACCTTAAAATAATTCTGTCAAGCTGAACACGGATGTCGGTGTCAGGTTACATGGACCTAGTGATTTAATTCGATTCAGATTGAGACAATAAAAAATCCCAAATGATAGTGACTAAGTTTATATTTTGTTGTGATAGTTTAAACATGTCATTTTTATAATATTGAAACGGTTGCCATGCAATCGATCCAAGGACATCACAGTTCCAGCGACACATACTTAATGTCAAGGTTACACAGTTGACATGCGCACGCACTGACCCCACGTGACCCAGTTGTGTCCGGACAGACACAAACATGTCTGGCCCGGGGAGTGGCTGTCGTTCACAGCTGGTGGGGGGCAGACCGGGAGGGGGGCAGGGGCGGGGCGCCGTCACGACTTCTTCGCCATCAGAACGAGGCATGGTTACCGTAGTTGCTCAGGAGGGTGTCTCGTTACATTTGTCGGCCTCTTTACAAACATGAAGACAGATATGTACAATGGCGGGCTAGTCATCTCAAAATTAGCTTATTCACTACAATGACAGAGAGTGACACTCTGTCTCTCGCGATTTCTTTCCTTAGATAGTTATCATACCCTCTTAGCTATCGACGCAGATGATTAATTTATGTCCAACAAGTTTTTCCTCTTCGCATTGAGTTACACCTTATGATCCGGCATACAACAGTTTCCTTCCTTGATGGTTAACACCGCACTCAATAATATTCCAGCTTTTTGACGACGGTCTGTAACTAATCGAGTCTGGACCAGACAATTCAGTGATTGATATTACGAGCAACGATCCACGCCAGCGAGGTACAATGACACGTAATCAACCAAGTCAATGAACCTGACCATCCGATCCATTAAGTTGCCTCTTACGACAAGCATAGGTTCGCGGGGATCCCTGCAGGTGTCTACAACAGGAGCGCCATGTATCCTGTATATAAACCTAAACTTTTGACAAACATAAGATTCTGTTTCTTTTGTTCGTGTGTTGTTTAACGCCGCACTCAGCAACATTCCAGCTATATGACGGCGGTCTGTAAATAATCGAGTCTGGACAAGACAATCGAGTGATTAACATCATGGGCATCGATCCACGCAATTAGGATACGATGACACGTATCAACAATATCAGCGAGCCTGACCGCCCGATCCCGTTAGTCGCCTCATACGACAAGCATAATCGCCTTTTACGGCAAGCATGGGTTGCTGAAGGCCTATTCTAACCCGGATCTTCACGGGTACACAAACATAAGACGTATACATGACATATTTCTGGTCTTGAGAAATATATATATTCTCGGTGTTTCATAACAAGTAGTTGTATCCATATTTACAGCTGTCATGCAATGACCTCAGAAATTGTAAACGAGTTGGTACACTGATGACATTTTACTGACGCTTATGCACAAGTACATCCCTGTTGAAATGCTCTTATCTAGAAACTATGCTATCAAGCCGCCCATCTGATACAAAGATTAACCAACCAGGAGAAGGAAATACACTGACGGAAGTCTCGTTGACATGTTTGAGCCCCGTCAATGCTGCCCAGATAGGACTATAGAGAAATAAAATATATTTGATGTTCAAGGAAAATGTTGTCAACAATCTCAAAGTGATTACAGTTTAAACAGCTTGACGACAGCTGTAAAGGACATGGTGGTCGTGTATTCCTATTAACTAGCTATAGCTTGACGACAGGTGGTAGCGACATAGAGGACGTGTATGCCTATTGACTAGCTTGACGACAGCTGTAAGGGACATGATGGTCGTGTATGCCTATTGACTAGCTTGACGACAGCTGTAAAGGACATGGTGGTCGTGTATTCCTATTGACTAGCTTGACGACAGGCTGTAGGGACATGGTGGTCGTGTATTCCTATTGACTAGCTTGACGACAGGTGGTAGGGGCATGGTGGACGTGTATGCCTATTGACTAGCTTGACGACAGCTGTAAGGGACATGGTGGTCGTGTATTCCTATTGACTAGCTTGACGACAGGTGTTACGGACATGGTGGACGTGTATTCCTATTGACTAGCTTGACGACAGCTGTAAGGGACATGGTGGTCATGTATTCCTATTGACTGGCTAGACGACAGATGGTAGGGGCATAGTGGACGTGTATGCCTATTGACTAGCTTGACGACAGCTGTAAGGGACATGGTGGACGTGTATGTGGCATTGCCTATTGACTGGCTTGACGACAGCTGTAGGGGAGATGATGGTAGTGTATGCCTATTGACTAGCTTGACGACAGGTGGTAGGGGCATGGTGGACGTGTATGCCCATTGACTAGCTTTACGACAGCTGTAAGGGACATGGTGGTCGTGTATGCCTATTGACTAGCTTGACGACAGGTGGTAGGGGGACGGTGGACGTGTATGCCTATTGACTAGCTTGACGACAGGTGTGAGGGTCATGATAGTCGTGTATGCCTATTGACTAGCTTCACGACAGGTGTCTGGGACATGGTGATCGAGTATGCCTATTGACTAGCTTGACGACAGGTGTTAGGCACATGGTGGTCGTGTGTGCCTATTGACTAGCTTGACGACAGGTGTTAGGGGCGTGGTGGACGTGTATGCCTATTGATTAGCTTGACGACAGATGTTAGGGACATGGTGGACGTGTATGCCTATTGACTAGCTTGACGACGGAAGTTAGGGACATGTGGACGTGTATGCCTTTTGACTAGCTTGACGACAGGTGTGAGGGACATAGTGGTCTCATTGGTCTCTTCATTAAATTAACAGCAGGTATCAAGGCGTGGTAGTTTTATGGGACTCTGGATTAGGTTGACGACAGGTGTTAGGGATATGTGGACGTGTATGCCTATTGACTAGCTTGACGACAGGTGTTTGGGACATGTTGGTCATGTAGATCTCTGGAATAGCTTCACCACAGGTGTTAAAACTAGAGGCGCATTTGGTGTTGCAGGTCTCCGAACTACTTTGACGACAGGTGTTTAAGACATACAGTAAACTACCTTGATAACGAACACGCTTATAACGAAATGACGGATATAACGTACCTACTTTTTTGTCCCGACTATTTGCTGTCGTTATGCTGTATATATGCTTATAACGAACTACGGGTATAACGAACTAAAATTAGTGGTCCCGTTATAAGATATAGAGTTCGTTATAACCGTAGTTTACTGTACTTGCACTATTTGGCGCTGAACACCCCTCGACGCAACAGTCGACGTTGTGAACACAGACGATAAGGAGTTGCTTGCTCCTGACTGGAAATGTCGCCTGATTTCTGATGACTTCTTACATCTGTCACTTTGTGTCCAAGAAAGTAGATAATCCAGTGACAAATAATCATGATACTGTGGAGCAGTTGTATTTCAATATAGTTCCTTTTTATGTTCATAATCCCATTGGTTTCGATCTGAGGTAAAATAGTAACACTTTCAATACGGGTCCTATCAAGGGCTGCACCCATATCAAACACAATTAACGACCCCCAACAGACTTCCTAGGCTACACAATCTCTTCACACTTCCCTGATTTCTGAAGGTGGGTAATACAGCTGCGTGAAAGACACTTTAATAGGGCTGCCTTTGATATTGAGGAGGTTGCCAAGGCATTGTATTGTCGTCTGCTCGCGACTCTCACAAGATGGCGGCGAACGGTTTATACAAACGTGTCGTGTTGGGAGCTGCCATGTTGTGAAGATTTATCTGCGAGGATAATGTGTAATTTTCAACCTCCCGGTGAGCTGATCGACAATCATGTCTGTACGTCTTTTATACAATGGAGAGTACGTGCCAGACGAAGCCGTTGTCACGTCCCACGCAACTCGATATCTCTGTAACCCAGTTCACCGGAAAAGTATATTGGGGGAGAGATTAGGACGCCATTTGGGGCGGGAGAGGGGAGGGGCTTCCTCTTTCTCACGACTTGCTTCATTCCAGTGCTGATGTCATGGAGCAGGACACTGCAAATAGCCCATCCAGGGTGCGGTCAGGTACGCTTAGAACTTGGGCCCTGTTTGTGCATAGCTACATTACATTAAACACTGAGAATTTAACGAGGTTCTTTTCCTCATCAAATAAAGTACGGGGCCTTGCATCAACAATTTCTGTATTAGTTTTCAGCTCAGGTTTGGACACGGAAGGATATCGCATAAAAACACAGTATACTTTCCGTTTCGCCCCTACTGAACTAAATACGGTATGTTTGTTTACCGTGAAAGGAGGAGCATACCACGCTGCTCCAATCAGAGACAGGTGTCTCGGACACGGCCTTCGATTGATTGGTTAAAATTCCCAAACAAATCTGAAGCTCCGCCTCCTTTATCTCTCTCCCGTCACTCTCATGCATGATCTTCAGACCACCCAAATTAGGGAGTTTTCTTTTTCCGTTCTTGGTTGGGGTCTTTAAAGTTAGAAACTGTTAAGATCTGAAACTATTCCAAACAATGTGTCCATAATCCTCTCACTTATAAAAAAATAATAATGCACACCTTGGAAATTTTCACTGTACACTTTAAACTTTTGAACGAATAATCTGCTGTCTCAAGATTTTGACTAACGTGTTGCATCACAAACACTTCCTTTTAATGCACTTTATAACAAGAAAGAGAGGTGTTAGGTTTTCTGTAGTTCCCAGTGCTGTGTCTCACCTGCTTTATCCCTCCCTGTCTGGTTTCAGTGAGGTGGAATGGCGTTACACAAAGAAGGTAACGATGCGAGGCTGTATGATGGCGGCCCATCCCCCGTTTCCTTACCTACACGACAATTCAATCTCATAATACTTTATCAACGGCTTATATTTTGGAGCTGATTAGCATTGAAACTGACGTCGGCCATGTTTCTGTTCTGTATACACAGGTCGTTATTGTGTCTAGTGCGTATTTAACTGCACTTGCGCACCCGTAGTTACTTTGATAGAAATAATGACTCCGAGACTTCCGTTGGCGAGTGTTGTCACTGGACTATGTTATCTTGTCTAACCATAGAATTACCTGGTATTAAGAGGGGAATTTTCTGAGGACATTTAGCAGTTTCGGAATCTGTTTGTATTGTGTTTTTCTGGGATGTTATCTGTGATGTACTGCCACGATCCAGTGTGATTTCAGGCATGGGGGTTGTTTGCTGCCTGGGTCGTGAGTTCGAATCCCAGATTGGCTGGCGTCTATCGTGTCTGACGAGCTGACAGGCAGTCATGTGATTGAAGTACTGGTTAAAAACAGTGATTGTCTTCCCACTCACGATGGTAAGTGTTAAGGTGACCATTTGGAAGTGAGTGAGTGCGGAAGTGATTGAGTGAGCGAGATAGTGAATGAGTGAGGGAGACTACTCCAGTACCCAGAACAACAAGGATTTTGTTACACTCCATACGGAATGAATTAAATATTAAAGTACCAAACCTTTCCTCTGATCGTTGACATGGAAAAGGTCGTTTGGAAAATTGCTTTCTGTCACACACAAAATTCCTTTGGCGTTGTAGTGAGTGAGTGATTAACTTGGGTGGTTGCTTCTGCGGATTAGTGGATATTTGGGTGAGTACGCTGATTTGATTGGTATTTCAGGACCATACATTCGGCGAATGTCGGCGAACGTATATCTTGACCTTTCTTAGGAGCGCAACTCTGCATTTTATTATTATTTTATCGTACGTGTTGTTATAATATAACTGGAACATTGATGACTGTGACGTTCACCTGATCACTCAGAAGTTTGACCACGCGGTATTCAGCGCGCGATCCAATAATTTATATCTGCATTAAACTACGCTTATAACGAACACGCTTATACCGAACTGACGGATATTACGAACTGTTGTTGGGTCCTGTCCATTTGCAGTATATAGGCTGCATGTCCCCATATCGAACTACGGTTATAACGAACTAAAATTTAGTTCTAGTTCGTTATAACCGTAGTTTACTGTGATTGATATCATCCATATCAGCGCCGATGCGATGTTAAATTTGAAGTCAATGTTCCAAAGGGTTCGAAGGCGACTTTTTATCGAGTGTTACAACATAGTACACTGTTCTAGTCTCGTGCACCGGAATTCACACATTTCTATAAAACATGATTTGTGGCGTGATAATTTCATTTACTTCTGTATATTAATTACTATTACGTTTGGAAATTAAGAATAAGAAAGCATTGGTTGACCGATCGGCACTGTTCATTCAATAACATTCGACGGATTAGGACCTTGAGATAATCTGTCAGAAAACAGAGCTTTTCATTATTAACCAAGTGGGGTAGAGGGGTGTGAAGATAAATAACGATATTTTGTGGATATCAGAACAGTTTTATTCATTGCAAGTAATTTGTTATATTTAGCTAATATCATAGATTGAATAACAAAAACTCATACATGGGAGTTCTCAATATACAGTTTATCTTCACTGACCCAGGGCCTGGGAGTTCACAGCATGTGATGTGTAAAGTTTATTCGCACAGGTCCAGTAAGTAAGCAACATTTTGTTTGTTGTTTAACGCCGCAGGCAGCAATATTCCAGCTATATGACGGCGGTCTGTAAATAATCGAATCTGGATCAGACAATCCAGTGATTGACATCATGAGCATCGATCCACGCAGTTGGGATACGTGACTTGCACTCAACCGAGGCCACGAGCCTGACCACCCTATTCCGTTCGTCGCCTCTTACGACAAGCACAGGTTGCTGAAGACCTATTGTACCCCGAATCTTCACGTTCGCAACAGAATCGGTATATTCCATGGCTGAAGTTTCTGAATTTATCTCCCAGACTTCTGAGACTTTGAGTGAGTGAGTGAGTTGGGTTTAACGCCGTTTATAACATTATTCCAGTTACATCACGGCGTGTCAGCTTAATGTGGGAGGAAAGCCCGAAGTGATGCAGGTCTCAGACGTTTACCACTTCGGTGAAATCCACGAGCACGAGTATGGTGCTGACAAACCTAGAAACATAATCGGGGCGAACCGGGATTCGAACCCACAATCATAAGTTTCTGGCGTGCCCAAGGGACGCAAATCTGCATAGCGAATCGATCGCGGCGCCTTAGACGACTGGGCCACCCGTGCCCCCTCAGAGACTTTGATCAACGGCGATGTATCGCCTCCTCCCTCCTGGTTCCCGTCAAGTTGAGCCATGTTCAGACTGACTGTCCTCTGTGGACATGTCCATACTCACATCTCACCTTGAAAACATGACGTTCATCCTGCAGGAAACTGAAACTAAATGAAAACAATAAATTGGCACATTGTCCTTTAATAACATACCCGATCGGTAAAACTATAAGGTCAGTTAAATGCGAAGACACTCCATACAGGCGATGTGCATGCTCAGTTCATGGCCTCAGTTACTGAGTGGGTGTGCTGAGTTTCAGGCCACTTTGAACAGTATTTCTGTCACGGCGTGTCAGCTTGATGTGGGAGGAACGCCAGATCTAAACCTTTACCACTTTGTTGAAATCTAGGAGCACGGGTATGGTGCTGACAAACCTTCGAACTTGAGATCATATGATTCTGATACGGCAAAGGTACGTAACTCATATTACAGCGAACTGCAGCGTCTTAGACGGCATCTATGCATCCGTTCAATTAACGACAATGTAAGGGTATTGTCAGTTATATATTAATAAGTTTCTTCAAACGCAACCAGCAAATCACAATAAACACAACAAGCTTTCAGATTTCATTTTTATTTGGAAATAAATACAAAGAAAACTACATATAGAAAGACACTATGTTTTACATGCATCGGTCGAGACAATTTGTTAACATACATGTGTAAGTAATAGTCGTGAACATTGATATTTCTGCAGCTTGTCAGGAGTCACAGTCGAGACAATGCGTGTGTTGATATTACGACTTTTACCACCCGTGTTTGTCCATGGTTTCAACAGGTTGTTTTGTTTTCGCCGAGGTCCGACGAATCCATTTATATAGGAGGGGAGCAAGCCTTGGTTCAGGGTTTTGCTTTATCGTGTAAAGAGCATTTGTTACGTGGTATTTGTAGGTTAACGCCCCTCTACGTTTGTATGGATCTAACGCCTCGAGCAATGAAATTTACATAGACTTTGAGAGTGTTGCTGACGTCGTGTTATTGGGTTTACTATCATGTCACGCCCTGGGTCAAATCTTAACGTAATATGTTTACTGACATCCTTCTTAAGCAAAATGACGAATTTAAAAATACTTTTAAGATCACCTCGTATCATCGCATTCAAACGTCCTTTTGAGAGTTGTATCCCCCGTGAAGATCCGGGGTAGAATAGGTCCACTACTACACTTGTCGTAAGAGTCGACTAAGGGTATCGGGTGTTCAGGCTCGCTGACTTGGTTGATGCATGTAATCGTATTGTATTGCATAGATCGATGCTCTTGGCGTCAATCACTGGAATGTCTGATTATTTACAGACTGCTGTCATACTGCTGAAATATTAATGAATGTGATGTTAAACAATAAACATATAGAACTTTTAGATGTGGGGCTCAACTTGGTAACTGTACTCATTATGTAGATATGGTAAACTATTAGTTTTCAATAACCCGTTGTGATACTTCTCACTACAAAGTGTGATGCTATCAGCTCACGGCGAGGAGAAACCACGGAGATTGTCTACAACGTCCGATGCATGTAACTGCGCATGTCCGTTGTCCTTATACCAGAGGGGGTCGGCGTGATGTTTACGCGCATCTGACTGCGACGCTGGGAACTGTGATTGTACAGGCAGAACGTTGCGTCACTTGGCGTCCCTGGGATGATTGGCCGGACTGGTTTTCCGCCGAAGTTGTGATGACAGCGTTCAGCAAACTCTCCATAGCCCGACATTCCTCTGTCGTCCATGCGCGATTGGAACCAAGGGAGGTAATCGGGATCTCCACCCGTCCGCTCCTTACAGCACGGCAGTCTGTAAAAAGAGGTGCCACAAAATATTTAACCCAATGCAATAACAGTTTAATCGTCACAAGTCTTGGCTTCTATTTTCCACATGGATGCAATGCGTGAAGCCCATCTCTCGTGAACGCCGGGGCGGTGGGGTAGCCTCGTGGTTAAAGCTTTCGCTCATGACGTCGAAGGCCCGGGTTCGATTCACCACATTGGTACACTGTGTTAAGCCCATTTTTGGTGTTCCCCTCCGTTATATTGCTGAAATATTGCTCAAAGCGGCGTCAAACCATATCCAATCACTCACTCACTGATGAGGGAGTGAGTGAGTTGGGTTCAACGCCGCTTTTAACAATATTCCAGATAAATTGCGGCGTGTCAGTCTACAGCTTAATGTGGTGCTGACAACCAATCTCTCTCCGAGATATTGCTGGACTATTGCTACAAGTGACGTAAAATCACTCAACATTGCATGTTGGAACACCTCCGCAGAGGCACATCTACATTGTGAGAAAGAATTTCCTTCAAAACACTTTCCCTTGGGCTATCCCATGTGGTGTTTGTGATATTTAATGTTACGTCTTTTAAGTAGCTACATTGAGTCAACTTAAATATATAGAGGTGAAATTTGGTTCAACGGCATGTTTAAGATTATTGCAATTATGTAGCGCCGTGCATGCGCGTTTGTGTGGCTGCATGTACTAGTTCGGTTTTATTGTGCTAGCCCCCTGAGATATCATGCCGCAGTTTAACATGGATACCCCACGCAGACACAGTGCACTGACTCAGTCCTTGTTTTACACCCTAATGCCGAGCGCCAGGTTGGGCAACAAATACCCTCCTTTACGTCTTTTGGAATGACGCGACCGTGGATCGAACCACCGACATTCCGTTCGCCTAGGCAGACGCTCTACCCACTTAGAGGCGGTCTTTAAAATATAACTTCACCAGCATCGGACAACTTGCTATTCCAATAAAAAGTACAGAATGTAGTCTTATCGTTAAAGCCATTTGTCACTTTGACAACCAGGCTCTAATTCCTCACATGGGCTCAATGTATAAAGTCAGTTTCTGGTTAGCCGGTTGTGATATAGCTAAATGTTGGAAATGGCGGCGTAAAACTATACTCACTCAATTTGTAAAAGGTGTGGCTGTGAGGATATTTTACGAAACTTCAATTAGTCATCACTTACTTTGACCTTGACCTTGACCTTGACCTGTACTTCCGGTTGGCTGAAGGATGGATCTAAGGCCACTTAGTCCAGGCAGACCACTCAGACCGCTCAGATCACCGAAGCCGCTCAGACCACCAAGCCCTGCGCCGACCCTGAGCCCTGCACTGTTGCTTATAGACGAAGCTCCCTACAACAACCAACGTAAATCACATGTCCATAGTGCCGTCGGTTTGGGAACTGTTTCATATGAGGATTGCGTGGTCACAATGAATCTCACATACACATCAGAAATTGACGTTAGCCGACCATTTGATATTCTGTGGTGGTGGGTGGATGGAGGTGCTTATGAATAGATAATTATAATTCAGACTTTTGAGAAAATAAGAAATTATCTGCCATAATATCCAGCCTCCTAAATCATAATGGGATATAATGACATGCATCAATCAAGTCAGCATGAATGACCACCCGATTCTGTCAGTCGCCTCTAACGACAGGCATGGGTTGCTGGAGATCAATTCTAACATCTTCACGAAGGTAAGTTTGTTTCAGAGGATATAGCAGGATTAGGATCAATATTGCCAAAGCATGAGAACATGTGCTCAATGAAGAGGTTTTATAGGCAATCAAGTTTTAAGATATAAGCCAGATGCTGTTTCCGTGCCACCGTAATAAAAAGTATCTCCGAGAGACTGACTGACCTGGAAAGACGTCCTGGTGTTGCCGCCTCTTAAGATGAGGTTGCTGAGGGTGGGGTTGACACAGTTGCTGCTTCTCGTCTCATTACACAACGGCATCCCGGAGCAGGAGGAGGTGAGGAGACAGGGTGGAAGGAGGGGGTCCACTGGCACCATAGGGGGGACCATGGAGATGAAGAAGATGTTGTTGCCCTTCTTCTTTGACGTTGTGGTGGTGGCGTTGGTGGTGCTGGAGGTTGGGGATAACGTCGTCGTCTTCTTACCTCCGAACCACTCGGGAGGGAATGGATATGGGATCAAGATGGGGCTCATTGGGGAGTTGGATTTCTTTTGACTATTCCCATTACTCATCATGCCATTCATCATACCGTTCATCATGCCATTCATCATCCCAGAGTTCATCATCCCAGAATTCATCATCCCAGAATTCATCATACCAGAGTTCATCATACCAGAGTTCATGCCCATACTGTTAGAAGACGTCTTCTTCGAGGGGATGTTCAAGAAGGGTGGGAAGAGTGTCACTCCGGATCCCATCATTCCGGAACCTATGGTGTTCATGCTCCTCATCTCCATGCCAACTCCTCCGCTCATCATACCACCATTCATGGGCATCATACCACTATCAATCCCCATCCCTCCCATCAGGCCGGTATTCACCATCCTCATGCCTTGGTTCATGGACGACTGCTGCTTCTTCCAACTCCCCTGTTCAGGCTTCTGTTGCATCTGTTGCATGTTTTGCATTGGTCGTTGCATAGGCTGTTGCATTGGTTGTTGCACAGGCTGCTGCATAGGCTGTTGCATTGGTTGCTGCATAGGTTGTTGCATTGGTTGTTGCATAGGCTGTTGCATTGGTTGTTTCATTGGTTGCTGCATTGGTTGTTGCATAGGCTGTTGCATAGGCTGTTGCATTGGCTGTTGCATAGGTTGTTGCATAGGCTGTTGCATAGGTTGTTGCATAGGCTGTTGCATTGGCTGTTGCATAGGTTGTTGCATAGGCTGTTGCATAGGCTGTTGCATAGGTTGTTGCATGGGTCTTTGCATCGGCTGTTGCATAGGCTGTTGCATGGGTCTTTGCATTGGTTGCTGTCTTGGCTGAGAGAAGGTCCTTCTGGGTGCATTATTATTGCAGGGGACTTTAGATGGCCAGTCACACTCGCTTGTTGCTGAGTTGAACCTCAAGTTAGCAGGACACACAAGACGTACATATCTGCCTCCAGCGCACTGTAAGAAGGCCTCGCAGCTGCTGGGGTCTGCAGCAAGACCCTCAGTGCAGGTGCCCCCTGCCCGTTGTCCAGTCACAGCACATGCCACAGCCAGGACTACACCTGCGAGAACCACGAACGAGATATTTAATATGAAAAACTATTTTACAAGTTGTAAAACCACTAATTTTAGTTCGTTATAACCGTAGTTCGTTATAAGCATATACAGCATATGTACAGCAAATGGTCGGGACAAAAAAAATAAGTTCTTTATATCCGTCAGTTCGTTATAAGCGCGTTCGTTATAAACGTAGTTTACTGTCATCTGTTTCCTTGGCCTTTGTATAATATTCAAAAGAGGGAAAATCAGAACATGAAGACAACACAGTGTTGTTCCCCCGAGCAGCATCGGAAACAACCGATGAAACTTGAAGACGCTATCGTACAATAAGGGTCTGCCTGTGAGTGAATGTTGTTTAACGCCACAGTCAACAGTATTTTAGCTCTGCCATGCCTCCCTCAATCGTCTGAACCAGGCAAATCCGAGACTGAAGCATTGACAACGATCCACGCGTTCGGGACACGAGGACACATGTTGCCAAGTCACTGAGCCAGACCACCCGAATCTCTTCAGTCAGACCTTGTGACAAGCAATGGATACGGGAGCCCTGTACATTCCCGGCAAGAGAAGAGGAGACCGATGACACCAATGTTATCCGTGCTTGGAATATGGATTATTTGTCAATTAAAAAAAAGTAACTTATATAACTTCATTTGTTTAATGTAATTAGTAATTTCGCATTGTACCAGTAAATGTATGCCTTCTAACACATGAGAATGTGAGTTTAGTCTACAATGTCCCCAAAGGACAGGGCAGCGAAATGTGTTAAGTTTGTACATCGATCTAATAAAATCGTCACTCTCAAAGTGTGATAACATCGGCAAAGAAATCCAAAACTGTCGTGCTTTTAACAGCTTAATGGTTTCAGCAAGCGATGTCATCCTGCCTCACGCTTGCAAGCTTAGAGCTACGGGCATAACTTCAGATGAAAGTGAGTGAGTGAGTGAGTTGGGTTTGACGCCACTTTTAACAGTATTCCAGTTATATCACGGCGTGTCAGCTTAATGTGGGAGGAAAACCCGAAATGATGCAGGTCTCAGACGTTTACCACTTCGGTGAAACCCACGAGCACGGGTATGGTGCTGACAAACCTAGAAACATAATCGGGGCGAACCGGGATTCGAACCCACTATCATAGGTTCAGATGAAAGTAACCTTAATGGTTCAGGTTAACATTAATTAAAATTGTTATGTGTAATGAGGTATTGACTGTCTCCAAATAGTTAATGTGCAATCATTCCAAGAAAAGCTCATATAATATACCTCTCCCCTTCCCCCCACCCCCGCCGCCAAACCCTCACCCACCCTTCTGTTCCTTCGGACCTGTTACAAGTTCAGTCAATAGAGATGTTATTTGTTTTCTGATTAAACTAAAGGCACTACACCAGTATACATGTCCTCAGAACTCACCTATGACAGCAAGCCAGTGCCTCCTCTGCGTGTCCATCATGATGTACGACCAGTAGTTGACTTGGTTACTATACTTGTCTCATCAATTTTTTCTCTTATAAGACCAAAACGAGCCCGTCACGTGATCACTGACCATCAAGCCGATCAGCCCCCGCCCATCACTGACCATTGTCTTCCGGGTCGCTCATGGCCTCGATGTCGCGGAGATGGTTAAGGGCCTGATGTTAGGCGAACAATTGTAATAAGATTTTATTAAATCTTCTATTTTTATTTACTTTATTTGTGAATACAGATGGATATTTTACGTGCTAAAAAATTCGGAAATAAAAATCACTATGACAACGGGCGTGTGTAGTTATGCTTTGAATACGGAAGCTGTTTCACGTTGCCACAGTTTCCTGTTTTGGTGGGTCTGATACACGTTTGTTTTTTGCATGTGGAGGAAAGGAAGTTAATAACTTTTTAACAATTTTTGTCGTCAACATGGAGATTATTCCGACAGCAACATTAGTGAGTAACTACAATTCTTCACACCTCCGCGTCAACAGGAACTCCGGAGTCCGCTATCGAGGCTAGTCCCTGTTTCTCTGGCGCTTACGCCAAGGTGTCAAGGACACCGCTTTACACGACGTCGGAGGATTTGCTGCTCTGTACCAGTAGAAGGGAATTACAAACGAACCCTGACCTCTGTGTCAACAAGACCACGTGACAGCGCTTCTAAGTCGTACTACAAGGAGGAAACATGAAACAAAGCTGCTTGTAATTCACCATGTTGTTGTCTGAACGCTGAATGAAGTCACAGCGACTGCGTGACATACAATGGGGGATGGAGATATGATATCATAATAAAGAAGGTGTCATATTTGACTTCCAATTAGATTGATAATTAGTGTATGGTGTAACAACATGGGAAGTAAAACCATGAATCACACCGTGGCGCAGTAATCAGTGACAGCTATACGTTCACGACACCGACATCTTTAACAACGTCGTCTCCGACACCAACATCATCTCGACTCCGCCGTAATCCAATGGTAAGTGGTACCTGTATAAATTGTGTACATTGTGCCTGAGTGTGGTGTCCATGTTAAACTGCGGCACGGTATCTCAGAGGGCTAGCACTATAAAGCCTGACCAGTTAAAATAGACACACACACACACGCATGCACGTCGTATACCCCATTAAACTCACCTCTATCCTTTTTCTGTCATCTGTGTAGTACACTTGGACCTTACCTTACTTAGTACAAGAGTAAAATGCAATTTGACAAAAAACGTCCGGTATACGACAGGATCCTGTGCACTTCATATTCTCGGAAAATATTTTTCAGCTTCTTGCAAATTCGATTCCTCCTTGCGTTATGTATATATTTCAAGGCTAAAGATCCAGTGGAACTTCGTAAACACGCATGCATGTCGCTATGTTGGTGCACAAATCTTTATCCCTGACGTTAAACACCATTCCTTAAGCCTCAACGTAACAACAGAAGGAATTCGGAAAGCCGGTGATCAACGGCGCCGCAATTCGTTGCATTCTACCCAATAGGTGTGTGAGCGGGTGTGCCATAGCCATACAAAAACCCATGTATCTGGGTTGGACCAAGATGGGTTTGTCAGCGTCATTTAACCAATGCACGTGGGTTTCACCCAGATGGGTTTGTCAGCTCTGTACCACCTAACAGATGGGGTCCGGTCAGCCCAGTGATCAAAGATGGCGCTAGTCGTTGCGTACTGCCCAAGCACTTGGGTTCCACACTTTAGACATGTCAAAGCCATACTACCCAGGCACGTAGATTTCACCTTATGGCGGCCTCAGCGCCGTACTACCCATGCACGTGGGTTCATCCCGATTGGTTTGTTAGCGTCATACTACCCATGCACGTGAGTATCATCCCGATTGGTGTGTCAGCGCCGTACAACCCATGCATGTGGGTATCATCCCGATTGGTTTGCCTGCACCGTACTACCCATGCACGTGGGTATCGTCCTGATTGGTTTGTCAGCGTCGTACTCCCCATGCACGTAGGTTTGACCCCGATGGGGGTGTCAGCGCCGTACTTCCCATGCACGTGGGTATCGTCCCGATTGGTTTGACAGCGTCGTACTAACCATGCAAGGGGGTATCGTCCCGATTGGTTTGTCAGCGCCGTACTACCCATGCACGTGGGTATCATCCCGATTGGTCTGTCAGTGCCGTACTATCCATGCACGTGGGTATCGCCCCGATTGGTTTGTCGGCTCCGTACTATCCATGCACGTGGGTATCATTCCGATTGGTTTGTCAGTGTCGTACTCCCCATGCACGTGGGTTTGACCCCGATGGGTGTGTCAGCGCCGTACTCCCCATGCATGTGGGTATCATCCCGATTGGTTTGTCAGCGTCGTACTCCCCATGCACGTGGGTTTGACCCCGATGTGTTTCTCAGCGCCATACTGCCCATGTTCGTAGGTTTCACCGAAACGTGTATTTTCCTTTGTCACAATTGGTTCTCTCTCACACTGGTACACCGTTCAAAGCGACAATAAACCGGAATTAAATATAATATATTGGCTTTAGAATGGAACATGATTATCTTCAACGAATTAAGCGAGCTTCACGTTCCAAGATACTGTAGGTGAGATTGTATGGGTTGGTGGATTGTAGGATGTGAGGTATTTGGTTCTTGGACGTTGTTGTGAGATTCCACCATCTTTTTTCTTGTTGGACTAAAGAGGTATAATAGAACAGTGTGTCACTCATTCACTTCTATAAATAGGGGTAGAGAGTAGGCATGGTTTATCCTTGAGATTAAATCATTTCATGTCACATTAGGGCGTCGTAAAACCTCATACACTCACACTCACTCACTAACACATGAGATATCACCCTCGACTAATAATTGAACAATCTATTTTCTGGAAATTCCTTTTCAAGGTGTGACGGTGGATTCAAAGGTGGATCGCCTTGATATGTGTTGCTAATCAACAGTAGGCTGATTGTGTTGTAGGCACAGTGAGAGAACAGTAGAGAGAACTACAACAGTAGTGAGTGAGTGAGTGTGTATGGTTTTACGCCGCTTTTAGCAATATTCCAGCAATATCACGGCGGGGGACACCAGAAATGGGCTACACACATTGTACCCATGTCGGGAATCAAACCCCGGTCTTCGGCGTGACGAGCGTACGCTTTAACCACTAGGCTACCCGACCGCCCCCATACAACAGTAGGCTGGGGGGTTGTAGGCACAATGAGAGAACAGTGTCCCAGATCGCCGTGATACTTGTTGTCATAAAACAGTAGGCTGAGTAGGTTGTAGGCACAATGAGAGAACAGTGTCCCAGGTCGACGTGATACGTGTTGTCATAAAACAGTAGGCTGAGTAGGTTGTAGGCACAGTGAGAGAACAGTGTCCCAGGTCGCCGTGATACGTGTTGTCATAAAAGAGTAGGCTGAGTGGGTTGTAGGCACAATGAGAGAACAGTGTCCCAGGTCGCCGTGATACGTGTTGTCATAAAACAGTAGGCTGAGTAGGTTGTAGGCACAGTGAGAGAACAATGTCCCAGGTCGCCGTGATACGTGTTGTCATACAACAGTAGGCCGAGTAGGTTGTAGGCACAGTGAGAGAACAGTGTCCCAGGTCGCCGTGATACTTGTTGTCATAAAACAGTAGGCTGAGTAGGTTGTAGGCACAGTGAGAGAACAGTGTCCCAGGTCGCCGTGATACGTGTTGTCATAAAACAGTAGGCTGAGTGGACTGTAGGCACAGTAAGGGAACAGTGTCCCAGGTCGCCGTGATACGTGTTGTCATAAAACAGTAGGCTGAGTAGGTTGTAGGCACAGTAAGGGAACAGTGTCCCAGGTCGCCGTGATACGTGTTGTCATAAAACAGTAGGCTGAGTAGGTTGTAGGCACAGTAAGGGAACAGTGTCCCAGGTCGCCGTGATACGTGTTGTCATACAACAGTGGGTTGAGTGGGCTGTATGCACAGTGAGAGAACAGTGTCCCAGGTCGCCGTGATACGTGTTGTCATAAAACAGTAGGCTGAGTAGGTTGTAGGCACAGTGAGAGAACAGTGTCCCAGGTCGCCGTGATACGTGTTGTCATACAACAGTAGGCTGAGTGGGTTGTAGGCACAGTAGGGGAACAGTGTCCCAGGTCGCCGTGATACGTGTTGTCATACAACAGTAGGCTGAGTGGGTTGTAGGCACAGTAAGGGAACAGTGTCCCAGGTCGCCGTGATACGTGTTGTCATAAAACAGTCGGTTGAGTGTATAGTATGCACAGTGAGAGAACAGTGTCCCAGGTCGCCGTGATACTTGTTGTCATACAACAGTAGGCTGAGCGGGCTGTAGGCACAGTGAGAGAACAGTGTTCCAGGTCGCCGTGATACGTGTCGTCATACAACAGTAGGCTGAGTTGGTTGGGGGCACAATGAGAGAACAGTGTCCCAGGTCGCCGTGATACGTGTCGTCATAAAACAGTAGGCTGAGTGGGCTGTAGGCACAGTGAGAGAACAGTGTCCCAGGTCGCCGTGATACGTGTTGTCATACAACAGTAGGCTGAGTGGGTTATAGGCACAGTGAGAGAACAGTGTCCCAGGTCGACGTGATACGTGTTGTCATAAAACAGTAGGCTGAGTAGGTTGGGGGCACAGTGAGAGAACAGTGTCCCAGGTCGCCGTGATACGTGTTGTCATAAAACAGTGGGCTGAGTAGGTTGGGGGCACAGTGAGAGAACAGTGTCCCAGGTCGCCGTGATACGTGTTGTCATAAAACAGTAGGCTGAGTGGGCTGTAGGCACAGTGAGAGAACAGTGTCCCAGGTCGCCGTGATACGTGTTGTCATACAACAGTAGGCTGAGTAGGTTGTAGGCACAGTGAGAGAACAGTGTCCCAGGTCGCCGTGATACGTGTTGTCATAAAACAGTAGGCTGAGTTGGTTGGGGGCACAATGAGAGAACAGTGTCCCAGGTCGCCGTGATACGTGTCGTCATACAACAGTAGGCTGAGTGGGTTGTACGTACAGTGAGAGAACAGTGTCCCAGGTCGCCGTGATACGTGTCGTCATACAACAGTAGGCTGAGTAGGTTGTAGGCACAGTGAGAGAACAGTGTCCCAGGTCGCCGTGATACGTGTTGTCATACAACAGTAGGCTGAGTTGGTTGGGGGCACAGTGAGAGAACAGTGTCCCAGGTCGCCGTGATACGTGTTGTCATACAACAGTAGGCTGAGTAGGTTGGGGGCACAATGAGAGAACAGTGTCCCAGGTCGCCGTGATACGTGTTGTCATACAACAGTAGGCTGGGGGGTTGTAGGCACAATGAGAGAACAGTGTCCCAGGTCGCCGTGATACGTGTTGTCATACAACAGTAGGCTGAGTGGACTGTAGGCACAGTGAGAGAACAGTGTCCCAGGTCGCCGTGATACGTGTTGTCATACAACAGTAGGCTGGGGGGTTGTAGGCACAATGAGAGAACAGTGTCCCAGGTCGCCATGATACGTGTTGTCATACAACAGTAGGCTGAGTAGGTTGGGGGCACAATGAGAGAACAGTGTCCCAGGTCGCCGTGATACGTGTCGTCATAAAACAGTAGGCTGAGTGTATAGTATGCACAGTGAGAGAACAGTGTCCCAGGTCGCCGTGATACTTGTTGTCATACAACAGTAGGCTGAGTGGGTTGTAGGCACAGTGAGAGAACAGTGTCCCAGGTCGCCGTGATACGTGTTGTCATACAACAGCTGGCTGAGTAGGTTATAGGCACAGTGAGAGAACAGTGTCCCAGGTCGCCGTGATACGTGTTGTCATACAACAGTAGGCTGAGTGGGTTGTAGGCACAGTGAGAGAACAGTGTCCCAGGTCGCCGTGATACGTGTCGTCATACAACAGTAGGTTGAGTTGGTTGGGGTCACAATGAGAGAACAGTGTCCCAGGTCGCCGTGATACGTGTTGTCATAAAACAGTGGGCTGAGTGGGCTGTAGGCACAGTGAGAGAACAGCGTCCCAGGTCGCCGTGATACGTGTTGTCATACAACAGTAGGCTGAGTGGGTTGTAGGCACAGCGAGAGAACAGTGTCCCAGGTCGCCGTGATACGTGTTGTCATACAACAGTAGGCTGAGTAGGTTGTAGGCACAGTGAGAGAACAGTGTCCCAGGTCGCCGTGATACGTGTTGTCATACAACAGTAGGCTGAGTAGGTTGTAGGCACAGTGAGAGAACAGTGTCCCAGGTCGCCGTGATACGTGTTGTCATAAAACAGTAGGCCGAGTAGGTTGTAGGCACAGTGAGAGAACAGTGTCCCAGGTCGCCGTGATACTTGTTGTCATACAACAGTAGGCTGAGTGGGTTGTACGTACAGTGAGAGAACAGTGTCCCAGGTCGCCGTGATACGTGTCGTCATACAACAGTAGGCTGAGTAGGTTGTAGGCACAGTGAGAGAACAGTGTCCCAGGTCGCCGTGATACGTGTTGTCATACAACAGTAGGCTGAGTTGGTTGGGGGCACAGTGAGAGAACAGTGTCCCAGGTCGCCGTGATACGTGTTGTCATACAACAGTAGGCTGAGTAGGTTGGGGGCACAATGAGAGAACAGTGTCCCAGGTCGCCGTGATACGTGTTGTCATACAACAGTAGGCTGGGGGGTTGTAGGCACAATGAGAGAACAGTGTCCCAGGTCGCCGTGATACGTGTTGTCATACAACAGTAGGCTGAGTGGACTGTAGGCACAGTGAGAGAACAGTGTCCCAGGTCGCCGTGATACGTGTTGTCATACAACAGTAGGCTGGGGGGTTGTAGGCACAATGAGAGAACAGTGTCCCAGGTCGCCATGATACGTGTTGTCATACAACAGTAGGCTGAGTAGGTTGGGGGCACAATGAGAGAACAGTGTCCCAGGTCGCCGTGATACGTGTCGTCATAAAACAGTAGGCTGAGTGTATAGTATGCACAGTGAGAGAACAGTGTCCCAGGTCGCCGTGATACTTGTTGTCATACAACAGTAGGCTGAGTGGGTTGTAGGTACAGTGAGAGAACAGTGTCCCAGGTCGCCGTGATACGTGTTGTCATACAACAGTAGGCTGAGTGGGTTGTAGGCACAGTGAGAGAACAGTGTCCCAGGTCGCCGTGATACGTGTCGTCATACAACAGTAGGTTGAGTTGGTTGGGGTCACAATGAGAGAACAGTGTCCCAGGTCGCCGTGATACGTGTTGTCATAAAACAGTGGGCTGAGTGGGCTGTAGGCACAGTGAGAGAACAGCGTCCCAGGTCGCCGTGATACGTGTTGTCATACAACAGTAGGCTGAGTGGGTTGTAGGCACAGCGAGAGAACAGTGTCCCAGGTCGCCGTGATACGTGTTGTCATACAACAGTAGGCTGAGTAGGTTGTAGGCACAGTGAGAGAACAGTGTCCCAGGTCGCCGTGATACGTGTTGTCATACAACAGTAGGCTGAGTAGGTTGTAGGCACAGTGAGAGAACAGTGTCCCAGGTCGCCGTGATACGTGTTGTCATAAAACAGTAGGCCGAGTAGGTTGTAGGCACAGTGAGAGAACAGTGTCCCAGGTCGCCGTGATACTTGTTGTCATACAACAGTAGGCTGAGTGGGCTGTAGGCACAGTGAGAGAACAGTGTCCCAGGTCGCCGTGATACGTGTCGTCATACAACAGCTGGCTGAGTAGGTTATAGGCACAGTGAGAGAACAGTGTCCCAGGTCGCCGTGATACGTGTTGTCATACAACAGTAGGCTGAGTGGGCTGTAGGCACAGTGAGAGAACAGTGTCCCAGGTCGCCGTGATACGTGTTGTCATAAAACAGTAGGCTGAGTGGGTTGTAGGCACAGTAAGGGAACAGTGTCCCAGGTCGCCGTGATACATGTTGTCATGCAACAGTAGGCTGAGTGGACTGTGGGCACAGTAAGGGAACAGTGTCCCAGGTCGCCGTGATACGTGTTGTCATACAACAGTAGGCTGAGTGGGTTGTAGGCACAGGGAGAGAACAGTGTCCCAGGTCGCCGTGATACGTGTCGTCATACAACAGTAGGCTGAGTGTATTGTAGGCACAGTCAACAGTATATATGAGGAGGCATGCCATTCTTGGTTAAAAATAAATTCCGTTAAAAAGAATTAATACTACCAACATACTGAGCTCCCCAAAATTCACTTTGCGGGTGATTTGTCAAAGAGTGAGTTAGTGAGGTTGTCAAAGACGATAAAGAAAGCATCTCATGACGCAAAGGTTTAAGATGTGCTAAACATTTCAAAACACCAATTAATCCTATATTTATTGCAACACAGCGCTCAAAACGTTTTTATTCCATGACATATTTCCGGCAAATAATATGTTTAAATGATGATTAGATGTCAACCATTCTAAGTGTTTTTGACAAAAATACCATTTATTCCAAGTGAAAAAACATGGTTTTCAACCACATTTACTCTGAGGTGATTGGCATTTGAACACAGCTCTAATGTACTAATTAGCATTTGCAATCCTACAACAGAGTAGTGGTGTTCACCGCCGTGATATTGCGGGAATATTGCTAAAAGCGGCGTAAAACCAAACTCACACACACATTCACTCACTGCAATAGAGTACAAGAAAGTCTTGAGAAACATCACATGACCTGCAAATTATAACAGCAAAAAGTTACACTCAAACGTGTCAGAAAGAAAACTAATTTTGTTATATAAAACTGGCTTTAACAGGAGATCTCGCTTGTGTAAAATTGGTCAATTGACATCACGAATCTCTCTGCCTCTGAAACTGGTTGGCAGTACTTTTTTCGTAGATTAAAGTTTAAGGAAGGATAGCGGATTTACGTTAAGTGTGTAGACGGGTTTTTACGTTTATACCTCCATAAACGAAAAATATATTGAAGTCAATACTGATAAATAAATAAGTCAACGATTGCTTATTGAATCGGTGACCTAGTTCAGCGCAATAATGCAACATCTTCATTTATTTGCAACAAAGCGTTCACGCTTCTACGCAAACATTGAAAACAGTGGAGCAACTGCAATGAATTAGACAATCAGCATGCAGCAGAATTATTACGGTCATGTAGAGTTACTGAAAATACTTTCACCTGTATCCTTGCCCCTGTGGGTAATAAAAAAACATATTTCACCATATCTGGGCAATACACTGTCATCTGTCACCGGACTTTCGATCAGAAACGACATTTTTAATCACACAAGTGACTCTCATTCCGAATTCACAAACCAGTGATGTATGATCATACGATTTCGGTTTTCATATTTGATTTTTATATTTATTTTTGAAACAGGAATGGGCATTCCTGTTTAATGGAATAGAACCGGATCTCTTTGAATGATCCGTTACGGTAAATGATGCGTTCGTAAAATATAATTACTGTACGCCACATTATAACTCCCTCTGTTAACCTCCCTTTATGAGTGAATACGCAGGTCTCAGACATTTACTACTTCGGTGAAACCCACGTGCACGGGTACGGTGCTGACAAACCCAGAAACATAATCAGGGCGAACCGGGATTCGTATAGTGACAATAAATGACGAGTTTAGTACTCGATTGTTGACCACCAGCACAAACCTCTCCGTTTGTTTTGTTATGGATTTAGAATCCTGGTTTCATTTTGATAACAACACCAAAATATTATTCTCCTCGTTGTTTTTTCAGTTGCGTTTTTAGGGGGAGTTACTCTCAGATCGAGCATTAAGCTACTTTCACAACAAGTTCACCTGTGTACAAAAATTGTGCATGTTTGGCCAGAATGAACCTCAGCAGTTAAACAATCATAAGCAAACATCATAGTATTCATATTTGCCTGAGTCAATAAAAAAACATTTACAAAGACACAGATTATTTAGTTTCTCTAAAGCGCACCAACGTTCATTGAACGCATCATGACCCAGTGATGGTAGTTTAGAAGCAATTAGAATTCAATTACCCCAAGTGATATGGTGAGGTGAAATGTGGGTAGCTGACTGTACTAATTCGGGATTGTGCACGTTTCACACAGTATACTGACTCCAAGCCGACTATTCCTTGTTTTGTAACCCCTTAATGCCGAGCGCCAGGCAGGGTATATTATAACATAATCATAATCATAATATGGGTACTGATATTGAGCTTGCCTCCATGCGCGGTGCATGCTTAAAGCGCTAACATTATCACCCCGGTCATTGGACGGGGTGCACTCGATTTACGTCTCAGCTCCCTCAAACAACCAACGCTGCCTTGCCTGGTGCTTGACCATGTTAACATTCACAGGTCCATCATACCCATTTTTACAGTGGCTCATTTCGAACTAGGTCACTTGCCTAAGGATGGTTGGATGGTTTGTTGTTTAACGCCGCACTCAGCAATATTTCAACTATATGACGGCGGTCTGTAAATAATCGAGTCTGGAACAGACAATCCAGTGATTGATATCATGAGCATCAATCCACGCATTTGGGATCGATGACATGCATCAACCAAGTCAGGGAGCCTGACCACCCGATCCCGTTAGTTGCCTCTCAGGACAAGCATAGTCACCTTTAACGGCAAGCATGGGTTGCTGAAGACCTATTCCTCTTGCCTAAGGAGACACCACATTTGCCACATAAGTACCGTCTTTTAAAGTCTGTTGGTATGACGCGTCCAGGCAATCGAAAAACCGATTTTATATATTCTGGCCTACGTTCTATTCACTACATGTAAACAACAGGGAGGCACGTCCTAAGCGACGAAAGTACATTGTGCATTCAGCCAGTCACAATGAATACAATAACTATGTAAAGTGAATATATGAAGACATACACTGAAATACGACATCCACACTTTATTATTTACATAAATATACACACAACCACAAAATATGTTGGAGGTGAAGTAAAGCGAGAGCAAGACGCTCCCAATATCTGATGAGGCCTGAGAACAAGATTCTCGACATTTCCGGTGAGAGGCGAAAAAGAGACTCTCTCGAGAATCTCGCCACGTGTGATGACAATGAGACGAGACATCGACCTGAAAGAATCAAGATCAGCGTTCAATATTCGATTTAAGAGGATACTCAAACCTATAGCTAACAACTTGTACTCAATCTGCTTGCCGTTCAAATCAACTCACTCACTGACCCCAATTAACTGACGTACGCAAAAACATACGTTATGACACGTACAGTAATATTTTAATACATCAGTACCTCATGATTAATACATTTTTTCATGATATTTATTTCCCAATAAGGCGCAGATTTTTCTTTAAGGTTACGTACTGACGAATTCAAGTAAAATTTATAATCCCACCAACCCTTGGTCGGTGAGGTGAGGTGAAATGGGGTTTAACGTGGCGTCCAAGATTATTGCACTTATTTAGCAACGTTCACGCATGTGTGTGTGGTTGGCTGCTTGTACTAGACTGGACTGATGCCGATTTATAATGCTCGCCCACTGAGATACCATGCTGCAGTTTAACTTGAATACCCCACTCAGACACAGTATACTGACTCCGAGCCGACCAG
Organism: Haliotis cracherodii; assembly: GCF_022045235.1. Classification (NCBI taxonomy): domain Eukaryota; kingdom Metazoa; phylum Mollusca; class Gastropoda; order Lepetellida; family Haliotidae; genus Haliotis; species Haliotis cracherodii. The sequence continues at coordinate 5,147,683 of NW_027266279.1, read as the reverse complement.
TCCTTGTTTTAGCACCTTGGTCGGACTCACCCGACTTTGAAACCACAGTTAGTGAAGCCAGTGACGGCAATTAAGAGTTTTCCTTTTAGAATTTGGTAATGTATAATCTGCATATACATGAGACATTCTTTCGAATGTTTACCGAGGATAGACGCATGCAGTGTACAACACATTACACACCATAGTTCTAGTTACAGTTGACCCTGATGTCGGGGACGGAGACAGTGCAGGCTTCGTTGCTCCTGGTGTTGTCTGGGACGACGGTCCTCTCCAGGTAGGTTGTGGTGAAGCTGTTGAGGAGCGTCTCGAAGGCCAGACACTGGGGGCCGGACAGGCGGCTGGAGGAGCCCACGAACCGGAGGTCGATTGCCCTCTGTCCCGAGGAGATGGTCCGGCAACCTAGGGTGGGGTACAACGCTCATGACATCACCATGGCAACTGGAGAATGGTTGTTTGTTTGTTGTATAATGCAATATTCCAGCTATACGACGGAGGGATGTAAACCATCATTAACCATTATGATACACGTCGCGCTGTTGTTGTTGTTGTTGTTGTTGTTTTGTTTGTGTGTTGTTTAACGCCGCACTCAGCAATACTCCAGCTATATGACGGCGGTCTGTAAATAATCGAGTCTGGACCAGACAATCCAGTGATTGACATCATGAGCATCGATCCACGCAATTGGGATACGATGACATGTATCAACCAAGTCAGCGAGCCTGACCACCCGATCCCGTTAGTCGCCTTTTACGACAAGCAATGTCGCCTTTTACAGCAAGGATGGGTTGCTGAAGACCTATTCTACCCCGGATCTTCACGGGTCTGTTGTTGTTGCAGCTGATTCCGAGCCAGGAATTCACTGGCTATTCTGAATAATATTTAAACAAGTACTAGTAAATATGACGCAGCTTTAAGTCATTTTGCAAAATTGTAGACTCGTTGATTCTACTTTCGTAATCCACAAGATTCTTATGATTACTCCATTCCAATCTGTACTAGACAAACCGGTGATTGATATTAAGAGCAAGGATCCACGTCGTCGTGGAACGTTGACGCGCTATCAATAAAGTCGCCGACCCTGACATCCCGATTAATTAAGACAAGCACAGGTTGTAGGGGAATCTAACCCGAGAAAAGGACCATGAGAAATTGCTAATACAGGTGGTGTGTCTGGGGAACGTACCTGCATTCTGTCTACTGACGCCGGCGGTCGAAAGTGGAGGAAGACCGGGAACACCGCCGAAGGGGTTGGTGGCGCCGAGAGATGCCCGGATGAGACCGCAGGCTGGCTCGGAGTTGTTGAAGGGGAAGGGGGAATCAGGGAATCCTCCGCAAGGCCCGTCCAAGGGAGCTCCTGGAAACGGTGGGGGGAACATAGGAGGGACCATGGAGATGAAGAAGATGTTGTTGCCCTTCTTGCCCCCGGCTGGTGCTGTTGTCGTTGCCTCCGTCGTGGACATAGTGGTGGTCTCGGAGTCCATTTTGAACCACTCTGGTGGGAAGGGGTAGGGGATGAGGATGGGGCTCATGGCGCCGCCGGGGTTCTTCTGTTGTTGCTGCATCTGCATCAGCATGCCCAGGAGACTGTTGGCTTTGGGTTTCTGAGGAAGGTAGGGAGGGAAGAGGGTGGTCTGGCTCATACCGCCCATCATACCGCCGCCCATCATACCGCCTCCCATCATGCCGCCTCCCATCATGTGGCCTCCCATCATACCGCCTCCCATCATACCGCCGCCCATCATGTGACCTCCCATCATGCCGCCGTTCATTCCACCCATCATACCGCCGGTATTCATTTGTGATGGGAATAGGCTCTGTCCGTAGCCACCGGTTTTCTTCCCTGTGGACCACCCTCCGCTCATCATACCGCCGTTCATACCACCCATCATACCGCCGGTATTCATTTGTGATGGGAATAGGCTCTGTCCATAGCCGCCTGTTTTCTTCCCTGTGGACCAACCTCCGCTCATCATACCGCCGTTCATGCCTCCGTTCATACCACCCATCATACCGCTGTTCTGATTCATGTTGGATGGGAATAAGCTCTTCTTCGTGCCCCAGTTAGATCCTCCTGACTGCTTCTTTTGGGAAGTCCATCCACCGCTCATGCCGCCGTTCATGCCTCCGTTCATACCTCCGTTCATACCACCCATCATACCGCTGTTCTGATTCATGTTGGATGGGAATAAGCTCTTCTTCGTGCCCCAGTTAGATCCTCCTGACTGCTTCTTTTGGGAAGTCCATCCACCGCTCATGCCGCCGTTCATACCACCGCTCATGCCGCCGTTCATGCCTCCGTTCATGCCGCCGTTCATGCCACCGCTCATGCCGCCGTTCATGCCGCCGCTCATGCCGCCGTTCATGCCGCCGCTCATGCCGCCGTTCATACCACCGTTCATGCCGCCTCCGTATTGGGGCTGCTGAGCGTACATGTTCTGATTGTTCTGGCTGTACGTGGGCTTCTTGTATGTCGGTTGCTGGTACACCGGGGCCTGTGTCATTGGTTGACGGTAGACCGGTTTCCGGGGTTGGTAGACTGGCCGCTGGGGCATGTACATCGGTGCCTGGGTCATTGGTTGCTGATACATAGGGGCCTGGGTCATCGGTTGCTGATACATTGGGGCCTGGGTCATTGGCTGCTGGTATACTGGAGCTTGGGTCATTGGCTGCTGATAGACTGGTCTCTGGGGTTGTTGGTAAACGGGCTGCTGAGGCTGGGGCATTGGCTGGGGCATTGGCTGAGGCATTGGCACAGACTGAGATTTGTAGGAAGGCTTCCTGGGGCGCTTCTTGTACACTGGTTTCGATGTGTAGACGGGCTGTGGGGCGTACGTTGGGGCGGGCTCCTGGTACTGCGGCTTGTATGTAGGGGGTGGGGCATAGGGGTACTGGGGCTCATACCCGTTGTTGGCGGGGAAAGCTGAGCTACAATCGACACTTGCAGGCCAATTGCAGACGCTGATGGTCATATCAAACTTGAGATTGGCGGGGCACTCGAACCGGTAGTTCTTCCCGTTGGCGCACCTGTAGAAAGCCCCGCAGTCGTTGGGGTCGCGGGCGAAGCCGTGTTCATTACACTCGATAGAGTTCGACTGGGCAGAGGAGCTCCACGACCCGGCTGAGACGGTGCTGGCTGCAAAAGAAAGGGGAGGGTGACAATCTTTTCACTTGACAGGGTGGTCCAGAACTACCGCGTGTAAAATGGTGTAGTAAAATCATACAATGACATTAGAACATACTCGATTCTGTTTGGTCAATCAAAGGTTTCAAACACAGTAACACGCCTTTCATTGAAACAGCCGAGATTTCTAATTCAAGTTTGCGTTGTCCAACTACAGGTAACATAGCTTTAGAGATTAGCGTCATAAACCAACATTCTTGCTTTAATAATTAAGCTGGCGCACCACGACATAACTGAAATACTGTTCAATAATAATAATAATAATAATAATGACAAAACACGTTAGAGTGAGTGAGTGAGTGAGTTGGGTTTAACGCCGCTTTTAACATTATTCCAGTTACATCAAGCGTGTCAGTTTAATGTGGGAGGAAAGCCCGAAGTGATGCAGGTCTCAAACCTTTACCACTTCGGTGAAACCCACGAGCACGGGTATGGTGCTGACAAACCTAGAAACATAATCGGGGCGAACCTGGATTCGAACCCACAATCATAGGTTTCTGGCGTGCCCAAGGGACGCAACTCTGCACAGCGAATCGCGGTGCCTTAGACGACACGTTAGATGTCAAATTCTTGCAAAACATGCTTTTAACAATTCTAAGGTATTGAGTTCCGAGAAGTTAGACCGCCTCCGTGGTCCTGTGGTAGAGCGTCCGCCCGGAGAGCGGAAGGTCCAGTGTTCGATCCCGGGCCGCGTCATACAAAAAGACGTTAAAAGATTGTACTTGTTGTTACCCTGTCTGGCGCTCGGCATTAAGGGGCTAAAACAAGGACTGGTCGGCTCGGAGTCAGTATACTGTGTCTGAGTGGGGTATTCATGTTAAACTGCGGCATGGTATCTCAGTGAGCTAGCACTATAAATCGGCATCAGTCCGGACTAGTTCAAGCAGCCACACACACACATACACGTGCATGCACGTCGCTATATAAGTGCAATAATCTTGGACGCGACGTTAAACCCAATTTCACCTCACCTCACCTCACCGAGAAGTTAAACGCTTCACTAAAGCCCTATTTTTGCACCATTATAAACACACAAAGGTACAAAATATCATAACAGGAGAAATTAACATGCCACGAGTTGAAAACAAAATATGGGGTAAGGTGGGGATTGTTTGACGTCAAATGACATTATTTTGATTTTTTTTTTAAATCGTTTCCGCACAAATCTGGAACCCCCGAAAGATGTTGGATGTCCTGAAACAATTGATCGGGTTCTTCTTTCAGAGAGTAAACCAAATGTTTTCTCGGTATATTCGAAAATCCTGTCTCTGAAAAAAATTTAAGTCCCAAAGCGACTTCTGGGACACAGTCTCCGAGAGAACCACAGTGTACGTTCATTTAACGCTAGTGTTCACCTACCTAGCAGCAGCAGGAATCCACAAGTGTTCCAGGGAAGTGCCATGTTGACAAGTGATGGCGTACTCCGTCGGTCCTGCTTTTTATGCAAACTCTCTCTCCCCGCCGTACTACGTTCTGTCGGACCGGACCGGACATCAAGCCGGGGTGTCACATCACGTGATCTAGTGATAACCTTGGCGCCTGTCCCCCGCGAGAGACTCGGTCTGTCAACTTGTTACTAAATGTCACACTCTAGATATAGGCATTGCTGGATTATCAAGACTTGGGATGAGTTCAATTATACTCTACTTGAAATCAAAATAATCCTATTGTGCTTGAACTGTTAAAACCAAAAGAATATATATAAATTGAATGATTTTAAAAATCCTTACCACTTGGCTTTATTCCCAATTTAATTTTCTTCTTATTATACATTATACATGTTTATTCAATCTTAGCAGTGAGTTAGTAGCGTGAATAAGAATTAATAAGCATTAGTGTACGGGAATATACTTCAATCAACGAAACGCAACGAACCAACATAACGCTCATCGTTTTCGGACGAAATGTATGCGTCTGTTCATGGCATTTTATGGGACAAATGATAGATGATAGATCTACACGCCAGCAGCATGCTAATTGTGTATTTGTATATATTAATCCGTGGTGATAATAGCGTGTCACCATATAAACAATAAAAATAAGCGACCGTGTGTGTGTGTTTGTTTTTTGTTTGTTTGTTGTTTGTTTGTTTGGGGTTGTTTTTTGGTGTGTTTTTTGTTGTTGTTTTTTTTTATTGGAGGGGGGGGGGGGGGGGGGGGGGGGGGGGTAGGTTATTGCATAGATATATATTTTTTCAGCTACAGCTGCAAAACCAGATATTTATTTTATTTAAAACTATGAGCCTGATTTTTTAAAAAGAAAAACACCTTGCAAGAAAGTAATTGTAGTGGCAGGCAATTTCATTTTGCAAGTCTGAAGCATAATTACTTTTTTTAAGAAATTTATTTTTTTCGATAACCCCCAACCTCGAATACCAAAGGGTCAGTAACACAGCGTATGACGTCGATTAAAAAACGTTATTTGTTTTTCAGAACCCATAATTAACACTATAAACAAAACATTTGTTACAATCTCTGCACAGCATAAACTACAGTAACAATTCATACATAGCCTCATCCAACATACCGAGCTGGCGTGACACATTTTTTCCTAAGGTTCGAACTCGTGCTAATACGAAAGTCAAACGAAATTGTTGAAAAAATAGTGCAAGTGTGTTGACGCGCCGTGTTTCTGTAAGTACTAGCGTCCATCGACTGTATCAGTCAACTGACCACACCGTTAAGACGTGACGTGGGAGGGGGGATCTAAATAGTAATGTAAATACCTGAACGTGGACGTGCGTGGCGACACCGTCAAGGCGGTCACATCGTCACAACTACATACGAGAGCGAACATGTCAGCAGGGCATACCTCATTAGACTAGCGACAGTTGAAGAACCTACATACATCCCTGGTCTGAACACGGTGATTGGGACAGCTATTGTCTGGGGAAGAGGTTGTGAGCATCGTGTTGTGTTGAAACTAATACATTTTGTGATACTGTTTCAGCGTCAAGTTGAGAGAAGGTGGGTATTGCATCAGGCCTCTTTTAACGATATTCGAGCGCTGGTCACCAGGTTTGTTTGTTTGCTGTTTAGCGGTCTGCAAAAAATCGCGTCTGGACTAGACGAGCCAGTGATTGATACAATGAGCAATGATTAACGCCGTCGGGGTACGATGAGACGCAAGTAAATTGTGAAAGCTTGAAAGCGAGATAATCCTATCGTACCAATTCTGTATCGCGTATGAGCGGATGAAAAATCTACACTCAGGGGGTTTGGTTTAACATGGCCTTTCACAGTATTTCAGTAACATCAGCTTGTAGGAAGGGGCAGCGGCATGCAGGTGGCGATAGTTGCTGACTTTCTCCACATTTGTGAAGTAATCAGGAATGGACAGGTGCCAACGTACCTTGGATAATAATGTGGGTGAATCCGGGATTCGAACCCACAAAGGTACCTGAAAGTGGAACGGCTATATACAACAACTTGTGAATGAAGATAAGCGAGTCTTGATAAGTGACTGAAAACATGAGCAACGATCCATCGTGGTACTCTATCACTCGGTCAAAGATCGCCATTTTAGTGGGCGTTTTACAAGCATGATTACCGAGTACCTATTCTGACCCGGAATCCCCACGCGGCTCAGTACATGAAGTTACTCATCTCCCGCCCGTCCTGAACTTTCAATTCGACTAGAATAATGAAACATTTTCGAATCTTAATTTTCGCCGCTGCTGTGGAAGATTTTGCCCCGTTGTGTTGCTCATTTATTTAAAATTTGTTTCCGAATGTTTCAAAACTACGTCATGAATTAATTTAAAGACTGGTACCAAGTGTTTTAAACATTAAAATGTCATAAAATAAGTTAAACAATTACTGAAAAAACAGGGTTTTTTTCACTTTATTTCGCAAGCCCGCGCTCTCTTGCAGGTTGAGGTTGGGGATGAGAAACATAAAAAAACACATGGATGGACTAAAGTGGTTGGGTTTAAGAGGGCTTTGAACAGTATATCACTGCCTTCTCAGTTTAATGTAGGAGGAAAGCCTGGGGTGATGCAGGTCGGAGACCTTCACCACTTTGCTGAAACAGGGTGCTGTCAAACATATAATATAATCGGGCCAAACCAGATTCGAACCCATGATCATAGGTTTCAGGACCCGAATCTTGGCTTCACAAATAAACTTGATTGTCAACATACAGCAAATATAGAATACTGCACTGCACTGACAGAATTGACTGTCAGCATACACTACACCAACACAATAGCCTGAAGATCATCCATATCTTCACTTATCTCAGACAAGATAAGAGGAAGTACCTTACCCTCTGCTCATGTAGTCAACCAGTGCCTTGTCTCACCCAGGGGACAATTTACAGGCCACCCAGATAACAATGGACTGTTACTGACTCTACTTTAATTCACTATTCATTGACATCATACTACAGTCAAAAGAAAATGGGGATGGGTGGGAAGAAGATATTTTCTAATCCTTATGCATCCAACAATTAAACACAAATATTCTACTTGATTTGGTGTGGTGTTCATATTTTTTTTATATTAAATTGTCTGCATGTATCATTACCTGTACTAAATGAGTAATAATCGAAAACATTTTACCATTTAACAGTCCATCCCAAAAGCTTTTGAGTCACAGGTGCGAACATGGCCCTAAGCATCATTTTCAGTAGATTTTAGAACTACAATATGGATTATCACAAGTTAATTGGACTTTGGCTTCGACCAGTGGCTGAATTTGTAGACTGAATAAAGGGTGTTCTGAAGCACTTACACAAAATAAATAACATGCCCACAAAAGGAAAGTCTTTGATTTCTGACTGACAGCAATATTACTGACAGGCATTGGTAGAACATCATTAGAAAATAACTTCATTGTCATGAACAGTACATGACGTCAGCTTCAAGTATTTGAGACAATGTGTTCCTTTCAGTAATCTTGCAATGTGTCTCTTGCAAACAATGAAACAATTGGAAAGAACTAGCCAATCGGCAAGAAGCAAATATGATAATGCCCACGCTGGCCATGGGTTATATAGACCCCCTCAACCACTTCAGGCTGCTGATCCAACAAGCAAATGTAGCAGGACCTGGAGCCATCCCACAGATGACATCGTTTACCTTGTCAGTTTCCTGAAGGTGGCTAAAGGCTTTGATCATGTGGACAAGGCATCCAATCTCGGATCAGAAGGTCCGTGGTTGAATCCCATCACTTAACTCAGAAAACGTATGGCTACATTACAAACATGCATGGGGGGAGGGAGAGGAGATACTGAAAACTTAATCTGCCCAGGAATCCAAACACTCACCTTAAGCAATCCTCAGATTGAAAAAATAACACCAAAACATAGTAATATATTTGATTTATCGAGAACCTCCATGGAATTCCTGCATTCTTTGTCTATATACACTGTACAATTGGGTGGTTTCAACTTCGTGCATTACAAGGCTTTCGCACACATACAATTTTTGGTAAATCTGACTCGGGGCAACTAAAAAACGCTTCATTTATATGCCAATAACTTCAGTGACTTAATGTACAGAATGCCAATACAAAAGGCTTTTAACAATAATTTATAAAACCAGATGGAAAATTACATTCATTTCCATTTTCAAATGATTTGATTGTTAGAATCATTTGTCTTACCAGAAAATAGCACCAGATAAATAGAATGGAAGTCCATTTAGGCAATACTATTTTTTAATTGGTCTACAGATCCATCAAACTTAAAAAGCAAGATCATGCAAACAAACATATCATAGAAGGCAACATATTCAGAAAAAACCCATTAAAAGACAAAAAGGAATTTATAATTTTTATATCTAATCCCAAACTAATTATATTCTACACACAAAAATCTGTAAACCAAGAAATAAAAAAGCCTGGCCTTGAATTACAACAGGACACCTTTTACTTCATAATTCTGCAGCATATGATTATTTATACCCGGTCACTGGCTCATAAAGGGAGGTAATACTGCACATGATATCTGATATTCCATATTATTCAATGATTCTTAAGCATGTGAAGAGGGCTGCAATTCATGTTCAAGACCACCTCAACTAAAATTATGTATACTTTAAAATTGCATCCATTATTCTGACAGGACCTCTTTTACATTGTAGCAAATATTAGGCAACTGGTGATCCTGCATGATTTCCTAGAGCTGTGTTTTACCACGTTTTGCTTGCTTCATGTTTATTTCTCATGATTTAGAGGACCTGTTTTCAACCTATGCTCAAGTGAATACATACTGAAATGCCAACCTCCAACTGAGGCAGAAGGAATATCAAGATAATCTAAGGGGGTCTGAAATTAATCATTTTCTAAAAGAATTACCTGGTAGTAATCAACTTTAGCATGATTGACTGTGCTGTTTGGACAAAAAAATATCCTCTTTAGGCATGTATTCTATCACCCAAACTCTTATCTGTAAACCATAACCCTCCCATCCTGAACAAAAAATTGCTATTATTACTTGATTATTACAAAGTTGTGTCTGTGACAATGCCTGTAGTTGAAATGTACTGCTGTGTTTTATTGAAAGTGAGATTATTTCACCACCACCCCCCACCCCTCATCAGGTGTATGGATGTATGGATCTTTATATATTGTCCAAGAAACTCGAGGGAAAGGGAGTCAGGTTATCACTTCACAAGGAGTTTAGTACCAAGTTGTCATTTGATGTCAAATGTCAAATATAGTCACAATGTTGAAGTCTAAGATATCATATTATTAATTTAATATGGACAGTCTTTCCTTTCAACTTGAGTCCAATGAACCTCATCAATCTCTTGAAAACATATTCACCCTTTGTCTTGTCATATTTTAACCTTGCAACTTGAAATCATAGGGACATAATATAAATATGTCAAGTTAACCAGAAGCAGAGTGACCACAGTGAAATATAACCGCAGTGATAATGATTTTTCTGGGACCACAAAATAACATAGTAAGGATATATGAAGTTCATGAAGTTTCAGTGTGTTGGTCTTGACCCGAACACAGCTTACAGCAGAGGTGGAAGTTAGCCAGGAATGTCTGCTAGCCCCAACAGTGATGACAAAACGTTTGAAATTGTAACTGCCCTTAGGATACCTTTAACATTAACAAAACTGGTCTGGGTTGGCAAGAGCCACAGAAACATACGATGTATAAGATTTGTGCTGATGGAAAATATCTTGGGCACTTATTGCTGTAATGAAAACCATCTGCACAAGTAACAAGGTGATAAGAACAGAAAAGAATAAATAACTGGAATTCCAACAAATTCAAACAACTCATGACACTCTTATTGCGTTGTCTTCAATCCCTCCAAGAGCGTGTGATCAAGCTTAGCCTTGACCTTCGTTTCAAGCTCTGAGATGAGATTGGTGATGTTGGCATCTGCTTCTGCCTCCATCACCTCCTCCAGCTCCAACTTCTCCTGAGCATCTTCAACATCCTGTTTGCCTGGAGCATGTGCCTGGGCAATATGTTCCTCGGCTGCATTGACTGTATCAAACATAGCATTACACACACTACACAAGTAAATACCCGTAGCCACATTGTCAGTCTCAGTCATCTGAGTGGCAGCTTCGAGGGAATTGAGGTCCACGATGCTGCGTTGTCCATCGCCCATCTCTACAACGATGGTGTCAACGAGCTGGGTGAGGTTTGGCTGCGACACCGCCACATGAACTTGCTGGAGGGAGGCACTGTCTACCTGCACCTGCTGAATCTGCTGTGGGTCAAGCTGCAGCTGCGTCAACTCCTGATACTCCTGCTTCGGCACCATCATCGTCTGTGGCCCTGATGCCGCAACGGCCTTGGCCACACCCGACTTGCGCTTCTGCCATGACTGATCTCCACGGCACTTTGGTCGATGTGTTTTCAGAGTGGCGCTACAGGAGAACGGTTTCTTGCAGCCATCGCAGATGTACTTACTCTCACCTGTATGGAGGACCATATGGTTCTTGAGGATTTGCTTGAACTTAAAGGCTTTGTCACAACAGTCACACTTAAAGGGGCGGTCTGTTGTATGTACATAGATTCTATGCTTGAGTAACATGCTCCTGAAACTGAAGCCCTTGTTGCACTCTTCACACCGATGTGGTTTTGCTCCTGTGTGTTTATTTAGATGGTCCATGTACTTGTCTTTGCTATAATACCGGGAGTCGCAGTACGGACATATGTGTTTGTAGTTCCGCTCACTCATCACCTTGTGAGTCTCTATATGCTCTTTCAAAATGGCAGCTTTACTAAAGCGCTGGCCGCACACATTACACAGGTGCTTTCTCTCCCCGCTGTGTCGCTCCATGTGAGCTGTGAGGTATCGCCAGTGACTGAATGTCTTGCCGCAGACCAAACAAGTACAGGACTTGGTCTTCAGATGTACGGCTTGCATATGTGTTTTCATGTCTGTTGTGGCAGAAAAAGATTTCTTGCAGAGATCACACCACTTTCTTTCCTCCAAATGAGTGCGCTTATGCAGCCTCATCTCACCGGGTTCGTTTGTTTCAAAGTCACACTTCCTACAGTACAAAACATCAGGGTTTTTCTTCGTGCTCATGTTATGGGCGTAACTCTTGTGCCAGTTGAGTGATCGCTGTTTGTCACATGTGTGACCACACAGATCACATACAAATGTCCCCTTTCTGTTGCGTGGTCCATGAACATTGTCGAGGTGAGTAGTCCGATGGCGAGCTTTCTTAAACACTATTTCACACACGTCACATCGGAGGACATCGTAAGCCTGATGATGGTTGATGTAGTGATCTGTGAGTTCGGCAAACTCCTGTGCCTCCCAGCCACAGCTGCTGCACTTGTTCCCCAGTTCCTCCCCATCATGCTGATACACCTGCCCGTCAGCCAGTGCAAGAGGCCCATGCTTCATTATCAGGTGATGCGTCATGTGTTTCTGGCGAGTGAACGCCTTCTCACAGATGTCACATCTCAAGTGATCTGTGATGTTATGTACTTCTATCATATGATCTGTCAGTTGAGAAAAGGACTCGGCTAGGAATGAACAATCCATGCAGGGTTGAGGCTTGAAAGCCTCCTCCAGAAACATGTTGTCAAACGAGTCCATCTTCCTCCTTCCTCGTCCTCTTCCTCTGCCCCTTCCCCTCCCTCGAGTCCTCACTGGGATCATATAATCAGGATCAATCACCTCTGTCTTGATGGAATTCAATAGCATGTCAAGAGGTGATTCCTCTGCCTTGCTTTCTTTCTGTCCTCGAGGTAGTCCAGCAAATCTGACAACAGGCATGGCAGCAATGTGAGTCTCAACTGGAGCAGGGATAGTTTTGAATTTCTTCCTCGGACTTTCTTCCCCTGGCTCAACCTCATCTTCCCCATTGCTCTTGTGTCTCTCTACCAATACATAATCTGGATCATTATCATCCATATCTTCTTCATCAAAGTGTTCCTCTATTCCCTGCTCCTCCTCCTCTTCTTCCTCCTCCTCCTCTTCTTCTTCCCTCTCAATCTCTTCAAGTCTTGGCCTTTTGGGAGGACGTCCTCTTCCCCTCTTTGGCGGACGACCTCTACCTCTCTTCTTTCCTCTTCCTGGAGGTCGACCTCTACCTAAGCCACTGCTTCGAGGAGGTCTACCCCGACCTCTTGTTCTTTGTGGGGGACTTGGTACATCATCCATATCGTCATCACTGGAGTCCACCACAGCCTGTTTCCTTCCAGTGTGCAGTTCAGTGAAGTTTACTTTCACTCCCCTTGTGGAGTATTTTCTTTCAGGCGTGACAGGAATGGATTTTTTCTTTCTGGGAGAAGGTGTTACTATCTTACTCTCCTCACTCTTGGTGGGCGTCAGATTAGTGACTTCTTTCTTTAGAGTTGGTGTATTCTCTATAGGTGTCAACTCAGCAATAATGATGTCCTCTCCATGTCCACTATCCTCCTTGACGTCTGGACTTTCTTTATTAACATCATCCTTACTGCCCTGGTCATCAAATATCTTCTCCTGCAACTCCACACCAGCAGCAGTCTCTGAGGAAGGAATATTGGTTGGAATTTCTATCGTAGAATGATCGGTCTCTCCTTCTCCTGCTGTATTCTCTTTCACATCTTTCAATGATGTCAAGTTTTCGCTGATCTCATCAGTCAAAACCTTAGTATCAATCTCACTACTTTCCACAGCTGGCATTTCAATGACTGTGGTTTCAGTGCTTTCAAAGTCTGGTTGAAAGATGTTATCGGACAGTTGAACACTCGGGTGTTGTGTCGTCCCTTCGACAACCAGCTCAGCAGAAGCAGCCTCCATTAAAGAATCTGCAAAGTTCTGTCCCATCTGCAAATCACTGACAGAGGCCTGGGGTATTGACTCCACTGAAACCTGAGGCAAGGTGATGATGTTGTTTGGATCGGAAGCTATGATGACAGACCTTTGCAGAATGTCCTCTGTAAGAATAGGCTCTCCTTGAATTGTGTCGAATGTATTTGGGTTGACATGTTCTTCCGCCGAGATGTGAAGCTCCCCGCTGCCTATGTCTTCCATCGTGGGCTGATGGACGGTAGCTGGTATGGGAGCCTGTATCTGAGCAACACCAGACACGGCGTCCACCACCATCTGCAGCGGTTGACCTTGCGGTGCCAGGACTGAGGTTGTGGTGGTTTCCGGAGGAGGAAGAATGATCTCCCCAGGTACCATCACTGGCGCTTCATCTGCTGCTTCGCTCGGGGAGTCACCTGAAATTAATAGTACACATTGATTGAGTCAGGATCAGATGGCACACTATAGGCAGATAGCAGCATCACACCATCAGATTTCACACAGGGTACTAGGTCACATACTGATGATGACAGGGGGTTATCCGGACCAGAGGTTGATATTCAGCCCCAAGTCTGCAGCAAATGTCAGTATGTGCGGTGAAATGTGGATTAACAAGATTATTGATCGTATATAGCAACTGCCAGTAATAATTCCCAAATTGGAATTACGAATTTCCCAATTCATGTTATATAGTAGTGACTAATGTTCTGGAATTGTAGAAGTGACATGTATTTCACTGTCCAATTTGAGCAAATTAACAATTTTTGGGGAATCGTGAATAAATTCCTGGATTCCACACTAAGTGAACTTGGAAGACAACTTGGAAAAAAAATAATTCTTAAAAGTTCTTGTGTTCTTAAGTTCAGCAGTATTCTAACACTGCAACCTTAGTTCATGTAAAACTAGTAATCTAAAGCCTTGTCCTGTTTATTGGCCTGTTATCAATGAAATACAAGTCACCTTTGCAGAGGCTTAACATTAGTTGGAAGAAAATAACATGACTTAGAAACTTCCCAATTCCAATTTGTGAATTGTTACTAACATTTGCTGCATTCCAGGGGTGAATATCATCCTCTAAGGAGATCTAGATCAATCCCTTGATGAAGTTAATAAATGTCACTTTAACTTAAGTGTTTGTAGTTTCTCCAAGGAAAAAATAACTATTGAGTATTTCTGGTGCAACTTGTAGGAGTATTGCCTGCATACTGTGTCTGTAGCCATACTACTTTCTTGTTTTATAGCATTCCAAATACCGATATTAATTTGACATTATGCAATCTCACTGACAACATGTACAATGTAACTAAGCATTTAATTAGACAAAAACCCTTTTTATACGGCATAGAGTAAAAAAGTACATATAATTACAAATCAATGAATATGAATGATTTGACTAAATACTGAACATCTAAATCAGACTCACAAGCTGCGAAGTGTAGCGGGGGTTCGTAGTCTTCAATCTCAGACTCGGCTTCCTCCAGTTCACGCAGTCTCCGCGTCTCATATTCCTACAACACCAATTGATCCATGACACAGATCATAAACACTTCACACCAGCAACAATACAGAAAGGTGTTATACAGTAAGAGAAAAGCCACAAGTCTTTCTACCTCACCTGACTTAGGAGGAAGAAGGGCAGCCATGTTCAAAATCAGATCAGAATTCTGTGAGTACTCATGTCAGGCACCATAACATTTAGACAAAGTTTGAACTCCATGTACCTCATAGTCATAGTTTCAGAGGTAATGTCTCAAATGTAAAAGCTAAAGACAAATGAACAAAGCTCCACAACATAAATTCATCTGGTGAGCTAGAAATTTAACTTTTGTAATTTAAATCTAATCACCCCTCAATCATGAAGTTACAACATTAGGGTTTATGACAAGCATCCCATGACCATGTTGCCTTTCATGATTTCCAACACTGTTGCAAAAGACTCGTGAGATGGAGACAGTTAAAATTTAACATTGCAGTACAGGGTGTGATTTCCATTTGACAAGACTTCACTGGTCCAGGTAAAAATGGGCTGGTGCAGCCTAAGTTTATAAGCAGACTGCAGTGTTTCAAACTAAGAGCAACATCAATCACTGTTTAAATCATGTGCTGTCTGACAAAGGTGACAATAGTGTTGCTAGAGTGCCCACCTCCTTGAGTTCCTTTAGCAGACGCTTAGCCTTGACGAGTGATATGAGGTCGCCGCTCATGACGTAGACAGGTTCCATGGTGCCGGGCGACCAGCTCCAGTTGATGCCAGTGTTCTTGGCCACATCGTCCAGCACGTCCTCCACGCTGGTGCTGGCAGCCAGTGACGTGATGATCTTCTTGGAGATGATGGCCGTCACCTTGTCAAAAGCCTGCAACACAAACACTCCATCTTTACACAACAAGATACAAACACTGGGATGTAATGATCCCAGGCAAGTCAGCAATATTCTGTACAGCCATATGACAGCAGTCTGTAAATGACCAAGTCTGGACCAGACAAACCAGTGGTTAATATGATGAGCAATGTATGTGATACGATGACACACAATCAACAAAGTCACCAAGTCTGTCAACCTGATCAAATTTAGTCTCCTCTTACAACAACCTATTCTTTACCGTTACCCCACTTGGTTGACCTAATCTATTTTTCTCGAATTTTACAAGCATATTTACTAGGTACCAACCTAACTTGGAATCACCAAAAAAGCAACCAGTTAACAGTGCAATGTTAGAGTGGAAGTATATTTGTTCTTTAACGCCAAACTAGGCAATATTCCAGCCATCTTCCAGAGGCAAGGGAGTTAACAGACTACAAAAGTCCAGTTTCCACCCTTGCCGAACTAGGCTGGTATTATGGAGTTACAGTTTGGCTGGACTAACGAGTCTCTGCATAGTCCAATTAAAATCGTTCAACAAAATCGAAATCCGGTTTGTGAACTGTCATGCAGATTTCCATTGATTGCAGGATTTGTAAAGCATGTGCACTGCCAACTCGTTGTCAACAGATATTTTCCTAATCTTTTCATGTTTTTAATAAAGGTACTTTATTTGATTTGAGGCATTTCGCAATGTAAGACCTGTTTTATCACAATAAAGATCTTGATTGTTTGAAGCAAATGCAAGTGATACGAGAGGTGGAACCTGATTGGTCCATAGGAGAGGCATCGAAGGGACATAACTCATAATAGCCACTGGTGGCGCTACAATCGAGCCCAGGAATTCTAGCTTAGTTCGGCAAGGGTGGAAACAAGACTTTTAAAGACAGTTTACTCTGAAGATGTATTCCAGCTATATGATGGCAGCCTGTAAACAATTGAGTCTGGACCAAATGATCCAGTGATTGATATTGTGGGCAACTCTGTCGGGGTCATTGACATGCCATGAACCAAGTCAAATAGTCTGACACCAAAGCCACTTAAACACCTCTAACAACCAATATAGGTTGCTGGGGACCACTTCTATCCCATAATCCCCACAGGGTGCAGTGTCAAACAACCTACAGACAACAAACTATAAACCTTACCCCCATATCATCATCTGATGACTCAGCAAGGGCAAGCATTGCCTTCTCCCTGGATGAGATGGTCATGCGGCCTCGTGCAGCTTTTGGGACGGGTGGGGGTTCGTAAACAGGAAGTGCTGGTTCCTCCTCCTCTATCATCACTACTTGTGGCTCAGTGTCAGCACCAACCGTCGTCTCCACCACCTTCCTTTCTGATTTGCGGGGTCGTCCCCGCCCCCGGGGGCTAGGGGTGGGGGGCGCTGTTGCCTGAATGTCGCTGCAGGTCTTTAGATGGGTCTCAAATACCTCCTTGCCATGGATCAGCTCAGAACACTCGGGGCAGTGGTAGTGTGTGAAGGCTCGGTTTGAGCGGCGATCTCGACAGTTGCTGTTGCAGCTCACGATAATGAAGTCTGTGAAGCAAGAGGTACACTGAGATTGCCTGTTTATGTCTTGTTTGTTTGTTGTTTAACGTCGCACTCAGCAATATTCCAGCTATATTGAGTCTGGACCTGACAATCCAGTGATTGATACAAGCATCAACACGCAATAGGGATACGATGACGTACATCGACCAAGTCAGCGAGCCTGACCACCCAATCCTGTTAGCCACCTCTTACAACAAGCAGAGTCGACCTTTTTAAGGTAAGCATGGGTTGCTGAAGACCCCGGATCTTCACAAGTTGCCTGTCTATGTGGGATAAAAACCATGAAAAAGGTCCTTGTCATAACACCAATGTTAAAATATGGTAGAAACTAACAGTTTCAGTCCACTAGTTCTTGTAATGATAACATATAGCAAAACCCTTAAAGATGGCAAATTTCAAATAATCCTTATGATACCTTAAATATTGGGAAGTTTGGCAATGAATACAGGACTTTTGCCAATTTCTAATGCTGTGAAAGCTAAAGCAGTCGGGAGTTCCTTGAATCAAATACCATAGGAAAACACTGTCTGTTTCACCCAGGAGCACTACAATCTTGTGATGCAGCCTTACAACTTGAACATTTCCTTTTGCATGTGCGAAATAAGCCCCTCACCAGTAGTCCTTAGCTACTTTCTGGCTATAGGATGTAAAATCTAGGTATCCCAACAGGCTAGCTTAATTTTTTTATCTAGTGACCTATTATAAATAAACCTTCCTCTTCATCTCAAACAAAAATGTTCACATGAAAAATAACACCAATTTCTAAAAACAACAATAGTTCTTGTTTTCCAGCTTACACAAGTTCTACAAGTGACAGAAACCTGTTGATGCTCACTCAGACTGTAGTTCAAACCTTGGTCAAACTTGAAATAAGTTTTCTCTTTCTGCTACAAGAATGCTCCCTGTATTTCATTGTGTAAAAAAACTAGTTTACGTCAATCCAAAACTGGATTTTGTAAACGATGAGTAGACCTCTCCGAGAAAAAACACATGCGTTCATGTGCTGCACCAAGTGAGTCATATGTCGCATGACCTCATAACAGTGATACATATCTAACTTACAAAAAGGGAAAAGTTATTCACTGCAAAAGAGTTCATGTATACCTGATGCCTGCATTAACTCAGTATGAATGTAAGTAACTGCAGACTTGACAGAATGAGTGAGTGAGTTAAAATTTAACGTCGCATCAGCATTATTTCAGCCATATAGCTGCCTCAGAGCGCGTCTAGATAAATCCTTGTAATCTATCATTTTTCTCCAAATGTTTGATAATCCATCGATGAGCAAGGGGAGATAACTAAAACAAGAGCTGCCAACACATTTCATCTACAACTGCTATCATCATGAAATAACTGGTTCAGTGGTTGGCTTTTCAACCGGTAAATTGAGTCGTGTTACCTTTGTACTCCACACGGCCCTTCCAGTGGACCTGGAAGTGGTCCCGGAGCTCCCTAGCCAGACCTGGCTTGTACTTAGTCTTGGAGCATAGCGGGCAGTGGTATCGCCTATCGCAGCATGTGTCCAAGTTGCACCTCTGTACTGGCAGGTCAGCCATGGACTTCACAATAGAATGGTGCAGCTGCAACAAAAAGTTTTCTCGGTCATGACAGGACACGGAGAACAATGAAGTTCAATTTTAATCTATTTATACAACACCTAGTTCCAACCAGGCTGCTCTCAGGCACTAATCCATTATTATTACCCCTTTCAACATGTTCAATGGATCACTCGATTTTCTTTCTCTGCTCCCTCAAATATACCATCCATGTTACCATGTGAGGCCCTAAAAGGTTACAGTTGCATAATCATCTCATCCTACTGGGTACCCATTCACTGCTGGGCATATTTTGAAGGAAGTCAATTGCCTTAGGAGACACCACATTTACTATGTGCTTCAGTGTGGGGCGGAACCAAAGTCCTCGACACTTTCAGGAGTCAAGCTTCATAAAGACGGTCGGTCACCCATCCAATTACTCTCCACGACCAATATTGCTTAACTTCACCTGATGTCTTCTTGTAAGGGTGTCATAGCAAATTCTCATTTACATTTGGTAGTGAAATTATTTTTGCATATTCAAAATATATTTACTCCCTTGGGTCCAGTCTGTTGAGTAATTTTACACCTTCAAGTCAACCCTACAATAATTCTGCTCCAAATGCTGTTTTCTCCTGTTCTGTATACATGTCGGTGCGCTGCCCTAAGTGTGTTGTATAAATTCACAACAGTGATATACATGTCTAATCAACAATAAGCGAGACACAGTGCCTTTTTATGCATCATTCTCTACAGCTGAGTTCAGGCATGTGTGATTCCTGCATTTGATCGGTAAATAAACATGAAGTTGAAAAGGATACATTGGCAAAATACATAGAGTTTTGTTATACTATTGGGGTTTTAAATTTTTTCACATGTATATGCACACAAGCAACTCAATATTAATTGGGTAAAATGATTTATCATATAACGGGTAGGTTTCTTGGCAGGATAAAGCCAACGGATAAAAACAATATCTGTTGGGTCATATAGATAGAGATGCAAATATCAAAGGTCAAGTAGGGACGACTTTCAGTGTTTATAGACAAACATGGCGTCGCCCTTGTCATTCGGCGATCGAGTCAGAATAAACCATCGGGAATCTGGATAAACTACAGGGATAATTGCTATCATTATCAAAAGAACAGTCTAATATACTGAAAATCAGTGTCTAACTGGGATGCAGCTTGGCCTAGCCAAGCGGGATCAGTAGCCACATCTGTGCATGTAGACCTCTGCGGCTTGGAACCTTTTCCACAAATTAAAATAGTTGGATTTGGCCGAAATATGTTCGAATTGTTACCTTGTTTTGTTTTGTCACTGTGTGTACATCTGACTGCACTTCTTAACGTTATGACAGGACAGGCCGACTGTCAACAACGTCTGACCATGGCCGTGACGTCTCATAGACTAGGGTTAGAGTGGCTTCCCTTTGACAAAGGGCAGTTACTCTAGCGGACAGAATGATCGATTGCCACAAAATGCAAGTAAAAACAATTGTTGTTTTGCGTATATGTTGTTTCGCCACTGTATAAGAAACAGATTTCAGTTGGAACTATATTGGCTACTGTCAGTGTCACTGTCCGACTGACACATCATTTACCCTGTGACGTAAATAAATTTTATTGCATGCATTCCAGGAAAATTAGCAATGGCTCGCTAAATACAATGTTTATTCCTAATACAGGAATTTACCATCCCCAAACACACAAGCGTGATAACCTCTCTATATATTTGTATATTGCGCAAAGATGCAGGTGTTCTGGAGCTCTTCTCATCCAATAGGATACCTCACTGAATCTGTTGAACGCTCCATAAAAAGGAGTCTCATTTGTGAATTTAAAAAACCAACATGGAGTTCCAAATGCAAAAAAATTAAGCCACGCAATGATATTGGTGTGGGTATATTTTACATCCCGTTGTTTCTGAGTGTCCTGGAGTCCACTCACAAAAGGATGTACCATCAAAGGTATGTATGTGAGCTCTGAGCGAGCTTTCTTTACTCTGATCAAGATTTCATATGTAGATTGTAAAGAAATAAAGCTGCCATTTGATTGGTTCAAGGACAAACATATCCTGTATTTAGATTCGTCTGTCACCTGCCGTGTCGTAAGATGTTCACGAAGAGACGTATCGTATCAATGTAAAACACCTGATTTTAATGAGACTATCATAAAGTTCATTCTTACACAACTGAACCACTTAGGTGAGACAGTAGACAAACATGTTTCTGGCACACACCTTCTTAGCTGGCGGTGTTTCTCTCACTGGTGGGACTTTCTTTGGCACTCGTTTGGACTTGGGTCTGGAAGCTGGTGACGAGGAAACCTGTCTCGCCTCCTCGCGGCACCGCCACAGGTGGGCCATCATGGGCCCCAGCTCCGTGGAGTTCTTGGTTGTGCATAGAGGACAGTGGTAGTGTTTGCCCAGTGCATCAGGACACACCTTTGTGCACAGCGGGATCTCGTGACCTGGCAACAACAAGAGAACACTGACAGACATTAATATGACCTGCTCAGAGGATGGATTCAGCAAATGTTAGAAAATTCCCACATTTGAATTTAGAATTTCCTTATTTAAATTAATATTAATGGTCAAAACAGATGTCATAGCTCTGTAGAGGTGACGATTTTACGAACAACAGAACCATTAGTTTTAGAGCTCAGTTTTCCAATATTCACATTATTCACAAAATACTGAATGGTAAATAGGTTATTCTCCAGAAACAAATCCTATCCCCATTGAACATACGTTCAACTTCTTGAATAATTTCAGAGTAGATTTTCAAGCATAAAGTAATCAATGATTTTTTATTGAAAAAACTACTTTTTCTAAATCTGAGACTTTCTGCATTGATTTTGGAGACTATTGACTTGATAGGACACACAAGAATGAGAAACTTTGTCTGGATAAATGGATGACCTTAGAACACCTAAGATGGTTGTTCAGCCACATATGACTGTAGATCTAACAACTCAGATAATACCCTTACCATCAAACACTATCTTGCCAGGCTGTTTGAAATCAGGTGCTTGTACAACAGTAACGTCTTTTCCCTGAATAAAGAAACATTATCAATAGTTGCCTCTTGTAACTACTATCTGATGGTGACACACAATATATACCGTATTCGACGTAATAAGCGCCCCGCTCTAATAAGCGCCCACGGCGATATTTGCTAATATATTGGCAAGTGAACAATCCAAATTAGCACTTCTTCCTAGTGTAATTGATCAATGTACACAAGACTTTCTTATTCGCGTAAAATATTCAGTCGTGTGTTACATGCATTCTTAATTATGGGCAATTAAATTTTGGAAAAATGTATCTGTCGCATACAAACATTTCAGTGTGTCAGCATAAACCACGAAATTTATCTTTCAACTCTCTTTTTTCCACCAAAATAATATTCTAATAAGAGCCCCCTATTTCTAATTTTGAGAGCGCCCTGGGCGCTTATTACGTCAAATACGGTGTAAACATTACATGATGCTTCTAGTGATATTATCTCTATTCAAGAAATGAGTATCATTTTGCTTGGAAAAACTTTCAGGCAATTATCTAGGATTCCAAACTAAGTAGCCTTTGTGGGCAATATGGGGTCAAATGTTATCTTGCTCACAACTGGGATTGACAGTAAACCATGGGGACATACCACTTTCTCTAGATGTGACTGCAGATGCCGGGAGAAGGCTGCTCTCTTGGAGATCTGTTTCAGGCATAGGGGGCAGTGGTAGTGGCCGGCGGGGACCCCCTCCATACACTCGCGAAAACACTTCACGATCATCATGCCTGAAACAAAGCAGGTAACACTACAAGAACATGTTCAATCTGGTATTCTATCTCTACTTGGTGTTGTTTAGTAAAAAAATATTATTAAGGCAACCTTTTGTTGATAAACATCCCAATATGTTACAAAATGTCACAAATGATGAGCCATGTTCGTGGAGTTAATGTTTAATGGAGAAAATTGTTCTGCAATATATTTTTGTGAGAAATGCCGAAAGCGGTTTTGAGGCACAGGTGGCCCAGTCCTCTCAGGCACCGCAATTCAGTGTGCAGAGTTTCATCCATACCAGAAACCTATGACCATGGGTTTGAATCCCTGCTTCTCCCTGATTATGTTTCTTGGTTTGTCAGCACTGTCCCCACTCTCATAACTGTCACCAAAGTGGTAAACATCAATGACCTGCATCACTTGGGGCTTATCTTCCACATCCATAGGATGCAGCTAACATAGTGTTCTAAACTATGTTAAATCCATCTCACTCGTTCAAGTATTCCTAGCTAGGATACAGGGTTTCAGATCGGTTCATTTTCAAAGACACTGACTTATTGTCATCCAAAATGTGCAAAAGAATTTTCCAAATTTAGTCATGATAAATAAGAGTATCCTATCAAAAGCTGATGAAATGATGAAACTGTCCTATTGCCATGTTACTCCAGCAGAATGCCTGGGATACTGGTGCTGGTATTCACTCTGAATGTAGATATTGACAGAGCTCTCATTTTTATACATTTTACATTCTACAACAGAGGTGGACATCTGCTCACATTGGTTTTTTTAAGCATCTTCTGGACGAAACAAACAACAGAGCTCAGATCAATGAGCTCATTCATAATGATGAAAGCAAATTCGAAAATGCATTATCATCATTTTTATTCCTAAACATTGGTTCTAAACCAACTTGACAGATGACTGTAATCAGCGTTAGAAATTGGCACAAGACCTGTAGTCCTTACCAAACTGCCCAATAGTAAAGGTATCCTAAGGACTAGTAGAAATTGGCCCATTTTAAGGGTTTTGCTATATGTTATCATTATAAGGACAAGTGGACAAAAACTGTTAGTTTCTAACCCTGCTGTAATTCTTCCTGTCCAGGTCCAATAAATTCCATTATAGCTAAAATGGATAGAATTATCATAAAACCGCCCACATGTTATCAGAAATGAGCGGGACCCTATAACTTGATAATGCCCTCATATTGCTTGACGACGGGCCATTATCACGTCCGTTGTTAGGTGATGTCATAGGGATAGGTGACGTCACGTTTAATGGTAACGTCATCTGGTTTGTTCTATGACATTTCCATATTTGTAAAAGTGGGTCAGTGACATTCAAATTGATTGCAGTAAATGTTTCAAAACCGATATTGTTGTTTCTTTTTATTTGATAACAAATTCCATCCACTTTGGCTATAGTAACGGTAACGCTATTTTTCAGGGCATTATCATTTGCAGAAGCCCTCGGTCTTTTCAACTACCCTCCTTCGTCGGCAGTTAATGAATGACCTTGAGCTTCGGCAAATGATAATGCCCTGAAAAATAGCGTTACCCTTATAATATTGACTGATTATCTCTGGCACTATGGGATGTACCTACCATCATAGTGTACAGCATGCATGAAGTGCATCAGGTTGAGGTGGTCCCGCACCCTGGCTGGCTGCGTGGGCTTGTAGTGATCAATGTTGCAGAATGGACAGTGCACCTTCCCACACATACAGCCCGCTTCCTCACAGCGCATCAACACAAACTCCTCACTCGCCTTCACAAATGTTGAGTGCATTATTATATTCTGGAAAATGAAAGAATATTTGGTGAAGTTTCACATGACAATTCAGTTTCAGTGTCTGAAATTGAGCCTCGAAGTCCTCGTCATAACCCAATAAAAATAATAATTAAAAAAATAATACAAATTTAGTATGTTTATAACCACTGAACCATAACAAAACTTAACAAAAGTTCTTTGTTATTAGCCAAGATATTGAGTGAAGAGATACATGGATTGAATCCAGTGTTTTGTGTGGGTTTCATCTGAATTAAGCAGACACTGATAATAGACTATTAGTCACTTCCAAACACGGTTTGGTATTACATATATGCTTACTCACTGCTGTTACATCATTATACTTCACAAACATGACAGGCACTGAAAACTGCACAGTTCGTTCGTTCGTTTGTTGTTTAACATGTTTAACGCCGCACTCAGCAATATTCCAGCTATATGATGGCGGTCTGTAAATAATCAAGTCAGGACCAGACAATCCTGTGATTGACATCATGATCATCAATCCACGCATCGATCCCGTTAGTGCACAGAAGCACAGTTATTTCATAAGTCAAAATTAAGCAAGTCTTGCAAGGTTTAGTTCTGTTATGACATCACATAGCTCATTGTGACCAAAAATATTTGGCGTCACAGTCAGATATATAGAAAAGTAATAAATACAAGGCTCTCTAACTAAAACATGAAACACACTGACACTCTTAGTCAATTATTATTGTGTGTTGAACCAAAACTCTGCATTTTGTAAAACTGTACCATGTAGCCTAATGCTTAGTGCCTACAGACAATGATTGATAAAGAAGTTGTTTTCTCTTAATACAGCTTCCACAGTGAAAATCTGTCGTTTCAATCAGACTAACCGTATTTGACGTAATAAGCGCCCAGGGCGCTCTCAAAATTAAAAATAGGGGGCTCTTATTAGAATATAACTTTGGTAAGAAAAAAAACAGTTGAAAGATCGTAAATTTCGTGATTTATGCTGACAGCCTGAAATGATACAAAAGAAAAGTCTGTGCGTATTAAACACGACATATATATTTTCCACAATTTAATTGCCCATACTTAAGGGTGCACAACACACATGAGTGTGTATTATACACAAATAAATAAGTCTTGTGTACATTGATCAATCGGAGGGGTGCTAACTGGGATTCTTCAATAGCCAGTATATTAGACAATATCGTCCTGGGCGCTTATCACGTCATATATGGTACATATTTTCAAAATTGACCAAACGAAATGTTGAATATGTTATATTGGTATTGCGGCAAACCTCGTGAACCCTAATTTTTCAGCTATGATGAGACTTGAGTGGATGTCAACTTGCAGAACATAATTTGCTTCCACCTCCTTAAAGTTTTTCTTTTAAGACTGGTCTTCGAAAGTTCAAACATTAATTTGACAAAAAAAAATTAAATTTTACTTGAATCATCAGAGTTTGTGACCATGCCAGTCTTCATCTATTTGTTTTAGTCCTAGGTCTAGGACTGTCAAAACATTTTCATTTCGTCATATGCACTATTAGCTTATGAGAATTAATGGCTTGATACCTCCAACACCACCCTGTCTGATGGTTATATTTTTTTAAATAAAGACTGCTGCACACCCTGATTGAGTGACAAGATTTATGAGAACATCTCGCCTGTTCGAACTTGTAGATAACTCGTGTCATCTAATTTGCTGGGCAGAAATGAGTGTAATGCACTGTGAATAAACGTGTTAGTGTAATAGATGTAACCGAAATGACACACGCTTGAAAAAAACAAATAAACACGAAACAAAACAGAAACCAAAGTTGAATCATTGGCCCTTGCAGACGTGCAGGAAGACGTCTGACATTGAATTAGGCGATTTTGCGTGGGAATATTTGTCAGAATTCCAACAAAATGTCTTCCAGGAGGGGTTTCCTTTATTTGCCTTAAACTTCATAAGTTAAAACTACGATTCCAAAAAAATTCCACACACATACACCATGTTTATTGAGTACATATGTGGTAACAGTTGTTGGGAATATAGTTTGGAAAATGGGTGTTTTTACCGGATAAATGCATATACTAAATCGGCAACAGGTCTACCACGTAGAAAAAGATAATAATAACTCTGTTTACCAACTTAGGTACCACTTCGGGATCTTCTTCCGTCATTTTGTATTCGCTGTGTTCAAATTACTAAACGCTCAATCAACAGAAGTCTATCTCTTTATGTTGTTCAATGTTCCAAGATGGCGTCCTTCAAACAGTCTCAAAATGTCGTGACGTCATCATTGCGCTCATTTATACGAAACTGGGTCTAGTGGAATTGTTCAACCATAGTTATCTCCCTTAGACCGCACAGTTGCTCGACTATCTTCGTTTGTCGTCTTGCTTGTGGCCGAGACCATATTGGTGCACCGGATTGACTGCTTGTAGTGAAAAGAAAATACAAACTCATAGTCAATATCTGAACACGAGTGCTAACATTTCTGATACACGATGTGAAGTAAACATATTCATTGTCACAAATTTAAGTGACCTTTCAGTACATATACAATGTATAATCTGAACAAAAACAGTATTGGATCATAAAAAAATTTGGGGATATTTTTTGTGTTCTCATTCTTCACTACTGAAAGATATCCTCCAAAATGCTCATGATCCCAAGCTTAACATTGTGATCGGCACACACACACACACACACACACAAATGCATGTAATTCATTGTTTATGTTTTCCGTAAAAGCGTCTTGCACATGTTTTTTTCGCTGTCTGTTTTAATACACCACTTAACTGTTGCGTCAATGATCACTGTATAATGGCATAGATTATAACAAGGTAAACATGACAAATCCACTTATAAAAGAACACAGCCCCGGCCGGAGTAGCTGCCTCCTCTCTACACGTTCCTCGTTGATGCACATTATAAATTGTTAAGTAAGATAAAATAAATGTAACTTATGTAGTTTAGGCGCTTGCTTGTGTGCCTTTGTTTTGACATAAGGTAAAAAAAACCACTAATATGCACAGATTGCTGTGTTTTTATGTCGCATTTAGCAAAGTCCAGCTCCAGGACGACGGTCTGTAAATTATCGAGTCTGGACTAGACAACCCAGTGATTGACACCGTGATCATCGATCCGTGCAATTGAGATACGATGTCATGAAATCAATCAAAATAATGATGTCAATCACTGAATTGTCTGGTCTAGACTCGATTATTTACAGATCGTCGTGAAAGAGCTGGAAGAATATAATGCAGCACGAGTGTGGCATTAAAAAACAAACAAACAATAAAGAGATTGACTATCTGATTCACGCCAGACGATTACATTTCCAACAATACGTCTTGTCATCGCACTTCTTCAAAATAATCAGTTAAAATACAGATACATGTATAAATACAGGCAGATTTAGTTTCACCGACAAGCTATGGTTTCTTAGGTTATTTTTTGGAATCGGAGAGTGTATAGTCTGTGTTGAATGGTATGATAGGATTTGACTGTTGTTAAATCGGCAAATATTAACCGTTGATTGGAATTGTAGAAATTGGTGAGTTAACAGAAAAACGAACACCTTTATAGATAAAGGGGTGACTATTGGTCTGGAAATCACAATTGCGATAACTATTGATATTGATAGAAACTATTGCAATAACTATTGATATTGCAAGCAACTATTGCGATAAATATCGACAGTTTGCAGTGTATCATTTTAGAGTTGAATTAAAACTTGGAACTGAGGTTTCCTTTGAATGTGATAACCATAACAACAAATAAAAAGAAAAGTTTGAGATATGACTGATTTGTTTTTCCTTTACCCTAATAATTTGAGGAAAAGAAACTCCCACATTACCATGTGTAAAATACTACCACTCATGATCAAAAGAAAAACAAATTTGAACAGCATTGCATGTATTTTATTGATATGGTAAATACAATCGAAACTATCGATATTCTTAACTGAAATCGATACTATAGATCGGAAACTGATTTATCAATCGATTTATTGACTTTTCTTACCAATAGCAATATATCGATATTTCGACTGATCGTGACACCCCTAATGGATAACAGCGTCTGGTTTATTGCATCAGCTTAGGTTTAACGCCGCTTCGAGCAGTAGTCAATGACATCCCGGCGTGTTAGCTTACTAAGAAGCGATGCAGGATACGAGCACGGGCTGTCAAACTTAGAAACATGATCATGGCAAACCGGGATTCGAACTCATGATTATAGAATACTGGCACGGTTAGGGGGCGCAACTCTGGGCCATGTGAGAAGGGGTGGCCAGAGACAGTGTGGTTTCCGAACTGACCGAATAAAGCAGCTAGTCGTATGTTTGTTTGTTGATTAACGCCGCATTCAGCTATATTCCAGCCACATGACGGCGGTCAGTAAATAATCGAGTCAGGGCCAGACAATCCAGTGATTGACATCATGAGCATCGATCCACGCAATTGGGATATGATGACACGCATCAACCAAGTCAGCGTGCCTGACTGCCTGATCTCGTTAGAAGTCTATTACTAAGAACATTGGTTGTTGAAGGCCAATTCCAACTCGGATCTTCACGGGTTCTCCATAGTCTGATAGTCTGTAAATAATCGAGTCTGGACCAGACAATCCAGTGATTGCCATCATGAGCATCGGTCCACGCAATTGGGATACGACACACATGAACCAAGTCAGCGTGCCTGACCACCCGATCCCATAAGTCGCCTCTAACGACCTGTTCTACCCCGGATCTTCACGGTTTAGTAAGACTACTGCATCGGCAGGAGCAAACGTTCGTTTTCATAGCAATGAATACTCAGTTTTAATTATTTCAAACCAATATATTTGTTGGTTTTACAAAGAATACAGCATGTTTAGGTGTTATTACTGTGTCGACAATGAGGATGTTTCAGACATTTCTGTTGCACTCTCCACACAAGTGTTTCAAGTAATTGTGACGCTGCACGCATTTACCTCACAGCTTTCTTCACCCCAGCCCTTTTACTATTGTCTCTTTGATAGCCCAAGCCGGCCAATGTTCAACGGCAATGATTGGATCTTATACATTTAAAATCGGTTGCCATTTTCTTTTCGGAAGTAAGGATATATCCTGTTCCGAGTTCTTGTGTTTCCGTATCTCATCATGAGAGATTGTGGGGATATTCATGACTACTTAAAGTTAGTTAACCATGTAGTGTTGTACACATGGATGAGTTCTAGTTTATTATGATAAGAAATAGGATGTATTGTGTAGTTGTTAGAATCATTGGTCATTAAACATTGGCCTAAGTAAGTGACTGTGAATGTCTGACTTTTTGATATGATCAACTGATGAATTTGGGTAAGTGCGGCTGTAATCATGAGCGTTGTGTGTACCTTGTAGTTTTAAACATCGAGATCTACATACGTTTTTATTCATTATGCATTCTATATCCCATGTATCATGTAATTGTTTTTATTCACACATTCCTCACGTTACTGGCAGTAAGTAATGTAAGTTATGTTTATATTAAAAATGCAAAGAGTAATTGTGAGTTTTACAGTACATATTTATTAGATTATATTTTACATTTGTGTTATTTCATTGTTTTGGGGCTGATACTGGGGCTGGAACGAGTCCACATAAACTACCCGGGTACCCAACCCCCTATTACCGACCCTACCCGGGTACCCAACCCCATATTACCCGACCCTACCCGGGTACCCACTGTAGGTCGCAAGAGTTGGGAACACAGTGTCTAATTGGGTATAGTTTAAGTGCAGCCCTGGCAAAAACTGTTTAGATACATGTATGAAACCCGAGACCATATAATAGATATATGGCCTTTTATGAAAAGATCAGATCATGCGTACACTGAAGTTGACTGAAGCTTTATCTTTACTTAAACATATACAAGTCAAAAGGAAGGTGTGTATCGTCAGAAAGAAATGCGAACATTAGCGACTTGTAGTGTAACCACTGAGCTTTAGTAAGTTTTCGTCATTAAGCAATATGTCACGTGACTAACCACGGGTCCGGGTAGTTACCCGTCCCAGCCCAAGCTGATATACATAGTTTGGATATTGCTATTGAGAATAAACATTCACCAGACTTGACGCTGTTACACAAACATGAATAATTGTTTTAAATGCCCAGGATTACAACAGAACACATTTTTGATGAAATGTTCATTTGAAATTGATTGAATCATTTCTGTTGTTTGAAGGGTTTTGTTCAGCTTTACCGGTCGCCAATCATGACATTCCCCCAGACGCCATACACTGTCATCGGCAGCCGGATGAAACAGCCAACATTAGGTATATGACTGAGTTGTCTCCCTTCATATTACAGCCTCCACGTGGTCGACAGCGCGAGGTTTGAGAACGTAAACACACTGACGACGAGTCATTGTTGGAGAGAATATAGAACAGATAGAGTTCGCCAGCGAAATATATAGGTCTAAGTGAGTTGTTCAAAGTGAATGCTATGGTTTAGGCTACTTCTGTTTTATCAATACAACACTCTACACGTGATAACTTTATTTTCCTGAAACTTTATGGCTGACTGCACTGACCGAACCCCAGTGAAACACGAGTGAAACGACACAATATGTCCGTCAACATGAATGAGAGTTACACCAGGTTTATTGCTACAGTCGAGAATGATAAACTGTCAACGCTTTCCCGGTTCTGAAAAAAACGTCGTGACATGTGAAACATGCTATACGTATATTCATGCTATACGATGAATATGTCATTAATTTGTGTTAAGTCAAACGTATGAACTTAGATCTGTCAGACTGTCTCGTCGTTCTGTGGAATTCTATGAAAGTCATGCGCGCTTATAACACGATCAACGGGGAATTCATTTAATTGTTTGCGAAGACTTTTGGCCATATAGTAAGTTGGAGAGACAGGTAGATGTTTATTTCCAGAAGTAGGATGTATACACATGTCAAATATGATTCTAGCAATTACATCTAATTTCAGTTACACTTTTATTGGACATCTGTGTACATGTGACGACTTGTAAGAGGCCCGTCAAAATCGGGGATAGAATAGGTCTTCAGCAACCCATTTTTGCACCAAAAGGCGACTATGCTTGTCGTAAGAAGCGACTAACGGGATCTGGAGGTCAGGCTCGCTGACTTGGTTGATGCATGTCATCGTATCCCAAATGCGAGGATCGATGCTCATGTTGTCAATCACTGGATTGTCTGGTCCATACTCCATTATTTACAGACCGCTGTCATATAGCTGGAATATTGCTGAGTGCGGCTTAAACAACAAATAAACAAGCTTGTAAGATATTCTTCAAATTGCAGAAGACTGATAGACAGAGCACTGTCTAACTTTTGAACATCTGTACAAGGTGATGTTATCACTACTACAGACATGTTTCTGTATACATAAATGTACCCTAGCCAAAATCAGAATACAGAATGGCACCCTAGGATGTGTCATTTCCACATTCCGCAGTGCTCTGAACCTGATCCTTGATATGGAAGATATTGTTCAGTTTCTGGATCGGATATGTCATACTGTAGCATGAGATGCATTGGTACCAGGGTGCTATATAAAAACCGAGCTTACATTGACGTACATACAGCACTCTTATATTCCTTGATGCACAGCATTATCCAGCATGCACTCGAACAGGAACACAAACCGGTTTCGGATGGAGGAATGTGGACTCATCCGTCATTGAGGGTGCCAGGTACTGTTCTGTATTCTGAATTTTTCTAGGGTACATTTCTGTAGACTGAAACGTACCTGGGGTACATATCTGTAGACTGAAACGCACCTGGGGTACACATCTGTAGTACACATGCCAACAACAACAACCCCTTCAGCTCAACTGGACGAACATCTCTCCTTGATAGTGTCAACTACTGGTCCTATTCTTGTTTTTTCTAACATCAAGAAGTAAGTTTGATGAAGATGAGAATCAATTACATCTTCAAAACTTGTAAATGATTTTCTTAACATCAAATTTAATGGTCAATATACAATATAGGGTATCATACTGTCACTTACAACACAAAATATATGTACTTCTCTCATGCATATTGAATATATCTATGTGTTGTGTTCTATAATGCCTATTTAGTTACACCACAAACCATTGATCTCAGTGCCAGACAGGTCAAGCATTCGAAGACACAGTGGTCGACATTTAAGTAGCTGACAACACAAACAAACAATATGATATATGAGTCATGCCATTCAGTGGTTTCGGAACCTGTGATCATCTGGGCTAGAAAAGGTCTCCAGAATCTCATGCTTATCCTAAGAGGCGACTATGCTTGTCAGGCAATTAAAGGAACAGGGTGGTTAGGCTCACTTACTTGGTTAATGCATGTCATGTATCCCAATTGTGCATCTTAACAATACAGTATACACATGCTGTGCGTAGATCCATGGTCCAACCTAACAATACAGTATACACATGCTGTGCGTAGATCCATGGTCCATCTTAACAAAACAGTATACACATGCTGTGGGTAGATCCATGGTCCAACCTAACAAAACAGTATACACATGCTGTGGGTAGATCCATGTTCCACCTTAACAATACAGTATACACATGCTGTGGGTAGATCCATGTTCCATCTTAACAATACAGTATATATGCTGTATGTAGATCCATGTTCCATCTTAACAATACAGTATACACATGCTGTATGTAGATCCATGTTCCATCTTAACAATACAGTATACACATGCTGTATGTAGATCCATGTTCCATCTTAACAATACAGTATACACATGCTGTGCGTAGATCCATGGTCCATCTTAACAATACAGTATACACATGCTGTGCGTAGATCCATGTTCCATCTTAACAATACAGTATACACATGCTGTGCGTAGATCCATGTTCCATCTTAACAATACAGTATACACATGCTGTATGTAGATCCATGTTCCATCTTAACAATACAGTATACACATGCTGTGCGTAGATCCATGTTCCATCTTAACAATACAGTATACACATGCTGTATGTAGATCCATGTTCCATCTTAACAATACAGTATACACATGCTGTGCGTAGATCCATGTTCTATCTTAACAATACAGTATACACATGCTGTATGTAGATCCATGTTCCATCTTAACAATACAGTATACACATGCTGTGCGTAGATCCATGGTCCATCTTAACAATACAGTATACACATGCTGTGGGTAGATCCATGTTCCATCTTAACAATACAGTATACACATGCTGTACGTAGATCCATTTTCCATCTTAACAATACAGTATACACATGCTGTGGGTAGATCCATGGTCCATCTTAACAATACAGTATACACATGCTGTGCGTAGATCCATGTTCCATCTTAACAATACAGTATACACATGCTGTGCGTAGATCCATGTTCCATCTTAACAATACAGTATACACATGCTGTGCGTAGATCCATGTTCCATCTTAACAATACAGTATACACATGCTGTGGGTAGATCCATGGTCCAACCTAACAATACAGTATATATGCTGTGGGTAGATCCATGTTCCATCTTAACAATACAGTATACACATGCTGTGCGTAGATCCATGTTCCATCTTAACAATACAGTATACACATGCTGTGCGTAGATCCATGGTCCATCTTAACAATACAGTATACACATGCTGTGGGTAGATCCATGGTCCATCTTAACAATACAGTATATATGCTGTGGGTAGATCCATGGTCCATCTTAACAATACAGTATATATGCTGTGGGTAGATCAATGGTCGCCCTAGGTGACTATGCTTGTTGTAAAGGGTGACTAAAGGGATCGGGTGGTCAGCATCGCTGACTTGGTTGATGTATGTCATTGATCCCAATTGCGTGGATCGATGCTCATGATATCAATCACTGGATTGTCTGGTCCAGACTTGATTATTTACAGACCGCCTTCATATAGCTGGAATATTGCTGAGTGCGGCGATAAACAACAAACCAACCAACCAACCAACCAATGGTCGCCCTATGCAGTACACACAATAATTTAAAACAGTCTTTGTAAATCGTCAAAACTTAATGGGGCTTGCTCAGAATGAGGCTACAGTTTTGAATGAAGATCAAGGCCGAACTTGACATTCAGAGGACCTGTGTGATTTAACTGAAACACTCTTTCAGAGGAGTTCCATAATCACTGCCACTGTTGTGTATGTTGTAGGGAATGGAGAACGTGCTGTTGATAGGAAGCGGTGGTCGAGAACATGCTCTGGCATGGAAACTCGCTCAGTCTGAGAAAGTCAAGGCAGTTTTTGTTGCCCCTGGCAACGCTGGGACAGCAAGTGAAGGCAAAATCAGCAATGTTGGTAAGTTGTGACCAAGAGTTGGAAATGAAGTCTGCTTCGACATCCTAGAGGTTTGCTGCAATTCTATTACATTGGGGGACACCCAGTATCTTAAGTTATAATATTATTGTTTGGACATGAGCCCCTTGACTTTATTACTTCATTTCAAAAACTGATTATCAATGTTACTGTTAGCAGCACACAACACAACATTTAGGCCTATCTACTGTAATAGACAGCCTTGTGGTTAAAATGTTCACTCGTCACGCTGAGGACAAGGGTTTTCAATTCTCCATGTGGGTACAATGTTTAATGTCCATTTCAGTTGTCCCCGTCTTGATTTTGCTGGAATATTGTTAAAAGCTGTGAAAAACTAGACTCACTCACTCACTCACTCACTCACTCACTCACTCACTCACTCACTCACTCACTCACTCACTCACTCACTCACTCACTCACTCACTCACTCACTCACTCACTGTAATAGACAGAGATTAGCTGAAGTTAGCCAGACTGGAACATAATATACGAATAATGTTTCAGATGTAAATGTGAAAGACTTCTCTGCAGTGTGTGCATGGTGTAAGGAGCACTGTGTGGAGCTTGTGCTGGTTGGTCCCGAGGACCCACTGGCTGCCGGAATTGCAGACACACTCAACTCAAATGGTGACTTAGCTTATACATATTTATGATATTACATTATAAGATATTTATTAAAACATCCCGGCTTTCCTGGTGATGATGACCATGATGAGTGCACTTGATATAATCGAAACGTTTATATATGACGTCACACAGTGAGTGCATGAGGAATGATGTAATACATTGTACAACTTGCTGTTGTGTTGCTCATTGCCAACATTTATCATACACCCATGAAGATTCCGGGGTAGAATAGGTCTTCAGCAACCCATGCTTGCCGTAAAAGGTGACCCTGCTTGTCGTAAAAGGCGACTAACGGGATCGGGTGGTCAGGTTCGCTGAGTTAATTGATGCTTGTCATCGATCTTAATTGCATGGATTGATGCTCATGATATTGATCACTGGATTGTCTGGTCCATACTCGATTATTTACAGACCGCTGTCATATAGCTGGAATATTGCTGAGTGCGGCGATAAACAACAAACAAACAAACAAACAAAACATTTATCATACATACAATGGAGCAAGCTGGTATGTACAGATTGCAGTGCCATCTGGCGGTCCTCTTTGTCATCATGGTCCTTTCGCGTTTGGTGCCCTTTTGTGCGCACTGACATTCTTTAGTACACATTGTTCTTGCATATGGCATCTGTTTGTTTTTGTATTTTGGCCTTTAACAGTAACATTTGACACTTCATTCGTGATATTTGATTTCATCTGATGTATTTTTGGATCGGATGGTATGCATGTTATAGGTGATCAGTATAGTGTATCATGTGAATGTTCTAATTTTGAGTAGTATGTGATACGGGTGCGTGGTATAACTGGTATATTGCAATACGCAATCAGCAATACAACCCTTGTGAATCAGTAGTTTCTGATACAGTAACAGAAGATATAATCATGATAATACGTACATTTGCCATTTGCTGTGTATATGCTTGTAACAAACCAAAATTACTGGTCCCTCTGAGTTCGTTATAACCATAGTTTACTGTAATTATAAAAGTTATGTCTATGAGTTTGAGGCATGTGTGTGGACTGGGTCCCTATCCAGACAGCACATGCATCAGGCTGTTTCCATTAATATTTCATATTCTATCAATTTTTAACCAATTATTCAGAGTGAGTGAGTGAGTTGGGTTTAACGCCGCTTTTAACAGTATTCCAGTCATATCGCGGCATGTCAGCTTAATGTGGGAGGAAAGCCCCAAGTGATGCAGGTCTCAGACGTTTACCACTGCGGTGAAACCCACGAGCACGGATATGGTGTTGACAAACCTAGAATCTGGGCGAACCAGGATTCGAACCCACAATCATAGGTTTCTGGCGTGCCAAGGGACGCAACTCTGCACAGGGAATCGCTGCGCCTTAGACGACTGGGCCACCCGTGCCTCCCAATTATTCAGAACAAATATACATAAAGATTTCTTGGGCGAAATATTGCAAGACAGAATTTCTGCCAATACCTATCCCTGGTATGTGTAACAACTGATGTGGATGTCCATGATCCCAAGACAAATATTACCATACTACATTTTCTAATATGTTACTGCGGCAGAGGGGTAGACGAGTGGCTGTGGCGTTCGCTTGTCACACCGTAGACCCGGTTTGATACCACATGGGTAAAATGTGTGAAGCCCTTTTTTGGAGTTCCCTGCCGTATTATTGCTGGAGTATTGCTAAAAGCGGCGTAAAACCCAACTCACTCAATCCCCCCAATGTGTCTTTGATCTGAATGTTTCTGGGGCGGTTGGGTAGCCTAATGGTTAAAGGGTTCGCTCGTCACGCCCAAGACCCGGATTCGATTCCTGACATGGGTACAATGTGTGAAGCCCATTTCTGGTGTCCCCCGCCGTGATATTGCTGGAATATTGCTAAAAGCAGCGTAAAACCATACTCACTCACTCACTCACTCTGAATGTTCCCTGATCTAAGTTCTGTTTCTTATTCCACATTGTCACATTGTTTCATTGATCGTGTTTGTTCCTCAGGGATAGCCTGCTTTGGTCCATCGGCGAAAGCAGCAGAGATTGAGGCCAGCAAGGCGTTTTCCAAAGACTTCATGACCCGTCAAGGAATTCCCACAGCTCAGTACAAGACCTTCACCTCTGCAGATGAAGCTTGTGAATACATAAATAAGTAGGCTATTCTAGTCATTGGTCTTCAAAGTTAATATCTGATCTTGGCAAGCACATTGCATGGGAAGATGTTAGAAAAAAACTAATGTACCGTCCACCCAAGCCAGTTTCAGATGAGATTTTGGAAATGCAGAACAATATACGAATTGCGTATGCATGGATTTATCTAGGCCTGTTCATTGGCTGAAATTTGGTCTGTAGAAATTCCCAGTTTTTTAAATTATGAACCTTCCAAGGTATTTCACTGATAACACTCAATCACAGACAAGGGATGGTAATCACTCAACAACAGACTAAGTGTGGCAATCACTCAAGAGACCAAGGGTAGATATGATATCCCCCCCCCCCCCCAAACAGACTAAGTGATTATCGGTGTGAATCTGGGACTCAAACCAATGACTAGTAAATCCTGGAGATAAAAAAATGTGTCGTCATAAATGCTGTTTATTGTGCAACGCAGTTGTTTCAAAAAGATATGAAATTGTCAAACTTTTAAAATGACAATTTATCATCTGCACTCCACTGTCCTCTCCAATCCACTCCTGTACCGTGAAGATTCCGTGTTAGAATTGGTCTTCAGCAACCCATTCTTGTCGTAAGAGGCGACTAACAGGATCTGGTGGTCAGGCTCACTGACTTGGTTGATGCACCACACTGCACTGCACTGCACCACTCCACTCTGCTTCACTCCACCCCACTCCACTCAGATTTGTTTTCTTCCAGTGGTGAACTTGGTGAAGCTGTTGTGGTGAAGGCGAGCGGGCTGGCGGCAGGGAAGGGCGTTGTTGTTGCTGCCTCCAAGAAGGAAGCTTGTGATGCAGTTAATTTCATCATGCAGGTAACACGGCAACAACATGGTTCATGGTTGTTTTAAGAGAATAATATAAATCAAACTTTAGTTGAAATATGTCACAATACTTTGAAAACTTGTAACAAATTCAGAAAGGATTAATCATCTTTTTAATATGGAAAACAATTAGTACAAGATAATACATTAAGTAATACGTTTCCGCTGTTATACCGAGGCTGTTGTCTCCAACAACTGCTGCTATAGCGAAATCTACCACAGAGATCTCAATTACCTTATGCAGCACGTGCGTAGCAACCTAGCTGCCATGTGACACCCATCACTCTTGTCTCCTTCGCTTGCGTAGCAAGACGTGTAATCCTCTGCTGAAGCGTTCCTCAAATATTCGGTGATATTTATTATAGTTTATTCTCTAATAAACTGTGCTTTTATGGGGTGTTGCGGTAGCTACGCTTGGATATAATTTTCCCGCCAAACGGAGAATTTGTCCCGCCTTTTTTCTCTTTACTTGCGGGGTTCACGAATGCACATTGTGTTTTACGTTTCCCCTGTTCTTGTATGTTTTGGGGGTTAACATCACTTATTTCTCTTTATGTTATATGTGTATGTTATATGTTCACATTCTTCGTTTATTTTCTTGTGAAAATGCTCGTTTGTGAATCATTGTGGTGCGTGCGTTGTAACCATGTTTTGCTTAACCCTGTGCGAAGGTCTGGGGCCTTAGGAGTTTGAGTGTTACCGACTGTACGTCCAGTCCGTCGCCACCCCTGTGGTGGCCGGTTCGTCCGGTCGGGGTCCCCGTGCGGGTACCACCTCCTCGGCTGCGGCAGATCCCTTTGCGGCCCTTTGGCTGTCTGGGGATTCCGTCGCCGCATTGTTGTCTAAACTTGTGGACTCCAAGCTGGTGGCCTTATCGCAGGATAGGCCTCTGGCTGTTCCATCCCCGGCCTCTTCGGTGGCCGCGGGGTCCACTGGCACGGCGGCGGCTGCCGTGGTTACCGGTCCTTCCCCCGACCCGTTGCTTCCGCTATCGGTTAAGGACCGCGTGGCCATGGTTTATGACCTCTTCGAGGACATGGTTTATGACCTCTTCGAGGACATGCCCAAGCCCCTGCCGATACCGCGGGGAATCCACGGTTCCGTGGGTTCCTCCGAGGTGTACGACGAGACGTCCGACAAGGATTTCCCGGCATCAACCTTGCTGCCCGGGATTAAGCCTTCTTTGGAGAAGGCCTTCGCGGCTGCCTCCGGTCGGGGTCTCCCGTTACCTCCACCGTCGTGGAGAAAAGGGTCTTTCCCTGTACATGACCTTGCCTTTCCCGAGGCTGGTCCTTCCGCGGAAGCCCATGTGGAGCGTTTGGGGGTCGGTGCCCCACCGGTTGCCATGGTACCACAAGGTACCTTGCAACAGCTGGACACCCTCGCTCGACACTCCATGCTGGCAATGTCTTACGGTGACACATACCTGGCTGCAGCGGCCAGTCTGGTCGAAGGTTCTCCTACGGACCGAGACCAGCGCATTTACAACTGCTTGCTCGGTTTAAATGCTTCCCTGGAGTACGTTGCCGGGGCTTCGGCCTTTATTTCCGGCACATGCCATTTTCTTCGGCGCCAGTTGTATCTGGTTGCTTCAGGGTTGGACGGCTGCCAATCAGGAGGTGCTCCTTTTGCAGCCTTGGTCTGCTCGGACCCTGTTTAATAACAAGATCCCTGGGGTTCTGAAGGAACAACAGGCCGCTGTGTCTGCCGAGACCTCTCAGCACACACTGGATCTTGTGGGGTCCTTGCATAGGCGCCTGGGTGCCGCGCCAAAGCGGAGCGCGCCCCAGGATGCTGCGTCTGGCAGGCCTAAGGGGTCGGGTTCTTCTTCCTCCGGGAAGAAGCCCCGCTCTGATGGCTCCGGGAAGGGTTCTCAGCAGCCCTTTCGCGGGAAGAAGGGGAACTGGGGGAAGCCCAAGTCGTCTAAGGACGGCAAGGGCCCCTCCAGTTGACTCTCATTGGAGGGGTTCGTATGCCGACAGCACCAACTTCGGTTGGCCCGTAGGCGAACCCGAGTCACTTGGCCCTGGACAGTTGCGCCTGCCGCAGCCTGTCAGGCCCCCCCTCTCCTTCCCCAGTGGGAGCCAGACTCCAGACTTACTGGGAGAATTGGGAACAAGTGTTCGACGACCCGTGGGTGGTCAACACGATTCGGTACGGCTATCGGCTCGATCTCAAAGCGAATCCGCCGCTCACCGTTGCCCCCGTCGGCAGGTTTCTATTCGGAAACCGATCTTCCCTTCCTCGCTGATGCCATCGGCAGATTGGTGGAGAAGAGGGCAGTTCGGGAGTTAGCTATACCAGAAATAACACCGGGGTTTGACTCCAGTATATTTCTCGTTCCCAAGAAGGACAGTGCCGAACTCAGAATGATTCACAACTTGTATTGTTCAACGAGTTGTACCTGCGCAAGCCGCCCAAGTTCAGAATGTTGAGCTTGGCTGACCTGAAAGCACTGATCATGCCGGCCGACTGGCTCGCTTCGTTCGACCTGAACGATGCTTATCTGCATGTTCCGATTCACCGGGATCATCACAAGTATCTCAGGTTTGTCTTTCAAGGCAGGCACTACGAGTGGGTTGTACTCCCATTCGGTCTTTCATCCGCTCCCTGGCTGTTCACCCGGTTAACCACCCCCATAGTGGGGTTCCTCCACCAGAGGGGTGTCCGGTACTTCGCGTACCTGGACGACTCGCTAGTAGCAAATCGAATGACGGACACCCTGTCACGCCATCTCGTTTTTGCACGTCAGCTCTTGGAGCAATTGGGGTGGATTATCAATCTCCCCAAGAGTGAGTTAACCCCTTCTCAGAACTTGCAGTTCATCGGAGGTCGGTTCAACACGTCGCCTCTTTGTCCCCCCAGATCGGTGGCACAAGATTCAGGCGATGATTGCCAAAGTCTTAGCGGTGCGACAGACTGTTCACTTTTGGGAACAGCTGTTAGGGTTACTTGTGTCAGCCCAGGACTGCACCGAACGGGGTCGTCTCCAACTCCGCCCGCTGCAACGGTTTTTAATCCAGTTGTTAGCACAGGAGGAGAACAATGCGACCGTCGCCCTCCCGGATCGGCTCCGACCGCATCTGGAGTGGTGGACGGTCCCTTACAATGTCTTATCAGGAGTCTCTATGCGGCCCTACCGGGCCACGTTGAACCTGTATACAGACGCCTCTCTAGTGGGCTGGGGCGCCCATCTAGAGGGGGAGGTGAGCTCGGGGCTGTGGTGCGTAGACGAACTAGGTCTTCACATCAATTGTCTCGAGTTCAAGGCAGTGATCAACGCAGTCAATCACTGGAAGCATCGTCTCGTCGATGCCCGGCTCATGCTGGCGACCGACAACACGACGGTAGTGTCCTATGTGAAAAAACTGCGGGGAACCCAATCACTCGCTACTCGATCTCGCGTTCGAGTTTTACGCTCTGGTGGACAGTGTCCCGTGCCAGATACGCGCCCGTCACATCCCAGGTGTGCGGAACGTACTGGCCGACGCTCTATCGAGGCCTCGGGATCCGAGCCACAGAGTGGATGCTGAACCCAGTAGTGTTTCAGTGGCTGTGCGAACGTTTGGGTCATCCGATGGTCGACCTGTTCGCAACACGGTTCAACAATGAACTCCCATTGTTTGTTTCACCAGTCCCGGACCCGAGGGCCATCGATCACGATGCTCTCGCGTTAGACTGGAAGGGCTTGGAAGCTTATGCTTTTCCGCCGACAGCGTTGATACCACACATTCCGAGGAGTTCGCTGTCGATTGTTACTGATCGCGCCCATGTGGCCGAACAGATCGTGGTACCCCGACTTGCTGACCCAGGTCACACAGTCGGATCCACCCTCACACCTGTCAGCTTCATCCAAATGCAGGGCAGTTCAATCTGCACGCGTGGATGTTGTCACTGAGCATCTGAGGAGTAAAGGTTTTTCTCGTCGGGCGTCTTGGGCATACGTTAGTATGCATCGTGATTCTGCCCAGAAGGTGTATAATGCACGTTGAGTTATTTTCACGAAGTGGTGTTGTAAACATCACATTCATTCGCCAGATAAGGTATCTGTGCAGGATATTGCTCGTTTCATGTCTCACTTGCGAGAGACCCGGAAACTCTCCGGGGGTTCTATTGCCAACTATGTCTCGTCCGTTGCTATGGGTACCAGTCTCTCCAAAGAGCCGGTAATACGGTTTCAAACACCACGATCTTAAAAAGGGCTGCCTTCGGGCACCGGCCTGGGATCTTTCCCTAGTGTTGAAATCACTTACGGAAGCTCCGTATGAACCTTTGCATAGTGCTTCGTTCTGGCATGTGACTTGGAAAACAGCATTTCTCCTCTCCTTGACCACAGCGGCATGTGTATCCGAGATTCATGCACTCGATGTCGCCTAGGTACGATTCGATAGGGGTGACGAATGAGCGGTCCAACTGGGCCTGCTCATGGGCTTCGTCGCCAAGAATCAGAGAATCTGGCAAATGGAGAGAGAATTCACTGTAAGATCACTCAAAGAAATCTTACATACTGCTGATACTGAAGACAGAGGTTAGGGCCCTTAAGTATTATCTTAAGGCTTCGAATGAACGTAGACAAGGACGTGACCGTCATATCGTGTAACCCTAATCGCACGGTTGACATAACTCGCAACTCAATTGCGTTGTGGCTTCGTTCTGTCATCAATCTGGCGTATCGGTCTCGGGGGTTACCGGTAGCGGGGTCAAACCCGCAAGAGATCAGGGCGCTAGCGGCAACATTTGCCCTACACTCGAATATCTCTGTTCACAGAATATAACGAGGTTGTTACTGGCGTTTTGACTCGGTTTTTGCCAATCATTACCTCAGAAAGGTTTCTGATGAAGACGTGGAGGGGGTGCACCGTCTTGGGCCGCTGATCGCGGCACAAGCGGTCATCTAGGGGGTGTGTCCAGCGCAATTCCAAACTCCGCAGTCGTCAGTCCTTGCACGGTGGTCAATCTGGGTCGTCTCCAATGTTCCCACGCCGTGGGTACAGGAGTGGGGGTCCTGCAAACCAGCGCACTCACACCACAGGTGAGGCGGCTTTTTGTGTGTTTTGTCCTTATTTGTATTTTGACAATTATGCATTTAATTGTCTGTCGCGTATTCCAACCTTGTGATGCATGCTTACGAATACTGGAATTACGTGCCTATTACATACTTTAAGTAGGCTTGCTCGATGATATACGGTCTGAATGAAATTAATTTTCCTCTTTTCGACTGTTTAACCTGATCTAAGATTTAGCTGACACGGATACTGTGTTCTGATCAGCTGCGGCGATGAAATACCTATCAAGTGGGGCCGTTTGGAGTCACTAATTGTTTTGGCAATGACGATTGTGCCTTACGGTATGCGCTTGACAGTGCTTTGGTATTCCTATAGTGTAACGCCTAGCAAGGTGCATGCGCATCGAGTGCTTCCGCCTTGGTGTTTACTTCCGCTGGTCGGAAGGAATGCTAGCAGTCAGGATTCGGGTTGTAGGTGCTCCCCACCGCCTACTGTGGTAGTCAGCCTCAGTATAACAGTGGTAACGTATTACTTAATGTAATTTGTAGAATTTTCCTATTCGGAATATTCTATAAGTAATACGTTACCACTGGGCTGCTGTC
Organism: Haliotis cracherodii; assembly: GCF_022045235.1. Taxonomy (NCBI): domain Eukaryota; kingdom Metazoa; phylum Mollusca; class Gastropoda; order Lepetellida; family Haliotidae; genus Haliotis; species Haliotis cracherodii. Next base: position 5,103,772 of record NW_027266279.1, on the reverse strand, counting down.
CGTCCGTCCGTCCCCCGAGCACTTGCTCTCGCAAGAGACAAGAGTGAAGGGTGTCACATGGCAGCTAAGTGGCTACGCACGTGCTGCATGAGGTAATTGAGATCTCTGTGGTAGATTTCGCTATAGCAGCAGTTGTGGGAGACAACAGCCTCAGTATAACAGTGGTAACGTATTACTTATAGAATATTCCGAATAGGAAAATTCGAAAATATTTTGTAGGAAACGAGTGTATAATCCTTGTAATTGTGTACGTTGACTTTTCTATCCCCCAGGCCAGGAAGTACGGAGCAGCGGGGGACACCGTGGTGGTTGAGGAGTTCCTCAAGGGGAACGAGGTGTCTGTAAGTTCATTCAAAATACAACCTCCCTATGAGGAACAAAAATAACTGCATGCTAATCTGGACTGTGACTGAAGTTCCATTCAAAGATGCAGTAAACCCAACTATTGGTTTAGCACTCATCAACGTCTTCATCTGGCACTCACTTCGTGAACTTGAAAGGAAAAAAAGTAATAAGGTATATAGTTTCACCAATAAATGTGACTCATTTTGATACTTTTATGTTACAGTAATGATAATAATGTGTATATTCATCCTTGCAAGATGTTGGGGCTGATTATGCACACTATTGTGATAGGTGTTGGCGTTCACCGATGGCGAAAGCGTGTGTGTGATGCCCCCAGCCCAGGACCACAAGCAGTTGCAGGAGGGGGACGCGGGACCCAACACAGGAGGCATGGGGGCATTCTGTCCCTACCCAAAGGTAATGCAGGACCCAACACTGGGGGCTCTGTCCCTACCCAAAGGTAATGCAGGACCCAACACTGGGGGCTCTGTCCCTACCCCAAGGTAATGCAGGACCCAACACTGGGGGCCCTCTGTCCCTACCCCAAGGTAATTTAGGACCTAACATGGGGCCCTCTGTCCCTACCCCAAGGTAATGCAGGACCCAACACTGGGGGCTCTGTCCCTACCCCAAGGTAATGCAGGACCCAGCATGGGGGCTCTGTCCCTACCCCAAGGTAATGCAGGACCCAACACTGGGGGCTCTGTCCCTACCCCAAGGTAATGCAGGACCCAACACTGGGGGCTCTGTCCCTACCCCAAGGTAATGCAGGACCCAGCATGGGGGCTCTGTCCCTACCCCAAGGTAATGCAGGACCCAACACTGGGGGCTCTGTCCCTACCCCAAGGTAATGCAGGACCCAACACTGGGGGCTCTGTCCCTACCCCAAGGTAATGCAGGACCCAGCATGGGGGCTCTGTCCCTACCCCAAGGTAATGCAGGACCCAACACTGGGGGCTCTGTCCCTACCCCAAGGTAATGCAGGACCTAACATGGGGCCCTCTGTCCCTACCCCAAGGCAATGCAGGACCCAATACTGGGGCATGGGGGCACTCTGCCCCTACCCAAAGACAATGCAGGACCCAACCCGTGGAGTATGGGAGCACTCAGTGCTGGAAATACATGTACACAATTGCATCCCTTAGACATGCCAGAAACATCTGGTCTTGAGTTCATTTGCCAATTTGCCCTGTTTCTTGGTTTGTTAACAGCAAGAGTTTAAGTTTCAAGAAAGTTTTGAAGATCTAAGACCTGCATTGCTTCAGGCTTTCCTCCCACATCAAGCTAACATGCCATGTTAAAAGGTGAAATACCTTTCTTTACTGTTTCATTTAACCCAACTAATTCACTGATTAAGTGGCATCCAACCTTTCACAAATATGGAGCTTTCTGACATTCATTTGAGTGGAGAAAATATTTCATTACAATTAGATCTAACAATGAACATTTTCTATTGGAACCCAAGAAAGATAATTTCAATTCCCAATGTTAATCTATGCTTTGGCAGCTTTCGGCAGATGATTTGAGGAAAATTAAGACAGACATTTTGGAGAAGACGGTGAATGGTCTGAAAAGCGAAGACAGGAAATATATTGGTAAGGAACCAACCCATTAAGGCCCATCCTCAATTATCCATAATCCATTATCCATGGTGGCATGTGGTCCTGTGTACAGCACAAATCAGGTGAACGGAGGTCAGATAGTTGTATGATTGATGACTATTTCCAGCAGCTTGAGAGTCTGAAGCACTGACTCTCATTCTGAAGCACATGTAGTGTCTCTTTGGGCAAGTGGACCTGTGAGTCTGTGTTAGAATAGGTCTTGAGCATCCCATGCATGTCGTAAGAGGCTATTAACGAAATCGGGTGGTCAGGCTCACTGACTTCGTTGATGCATATCATCATATTCCAATTGGATCGATGTTTATGATATCAATCAGTGGATTGTCTGGTCCACACTCGAATATTTAAAAAACGCTGTCACAAAGCTGGAATATTGCTGAGTGTGGCGTTAAACATGAAACCAACTTGTTGTGCGTCCCTATCCCAAGCTAATGCAGGAACAAACACTGGGCATGGGAGCCCTCTGTCCATACCCCAAGGTGTTCATGTTAACATCTATCTATTATCACCATTTTATTTTTGTTCATACCCTGGACCCATTTACAGCTAAAATGTTATTCAGAAATGGCGTCTCCCTGTATGTCTTATAAAATTAGCAAAAGATTTCTCTCGCTCATCATGTTGAAATCAACAACCACTCAAAATTACTCTTCTGAACAAGGCTTTCGGCATAGATCTTATATAAAAATTATAAGCCCTCAACATTTGGTCTTATCATGATGGGAGGGGGGGGGCACGGATGGCCCAGTCGCCTAAGGCACCGCCATTCGCTGTACAGAGTTGCGTCCCTTAGGCACGCCAGAAACCTATGATTGTGGGGTTCGCCCCGATTATGTTTCTTAGTTTGTCAGTACCATACTCACGCTTGTGGGTTTCACCGAAGTATGAATGCAAATGAATATAATGAATGCAATATTCATGTATTATTGAGAAATTCAATAAATATCTAATTTTGTGACAAATAAGGAAATAACCCATACATGTTTTCTGGACTGTGAATTCCATTAAATTAATCAGATTGCAGCCCAATGTTGGCACACATACTTTCGATAGACTTCTGTGTTGTCGTGATAGGCAAATAATTTGAAGCGGATGGTCAGGCTCTTTGACTTGCCTGATTTCTTGTCACCTTGCCTCAATAGCATATGTTGCTGCTCATCCTTCAGGTCAGTGTTTTGCTTGGACCAGACTGCTGCTGGAATATTGATGACTGTGTTAGGAAACAGTATTTAGTTTGTTTTAGCGTTCTTTCCACATGGTATTCTACCATGTTCACCATGTGTCAGGGTGTGTGTTTCAGGGGTGCTGTATGCAGGACTGATGATCACAGACGCTGGTCCCAAGGTTCTAGAGTTCAACTGTAGGTTTGGAGACCCAGAAACTCAGGTCAGTATGTCGCTGTTTTATTCAACTTTTATTTTGAAATCTCTTTGATAATAGCTAGTTTAAGACTTGAACCCCTATACTGTTGTCTGACTGATAGGAATGTGGCCGTTAATATAACACCCCTCTGACTGTCGGCACTTCTGTTGTAGTCAATCTCTGTGATAAACCATGAATATAAACCCCATCACTGACTGAGGGTACTCTTATTGTAGTCGATCTCCATGATAAACCAGTAATATAAACCCTGTCACTGACTGACAGCACTCTTGTTGTAGTCGATCTCCATGATAAGCAGTAATATAAACCCTGTCACTGACTGACAGCACTCTTGTTGTAGTCGATCGCCATGATAAACCAGTAATATAAACCCCTCTCACTGACTGACTGACGGCACTCTTGTTGTAGTCGATCTCCATAATAAACCAGTAATATAAACCCCATCACTGACTGACATCACTCTTGTTGTAGTCGATCTCCATGATAAACCAGTAATATAAACCCCTCTCACTGACTGACTGACGGCACTCTTGTTGTAGTCGATCTCCATAATAAACCAGTAATATAAACCCCATCACTGACTGACGTCACTCTTGTTGTAGTCGATCTCCATAATAAATCAGTAATATAAACCCTGTCACTGACTGACAGCACTCTTGTTGTAGTCGATCCTGCCACTGCTGAGGACGGACCTGCTGGACATCTGCCGGGCATGTGTGGAGGGGAAGTTGGGGGCCCTGAGCGTGGAGTTTGACACGGAGAAGTCGGCTGTGGGGGTCGTGGTGGTCAGCGGGGGCTACCCTGGGGTGTACAAGAAGGGGATTGAGATCTCAGGTAATCAACGTTGGAAATGATGTGAAAAGCTGTGTGTTGAACAGAGGAATGTTATTTCTATTATAACTGATTAATCCAACCATTTTATTGTGGAATCATGACAATAATTTGAAACAATATGATCAATAAATTTCAGAATTTGTGTTAAACTATTCGTTGTAATTTAACTAAATATTTTCAACTCTGCTGTTCATATCCATGTAAAACAAACTGATGGTTAATTAATAATCACTTGTTTCAGAAAAAAAAGAATTTAGATTCAAATTTGTAACAAAATAAAATTGTTTTATTTCCAAATTTCCCAGCCAAGAACACTGAATTCCTTTCTACTGTAACAGCTATTCTATGTCCATTTATCTGTGAATCATTTGAGTCTGTGGGTGTGTTTACTGCAACATTTCAATGATATCCTATGCCTGTTAAGATCCGTGGATAGAATAGGTCTTCAGCAACCCTTGCATGCCATAAAAGGCAACTATGCTTGTCATAAGAGGCGACTAATGGGATGGAGTGGTCAGGCTCGCTGATTTGGTTGATGCATGTCATCGAGCCCAATTGTGTGGATCGATGCTCATGATATCAATCACTGGATTGTCTGGTCCAGCCATGATTATTTACATACCGCTGTCATAAAGCTGGAATATTGCTGAGTGAGGTGTAGAACAACCAACCAACCAACCAACTATGCCTACAAGTAATTCTACCAAGGTGTATCATACAATGTGAGTCAGCAAACAATAAGGATCAACCTAAGAAACTGTTGTTTACTTCAAGACTCGACCTCAGAGTTTGTAGCTAGTCTTGCTTGAACAAGACAAATTGTTTTCTTTGTTTACATTTTCGGCAGTTTTATTCAGTTCCAGTTTTGTAGCAATATTAAAAAGATTGAGAACTGGTTCAAAGCCCTCAAATGCTATTAGTCACGGACTACCATCAGTAGTCTCTAGCTAGTGAACTAGCGTGAATTTAGAAGGCTCCATTGGTCCCATTCAGTGTCCCAGTATAATGACGGTGTTTGAAATGTTGTTGCAGGGGTGGAGAAGGCTGTTCAGGCCGCTACAGTGGTGTTCCACGCTGGTACAGCTAGACAAGACGGGAAGCTGGTAACAAGCGGAGGCCGGGTGTTGGCAGCTGTAGCAATAGATCAGCAGCTGGCCACAGCTACCTCCATGGCAACCGCAGCTGCAGCTCTCATAGACTTCGAAGGGGCATTTTACAGGAAGGATATTGGCTTCCGAGTCTTGAGCAGGTAGATACAAATATGAAACGGCTTTGATTGAATATCATATTGGTTTGATCTCCTGTTTGATTCCTTGCAGTCAGAATTTGAGAATGAATGTTTAAGGAAGGACTTTGGTCTGAATGTGCCCTACAAACTGTAACCATTTGGGGAATGAAACTCAGAACAGAACCCGTTACTGAGACATTGTAGAAGTGTAACAAATGTAATCTACCTGCATGATCTATGTCATCGTGACTAAAATCAAATTTGCCAGTGCTGCTGATTTAGTATCGGGGGAGGGAGTTTTTGTGTGCTTCAAAGGAGTGCAAAACAATTGTTTTTACGTTACAGTTTTATTGAGGACGTACTGTGAACTATTATTTTTATCTGTGTACACTTGAGGTCCAATGAAATTGTGTATGCATATACTTCAAGGTTCCAGATAGCATTATTAGAACATGACAAGAATTGACTTACACTTTGTGTGAGTTCAGTGGAATATAAACTTTAATAGAGTGAGGCCCCAGGAACAGTCGATCTAAATTACTTGCCTTGGGTTGACTGCAAAATTAAATGGAGTGTTTTGGATGAACAGTGGAAATATCAGTAAGACCATTGCCCTTGAAGCAATTACAGTTTCCGCTGGGTGTGAATGGTCAAGCTGTAAAATAATGTCCTGTCCTGACAACACTGATATTCATCATGAACTTGCATAATAAATTGTGTTGTACCAGTCACAGATTTGTTTTGTTCTTGTCTAAGAGGATATAGTTTTCTGTGGAAAACCTTGCTTTATGACTACATTTTGCTTTTACCTATAGACACTTGGTTAGTCTGAATTATCCCCTGCCACGAGGTGGGTTAGGAGATATATGAACGGAGTTCGTCAGTCTGCTTCTCAATGGGAACAGATTTTTTTCAAAAACTATTAAAGTGAGAGAAATGAAATTTTACACTCTGATGTTACTAGTCATGAATTTTAATGAGTTCCATAACTGGTGTTACAGAGTTATGGCCCTTGCCCCTGTGCTTTTCAACTGCGTGAAATGGAGACATGTTTTTTTAGAAACTACTAAAGTAACATGAATGAAAGTTATCATTCTTTCATAAGAGATACTTGGTGCCATATGCTGTTAATATGTCACATGCTTTTCAACTTTGTGCAGTGTCTACAGTTGGCATAGTTTTCTCAGGAACTGCTGAAGTTACATGAATGAAGCTTTGCATTCTTGTCTTTGAGATACTTACCAAGAATGAGTTCTAGAAATGGTGTCATGAATCATTTTTTCCCAGAGTTACTTCCCTTGCTACATGTTTTTAGATTTTTAGTATACACAGTTTTGGCTCATGGTCTAGGCTATTTTACAATATGCATAGTGTCTGCAGTGGGGACAGGTTTTCTCAGAAACTACTGAAGTTTGAGAATTGGTGCCCCTTTGTGTGCATTAATTCACATGTAATCATTTATTCTGATGATGTAAAGCGTCCATGGTGCCTATCTCTTCTTAAGGCTGTACAGGACTCTCTTGTTTATAGTGTATGTTCACTACTACATGAACCTAAAAAATTCTAATGTGCCCATGGCTGTGGATAGATATAACGCTGTTTTCTTGTTCTGAATACTTTTTAAGTATTTGAAAATCCATTACCGGAGACTTAAATTATTTCATGGTAATATGGGTTTTATCTGTCACTAGCTGTGAGTACAGGATTGTACAAGCTGAATGGGATTTGTACATCATGAGACTTAAAGTCAGGGGATGTACACAAAACATTAAGCTCGTAAATCCTGTCCACCCGCTTGTAAGAAATTTTTCAAGTTACAAGTTATAAGACTTTTTTTGTGATATACTTGTGTGAAAAAGTTAGATCTATTTAACGGGTCAATTTTGTCGTCACATCAAACATTACCCATATGATATCATGGTATCCGAACAGGCTAGCCAACCTATATTTATGTGTTTTTAAAAAATGACAACAGGCCAAACAGATAGCTAGATTCTTTAACCGTGAAGATAAATATATGTACAGCCTGAGTCAAAGCCTCCAATTGTTTGTGCTGGTGATATAGAACACCTGTTGTAGTCAATCTCAATGACAAACCATGAATATGAAACCCCTCTCACTGACTGTGACAGTGATTATGATCGTATGATATCCTGCGATCATATTGGGATGGTAGAAAACCTGGGGACATAGATAAGAATGGGACCCAATGCACTATTGCTTGTCGGAAGAGGCAGATAAGTTACATCAGGCAGTCAGACTCGGTGATTATGATCATATCAAGCAGGGATAGAGGTTAACAAAGAATGCCTGCGTATCCCAAAAAGTTTGAAATATTACTAGCCCTAAGGATTCATAAACAAAACTGGGCTGGCCTAGTGCTAATTTCCATCCCTCTCAAGCCAGGGATTCACCTTCATATATATCTCCTCAGGCAGAAGGGGCGGTCGGGTAGCCTAGTGGTTAAAGCATTCGCTCGTCACGCCGAAGACCCGGGTTCGATTCCCGACATGGGTACAATGTGTGAAGCCCATTTCTGGTGTCCCCCGCTGTGATATTGCTGGAATATTGCTAAAAGCGGCGTAAAACCAAACTCACTCACTCACTCACTCACTCACTCACTCACTATCCTCAGGCAGATATTCAGGCCCAGGTCTGCAGCAATTTTCTGTAAAAATTCCCAAGTGGGAATTAGAATTTCCTTTTTCCAGTAAGTATTGCTCTAACTTATGTGAAGGAATGAAAATAGAAGAGGAGGCTTAATTTTACATTATTGTGTCATGTATTACATGCAATATGTTAAAGCGTAGTGTTAAAATACCTGTGAAAATAGGAACCTATTGAACAATATAACTTATAAGCAAAACTCTCTGCAGTTTGCCTGTCAAAGGAACTTGTTTTGAAATCATAGATTTGCTTGACCGACTTCATTATTTTAAGTGTCCTCTGATATGTTGGAATGTTACTGTCTGCAGCATGAAATAAAGGTTTTCATTATTGCATCATGCAGTGTGTCCCTTGGGTATGCGATAAATGTGTGCTCTTGAGTTCAAATCTAGGTTTGTCAGCACCATTCCCATGCTCAAGGGTTTCAGCATTGTGGTAAACATCTGCACCTGCCTCACTTCGGCTTTCCTCCCACATTAAGCTGACACGCCATGATATAACTGGAATACTGTTCAAAGCAGCGTTAAACCAAACTCGCCCATTATCAACAAATCTTTTTACAGGCCTAGCACTTGTGATCATAGTTGTTGCTGAACCAAATGGCTTTCCTATTAGGGACCGCCCGCTGTCCCCGAGTGTCCCCTTGGAGAACGGGCTCAGCTACAAAGATGCTGGTGTGGACATCGAGGCAGGTGACGACCTCGTTCAAGCCATCATGCCGCTTGCCAAGTCAACGTCTCGCACGGGATGCACCTCCAGCATCGGAATGTTTGGCGCCACTTTCGATCTGGCAGCTGCGGGATACAAGGACCCTATACTAGTGTCTGGCACTGACGGAGTGGGGACAAAGCTGAAGGTGAGTTAGGTACCAGGACCCTATACTAGTGTCTGGCACTGACGGGGTGGGGACAAAGCTGAAAGTGGGCCAGATACATGGACCCTATACTAGTGTCTGGCACTGACGGAGTGGGGACAAAGCTGAAAGTGGGCCAGATACATGGACCCTATACTAGTGTCTGGGACTGACCGGGTGGGGACAAAGCTGAAGGTGAGTTAGGTACATGGACCCTATACTAGTGTCTGGGACTGACCGGGTGGGGACAAAGCTGAAGGTGAGTTAGGTACGTGGACCCTATACTAGTGTCTGGCACTGACGGAGTGGGGACAAAGCTGAAGGTGAGTTAGGTACATGGACCCTATACTAGTGTCTGGGACTGACCGGGTGGGGACAAAGCTGAAGGTGAGTTAGGTACATGGACCCTATACTAGTGTCTGGCACTGACCGGGTGGGGACAAAACTGAAGGTGAGTTAGGTACATGGACCCTATACTAGTGTCTGGCACTGACGGAGTGGGGACAAAGCTGAAGGTGAGTTAGGTACATGGACCCAATACTAGTGTCTGGCACTGACGGAGTGGGGACAAAGCTGAAGGTGAGTTAGGTACATGGACCCTATACTAGTGTCTGGCACTGACCGGGTGGGGACAAAGCTGAAGGTGAGTTAGGTACATGGACCCTATACTAGTGTCTGGCACTGACCGGGTGGGGACAAAGCTGAAGGTGAGTTAGGTACATGGACCCTATACTAGTGTCTGGCACTGACGGAGTGGGGACAAAGCTGAAAGTGGGCCAGGTACATGGACCCTATACTAGTGTCTGGCACTGACGGAGTGGGGACAAAGCTGAAAGTGGGTCAGGTACATGGACCCTATACTAGTGTCTGGCACTGACGGAGTGGGGACAAAGCTGAAGGTGAGTTGGGTACATGGACCCAATACTAGTGTCTGGCACTGACGGAGTGGGGACAAAGCTGAAAGTGGGCTAGGTACATGGACCCTATATTAGTGTCTGGGACTGACGGAGTGGGGACAAAGCTGAAGGTGAGTTAGGTACATGGACCCAATACTAGTGTCTGGCACTGACGGAGTGGGGACAAAGCTGAAGGTGAGTTAGGTACATGGACCCAATACTAGTGTCTGGCACTGACCGGGTGGGGACAAAGCTGAAGGTGAGTTAGGTACATGGACCCTATACTAGTGTCTGGCACTGACGGAGTGGGGACAAAGCTGAAGGTGAGTTAGGTACATGGACCCAATACTAGTGTCTGGCACTGACGGAGTGGGGACAAAGCTGAAGGTGAGTTAGGTACATTGACCCTATACTAGTGTCTGGCACTGACCGGGTGGGGACAAAGCTGAAGGTGAGTTAGGTACATGGACCCTATACTAGTGTCTGGGACTGACCGGGTGGGGACAAAGCTGAAGGTGAGTTAGTTACATGGACCCTATACTAGTGTCTGGCACTGACGGAGTGGGGACAAAGCTGAAAGTGGGCCAGGTACATGGACCCAATACTAGTGTCTGGCACTGACGGAGTGGGGACAAAGCTGAAAGTGGGTCAGGTACATGGACCCTATACTAGTGTCTGGCACTGACGGAGTGGGGACAAAGCTGAAGGTGAGTTGGGTACATGGACCCAATACTAGTGTCTGGCACTGACGGAGTGGGGACAAAGCTGAAAGTGGGTCAGGTACATGGACCCTATACTAGTGTCTGGCACTGACGGAGTGGGGACAAAGCTGAAGGTGAGTTGGGTACATGGACCCAATACTAGTGTCTGGCACTGACGGAGTGGGGACAAAGCTGAAAGTGGGCTAGGTACATGGACCCTATACTAGTGTCTGGGACTGACGGAGTGGGGACAAAGCTGAAGGTGAGTTAGGTACATGGACCCAATACTAGTGTCTGGGACTGACGGAGTGGGGACAAAGCTGAAAGTTAGTTGGGTATATGGACCCTATACTAGTGTCTGGCACTGACGGAGTGGGGACAAAGCTGAAAGTTAGTTGGGTATATGGACCCTATACTAGTGTCTGGCACTGACGGAGTGGGGACAAAGCTGAAAGTGAGTTGGGTACATGGACCCTATACTAGTGTCTGGGACTGACCGGGTGGGGACAAAGCTGAAAGTGAGTTGGGTATATGGACCCTATACTAGTGTCTGGCACTGACGGAGTGGGGACAAAGCTGAAAGTGAGTTGGGTATATGGACCCTATACTAGTGTCTGGCACTGACGGAGTGGGGACAAAGCTGAAAGTGAGTTGGGTACATGGACCCTATACTAGTGTCTGGCACTGACCGGGTGGGGACAAAGCTGAAAGTGAGTTGGTTATATGGACCCTATACTAGTGTCTGGCACTGACGGAGTGGGGACAAAGCTGATAGTGAGTTGGGTATATGGACCCTATACTAGTGTCTGGCACTGACGGAGTGGGGACAAAGCTGAAGGTGAGTTTGGTACATGGACCCTATACTAGTGTCTGGGACTGACGGAGTGGGGACAGAGCTGAAGGTGAGTTAGGTACATGGACCCTATACTAGTGTCTGGGACTGACCGGGTGGGGACAAAGCTGAAAGTGGGCCAGATACATGGACCCTATACTAGTGTCTGGGACTGACCGAGTGGGGACAAAGCTGAAGGTGAGTTGGGTACATGGACCCTATACTAGTGTCTGGGACTGTCCGGGTGGGGACAAAACTGAAGGTGAGTTGGGTATATGGACCCTATACTAGTGTCTGGGACTGACGGAGTGGGGACAAAACTGAAGGTGAGTTGGGTACATGGACCCTATACTAGTGTCTGGGACTGACCGGGTGGGGACAAAACTGAAGGTGAGTTGGGTATATGGACCCTATACTAGTGTCTGGGAATGACGGAGTGGGGACAAAACTGAAGGTGAGTTGGGTACATGGACCCTATACTAGTGTCTGGGACTGACCGGGTGGGGACAAAGCTGAAGGTGAGTTGGGTACATGGACCCTATACTAGTGTCTGGGACTGACCGGGTGGGGACAAAACTGAAGGTGAGTTGGGTATATGGACCCTATACTAGTGTCTGGGACTGACGGAGTGGGGACAAAGCTGAAAGTGAGTTGGGTACATGGACCCTATACTAGTGTCTGGCACTGACGGAGTGGGGACAAAGCTGAAGGTGAGTTGGGTACATGGACCCTATACTAGTGTCTGGGACTGACGGAGTGGGTACAAAGCTGAAGGTGAGTTGGGTACATGGACCCTATACTAGTGTCTGGCACTGACCGGGTGGGGACAAAGCTGAAGGTGAGTTAGGTACATGGACCCTATACTAGTGTCTGGCACTGACCGGGTGGGGACAAAGCTGAAGGTGAGTTAGGTACATGGACCCTATACTAGTGTCTGGCACTGACGGAGTGGGGACAAAGCTGAAGGTGAGTTAGGTACATGGACCCAATACTAGTGTCTGGCACTGACGGAGTGGGGACAAAGCTGAAGGTGAGTTGGGTACATGGACCCAATACTAGTGTCTGGCACTGACCGGGTGGGGACAAAGCTGAAGGTGAGTTAGGTACATGGACCCTATACTACTGTCTGGCACTGACCGGGTGGGGACAAAGCTGAAGGTGAGTTAGGTACATGGACCCTATACTAGTGTCTGGCACTGACGGAGTGGGGACAAAGCTGAAAGTGGGCCAGGTACATGGACCCAATACTAGTGTCTGGCACTGACGGAGTGGGGACAAAGCTGAAAGTGGGCCAGGTACATGGACCCAATACTAGTGTCTGGCACTGACGGAGTGGGGACAAAGCTGAAGGTGAGTTAGGTACATGGACCCAATACTAGTGTCTGGCACTGACGGAGTGGGGACAAAGCTGAAAGTGGGCCAGGTACATGGACCCAATACTAGTGTCTGGCACTGACGGAGTGGGGACAAAGCTGAAGGTGAGTTGGGTACATGGACCCAATACTAGTGTCTGGCACTGACGGAGTGGGGACAAAGCTGAAAGTGGGCTAGGTACATGGACCCTATACTAGTGTCTGGGACTGACGGAGTGGGGACAAAGCTGAAGGTGAGTTAGGTACATGGACCCAATACTAGTGTCTGGCACTGACGGAGTGGGGACAAAGCTGAAGGTGAGTTAGGTACATGGACCCAATACTAGTGTCTGGCACTGACGGAGTGGGGACAAAACTGAAGGTGAGTTGGGTACATGGACCCTATACTAGTGTCTGGGACTGACGGAGTGGGGACAAAGCTGAAAGTGAGTTGGGTACATGGACCCTATACTAGTGTCTGGGACTGACCGGGTGGGGACAAAGCTGAAGGTGAGTTAGGTACATGGACCCTATACTAGTGTCTGGGACTGACCGGGTGGGGACAAAGCTGAAGGTGAGTTGGGTACATGGACCCTATACTAGTGTCTGGGACTCACCGGGTGGGGACAAAGCTGAAGGTGAGTTAGGTACATGGACCCTATACTAGTGTCTGGGACTGACCGGGTGGGGACAAAGCTGAAAGTGAGTTGGGTACATGGACCCTATACTAGTGTCTGGGACTGACGGAGTGGGGACAAAGCTGAAAGTTAGTTGGGTATATGGACCCTATACTAGTGTCTGGCACTGACGGAGTGGGGACAAAGCTGAAAGTTAGTTGGGTATATGGACCCTATACTAGTGTCTGGCACTGACGGAGTGGGTACAAAGCTGAAAGTGAGTTGGGTACATGGACCCTATACTAGTGTCTGGGACTGACCGGGTGGGGACAAAGCTGAAAGTGAGTTGGGTATATGGACCCTATACTAGTGTCTGGCACTGACGGAGTGGGGACAAAGCTGAAAGTGAGTTGGGTATATGGACCCTATACTAGTGTCTGGCACTGACGGAGTGGGGACAAAGCTGAAAGTGAGTTGGGTACATGGACCCTATACTAGTGTCTGGCACTGACCGGGTGGGGACAAAGCTGAAAGTGAGTTGGGTATATGGACCCTATACTAGTGTCTGGCACTGACGGAGTGGGGACAAAGCTGAAAGTGAGTTGGGTATATGGACCCTATACTAGTGTCTGGCACTGACGGAGTGGGGACAAAGCTGAAAGTGAGTTGGGTACATGGACCCTATACTAGTGTCTGGCACTGACCGGGTGGGGACAAAGCTGAAAGTGAGTTGGGTATATGGACCCTATACTAGTTTCTGGCACTGACGGAGTGGGGACAAAGCTGAAAGTGAGTTGGGTATATGGACCCTATACTAGTGTCTGGCACTGACGGAGTGGGGACAAAGCTGAAGGTGAGTTGGGTACATGGACCCTATACTAGTGTCTGGGACTGACGGAGTGGGGACAGAGCTGAAGGTGAGTTAGGTACATGGACCCTATACTAGTGTCTGGGACTGACCGGGTGGGGACAAAGCTGAAAGTGGGCCAGATACATGGACCCTATACTAGTGTCTGGGACTGACCGAGTGGGGACAAAGCTGAAGGTGAGTTGGGTACATGGACCCTATACTAGTGTCTGGGACTGACCGGGTGGGGACAAAACTGAAGGTGAGTTGGGTATATGGACCCTATACTAGTGTCTGGGACTGACGGAGTGGGGACAAAACTGAAGGTGAGTTGGGTACATGGACCCTATACTAGTGTCTGGGACTGACCGGGTGGGGACAAAACTGAAGGTGAGTTGGGTATATGGACCCTATACTAGTGTCTGGGACTGACGGAGTGGGGACAAAACTGAAGGTGAGTTGGGTACATGGACCCTATACTAGTGTCTGGGACTGACCGGGTGGGGACAAAGCTGAAGGTGAGTTGGGTACATGGACCCTATACTAGTGTCTGGGACTGACCGGGTGGGGACAAAACTGAAGGTGAGTTGGGTATATGGACCCTATACTAGTGTCTGGGACTGACGGAGTGGGGACAAAGCTGAAAGTGAGTTGGGTACATGGACCCTATACTAGTGTCTGGCACTGACGGAGTGGGTACAAAGCTGAAAGTGAGTTGGGTACATGGACCCTATACTAGTGTCTGGGACTGACGGAGTGGGTACAAAGCTGAAAGTGAGTTGGGTACATAGCCCTATACTAGTGTTTGGGACTGATTGGGTGGGGACAAAGCTGAAAGTGAGTTGGGTACATGGACCCTATACTAGTGTCTGGGACTGACCGGGTGGGGACAAAGCTGAAAGTGAGTTGGGTATATGGACCCTATACTAGTGTCTGGCACTGACGGAGTGGGGACAAAGCTGAAAGTGAGTTGGGTATATGGACCCTATACTAGTGTCTGGCACTGACGGAGTGGGGACAAAGCTGAAAGTGAGTTGGGTACATGGACCCTATACTAGTGTCTGGCACTGACCGGGTGGGGACAAAGCTGAAAGTGAGTTGGGTATATGGACCCTATACTAGTGTCTGGCACTGACGGAGTGGGGACAAAGCTGAAAGTGAGTTGGGTATATGGACCCTATACTAGTGTCTGGCACTGACGGAGTGGGGACAAAGCTGAAAGTGAGTTGGGTACATGGACCCTATACTAGTGTCTGGCACTGACCGGGTGGGGACAAAGCTGAAAGTGAGTTGGGTATATGGACCCTATACTAGTTTCTGGCACTGACGGAGTGGGGACAAAGCTGAAAGTGAGTTGGGTATATGGACCCTATACTAGTGTCTGGCACTGACGGAGTGGGGACAAAGCTGAAGGTGAGTTGGGTACATGGACCCTATACTAGTGTCTGGGACTGACGGAGTGGGGACAGAGCTGAAGGTGAGTTAGGTACATGGACCCTATACTAGTGTCTGGGACTGACCGGGTGGGGACAAAGCTGAAAGTGGGCCAGATACATGGACCCTATACTAGTGTCTGGGACTGACCGAGTGGGGACAAAGCTGAAGGTGAGTTGGGTACATGGACCCTATACTAGTGTCTGGGACTGACCGGGTGGGGACAAAACTGAAGGTGAGTTGGGTATATGGACCCTATACTAGTGTCTGGGACTGACGGAGTGGGGACAAAACTGAAGGTGAGTTGGGTACATGGACCCTATACTAGTGTCTGGGACTGACCGGGTGGGGACAAAACTGAAGGTGAGTTGGGTATATGGACCCTATACTAGTGTCTGGGACTGACGGAGTGGGGACAAAACTGAAGGTGAGTTGGGTACATGGACCCTATACTAGTGTCTGGGACTGACCGGGTGGGGACAAAGCTGAAGGTGAGTTGGGTACATGGACCCTATACTAGTGTCTGGGACTGACCGGGTGGGGACAAAACTGAAGGTGAGTTGGGTATATGGACCCTATACTAGTGTCTGGGACTGACGGAGTGGGGACAAAGCTGAAAGTGAGTTGGGTACATGGACCCTATACTAGTGTCTGGCACTGACGGAGTGGGTACAAAGCTGAAAGTGAGTTGGGTACATGGACCCTATACTAGTGTCTGGGACTGACGGAGTGGGTACAAAGCTGAAAGTGAGTTGGGTACATAGCCCTATACTAGTGTTTGGGACTGATTGGGTGGGGACAAAGCTGAAAGTGAGTTGGGTACATGGACCCTATACTAGTGTCTGGGACTGACAGAGTGGGGACAAAGCTGAAGGTGAGTTGGGTACATGGACCCTATACTAGTGTCTGGGACTGACGGAGTGGGGACAAAGCTGAAAGTGAGTTGGGTATATGGACCCTATACTAGTGTCTGGGACTGATTGGGTGGGGACAAAGCTGAAAGTGAGTTGGGTACATGGACCCTATACTAGTGTCTGGGACTGATTGGGTGGGGACAAAGCTGAAAGTGAGTTGGGTACATGGACCCTATACTAGTGTTTGGGACTGATTGGGTGGGGACAAAGCTGAAGGTGAGTTGGGTACATAGCCCTATACTAGTGTCTGGGACTGACGGAGTGGGGACAAAGCTGAAAGTGAGTTGGGTACATGGACCCTATACTAGTGTCTGGGACTGACCGGGTGGGGACAAAGCTGAAAGTGGGCCAGGTACATGGACCCAATACTAGTGTCTGGGACTGATTGGGTGGGGACAAAGCTGAAGGTGAGTTGGGTACATGGACCCTATACTAGTGTCTGGGACTGACCGGGTGGGGACAAAGCTGAAAGTGAGTTAGGTACATGGACCCAATACTAGTGTCTGGGACTGACGGAGTGGGGACAAAGCTGAAAGTGGGCCAGGTACATGGACCCAATACTAGTGTCTGGCATTGACAGGGTGGGGACGTAGTTGAACGTGGGTTGGGTATCACAATATATAGATCTTGATTATCGATCAGATCATCTTGACTGGTTTTCATAGGAGAGGCTCAGAAGGGAAATAACCACTGATGACGCTACAATCGAGCCCAGGAATTCCAGCCTAGTTCGGCAAGGGTGGAAACTGGACTTTTAAAGACAGTTAACTCTCTTGCCTTGGGAAGATGGTTGTGATCTGGCACCGACGGAGATTGGGGGAGTCAGTCGGAATGAGATTGTTGTTGGTGTTTGGCTCTGACAAAGGGCAGACGAAACTGAAGGAGGGATGATGGTTGCACCGTGGATGATTTTTAGGCAGAGTAGATCCCTGATACCCCATGCTTCTGTTACAGTAGGGATTCTGTAGCAGAATAGGACCACAGTATCCTAGCACCCCAGGGCGGGTTAGGTCCTCATGCTTGTCTCACTGTGTGAACTTTTGACAGAATAGGCCCCTGTTTTCCTGGAATGGCCTGAATACCCCAAGGCTTGTCTCACTCTGTATATTTTCTGTGAGGTGGTCACCATGTTGTTTCAGATAGCGGAGATGGTGGGTGTACACAACAGTATTGGTATTGACCTGGTGGCCATGTGTGTCAACGACATCCTCGCCCATGGAGCAGAGCCACTGTTCCTTCTTGACTACTTCGCAACAGGACGTCTGGATGTGCAGGTGGCACATGAGGTAGTAGGGGGCATTGCAGAAGGGTGTCGCCAGGCAGGATGTGCTCTTGTAGGCAAGTTCTACATCATTTGATAATTGATGATCTTATGTAATGAATGTGGTTTTTCCACCAAGAGGCAAGTCTTAGTGTGCCATGTCATTTTTCTGAAATATTGAGAAGATATTGCATCAATCTGCATAGGTGTCAAATATACTACAAAAATAAGATTCTATTTCTAAAGTTATTGACATGACAGATTATTAACTGTAATAAATATCAGGTGATGTTTAACTTCTAAGTTGTGTATTTGGTCTGTTGCTCATTCTATTTTCCATTAGTTTGATGCAGTCTCTCTTTAATTGCGGGGTGTTCTTTATGTGAAGAACTCACTCTTCCTGTAACATAATCACTTTCTCTGTCACCAGGCGGAGAGACGGCCGAGATGCCAGGCATGTACACTAATGGAGAGTACGACGTTGCTGGTTTTGCCGTTGGTGCCGTTGAACGGGGTCAGATGATGCCCCGAATACATGAAGTGGTTGCCGGGGATGTCATTGTTGGAATTGGGTCATCTGGTATCCATAGCAATGGTTTCAGTTTGGTTCGGAAACTTGTGGAGAGGAAGAATCTACGTTTCGACATGCCTTCCCCTCTCAAGACGGGGAAAACCCTAGGTGAGAGGACATCTTGGAATCGTGTTAAAGCTGTCTGCTGATGTGGATGCTGCTGAAAAAAGGATGTTTGTGTGTATTCTGTGAGCTTCTTGCAGTTCTTAACTTCTGCATTAAATGAAAATTTTGTTTGAGGCCTATAGGGAAATCACTCACTGTCTTTACAAATTTCTAGACTTATCCTATCATATGATATGCATAGCGTGAGATAGGATAAATATATAAATATCTGAATTTACACTAAAATTTCCAAATTTTTAAACTTATCCTATCTCACGTTATGCATATTGTGTGTGAGGTATATCAATATACATCTTCCCGAGGCAAGAGAGTTAACTGACTATAAAAGTCCAGTTTCCACCCTTGCCCAACCATGCTGGTATTATGGAGTTAGAATTTGGCTGGACTAATGAGTCTATGCATAGTCCAATCAAAATCGCGCACCGAAATTGAAATCCGGTTCGTAGAGTGTCATGCAGATTTCGGTTGACTGCAGGATTTGCAAAGCATGTGCACCGCTAACTCGCTGTCAACGGATATTTTCTAAATCATTTCATGTTGTTAATTAAGGTGCTCACGTGATTTCATGCACTTCGCAATGTAAGACTCGTTTGATCACAATATAGATCTTGATTGTCAATCAGATTGTCTTGACTTGGCGCCACCGTTTTGTTTGAAACAAATGCAAGTGATACGATAGGTTGAATCTGATTGGTCAATAGGAGAGGCATAGAAAGGACATAACTCGTAATAGGGTGGAAACTGGACTTTCAAAGTCAGTTAACTCTCTTACCTCGGGAAGATGATCAATATACAATGTATGCTAAATTTTCGAAGTCCAGACCACCATCACATAGCTGGTATATATTGCTGAGTGTGGCATTAACAAACAATTCTAATGGGTATCTGGTTGTCAGCTCAGGTTGATTGTCTGTCATGGCACCTTGGTGATTTCGGAATTGATCATGCTATCAAAAACTGGTCTGGCTGCCCAGACTGAAATAATTGCAGACCACCGTTATATCGTGCAATTTTGTGATTGCAGTGTAAAACAAGCAACTAACAAATACTCAATGTCTGTCTGCTTCCTGTTCAGGGGAAGACTTGTTGACACCCACCAAGATCTATGTGAAGAGCGTGCTGCCGCTGATGAGGGAGGGCAAGGTCAAGGCCTTTGCTCACATCACCGGTGGGGGTTTGACGGAGAACATTCCCCGGATACTTCCAAACGATCTTGGTGCCGCCCTTGATGCCAAGTCCTGGACCATGCTTCCCATATTTGGGTGGCTGTCTGAGATGGTAAAAACTACATTGTGAAATTATTTGGAGGGCGATGAGGTAGCAAAGCAGTGTCTGCTCATAATTTATATGTCTGGTTTTGATATTGCTTGCTAACCCCAATCTTGGTGTGTTTTCTTCACAGTATACACAGGTAGAAACTACTATTTTTAGTCCACTAGTCCTTATGATAACATATAGCAAAACCCTTAAAATGGCAAATTTCTACAAGTCCTTTATGATACCTTAATTATTGGGCAGTTTGGCAAGGAGTACAGGACTAGTGCCACTTTCTAACGCTGGTATATTTTTAAAGAAATAAGCAACGATACTGGGAAGAATAGTGAAGAAAATTGCTGCTTCATCTCATGATTCAGTTTATTTTCAGGGCTTTATGCCTGCCAAATAAATGTATTCAAACATGGCCTGTGACATTCAATCTCAAGTAAACTTTTTCGCAACTACTGCAGGAGGCTATAAATATTTAAATCTATTTTTGTTTTAAACAAGTATTTTAACTATTTACAGATGTGATGGTTGGACTATGTACATATATGGTGTGTTTTGTAATGGGAAGAAGGCAACACACAAGTTATTTTTATCTCTGGGTGGGGACGTTAAAACGTGAGGCAGGCTGTGAGAAAAATTAAAAATCAAGATATTTCGAAAGACTTTACCAGTTTTTATTCCAAAGAGAGAGGTGTAGTGCAAAGGTTGATTTTTAAAGAAAATGTTGCTTTTTTCATGTTTTGAACTACCTGAAATAATGTCAGGGGTATCAGTGAACTCTGTTCACTTTTTGTCTAGTTTATTCTATGTTACATTTTTAATGAGGCCCATCCCTTGTGACATTATGTTGCTAAAAACATTGCTGAATTCATTATTAAACCAAACTCATTCACTGACACAGTGATACCTTGTTATTCATGAAGTAATGCCAGAGTGACATTTGTCTTGATTACATTTCCGAATAAACATGTCGTGAGTGCAGGTAATGTGAAGATCCGGGTTAGAATTGGTCTTCAGCAAACCATTCTTGTCGTAAGAGGCAACTAACGGGATTGGGCAGTTAGGCAAGCTGAGTTAGTTGATGCATGTCATCGTATCCCAATGGCCTAGGTCAATGCTCTTGATGTCAATCACTTGATTGGATTATATTGGAACAGAGTTCCTCCATCCATCCGTTTCTCCGTTTGTCTGGTTCTCAAAAGGGAAAAAATTTCTCCAAAACTTTTTAAGTCAGAGAAATGAAATGTTTCATTTTGGTGTTACTGGTCATTATCTCAAATGAGATCGAAAATTGATTTTATTTTTACAGAGTTTTCGCCCTTGCTCAGTGATTTTCAACTTAGTTCATACTGTGTGAAATGGGGACAACTTTTCTCAGAAACTACTGAAGTTACATGAATGAAAGTTTGCATGCTTATCTAAGAGATAATTGTCAAGGCTGAGTTCGAAATTTGGTACCATCAATTAATTGTTTACAGTGTTACGGCCTTTGATCCGAGTTATTTGTGTAAGTTTTCTCACAAACAACTGAAGTTATCTTATCTAAGAGATAATTATCAAGACTGAGTTATTTTTTCCTGAGAACCTAGTGTGCCTCATGGTGGGGGGTAGTGATAACGCTGTTTTCTTGTTATTTGTGGACCGCTGTCATGTAGCTGATATAATGCTGAATGCCGCATTATGAACAAAACGTTAGTGCAGAGTAATGATACAGTAACTATGCAGACTCTCCCAAGTTTTTAAGACATGAG
This sequence comes from Haliotis cracherodii, assembly GCF_022045235.1. Lineage (NCBI taxonomy): Eukaryota > Metazoa > Mollusca > Gastropoda > Lepetellida > Haliotidae > Haliotis > Haliotis cracherodii. The sequence goes on along the minus strand of NW_027266279.1, from coordinate 5,082,272 downwards.
GTTGTGGGACAAATGAGGTCTCACTTCACATCAAATATTGGGGTAAGGTGTGCACTGCCTTCCAAATTCATGCTAGTGGTCGTCTGGTAGCATTTGAGGACTAATTATGAACCAGTTGAACATTTTGAACTGAATAAATCATACTGACATAGTTGTCTTGTTCAAGCAGGACAAGACACAAACATTGAAGACTAGTGAAATAAGGCTTTCACTAGTCCTTTCGGAGCGTCCTAATGTATTTCTAAGGCTGTGTGTATTAGCTGTGGCTTCAACTGCTTGTCTTCTGTCCAGGGCCGTATATCCAATCAGGAGATGGCTCGGACTTTCAACTGTGGATTGGGAGGAGTCCTCATTGTGACGTCATCACAGTCTGCAGAGGTCGTCAGTTTGTTGAGGACCTCTGGAGAACAGGCAAACATCATCGGAACAGTCCGACAGCTCAAGGGTAAACAACAGAGGATCTGAAGACATGTTCAGTTTTAACGTTGTTTGTTGGAGCAAGCATTTCATAGTTTTTATTTCAGTCAGTGCATCAATCTATTTTGGCCCCACAACACATTTATCACATCATTGTGTCCAGTGAATGAGTTTTGTTGTTCATGGGGAAGTATTTTGGGACAATATGTTTTTCTTCCTGTACATTAAGACGTTCGGCCTTTGTGACTGTTTTATCCCTGGAACGTTGTGTTTAACCCTGGTTAATCATTCAGCGGGAACAACACGCGTGAGGGTGGATCACCTGGAGGACAGTCTGGTGCAGTCGTGGAGGAAGGTGCCGGGTGTGACGCGGAGACGGCGCGTTGGAGTCCTCATTTCCGGGTCAGGTGAGGTCATTCATCAGCCTGTTTAGCAGCACCTGAAGGATTCAGTTCTTACTTCAGCAGTTTCTGATGCAGATTTTGCTTATTCTTTGCAAAACAAATTGCAATAAGTGTTTGATTGTTTTTTTGTTTTGTTTTTCATATTTTGTAGACACAAATACCGCCATAATTTTTTTACATGATATTGCTGTAAAGATAGTGGGAAATTATTAAAAGGGCTGAAAAGCCATATACATTCACTCAAGCAGAGTTGGTTGAAACTGTTTCTGTTATGCATGTGTATGTGAAGAAAGGTCGTGACCTTGATGCTCAGTAAATAGTAATTAGACCTCAGTTCTATTTATTTTACTTTACACCTGCCTAAAATCTGCATCTCTGAAGATGTTTGGTCAATGCAGAGCCTCTCTTTGGTTCCAGGCACAAACCTGCAGGCTCTGCTGGACCACACCCGCGACGTAACCAACAGCAGCGCCGCCGAGATCGTCATTGTCATCTCTAACAAGGCAGGAGTACAGGGACTTGAAAGGGCAGAGAAGGCTGGCATCAAGACCAAGGTCAGTGGAACATATGCTTTGCCTTGAGTGAGTTGTGGGACACTGTGCAAGCTGAAGGAGGTAGTTTACCACTCTGATGAATCCCACTACCCATGCCCCAGGTTTTTGGCACAGACAGCCTTGTCATTTAAAGCGCCACTATTCACGGCGCAGAGGTGCGTCCCATTGGCGTTCAGAAGACCTATGATCACTGGGTTTAGTTGGTTGTTGGTTGGTTTGTTGTTTAACGCCGCACTCAGCAATATTCCAGCTATTTGACGGCGGTCTGTAAATAATCGAGTCTTGACCAGACAATCCCGTGAGTGATATCATGAGCATCGATCCACGCAATTGGGATCGATGACATGAGTCAACCAAGTCAGCGAGCCTGACCACCCAATCCTGTTAGTCGCCTTTTACGGCAAGCATGGGTTGCTGAAGACGGGTTTAGATCTTGGCTCTTTCTGTGTTTCTAGGTTTGTCAGCACCATACCTGTGCTTGTGGGTTTCACCAATTTGGTAATCGACCTGCATCACTCTTTCCGCATTCATCAAACTGATACCCTGTAATGTAACTTGAATACCGTTCATTTTGGCTTTAAACCCAAATCACTCACCCACTCATATCAGGAGTAAATGTTGCATTGAAACAATGGGTGGCAACCAATCATCAAACCTCAGACTTTTTGGTCATACTGGACTAATCCTAGCAACCTTTGCTGATTGAAAGCAGCTGCAAAATAGATCAGGTGGTCAGGTGCGGTGACTATGTTGATGGCATGTCATTGTACCCCAACAGCTGGGATCATTGCTCACGTTATCAATCACTGGATTGTCTGGTACAGACAAAATATTTTTACAGGCTGATGCCATATAGCTGGACTATTGTCGAGTGAGGAGATTTACACTTGATCGACTCATTACTGCAGTGCAATGTGTCTATTATTGCTGCCCCTTACAGCCAGACATCCATTACACAGGTAATCAGTCACAAGGACTACAAGGGCCGTGAGGAGTTTGACGAGGCTCTCCACCAGGGGCTTACAGCAGCTGGCGTTGAGATTGTATGTCTGGCTGGATTCATGAGGATACTCACAGGTACGTGAACATAGAGAATGTATGTCTGGCTGGATTCATGAGGATATTTACAGGTAGATGAACATGGAGAATGTATGTCTGGCTGGAATTATGGGGATATTTACTGGTAGATGAACATAGAGAATGTATGTCTGGCTAGAATTATGAGGATATTTACAGGTAGATGAACATGGAGAATGTATGTCTGGCTGGAATTATGAGGATATTTACTGGTAGATGAACATGGAGAATGTATGTCTGGCTAGAATTATGAGGATATTTACTGGTAGATGAACATGGAGAATGTGTGTCTGGCTGGAATTATGAGGATATTTACTGGTAGATGAACATGGAGAATGTATGTCTGGCTGGAATTATGAGGATATTTACTGGTAGATGAACATGGAGAATGTATGTCTGGCTGGAATTATGAGGATATTTACAGGTAGATGAACATGGAGAATGTATGTCTGGCTAGAATTATGAGGATATTTACTGGTAGATGAACATGGAGAATGTATGTCTGGCTGGAATTATGAGGATATTTACAGGTAGATGAACATGGAGAATGTATGTCTGGCTAGAATTATGAGGATATTTACTGGTAGATGAACATGGAGAATGTATGTCTGGCTAGAATTATGAGGATATTTACTGGTAGATGAACATGGAGAATGTATGTCTGGCTAGAATTATGAGGATATTTACAGGTAGATGAACATGGAGAATGTATGTCTGGCTGGAATTATGAGGATATTTACAGGTAGATGAACATGGAGAATGTATGTCTGGCTGGAATTATGGGGATATTTACAGGTAGATGAACATGGAGATTGTATGTCTGGCTAGAATTATGAGGATATTTACAGGTAGATGAACATGGAGAATGTATGTCTGGCTGGAATTATGGGGATATTTACAGGTAGATGAACATGGAGAATGTATGTCTGGCTGGAATTATGTGGATATTTACAGGTAGATGAACATGGAGAATGTATGTCTGGCTGGAATTATGTGGATATTTACTGGTAGATGAACTTGGAGAATGTATGTCTGGCTAGAATTATGTGGATATTTACTGGTAGATGAACATGGAGAATGTATGTCTGGCTAGAATTATGAGGATATTTACTGGTAGATGAACATGGAGAATGTATGTCTGGCTAGAATTATGAGGATATTTACTGGTAGATGAACATGGAGAATGTATGTCTGGCTGGAATTATGGGGATATTTACTGGTAGATGAACATAGAGAATGTATGTCTGGCTAGAATTATGAGGATATTTACTGGTAGATGAACATGGAGAATGTATGTCTGGCTAGAATTATGGGGATATTTACGGGTAGATGAACATGGAGAATGTATGTCTGGCTAGAATTATGAGGATATTTACAGGTAGATGAACATGGAGAATGTATGTCTGGAGGGAATTGGGACGGTCGGGTAGCCTAGTGGTAAAAGTGTTTGCTCATCATGCCGAAGACCTGGGTTTGATTCCCGACATGGGTACAATGTGTGAAGCAGATTTCTGGCGTCCCTCGCCGTGATATTGCTGGAATATTGCTAAAAGTGGCGTTAAACCATACTCACTCACTCTGAAAGAAATTATGGGGATATGAACAGGTAGGTGAACATGGGGATTGTATGTCTGGAGGGAATTATGGGTATTTACAGGTAGATGAACATGGAGAATGTGTGTCTGGAGGGAATTATGAGGACTTTTACTATTTTGTGCATTATGTACCGCTACTTTTCTCATTGCATTATTGTCAGGCTCGGAAAGGTAGGTTTTCACAAAATTCATGCGAGAAAGTACAACTAATTTGGCTTATTCCCTGGTGATGAAGCAATGTAATATATGGAAGTCTGTGGAGTATGAAAGATGCTTGCCATGTCTTGTATGTCTTGTATGTCTTCCAGGTGGATTTGTAAGGAAGTGGACTGGGCGCATGTTGAATGTCCACCCCTCCCTGCTGCCAAGCTTCAAGGGGTCAGATGCCCACAGGCAGGTGCTTGCTGCAGGGGTCAGAATTTCCGGCTGCTCCATACACTTTGTGGCTGTGAGTACAGTTCCTGTCTTTGATCTATGGGGATCTGGGTCAGAATAGAACCACTTAGGGTAGTGGGTTGCATTTTGCCTCCTAACATTGTGATTGGGAATTGTGCTCTTACCCCAATGGCATTGGTCATGGCTCACATGCTGTCAATGTGTCCCTGGTTTGTGTGGTCATGACTTGATTATTAGGGATTGCCATGATTATTGTAAGATTTATAATATATATTGTCATGTTCTTACTATGGAATGTTCTTATGGTGCCAGGCCCCAATGACAATCTGTGTTAGAATTGGTCTTGAGGAACCCATGCTTGTCATAAGAGGCAACTAATGGGATTGGGTGGTCAGGCTCCCTGACTTGGTTGATGCATGTCATCTTATCTCATTTGTGTAGATAGATGCTCATGATGTCAATCACTGGAATGTCTGGTCCAGGCTTGATTATTTTCAGACCCTCATCATATAACTGGAATATTACTTAGGTTGGTCCTAAACAACAAACAAACCTGACTTTGGTGTAAACCAACAAACAAACCCTATTTCAGGAGGAGGTAGACGCTGGATCTATCCTGGTCCAGGAATCGGTGCCAGTGTATCCTGGTGACACTGAGACAAGTCTAGCGGAGCGGGTGAAGCGGAGGGAGCACAAGGCATTCCCCCAGGCTTTGGAGATGGTAGCCACACAACAAGTCAGTCTCGCACCCGACGGCAAGCTGGTGTGGAACTGGTAGCGCCGGACCCAGCAGACCAAATATTTGGTTACTTCTAACCAAACATGACAAGGAAGAGTGATTACTGTTTGCTTCATTTTAGGTGCTGAGACATATATTATTTGCTTTTTGAGACACAGTAGAACAACTTTGTAATGCTAATGTTTTCCAGTAGATATTTTGGTTCAGTCCAGATTCTCCCAGTTGTAATACTCTGTTAGTGCCAAAGCAGTTGTAGGTTGATGGGTGTGAATTGGTACTCAGGCAGTGGTTTTTGAAAATAAAGTGCGGGTGGGCGGGCAGGCGGTGAATGTATTTTATTTTATTTTATTTTTTTGTTCAAACTAGTATGTAATCAATAAACAACTGTGTACAATCACCCTGGGAGAGGGCCTCCCAACATCAGTGTGTTCCTTGATGAGTAAAATAGTGGAATACAGTATTTGACTTCCGTTGGACATGGAATATTTAAGGATCTTTATTAGGTTTTTTTTTAAAATGGAAATAAAAACGTAAATGTCCGGCTAACTTTATGATGATGTGGGCGGTGCCTGAGAACAATTTTTTTATTTTTTTTAACCTAACAGCCAAGAAGACATTATAAAGGTAGCACTATGAAGAGGTTATACTGTGTCCTGAAGATGTCTTGTAGTAGTGTTGTATTGAATATTTTTGTTGCAATAGGCTTGTCACTTACAAATGCAGTTTTTACTTGTTGATTGCTTTTATATTGTTGCACATTTTAGTGCTTAAGGAGTTTGATTTACAACTGTGTTCGATAGATATTCAAATGTGCTGATTCAGTGATATATAATCACTGCTGTTGTTAATGTGTAAAGCAGGAGATTAAAAGTGTTTTGCATTTGTTTGTTAAAGGCAGACCATGATATGTTTTACGTTATACAGATGTTGTATGAGAATGAATCCTGACTGAGTATTCAATGTGTTTATGTCTCCATTCTGTTATTTGTAGCCCAAACTCATTTGGTACTACAGCTTAGTTTGTTGTCCGATTCGAATAACAAGTTGCTAAAATAGCCATCCAATGAAATAACTCTCAAGAACATGAGTGTTGGGAGATAAGGAGATACGGCAACAGTTCAGTTTACCAGGTGCAACTTGCTGTGAATCTCGCTTCACAGGTCTTGCGTGCATCTTCGATCCTTTGGGTTGGTTAATTGTGTAAAGGTTAGGGTAGGTTTCCCCCAAATCTATCCTTAGCCCTTTGATCCCCTTCACGTTCCTTAGGGTTGGGCACTACTTGCCAATCAAATTCCCCTTAATAGTCCTTGGGGTGAGTTGTGAGTCAGGGTATGGATTAGCTATCTCTTTTAATCAATTAATCCAATGGAATTTGAGGAAAATCCAATTCTGATCAAGTTCTGCGGAGAAAATGGCTACTACCCATACGCCTTAAGATAAACAATTGGGTGCTTTGTTGGGGATTGTTGGGGAAATGAGTACTATCTATTTGTGATAGCACCAGTGGTCCTGTGGTAAAGACTTGACTAATTACAGTAACTCATTTGTGCAGCTTAGCTTCAAGATGGCAGCATGAGTTCGATCCTCCATGTGGCGCTAATTGAAATCTGATAAAGTGTGCCCCAAAAGAGCCCTACCCCCAGAAATGGTGACAAAGCTATGGTAGTTCATGCCCTTATCACAAATGAATGTTGGAGTTATGTAGAATAGTGTTGAGAACTGAAGAATTCTTTGTACACTTAGTTAAACCAACTGTCATCATTTTAGAGGTTTTTGGTTAGGTTTATTTGCATATTTTGATTTACCGATTGAGATTTATTTCCACGTTTCAACAAGTTCTCAGAATAAGCCCAGGGGTTTCCACTATGCATGAATAAGCTCAGTTTGGAAACATGATACGTGGCCTGATGACATTGAAAGAAACTTTGTGTAAATATTGGTTATGAAATTTGTATGCCAGTCTGTTTTTGCTGTCAAGGCATATAGTTGAGATCAGCTGACATCTTCATGAAACTTGTCTAAAAGCTAAAGTATTGTTTGTTTTCTTATGGATTTGAATATATATGTTGATTTTATTTCAGATGGATGCAAATTCTTTTGAATATCCTTTGTGATGGTTGTTGTATGCTCTTGACAAACTATGCTAACCACCATGCTGAGGGAAAAAAGTAACTTTGCTTCATATAAAGTGGTGTGAATGTAACAACATTATATTTGGTCATTCGTCTGATCAAAACGCCCTAGGATTGGGGTGCCTTAAGAACTCAATAATGTCAGTATCAGGTGTGACCAACATTTGGGTTGATACAGGTGAGGCAGCATTGCAGACAGCCTGGAGGATGTTGTTTTCAAATGTCAACCAAAGATTGGCCCAACTGAGCTAGCTGGCTCTTGTCCTGCTGTAGAGTCATTCTATCTCATCCCAGACTTGTGTTTTATGACAGAGGTCTGGAGAAACAGCCTTTCCGTGGCAGTAAGGCAATGTTGGCGGGTATTATCCTGCTGCAACGTGACATTTTCCCCCTGCATTTGCACAAATGGTAGGACATTGTTCTGGTAGTGGATGCAGACCATCAGAGCTGTCCAGATAAAAACCCAGACTCACCTGTGAACAGTATGTCTCAGATGCTGTGTACACCAGGCTAGGCATGCCTGACAGCGAAGTGGATGAAAAATAGGGCCAACTGCTGGATGCCTGGCCCCCAATGTTGTGCCACTAATTGGTCTCAACCTAGGAATTGCCCAATTACCATGGCAGTTTGGTATCGATCCCAAACTTGCACCAAGCGAATAAGTTTTGTTGAGGGGACATCACACATGGACGACCAATCCGTGGCAAGTCATGATAATGCCTCCAAAAAGTGGATATTGTCTGCACCCTTCCTGTTTGCAGCATGCCCATGCTAAGCAATCATTGTGTGCTGTTCACATTAAAAAAGCATGTGCAAGTTGTGAGTTTCCATGGCAACGACTGAAATTGGCGCTGGTGCTCCATCCAACCAGGCATGTCATATTACCAGGGGATATGAGTATTTCATGCTTGTTGAACTTTATATGAAGCACAGTAACTATTTTTATTTATGTTAGATCACTGAAAACAGGTGAGCTTCTGTACCTCTGGTACTATGCTTTTTGTGTGTGTTTATGCATTTGTCTTAAGTTTACAGCTCTTGTTTTATTACATGTAAATATGTTGTGCATTTTACGTCATCCATCAGACTATTATGTTCACACTGATTTTATCAAGGGTTATATTTTGTGTTTCTACAAGTTTATGTGATATGAGACCAATGAGCCGGAGAGGTACAGTAGTTACATGGATCAAGTTGGACAGATATGTGGACACATTTTTCAACAATCTCATTGAAATCAGATCTTAGTTCTCGCTCCCGCTAAACAAAGATCTGAGGACATCCCATTACGGGTCACGTCAGACGGCCTTGCGGGAACTTTGACCAATGGAAGGACTGACAAGAAATCGACATTAGCCAATGAGAAGGCAGCCCTCTCTTGCTTTACGGCACTAGTTTAAAATTGGCGACGACACTTTGAAACATATTTTGACAAATTCTCGATTAAAAATTTGAAACCTGAACAAAAGAATGTTCTGGAATGGCTAATAGATGGTCTAGATTGTATGGATTCAGTCGTTAAACCCATAACTATAGCGGAATATCCCATGTCGAGGTTGCATGATCTAGAACGCGACGCTCTGATAAAAGGTCGTGACCCCTAATGGGATGTCCTCAGATATTTGTTTAGAAACAGCGAGAACTAAGATTTGATTTTGAGATTTTTCAACAGTTTTTGTCGAATCTTTTTGATACGCCAATTTTTTGTCCATCTGTTTTTCTACTATCAAATTAATTGTACTACAAATATGAATGAGCATGGTGCTGTCAAACCAGAATGAATTATTGAGTTTGATCATGTACCCCTGAGGTGGAAACGTGTTTTGATGCACTGCACCCATTGAGGGTTTTGCTGTGATCGCAGCCCATGTGTGTCACAGCTGAAATATTGCTGAGTTTGGCGTCCCAGATCCGAGTGAGTGAAGGATCAGATCATGCCACGAGATGATGAAAGACCCGCAAAAGCAATTAACAGCTAGCAATTATTCATGCTTGTATCATGTTTGCTTGATTGAAAGATTACCTTACACCAAGAAAATCTGAACTGTTTATTCAAACATTCCTCAATATACAACATGACCAAAATACACATACAGCTGCCATTTTGACAACTTTGCTTCCCTCCTATAAATCGACAGCCTGCTGACATGAAAATAAATGAACTGGATGAAAATAACTGGCTTCTGGTTATTTAATGAAACTTTCCACTGATCAGCAGAAACTACTGGAGATCTCCATTTAAACAAAGATCTCAGGACATCCCATTACCTGTCACGTCAGACCGACCACTGAAATGACTACGCTTTAAAGATATGTTGACGCCTCGGTAGAAAGTCTAGCAAGTACAGAGAAGAAATGAGTATGGTGGTCAGCACACATCATTTGAAACAGAAGTATTATCATTTGAAAAAATCATCATCATCACCTTGTACTCCCTTAATCCATGACTGACCAACCCATGAGGAGCTTCAATAACCAACTGATGTACTTTCTGCTCATCCAAACAAATCTTCCTCTCAGCATTTTGCTCCTATGATTAGGATTGATTTTCTGCTTTGAAACAGTAGGTTGAAAAGTGTTCCAGGAGGCATCTTGTTCAAGTAGATAGACGAGGTTCCAAATTCAATTCAAGGGAGATAACCCCTTGTCTAAGTCACGACAAAGCTCAAAAATACCCTTCAGACACAACATTATAATGTCCCCATTCATCATCAATACAGATACAATATTCACTGCCACATAACAATAGACACCATTGCCTTAATCCAGACCAATGACCGCTCGGGGATTGCTTTACTCAAGAAGCCCAAAATATCCGTTTACATCAAAATGTGTCTTACAAACTGTAATTTGGTATGAGGTAGTCAATCTTTATTCAAGGCCTTCAGTACAGACAGTTGTTGCACACAATTTACGTTACCGTATTCGACGAAATAAGCGCCCACGGCGACATTTTCTGAGATGTTGGATAGTGAACAATCCCAATTAGCACCCCTAGGCTGTCAGCATAAATCACAAAATTTATATTTCACCAAAATAAATTTCAAATAAGAGCCCCCTATTTCAAATTACGTCGAATACGGTATTTGCGAATTTGATTTTATATAACAGTGCGTGGTATATCTACATGGCCATGTTTTGTATTATTAATGTATCTTGACATGCCTGAATTTCACAATATTTGAATCATAAAAGTAGTGTACATGAAGGTATTTTTCTCACACAGTGTAGTACAGTCGACATACAAGTAAAACATGATCTTCATCCTCTGTCTTGGCTAGTACACATTTTACATAATGGTTCTGACCTTGGAGTTTTTGTATATCACACACTATTGATGCATCAATCATGGGATGGGGGCGGTCGGGTAGCCTAGTGGTGAAAGCGTTCGCTCGTCACGCCGAAGACCCGGGTTCGATTCCCGACATGGGTACAATGTGTGAAGCCCGCCGTGATATTGCTGGAATATTGCTAAAAGCGGCGTAAAACCATACTCACTCACTCACTCAATCATGGGATGAACACTGAATTCTTTAGATTTACATACACCAGATACTGTTCAACATTCAATAATATAAAAATGTGTCCGATAATGTCAACAAAACTGACCATGATTGTGTATAAATATGTATAGCCTCTGTAGAAAAGAATTGATAAATACACTTTCAGTTTGAACAAACCAAACATTTCCGAAACCACTATTGAATAACATATATTTTCACATCAGTTACTCAGTTATTCTTTCCATTCGTATCACATAAGATCATCATACTGTAAAATTTCTCAGGTGAATCTCGGTGAATTCATTTTAAGCAGGTTGAGTCAGTACTTTTAGCTGTGACAATCTTGAGGAACTCCGCCACATTTCCCATAAACCATTGCGCACGATGTGTCGGTTTTTACACCATTTTACATGCATTAAAGTGACCTCTTTCGATATGGTATACCTATAAAAATGACTTGTAATTCCTGTAACCAAGGATTTGTATATTCTTCTATTAAACCATCAAAGGGCCATTTTTCATTTTTGGGTAAGTTTACAACTGTTTTTTTTATGAAAATATCTTTAGTGAGTTCAAATTTATCACAGTAGTTTTCTTGATCTTAAATTTGAAAGTCCCTGGTGGTGCTTGAGAACATGATAATATCATCTGCAAATAATATAAGGATGAGTTGAACAACATCTGGATGTAATTGAATACCCTTTATGGATTTCCGATACTAATTCATTTATGCAAAAGGAAAATAAAACTCAATATACATCCTTGGCACACGCCAAATTTGCATTCAAACATATCAGACATTAGACCCTTGTCTCGTATACACACGTTTTAACATTTTTATATCGTTTTTTACTGGGAATAGTAACATCCTTGCGACAATTTCACTGGGAACGTATAGTTCTTGTGCCTTGACAATGACACTGGGAAAGGTGATGTTCTTGCTTATTGAGATTTCACTTAGAACGGTAACGTCCATATTTCTATTGCGATTTCACTGACCACGGTAAGTCCAGATAAACGAGGATTCACTGAGCACGTGGGGTGTAGACTCCAGTCTTGAAATGTGAACGCTTTGTCTCGTTTTTTATTTGTTCAGAGATTTTTTTTTCATTAATTCATCTCATTCTCTATTTTCGGAGTAAAACCCGGGTTATCTGTAGTGGAGACATTCATCTCTGCCTTCTCATACCCCCATTTCGTCTTGAGGGAGGGGGGTTGCAATAGTGGCCCTGTTGTCTTAGGCGCCAGAATTCACTGTTTGGAGTTCGTATCGTATTGGAGGCGTATCAGATATAAATGTTTCACAATCACAAAGCATCATTATTTCTCTAAATAGAGTTGTGCGTAATAGATTACATTGTCTCACTCAACACATTATTCTTTTACTCATACGATCTTGTGTTCAGATTTCGGATTGTGTGTATATTCGTAGTCTAAGTGGACGAACGCTCTCTCCACTTCCGGCAACGCCTCCAACTTCAGCTGCAACGGCTCGCCGATGTCGTGAGCCTCCTTCATGGACATCGCTTCCGGAAGCACGATGTCAACCTCGACCAAGAAGTTGTTGCCAAAATGGAACGCCCTCACCTGGAAAACAGCCATGTTTATTGTCAACATCCTGGTTAATCTGTGCCCTACATTTCCATTCTATACTGCTCAACATTTGATAGGGATTTGGGTATCCAGGTGGGACCTGAATGTGACTGATTGCTTGGATATGTTTCATTCGAACAGTCTTACAATTTGCCATGGGAATGAACGGGCAGCTTTATTTCAAGTTGAATAAACAGTTCAACGAGTCGTCTTAACGTCCCAGTAGGAAATAAACACTACAGTAAACTACTTTCATAACGAACACGCTTATAACGAACTGACGGATATTACACTTTTTTTGGTCCAGGGCATTTGCTGTATATATCCTTATAATGAAGTACGGTTATGACGAACTAAAATTAGTGGTCCCTCTGAGTTCGTTATAACCTAGGTTACTGTATATCAGTATCCCGATCAAATGTTGAGCAGTATATTATAAAACACAGCCATGTCAAAATACACTCACTGGCTCAATTAATAAAAAGTGGCCTTTGGAACGAGGATATTTATCATAATAGAATGGAGATATAAAACACTGGCTTGTCAGCAATGCGTTTTCAATAATCAATAATCGTGATGCTTTTGTTGTATTGCAATGAACAAGGCATATTCCATTTGATAATATTGTTGTTATTGTTTTCATGAATAAAAAACAATTTAAAAAAAATAATTGTTTGTGTTGGTAGCTGGTCCACTCACCGTATCGATGTGCAGTATCTTTTTATGGTGGTTTACGCATATCCATGTCAACTTGCTGAGAAACTCCGGCCGAGCCGTGTAGCCCGTCAGAAGTCGGATTTGCTCTGAAACACACAGTGCCAAAGGTTGCATCTACCTCTATGTCAAGTTAAAATGTTCGCTGGGCTGGTGGGGTAGCCTAGTGGTTAAAGCTTTCGCTCGTCACGCCGAAGGCCCGGGTGAGATTCCCCTCATGGGTACAATGTGTGAAGCCGATTTCTGGTGTCCCCCGACGTGATATTGGTGGAATATTGCTAAAAGCGGTGTAAAACAGTACTCACTTACTCACTAAAGTGTTCGCTAAAACTGGAATACTGCTCAAAACGACATTAAGAACTCATTTAGGGACTCACGGTCCTCCAAACACGGAGGCACTGGTCATCTTTGTTGCCGCAATTCAATGTGCACAGTTGCGTCATTTAGGCACGCTAGATATTTAAGACGGTGGCTTTGAATACTGATTTGCCCAAATTTCTTGGTTTGTCAGCATACCAGTGCTCGTTCCTTTTCTCCCCACAGTAAGCTGGCATGCCCTTATAGAACTGGAATACCGTTAAAAGAGACATTCAACCAACTCACTCACTCTCCCAAGTACACGTTACCTGCCCCAGTCTGCCACCAGTTGTAGACGATGTACAAGCTGATGAGGATGGCGCCGGCGGGATCTACGTAGCTCAGGCCCGATATGCCAGTCAACTTTTTCATCTCGATCGACCCTGCAATTCAGATTGGGGGAGATGTTTCCATTTATTCTAAAACCAAGATACGTTGCATGGGACACCTATCACAGACCACATTACCACTTACGCATGTCTCTAGAAATTGTGAGTGAATGTCGTTTACTGCCAGTCAACAAAATTCCAGCTAAATGAGCTAATCGAACCTTGATAGGCAAACAACATTGAAGCACCGCCGATCCATGCCTGACCACCCTGTCCATTTAAGTTGCCTTTTAGCGTGAGGTACTTGGGACATGCTTATAACATGATTGCCCTTGTGTTTCAGAATTCTCAGCTCGTTGGATTTGCGGGGCACAAGTTTTGTTTTTGTTTGTTTGTTTGTTTGTTGTTTAACGCCGCTTTCTGCAATATTTCAGCTGTGTGACGGCGGTCTGTAAATACCATACAATCCAGTGACTGACATCATGGGCATCGATCGACGCAATTGGGACCGATGACATGTATCAACCAAGGAGCCTGTCCAACCGATCCAGTTTGTCGCCTTTTAACGACAAGCACAGTCGCCTACAGAAAGCATAGGTTGCTGAAGACCAATTCCACCTTTTCTACCCCGGATCCGTTTGGATAGTAAGGTCTCCATCACCATCTCTTATCAGAAACCTTTGTTTCCGACTCGTTTTCGCCAATGTTCGAAAGAAGAAAGAGAAATGATAGTGTGAGATAGGAGTTTAAAAATTTGTTTTCGCACACCAGTGTAATTTGATTGGATATGACTTCTGGGCGTCTTGTCATTTGATCGTAAGATTTATGGTTCTGATGACGTGTGTCACCCAACTGTGCCAGAAGAATCAGCAGCACGTACCCACATAGCCGCATGCGATGGCCACGGCGTTGGAGCACACGTCGTTCCTATGATCAAGTGCCAGGGTCTGTACCGAAGGTGACGGGATACGTCGGCATAGCAACCACAGCACCAACTTAGCACCTACAATACAGACAGTTAAACTTGAAACAAAAAACACAGACCAAGACAGACATGTAAACCTCATACCAACAACACCGACAGTTAAACGTGTTATCAGCAATACACATTTGTAAACTTGGTATCAACAATACAGACTGGTAAAATTGGTACCTCAACACAGATCGATCAATTTGGACAACAGAGAACGGTAAATTCAGCACTTTCAACACAGATTGGTAAACTTGGTACCTACAGCCCAAATCGGTAAGATTGGTACCAACAACAGACTACAGACAGATAAACCGTAAGATCGGTGCTTGGAGAGGAAACATATGGTGTACTTCCTGTTTAACCATTGTCCCCAACGACCTACCAATGGTTCCTCCAGCGATGGCAAAGACGGGGATATCGACTACTGGAAGTCCGGCCGTCCCAGAGGAGATTGAGATGATCTTCGTTATGGACTCTCGAATCAGTTGGAGGGAGGCGGCCGCCATTAGCACGGAGAGGATGGTGATGGCGACAGGCTCCAGCTTTGTCCGACCTGCAAGTTCAAAAATGAAAAAGCTGTCTGCATGTTGAGTGTTTTTTTTATATTTGCTGCCTTTACTCCCCTTTTCATTCTTTTCACAAGAATAATAGGAAATACGCAATTCGAATTGAATTTTATGCTTACAGTAACATTCCGATTAGATTATACATGAAGTCAGTCAAATATATTCAGTCTATGACATTTCTAAATGTAATTCCGCTGAAAAGTCTGTATTCCGAAAAAAACCTGGGGTTGTGTGGAGGTGGTGAACGGGGTGAGGGGCAGGTTGTGTGTAGGGGGTGAGGGGCAGGTTGGGGTTGTGTGGAGGGGGTGAGGGGCAGGTTGGGGTTGTGTGTAGGCGGTGAGGGGCAGGTTGGGGTTGTGTGGAGGTGGTTAGCGGGGTGAGTGGCAGGTTGGGGTTGTGTGTAAGGGGTAAGGGGCAGGTTGAGGTTGTGTGGAGGGGGTGAGGGGCAGGTTGGGGTTGCGTGTAGGGGGTGAGCGGGATGAGGGGCAGGTTGGTGTTGTGTGTAGGGGGTGAGGGGCAGGTTGGGGTTGTGTGTAGGCGGTGAGGGGCAGGTTGAGATTGTGTGGAGGGGGTGAGGGGCAGTTTGGGGTTGTGTAGGGGGTGAGCGTGATTAGGGGCAGGTTGGGGTTGTGTGGAGGTGGTGAACGGGCTGAGGGGCAGGTTTGGGTTGTGTGGAGGAGGTGAGGGGCAGGTTGGGGTTGTGTGGAGGGGGTGAGGGCCAGGTTGAGGTTGTGTGGAGGGGGTTAGCGGGGTGAGGGGCAGGTTGGGGTTGTGTGTAAGGGGTGAGGGGCAGGTTGGGGTTGTGTGGAGGGGGTGAGGGGCAGGTTGGGGTTGTGTGGAGGGGGCGAGCGGGGTGAGGGGCAGGTTGGGGTTGTGTGGAGAGGTGAGCGGGGTGAGGGGCAGGTTGGGGTTGTGTGGTGGGGTGAGCGGGGTTGCCTTGTGTGGGTAGGGGAGGGGTGTAATAAGTAATTTTAGTAAGGAAATAGTTTAGATCAATTAGGAAGGTGCATGTAAGGGTGTCTTACATTGGGGTGTATGTAAGGGTGTCTTACATAGGGGTGCATGTAAGGGTGTCTTACATTGGGGTGTATTTAAGGGTGTCTTACATAGGGGTGTATGTAAGGGTGTCTTACATTGGGGTGTATGTAAGGGTGTCTTACATTAGGGTGTATGTAAGGGTGTCTTGCATAGGGGTGTATGTAAGGGTGTCTTACATTGGGGTGTATGTAAGGGTGTCTTGCATAGGGGTGTATGTAAGGGTGTCTTACATTGGGGTGTATGTAAGGGTGTCTTGCATAGGGGTGTATTTAAGGGTGTCTTGCATAGGGGTGCATGTAAGGGTGTCTTATATCTGGGTGCATGTAAGGGTGTCTTATATCTGGGTGCATGTAAGGGTGTCTTACATTGGGGTGTATTTAAGGGTGTCTTACATAGGGCTGTATGTAAGGGTGTCTTACATTGGGGTGTATGTAAGGGTGTCTTGCATAGGGGTGTATGTAAGGGTGTCTAACATTGGGGTGTATGTAAGGGTGTCTTGCATAGGGGTGTATTTAAGGGTGTCTTGCATAGGGGTGCATGTAAGGGTGTCTTATATCTGGGTGCATGTAAGGGTGTCATATCTGGGTGCATGTAAGGGTGTCTTATATCTGGGTGCATGTAAGGGTGTCTTACATAGGGGTGTATGTAAGGGTTTCTTACACTGGGGTGTATTTAAGGGTGTCTTACATTGGGGTATATGTAACGGTGTCTTACATTGGGGTGAATGTAAGGGTGTCTTACATTGGGGTGTATGTAAGTGTGTCTCCCATTGGGGTATACGTAGCAGTGCTTTACATTGAGGTACATGTAGGTATCTCTCACCTTGAGTATATATGTAGGGGTGTGTATATGTAGCCAAGTCTCATTTTTGAGGGTATATATATCTCAGCTTGATATTGGGTGTCTTTATTGGTTGTCTCACATTTGGGTACATCTGAGGGTGTCTCACCTTGAGGGTATATGTAGGGGTCTCTCTTCTTCACAGCCTTGGTTGCCCACCACAGAATGATGCCTGACGCGAGGTCGACGATGCTGTCCACCAGACTGGAGATTATGGCAATGGAGCCAGAGAGGGTGCTGGCCACTGCCTTCGCTATGAGAAGTAGCTGCAACATGGCGATTTTAACACCATCACAATGTAATCAGAAACAAGGTGAGATAAACGTTAATACAATGCTGTCAGCAACGTGGCGAGTTGGATGTTGTTTCCATCTTCCAGAGGCAAGTGAGTTAACTGGCTATAAAAGTCCAGTTTCCACCCTTGCGTGTCAGTTAACTCTCTTGCCCCGGGAAGATGGCTGTTTCCATGCAATCAGCAACATGGTGATGTGAAGCGTGTGTTACATTGTGATGACAATAAAACAGTTATATCTCTGCCATGGCTCCCTGAGTGAAATAGTTGGATTTTACGCCGTTTTTAGCAATATTCCGGCAATATCACGGCGGGGGACACCAGAAATGGGCTTCACATAAGATACCCATGTGGGGAATCGAACCCGGGTCTTCTGCGTGACGAGGCTACCCCACCGCCCTCATGGCCACCTGAAGTAACAGTCAGCAAAATTATAAACTAATCACAGGGCCGATGCCAACAGCATTACAGTTCTATTACGCCATCCCCATCAATACTACACATAGTCAGCAATGTTACAAATGCGTCAGACCGGAGTCAGCAATAACACAGTTATCATGCCGCAGACAGAAACATTTCTGATACTGAGTGAGTGAGTATGGTTTTACGCCGCTTTTAGCAATATTCCTGCGATATCACGGTGGGGGACACCAGAAATGGGCTTCACACATTGTACCCATGTCGGGAATCAAACCCGGGTCTTCTGGGTGACGCGCGAACACTCTCACCACAAGGCTACCCGACCGCCCCTATTTCTTATAGATCACGCGAATAAATGTTGTTCTACATGAAAGTCAACAATGTTACATCTACACCACCGCTGAGAAACCATTGGTTGATAGCATCATCAATACCCCATTTAACGACAAACATCATGTAATTCTTAGCTGGCAGAATATGCTTGGTGGAACCTATTGGTTTCCAGCATGGGTGCACTTACACAGTTGACACCAAACGTCAGTCGGGCGTAAAACAACGCCTTCTTCTGGAGCACATTGACATCGTTGGAGTCAAGCATGGCATCATTAATCTCCAACTGCAGCTCCTCGAACGACTCGATCAGTCGGTCCTGCGCCTTGTAGTAGGACCTGGACACATGGGGATTGAGGTTACGTGAGTGAAATTGGGTAGACCCGCGTGTGCACCAACTGTACTCATGACGCCTCACTGTATCACAGCGACGGGCTGGATCAGAAACTTGACAGAAATATTTCTGATACTGAGTGAGTGAGTATGGTTTTACGCCGCTTTTAGCAATATTCCAGCAATATAACGACGGGGGACACCAGAAATGAGCTTCACACATTGTACACATGTCGGAAATCGAACCGGGTCTTCGGCGCGACTAGCGAAAGCTTTAACCATAAGGCGACCCAACCGCCCCAGCTTGACATGAATTCTACTCAATACAAATGCACACTGTATTGTAATATGTTTATCCAGAGAATTAAAGGAACACGTGGCATTAAAATAGTCCATATACAAACAATGCGTCACTGAGCAATATGATAGAACCTGACTCATTCAAAATTGTCAACAAGACACATATGGAACACATGATTCTGTTCCTGTATTTCGTTCCATCAGTACGTAAGTATTCAGTTTTCTTTTACAGTGGGTATAAAACTATATTTCTTCAGGAAACGAACTAGTTTTAATCAATAGTCCAATATTTTAAGATGCGTTGTATGTGAAATTTACCTGATCCGCTTGTTCTGGTGTTTGTCGTCCACACCGTGTTTTTTGGAGGTGAAATGCGATAGCGGTATTTTCCATCTCCCTTCATCGTCTGAAAATAAAGAAAACTAGTTTTAAGTCTAGAGGTGATGGCAATACAGAAAACTGGTATCAAGTCTAGAGGTGACTGCAATACAGAAAACTAGTGTTTAGTCTAGAGGTGACTGCAATACAGAACACTAGTGTTTAGTCTAGAGGTGACTGCAATACAAAAACACTAGTGTTTAGTCTAGAGGGGACTGTAATACAGAAAACTAGTGTTTAGTCTAGAGGTGACTGCAATACAGAACACTAGTGTTTAGTCTAGAGGGGACTGTAATACAGAACACTAGTGTTTAGTCTAGAGGGGACTGTAATACAGAACACTAGTGTTTAGTCTAGAGGTGACTGCAGTACAGAAAACTAGTGTTTAGTCTAGAGGGGACTGCAGTACAGAAAACTAGTGTTTAGTCTAGAGGGGACTGTAATACAGAAAACTAGTGTTTAGTCTAGAGGTGACTGCAATACAGAACACTAGTGTTTAGTCTAGAGGGGACTGTAATACAGAACACTAGTGTTTAGTCTAGAGGTGACTGTAATACAGAAAACTAGTGTTTAGTCTAGAGGGGACTGCAATACAGAAAACTAGTGTTTAGTCTAGAGGTGACTGCAATACAGAAAACTAGTGTTTAGTCTAGAGGTGACTGTAATACAGAACACTAGTGTTTAGTCTAGAGGTGACTGCAATACAGAAAACTAGTGTTTAGTCTAGAGGTGACTGCAATACAGAAAACTAGTGTTTAGTCTAGAGGTGACTGCAATACAGGACACTAGTGTTTAGTCTAGAGGGGACTGTCATACAGAACACTAGTGTTTAGTCTAGAGGTGACTGCAATACAGAACACTCGTGTTTAGTCTAGAAGGGACAGCAATACAGAACACTAGTGTTTAGTCTAGAGGTGACTGTAATACAGAACACTAGTGTTTAGTCTAGAGGGGACTGTAATACAGAACACTAGTGTTTAGTCTAGAGGTGACTGCAGTACAGAAAACTAGTGTTTAGTCTAGAGGGGACTGCAGTACAGAAAACTAGTGTTTAGTCTAGAGGTGACTGCAGTACAGAACACTAGTGTTTAGTCTAGAGGTGACTGCAGTACAGAAAACTAGTGTTTAGTCTAGAGGGGACTGCAATACAGAAAACTAGTGTTTAGTCTAGAGGTGACTGCAATACAGAAAACTAGTGTTTAGTCTAGAGGTTACTGCAGTACAGAAAACTAGTGTTTAGTCTAGAGGTGACTGCAATACAGAACACTAGTGTTTAGTCTAGAGGGGACTGCAATACAGAACACTAGTGTTTAGTCTAGAGGGGACTGCAATACAGAAAACTATTGTTTAGTCTAGAGGTGACTGCAATACAGAACACTAGTGTTTAGTCTAGAGGTGACTGCAGTACAGAAAACTAGTGTTTAGTCTAGAGGGGACTGCAATACAGAAAACTAGTGTTTAGTCTAGAGGTGACTGCAATACAGAAAACTAGTGTTTAGTCTAGAGGTTACTGCAGTACAGAAAACTAGTGTTTAGTCTAGAGGTGACTGCAATACAGAACACTAGTGTTTAGTCTAGAGGGGACTGCAATACAGAACACTAGTGTTTAGTCTAGAGGGGACTGCAATACAGAAAACTATTGTTTAGTCTAGAGGTGACTGCAATACAGAAAACTAGTGTTTAGTCTAGAGGTGACTGCAATACAGAACACTTGTGTTTAGTCTAGAGGTGACTGCAGTACAGAAAACTAGTGTTTAGTCTGGAGGTGACTGCAATACAGAACATTAGTGTTTAGTCTAGAGGGGACTGCAGTACAGAACACTAGTGGTTAGTCTAGAGGTGACTGCAATACAGAACACTAGTGTTTAGCCTAGAGGGGACTGCAATACTAGTGTTTAGTCTAGAGGTGACTGCAATACAGAAAACTAGTGTTTAGTCTAGAGGGGACTGTAATACAGAACACTAGTGTTTAGTCTAGAGGTGACTGCAATACAGAAAACTAGTGTTTAGTCTAGAGGTGACTGCAATACAGAAAACTAGTGTTTAGTCTAGAGGTGACTGCAATACAGGACACTAGTGTTTAGTCTAGAGGGGACTGTCATACAGAACACTAGTGTTTAGTCTAGAGGTGACTGCAATACAGAACACTCGTGTTTAGTCTAGAAGGGACAGCAATACAGAACACTAGTGTTTAGTCTAGAGGTGACTGTAATACAGAACACTAGTGTTTAGTCTAGAGGGGACTGTAATACAGAACACTAGTGTTTAGTCTAGAGGTGACTGCAGTACAGAAAACTAGTGTTTAGTCTAGAGGGGACTGCAGTACAGAAAACTAGTGTTTAGTCTAGAGGTGACTGCAGTACAGAACACTAGTGTTTAGTCTAGAGGTGACTGCAGTACAGAAAACTAGTGTTTAGTCTAGAGGGGACTGCAATACAGAAAACTAGTGTTTAGTCTAGAGGTGACTGCAATACAGAAAACTAGTGTTTAGTCTAGAGGTTACTGCAGTACAGAAAACTAGTGTTTAGTCTAGAGGTGACTGCAATACAGAACACTAGTGTTTAGTCTAGAGGGGACTGCAATACAGAACACTAGTGTTTAGTCTAGAGGGGACTGCAATACAGAAAACTAGTGTTTAGTCTAGAGGTTACTGCAGTACAGAAAACTAGTGTTTAGTCTAGAGGTGACTGCAATACAGAACACTAGTGTTTAGTCTAGAGGGGACTGCAATACAGAACACTAGTGTTTAGTCTAGAGGGGACTGCAATACAGAAAACTATTGTTTAGTCTAGAGGTGACTGCAATACAGAAAACTAGTGTTTAGTCTAGAGGTGACTGCAATACAGAAAACTAGTGTTTAGTCTAGAGGTGACTGCAATACAGGACACTTGTGTTTAGTCTAGAGGTGACTGCAGTACAGAAAACTAGTGTTTAGTCTGGAGGTGACTGCAATACAGAACATTAGTGTTTAGTCTAGAGGGGACTGCAGTACAGAACACTAGTGGTTAGTCTAGAGGGGACTGCAATACAGAAAACTATTGTTTAGTCTAGAGGTGACTGCAATACAGAACACTAGTGTTTAGCCTAGAGGGGACTGCAATACTCCAAAACACCCACAATAGCATTGCACCTTCGGTAATACCACAACGATTTACAACATCGTTGCTTAAACTCATAACCAAACGCTCACAATATCATTAATTTGTATCTACTGTAATAAAGAAAACATTCACAATGCTATTGCTTCTACTATGACATTAGAAAACACCCATGATATTGCTTCAACGATAATATCGCAAATTCACAACAATATCAGTGCTTCTACTGTAATACTGCAATATTCCCACGATATCATTGTATCAACATGAATGCTTCAAAATCTTCACACTAGCATTGCGATATTACAAACCACACACAATAATAAAATGTCATTGCCCCTGATGTAATACCGCAAAGTTTCGCAATATCATTGCATTAAATGTTATAAAATGTGTTCCTACTATAATACGACACATGTCCCACAATACTACCGCATATACTGATACCACAGATTCACACTAACATTGCTTCAACTGTAATGTAACAAAACACCCACAATATCATTACTTTACTGCAAGACCACAGAATGCTCACCATGCTATTGCTTCAATTGTAATATTAAACATATCGAATAATATTCTAAACACACACAATATCATTGCATCGACTGTAATACCGAAAATGTTCAACAATATCACTGCATATATAACGAAAACCGCAAAGATTTACACTAACATTGGTTGAACTGTATTTTTACAAAAACACCCGCAATATTATTGCATCAAAAGTAATACCGCAAAAGATTCACAATGCCATT
This sequence comes from Haliotis cracherodii, assembly GCF_022045235.1. NCBI lineage: Eukaryota > Metazoa > Mollusca > Gastropoda > Lepetellida > Haliotidae > Haliotis > Haliotis cracherodii. Next base: position 5,059,136 of record NW_027266279.1, on the reverse strand, counting down.
GATTCTGCTATAATACCGCAAATCTCCCAAATCTACGCAAAGATTCAAAAATAATATTGCATCAACTGTAATTCTGCAAAACACACACAATAACATTGCTTCTAGTGCAATACCATCAAACACCACACTATCATTGCTTCTTCTGTAATATTCAAAACATTTACAGAACTTAACTTAATTTATTTGGTATAGTCTGGCTATGAGGCCAATAGAACAAATGATTGGATAATATTTCACGTATTGTGACAGAGCGCTTCAGTTTATACTGGCTTTGGAATTTCAGTGAGTGAGTGAGTGAGTTTGGTTTTACGCCGCTTTTAGCAATATTCCAGCAATATCACGGCGGGGGACACCAGAAATGGGCTTCACACATTGTACCCGGGAATCGGGAATCGAACCCGGGTCTTCGGCGTGACGAGCGAACGCTTTAACCACTAGGCTACCCGACCGCCCCTGGAATTTCAGAATGTTTTCAATATAAATATAAATTCTGCTTGGTATTCATCATTAAGGTTGGTTGGTTGGTTGGTTGGTTGTTTAACGCCACACTCAGCAATATTCAAGCTATAGGACGGCGGTTTGTAAATAATCGAGTCTGAACCAGACAATCCAGTGATTGATATCATGAGCATCGATCCAAGTAATTGGGATTGATGACATGCATCAACCAAGTCAGCGAGCCTGATCATCCGATCCCGTAAGTCGCCTCAAACGACAAGCTTAGTCGCCTTTCACGGCAAGCATGGGTTGCTGAAGGCCTATTCTACCCCGGATCTCCACAGGTCCATCATGTAAGTCTTCTTTACAGAAATCGCATAGACTGTCGGCTAAGTCATGGTAAAGATCTTCTTAAATTTACAGTCTTAATCAATGATAGATATTTTTCAGGCTGTGGTAAGGATTTGTAAGTGCAATATAAATCTAGCCTTGGTGAAAAAGATATAAAATCTGACCATTCTTGCATAAACAAATCTCTTGTTCTTTCCTTAAATGTATAAATATAACATCACATGGGCAAACTATCATTGCTGTAACTTTAAAACTCTAAAAAATGCAAAACTTGGGGCTTGCCTCAAATATGAAGCCGACTCTTATTACTCACTCACATGTGCACATGACATACAATAATCAATACAATTGACAGATTTAACGTGACGACAGCTCGACCGCACCACTGCGACTTTCGGAAAGACAAAACCCCAACAAACGCTAACATACGCTGACCACCGCCTTGTGAACCTGGCCCCAGGGAGTACACAGCTGAAGAGGCCCAAGCACCTGTTGCATGTGACCAGGTCGCCCAAGCGAGCTCGAGCTACGCATTGTGTACAACAGAAACGATTGATTCATGAAACTGCTCGACGCAGTACAAGGTCGCACAACTGTTGTCCATCCAACAAACATAGTTTGAAGCAAGAATCCATCTTGCTCTACCTCACCTGACCCTTGAGATGCTCTTTCCTCCGTATCGGCCCAATGCTGACTCGAGAGCAGTAATGGTTCCATGCAAGTCAGTGTACGGGATCATGCTAGTCCCTCAGACTCCGCCTATATTCTGTTCTGCAACAGCTGACAGCAGATGTGTATACACACTCATCTGCATTCATTATCCCGAACCTGGGCAGATAAGTTTGACAGGTGGGCCCTTTGATGGATATTTTAAACAACCGCCTTGATTACGAAACAGTTCCCGTTGGCATGTACAGGTTATTGACGTACATGTTGTACAATTTCTTATCCAGGTTTGGGGACATTAGCAGACCTGTAGCGTCCCCAACTGTGAGTATCCCTGACGCCCTGTGTGCGTTCACAATTTTGACTCATAGAAAACAGGTATCACGTGGCTGTTTGGACATTTATCCCTATTAAATATTCTTATAAATCACTAATTAACTATAACATTTGATGTCAATTTATTGCCATGGGAAACTTCAGCCAACTGATCGGTCCAAGATCCGATTTAGAAATGGTCTTCGAAAACCAATGTTTGTTGTTGGAGGCGACTAACCGCGATCAAGTAGCTGGAATATTGCTGAAATATAGCGCGGCGTTAAACAACAATGTATGTTCACGGCAGTACCCTAGTATGTTTACAACACCACCCAAGTATGTTCACAACACTACCCTTGTATGTTCACAACAACACCTGAGTGTTCACAACACTACCCTAGTATGTTCACAACACTACCCTGGTATGTTCACACCACCACCCTAGTATGTTCACAACACTACCCTAGTATGTTCACAACACCACCCTAGTATGTTCACAACACTACCCTAGTATGTTCACAACACTACCCATGTATGTTCACAACACTCCCCTAGTATGTTCACAACACTCCCCTAGTATGTTCACAACACCATCCTAGTATGTTCACAACACTACCCTAGTATGTTCACAACACTACCCAAGTATGTTCAAAACACTACCCAACTATGTTCACAACACTACCCTAGTATGTTCACAACACTACCCTAGTATGTTCACAACACTACCCTAGTATGTTCACAACAACAACCCTAGTATGTTCACAACGCTCCCCAAGTATGTTCACAACACTACCCTAGTATGTTCACAACACTCCCCTAGTATGTTCACAACACTCCCCTAGTATGTTCACAACACTACCCATGTATGTTCACAATACTCCCCTAGTATGTTCACAACACTACCCTAGTATGTTCACAACACCACCCTAGTATGTTCACAACACCACCCTAGTATGTTCACAACACTACCCAAGTATGTTCAAAACACTACCTAAGTATGTTCACAACAATACCCTAGTATGTTCACAACACTCTCCTGGTATGTTCACAACACTACCCTGGTATGTTCACAACGCTCCCCAAGTATGTTCACAACACTACCCTAGTGTGTTCACAACACTCCCCTAGTATGTTCACAACACTCCCCTAGTATGTTCACAACACTACCCATGTATGTTCACAACACTCCCCTAGTATGTTCACAACACTACCCTAGTATGTTCACAACACTCCCCTAGTATGTTCACAACACTACCCTAGTATGTTCACAACACCACCCTAGTATGTTCACAACACTCCCCTAGTATGTTCACAACACTACCCTAGTATGTTCACAACACCACCCTAGTATGTTCACAACACTACCCTAGTATGTTCACAACACTCCCCTAGTATGTTCACAACACCACCCTAGTATGTTCACAACACTACCCTAGTATGTTCACAACACTACCCTAGTATGTTCACAACACTACCCTAGTATGTTCACAACACCACCCTAGTATGTTCACAACACTACCCTAGTATGTTCACAACACCACCCTAGTATGTTCACAACACTCCCCTAGTATGTTCACAACACTACCCCAGTAGGTTCACAACACTACCCCAGTGGGTTCACAACACAGCCACAGTGGGTTCACAATACTACCCCAGTGGGTTCACAACACTACCCCAGTGGGTTCACAACACAGCCACAGTGGGTTCACAATACTACCCCAGTGGGTTCACAATACTACCCCAGTGGGTTCACAATACTACCCCAGTGGGTTCACAATACTACCCCAGTGGGTATACAACACTACCCCAGTACGTTCACGAAACTACCCAAGAACGTTCCCAACCAAACCCAAATATGTTCACAACACCACCGCAAGTGTTCACAACACTACCCAGATTTGTTCACAACGCAACCCTTGTATGGGTGGGTTTTTCGTTGAAGCCGAGGAAAAATCATTTTATATTTTCCTTATTTAATTTGGAATCGGGAACAAACGGAGTAACGAAACCCATGACGCACATGCATGGTGCCGAAAGACTAAACGTTCATGACGAGGACGAACCTGCCACATGGGTAAACCCCGATAATTCGGACAAATCCTTTTTCAATGAAATCACCCAGATTAACATTACCAAAATTTTGGGTGTTACCTACCGTGATATTGGTAAACGCGACGGAGAAGCCTACTCACTCACCCACTCACTCGTTAAAATACAATTGTTGAACAAATGCAATGTCTCAAACAATGCAACATTTGTGTGGCATTCTGAGTTTTATAGTTGACAGAAAGCAATTATGCAGCTACAGTAGTCGACACATTATAACAATGCCACTGAATACAATATGCAGACAATTGTTCTTGCACCACGCCATCAATGTTAATATATTACAGCTGACAGGTGTATGACTCACCAATATAAAGCGACACATATATCTCTTGAAACACGCTACTTATGTTATCGTCTGACTCCCAGACCCAAGAGAATAAATTAAAAAAAGGAGTCCAACTCAAGACAAGAATGATTTGGCAAGTTAAGATTGACTAAGCATTATTCTGAGCGCCATTTGGATTATATTTTGTAGATATATATTTTAAAATGAGATAACTATTTTTTACAATAATTAGTCTTACAATAATAGTATTTCTCAGTATATTTTCGTATAACTCATACATGTGTATCGCTTACAACACCCTTAGTATTTTACGGAATACAGTTTATATAACTCATCTGTATTAAGTGACATAGTTCTTGCTACACGCTACGAATGTTAGTATTTTACAATATACATGTACATAACTCACGCTGTTAATGTTAGTATTTTACAGAATACAGGACCTTGTGTATAATTCACGCAACCAATATTAGTATTTTACAGTTGACACGGATATTACTCACGCTGCCAATGTTTGTATTTTACAATATACAAGGATATGACTCGCGCTATTATTAATGTTAGTATTTTACAGAATACAGATGTGTAACTCACGCAACCAATGCTAGTATCTTACAACATAATACAGGTCAATAATTTACGCTACCTATGTTAGTATTTTACATTTGATATGTATCTAACTCACCTGAATAAAGTGATATACATAGTTCTTGTAACACGTTACCTTTGTTAGTATTTTACAGAAAACAGGGGCATAACTCGCGCTTCCAATGTTAGTATTTCACACAATACAGGTGTAAAACTACCAATGTCAGTATTAAGTAGTCTCCATATAGACTATATATTTACGTTTAATGTGGTATCAATACCAGTTATTAAGAGTATGTATGGTTCGTTGGAATTCTTAGCCAAACTTGCTGAACCGTGTCCTGAAATTAAGTCGGAAGTTTAACAACATTTCACATGAATGATTAATTAATCTGATGACATGAATAGAAGACGCCTGCTTAGGAAATGCGGTTTCATTGTCAGTCAGATTAACACAGTGGATGAGCGAGTGAGTGAGTGAATGAGTTTGGTTTAACGTCGCTTTTAACAGTATTCCAGTTATATCACTGCGTGTCAGCTTAATGTGTGAGGAAAGCCCGAAGTGATGCAGGTCTCAGACGTTTACCACTTCGGTGAAACCCACGAGCACGGGTATGGTGCCGACAAACCTAGAAACATAAATGGGGCGAACCGGGATTCGAACCCACAATCATAGGTTTCTGGCGTGCCCAAATGACGCAACTCTGCACAGCGAATCGCGGCGCCTTAGACGACTGGGCCACCCGTGCCCCCACAGTGGATGAACTGTCATGACCTCGTTCTGTCACCTCGATCCAAACACACATAACACATATCAGCGATGACCACAGTGGGCGTTGGGGGGGTGTGTGTGTGTGTGTGTGGGGGGGGGGGGGGATGGGGAGGTAAGAATGGCTGCTAAACATGGACACTACTATAAAGCGTGAATGTGATAACATAGACTGAACCTATAAATGTGTCATCTCGGATGAAGTGTTATAGCGGTGACAAAGGACAGATGTTCACACAAATGATAACTGTTTCAGCTGGTCCCCTCACTCGCTATGAGTTTTTTCAAACCGTATCTAACGAGCGAAGGTTTGAAACAACTCGCTGTAAGATAATTGGTATTAAAGTACCATTTTAGGATCATATTTTGTCTATTCTCATGATCGGAGAAGCGTATACTACATGGTAATGAGTGACGTCATCCGGCTTACTGCTACTCAAATCCAGTGCGACCCTCAACAAAAACACGCTATATCTGTGGATTATAATGGCGATGATATTAATGCAAACTAGATAAGATCAAAATGAATATTAAAAACTCTAAAACCATAAAGTTTCGACACAGATAAAGGTGAATTCAGATGGAGCACAAGAAACATATCAACCAGGAAAGTACTCCGTCATAATCTGACCTCAGGTCATCATCCTGGAGCAGCCAATCACTGATCTGGAATTAGATCTCACTCACGTTTTGTACCAGTAATATTAACAGGGTTTCTCGTCAACAGGTGTTTCAGAAATATCATATAATCAGTTTAGTTGCTCATGTTTGTCGTAAGAACTGACTACATTGGGGATTGAGTGGTCATACTCCGCCATTTAGTTGAATGTGAAGATCGATACTCATGATGTCAATCACCAGATTGTCTGGCCCAGACCACCGTCATATACCTGGAATATTGCTGAGAGTGGCGTTAATCAACACAAGAAACACACACACATTTAATGCCAGGGTGCTCATCATGACCGATAGTCTGAGGCACTGCATTTCGCTATGCAGAGTTGCGTCCCCAAGCTGCAAGGACCCGATCGTCGTTTATGATCCCTGCGCATCATCTGCGAAACGGAACCCTGCGGTTGTTGTTGTTGGTGGCGGCGTGTTGTTTAACGCCGCACTCAGCAATATTCCAGCTATATGACGGCGGTCTGTACATAATCGAGTCTGGACCAGACAATCCAGTGATTGATATCATGAGAACCCTCGAGAGTGGCCTCTCAAAACCGTATCGTTTCTGATTGAGTTTATCACAGTGGTCGACTCACATCGCGCTTTCATGAAGTCTGATACTATATACGTTCATGAGTTTTCTAATTAATTTACACGCATGTGCTTCTGTCGCTGATAGCCGATTTCTATCCCTTGTAAGGTGATATCGCTTACCGTCGTAAATACCGCTGTTAGAGGGCGCTACCTCAGTAACACGGAAGGCAACGCCTAGACTGTCAAGTTCCCTTCCCTCAATCCTTCCCAGAAGGAAGCACTCTTCAACTAGTTCCGTTTCCTGTGAACACAACAAATAGGCGTTTATGAATAAGTTAGAAGCTAAAAGGGGACCCAGGTTCATATAAATTGGCAGGCCTTGGAAAGGTGTTGTTTCTTTGTCGGCTCGTCGTTTAACGCCGCACACAGCAATATTCCAGCCATATGACGGCGGTCTGTAAATAATCGAGTCTGGATCAGACACTGTAGTGATTGACATCATGAGCATCGATCTACGCAAATGGTATACGCCATGTATCAACCAAGTCAACGAGCCTGACCACCCGATCCCGGTAGTCGCCTCTTTCGACAAGCATGGGATGCTGAAGACCCGTTCGAACCCGGCCAAGAAAAGGTGATTCAAGTCGTTCAAACAATACTTTGAGTGCCTATGTATACTACTCAAAAGTATTTAAAGAAAGCCTTAGTCTTTCATATTACTGTAGTTAGTCTGTCGTGCCATTCTTTGAGTAGTATATGTCAGTGTAACAGTTCATGATTATCCTAACGACACAGAGTGAGTGAGTGAGTTGGGTTTAACGCCGCTTTTAACAGAATACCAGTTCTGTAACGGCATGTCAGCTTAATGTGGGAGGTAAGCCCCAAGTGATGCATGTCTCGCACGTTTACCACTTTGGTGAAACACACGAGCACGGATATGGTGCTGACAAACCTAGAAACATAATCAGGGTGAACCGGTATTCGAACCCACAATAATAGGTTTCTGGCGTACCCAAGGGACGCAACTCTGCACAACGACTTGTGGCACCTGAGACAACTGGGCCAACAGTAACCCATAAGATGCAATGTATCCTTCCACACATGACATTTATTACAATGTCTAGACACCGAACATGGGCTTCAGAATGTAGAGCAGAGACTCCCCACTCTCAGTGAGCGCGATGTGAGCTGGGGCCACGTCGCTGTCGCTTTTAACAACAGTTCAAACATAATAACGCGTGTTTCCAGTATGTTAGAGAATACTCAAAGAGACTGAATCGAACTTTATTGCGCCCAGGCTTCAGTTAATCCAAGGCATAACTTTAAATAAAGGTTTTATGTCAAAAACAAAAAGTTGGTACTGGTTTTGAAAAAACCCGAGACGAAACAGCTTCACGTTTTGTTTGCGATCTAATCATTCTTTTTCAAACTTCGCCTTATTGCGATCTCGTATACGTGTTTTGAAGTGAATGATTAAGAAAGAGATTGTTATACAGGATTTCAAAATCCTTTATGATTTTTAGCCAATCGGAAATGCAGAAATGAGCTGTAAATCGCCGCACACATTTACACACTTCTCTAACTGGCCGATCCGTAGCCCTAGTTGTGACAAATTAGAAACCTGGTTAAATAAAGAACCGGATAGCGGTGGAAACCGCAGCTTATCCGACGGTAGAAAATATCAGCCGGGATGGCGTGTCCTAAATGAATAAGTAAACACTTAGCATGGAAACACGAACCAAACATATGTTAGCAATAAATTCAAAATCAGTCCGGACAATGCGGCCCACAATTGTGCAGTGCACACACATACAACATACCACATATAAATGTCACAAAGCGCGACTGTGTCCTCTTACTCGCAACTTGTCAGCCATGGATCACTTTGAAACTGAAAGTATGGACAGAGAAATACAACCCTTGTTGGACAACCGCCTTCTTACAAACGCGAACACAAACACACACACGAGCTACGATTACGGCCTACCACGGTTGTTATCTGTGATGCTCTTATCAAACATTGTTGTCACTTACGGCAATGTCACCTGGGTCTGTCAACTCCATGTCTGCAGTTCAGTGGTGACGCGCGCAGAGCTTGGACGTCTCATGTGAGACATTTTCAATCCCAGGATAGCTCGGGAAATTCGGAATAGTTCAAGGTCAGTTTGTGGTGTGTGTCATGCGAGTGGGAAAATGAAGACAGCTGAACACTAATAATTAAAAAAGATAACACCAAAAGACCCGACACATAAAGTTCACCGAAAGGTTATTAGAACACGAAAAGATTATGTCTGTCTGAATTTGACATACTGTCATTTGTGATAAATATAGGTATGTATTTTTCCTGAAAATAGAAACGCCTGTGTAAGAGAAACTGTTCTTTTGCCTTATCTCATTATACTGTCATGCAGAATATGTAAAGATCAGTAGTGCTTAAATTACAAAAGCAACTCGACTTGCAACTCATGGACCTGGCATAGTTACGGTAACGAATAACTGAATAATATTAAATATGTTGCGAATACATGACGTCAGTATAACCCATGCCCTTGTCAAACAACGGCAAAGGATTGTAACGTATTGTATCTACACCCACGCAAGTAAGCACGCACGCACGCAGTCAATAACATAGATCACGCTGTACCTGATCAGATTGTGTGTCGGTGATGTCCATGTGGCGGCTGCTGCTGTACATCGTCAGTGTCCCCGCCTCTACTCAAACACTTGTAATGTAGCACAAACCTGGCTAGTCTCTCAGTTTCTAGGTCAGAGGGACATTGTAATTTATATCTGTCTTGTATAATCATAAAATACAACACTCGTGTGTACAAACCGTGGTTCTCCTTGTGCTAGTTCATTTCATTTATTTAAAATCTGGCCATGCTGGTTTATCATACCTTGCAGGTTATAATCGGTTATGTGTTTATTTCTTATGGTTATGAGTGATCCCGATATAAAGTATTACCTCCCCTTACATTAAAATACTAGCTTCCGATTTCCATGTAGCCTGCTCATGGTTCCCGCTGAGAAATCAGTCGTAACACACCTTAGGTAACCTGCTGATCTCGCATAAGTATCGTTGAGTCAACTCAACGATACGTAGGTGACATCAGCAATTTACCTAAGGTTAGGAACCGATTTTTATCCGAATGCTTTGGTTAAAGGGATGTACCTAGCTGTCAGCATGGCTGAATCAAAGCGCTTTACGCGGTGAAACTGTTTACTCGGTGACATTTTGATATTCCGAGTGAATGCCGTTGAGATACATTCGTTGTCAACCGATCCCTAGGGGCATATGGTGTGATGTATCGTGACAGCTCGTCATACACAGGCTCACACACAGGGTACATAATTCATACCCCTATCGATATCTTACGACGGACACCAAAGTCAGTAAGCACAACCAATAGTTCATGTGAGACGAGAAAAAAGTCAACGACTTATTGGCCTTTTGTACTTATCACGCGTGAAGTCATTAAATCTGTTCCCCACTCTCCACTGACAAAGATGGGGAATTGCGGGGAGGGGTGTACCCCTCCATTTTCAGACACCATTCATGTTAACTGTGCCCTCGGTTGTGTGTTAGTGATACCCCCCCCCCCCACACACACACACACACACACACATAAACACACACTACCACTACCACCCACCCCCCCCCCCCCCCCCCCCACCCCCCCCCCACCCCTTCCTTTACAAATTCCCGGATCCGCCTCTGCAAAACTTGACATCACACAAATCAATCTGCTGCCGCCATAAAGGTTATTTTCTATCAAGTTTATAACTGACCTTGGTTTAAGCCTGTCCAGTCCCTCAACGTAATACATTTTCCCTCCACAGCGTGCAGAAACTGACAACAGGTGCATGCTATAGCAACGACCTGATGCAGGTTTTCCTGACCCACAAGTGAAATGAAAAAACATCCGGGTGTTTTGCACGAGATAATCCTGCAGTGGGCAGGCAGCATGACCATGAATGCAGAGTGACGTCACTTCTTCTAATTTTAGCCACAGGGTGACAAGCACGAAGTTTCACAGACATGATATCATGGAAACACGAACCAAACATATGCAGCAATAAATTCAAAATCAGTCCGGACAATGCGGCCCACAATTGTGCAATGCACACACATACAACATACCACATATAAGTGTCACATAGTGCGACAGTGTCCAAACTCACTCTTACTCGCAACTTGTCAACCAAGGATCACTTTGAAACTGAAAGTATGGACAGAGAAATACAGCCCTTCTTGGACAACCGCCTTCTTACAAACGCGAACACAAACACACACACGAGCTACGATTACGACCGGTATTACACATTATCACAGGGTACATAATTCATACACCTTTCGATATCTTACGACGTACACCAAAGCATCGACTTGATGCAGATTTTCCTGACCCACAAGTGAAATGAAAAAACATCCGGGTTATTTGCACGAGATAATCCTGCAGTGGGCAGGCTGCATGAACATGAATGCAGAGTGACGTCACTACTTCTAATTTTAGCCACAGGGTGACAGGCACGAAGTTTCACAGATATGATATCATAGGAATTATGTTTTTTTTTCATTTTCTCTGTAGAAGGAATTATCATTTCTATACATTGACCAGCCTTCACAGTCTTAGATCCTAATTATTTTCTCGGCGTTTTTTTTCACAATAGTATGTCCTTTTATATAGTAGTTGTCCAACTTGCAAAGTTCTTTCAAAGCAATGGAAATGCTATGATGTATCTGTAGTTCTGTTTTAGGCAAACAGTTTTCCTTGAAGGCTCTCTCACACATTTTGACATCTTTCAACTTGTGAAAATACACGAGGTGACACGGCAGTCGCCTCACAATGCACATACAGCAGGATTCTAAGTTCGCAGAACCGAATTTGTGTTCAGTTTCGAGATAATATTGAATTTGTTTTGGTAAGAAACTTGTAATTTACCAAAGGCGTATATGAAATTTGTAAATTGCCTATCAGGCGGTACATGGTGAAAAATTGCCTATTTAGTAACCAGATATGAAACGAGACTCTTGTTACAAGTTATTGAAGACAAGAAAGCGATATCTGCTCTCGGCTACCATATAAAAGGTAAGAAAGTTGTTGTTTCCTTGACAGACGCACGACTGGCCGGCTCGGAGTCTGTATACTAAAATTTGTCTGAGTATGCATGTATTCATGTTAAACTGCGGCATGATATCTTATTGGGATAGTATTATAAAACCGGTCCAAACTATTACAAGCAGCCCCTGAATCTCGCCGCTACATAAGTGAAATATTTTAAAGCGACGTTAACGCATTTAACCTCACCACACCACACTACACCTCACGGGGACGGTTTGCGCATGACAGCTCTCTGTGATCGTGACCACCGGTAAATGACGAGGTCACTAGTTCAAGGTGTCTGCACTGTCAATATTGACAGAAAGATCAAGGGTGTTTTCGTTGTTTGATTGCTCTTAAGCCAACTTACCACTTACCACTTTGGTGAAACACACGAGCACGGATATGGTACAGGCAAACCTAGAAACATAATCAGGGTGAAGCGGGATTCGAACTTTGCTTAGTGAACCACGGTGATATGCTTTATCAGTATTAATTCAAAGTTTAAGTTCCGTTTATTATGGCGGAATTCAATGGACGTTTATGGATTTGTTTCGGAAAAAAAGAGAAAAGAAAAAGAAAAGAAAAAAGATTTGTCCTCAGTTTACGGACCCGTGAAGATTCCGGGGCAGAACAGGTCTTCAGCAGCCCATAATTGCCGTAAAAGGCGACTATGCTTGTCGTAAAAGGCGACCAACCGGGTCGGGTGGTCAGAATCGCTGGCTCATCCGCAGATGTTTTGATTGGCTGACACATGAACAGCAGCAGTAGAGATGAACAGTTCGTTATAAATATTGTCGTTGACAAAGTACATACGACTGGGGCTATAAAAAACAGTTCGTTATAAGCATGTTCGTTATAAACGTAGCATACTGTCCTTGAATGTATTCTTATTTTTATGATTACCTTTGTTTGTTGAAGGGGCGTGTCCCTCACACTGTCCCTCAGATTGTGATTCCTGCTGCCATGTGTGACGTCATCCGTCTGTGGAGGTCCTTCCAGGGGTCCGTTTGTGGGTGGCGAGAACGAATAGTTCACGTGACCTGATTGTGTGGTCCTGAAGGTCCCAGGGACCATCTTAGAGGATGATAAGCGGATGAGGAAGAATAACGGTTGCGGTTTATGTATATCGATATATTACTTTATAGATTATTTCAAAACATATTAATGGAATTTAGACACGACACTTTGAAAACATTATAAGGAGCATCAAGGACATTACAAATATAAAAGACCTATCGAGACCTATCAGCGTATCACAATGGATATAAAATGTATTCTTGTAATGGATATTAAAGGTTTTATGAGTGAGTGAGTGGGGTTCAACCCACTTTTAACAGAATTCCAGTTATATCGCGGCGTGTCAGGTTAATGTGGGAGGCAAGCCCGAAGTGATGCAGGTCTCAGACGTTTACCACTTCGGTGAAACCCACGAGCACAGGTATGGGGCTGACAAACCTAGCAACCTAATTGGGGCGAACCGGGATTCGAACCCACAATCATAGGTTTCTGGCGTGCCCAAGGGATTCAACTCTGCACAGCAAATCGCGGTATAGAAGTAAACAATTATAACTGATATTAAAGGTATTAACGGATTTTAAAGTTGAAGTTATTAGCTCATATATAAGTTCAAAATGGATACATGGTATAAATGGATATATATGGATAAAGAATTGAATTGGATATAAATGGATATAAAAGAATACATAATTATACAAGAGGGTATAAAAGTTATAAATTGTCATTTTCTACGATTACCTCCTGGGACGGTATGTCAACACGACCTGAGGTTTTGTTTCCCATCTCTGAAGACTGACGATCCCAACATTAAGATTGTCTTTATATACGGCATTTTTATATGTGCCCTCACGAGGCAAACAATATTCAAAGGCACGAGCTGGAGTATTGAGGACACCGCCTCCTGCAGACGCCTGAGTCGTGTGCCTGACATGAGGTTGACGTGACAGGGATAAGAATGTGATTGTGTGTTTTCAACATTCGCACGATATTGTACGCTATTAAGTAAGTAAAACATCATGTGTGAGTGAGTATGGTTTTACGCCGCTATTAACAATATTCCCGCAATATAACAGCGGAGACACCAGAAATGGGCTCCAAACATTGTACTAATGTGGGGAATAGAACCCGGGTCTTCGGTGTGACGAGCGAACGCTTTTACCACAAGGCTATCTCACCGCAACAGTAACATAATATACCATTTAGTATATTAATATTTGTTTAAATATGCAAACTGGACCACATTTCTGTTCCTCAGTTGAAATAATATTTTTGACCAATATCACAATGTTCTGTAATTTTGCGCCTATGTGGTCACTCATGAAAGGTTTATATTATTATTATTATTATTATTTACAGATTAAAATTAAAAAAAATGCAACAAAAATGGTTTGGGTGATCCTCACGCAGCCCAGACAGCGAATGGGACTTCTCCCAGGAAGTGCTGCATAGTCAAGCTCACCTAGAACTTTTCTGAGAATGTGAAGACTCCCCAACACAGCAGCCTTCTGCATTACCCAGATTGTCAGAAGGGCTGTATTCCTGACTGCTAACCCGGGTACTCTCCCAATGTCAGTCAACAGATTGGGAGGTACCAAACTTAAGGCACCGAGAACAATGGGGAGTCGGACAACTTGGTACTTGGGATGCAAGCGAGACATTTCGAAAGCGAGGTCCGCATATTTGCCATGTTTTTCCTCAATCTTGTCAATCACATAAGTGTCAAACGGTACAGAACATTCAATGATATGAATGATTTCATTGGATTTATCAAAAAGGACAAGATCAGGTTTGTTGGCCTGGATACGTCTAAGGCTGTAAATGGGCCTATTCGAAAGAATTATGTATTTACAATTTTCCATGACGCCCTCTACATATTCCGGGTCGTACCATGGGTGGACCTCTGTGTCAAAACCACAAGCATGGCGAAGACGGTAATAAAATGATCGCGCTACACCATCATGTCGTTTAAGTTGCTGTGTTTGTGCCAAAGCTGGGCATCCACTGACGATGTGTTGGACAGTCTCATTATATACAACTCGCTCATCGCAGTAAGCCACAACAGGCCTAGAAACACTGTTCATGTGGGAGGCGCCAAAAGAGTCCTCGCATCTCGAAGGCAACATCAGCTTGACACTCCAGACCAGATTCGAACTCAGACCCCCTCGGACCGGAAATTGCTATTATCTACTTTTCCTTGTTTACCGGTTTAGCCGATCGGTAGTCGAGTTACCGTTACTCCTTCGATATCAGTGACAGACACAGCCACTTATCTGTTAGCCCGATACTCGTGATAATCCAGATGGACAAGTTGTTTTCTAAACAAAGTCTAGTTATTTTACATAACCACTTATCCGATATGAACTGCGGCAAACCTGATTTGACCAATGGTGTCTACCCCTTATTACTTACTTTTAACGCTGTAAGCTTCCAGACGATCTGTTAAACCACCCCCGCCGACCTCACGGGACTGCTAACAGTTAATCACCTCCACCCCTAGCTCCTGGTCCTTACTTACTTACTTACGTTTGGAGATTTAACGTGCGCTTTCCGACTGGAGCGTATTTCGCACACGGGCCCGGTCGGGCCATTTAGCGTGGTTTTGAAGGGAAAATAAAGGTGTTGCAACCAGAGGGGGGTTTTAGTGGTTGCTTATATAAGTTTTGGAGATTTTGAAATTTGGAATGCATGCCTAGGGGTGTGGTAGTGTACTAAGGGAGTGTGTTGGTGTGTGTTTGTTTGTTTATGTGGTGTGGTTGAGTGTTTTTAGATGCGGATCATTAGATTGGTTTTAGTTAAGTATACGCCTAGTGCTTTAAATTTTTCTATATTGTTATGTGGATTTAGGATTGATTCTAGGGTTATGGCTTTATCTAGTTTTAGATTTGTTTGGAGTGTTGCTCGGTGGGTTTGGTAGTGCGTGCAGTGTAAGAGTGCATGTTCTATTGTTTCCAGGTGTGGGCAGTGTGGGCATTTTCTGGTTGCGTGTTTTTTTATTTTTAGGAGTTGACTGTTTAGTTTAGTGTGACCTGTTTGGAGTTTGGTGATTATTCTATCAATTTTCTTGGATGGATGGAGGATTTTAGGTTTGGTTAGAGGTTTTTTGAGGATTTTGATTATCTGTGTGTTTGTTTTTAGGTATGTCTTATGCCATTTTTGGGTGATTTTACGTTTGTTAATGCTTTTGATCTCTGCTTTAGATATTGGTAGATTAAGGCTTATTTCAGGAATTTTGAGGGATTTTTTGGCGGCTTGATCGGCGTTTTCGTTTCCATATATTCCTACGTGGGCTGGGATCCAGATAAATGCTATTTGTTTGCCTGCCTCTGTTAAGTTATTTGCGCTTTTGAGTATTTGGTTAATGAGTTTAGGGCGGTTTTTGGTGTTTTTATTTTGGAGGGCCTGTAGTCCACTTAGTGAGTCTGTGAGTATTAGGATTTTTTTATGTTTTTTAGCATGTTGGTTATGGAGGGCTGATGCTATGCCCATTAACTCTGCAGTGAAGATGGGTTGGTTGTTTGGGAGTCGATAAGATTGAGTGTTCCTATTTGGTTGTGCTATGTGGACTCCGAAACCAGTGCGATTTGTGATCGGATCGGAAGATCCGTCTGTGTAGATGTGGCACCAATTTGGCCAGTTTTCGTGTATGTAAGCTAGTGTGGTGGATTTAGCTATGTTTGGATCGGTTTGTTTGTTTATTGAGTTTGCCAGAGATGTGTCTATTTTGGGGATTTTTAGTTTTGGGGTAAATATATTTGATGGTTTGCAGTTTTGTTGGAGGTTATCTATTTGGTTTTCGTTTAGGTAGTTGAAAATTCGTTGAGATATTGGAGTAAGTAAAGGGTGCTTCCTAGTTAGAGCCTGGTTACGAGGGCGGATATTTTCGTTTATGAGGTTTTGGATGAGAGGGTTTGTTTGGGACGAGGCCCAGAAATTAAGGGTTAAGTGTTGCCTACGTAGGTTTAGTGGCATTTCTCCTGTTAAGGCCTGAAGTGAAGTGAGAGAGGTGCCATGTTGGGAACGTGTGACTATTTTAAGAGCTTGGCATTGGATTGAGTCTAGTTTTTTGGTTAGGTTATTGCTAAGCGTATCATAGATCGCACATCCGTAATCTAATTTTGACCTAATTAGTGATGTGTAGAGAGAGAGTAGAGTATCTTTGCAGGCCCCCCAGTTGGAGCCGGTGAGGCATCTTAGTGCGTTTAGATCTTTGCTGCATTTAGTTGTTAAGTTTTTAACGTGGGCCTCCCATGTTAGGTGTTGATCGAAGATTAGCCCTAGGAATTTGGTTTGTTTTTGGAACTTAATTGGTTTATTGTTTAATTTAAGATTTGGGGTGGTGTGTTTCATTTTTCGGTGTTTAAGACTATTCCTGTAGTTTTTTCGGAGTTTAGGGAGAAGCCCCACTTGTCTGCCCATTGCTGTATTTTATTTAGGGATTTTTGGAGTAGAATTTGGGAAGTTGACATACTTTTTGTGCGGATCCAGAGGGCTCCGTCATCTGCGAATTTGGATGTTTTAATTTTAGGGGATAGGCCCTCGAAGAGGTCATTGATCATTATGTTAAAGAGTGTTGGGCTAAGAATGCTGCCCTGGGGAGTGCCGTTTTCTAGGGGACACTGGTCCGATAGAACCTGGTCTATACCCACTGTGATTTTTCGGTTATTTAGGAAGTCCTGGATGTAGTTAACGATTTGTCCTTTTAGTCCTATTTTTTAAGTTTTTGAATTAGCCCGTTGTGCCAAACCATGTCGAATGCTTTTGAGAAGTCCAAGAAGATGCCTGTAGTATATTGTTTGTTGAGTTGTCCTGTTTTGATCTCCTGTTCTAACCGGGCGAGATTGTCTAGAGTTGAGCGACCAGGAGTGAACCCGCTTTGGTCTGTATTTATGGTGTTGTTTAGAGTTAGGTAGTGTTGTAATCTATTTTTGGTCATAGATTCCATTACTTTACATAAGTTTGAGGTCAGAGATATTGGCCTGTAAGAGTTAGCTTGGTTTGTAGGTTTGTCGGGTTTAGGGATAGGGATAACTAGAGCCTGTTTCCAAGAGGTTGGTACCTGGCCGTTTAGGTAGATTAGATTATAGAGTTTGAGTAGTGACTGGAGTAGCTTGGGAGGGAGTTTTTTGATTATTTGGTAGGATGTTAGGTCTAGTCCTGGGGCTGTTCCCTTTTTCCTGTTTTGGAGTACATAGTTTAGTTCTTCTATTGTGAAGGGTTGGTTTATTTCTAGGTTATCGTTTAATTCTTTGGTAGGTTTGGATTCTGTTTTGAGTTTTGTTTGGAATTTATCACTGAAGTTTTTGTTACTGCTGATGGTCGAAAAGTGTTTAGCTAGGTTATTTGCTTTTTCGCTAGGGTTGGTTGAGTTATTTATATTAGGAGTTTTTTTGTGTCTTTTTAGGCCTCTAATGGCATGAATTTTGCGCCAGACCATCCTGGCATCTGTGCGGTTATTTAATCCCTCGCAAATTTTTTTCCAGTCCCTGGTTTTGGCTATTTTGACTAGGTTTTGGACCTCATGGTTTAGTTTGTGGGCTATAGGTATGTAGTTATGGTCGCGTTTGGCTTTATTGAAGGCTTTTTTACGTTTTTGTCTGGTTTGTTCTATTTCCTCGTTCCACCACATCCTGGTCCTGATGAAGTGGATAAAGAGGCTGCCTGGAGAGCGAAAGATCGGTGGTTCGATCCCTGGCCGCGTCATACCAAAAGCCGTTAACAGTTTAACGCTTTTTAAGAGCAGGAAAATTAAACGCCACGTTGAACCCAATTTCACCTCACGACCTCACCTGACTCTTCATCAGTTTAGGACACAATCATTCCTCGACCACTCTTTTCACATTGTGTCAGCTATGGAACTTTCGGGCATTCACTACATTGTGTTAAAGCTGTCCTCATACTCGTCTTTTTTATTTGCCGAATCTGATAAAAAAAGTCGATAAAAGAGTCAAAAGATGCTAGGTAACTTTCGTATTTTTTAAAGCAATCTTATCTTATAACCGAAATTACTATCTCCATCTATCATACATATTTGCAAACGTTTTTCCATTAATATTTCATTTGAAAAAGGACACAAGTTATATGAAAACTAATTACTGTAATTTCTATAAGGTCATAATCCATTAATACTCAGTGAAAATCTCGTGTGTGTATTTATTGAATCAGCACGAGTAAACCACGTTGATTGCCTCTGTCAGCATTGCATCGAGATGAAAAGAATGCTTTCACTTCAAACGCCAACATCTCTATAGGGATACACACAAGTATAACATATATTTACTTTGTGATAATGTAAACATCCTCGTATGATATAAAATATAGGCTGTAGTAGACTTGAACAGTGAGAGAAGACTTGTTCAATGATGACGACGATGAGTGGAGCTCGGAGCGCGGTTCTGCCCAGGGTTCTCGTGTTGTTAGGTCTGGTAGGGGTAGTTGCGTCCCACGGGTACCTCCTTGAGCCCCCTCAGCGTTCCAGCATGTGGCGTGTGGGTTTCAGTACTCCTGTAAACTACAACGATATGGAACTCAACTGTGGTGGGAAACAGGTGAGTTCTTGCAATCAACCCGTATTTGTTGTGGGTGTATTTCTTCTTGAATTAAAAGGTGTACTACAGTCCAGTCTCGATCTGGACTGAGAGAGTGAATTGGGTTTAACGCCGCTTTAAACAATTTACTGCTTTGGAGAAAACAATGCAAACGATGTGGTACTGACAAACCTTGAAACGTAATCAGGGATAATCTGGGATTCGAACCCATGAAAATATATTTTTTTACTCGACTAAGGGACGCAACTCTGTACAGCGACGGTGACAGGGCTCTGATTATTGCCATGTGTGAAAGTGAGACAGTGTGTTATCAGATTATCATGAATGTTTAGATCGCTATACAACATAAAACATAAGAAATAGTTAAACAAAGTTAAACGACTTGATAGGAGTAAAATATCTACGCGTTCCATATCACGAAACCGCCTCTGTGGCCTCATGGAGCATCTGTCTGGAGAGCGCTAGGTTCTGAGCTCCTTGTCAGTTTAAATGGAGTTGTTTGTTTCTATCAAAAATTCATTTTTCAAAGGCTAAGCGTTCGTGATAATTGCATGAGCAACGATGTAGTAGCATAGACACGAATGAAGCGAATGTTCAGTGATTCTCATAAACTTCAAAAGCATACGAATATAGAGCGAATGTTTTGGGATTTACGGCACTTTTAAAGGGGAACTCCGCTCAGCGATCTGGTGCTCCTGTCCCGGGCCGGTCTGGATCTAGATCTAACTTGTGTAATGTTTTTATTCTTAAACTGAGATCTTTGTATAAGACTGGTTATCATTGAGTGCCAAAAGTTTATAAACTGCCGGGCAAAAGAAAGCATACCCTTGAAAAGCGGATTTGACAAAACAATTACAACCGTCATGAAAACTGTACTTAGCTGAAAACAGTCGCCAAAACACTGCAAATTTAAGGTTCAAAACACAACAGTGATATCGGTATCAAATACATCACCATCGAATAACCATTTCTTGTTTGTTTCATGTTTAACCACCATCCAACATTTGTGTATACTTTCTTTTGCCCGACAGTGTATCATAAACCTTAACATTACAGATATACCAAGTCGGTGCTCGTGACTTGAAAACACAAGTTAGGAGTGCCAAGGCGCTTATTCGAACTAGAGCATACATCTATTTATATCTATAAATATTATGCGATTTTCATAAGTGCGTGTTACTGAAAAGCCTAGAACTGCGAATACACGGAAACAAGTTACATTCAAGAGATTAGTGTACCCCCTAGAATACATACAACCCCATCCATAAGACGAGGGTTATTATTTCGGCCTACTCTGTGTTAACAAGTCGTGGTACTACGCAGCGCATCCGACAAAGCAGTTCATCGGCGGTGTACATGAAGGTTGTACATAGGGACAAGACGTCTGAATGAAGCAATAACGCATCTTCATCCTCTTCTTAGAATTCCAAGGTGAATATTCTTAATAAATATTTGACCTTCTTCTCGAAAGGGTGATTTTCTAGCTACGTGCCATCACGCCTGCCTCCTTGACGAATGCACCAGATCACCTGGGTATTCAGTGAACACCTTTCCTTTGAACGATAGAAATGTAATGTGCAGTGTCGCCCAACTAAAGACGTAGATTGTAACGGTGGGGCATGAATAGTAATATTGAAGAGATATTACTGTGGGTATCCGGCTATTTGTTACGGAAAACTATTAGGCTATGTTGAAATATTGCTGACAGTTTGTC
The DNA here is from genome assembly GCF_022045235.1 of Haliotis cracherodii. Lineage (NCBI taxonomy): Eukaryota > Metazoa > Mollusca > Gastropoda > Lepetellida > Haliotidae > Haliotis > Haliotis cracherodii. The sequence continues at coordinate 5,038,033 of NW_027266279.1, read as the reverse complement.
ACCACTCCTACTTGTTATCAGTACGGAAGCCTTTAAGGGCCACTTGTTATCAAAAGTTTTCTTGAAATTTCAAGATGCCATATTGAAATTGCAAGGTACTAAGTTGATAAATACGTTCAATTTGAAGATAAATACATTTCAGAATTTCACCTTATTATCTTGAAATTTCAAGAAAAACAAAAAAAACAACTTAGTATGTATCTTGAAATTTCATCATACCATCTTGAAATTTCAACATTCCATCTTGAAATTTCAAGATACTTAGTTGAAAACCAAAAGGCACTAATAGGCTTCCGTACACCAGCGTAATGAACTAACAAATCATGAACACTATTTAAATATATTCCGTGGCAGCGCATTATCTTGAAATTTTAACTCAATCTCTTTAGATTTTATGATCTCTTATGTATGTGAAATTTCAAATTAGTATCTTGAAATGTCAACTTAGTATGCATGTCATCGTATTCCAATTGCGTGGATCGATGCTCATGATTAAAATCACTGGATTGTCTGGTCCAGACTCGATTATTTACAGACCGCCGTCATTTAGTTGGAATATTGCTGAGAGTGGCGTTCAACAACAAACAAACAAAGCATTATGACGGACTTGGGTAAGACAGCCACCTTTTGCTTCCCCTGTAGGAGTATTTGAGAAAGTAGTAGCTGTAGTGGTTGTGGTGTTGATTGTAGTGATAAGCAGAGTAAGTGAGTGAGTTTGATCACATGGCGCTTTGAACAGTATTTCAGTCATATCATGGCGTTGTCGGTAGCTGTTCATGTAGCATAAGAAGTACAAGAAGTAGTACTATACCCAACCGTAAAAGACGATATGCAGATAATATTAAGAAATGATGACAGAGAAATTATTTGACAACAAATGGGCGTTGATTGCTTGATGACAACTATCCGTGTTTATTGAAAAAATTCCCCGAAAACAGGGTACCCCACAAACAGAACAGTGTGTGGCTGCCGTTAGCTGCGGTTGATTCCGCACATCACTTTCTCATTAAGTCTTTGGAAGAAGGCTTGAGGAATCCCGTTCTATTCCTTGCACCAAAACGGGTTCCAGTTCCTGAAGTGTATGTGGTTGCCTTGCAAATCTCGTCCCAGACATGCTCAATTGCAGCCATTTCCAGTGACAAAGATGGCCAGGGCATCACACGAATGTTGTTCACTCTGAGGATGTCCACAGAGAAGCATTCTGTATAGGGACGAGCCGTGTCCTGCTGAAACACCTGGAGTTGAGGATGACCCGGGAAGAGAGGTATGCCGTGACAGCAGTCACACGCTGACGGAACACATGTAGATTGGCCCTGTGATGATAACTGAAGTCTCCCCACACCACGACGCTGCCTCCTCCCTGTAAGACACTGTACTTAGCATAACGCTCATTACGTCGTCTCAACACTCTGATGCGGCCATCAGTGTGGGAAAGGTTGAACCTTGATTCGTTTGAGACGACAACTTGTTGCCACAAAACACTTGACTTGCGTATCTTTTGCAGTTGAGTATAGTTGAAGCATTAGTTGTAGCTGTAGTACGTGCTGCTGCAGTAGTAGCAAGCGTAATAATAGGATTAGTGGTCGTATTTGCTGAGGTGAGGAGAAATAGGGTTTAACGTCGCATTTGAGATTATTGCACTTATATAGCGACGTGCGTGCGTGCGTGCGTGCGTGTGTGTGTGTCTGCATGTACTAGTCCGGACTAATACCGGTTTTATAGTTCTTGCCATGCATACTCCACAAAGAAACAGTATACTGACTCCGGTCCGACCAGTCCTTGTTTTATCCCCCAACGCCGAGCACCAGGCAGGGCAACAAAATACACCATCTTGTAACGTCTTTTGTTGTGACACGGCCGGGAACCCGACCTTCCACTTTCCGGGCAGACGCTCTACCACTAGACCTCGGAGGTGGTTAGCAGCAGCAATAGTAGTAGTAGTTGTAGTAGTAGTAGTAGCAACAGTAGCAGTGGTAGTAGCAGCAGCAGCAGTAGTAGTAGTATTAGAAGTTGAATCAACAATTTGAGCAATAGTAGCAGCAGCCTCAACAGTAGTGGTATTAACAGTTGCCTACAGTTACTGTAGCAATAGCTGTAGCAGTTATTTAAAGGATATAGTATGGATTTAAGATGGAATACCAGTTCGAGCCAAATATGTGGGTGGGGGTTCTATTGTTTCGGTTTCTGAATGTAAAATATTAAGGAGATTAAATGAATGACAAAATTAATCTCGAATGCTACTTCAATTCAGTTGTAGACTTGATACCGTCATTCTACTTCCAGAGACAACACCAGATGAATGGCGGTCGCTGTGGTATTTGTGGAGACGCCTACGACAGCATCATACGTGAAAACGAGGTTGGCGGCAAATACGCAAATGGCATCATTGTTCGCTCTTACCGTGTCGGTAGCGAAATCACGGTGACAGTCCGTCTGACGACTTATCACAAGGGCTACTTCGAGTTCAGACTCTGCCCAGATCCCAGCACATCCGGTTATGGAGTACAGGATTGTCTGAACCGGTTCTTGATGCCAGTGCGCATGCTCGGTAGCGCAGAAGGAGGCAAGGAAAGGTTCTTCCCAGGTGCAGGAAACAGCGATTACGTTCTTCAAGTTTCACTACCCTCGGGAGTCACGTGCAACACGTGCCTGTTTCAATGGAGATACGTCACAGGTGGGTTGAGACACTGCTTGTATCAGTGTATGTTGTTTGCGCAAAGATCCTGGTATGGTATGGTATGGTATGGTATGATATGGTATCAAGAGCAAAGTGAGAAATGGAAATGAGATGATTGACCAATCTGTTTCATGATATAGATAATATTTTTTAAAAATGCCAGTAATCATTATTTTTTTTTTGAAAAGTAAGAACTTATTCCACGAAAAAGCAGATCAGACAAAAAAGGAAAACCGTTTAAAAGTCAATACACAATACATGTATATATCGTGATTAAGACGCGGTGCCGAGTTGTCGTGCAATCGACTTGGAAGAGGTGTTGTGTCCATTATTTGTCCGATTAAGATTCTTGCCAAACCCGTAACCATAGGTTTAGTCAAAGGTGAAGATGTTAGGTCACCTCCAAAGAAGGTCGGGTCAGGTGAACGTTCTAAACAGTCGACCAGCGTTCCGTTTATAGAAAAATAAGACCTTTGTGTTCTGTGTGGGTTCTCATTTGTACGACCCGTGAAGATCCGGGGTAGAGCAGGTCTTCGGCAACCCCCTACAGGCTACTAAGGGGATCGGGTGGTCAGGCTCGCTGACTTGGTTGATGCATGTTATCGTATCCCAATTGCGTGGAACGAAGCTCATCATGTCAATCACTGGATTGTCTGGTCCAGACTCGATTATTTGCAGACCGCCGTCATATGGCTGAAATAGTGCTATAGTGCGGCGTTAAACATCAAACGAACGAACGAACGAACGAACAAACAAATAGAAATTTCCGAATCCAGGTGGTAAAGAAATGAATCCGAAACGTTTTACAAAGCTGACATTTGATTGGCTCAAGAACCTTAGCATCCTCCATCTGGATTGAGCGGTCAAAGTTTGTTAAGGGTTCACTTGACGCTACCTTCGAATGCCAGATATGTGCGCGCAGGGGTATCGTTTCAGAGTAAAGATCTGATCTTAATGAGATTGTAATCTCAGGAAGAGAGAAATTGTGAATGAGAGATGGGTGTTGTCCAAGTGTGTGTTTGAAGGTATCAATCATGAGCGCTCTGCGTTGTGACAACAATTATTATCACGATCACACGTACCCTCTCTCGCACCTTCTGCTTTGTCCTAATCCGTTCGCCAAACAAATTCCTTCCCAACACAATCGCTTACGTGTAACTTTGCTATTAATAGCAGTGTTGTATTGTCATATACTATCTGTGTTGTTGCGCCACTTCGAAGTTACAATTCCTGTTTTCGATTAGGCAAAGACTGGGGTCGTGACCCGGAAGCGGAAGATGGATGCGTCGGATGTGGACCCCAAGAGTGGTTTGTCAACTGCGCGGACGTCAACATATACGCCAAAGACGCACCCACGCCAACACCACCACAACCTTCCACATACAGCACGACATCAACAACAACTACGACGACAACGACAACTACGACAACGACAACTATACGTCCGACTACTCAAACCGTTCCGACGTCTGGCGACTCCTCTAAGTGTGTTGCTGCGGACTCGTTCGCCCGGGTTCCCGGCATGAACACCTGGTGCCAACAGCTCTGTCCCCGCTTCTGTCCCAGCACGCACTGTGTTTGCGCATAGGACCTTGGCATCCGGTTACTCTACCTATCAGTCCACTCTGCTCGACTCCGTCCAAGTGAATCAGGAATGTCAGGAATCCACATTGAAACTAGTTTCGTGCACGTTTTTATGACATGACAAAGCGAAACAGCAGCCGCGATCCGTTTCATCACAATACAAATTGATGCCGATTTATTTTGTCTTCAAGTCAAAACGAACACCTAGCAAAGAATTTTCAAAAATGGCTGTCATTTTATACGAACTACATGCGGATCTTGCGAAGACTGAATTGAATCCACGAAGTTCAAAGAAGTTCAACGAAGATCCACGAAGATTCATGAAGATCCAAACGACATTGCTTTTAAAGATATTACGAAAGTAACGGAATAAGCCGAGTGGACTAGAGTGCGTATCTTTCATCCCAAGTAGCATTCTCTAACTCTTCTTTGTAATACTTGTGAAAGGTGACCCCCATGGTTGTGTAGTGGTTGAGGCGTTCACCGTCACACAACAAGTCCGGGTTTGGTTGTCAACCTGAATATAACGTTCATATTGGGAGCACAGTATAGGTTTTCCCGCCGTGACATTGATGCATTATTGCTCACACATTACTTAATACCCGGTGTCATGCGATATTTGTTTTTGTAAACTGCCGGCTGTGTGTGCGGCTGCTCGATCTGTCCCTGTGTTGTTTGTACACTTTGAGCATTGATGAACTATCTACCTCTCGACTTATAATACTGAAAATAAAGCATTCAAATATTTTGTTGTTCACACGCATATTCTTCCTATCAGCATTGTTTTAGGTGGGTTAGCTCAGTTGTAAAAACGTTCGCCCACAACGACGAAAACCCGGGTTTGAGTCCCAGCATGAACAAAATAGCCCATTCTTTGCTTTGTGTATAAGGCAGTATAAACTATTCATTTACACTTGTTGAGGACAAATAAGTCGGAACACAAAGACACACATTGACAAACACACATACACATTATGACATGTCTCTGAAAAATATAATTTTGATAGAATCAAGCACCGTACTATATTTAAATTGATTCCCATTGAGATGGGGACATAACCTGTGGAAAATCTAGACTTTAATTACGTCGATAGCATTACAGTCAGGGCTGGGCGGGAAGAAACATGAGTGGCTCAGGGACTGTGAGACAGACTAATAATGACACAGTGACGCCGATCAGTAGTTACTTGTATTTATTCACCATATTGAAGACGGAGCTGCTTCCCCTCCCACTAGTCATCAGTGATTTCAGTGGCTTATTCCCACACCACTTGACACCAGTTAGGTGGCTAGCTGTGCTGTGGTGACCTGAGTGTTGATGCCACACATCCCTTCCCCACGCTGTATCTTGAAGTAGCCGTCTTCTCCCCACTTCAACCCCCACGAGTTCTTTACTTTCCAGTATTCGTGTGTCTTGAAAATCTCCTTCTCTGATCCGAACCCGACCACTAAAACAGCTGGAACGAAATATAATCTAATCAGTTCACATGAACCAAAAACATTGCTGTAATGATGATTTTGTAATCACAATATAAAATCACATTTTTTCTCCGATGCGATACCTCTCTGAGTTAAGATATGACCTTTGCCGCCCAATCAACAGCGACGATGTTATGCAACAACAGAATGAATAAAATGCAATATTATAGACTGGCCTTATTTTTCTCCAAGCGGAACTTGTCGTTTTCACTTCTTTTTTCGAGATATAGAAATCGGATGTGCTGGTCTAAATGTTTAAGATGTGTAAGACGTTTAAAGATGGTACTTGGTGTTACTGTCTGGCGCTCGGCATTAAGGGGCTAAAACAAGGACTCTGAGTCAGTATACTGTGTGAGAGTGGGGTATCCATGTTAAGGTGCGGCATGGTATTTCAGTGGGCAAGCACTATAAAACGACTAATACAAGCAGCCACTCAAACACGTGCACGGACGTCGCAAATTGAGTGAAATGATCTTGAGCGCGACGGTTAACCCCATTGTAAACTCACCTTACGTGTACAACCACCACATTAACATATCAGTGATATAACCAATATTCATGCACACACAAACACACGCACTCACACACGCACAGACTCCCTCTCTCTCCCTCACACACACACACACGCACGCACAGACCCTCTCCCTCCCTCTCTCTCTAACACACACACGCACACGCACGCACAGACTCTCTCCCTCTCTTCCTCACACACGCACAAACACACACACACACACACACACACACACACACACACACACACACACACACACACAGAGACTGACCGTGGTCGAGAGCGGTCTTGCTGCAGTCGATGGGGTTATACACCCCGCGGTGGTAAAACTGGAGACGGCTGGCGTCCATGGCTACAGACAGAGGTCCATACTTCACCAGAGAGGCCGCCATCTCGGTCTCGTTCTGAATGTAGTAATAAGACCCATAACTAACCATCCTCGATGATACAGTATATTATCATCGTCATCATCTTAACAAGGCAAGGGTGTTAATTGACCATAAAAGTCCAATTTCTACCCTTGCCGAGCTTGGCTGGTATTATGGAGTTACATTTAGCCTGGACTAACAAGTCAAAAGATCAAAATCGCGGAACGAAATCGACATCCGGTTCATAAACAACATGGCGACTGCCATGTAGATTTCGTAGGATTTGCAGAGCATGTGTACCGTCAACTGTGCGTCGACAGATATTTTCTAAATTTGTTCATGTTTTTAATGAAGGTGCTCAAATGACTTGATACACTTCGCGAGGTAAAACCCGTTTAATTACAGTAAAGATCTTGGTTATCGATCAGATCGTTTTGACTTGATGGCGCCATTTTGTTTGAAGCAAATGCGGCATCTGGTTGGTCAATAGAAGGGACATAGAAAAGACATAACTCGTAATAACTCGTTATACGATCGAGCCACGAAATTCCAGCCCAGTTCGACAAAAGTGGAAACTTTGACAGTAACTCTCCACAGAAGTTCTCTCGTAAAGATAATGATATGATTTGAAAGCTATTAGCGTCATTCGAATTGAGCTGAAAAAGACACTATGGTCGCGCATGGATGAAGGGATTCTGAATTAAAGATACAATGCACTGGATAATGGAAAATGACCACTACCAAGCTACGTCAAACTAACAGTGGAACATCCTTGGATGACGTAACTACTTCAGAGCCGGTCGAACTTAGACTGGGTGTGTGAGTTGGGTTTGACACCGCGTTAAACAGTACTCCAGTTATATCACGTGTCATCTTAATGTCGGGGAAACCTGAATTGATGCAGGTCTCAGACATTAACCACTTTGGTGAAGTCCACGAGCACGGGTATGGTGCTGAAACATAATCAGGGCGAACAGGGTTTCGAAACCATGATCAAAGGGACGCAACTCTGCACAGCACATTGCGGTGCCTTAAACGACTGGGCGACAACGCGACACTTCCCTTATAGGATGCCTTACTGACCGCGAGAGTATATACAATATATACTACTCAAAAGAAGTTTAAGAACATTCATTTCTTCCAAGTTACACTGGTTATTCTGTCATGGCGTGTTCTTTGTCTTCTTTTAAGTAGTTTATTTCAAGCCTCCCGCGCCTACCTTGCTGACAGCCTTCCAGCCAGTGACCTTCAAGTCAGGCACAAACCTCTGCGGGTTGATCTTCGCGGCACAACTCTCATTCTTCAAACACCAAGGGACTGGTGGTCCGCAGTACGTCTTGTTGTACCCCGGGGCCTTGCAGGGGAAGCAGGAGCCCGGCCCCCCTCCGATCCCCGAACAGTAGCTGTAGTTGGACCACGTCTCCAGGCCGCCCTGGACGTTGATGATAATCGATGAGACATTTACACATGTTTAAGTGAGTGAATGAGTGAGTTGGGTTTAACGCCGATTTTAACAGTATTCCAGTTATATCAAGGTGTGCCAGCTTAATGTGGGAGGAAAGCCCGAAGTGATACATGTCTTCGGTGAAACCCACGAGTACAGGTATGGTGCTGACAAACCTAGAAACATCGGGGCGAACCGGGATTCTGGCGTGGGTTTCTGGCGGTTTCGGTTTCACTTGTGTTATAAAATGAGGGATAGATACCGAAATAAATTAGTACGGTCAGCAATATGACCGAGCAATCTGGTGAAGGCCCTGGTTTTACCTGGAGGATAACTGGATCAGAAAAACCCGTAAATTAACAGTAAAATCGACTGAGACTATTATACGTCAGACAATATTGACTCAGTTTATTCAGATATGATTTTCATTTCGTATAATCTTTGTTACATTTCATACAAGCTCGTGATGCGGAAGTTGAATATGTCAGCTGTTATATTTTTTTAACGTGTATGTAATTTATACTTTAATAATACATAAATAAATATATTTATATATTAATTGATTCAATAACTACGCCGTTATGATGAAAAATATAAATAATGTTGGTTATTTATTTTCTCGTTTGTTTGTCGCATATGTTTCGATTTAATCATTCTGCATGTTAATCAGTAGATGTATGCCAAGTTATTTTTCGCTTGTGTCGAACCTCGGATAACCCGAAGTATTTATGTAGGTCCCGTCAACTTCTACACAACGGTGTTTGACTTGATTTACTATCCATACCAACATACTCTCAGCACCACTATATGACGGCGGTCTCTAATCAGAGAACTCAGCCTACAGTCAGCGCCCTGTAGCTAGCAGTATCCCAACCGTCTGTGATACGAAGTCGGGCAACAAGCAGGCAAATAGTGTATGACTGTGAAACCTTCCTCACTTGTACTATAGATTTCATACACATTGTCTCACTGTGGGTCTACCTACCACACTCTGGACGTATTGGTAGGCCAAATATGGCCATCCACCGAACACTCCACAGTCCGCTTTCTTCCTGTCAACATAGGAGACATTGCCAATCACCATCGCTAAATACACTGAAACAACACACACAATACCCAATACCAATGAAAGAGTGGACACTGAGCTGTCCTTCAAAGCAATCTTAGATGATGGCATTCAGAAACATGGTCCTGGGTGCCGTTGTACAAAACAACTTTAGCGCTACGACAGTCGTAGGTCTATGTTAGGGTATTGGAGTGACGATCACCTTAGCGTTAAGACCTCTTTGTACAAAGTTGATGGAGAAGTTGATGGGGCTTCACTGTCGCGTTCAAGATTATTTCACTTGTATAGCGACATGCATTCGCTTGTTGTTTGTTTGGTGTTAAACTCCGCACTCAGCAATGTTTCAGCTGTTTGACGGCGGTCTGTAAATAATCGAGTCTAGGCCAGACAATCCAGTGACTGACATCATGAGCTTCGATCCATGCAATTGGGATACGATGACATGCATTAAACAAGTCAGCGAGCCTGACCACCCGATCCCGTTAGTCGCCTCTTGCGTCGTTTAACGTCTTTTGGCGGGATCCATTGGATCGAACCACCGACCTTCTCTACAGATAGACACTTCATCAACTGGACCACGGAGGCGGTCCTTACATACAGTTAAAGGGTCAGTAAGACAAACAGCAAGGTCAACCATATGTTTCAGGATCAAGACATCAACTGTATTGAAGTAGATGGAGTGAGTTCCTACTGCTCTTTGTCCATGGTGCCGTCACAGTCCACGATCTGCTCGACGGACAGGTTGGTGAGGGGCTTCCCCTGCATGGCCCACTGCCCCTCGATGTTCCCCACAGTGCTGGAGAGGGAAAGAGACGGGAACCAGTGATCGTATAAACAAGCACGGACTGAATGTGTTAATTCTACAGTCTCATTATAAACAGGATGTAGCGAACCCAGAATAAGTCGAACTATTTATTGGTCAACATGAGTTCGGAACAACAGGATTCAAGTGTTTGACTTACCTGAAAGCCCAGCAAGTACCCACGGAACCTGGAGAATCGAGAAATACATAGTAAGAAATCGATCGTCAAATCCGATTGATCATATGTTACAATTGTCGGGAAAATTGGGTTGTAATATATCTTACACTTGTTATAGAGGAATTTATTGTGAGGTTGAAATCGGTATCGAACTTGATATATTTGAAATGACCAAGAGCGTACCAATCACACCGCTCGAGTACGACGATACACGACAGTGACTGAGTTGGGTTTGACGCCGCTTTTAACAGTATTCCAGTTATATCGCGGCGTGTCAGGTTAATGTGGGAGGCAAGCCCGAAGTGATGCAGGTCTCAGACGTTTACCACTTCGGTGAAACCCACGAGCACGGGTTTGGTGCTGACAAACCTAAAAACATAATTAAGACGAACCGGGATTCCAATCCACAATCATAGGTTTCTGGCGCGCCCAAGGGACGCAACTCTGCACAGCGAATCATGGCGCCTTAGACGATTGGGCCACCCATGGAACATGATGTAAAACGACAAACAAAACATTTGTGATCATTATGCCATAGGACGATCATATGTATAACAGATAGAGTGACATACTTTCTCTCGTTGGTCTGTGGTAACCGTGCTGACATATAGTCACATGTAGGTTTCGTTATTCTAGCTACCTTGATCCTTGACTGACGTCACCTTGCCTTGTGTTGTCCAATCAAACGAGTCTGGGAGAGACTCGACGTGACCAATATCGAGATAGCTGCAAGTAGAGGTGCAGTGACTATCAAATCCAAGGTCCAGGGCCCAGCTGTACAAAGCGACTTAAGCACTACGACTGCCATAAATGAATGCTTTGTTTGGGAGCTACGCTCGTCTTTGCGCTGAGAACACTGGTTCGGGCATATTTGCAGTCCTATGAAACGTGTTAATTGTGTCAGACAAAGTTTGTTAACTCGGTCAGTCGAGTGAGTGAGTGAGTTGGGTTTAACGCCGCTTTTTACAGTTTACCAGGTATATCAAGGCGTGTCAGCTTAATGTGAGAGGAAAGCCTGAAGTGATTCAGTTCCCAGACGTTTACCACTTTGGTGAAACCCACGAGCACGGATATGGTTCTGACAAACCGAGAAACATAATCAGGGCGAACCTGGATTCGAACCCACGACCATATAGGTTTCTGTCACGGCTACCTCACTGGTCTGGACTGGTCCACCCGTGACCTACCATGATGTTTTAGATATGCCTAAGAGTGAGTGAGTGAATTGATGTAATCTAAGACGTCGTTGCTTCTTGCTCTGTTTTACTGAAATTCATTCAGAGTGAGTGAGTGAGTGAACATCTTTCAGGTGGTATCGCGGCGTCTCAGGCAGGCGGTTTACACATTAACATGGTGCCATCGGAGTGTAGTGATTTGACTCAAAAATGTCCTTTATCCGTGGAATTGCTATTGTGATTGGAACTCAGGCTAAACGAATCCATATTTACCTGTCTTGCGGGAAGTCCACCCCAGAGCGTCTGGGCATCAAAACTGTCTCTTGGAACTCCTGCGGGATGAGGTCAGCGAACTGGTTAGCTCTGAACTCAGTCCGACCCCTAAAACATAGTAACATAAAAACAATGAGTTGACTCCACTGTCAGCACTACTGGCGATATCACTACAGCGTGGCAAAAGCTCGAAGCAACATTTAGGAAAAGGAGAGTGAGTGAGTGAGTTAGTTAGTGAGTTTGGTTTTACGCCGCTTTTAGCAATATTCCAGCAATATCACGGCGGGGGACACCAGAAATGGGCTTCACACATTGTAAAAATGTCGGGATTCGAACCCGGGTCTTCGACGTGACGAGCGAACGCTTTAACCACTAGGCTACCCGACCGCCTAGGAAAAGGAGAGGTCACAAGTTTACATAGAAGTAAATGAGAGCACAGAGGAGTGTACTTTGATGAATTATTTACTGCTGCTAGCAAAGTATATTGTGTACAGATGTAAAGTAACTGAAACCGACTGCCTTTTTAGAATATTTAAAAGAGAACTAGAAATACAATACAAAGTACTACAGTATAACAATGTTAATCTTGCAGAAAAATTAAATGTGTACTGAATAATTAGATGAGTATTATTGCTTTAAGCAACTCAAACACAAATATAAACCAACGTGGCAATGTACAGGGCCATGTAAAATCGTGGATAATTAACATGAATAAATGATAGCCAAAAAAAAGATGAAGAAAAAAAGATGTGAATGAGAGAGTTAGTATGGTTTTTATGTCGCTTTTAGCAATATTCCAGCAATATCACGGCGGGGGCACCAGATATGGACGTCGCACATTTTACCCTTTCAGGGAATCGAACCCGGGTCCAGTGTTTCAGTAAATGAACTATAAGCAATTATCCGTTATCACAAGACACAGCTTCTGGTTACTAACTCCGACCTGTGTTTCTGATTGAGGTCTTCAATCTCCAACAGGTTCTGATGGTAGACCTTCTCTCTGTAGACGGCGTCCTCCCATGACGGGTACACCTTCCCGTGTTCCTTCACCCAATCACTGGAAGAATAAAAAATTAAGGAAATAAATAACCGAATCTGGATCAGACAATCCAGTGATTGACATCATGAGCATGGATCAAACGGCATGGGGAAAGTAACGTCGTGTAAGTTTGCAGTCTGTAATATTCCAATGACTCAAACGATGAACAATGATCCACTCCAGTAGCGCCCGATGACAAGCAAACAAATAAACAAGTTCCAAAACATGACCCCTCGGTCCATTTTAATTGAATCTAAGGTGAGGTGAGGTGAGCTGAAATTGGGTTTAACTACGCGTCCAAGATTTTTGCACTTATATTGCGACGTGCATGTACGTGTGTGTGTGTGGCTGCTTGTACTAGTCCGGACTGATGCCGATTTATAGTGCTAGCACACTGAGATACCATGCCGTTTAACAATACCATGCCGCAGTTTAACATGAATACCCCACTCAGACACAGTATACTGACTCCGAGCCGACCAGTCCTTGTTTTAGCCCCTTAATGCCGAGCGCCAGACAGGGTAACAACAAGTACCATCTTTTAACGTCTTTGGTATGACGCGGCCGGGGATCGAACCCCGGACCTTGCGCTCTCCGGGCGGACGCTCTACCACTAGACCACGGAGGCGGTATTGACTCTAAGGACAAGCAAGGCCACTGAGGAACAGTTCCAACTGTAACTCCCTACGAGCCAACCGTTCGACCTTGTTATGTTGGCTCCTTCACCCAACTAGTGTTAAAAACAGCGTTAAAGTCACATACCACTGTCAGGTTCAAGCTTGAAGTCACACTTCTACCACCCCGAGACATAGTCTTATGTATATCAGTAACGGAACATATGACACAATTACCAAATAATATTTACTGTTGTGCATATAATATTAATTATATCAACAAATGAGTCTTTTGGGACGTGTCGACACGAGATGAATTCAGCCAATACTAAATTTTCCTCGCCATTCGATGATCACGTGACAAAGAAGACGTTGAAAGACAAAATGGCGGCTGTCAAACTCATCATCGAGTCGACCATGGCGATATCTCGATAAGTATATGAAGTTTACATCACCCCCAATGCTAGTCAAAGGTGTGTATTTGGGTTGCGATGTCTAACCTCCGATATTGCTAACATTTTGCTGAAAGTGGCGTAAGACCATACTCATTCACTCCTGATTATCGTAACGCCGACGTCCAAGGTGGATGTCCCACATAAGTACAATATGGTGTCGTGATTTTGCTGGAATATTGCTAAAGCGGCGTAAAACCATATTCACTCACTCACACCCTTTCGTGATAAATATCATGGTGGTATTTGGCCATATCAAGACAAACGTCTAAAATCGGCATCGTGTAGGGCTTTCCTCCAATATCCAGATGACACACAGTTCAAACCTACACACTCATTCATTATAGGTAGACAGAACACGTCTACAGAAGTCACGTTGAGTCAGAACGTGTATAGCGAGTCCTACCTGAATGAGTCTGTTTTCTCATCCCTGACGCCATGACATTGGTGACTGAAACGAATACGACTACAATTAATGGTATCAAGAAACAAAATGGGAACATGTTGACCAAGGAATTGATGATTCAACGAAGCACCCCGATATTGTGCGATACGATATTGTTACCCTTCGATACAAAACGTCCATAATTAGAGTGTATGTGTGTGTGTGTGAGAGAGAGAGAGAGAGAGAGAGAGAGAGAGAGAGAGAGAGAGAGAGAGAGAGAGAGAGAGAGAGAGAGAGAGAGAGAGAGAGTTTGGAGTTTTCTTCCACATCAAACTGCCCAACGTTCAAGCCCAGCGGACGAACTCACCTCAGGAACACAACAAGTAGTAGAGAAGCTGGGATACGGAGCATGTTTACGTGAAAATGACAGAGGGATGTTTGCCAGCTGTGTTTGAGGTATGAACCTTGATCAGCTGATAACGCAGTGAGCGCTCGACATATTGACTCTGATAAAGTACAGTAACTAGTATCTATCTTCACTAATCTGGTATAACAATCTTACCCTATATTATTTTCTCTCACTCGCTCTCTCTATCTTATGATGATAACATTAAGGGCTTATACGGTACAGGAGATCTTTAATAATAAAACAGGCTTTCTAGAAAAGCCCCCACAAAAAAAACAAGTCCAAATCTGTTTGTTCTTTTCGAGAATCCAGCGCAATTTGAATCTTCAAGGAAGCAGATTCCCTCTCAGATGGTCTCAGACCACAGTTACGTCCCCAAAGTTTTACCATGACCCGGAAGGTAAAGAGGAGAATGTAGTGCTCTGTTCGAATGGTTTGTTGAGTCTGGGCCAGATATGTTTTGAGTGACATGAGATTCGACATTGTATTTTCTTGATAATTTGTTTTGATCCCAAATGAGTACATGATATTGACTCCAGCTTACCATGATTTGACCCCCAGTTTAAAAGTCGATCGGTGTGTTTAGGCTCGATACTTCCAGTGACCATTGTTTACAGTGGTTACTTGGAAATCGAGCTGCTGGACCCAGGCTGGTAGTTTGCGGTGTAAGTTAGAAGTGACAGGTTAGTAATGCAACAGGAGAACAGCCTATGAACGATATTAATTAATGTGGGTTGACATGTCACTGCAGATGGCAAAGAAGGAAAATCATTGTGCTTTGAGGCCAGATGAATGTTCAACTCCGGTGGTGGAGTTTAGTTGGTGGGTGTGGGCAGGTAAGGCTGGAAAGGGGTCATACATGGGTCATAGATCGTTAGTTGTACCACGACCACCGCATACATGTTCCTGCGGAAATAGTGGTTACATCAGGTATTCGTCTGATGGATTAGTATATCATGTCCACATGTGATGTGGAGAGCTGAGATTTTACGACAATCTATAAAAATATGGTTTGGGACAGTTACCAAGTTAAATGTGGCCCGGACTTTCACACTCAAACACAGACCCAGTTCCAGACCAAAACGCAGACACACACACTAACACTAACTCACAGTTACACCCTGCTCGTTTGTTTGTATCCCTACGCCTACTAAGGACGGTGTAGCCAAGAAAAAGCTGTGTCTACTTCCGGGTTCATATCATGATAAATATTGATATTATCAGTTCTTTTGAAAATAAGATGAAGTTCGTTTTCATTAAAGCAGTTTGGATATTTTTGGTAATTGTTTCACTACCTGAACGGCAATTTAAGATTTGCTAGTTACAGAAAAAGAAGAAGTTTGTTTTATTATAGAAGATAATGTGGCTTTGAGATTATCAAAGTAGGAATTCAAACTTTGAAAATATATCTCAAACTTGAACATTTCCCTCTTCACATCAAGTTTCATTATGAAGAAAGGAATAATGACCTTCCCATAACCTTTTGCTTTAAAACACGCATTTGACATAGGTTGATAAACCTCCTGGACCCATAGTAATGGTAGCCTACTAGACTCAATACATGCACTCAACGAAATACTGGACTTCAACATTTGTCATTCATTTATAAATTTTCTCTCCATTCATTTTTTTCACTAATCATCTGTAGCTTGAAATTGCATTGGATGAACAGTTAAATCTATCATGCTTCCCAGCAGTGAGCTAGCCACTGGGTGCCAGGTTAGGTCACAAATACACAGCTTGATTTTTATAATTATGCAGGAAGATATGCATAAAATAGAGAGGCAGGTGACACCGTCCCATGTGATATAACATAATAAAGATTAATTCTTCACGCTCTGAGGGTGTAAAAAGTCGCTTGGAATTTTCTTTTCGAAAATCTTCCAATGAGGGCATTTACATTCAACATCCTGATTTCCTGAACCACAAGTATATAAGGTGTGGTGAATCACAATAGCGACATTCAAATCGTTTATTCTCAAGTGGATAAACGTAACTGGCAGGATGCGCCTTCTTAATGTTGCAGTTGTTGTAGTCTTGGGTACGTTTGCCTTATCTGATGCGAATTCGCATTCCCAAGCTTTCTAATAATCAACCTTATTAGCTATTGCTGAGTTTTAAATGGCTTTACGATAATACTGACAACGTTATGATCAGGATAGTTTCTACCATGATGTAAACATTTATTAGGATTGGTAGACGGATTTTGTATGTATGCATCCTGTCATCTATGACCACTTATGCATTGTTTTTTCTTCACATTCTTTACAGTCTTCCTTGGCTCCGTCCTTGGTGGCCATGGTGGTGGTGGTCATGGAGGTGGAGGCCACGGTGGTGGTCATGGAGGCGGCGGCCATGGAGGAGGTCATGGTGGTGGTCACGGAGGTGGTCATGGAGGTGGTCACGGAGGTGGCAAAGGACACGGAGGAGGTGGCCACGGAGGTGGCAAAGGACACGGAGGAGGCGGCCATGGAGGTGGCGGCCACGGTGGCGGCAAAGGAGGTCATGGCGGAGGACACGGAGGTGGCGGCCATGGAGGAGGTCATGGAGGAGGTCACGGTGGAGGTCATGGAGGAGGTCATGGAGGAGGTCACGGTGGAGGTCATGGAGGAGGCCACGGTGGCGGTCACGGAGGTGGCCATGGAGGTGGTGGTCATGGAGGCGGACACCACGGTTAAAACATCCAAGGATTATCATCTTCACATCAAATGCTGGACATTTGATATCATGTTTCTCGATTCCACTCACCATGTTGCATCGACCAAACCTGTATATTCCTCAACGAGCACAAATAAAACTGCCATGTATATTGTAAATTTCTCTTGGCTTATATTTTCTTCAAGTACAATCAAATTCAAGATAGTATCAGCCACAGTAAACTACGGTCATAGCGAACTCAAAGAGACCACATATTTTAGTTCGTAATAACCGTAGTTCATTATAAGCACATATACAGGATATATGTAGCAAATGCCCGGGACCTTAGGGCAATACTTAATATCCCTCAGTTCGTTATAAGCGTGTTCGTTATAAAAGTAGTTTACTGTAGTTCCACTGCTTACTTTTCAATGTCCTGCACAGTGATTGTCACATTAGAATCATTGTCCACAAAGGTCCGGAAGCTCGAAGGCAAATGAGTAAACCTATAAACATGTTGAACCAAGCAAGTTGACAATTTCTGTCCGAAAATGCTCGGCGTCCCCTTTTAGTATCATACTGTCATTACGGCCTCTAAACGCCCACCTACTTTATAATTACAGCCGTGCGAATGTTCAACCTAAAAAAGTGACACAGCTGACTCAATGCACCCATGGGGTGATGATAACATTAAGGGCTTATAAGGTAGAGCAGATGTCCAATAATACAACAAGATTTCTAGAAAAGCCCCCACAAAAAAACAAGTCCAAATCTGTTTGTTCTTTTCGAGAATCCAGCGCAATTTGAATCTTCAAGGAAGCAGATTCCCTCTCAGTTGGCCTCAGACCACAGTTACGTCCCCAAAGTTTTACCATGACCCGGAAGGTAAAGAGGAGAATGTAGTGCTCTGTTCGAATGGTTTGTTGAGTCTGGGCCAGATATGTTTTGCGTGACATGAGATTCGACATTGTATTTTCTTGATAATTTGTTTTGATCCCAAATGAGTACATGATATTGACTCCAGCTTTCCATGATTTGACCCCCAGTTTAAAGGTCGATCGGTGTGTTTAGGCTCGATACTTCCAGTGACCATTGTTGACAGTGGTTACTTGGAAATCGAGCTGCTGGACCCAGGCTGGTAGTTTGCGGTGTAAGTTAGAAGTGACAGGTTAGTAATGCAACAGGAGAACAGCCTATGAACGATATTAATTAATGTGGGTTGACATGTCACTGCAGATGGCAAAGAAGGAAAATCATTGTGCTTTGAGGCCAGATGAATGTTCAACTCCGCTGGTGGACTTTTGTTGGTGGGTGTGGGCAGGTAAGGCTGGAAAGGGGTCATACATGGGTCATAGATCGTTAGTTGTACCACGACCACCGCATACATGTTCCTGCGGAAATAGTGGTTACATCAGGTATTCGTCTGATGGATTAGTATATCATGTCCACATGTGATGTGGAGAGCTGAGATTTTACGACAATCTATAAAAATATGGTTTGGGACAGTTACCAAGTTAAATGTGGCCCGGACTTTCACACTCAAACACAGACCCAGTTCCAGACCAAAACGCAGACACACACACTAACACTAACTCACAGTTACACCCTGCTCGTTTTTTGTATCCCTACGCCTACTAAGGACGGTGTAGCCAAGAAAAAGCTGTGTCTACTTCCGGGTTCATATCATGATAAATATTGATATTATCAGTTCTTTTGAAAATAAGATGAAGTTCGTTTTCATTAAAGCAGTTTGGATATTTTTGGTAATTGTTTCACTACCTGAACGGCAATTTAAGATTTGCTAGTTACAGAAAAAGAAGAAGTTTGTTTTATTATAGAAGATAATGTGGCTTTGAGATTATCAAAGTAGGAATTCAAACTTTGAAAATATATCTCAAACTTGAACATTTCCCTCTTCACATCAAGTTTCATTATGAAGAAAGGAATAATGACCTTCCCATAACCTTTTGCTTTAAAACACGCATTTGACATAGGTTGATAAACCTCCTGGACCCATAGTAATGGTAGCCTACTAGACTCAATACATGCACTCAACGAAATACTGGACTTCAACATTTGTCATTCATTTATAAATTTTCTCTCCATTCATTTTTTTCACTAATCATCTGTAGCTTGAAATTGCATTGGATGAACAGTTAAATCTATCATGCTTCCCAGCAGTGAGCTAGCCACTGGGTGCCAGGTTAGGTCACAAATACACAGCTTGATTTTTATAATTATGCAGGAAGATATGCATAAAATAGAGAGGCAGGTGACACCGTCCCATGTGATATAACATAATAAAGATTAATTCTTCACGCTCTGAGGGTGTAAAAAGTCGCTTGGAATTTTCTTTTCGAAAATCTTCCAATGAGGGCATTTACATTCAACATCCTGATTTCCTGAACCACAAGTATATAAGGTGTGGTGAATCACAATAGCGACATTCAAATCGTTTATTCTCAAGTGGATAAACGTAACTGGCAGGATGCGCCTTCTTAATGTTGCAGTTGTTGTAGTCTTGGGTACGTTTGCCTTATCTGATGCGAATTCGCATTCCTAAGCTTTCTAATAATCAACCTTATTAGCTATTGCTGAGTTTTAAATGGCTTTACGATAATACTGACAACGTTATGATCAGGATAGTTTCTACCATGATGTAAACATTTATTAGGATTGGTAGACGGATTTTGTAGGTATGCATCCTGTCATCTATGACCACTTATGCATTGTTTTTTCTTCACATTCTTGACAGTCTTCCTTGGCTCCGTCCTTGGTGGCCATGGTGGTGGTGGTCATGGAGGTGGAGGCCACGGTGGTGGTCATGGAGGCGGCGGCCATGGAGGAGGTCATGGTGGTGGTCACGGAGGTGGTCATGGAGGTGGTCACGGAGGTGGCAAAGGACACGGAGGAGGTGGCCACGGAGGTGGCAAAGGACACGGAGGAGGCGGTCATGGAGGTGGCGGCCACGGTGGCGGCAAAGGAGGTCATGGCGGAGGACACGGAGGTGGCGGCCATGGAGGAGGTCATGGAGGAGGTCACGGTGGAGGTCATGGAGGAGGTCATGGAGGAGGTCACGGTGGAGGTCATGGAGGAGGCCACGGTGGCGGTCACGGAGGTGGCCATGGAGGTGGTGGTCATGGAGGCGGACACCACGGTTAAAACATCCAAGGATTATCATCTTCACATCAAATGCTGGACATTTGATATCATGTTTCTCGATTCCACTCACCATGTTGCATCGACCAAACCTGTATATTCCTCAACGAGCACAAATAAAACTGCCATGTATATTGTAAATTTCTCTTGGCTTATATTTTCTTCAAGTACAATCAAATTCAAGATAGTATCAGCCACAGTAAACTACGGTCATAGCGAACTCAAAGAGACCACATATTTTAGTTCGTAATAACCGTAGTTCATTATAAGCACATATACAGGATATATGTAGCAAATGCCCGGGACCTTAAGGCAATACTTAATATCCCTCAGTTCGTTATAAGCGTGTTCGTTATAAAAGTAGTTTACTGTAGTTCCACTGCTTACTTTTCAATGTCCTGCACAGTGATTGTCACATTAGAATCATTGTCCACAAAGGTCCGGAAGCTCGAAGGCAAATGAGTAAACCTATAAACATGTTGAACCAAGCAAGTTGACAATTTCTGTCCGAAAATGCTCGGCGTCCCCTTTTAGTATCATACTGTCATTACGGCCTCTAAACGCCCACCTACTTTATAATTACAGCCGTGCGAATGTTCAAACTAAAAAAGTGACACAGCTGACTCAATGCACCCATGGGGTGATGATAACATTAAGGGCTTATAAGGTAGAGCAGATGTCCAATAATACAACAAGATTTCTAGAAAAGCCCCCACTAAAAAACAAGTCCAAATCTGTTTGTTCTTTTCGAGAATCCAGCGCAATTTGAATCTTCAAGGAAGCAGATTCCCTCTCAGTTGGCCTCAAAACACAGTTACGTCCCCAAAGTTTTACCATGACCCGGAAGGTAAAGAGGAGAATGTAGTGCTCTGTTCGAATGGTTTGTTGAGTCTGGGCCAGATATGTTTTGCCTGACATGAGATTCGACATTGTATTTTCTTGATAATTTGTTTTGATCCCAAATGAGTACATGATATTGACTCCAGCTTTCCATGATTTGACCCCCAGTTTAAAGGTCGATCGGTGTGTTTAGGCTCGATACTTCCAGTGACCATTGTTGACAGTGGTTACTTGGAAATCGAGCTGCTGGACCCAGGCTGGTAGTTTGCGGTGTAAGTTAGAAGTGACAGGTTAGTAATGCAACAGGAGAACAGCCTATGAACGATATTGATTAATGTGGGTTGACATGTCACTGCAGATGGCAAAGAAGGAAAATCATTGTGCTTTGAGGCCAGATGAATGTTCAACTCCGCTGGTGGACTTTTGTTGGTGGGTGTGGGCAGGTAAGGCTGGAAAGGGGTCATACATGGGTCATAGATCGTTAGTTGTACCACGAACACCGCATACATGTTCCTGCGGAAATAGTGGTTACATCAGGTATTCGTCTGATGGATTAGTATAGCATGTCCACATGTGATGTGGAGAGCTGAGATTTTACGACAATCTATAAAAATATGGTTTGGGCCAGTTACCAAGTTAAATGTGGCCCGGACTTTCACACTCAAACACAGACCCAGTTCCAGACCAAAACGCAGACACACACACTAACACTAACTCACAGTTACACCCTGCTCGTTTTTTGTATCCCTACGCCTACTAAGGACGGTGTAGCCAAGAAAAAGCTGTGTCTACTTCCGGGTTCATATCATGATAAATATTGATATTATCAGTTCTTTTGAAAATAAGATGAAGTTCGTTTTCATTAAAGCAGTTTGGATATTTTTGGTAATTGTTTCACTACCTGAACGGCAATTTAAGATTTGCTAGTTACAGAAAAAGAAGAAGTTTGTTTTATTATAGAAGATAATGTGGCTTTGAGATTATCAAAGTAGGAATTCAAACTTTGAAAATATATCTCAAACTTGAACATTTCCCTCTTCACATCAAGTTTCATTATGAAGAAAGGAATAATGACCTTCCCATAACCTTTTGCTTTAAAACACGCATTTGACATAGGTTGATAAACCTCCTGGGCCCATAGTAATGGTAGCCTACTAGACTCAATACATGCACTCAACGAAATACTGGACTTCAACATTTGTCATTCATTTATAAATTTTCTCTCCATTCATTTTTTTCACTAATCATCTGTAGCTTGAAATTGCATTGGATGAACAGTTAAATCTATCATGCTTCCCAGCAGTGAGCTAGCCACTGGGTGCCAGGTTAGGTCACAAATACACAGCTTGATTTTTATAATTATGCAGGAAGATATGCATAAAATAGAGAGGCAGGTGACACCGTCCCATGTGATATAACATAATAAAGATTAATTCTTCACGCTCTGAGGGTGTAAAAAGTCGCTTGGAATTTTCTTTTCGAAAATCTTCCAATGAGGGCATTTACATTCAACATCCTGATTTCCTGAACCACAAGTATATAAGGTGTGGTGAATCACAATAGCGACATTCAAATCGTTTATTCTCAAGTGGATAAACGTAACTGGCAGGATGCGCCTTCTTAATGTTGCAGTTGTTGTAGTCTTGGGTACGTTTGCCTTATCTGATGCGAATTCGCATTCCCAAGCTTTCTAATAATCAACCTTATTAGCTATTGCTGAGTTTTAAATGGCTTTACGATAATACTGACAACGTTATGATCAGGATAGTTTCTACCATGATGTAAACATTTATTAGGATTGGTAGACGGATTTTGTAGGTATGCATCCTGTCATCTATGACCACTTATGCATTGTTTTTTCTTCACATTCTTTACAGTCTTCCTTGGCTCCGTCCTTGGTGGCCATGGTGGTGGTGGTCATGGAGGTGGAGGCCACGGTGGTGGTCATGGAGGCGGCGGCCATGGAGGAGGTCATGGTGGTGGTCACGGAGGTGGTCATGGAGGTGGTCACGGAGGTGGCAAAGGACACGGAGGAGGTGGCCACGGAGGTGGCAAAGGACACGGAGGAGGCGGCCATGGAGGTGGCGGCCACGGTGGCGGCAAAGGAGGTCATGGCGGAGGACACGGAGGTGGCGGCCATGGAGGAGGTCATGGAGGAGGTCACGGTGGAGGTCATGGAGGAGGTCATGGAGGAGGTCACGGTGGAGGTCATGGAGGAGGCCACGGTGGCGGTCACGGAGGTGGCCATGGAGGTGGTGGTCATGGAGGCGGACACCACGGTTAAAACATCCAAGGATTATCATCTTCACATCAAATGCTGGACATTTGATATCATGTTTCTCGATTCCACTCACCATGTTGCATCGACCAAACCTGTATATTCCTCAACGAGCACAAATAAAACTGCCATGTATATTGTAAATTTCTCTTGGCTTATATTTTCTTCAAGTACAATCAAATTCAAGATAGTATCAGCCATAGTAAACTACGGTCATAGCGAACTCAAAGAGACCACATATTTTAGTTCGTAATAACCGTAGTTCATTATAAGCACATATACAGGATATATGTAGCAAATGCCCGGGACCTTAGGGCAATACTTAATATCCCTCAGTTCGTTATAAGCGTGTTCGTTATAAAAGTAGTTTACTGTAGTTCCACTGCTTACTTTTCAATGTCCTGCACAGTGATTGTCACATTAGAATCATTGTCCACAAAGGTCCGGAAGCTCGAAGGCAAATGAGTAAACCTATAAACATGTTGAACCAAGCAAGTTGACAATTTCTGTCCGAAAATGCTCGGCGTCCCCTTTTAGTATCATACTGTCATTACGGCCTCTAAACGCCCACCTACTTTATAATTACAGCCGTGCGAATGTTCAACCTAAAAAAGTGACACAGCTGACTCAATGCACCCATGGGGTGATGATAACATTAAGGGCTGATAAGGTAGAGCAGATGTCCAATAATACAACAAGATTTCTAGAAAAGCCCCCACAAAAAAACAAGTCCAAATCTGTTTGTTCTTTTCGAGAATCCAGCGCAATTTGAATCTTCAAGGAAGCAGATTCCCTCTCAGATGGCCTCAGACCACAGTTACGTCCCCAAAGTTTTACCATGACCCGGAAGGTAAAGAGGAGAATGTAGTGCTCTGTTCGAATGGTTTGTTGAGTCTGGGCCAGATATGTTTTGCCTGACATGAGATTCGACATTGTATTTTCTTGATAATTTGTTTTGATCCCAAATGAGTACATGATATTGACTCCAGCTTTCCATGATTTGACCCCCAGTTTAAAGGTCGATCGGTGTGTTTAGGCTCGATACTTCCAGTGACCATTGTTGACAGTGGTTACTTGGAAATCGAGCTGCTTGACCCAGGCTGGTAGTTTGCGGTGTAAGTTAGAAGTGACAGGTTAGTAATGCAACAGGAGAACAGCCTATGAACGATATCAATTAATGTGGGTTGACATGTCACTGCAGATGGCAAAGAAGGAAAATATTTGTGCTTTGAGGCCAGATGAATGTTCAACTCCGCTGGTGGAGTTTTGTTGGTGGGTGTGGGCAGGTAAGGCTGGAAAGGGGTCATACATGGGTCATAGATCGTTAGTTGTACCACGACCACCGCATACATGTTCCTGCGGAAATAGTGGTTACATCAGGTATTCGTCTGATGGATTAGTATATCATGTCCACATGTGATGTGGAGAGCTGAGATTTTACGACAATCTATAAAAATATGGTTTGGGCCTGTTACCAAGTTAAATGTGGCCCGGACTTTCACACTCAAACACAGACCCAGTTCCAGACCAAAACGCAGACACACAAACTAACACCAACTGACAGTTACATCCTGCTCTTTTTTTGTATCCCTACGCCTACTAAGGACGGTGTAGCCAAGACAAAGCTGTGTCTACTTCCGGGTTCATATCATGATAAATATTGATATTATCAGTTCTTTTGAAAATAAGATGAAGTTCGTTTTCATTAAAGCAGTTTGGATATTTTTGGTAATTGTTTCACTACCTGAACGGCAATTTAAGATTTGCTAGTTACAGAAAAAGTTTGTTTTATTATAGAAGATAATGTGGCTTTGAGATTATCAAAGTAGGAATTCAAACTTTGAAAATATATCTCAAACTTGAACATTTCCCTCTTCACATCAAGTTTCATTATGAAGAAAGGAATAATGACCTTCCCATAACCTTTTGCTTTAAAACACGCATTTGACATAGGTTGATAAACCTCCTGGGCCCATAGTAATGGTAGCCTACTAGACTCAATACATGCACTCAACGAAATACTGGACTTCAACATTTGTCATTCATTTATAAATTTTCTCTCCATTCATTTTTTTTTCACTAATCATCTGTAGCTTGAAATTGCATTGGATGAACAGTTAAATCTATCATGCTTCCCAGCAGTGAGCTCGAGCTAGCCACTGGGTGCCAGGTTAGGTCACAAATACACAGCTTGATTTTTATAATTATGCAGGAAGATATGCATAAAATAGAGAGGCAGGTGACACCGTCTCATGATATATTTCATAAAAAAGATTAATTCTTCACGCTCTGAGGGTGTAAAAAGTCGCTTGGAATTTTCTTTTCGAAAATCTTCCAATGAGGGCATTTACATTCAACATCCTGATTTCCTGAACCACAAGTATATAAGGTGTGGTGAATCACAATAGCGACATTCAAATCGTTTATTCTCAAGTGGATAAACGTAACTGGCAGGATGCGCCTTCTTAATGTTGCAGTTGTTGTAGTCTTGGGTACGTTTGCCTTATCTGATGCGAATTCGCATTCCCAAGCTTTCTAATAATCAACCTTATTAGCTATTGCTGAGTTTTAAATGGCTTTACGATAATACTGACAACGTTATGATCAGGATAGTTTCTACCATGATGTAAACATTTATTAGGATTGGTAGACGGATTTTGTAGGTATGCATCCTGTCATCTATGACCACTTATGCATTGTTTTTTCTTCACATTCTTGACAGTCTTCCTTGGCTCCGTCCTTGGTGGCCATGGTGGTGGTGGTCATGGAGGTGGAGGCCACGGTGGTGGTCATGGAGG
Organism: Haliotis cracherodii; assembly: GCF_022045235.1. Classification (NCBI taxonomy): domain Eukaryota; kingdom Metazoa; phylum Mollusca; class Gastropoda; order Lepetellida; family Haliotidae; genus Haliotis; species Haliotis cracherodii. The sequence continues at coordinate 5,011,868 of NW_027266279.1, read as the reverse complement.
CGGCGGCCATGGAGGAGGTCATGGTGGTGGTCACGGAGGTGGTCATGGAGGTGGTCACGGAGGTGGCAAAGGACACGGAGGAGGTGGCCACGGAGGTGGCAAAGGACACGGAGGAGGCGGCCATGGAGGTGGCGGCCACGGTGGCGGCAAAGGAGGTCATGGCGGAGGACACGGAGGTGGCGGCCATGGAGGAGGTCATGGAGGAGGTCATGGAGGAGGTCACGGTGGAGGTCATGGAGGAGGCCACGGTGGCGGTCACGGAGGTGGCCATGGAGGTGGTGGTCATGGAGGCGGACACCACGGTTAAAACATCCAAGGATTATCATCTTCACATCAAATGCTGGACATTTGATATCATGTTTGTCGATTCCACTCACCATGCTGCATCGACCAAACCTGTATATTCCTCAACGAGCACAAATAAAACTGCCATGTATATTGTAAATTTCTCTTGGCTTATATTTTCTTCAAGTACAATCAAATTCAAGATAGTATCAGCCACAGTAAACTACGGTCATAACGAACTCAAAGAGACCACATATTTTAGTTCGTAATAACCGTAGTTCATTATAAGCACATATACAGGATATATGTAGCAAATGCCCGGGACCTTAGGGCAATACTTAATATCCGTCAGTTCGTGATAAGCGTGTTCGTTATAAAAGTAGTTTACTGTAGTTCCACTGCTTACTTTTCAATGTCCTGCACAGTGATTGTCACATTAGAATCATTGTCCACAAAGGTCCGGAAGCTCGAAGGCAAATGAGTAAACCTATAAACATGTTGAACCAAGCAAGTTGACAATTTCTGTCCGAAAATGCACGGCGTCCCCTTTTAGTATCATACTATCATTACGGCCTCTAAACGCCCACCTACTTTATAATTACAGCCGTGCGAATGTTCAAACGAAAAAAGTGACACATGTGACTAAATGCACCCATGGGGTGATGATAACATTAAGCGCTTATAAGGTAGAGCAGATGTCCAATAATACAACAAGATTTTCTAGAAAAGCCCCCACAAAAAAACAAGTCCAAATCTCTTTGTTCTTTTCGAGAATCCAGCGCAATTTGAATCTTCAAGGAAGCAGATTCCCTCTCAGATGGCCTCAGACCACAGTTACGTCCCCAAAGTTTTACCATGACCCGGAAGGTAAAGAGGAGAATGTAGTGCTCTGTTCGAATGGTTTGTTGAGTCTGGGCCAGATATGTTTTGCCTGACATGAGATTCGACATTGTATTTTCTTGATAATTTGTTTTGATCCCAAATGAGTACATGGTATTGACTCCAGCTTTCCATGATTTGACCCCCAGTTTAAAGGTCGATCGGTGTGTTTAGGCTCGATACTTCCAGTGACCATTGTTGACAGTGGTTACTTGGAAATCGAGCTGCTGGACCCAGGCTGGTAGTTTGCGGTGTAAGTTAGAAGTGACAGGTTAGTAATGCAACAGGAGAACAGCCTATGAACGATATTAATTAATGTGGGTTGACATGTCACTGCAGATGGCAAAGAAGGAAAATCATTGTGCTTTGAGGCCAGATGAATGTTCAACTCCGCTGGTGGAGTTTTGTTGGTGGGTGTGGGCAGGTAAGGCTGGAAAGGGGTCATACATGGGTCATAGATCGTTAGTTGTACCACGACCACCGCATACATGTTCCTGCGGAAATAGTGGTTACATTAGGTATTCGTCTGATGGATTAGTATATCATGTCCACATGTGATGTGGAGAGCTGAGATTTTACGACAATCTATAAAAATATGGTTTGGGCCTGTTACCAAGTTAAATGTGGCCCGGACTTTCACACTCAAACACAGACCCAGTTCCAGACCAAAACGCAGACACACACACTAACACTAACTGACAGTTACATCCTGCTCTTTTTTTGTATCCCTACGCCTACTAAGGACGGTGTAGCCAAGACAAAGCTGTGTCTACTTCCGGGTTCATATCATGATAAATATTGATATTATCAGTTCTTTTGAAAATAAGATGAAGTTCGTTTTCATTAAAGCAGTTTGGATATTTTTGGTAATTGTTGCACTACCTGAACGGCAATTTAAGATGTGCTAGTTACAGAAAAAGAAGAAGTTTGTTTTATTATAGAAGATAATGTGGCTTTGAGATTATCAAAGTAGGAATTCAAACTTTGAAAATATATCTCAAACTTGAACATTTCCCTCTTCACATCAAGTTTCATTATGAAGAAAGGAATAATGACCTTCCCATAACCTTTTGCTTTAAAACACGCATTTGACATAGGTTGATAAACCTCCTGGGCCCATAGTAATGGTAGCCTACTAGACTCAATACATGCACTCAACGAAATACTGGACTTCAACATTTGTCATTCATTTATAAATTTTCTCTCCATTCATTTTTTTTTCACTAATCATCTGTAGCTTGAAATTGCATTGGATGAACAGTTAAATCTATCATGCTTCCCAGCAGTGAGCTCGAGCTAGCCACTGGGTGCCAGGTTAGGTCACAAATACACAGCTTGATTTTTATAATTATGCAGGAAGATATGCATAAAATAGAGAGGCAGGTGACACCGTCTCATGATATATTTCATAAAAAAGATTAATTCTTCACGCTCTGAGGGTGTAAAAAGTCGCTTGGAATTTTCTTTTCGAAAATCTTCCAATGAGGGCATTTACATTCAACATCCTGATTTCCTGAACCACAAGTATATAAGGTGTGGTGAATCACAATAGCGACATTCAAATCGTTTATTCTCAAGTGGATAAACGTAACTGGCAGGATGCGCCTTCTTAATGTTGCAGTTGTTGTAGTCTTGGGTACGTTTGCCTTATCTGATGCGAATTCGCATTCCCAAGCTTTCTAATAATCAACCTTATTAGCTATTGCTGAGTTTTAAATGGCTTTACGATAATACTGACAACGTTATGATCAGGATAGTTTCTACCATGATGTAAACATTTATTAGGATTGGTAGACGGATTTTGTAGGTATGCATCCTGTCATCTATGACCACTTATGCATTGTTTTTTCTTCACATTCTTTACAGTCTTCCTTGGCTCCGTCCTTGGTGGCCATGGTGGTGGTGGTCATGGAGGTGGAGGCCACGGTGGTGGTCATGGAGGCAGCGGCCATGGAGGAGGTCATGGTGGTGGTCACGGAGGTGGTCATGGAGGTGGTCACGGAGGAGGTGGCCACGGAGGTGGCAAAGGACACGGAGGAGGCGGCCATGGAGGTGGCGGCCACGGTGGCGGCAAAGGAGGTCATGGCGGAGGACACGGAGGTGGCGGCCATGGAGGAGGTCATGGAGGAGGTCATGGAGGAGGTCACGGTGGAGGTCATGGAGGAGGCCACGGTGGCGGTCACGGAGGTGGCCATGGAGGTGGTGGTCATGGAGGCGGACACCACGGTTAAAACATCCAAGGATTATCATCTTCACATCAAATGCTGGACATTTGATATCATGTTTGTCGATTCCACTCACCATGCTGCATCGACCAAACCTGTATATTCCTCAACGAGCACAAATAAAACTGCCATGTATATTGTAAATTTCTCTTGGCTTATATTTTCTTCAAGTACAATCAAATTCAAGATAGTATCAGCCACAGTAAACTACGGTCATAACGAACTCAAAGAGACCACATATTTTAGTTCGTAATAACCGTAGTTCATTATAAGCACATATACAGGATATATGTAGCAAATGCCCGGGACCTTAGGGCAATACTTAATATCCGTCAGTTCGTGATAAGCGTGTTCGTTATAAAAGTAGTTTACTGTAGTTCCACTGCTTACTTTTCAATGTCCTGCACAGTGATTGTCACATTAGAATCATTGTCCACAAAGGTCCGGAAGCTCGAAGGCAAATGAGTAAACCTATAAACATGTTGAACCAAGCAAGTTGACAATTTCTGTCCGAAAATGCACGGCGTCCCCTTTTAGTATCATACTATCATTACGGCCTCTAAACGCCCACCTACTTTATAATTACAGCCGTGCGAATGTTCAAACGAAAAAAGTGACACATGTGACTAAATGCACCCATGGGGTGATGATAACATTAAGCGCTTATAAGGTAGAGCAGATGTCCAATAATACAACAAGATTTTCTAGAAAAGCCCCCACAAAAAAACAAGTCCAAATCTCTTTGTTCTTTTCGAGAATCCAGCGCAATTTGAATCTTCAAGGAAGCAGATTCCCTCTCAGATGGCCTCAGACCACAGTTACGTCCCCAAAGTTTTACCATGACCCGGAAGGTAAAGAGGAGAATGTAGTGCTCTGTTCGAATGGTTTGTTGAGTCTGGGCCAGATATGTTTTGCCTGACATGAGATTCGACATTGTATTTTCTTGATAATTTGTTTTGATCCCAAATGAGTACATGGTATTGACTCCAGCTTTCCATGATTTGACCCCCAGTTTAAAGGTCGATCGGTGTGTTTAGGCTCGATACTTCCAGTGACCATTGTTGACAGTGGTTACTTGGAAATCGAGCTGCTGGACCCAGGCTGGTAGTTTGCGGTGTAAGTTAGAAGTGACAGGTTAGTAATGCAACAGGAGAACAGCCTATGAACGATATTAATTAATGTGGGTTGACATGTCACTGCAGATGGCAAAGAAGGAAAATCATTGTGCTTTGAGGCCAGATGAATGTTCAACTCCGCTGGTGGAGTTTTGTTGGTGGGTGTGGGCAGGTAAGGCTGGAAAGGGGTCATACATGGGTCATAGATCGTTAGTTGTACCACGACCACCGCATACATGTTCCTGCGGAAATAGTGGTTACATCAGGTATTCGTCTGATGGATTAGTATATCATGTCCACATGTGATGTGGAGAGCTGAGATTTTACGACAATCTATAAAAATATGGTTTGGGCCTGTTACCAAGTTAAATGTGGCCCGGACTTTCACACTCAAACACAGACCCAGTTCCAGACCAAAACGCAGACACACAAACTAACACTAACTCACAGTTACATCCTGCTCGTTTTTTGTATCCCTACGCCTACTAAGGACGGTGTAGCCAAGACAAAGCTGTGTCTACTTCCGGGTTCATATCATGATAAATATTGATATTATCAGTTCTTTTGAAAATAAGATGAAGTTCGTTTTCATTAAAGCAGTTTGGATATTTTTGGTAATTGTTGCACTACCTGAACGGCAATTTAAGATTTGCTAGTTACAGAAAAAGAAGAAGTTTGTTTTATTATAGAAGATAATGTGGCTTTGAGATTATCAAAGTAGGAATTCAAACTTTGAAAATATATCTCAAACTTGAACATTTCCCTCTTCACATCAAGTTTCATTATGAAGAAAGGAATAATGACCTTCCCATAACCTTTTGCTTTAAAACACGCATTTGACATAGGTTGATAAACCTCCTGGGCCCATAGTAATGGTAGCCTACTAGACTCAATACATGCACTCAACGAAATACTGGACTTCAACATTTGTCATTCATTTATAAATTTTCTCTCCATTCATTTTTTTTTCACTAATCATCTGTAGCTTGAAATTGCATTGGATGAACAGTTAAATCTATCATGCTTCCCAGCAGTGAGCTCGAGCTAGCCACTGGGTGCCAGGTTAGGTCACAAATACACAGCTTGATTTTTATAATTATGCAGGAAGATATGCATAAAATAGAGAGGCAGGTGACACCGTCTCATGATATATTTCATAAAAAAGATTAATTCTTCACGCTCTGAGGGTGTAAAAAGTCGCTTGGAATTTTCTTTTTTTCACTAATCATCTGTAGCTTGAAATTGCATTGGATGAACAGTTAAATCTATCATGCTTCCCAGCAATGAGCTCGAGCTAGCCACTGGGTGCCAGGTTAGGTCACAAATACACAGCTTGATTTTTATAATTATGCAGGAAGATATGCATAAAATAGAGAGGCAGGTGACACCGTCTCATGAGATATTTCATAAAAAAGATTAATTCTTCACGCTCTGAGGGTGTAAAAAGTCGCTTGGAATTTTCTTTTCGAAAATCTTCCAATGAGGGCATTTACATTCAACATCCTGATTTCCTGAACCACAAGTATATAAGGTGTGGTGAATCACAATAGCGACATTCAAATCGTTTATTCTCAAGTGGATATCATGATAAATATTGATATTATTCTCAAGTGGATAAACGTAACTGGCAGGATGCGCCTTCTTAATGTTGCAGTTGTTGTAGTCTTGGGTACGTTTGCCTTATCTGATGCGAATTCGCATTCCCAAGCTTTCTAATAATCAACCTTATTAGCTATTGCTGAGTTTTAAATGGCTTTACGATAATACTGACAACGTTATGATCAGGATAGTTTCTACCATGATGTAAACATTTATTAGGATTGGTAGACGGATTTTGTATGTATGCATCCTGTCATCTATGACCACTTATGCATTGTTTTTTCTTCACATTCTTTACAGTCTTCCTTGGCTCCGTCCTTGGTGGCCATGGTGGTGGTGGTCATGGAGATGGAGGCCACGGTGGTGGTCATGGAGGCGGCGGCCATGGAGGAGGTCATGGTGGTGGTCACGGAGGTGGTCATGGAGGTGGTCACGGAGGTGGCAAAGGACACGGAGGAGGTGGCCATGGAGGTGGCAAAGGACACGGAGGAGGCGGCCATGGAGGTGGCGGCCACGGTGGCGGCAAAGGAGGTCATGGCGGAGGACACGGAGGTGGCGGCCATGGAGGAGGTCATGGAGGAGGTCATGGAGGAGGTCACGGTGGAGGTCACGGAGGTGGCCATGGAGGTGGTGGTCATGGAGGCGGACACCACGGTTAAAACATCCAAGGATCATCATCTTCACATCAAATGCTGGACATTTGATATCATGTTTGTCGATTCCACTCACCGTGCTGCATCGACCAAACCTGTATATTCCTCAACGAGCACAAATAAAACTGCCATGTATATTGTAAATTTCTCTTGGCTTATATTTTCTTCAAGTACAATCAAATTCAAGATAGTATCAGCCACAGTAAACTACGGTCATAACGAACTCAAAGAGACCACATATTTTAGTTCGTAATAACCGTAGTTCATTATAAGCACATATACAGGATATATGTAGCAAATGCCCGGGACCTTAGGGCAATACTTAATATCCCTCAGTTCGTTATAAGCGTGTTTGTTATAAAAGTAGTTTACTGTAGTTCCACTGCTTACTTTTCAATGTCCTGCACAGTCATTGTCACATTAGAATCATTGTCCACAAAGGTCCGGAAGCTCGAAGGCAAATGAGTAAACCTATAAACATGTTGAACCAAGCAAGTTGACAATTTCTGTCCGAAAATGCACGGCGTCCCCTTTTAGTATCATACTGTCATTACGGCCTCTAAACGCCCACCTACTTTATAATTACAGCCGTGCGAATGTTCAAACTAAAAAAGTGACACATGTGACTAAATGCACCCATGGGGTGATGATAACATTAAGGGCTTATAAGGTAGAGCAGATGTCCAATAATACAACAAGATTTCTAGAAAAGCCCCCACAAAAAAACAAGTCCAAATCTGTTTGTTCTTTTCGAGAATCCAGCGCAATTTGAATCTTCAAGGAAGCAGATTCCCTCTCAGATGGCCTCAGACCACAGTTACGTCCCCAAAGTTTTACCATGACCCGGAAGGTAAAGAGGAGAATTTAGTGCTCTGTTCGAATGGTTTGTTGAGTCTGGGCCAGATATGTTTTGCCTGACATGAGATTCGACATTGTATTTTCTTGATAATTTGTTTTGATCCCAAATGAGTACATGATATTGACTCCAGCTTTCCATGATTTGACCCCCAGTTTAAAGGTCGATCGGTGTGTTTAGGCTCGATACTTCCAGTGACCATTGTTGACAGTGGTTACTTGGAAATCGAGCTGCTGGACCCAGGCTGGTAGTTTGCGGTGTAAGTTAGAAGTGACAGGTTAGTAATGCAACAGGAGAACAGCCTATGAACGATATTAATTAATGTGGGTTGACATGTCACTGCAGATGGCAAAGAAGGAAAATCATTGTGCTTTGAGGCCAGATGAATGTTCAACTCCGCTGGTGGACTTTTGTTGGTGGGTGTGGGCAGGTAAGGCTGGAAAGGGGTCATACATGGGTCATAGATCGTTAGTTGTACCACGACCACCGCATACATGTTCCTGCGGAAATAATGGTTACATCAGGTATTCGTCTGATGGATTAGTATATCATGTCCACATGTGATGTGGAGAGCTGAGATTTTACGACAATCTATAAAAATATGGTTTGGGACAGTTACCAAGTTAAATGTGGCCCGGACTTTCACACTCAAACACAGACCCAGTTCCAGACCAAAACGCAGACACACACACTAACACTAACTCACAGTTACATCCTGCTCGTTTGTTTGTATCCCTACGCCTACTAAGGACGGTGTAGCCAAGACAAAGCTGTGTCTACTTCCGGGTTCATATCATGATAAATATTGATATTATCAGTTCTTTTGAAAATAAGATGAAGTTCGTTTTCATTAAAGCAGTTTGGATATTTTTGGTAATTGTTGCACTACCTGAACGGCAATTTAAGATTTGCTAGTTACAGAAAAAGTTTGTTTTATTATAGAAGATAATGTGGCTTTGAGATTATCAAAGTAGGAATTCAAACTTTGAAAATATATCTCAAACTTGAACATTTCCCTCTTCACATCAAGTTTCATTATGAAGAAAGGAATAATGACCTTCCCATAACCTTTTGCTTTAAAACACGCATTTGACATAGGTTGATAAACCTCCTGGACCCATAGTAATGGTAGCCTACTAGACTCAATACATGCACTCAACGAAATACTGGACTTCAACATTTGTCATTCATTTATAAATTTTCTCTCCATTCATTTTTTTTTCACTAATCATCTGTAGCTTGAAATTGCATTGGATGAACAGTTAAATCTATCATGCTTCCCAGCAGTGAGCTCGAGCTAGCCACTGGGTGCCAGGTTAGGTCACAAATACACAGCTTGATTTTTATAATTATGCAGGAAGATATGCATAAAATAGAGAGGCAGGTGACACCGTCTCATGAGATATTTCATAAAAAAGATTAATTCTTCACGCTCTGAGGGTGTAAAAAGTCGCTTGGAATTTTCTTTTCGAAAATCTTCCAATGAGGGCATTTACATTCAACATCCTGATTTCCTGAACCACAAGTATATAAGGTGTGGTGAATCACAATAGCGACATTCAAATCGTTTATTCTCAAGTGGATAAACGTAACTGGCAGGATGCGCCTTCTTAATGTTGCAGTTGTTGTAGTCTTGGGTACGTTTGCCTTATCTGATGCGAATTCGCATTCCCAAGCTTTCTAATAATCAACCTTATTAGCTATTGCTGAGTTTTAAATGGCTTTACGATAATACTGACAACGTTATGATCAGGATAGTTTCTACCATGATGTAAACATTTATTAGGATTGGTAGACGGATTTTGTATGTATGCATCCTGTCATCTATGACCACTTATGCATTGTTTTTTCTTCACATTCTTTACAGTCTTCCTTGGCTCCGTCCTTGGTGGCCATGGTGGTGGTGGTCATGGAGGTGGAGGCCACGGTGGTGGTCATGGAGGCGGCGGCCATGGAGGAGGTCATGGTGGTGGTCACGGAGGTGGTCATGGAGGTGGTCACGGAGGTGGCAAAGGACACGGAGGAGGTGGCCACGGAGGTGGCAAAGGACACGGAGGAGGCGGCCACGGTGGCGGCAAAGGAGGTCATGGCGGAGGACACGGAGGTGGCGGCCATGGAGGAGGTCACGGTGGAGGTCATGGAGGAGGTCACGGTGGAGGTCACGGAGGTGGCCATGGAGGTGGTGGTCATGGAGGCGGACACCACGGTTAAAACATCCAAGGATCATCATCTTCACATCAAATGCTGGACATTTGATATCATGTTTGTCGATTCCACTCACCGTGCTGCATCGACCAAACCTGTATATTCCTCAACGAGCACAAATAAAACTGCCATGTATATTGTAAATTTCTCTTGGCTTATATTTTCTTCAAGTACAATCAAATTCAAGATAGTATCAGCCACAGTAAACTACGGTCATAACGAACTCAAAGAGACCACATATTTTAGTTCGTAATAACCGTAGTTCATTATAAGCACATATACAGGATATATGTAGCAAATGCCCGGGACCTTAGGGCAATACTTAATATCCCTCAGTTCGTTATAAGCGTGTTCGTTATAGAAGTAGTTTACTGTAGTTCCACTGCTTACTTTTCAATGTCCTGCACAGTGATTGTCACATTAGAATCATTGTCCACAAAGGCCCGGAAGCTCGAAGGCAAATGAGTAAACCTATAAACATGTTGAACCAAGCAAGTTAACAATTTCTGTCCGAAAATGCACGGCGTCCCCTTTTAGTATCATACTATCATTACGGCCTCTAAACGCCCACCTACTTTATAATTACAGCCGTGCGAATGTTCAAATGAAAAAAGTGACACATGTGACTAAATGCACCCATGGGGTGATGATAACATTAAGCGCTTATAAGGTAGAGCAGATGTCCAATAATACAACAAGATTTTCTAGAAAAGCCCCCACAAAAAAACAAGTCCAAATCTGTTTGTTCTTTTCGAGAATCCAGCGCAATTTGAATCTTCAAGGAAGCAGATTCCCTCTCAGATGGCCTCAGACCACAGTTACGTCCCCGAAGTTTTACCATGACCCGGAAGGTAAAGAGGAGAATGTAGTGCTCTGTTCGAATGGTTTGTTGAGTCTGGGCCAGATATGTTTTGCCTGACATGAGATTCGACATTGTATTTTCTTGATAATTTGTTTTGATCCCAAATGAGTACATGATATTGACTCCAGCTTTCCATGATTTGACCCCCAGTTTAAAGGTCGATCGGTGTGTTTAGGCTCGATACTTCCAGTGACCATTGTTGACAGTGGTTACTTGGAAATCGAGCTGCTGGACCCAGGCTGGTAGTTTGCGGTGTAAGTTAGAAGTGACAGGTTAGTAATGCAACAGGAGAACAGCCTATGAACGATATTAATTAATGTGGGTTGACATGTCACTGCAGATGGCAAAGAAGGAAAATCATTGTGCTTTGAGGCCAGATGAATGTTCAACTCCGCTGGTGGAGTTTTGTTGGTGGGTGTTGGCAGGTAAGGCTGGAAAGGGGTCATACATGGGTCATAGATCGTTAGTTGTACCACGACCACCGCATACATGTCCCTGCGGAAATAATGGTTACATCAGGTATTCGTCTGATGGATTAGTATATCATGTCCACATGTGATGTGGAGAGCTGAGATTTTACGACAATCTATAAAAATATGGTTTGGGCCTGTTACCAAGTTAAATGTGGCCCGGACTTTCACACTCAAACACAGACCCAGTTCCAGACCAAAACGCAGACACACACACTAACACTAACTCACAGTTACACCCTGCTCGTTTGTTTGTATCCCTTCGCCTACTAAGGACGGTGTAGCCAAGACAAAGCTGTGTCTACTTCCGGGTTCATATCATGATAAATATTGATATTATCAGTTCTTTTGAAAATAAGATGAAGTTCGTTTTCATTAAAGCAGTTTGGATATTTTTGGTAATTGTTGCACTACCTGAACGGCAATTTAAGATTTGCTAGTTACAGAAAAAGTTTGTTTTATTATAGAAGATAATGTGGCTTTGAGATTATCAAAGTAGGAATTCAAACTTTGAAAATATATCTCAAACTTGAACATTTCCCTCTTCACATCAAGTTTCATTATGAAGAAAGGAATAATGACCTTCCCATAACCTTTTGCTTTAAAACACGCATTTGACATAGGTTGATAAACCTCCTGGACCCATAGTAATGGTAGCCTACTAGACTCAATACATGCACTCAACGAAATACTGGACTTCAACATTTGTCATTCATTTATAAATTTTCTCTCCATTCATTTTTTTTTCACTAATCATCTGTAGCTTGAAATTGCATTGGATGAACAGTTAAATCTATCATGCTTCCCAGCAGTGAGCTAGCCACTGGGTGCCAGGTTAGGTCACAAATACACAGCTTGATTTTTATAATTATGCAGGAAGATATGCATAAAATAGAGAGGCAGGTGACACCGTCTCATGTGATATTACATAATAAAGATTAATTCTTCACGCTCTGAGGGTGTAAAAAGTCGCTTGGAATTTTCTTTTCAAAAATCTTCCAATGAGGGCATTTACATTCAACATCCTGATTTCCTGAACCACAAGTATATAAGGTGTGGTGAATCACAATAGCGACATTCAAATCGTTTATTCTCAAGTGGATAAACGTAACTGGCAGGATGCGCCTTCTTAATGTTGCAGTTGTTGTAGTCTTGGGTACGTTTGCCTTATCTGATGCGAATTCGCATTCCCAAGCTTTCTAATAATCAACCTTATTAGCTATTGCTGAGTTTTAAATGGCTTTACGATAATACTGACAACGTTATGATCAGGATAGTTTCTACCATGATGTAAACATTTATTAGGATTGGTAGACGGATTTTGTATGTATGCATCCTGTCATCTATGACCACTTATGCATTGTTTTTTCTTCACATTCTTTACAGTCTTCCTTGGCTCCGTCCTTGGTGGCCATGGTGGTGGTGGTCATGGAGGTGGAGGCCACGGTGGTGGTCATGGAGGCGGCGGCCATGGAGGAGGTCATGGTGGTGGTCACGGAGGTGGTCATGGAGGTGGTCACGGAGGTGGCAAAGGACACGGAGGAGGTGGCCACGGAGGTGGCAAAGGACACGGAGAAGGCGGCCATGGAGGTGGCGGCCACGGTGGCGGCAAGGGAGGTCATGGCGGAGGACACGGAGGTGGCGGCCATGGAGGAGGTCATGGAGGAGGTCATGGAGGAGGTCACGGTGGAGGTCATGGAGGAGGCCACGGTGGCGGTCACGGAGGTGGCCATGGAGGTGGTGGTCATGGAGGCGGACACCACGGTTAAAACATCCAAGGATCATCATCTTCACATCAAATGCTGGACATTTGATATCATGTTTGTCGATTCCACTCACCATGCTGCATCGACCAAACCTGTATATTCCTCAACGAGCACAAATAAAACTGCCATGTATATTGTAAATTTCTCTTGGCTTATATTTTCTTCAAGTACAATCAAATTCAAGATAGTATCAACCACAGCAAACTATGGTCATAACGAACTCAAAGAGACCACATATTTTAGTTCGTAATAACCGTAGTTCATTATAAGCACATATACAGGATATATGTAGCAAATGCCCGGGACCTTAGGGCAATACTTAATATCCCTCAGTTCGTTATAAGCGTGTTCGTTATAAAAGTAGTTTACTGTAGTTCCACTGCTTACTTTTCAATGTCCTGCACAGTCATTGTCACATTAGAATCATTGTCCACAAAGGTCCGGAAGCTCGAAGGCAAATGAGTAAACCTATAAACATGTTGAACCAAGCAAGTTGACAATTTCTGTCCGAAAATGCACGGCGTCCCCTTTTAGTATCATACTGTCATTACGGCCTCTAAACGCCCACCTACTTTATAATTACAGCCGTGCGAATGTTCAAACTAAAAAAGTGACACATGTGACTAAATGCACCCATGGGGTGATGATAACATTAAGGGCTTATAAGGTAGAGCAGATGTCCAATAATACAACAAGATTTCTAGAAAAGCCCCCACAAAAAAACAAGTCCAAATCTGTTTGTTCTTTTCGAGAATCCAGCGCAATTTGAATCTTCAAGGAAGCAGATTCCCTCTCAGATGGCTTCAGACCACAGTTACGTCCCCAAAGTTTTACCATGACCCGGAAGGTAAAGAGGAGAATTTAGTGCTCTGTTCGAATGGTTTGTTGAGTCTGGGCCAGATATGTTTTGCCTGACATGAGATTCGACATTGTATTTTCTTGATAATTTGTTTTGATCCCAAATGAGTACATGATATTGACTCCAGCTTTCCATGATTTGACCCCCAGTTTAAAGGTCGATCGGTGTGTTTAGGCTCGATACTTCCAGTGACCATTGTTGACAGTGGTTACTTGGAAATCGAGCTGCTGGACCCAGGCTGGTAGTTTGCGGTGTAAGTTAGAAGTGACAGGTTAGTAATGCAACAGGAGAACAGCCTATGAACGATATTAATTAATGTGGGTTGACATGTCACTGCAGATGGCAAAGAAGGAAAATCATTGTGCTTTGAGGCCAGATGAATGTTCAACTCCGCTGGTGGAGTTTTGTTGGTGGGTGTGGGCAGGTAAGGCTGGAAAGGGGTCATACATGGGTCATAGATCGTTAGTTGTACCACGACCACCGCATACATGTTCCTGCGGAAATAATGGTTACATCAGGTATTCGTCTGATGGATTAGTATATCATGTCCACATGTGATGTGGAGAGCTGAGATTTTACGACAATCTATAAAAATATGGTTTGGGACAGTTACCAAGTTAAATGTGGCCCGGACTTTCACACTCAAACACAGACCCAGTTCCAGACCAAAACGCAGACACACACACTAACACTAACTCACAGTTACATCCTGCTCGTTTGTTTGTATCCCTACGCCTACTAAGGACGGTGTAGCCAAGACAAAGCTGTGTCTACTTCCGGGTTCATATCATGATAAATATTGATATTATCAGTTCTTTTGAAAATAAGATGAAGTTCGTTTTCATTAAAGCAGTTTGGATATTTTTGGTAATTGTTGCACTACCTGAACGGCAATTTAAGATTTGCTAGTTACAGAAAAAGTTTGTTTTATTATAGAAGATAATGTGGCTTTGAGATTATCAAAGTAGGAATTCAAACTTTGAAAATATATCTCAAACTTGAACATTTCCCTCTTCACATCAAGTTTCATTATGAAGAAAGGAATAATGACCTTCCCATAACCTTTTGCTTTAAAACACGCATTTGACATAGGTTGATAAACCTCCTGGACCCATAGTAATGGTAGCCTACTAGACTCAATACATGCACTCAACGAAATACTGGACTTCAACATTTGTCATTCATTTATAAATTTTCTCTCCATTCATTTTTTTTTCACTAATCATCTGTAGCTTGAAATTGCATTGGATGAACAGTTAAATCTATCATGCTTCCCAGCAGTGAGCTAGCCACTGGGTGCCAGGTTAGGTCACAAATACACAGCTTGATTTTTATAATTATGCAGGAAGATATGCATAAAATAGAGAGGCAGGTGACACCGTCTCATGTGATATTACATAATAAAGATTAATTCTTCACACTCTGAGGGTGTAAAAAGTCGCTTGGAATTTTCTTTTCGAAAATCTTCCAATGAGGGCATTTACATTCAACATCCTGATTTCCTGAACCACAAGTATATAAGGTGTGGTGAATCACAATAGCGACATTCAAATCGTTTATTCTCAAGTGGATAAACGTAACTGGCAGGATGCGCCTTCTTAATGTTGCAGTTGTTGTAGTCTTGGGTACGTTTGCCTTATCTGATGCGAATTCGCATTCCCAAGCTTTCTAATAATCAACCTTATTAGCTATTGCTGAGTTTTAAATGGCTTTACGATAATACTGACAACGTTATGATCAGGATAGTTTCTACCATGATGTAAACATTTATTAGGATTGGTAGACGGATTTTGTAGGTATGCATCCTGTCATCTATGACCACTTATGCATTGTTTTTTCTTCACATTCTTTACAGTCTTCCTTGGCTCCGTCCTTGGTGGCCATGGTGGTGGTGGTCATGGAGGTGGAGGCCACGGTGGTGGTCATGGAGGCGGCGGCCATGGAGGAGGTCATGGTGGTGGTCACGGAGGTGGTCATGGAGGTGGTCACGGAGGTGGCAAAGGACACGGAGGAGGTGGCCACGGAGGTGGCAAAGGACACGGAGGAGGCGGCCACGGTGGCGGCAAAGGAGGTCATGGCGGAGGACACGGAGGTGGCGGCTATGGAGGAGGTCATGGAGGAGGTCATGGAGGAGGTCACGGTGGAGGTCACGGAGGTGGCCATGGAGGTGGTGGTCATGGAGGCGGACACCACGGTTAAAACATCCAAGGATCATCATCTTCACATCAAATGCTGGACATTTGATATCATGTTTGTCGATTCCACTCACCGTGCTGCATCGACCAAACCTGTATATTCCTCAACGAGCACAAATAAAACTGCCATGTATATTGTAAATTTCTCTTGGCTTATATTTTCTTCAAGTACAATCAAATTCAAGATAGTATCAGCCACAGTAAACTACGGTCATAACGAACTCAGAGAGACCACATATTTTAGTTCGTAATAACCGTAGTTCATTATAAGCACATATACAGGATATATGTAGCAAATGCCCGGGACCTTAGGGCAATACTTAATATCCCTCAGTTCGTTATAAGCGTGTTCGTTATAAAAGTAGTTTACTGTAGTTCCACTGCTTACTTTTCAATGTCCTGCACAGTCATTGTCACATTAGAATCATTGTCCACAAAGGTCCGGAAGCTCGAAGGCAAATGAGTAAACCTATAAACATGTTGAACCAAGCAAGTTGACAATTTCTGTCCGAAAATGCACGGCGTCCCCTTTTAGTATCATACTGTCATTACGGCCTCTAAACGCCCACCTACTTTATAATTACAGCCGTGCGAATGTTCAAACTAAAAAAGTGACACATGTGACTAAATGCACCCATGGGGTGATGATAACATTAAGGGCTTATAAGGTAGAGCAGATGTCCAATAATACAACAAGATTTCTAGAAAAGACCCCACAAAAAAACAAGTCCAAATCTGTTTGTTCTTTTCGAGAATCCAGCGCAATTTGAATCTTCAAGGAAGCAGATTCCCTCTCAGATGGCCTCAGACCACAGTTACGTCCCCAAAGTTTTACCATGACCCGGAAGGTAAAGAGGAGAATTTAGTGCTCTGTTCGAATGGTTTGTTGAGTCTGGGCCAGATATGTTTTGCCTGACATGAGATTCGACATTGTATTTTCTTGATAATTTGTTTTGATCCCAAATGAGTACATGATATTGACTCCAGCTTTCCATGATTTGACCCCCAGTTTAAAGGTCGATCGGTGTGTTTAGGCTCGATACTTCCAGTGACCATTGTTGACAGTGGTTACTTGGAAATCGAGCTGCTGGACCCAGGCTGGTAGTTTGCGGTGTAAGTTAGAAGTGACAGGTTAGTAATGCAACAGGAGAACAGCCTATGAACGATATTAATTAATGTGGGTTGACATGTCACTGCAGATGGCAAAGAAGGAAAATCATTGTGCTTTGAGGCCAGATGAATGTTCAACTCCGGTGGTGGAGTTTTGTTGGTGGGTGTGGGCAGGTAAGGCTGGAAAGGGGTCATACATGGGTCATAGATCGTTAGTTGTACCACGACCACCGCATACATGTTCCTGCGGAAATAATGGTTACATCAGGTATTCGTCTGATGGATTAGTATATCATGTCCACATGTGATGTGGAGAGCTGAGATTTTACGACAATCTATAAAAATATGGTTTGGGACAGTTACCAAGTTAAATGTGGCCCGGACTTTCACACTCAAACACAGACCCAGTTCCAGACCAAAACGCAGACACACACACTAACACTAACTCACAGTTACATCCTGCTCGTTTGTTTGTATCCCTACGCCTACTAAGGACGGTGTAGCCAAGACAAAGCTGTGTCTACTTCCGGGTTCATATCATGATAAATATTGATATTATCAGTTCTTTTGAAAATAAGATGAAGTTCGTTTTCATTAAAGAAGTTTGGATATTTTTGGTAATTGTTGCACTACCTGAACGGCAATTTAAGATTTGCTAGTTACAGAAAAAGTTTGTTTTATTATAGAAGATAATGTGGCTTTGAGATTATCAAAGTAGGAATTCAAACTTTGAAAATATATCTCAAACTTGAACATTTCCCTCTTCACATCAAGTTTCATTATGAAGAAAGGAATAATGACCTTCCCATAACCTTTTGCTTTAAAACACGCATTTGACATAGGTTGATAAACCTCCTGGACCCATAGTAATGGTAGCCTACTAGACTCAATACATGCACTCAACGAAATACTGGACTTCAACATTTGTCATTCATTTATAAATTTTCTCTCCATTCATTTTTTTTTCACTAATCATCTGTAGCTTGAAATTGCATTGGATGAACAGTTAAATCTATCATGCTTCCCAGCAGTGAGCTAGCCACTGGGTGCCAGGTTAGGTCACAAATACACAGCTTGATTTTTATAATTATGCAGGAAGATATGCATAAAATAGAGAGGCAGGTGACACCGTCTCATGTGATATTACATAATAAAGATTAATTCTTCACACTCTGAGGGTGTAAAAAGTCGCTTGGAATTTTCTTTTCGAAAATCTTCCAATGAGGGCATTTACATTCAACATCCTGATTTCCTGAACCACAAGTATATAAGGTGTGGTGAATCACAATAGCGACATTCAAATCGTTTATTCTCAAGTGGATAAACGTAACTGGCAGGATGCGCCTTCTTAATGTTGCAGTTGTTGTAGTCTTGGGTACGTTTGCCTTATCTGATGCGAATTCGCATTCCCAAGCTTTCTAATAATCAACCTTATTAGCTATTGCTGAGTTTTAAATGGCTTTACGATAATACTGACAACGTTATGATCAGGATAGTTTCTACCATGATGTAAACATTTATTAGGATTGGTAGACGGATTTTGTAGGTATGCATCCTGTCATCTATGACCACTTATGCATTGTTTTTTCTTCACATTCTTTACAGTCTTCCTTGGCTCCGTCCTTGGTGGCCATGGTGGTGGTGGTCATGGAGGTGGAGGCCACGGTGGTGGTCATGGAGGCGGCGGCCATGGAGGAGGTCATGGTGGTGGTCACGGAGGTGGTCATGGAGGTGGTCACGGAGGTGGCAAAGGACACGGAGGAGGTGGCCACGGAGGTGGCAAAGGACACGGAGGAGGCGGCCACGGTGGCGGCAAAGGAGGTCATGGCGGAGGACACGGAGGTGGCGGCCATGGAGGAGGTCATGGAGGAGGTCATGGAGGAGGTCACGGTGGAGGTCACGGAGGTGGCCATGGAGGTGGTGGTCATGGAGGCGGACACCACGGTTAAAACATCCAAGGATCATCATCTTCACATCAAATGCTGGACATTTGATATCATGTTTGTCGATTCCACTCACCGTGCTGCATCGACCAAACCTGTATATTCCTCAACGAGCACAAATTAAACTGCCATGTATATTGTAAATTTCTCTTGGCTTATATTTTCTTCAAGTACAATCAAATTCAAGATAGTATCAGCCACAGTAAACTACGGTCATAACGAACTCAAAGAGACCACATATTTTAGTTCGTAATAACCGTAGTTCATTATAAGCACATATACAGGATATATGTAGCAAATGCCCGGGACCTTAGGGCAATACTTAATATCCCTCAGTTCGTTATAAGCGTGTTTGTTATAAAAGTAGTTTACTGTAGTTCCACTGCTTACTTTTCAATGTCCTGCACAGTCATTGTCACATTAGAATCATTGTCCACAAAGGTCCGGAAGCTCGAAGGCAAATGAGTAAACCTATAAACATGTTGAACCAAGCAAGTTGACAATTTCTGTCCGAAAATGCACGGCGTCCCCTTTTAGTATCATACTGTCATTACGGCCTCTAAACGCCCACCTACTTTATAATTACAGCCGTGCGAATGTTCAAACTAAAAAAGTGACACATGTGACTAAATGCACCCATGGGGTGATGATAACATTAAGGGCTTATAAGGTAGAGCAGATGTCCAATAATACAACAAGATTTCTAGAAAAGCCCCCACAAAAAAACAAGTCCAAATCTGTTTGTTCTTTTCGAGAATCCAGCGCAATTTGAATCTTCAAGGAAGCAGATTCCCTCTCAGATGGCTTCAGACCACAGTTACGTCCCCAAAGTTTTACCATGACCCGGAAGGTAAAGAGGAGAATTTAGTGCTCTGTTCGAATGGTTTGTTGAGTCTGGGCCAGATATGTTTTGCCTGACATGAGATTCGACATTGTATTTTCTTGATAATTTGTTTTGATCCCAAATGAGTACATGATATTGACTCCAGCTTTCCATGATTTGACCCCCAGTTTAAAGGTCGATCGGTGTGTTTAGGCTCGATACTTCCAGTGACCATTGTTGACAGTGGTTACTTGGAAATCGAGCTGCTGGACCCAGGCTGGTAGTTTGCGGTGTAAGTTAGAAGTGACAGGTTAGTAATGCAACAGGAGAACAGCCTATGAACGATATTAATTAATGTGGGTTGACATGTCACTGCAGATGGCAATGAAGGAAAATCATTGTGCTTTGAGGCCAGATGAATGTTCAACTCCGCTGGTGGACTTTTGTTGGTGGGTGTGGGCAGGTAAGGCTGGAAAGGGGTCATACATGGGTCATAGATCGTTAGTTGTACCACGACCACCGCATACATGTTCCTGCGGAAATAATGGTTACATCAGGTATTCGTCTGATGGATTAGTATATCATGTCCACATGTGATGTGGAGAGCTGAGATTTTACGACAATCTATAAAAATATGGTTTGGGCCTGTTACCAAGTTAAATGTGGCCCGGACTTTCACACTCAAACACAGACCCAGTTCCAGACCAAAACGCAGACACACACACTAACACTAACTCACAGTTACATCCTGCTCGTTTGTTTGTATCCCTACGCCTACTAAGGACGGTGTAGCCAAGACAAAGCTGTGTCTACTTCCGGGTTCATATCATGATAAATATTGATATTATCAGTTCTTTTGAAAATAAGATGAAGTTCGTTTTCATTAAAGAAGTTTGGATATTTTTGGTAATTGTTGCACTACCTGAACGGCAATTTAAGATTTGCTAGTTACAGAAAAAGAAGAAGTTTGTTTTATTATAGAAGATAATGTGGCTTTGAGATTATCAAAGTAGGAATTCAAACTTTGAAAATATATCTCAAACTTGAACATTTCCCTCTTCACATCAAGTTTCATTATGAAGAAAGGAATAATGACCTTCCCATAACCTTTTGCTTTAAAACACGCATTTGACATAGGTTGATAAACCTCCTGGACCCATAGTAATGGTAGCCTACTAGACTCAATACATGCACTCAACGAAATACTGGACTTCAACATTTGTCATTCATTTATAAATTTTCTCTCCATTCATTTTTTTTTCACTAATCATCTGTAGCTTGAAATTGCATTGGATGAACAGTTAAATCTATCATGCTTCCCAGCAGTGAGCTAGCCACTGGGTGCCAGGTTAGGTCACAAATACACAGCTTGATTTTTATAATTATGCAGGAAGATATGCATAAAATAGAGAGGCAGGTGACACCGTCTCATGTGATATTACATAATAAAGATTAATTCTTCACGCTCTGAGGGTGTAAAAAGTCGCTTGGAATTTTCTTTTCGAAAATCTTCCAATGAGGGCATTTACATTCAACATCCTGATTTCCTGAACCACAAGTATATAAGGTGTGGTGAATCACAATAGCGACATTCAAATCGTTTATTCTCAAGTGGATAAACGTAACTGGCAGGATGCGCCTTCTTAATGTTGCAGTTGTTGTAGTCTTGGGTACGTTTGCCTTATCTGATGCGAATTCGCATTCCCAAGCTTTCTAATAATCAACCTTATTAGCTATTGCTGAGTTTTAAATGGCTTTACGATAATACTGACAACGTTATGATCAGGATAGTTTCTACCATGATGTAAACATTTATTAGGATTGGTAGACGGATTTTGTATGTATGCATCCTGTCATCTATGACCACTTATGCATTGTTTTTTCTTCACATTCTTTACAGTCTTCCTTGGCTCCGTCCTTGGTGGCCATGGTGGTGGTGGTCATGGAGGTGGAGGCCACGGTGGTGGTCATGGAGGCGGCGGCCATGGAGGAGGTCATGGTGGTGGTCACGGAGGTGGTCATGGAGGTGGTCACGGAGGTGGCAAAGGACACGGAGGAGGTGGCCACGGAGGTGGCAAAGGACACGGAGGAGGCGGCCATGGAGGTGGCGGCCACGGTGGCGGCAAGGGAGGTCATGGCGGAGGACACGGAGGTGGCGGCCATGGAGGAGGTCATGGAGGAGGTCATGGAGGAGGTCACGGTGGAGGTCATGGAGGAGGCCACGGTGGCGGTCACGGAGGTGGCCATGGAGGTGGTGGTCATGGAGGCGGACACCACGGTTAAAACATCCAAGGATCATCATCTTCACATCAAATGCTGGACATTTGATATCATGTTTGTCGATTCCACTCACCATGCTGCATCGACCAAACCTGTATATTCCTCAACGAGCACAAATAAAACTGCCATGTATATTGTAAATTTCTCTTGGCTTATATTTTCTTCAAGTACAATCAAATTCAAGATAGTATCAACCACAGCAAACTATGGTCATAACGAACTCAAAGAGACCACATATTTTAGTTCGTAATAACCGTAGTTCATTATAAGCACATATACAGGATATATGTAGCAAATGCCCGGGACCTTAGGGCAATACTTAATATCCCTCAGTTCGTTATAAGCGTGTTCGTTATAAAAGTAGTTTACTGTAGTTCCACTGCTTACTTTTCAATGTCCTGCACAGTCATTGTCACATTAGAATCATTGTCCACAAAGGTCCGGAAGCTCGAAGGCAAATGAGTAAACCTATAAACATGTTGAACCAAGCAAGTTGACAATTTTTGTCCGAAAATGCACGGCGTCCCCTTTTAGTATCATACTGTCATTACGGCCTCTAAACGCCCACCTACTTTATAATTACAGCCGTGCGAATGTTCAAACTAAAAAAGTGACACATGTGACTAAATGCACCCATGGGGTGATGATAACATTAAGGGCTTATAAGGTAGAGCAGATGTCCAATAATACAACAAGATTTCTAGAAAAGCCCCCACAAAAAAACAAGTCCAAATCTGTTTGTTCTTTTCGAGAATCCAGCGCAATTTGAATCTTCAAGGAAGCAGATTCCCTCTCAGATGGCCTCAGACCACAGTTACGTCCCCAAAGTTTTACCATGACCCGGAAGGTAAAGAGGAGAATTTAGTGCTCTGTTCGAATGGTTTGTTGAGTCTGGGCCAGATATGTTTTGCCTGACATGAGATTCGACATTGTATTTTCTTGATAATTTGTTTTGATCCCAAATGAGTACATGATATTGACTCCAGCTTTCCATGATTTGACCCCCAGTTTAAAGGTCGATCGGTGTGTTTAGGCTCGATACTTCCAGTGACCATTGTTGACAGTGGTTACTTGGAAATCGAGCTGCTGGACCCAGGCTGGTAGTTTGCGGTGTAAGTTAGAAGTGACAGGTTAGTAATGCAACAGGAGAACAGCCTATGAACGATATTAATTAATGTGGGTTGACATGTCACTGCAGATGGCAAAGAAGGAAAATCATTGTGCTTTGAGGCCAGATGAATGTTCAACTCCGCTGGTGGACTTTTGTTGGTGGGTGTGGGCAGGTAAGGCTGGAAAGGGGTCATACATGGGTCATAGATCGTTAGTTGTACCACGACCACCGCATACATGTTCCTGCGGAAATAATGGTTACATCAGGTATTCGTCTGATGGATTAGTATATCATGTCCACATGTGATGTGGAGAGCTGAGATTTTACGACAATCTATACAAATATGGTTTGGGACAGTTACCAAGTTAAATGTGGCCCGGACTTTCACACTCAAACACAGACCCAGTTCCAGACCAAAACGCAGACACACACACTAACGCTAACTCACAGTTACATCCTGCTCGTTTGTTTGTATCCCTACGCCTACTAAGGACGGTGTAGCCAAGACAAAGCTGTGTCTACTTCCGGGTTCATATCATGATAAATATTGATATTATCAGTTCTTTTGAAAATAAGATGAAGTTCGTTTTCATTAAAGAAGTTTGGATATTTTTGGTAATTGTTGCACTACCTGAACGGCAATTTAAGATTTGCTAGTTACAGAAAAAGAAGAAGTTTGTTTTATTATAGAAGATAATGTGGCTTTGAGATTATCAAAGTAGGAATTCAAACTTTGAAAATATATCTCAAACTTGAACATTTCCCTCTTCACATCAAGTTTCATTATGAAGAAAGGAATAATGACCTTCCCATAACCTTTTGCTTTAAAACACGCATTTGACATAGGTTGATAAACCTCCTGGACCCATAGTAATGGTAGCCTACTAGACTCAATACATGCACTCAACGAAATACTGGACTTCAACATTTGTCATTCATTTATAAATTTTCTCTCCATTCATTTTTTTTTCACTAATCATCTGTAGCTTGAAATTGCATTGGATGAACAGTTAAATCTATCATGCTTCCCAGCAGTGAGCTAGCCACTGGGTGCCAGGTTAGGTCACAAATACACAGCTTGATTTTTATAATTATGCAGGAAGATATGCATAAAATAGAGAGGCAGGTGACACCGTCTCATGTGATATTACATAATAAAGATTAATTCTTCACGCTCTGAGGGTGTAAAAAGTCGCTTGGAATTTTCTTTTCGAAAATCTTCCAATGAGGGCATTTACATTCAACATCCTGATTTCCTGAACCACAAGTATATAAGGTGTGGTGAATCACAATAGCGACATTCAAATCGTTTATTCTCAAGTGGATAAACGTAACTGGCAGGATGCGCCTTCTTAATGTTGCAGTTGTTGTAGTCTTGGGTACGTTTGCCTTATCTGATGCGAATTCGCATTCCCAAGCTTTCTAATAATCAACCTTATTAGCTATTGCTGAGTTTTAAATGGCTTTACGATAATACTGACAACGTTATGATCAGGATAGTTTCTACCATGATGTAAACATTTATTAGGATTGGTAGACGGATTTTGTATGTATGCATCCTGTCATCTATGACCACTTATGCATTGTTTTTTCTTCACATTCTTTACAGTCTTCCTTGGCTCCGTCCTTGGTGGCCATGGTGGTGGTGGTCATGGAGGTGGAGGCCACGGTGGTGGTCATGGAGGCGGCGGCCATGGAGGAGGTCATGGTGGTGGTCACGGAGGTGGTCATGGAGGTGGTCACGGAGGTGGCAAAGGACACGGAGGAGGTGGCCATGGAGGTGGCAAAGGACACGGAGGAGGCGGCCATGGAGGTGGCGGCCACGGTGGCGGTAAAGGAGGTCATGGCGGAGGACACGGAGGTGGCGGCCATGGAGGAGGTCATGGAGGAGGTCATGGAGGAGGTCACGGTGGAGGTCATGGAGGAGGCCACGGTGGCGGTCACGGAGGTGGCCATGGAGGTGGTGGTCATGGAGGCGGACACCACGGTTAAAACATCCAAGGATCATCATCTTCACATCAAATGCTGGACATTTGATATCATGTTTGTCGATTCCACTCACCATGCTGCATCGACCAAACCTGTATATTTCTCAACGAGCACAAATAAAACTGCCATATATATTGTAAATTTCTCTTGGCTTATATTTTCTTCAAGTACAATCAAATTCAAGATAGTATCAACCACAGTAAACTACGGTCATAACGAACTCAAAGAGACCACATATTTTAGTTCGTAATAACCGTAGTTCATTATAAGCACATATACAGGATATATGTAGCAAATGCCCGGGACCTTAGGGCAATACTTAATATCCCTCAGTTCGTTATAAGCGTGTTCGTTATAAAAGTAGTTTACTGTAGTTCCACTGCTTACTTTTCAATGTCCTGCACAGTGATTGTCACATTAGAATCATTGTCCACAAAGGTCCGGAAGCTCGAAGGCAAATGAGTAAACCTATAAACATGTTGAACCAAGCAAGTAGACAATTTTTGTCCGAAAATGCACGGCGTCCCCTTTTAGTATCATACTGTCATTACGGCCTCTAAACGCCCACCTACTTTATAATTACAGCCGTGCGAATGTTCAAACTAAAAAAGTGACACATGTGACTAAATGCACCCATGGGGTGATGATAACATTAAGGGCTTATAAGGTAGAGCAGATGTCCAATAATACAACAAGATTTCTAGAAAAGCCCCCACAAAAAAACAAGTCCAAATCTGTTTGTTCTTTTCGAGAATCCAGCGCAATTTGAATCTTCAAGGAAGCAGATTCCCTCTCAGATGGCCTCAGACCACAGTTACGTCCCCAAAGTTTTACCATGACCCGGAAGGTAAAGAGGAGAATTTAGTGCTCTGTTCGAATGGTTTGTTGAGTCTGGGCCAGATATGTTTTGCCTGACATGAGATTCGACATTGTATTTTCTTGATAATTTGTTTTGATCCCAAATGAGTACATGATATTGACTCCAGCTTTCCATGATTTGACCCCCAGTTTAAAGGTCGGTCGGTGTGTTTAGGCTCGATACTTCCAGTGACCATTGTTGACAGTGGTTACTTGGAAATCGAGCTGCTGGACCCAGGCTGGTAGTTTGCGGTGTAAGTTAGAAGTGACAGGTTAGTAATGCAACAGGAGAACAGCCTATGAACGATATTAATTAATGTGGGTTGACATGTCACTGCAGATGGCAAAGAAGGAAAATCATTGTGCTTTGAGGCCAGATGAATGTTCAACTCCGCTGGTGGACTTTTGTTGGTGGGTGTGGGCAGGTAAGGCTGGAAAGGGGTCATACATGGGTCATAGATCGTTAGTTGTACCACGACCACCGCATACATGTTCCTGCGGAAATAATGGTTACATCAGGTATTCGTCTGATGGATTAGTATATCATGTCCACATGTGATGTGGAGAGCTGAGATTTTACGACAATCTATAAAAATATGGTTTGGGACAGTTACCAAGTTAAATGTGGCCCGGACTTTCACACTCAAACACAGACCCAGTTCCAGACCAAAACGCAGACACACACACTAACACTAACTCACAGTTACATCCTGCTCGTTTGTTTGTATCCCTACGCCTACTAAGGACGGTGTAGCCAAGACAAAGCTGTGTCTACTTCCGGGTTCATATCATGATAAATATTGATATTATCAGTTCTTTTGAAAATAAGATGAAGTTCGTTTTCATTAAAGAAGTTTGGATATTTTTGGTAATTGTTGCACTACCTGAACGGCAATTTAAGATTTGCTAGTTACAGAAAAAGAAGAAGTTTGTTTTATTATAGAAGATAATGTGGCTTTGAGATTATCAAAGTAGGAATTCAAACTTTGAAAATATATCTCAAACTTGAACATTTCCCTCTTCACATCAAGTTTCATTATGAAGAAAGGAATAATGACCTTCCCATAACCTTTTGCTTTAAAACACGCATTTGACATAGGTTGATAAACCTCCTGGACCCATAGTAATGGTAGCCTACTAGACTCAATACATGCACTCAACGAAATACTGGACTTCAACATTTGTCATTCATTTATAAATTTTCTCTCCATTCATTTTTTTTTCACTAATCATCTGTAGCTTGAAATTGCATTGGATGAACAGTTAAATCTATCATGCTTCCCAGCAGTGAGCTAGCCACTGGGTGCCAGGTTAGGTCACAAATACACAGCTTGATTTTTATAATTATGCAGGAAGATATGCATAAAATAGAGAGGCAGGTGACACCGTCTCATGTGATATTACATAATAAAGATTAATTCTTCACGCTCTGAGGGTGTAAAAAGTCGCTTGGAATTTTCTTTTCGAAAATCTTCCAATGAGGGCATTTACATTCAACATCCTGATTTCCTGAACCACAAGTATATAAGGTGTGGTGAATCACAATAGCGACATTCAAATCGTTTATTCTCAAGTGGATAAACGTAACTGGCAGGATGCGCCTTCTTAATGTTGCAGTTGTTGTAGTCTTGGGTACGTTTGCCTTATCTGATGCGAATTCGCATTCCCAAGCTTTCTAATAATCAACCTTATTAGCTATTGCTGAGTTTTAAATGGCTTTACGATAATACTGACAACGTTATGATCAGGATAGTTTCTACCATGATGTAAACATTTATTAGGATTGGTAGACGGATTTTGTATGTATGCATCCTGTCATCTATGACCACTTATGCATTGTTTTTTCTTCACATTCTTTACAGTCTTCCTTGGCTCCGTCCTTGGTGGCCATGGTGGTGGTGGTCATGGAGGTGGAGGCCACGGTGGTGGTCATGGAGGCGGCGGCCATGGAGGAGGTCATGGTGGTGGTCACGGAGGTGGTCATGGAGGTGGTCACGGAGGTGGCAAAGGACACGGAGGAGGTGGCCATGGAGGTGGCAAAGGACACGGAGGAGGCGGCCATGGAGGTGGCGGCCACGGTGGCGGCAAAGGAGGTCATGGCGGAGGACACGGAGGTGGCGGCCATGGAGGAGGTCATGGAGGAGGTCATGGAGGAGGTCACGGTGGAGGTCATGGAGGAGGCCACGGTGGCGGTCACGGAGGTGGCCATGGAGGTGGTGGTCATGGAGGCGGACACCACGGTTAAAACATCCAAGGATCATCATCTTCACATCAAATGCTGGACATTTGATATCATGTTTGTCGATTCCACTCACCATGCTGCATCGACCAAACCTGTATATTTCTCAACGAGCACAAATAAAACTGCCATGTATATTGTAAATTTCTCTTGGCTTATATTTTCTTCAAGTACAATCAAATTCAAGATAGTATCAGCCACAGTAAACTACGGTCATAACGAACTCAAAGAGACCACATATTTTAGTTCGTAATAACCGTAGTTCATTATAAGCACATATACAGGATATATGTAGCAAATGCCCGGGACCTTAGGGCAATACTTAATATCCCTCAGTTCGTTATAAGCGTGTTCGTTATAGAAGTAGTTTACTGTAGTTCCACTGCTTACTTTTCAATGTCCTGCACAGTGATTGTCACATTAGAATCATTGTCCACAAAGGTCCGGAAGCTCGAAGGCAAATGAGTAAACCTATAAACATGTTGAACCAAGCAAGTTGACAATTTCTGTCCGAAAATGCACGGCGTCCCCTTTTAGTATCATACTGTCATTACGGCCTCTAAACGCCCACCTACTTTATAATTACAGCCGTGCGAATGTTCAAACTAAAAAAGTGACACATGTGACTAAATGCACCCATGGGGTGATGATAACATTAAGGGCTTATAAGGTAGAGCAGATGTCCAATAATACAAGATTTCTAGAAAAGCCCCCACAAAAAAACAAGTCCAAATCTCTTTGTTCTTTTCGAGAATCCAGCGCAATTTGAATCTTCAAGGAAGCAGATTCCCTCTCAGATGGCCTCAGACCACAGTTACGTCCCCAAAGTTTTACCATGACCCGGAAGGTAAAGAGGAGAATGTAGTGCTCTGTTCGAATGGTTTGTTGAGTCTGGGCCAGATATGTTTTGCCTGACATGAGATTCGACATTGTATTTTCTTGATAATTTGTTTTGATCCCAAATGAGTACATGATATTGACTCCAGCTTTCCATGATTTGACCCTCAGTTTATAGGTCGATCGGTGTGTTTAGGCTCGATACTTCCAGTGACCATTGTTGACAGTGGTTACTTGGAAATCGAGCTGCTGGACCCAGGCTGGTAGTTTGCGGTGAAAGTTAGAAGTGACAGGTTAGTAATGCAACAGGAGAACAGCCTATGAACGATATTAATTAATGTGGGTTGACATGTCACTGCAGATGGCAAAGAAGGAAAATCATTGTGCTTTGAGGCCAGATGAATGTTCAACTCCGGTGGTGGAGTTTTGTTGGTGGGTGTGGGCAGGTAAGGCTGGAAAGGGGTCATACATGGGTCATAGATCGTTAGTTGTACCACGACCACCGCATACATGTTCCTGCAGAAATAGTGGTTACATCAGGTATTCGTCTGATGGATTAGTATATCATGTCCACATGTGATGTGGAGAGCTGAGATTTTACGACAATTTATAAAAATATGGTTTGGGCCAATTACCAAGTTAAATGTGGCCCGGACTTTCACACTCAAACACAGACCCAGTTCCAGACCAAAACGCAGACACACACACTAACACTAACTCACAGTTACACCCTGCTCGTTTTTTGTATCCCTACGCCTACTAAGGACGGTGTAGCCAAGAAAAAGCTGTGTCTACTTCCGGGTTCATATCATGATAAATATTGATATTATCAGTTCTTTTGAAAATAAGATGAAGTTCGTTTTCATTAAAGCAGTTTGGATATTTTTGGTAATTGTTGCACTACCTGAACGGCAATTTAAGATTTGCTAGTTACAGAAAAAGAAGAAGTTTGTTTTATTATAGAAGATAATGTGGCTTTGAGATTATCAAAGTAGGAATTCAAACTTTGAAAATATATCTCAAACTTGAACATTTCCCTCTTCACATCAAGTTTCATTATGAAGAAAGGAATAATGACCTTCCCATAACCTTTTGCTTTAAAACACGCATTTGACATAGGTTGATAAACCTCCTGGACCCATAGTAATGGTAGCCTACTAGACTCAATACATGCACTCAACGAAATACTGGACTTCAACATTTGTCATTCATTTATAAATTTTCTCTCCATTCATTTTTTTTTCACTAATCATCTGTAGCTTGAAATTGCATTGGATGAACAGTTAAATCTATCATGCTTCCCAGCAGTGAGCTAGCCACTGGGTGCCAGGTTAGGTCACAAATACACAGCTTGATTTTTATAATTATGCAGGAAGATATGCATAAAATAGAGAGGCAGGTGACACCGTCTCATGTGATATTACATAATAAAGATTAATTCTTCACGCTCTGAGGGTGTAAAAAGTCGCTTGGAATTTTCTTTTCGAAAATCTTCCAATGAGGGCATTTACATTCAACATCCTGATTTCCTGAACCACAAGTATATAAGGTGTGGTGAATCACAATAGCGACATTCAAATCGTTTATTCTCAAGTGGATAAACGTAACTGGCAGGATGCGCCTTCTTAATGTTGCAGTTGTTGTAGTCTTGGGTACGTTTGCCTTATCTGATGCGAATTCGCATTCCCAAGCTTTCTAATAATCAACCTTATTAGCTATTGCTGAGTTTTAAATGGCTTTACGATAATACTGACAACGTTATGATCAGGATAGTTTCTACCATGATGTAAACATTTATTAGGATTGGTAGACGGATTTTGTATGTATGCATCCTGTCATCTATGACCACTTATGCATTGTTTTTTCTTCACATTCTTTACAGTCTTCCTTGGCTCCGTCCTTGGTGGCCATGGTGGTGGTGGTCATGGAGGTGGAGGCCACGGTGGTGGTCATGGAGGCGGCGGCCATGGAGGAGGTCATGGTGGTGGTCACGGAGGTGGTCATGGAGGTGGTCACGGAGGTGGCAAAGGACACGGAGGAGGTGGCCATGGAGGTGGCAAAGGACACGGAGGAGGCGGCCATGGAGGTGGCGGCCACGGTGGCGGCAAAGGAGGTCATGGCGGAGGACACGGAGGTGGCGGCCATGGAGGAGGTCATGGAGGAGGTCATGGAGGAGGTCACGGTGGAGGTCATGGAGGAGGCCACGGTGGCGGTCACGGAGGTGGCCATGGAGGTGGTGGTCATGGAGGCGGACACCACGGTTAAAACATCCAAGGATCATCATCTTCACATCAAATGCTGGACATTTGATATCATGTTTGTCGATTCCACTCACCATGCTGCATCGACCAAACCTGTATATTTCTCAACGAGCACAAATAAAACTGCCATGTATATTGTAAATTTCTCTTGGCTTATATTTTCTTCAAGTACAATCAAATTCAAGATAGTATCAGCCACAGTAAACTACGGTCATAACGAACTCAAAGAGACCACATATTTTAGTTCGTAATAACCGTAGTTCATTATAAGCACATATACAGGATATATGTAGCAAATGCCCGGGACCTTAGGGCAATACTTAATATCCCTCAGTTCGTTATAAGCGTGTTCGTTATAGAAGTAGTTTACTGTAGTTCCACTGCTTACTTTTCAATGTCCTGCACAGTGATTGTCACATTAGAATCATTGTCCACAAAGGTCCGGAAGCTCGAAGGCAAATGAGTAAACCTATAAACATGTTGAACCAAGCAAGTTGACAATTTCTGTCCGAAAATGCACGGCGTCCCCTTTTAGTATCATACTGTCATTACGGCCTCTAAACGCCCACCTACTTTATAATTACAGCCGTGCGAATGTTCAAACTAAAAAAGTGACACATGTGACTAAATGCACCCATGGGGTGATGATAACATTAAGGGCTTATAAGGTAGAGCAGATGTCCAATAATACAAGATTTCTAGAAAAGCCCCCACAAAAAAACAAGTCCAAATCTCTTTGTTCTTTTCGAGAATCCAGCGCAATTTGAATCTTCAAGGAAGCAGATTCCCTCTCAGATGGCCTCAGACCACAGTTACGTCCCCAAAGTTTTACCATGACCCGGAAGGTAAAGAGGAGAATGTAGTGCTCTGTTCGAATGGTTTGTTGAGTCTGGGCCAGATATGTTTTGCCTGACATGAGATTCGACATTGTATTTTCTTGATAATTTGTTTTGATCCCAAATGAGTACATGATATTGACTCCAGCTTTCCATGATTTGACCCTCAGTTTATAGGTCGATCGGTGTGTTTAGGCTCGATACTTCCAGTGACCATTGTTGACAGTGGTTACTTGGAAATCGAGCTGCTGGACCCAGGCTGGTAGTTTGCGGTGAAAGTTAGAAGTGACAGGTTAGTAATGCAACAGGAGAACAGCCTATGAACGATATTAATTAATGTGGGTTGACATGTCACTGCAGATGGCAAAGAAGGAAAATCATTGTGCTTTGAGGCCAGATGAATGTTCAACTCCGGTGGTGGAGTTTTGTTGGTGGGTGTGGGCAGGTAAGGCTGGAAAGGGGTCATACATGGGTCATAGATCGTTAGTTGTACCACGACCACCGCATACATGTTCCTGCAGAAATAGTGGTTACATCAGGTATTCGTCTGATGGATTAGTATATCATGTCCACATGTGATGTGGAGAGCTGAGATTTTACGACAATTTATAAAAATATGGTTTGGGCCAATTACCAAGTTAAATGTGGCCCGGACTTTCACACTCAAACACAGACCCAGTTCCAGACCAAAACGCAGACACACACACTAACACTAACTCACAGTTACACCCTGCTCGTTTTTTGTATCCCTACGCCTACTAAGGACGGTGTAGCCAAGAAAAAGCTGTGTCTACTTCCGGGTTCATATCATGATAAATATTGATATTATCAGTTCTTTTGAAAATAAGATGAAGTTCGTTTTCATTAAAGCAGTTTGGATATTTTTGGTAATTGTTGCACTACCTGAACGGCAATTTAAG
Organism: Haliotis cracherodii; assembly: GCF_022045235.1. Classification (NCBI taxonomy): domain Eukaryota; kingdom Metazoa; phylum Mollusca; class Gastropoda; order Lepetellida; family Haliotidae; genus Haliotis; species Haliotis cracherodii. The sequence continues at coordinate 4,978,692 of NW_027266279.1, read as the reverse complement.
ATTTGCTAGTTACAGAAAAAGAAGAAGTTTGTTTTATTATAGAAGATAATGTGGCTTTGAGATTATCAAAGTAGGAATTCAAACTTTGAAAATATATCTCAAACTTGAACATTTCCCTCTTCACATCAAGTTTCATTATGAAGAAAGGAATAATGACCTTCCCATAACCTTTTGCTTTAAAACACGCATTTGACATAGGTTGATAAACCTCCTGGACCCATAGTAATGGTAGCCTACTAGACTCAATACATGCACTCAACGAAATACTGGACTTCAACATTTGTCATTCATTTATAAATTTTCTCTCCATTCATTTTTTTTTCACTAATCATCTGTAGCTTGAAATTGCATTGGATGAACAGTTAAATCTATCATGCTTCCCAGCAGTGAGCTAGCCACTGGGTGCCAGGTTAGGTCACAAATACACAGCTTGATTTTTATAATTATGCAGGAAGATATGCATAAAATAGAGAGGCAGGTGACACCGTCTCATGTGATATTACATAATAAAGATTAATTCTTCACGCTCTGAGGGTGTAAAAAGTCGCTTGGAATTTTCTTTTCGAAAATCTTCCAATGAGGGCATTTACATTCAACATCCTGATTTCCTGAACCACAAGTATATAAGGTGTGGTGAATCACAATAGCGACATTCAAATCGTTTATTCTCAAGTGGATAAACGTAACTGGCAGGATGCGCCTTCTTAATGTTGCAGTTGTTGTAGTCTTGGGTACGTTTGCCTTATCTGATGCGAATTCGCATTCCCAAGCTTTCTAATAATCAACCTTATTAGCTATTGCTGAGTTTTAAATGGCTTTACGATAATACTGACAACGTTATGATCAGGATAGTTTCTACCATGATGTAAACATTTATTAGGATTGGTAGACGGATTTTGTATGTATGCATCCTGTCATCTATGACCACTTATGCATTGTTTTTTCTTCACATTCTTTACAGTCTTCCTTGGCTCCGTCCTTGGTGGCCATGGTGGTGGTGGTCATGGAGGTGGAGGCCACGGTGGTGGTCATGGAGGCGGCGGCCATGGAGGAGGTCATGGTGGTGGTCACGGAGGTGGTCATGGAGGTGGCCACGGAGGTGGCAAAGGACACGGAGGAGGCGGCCATGGAGGTGGCGGCCACGGTGGCGGCAAAGGAGGTCATGGCGGAGGACACGGAGGTGGCGGCCATGGAGGAGGTCATGGAGGAGGTCACGGTGGAGGTCATGGAGGAGGCCACGGTGGCGGTCACGGAGGTGGCCATGGAGGTGGTGGTCATGGAGGCGGACACCACGGTTAAAACATCCAAGGATCATCATCTTCACATCAAATGCTGGACATTTGATATCATGTTTGTCGATTCCACTCACCGTGCTGCATCGACCAAACCTGTATATTCCTCAACGAGCACAAATAAAACTGCCATGTATATTGTAAATTTCTCTTGGCTTATATTTTCTTCAAGTACAATCAAATTCAAGATAGTATCAGCCACAGTAAACTACGGTCATAACGAACTCAAAGAGACCACATATTTTAGTTCGTAATAACCGTAGTTCATTATAAGCACATATACAGGATATATGTAGCAAATGCCCGGGACCTAAGGGCAATACTTAATATCCCTCAGTTCGTTATAAGCGTGTTCGTTATAAAAGTAGTTTACTGTAGTTCCACTGCTTACTTTTCAATGTCCTGCACAGTGATTGTCACATTAGAATCATTGTCCACAAAGGTCCGGAAGCTCGAAGGCAAATGAGTAAACCTATAAACATGTTGAACCAAGCAAGTTGACAATTTTTGTCCGAAAATGCACGGCGTCCCCTTTTAGTATCATACTGTCATTACGGCCTCTAAACGCCCACCTACTTTATAATTACAGCCGTGCGAATGTTCAAACTAAAAAAGTGACACATGTGACTAAATGCACCCATGGGGTGATGATAACATTAAGGGCTTATAAGGTAGAGCAGATGTCCAATAATACAACAAGATTTCTAGAAAAGCCCCCACAAAAAAACAAGTCCAAATCTCTTTGTTCTTTTCGAGAATCCAGCGCAATTTGAATCTTCAAGGAAGCTGATTCCCTCTCAGATGGCCTCAGACCACAGTTACGTCCCCAAAGTTTTACCATGACCCGGAAGGTAAAGCGGAGAATTTAGTGCTCTGTTCGAATGGTTTGATGAGTCTGGGCCTGATATGTTTTGCCTGACATGAGATTCGACATTGTATTTTCTTGATAATTTGTTTTGATCCCAAATGAGTACATGATATTGACTCCAGCTTTCCATGATTTGACCCCCAGTTTAAAGGTCGATCGGTGTGTTTAGGCTCGATACTTCCAGTGACCATTGTTGACAGTGGTTACTTGGAAATCGAGCTGCTGGACCCAGGCTGGTAGTTTGCGGTGAAAGTTAGAAGTGACAGGTTAGTAATGCAACAGGAGAACAGCCTATGAACGATATTAATTAATGTGGGTTGACATGTCACTGCAGATGGCAAAGAAGGAAAATCATTGTGCTTTGAGGCCAGATGAATGTTCAACTCCGGTGGTGGAGTTTTGTTGGTGGGTGTGGGCAGGTAAGGCTGGAAAGGGGTCATACATGGGTCATAGATCGTTAGTTGTACCACGACCACCGCATACATGTTCCTGCGGAAATAGTGGTTACATCAGGTATTCGTCTGATGGATTAGTATATCATGTCCACATGTGATGTGGAGAGCTGAGATTTTACGACAATTTATAAAAATATGGTTTGGGCCAATTACCAAGTTAAATGTGGCCCGGACTTTTACACTCAAACACAGACCCAGTTCCAGACCAAAACGCAGACACACACACTAACACTAACTCACAGTTACATCCTGCTCGTTTTTTGTATCCCTACGCCTACTAAGGACGGTGTAGCCAAGAAAAAGCTGTGTCTACTTCCGGGTTCATATCATGATAAATATTGATATTATCAGTTCTTTTGAAAATAAGATGAAGTTCGTTTTCATTAAAGCAGTTTGGATATTTTTGGTAATTGTTGCACTACCTGAACGGCAATTTAAGATTTGCTAGTTACAGAAAAAGAAGAAGTTTGTTTTATTATAGAAGATAATGTGGCTTTGAGATTATCAAAGTAGGAATTCAAACTTTGAAAATATATCTCAAACTTGAACATTTCCCTCTTCACATCAAGTTTCATTATGAAGAAAGGAATAATGACCTTCCCATAACCTTTTGCTTTAAAACACGCATTTGACATAGGTTGATAAACCTCCTGGACCCATAGTAATGGTAGCCTACTAGACTCAATACATGCACTCAACGAAATACTGGACTTCAACATTTGTCATTCATTTATAAATTTTCTCTCCATTCATTTTTTATTCACTAATCATCTGTAGCTTGAAATTGCATTGGATGAACAGTTAAATCTATCATGCTTCCCAGCAGTGAGCTAGCCACTGGGTGCCAGGTTAGGTCACAAATACACAGCTTGATTTTTATAATTATGCAGGAAGATATGCATAAAATAGAGAGGCAGGTGACACCGTCTCATGTGATATTACATAATAAAGATTAATTCTTCACGCTCTGAGGGTGTAAAAAGTCGCTTGGAATTTTCTTTTCGAAAATCTTCCAATGAGGGCATTTACATTCAACATCCTGATTTCCTGAACCACAAGTATATAAGGTGTGGTGAATCACAATAGCGACATTCAAATCGTTTATTCTCAAGTGGATAAACGTAACTGGCAGGATGCGCCTTCTTAATGTTGCAGTTGTTGTAGTCTTGGGTACGTTTGCCTTATCTGATGCGAATTCGCATTCCCAAGCTTTCTAATAATCAACCTTATTAGCTATTGCTGAGTTTTAAATGGCTTTACGATAATACTGACAACGTTATGATCAGGATAGTTTCTACCATGATGTAAACATTTATTAGGATTGGTAGACGGATTTTGTAGGTATGCATCCTGTCATCTATGACCACTTATGCATTGTTTTTTCTTCACATTCTTTACAGTCTTTCTTGGCTCCGTCCTTGGTGGCCATGGTGGTGGTGGTCATGGAGGTGGAGGCCACGGTGGTGGTCATGGAGGCGGCGGCCATGGAGGAGGTCATGGTGGTGGTCACGGAGGTGGTCATGGAGGTGGTCACGGAGGTGGCAAAGGACACGGAGGAGGTGGCCACGGAGGTGGCAAAGGACACGGAGGAGGCGGCCATGGAGGTGGCGGCCACGGTGGCGGCAAAGGAGGTCATGGCGGAGGACACGGAGGTGGCGGCCATGGAGGAGGTCATGGAGGAGGTCACGGTGGAGGTCATGGAGGAGGCCACGGTGGCGGTCACGGAGGTGGCCATGGAGGTGGTGGTCATGGAGGCGGACACCACGGTTAAAACATCCAAGGATCATCATCTTCACATCAAATGCTGGACATTTGATATCATGTTTGTCGATTCCACTCACCGTGCTGCATCGACCAAACCTGTATATTCCTCAACGAGCACAAATAAAACTGCCATGTATATTGTAAATTTCTCTTGGCTTATATTTTCTTCAAGTACAATCAAATTCAAGATAGTATCAGCCACAGTAAACTACGGTCATAACGAACTCAAAGAGACCACATATTTTAGTTCGTAATAACCGTAGTTCATTATAAGCACATATACAGGATATATGTAGCAAATGCCCGGGACCTTAGGGCAATACTTAATATCCCTCAGTTCGTTATAAGCGTGTTCGTTATAAAAGTAGCTTACTGTAGTTCCACTGCTTACTTTTCAATGTCCTGCACAGTGATTGTCACATTAGAATCATTGTCCACAAAGGTCCGGAAGCTCGAAGGCAAATGAGTAAACCTATAAACATGTTGAACCAAGCAAGTTGACAATTTCTGTCCGAAAATGCACGGCGTCCCCTTTTAGTATCATACTGTCATTACGGCCTCTAAACGCCCACCTACTTTATAATTACAGCCGTGCGAATGTTCAAACTAAAAAAGTGACACATGTGACTAAATGCACCCATGGGGTGATGATAACATTAAGGGCTTATAAGGTAGAGCAGATGTCCAATAATACAACAAGATTTCTAGAAAAGCCCCCACAAAAAAACAAGTCCAAATCTGTTTGTTCTTTTCGAGAATCCAGCGCAATTTGAATCTTCAAGGAAGCAGATTCCCTCTCAGATGGCCTCAGACCACAGTTACGTCCCCAAAGTTTTACCATGACCCGGAATGTAATTAGGAGAATGTAGTACCCTGTTTGTAATGGTTCTTTAGTCTAGGATAGGTATTTATGTTTTCAGTTGTGATAATTTCTAATAACACAAAATATGTACGTAATATTGGCCGATGGGAGTGTAACAGTTCTTCAGAAAAGAAGAAAAGGTTTGAGTGTCGTAAACTATAAGAGCATACACATTTCTGTGGAGTGGCATAAATGGTCTAGATGGATTATTTTGTTCTATCCACGGGTGATTCACACGCACGCACGCACGCACGCACGCACGCACGCACGCACGCACGCATGCACGCACGCACGCACGCATGCATGCACGCACGCACGCACGCACACGTGACAACGATAAAGTTCATGTCAGCATTTATTTTCGTATTACGAGCAAGAGATTGAAATGTGTGTGATTGACGAACAGTACCACCATCATCCAATGTCAGTTCTGGCATGTAAACGTTAGTTTCATGACGGATAAAGAAAAATGAAATCAGTGAATAGGATTCATTTATTTGGAAAAATCACTTAATAATAAGTATGCTGTAACTGTTGTCAGTGTCCTTTTTCTGTACTTGGGGGAGGCTGTGTCTTTAGTATGTGTTTCATTATTGTATCGTTTCGGTCATTGATACTCTCAGATGTTTTATTAGCTTGTCCTCGGGCTCTCATCTGTAATCAAATAGTTTCACATTACTTACTTTCACATAAAACAGTTTCACGTTAGACACACATCACAGTTTCACATAACACCGTTTCAGATAACATGGAACCGTGGTGTTTCTGCAGATGATTCTAAAGGATGGAATAAAAGACAGTTTGTGATGACAAAAACTGAGTTTGCCATCTTAAGAGCGAGTACACGCACAGCTGCTATGAACAATATCATAACATCAACAGGTTGTTAAGATATCTCCGAATACCCAATACAGCTAATCATTCATTCTTGTTCTGATGAGGTAAATGACATATTAAACAAAACATCTATTCTTTGATTGAATCACACAAACAAGGTAGGAATGAGGTGAGGTGAAAAAGGGTTTAAAGTCACGTTGAAGATTATTGCACTTATATAACGACGTGAATGCACGTGTGTTTGTGTGTGTGCGGGCGTGCCTATGCGTGCTTGTACTATTCCAGGCAGGATCCGGTTTAGTAGTGCCAGTCCAATGAGGAAACATGTCTGGTTTAAAATCTATACCCTACCCACACACATGAAGAAAGCCTTATGCTCTAAGAATGGCTACATGATTAACAGACCTTATAGCTACGAGGCGAGCACTACGGAAATTTAGAAGTAACAAGTCTGCTGATAACAGAACGAGTTACTGTTCCTTAAGAAATCGATATAAGTACGAAATCAGGTTATATAAGAACAAGATACGACACAATAGAATTGGACAGCTATGTAATGCAATGGGTAATGCTAAGAAATTTTGGAAAGAGGTTCGATCCATTAACATGAGAAACATCCCTGCTTGTAGCATTTCAAAAGCTGAATGGGCAATTCATTTTAAAGAAGTATTTTCAACAAATGACGTATTTGATCATAAGCTTTTTGATGACATATATGGTCCTGTAAATGAAGATGATTTCTTTTCTGAAATAGATCGGGAAATCATTGAATCTGATATTCAACGTCATGAGATAAAGACAGCAATTCAGTCACTTAAAAAACGTAAATCCCCGGGATTGGATAATATTCTTGCTGAAATGCTGCAATCATCAAGGGAGATAATTTTGCCCTATCTTACAGAATTGTTTAATATGATTTTTCGTTCAGGCGTATTTCCAAGTTCGTGGTCGAAGGGCATTGTTATACCTATTTATAAGAAAGGAGATACTAGCAATGCAGATAATTATAGAGGTATAACATTAAACAGTATTTTGGGGAAAGTATTTTCGAGTATATTAAACAACAGACTAACGGTAAGGGCCAATATGAGGGATAGAATTCCAGAATATCAGGCCGGGTTTAGAAAACACTATTCGACTACAGATCATATTTTTACATTAAATGCACTTATAGAAAAATATTTGATGAAACGTGGGAGAAAACTGTATGTAGCTTTTCTTGATTTCCGGAAGGCGTTTGATTCTGTGAATCGTCATAAACTGTGGGTGTGCCTTAGAAGAGCTGGATTACGGGGGAAAATGCACCTGATTCTTAAAAGTATGTACTCTAATGTCAGGGCGTGTGTGCGCTGTAAAGGTGATTTCACTGACTTTTTTGATTGTCCGCTTGGCTTGAAACAAGGATGCGTATTAAGTCCCATTCTATTTTCATTCTTTATTAAGGAATTGTGTATAGAAATCATGAATAGTGGCAAACACGGGTCCAATTATGTCCGGATATTTTAGAATTGTTCTTATTATTGTTTGCTGATGACGTTATTCTTATATCACACTCAGTCTCGGGTCTTCAGAACCAATTAAACATTCTGACTGATTACACTGATGATTGGAAGTTAACTGTAAACTTAGAAAAGACAAACATAGTCGTTTTAAGAAGAGGTGGCCCATTAGCTTCAGTCGAAAAGGGTATATAAGGGTTCGAGAGTTAAAGTTGTTAGTAAGTATAAATACCTAGGTGTTCTGTTTACCAACACTTTAAGTATGGGTAATCTTGTTAAGGATTTATCTGTAAGGGGTAAAACAGCCATGGTCATGTTATTGTCAACTTTATCTAAACTCCAGCCTTTATCCCCAAGTATATTCTTTCAATTGTTTGACACACAGATACAACCAATACTTTTTTATGGCTCTGAATTATGGGGTTTTAAACATTTTAATACAATCGAAAAAGTACATCTTCTTGCTTGTAAAAACAATTAAATGATTGATGTCAACTCCCCTAATAATATTGTTTACGGAGAGTGCGGTAGATATCCTTTGTACGTTAATTCATATATTCGTTGTATCAGATATTGGCTAAAAATACTTACTATGCACAAACAGCGACTGTCAAGGAAAACTTACAATATGTTATACAACTATGATAATCTGGGTTACAACACTTGGGCATCAAATATTCGGGTACTTTTGTTCTCAAATGGCTTTGGCTATGCTTGGATTTATCAAGGAGTTGGTAACACCTGTATGTTTGTAAATATGTTCAAAGAAAGAATTGTAAATACCTTTTATCAAACATGGATGTCTAATTTAAATGCAAGTAGCAGATATGATGTGTATAGATCATTCAAATCCTTACTGGAGCCTGAAAAATATTTAAGTGTTCTTTGTAATTTAAATCTTCGTTCAACATTCGCGGGTTTTCGTATGGGACTGAGTGATAGTGTAAATACCGGAAGAAGACAAAACCTATGCGTTTGTGTCCATTATGTGATATGGGTGTTGAGGACGAATTTCACGTACTTTTTATCAGTGTGTTTTAACAAGATATCCGAAAACATTTTATACCCACTAAATACCTTAAACAGCAATGTACCACTTCCCTTATATCACTTATGTCTAATCAATCTTCTGATGTAATCTACAGCCTAGCTCAATTTCTCCATCAAGCACTCAATATAAAGAACTTGTAAATACAAATGTCTCCTAGAATGCACATATGTTGAAAGTATGTATACATTGTGTGTATTTGTATATAGGCCAGAGGCCTTTCATACAATAAACTTCTTGTCCTGTCTTGTCTTGTCACACAGCATACTGACTCCGGGCCAAACAATCCTTGTTTGAACTACTTAATGCCGAGTGACAGTAATGATACCAACAAGTATCATCATCTCCCTTACCTTAAGGCGCTGGTTCAGGGGGCCCTAGCAGAATGGGTCTGCAGGTTCTCACGAGCTGATCTGGGGAACGCCTATTTCGGGACAGAACGCGACCTAGAATGGTGGCCAGCTCTTCGCGTTTCATTGGTGTTTGTTCCCTTGGGTTGAGTGCTTCCTGCAGCAGATCGTTTTCTCGGAGAGCTCGGAGGCAGCCTAGCGCCACGATGTCCCGCAGTGTCAGAGGAGCCTGGAGTAGATGGACAACGTGTCAAAGGGGTGACTGTGCTGCATATTCTGATGTCAAATTCAAGTCTACGTTTACATACATGCCAAGTGTGGAATTAAGGCATTGTCTTTGTGATCTAAGGATGTCATTAACAGCATGTATTAAAGTGGGTCTGCATACATGTACCATCATCCGCTACCCCCTGCCTCATCCTCGGTTATCCAGGGTATTATAGCCTGATAAATAACCCGGAATCATTTGATACAATAGTTTCGTAATTCGACTGATTCGAATGACACGACGCTAAAATAGGCGTCCAAAAAAATGCAGTCATGGGCGTGAGAAATTATGTCAGTGGTCGTGCATTTGGATCTCGATAAGTTGCCACATGAATATTGCTGAGTACGGCATGTTACAACAAACAAATAAAGCAAGGGATTCTGTTGGTGTGAAGATGAGTGTATTTGTAACTGTACTTGCGGTTGTGCATGTTTGTGAGTATGAGTGTGAATATGAGTGTGTGCGTGTGTAATTGTGGGTGTGCGTGTGCGTGTGCGTGTGCGTGTGCGTGAGAGTGAATATGAATGTTTATGGATGTGTCTGTGACTGCGAGTGTGAGTGTGAGTGTGAAAATGACTGTGAGTGCGACTGTGAGTGTGAGTGCGAGTGCGAGCGTGTGTGTGCGAGGAGTGTGACTGTGAGTATGTATGTGACTGTGAGTGTGGTTGTGAATGTGAGTGTGTGAGTGTGAGTGCGAGTGTGTGCGTGTGCGTGAGTGTGAGTGTAAATGTGTCTGTGATTGTGGTTGTCCGTGAGAGTGAGTGAGTGTGGGAGTGAGTGAGAGTGTGAGTGTGTGCGTGAGTGTGAGTGTAAATTTTAGTGTGAGTGTGTCTGTGTCTGTGATTGTGGTTGTGCGTGAGAGTGAGAGTGAGAGTGGGAGTGAGTGTGAGTGTTAAAATGACTGTGGTTGTGGTTGTGGCTGGGCGTGAGCGTGAGTCGGCATCGAATCAACGATATAGCAACAAATTTAACAGTGTAAAAATAAAAGCATGTTTGTGGATGAAGATGTGAAGCGAAACACTGTTGCCTACCGACAAGTCCTCCAGCAGTCCTCCAAATGGTGGAGACGGTGGTGCCATTTCACTTCCGCCCATGACAAAGGCCACGCCCACCACACACAGCAACACGACACACTGCCCTCTCATTTTGATGCTGGAAACAGAGAAATATATAGTTATATATATATACAATTTGTGTTCAAACATAGTGTCCTCTCATTGTGATACTGGTCAGACAGAAAGAATATATTCGGCACATGCCGTGTCGGGTTGTCTTGGCAATATGCCAAGACAGGCGATAAATAGATGGATAGTATGCTGATGGAACCAAATGAGGGTACAATGAAAAATATAGGGAAATAAGCTTCACTGTTAGCACATTTGAAATAGCGCGCCTACAAATTCAACAAATGTCTGAATCAAATGATGAGATTTGTTTGTACATTGTTTCCAACGGGTATTTGGTAGAAAAGGCTTGGAACCCATAATAGAATAACATCTTACTGTGTCTTAAACTAAGTGTTCCCTTATTCATTTCCATCAGAATATTTTTATTTCACTTGACAGTAAGATGTCCCTTCATGACTAAGCAGACAAAAGTATATATGTATATGAAAATCACTCTATTAAACGTGGGGCGGTCGGGTAGCCTAGTGGTTAAAGCGTTCGCTCTTCACGCTGAAGACCCGGGTTCGATTCCCGATATGGGTACAATGTGTGAAGCCCATTTAAGGTGTTCCTCGCCGTGATATCGCTGGAATATTGCTAAAAGCGGCGTTAAACAATACTCACTTACTCTATTAAACGTACTACTAAGGATTACTTCAAAATACTTCCATGGTATATAGGACCTACTAAAATACCTTAAGCGATGGTACTCATCAATAAGGGGATAAAACAAGGACTGGTCGGCTTGGGGTCACCATACTGTGTCCAAGTTAACTGCAGCATTTATTTCAGTGGGCTAGCATAGTTTTGCGTCCAGACGAGTGAGATACTCTTGAACGCGACGTTAAACTCAGTTTCACCTCATCATCACCTCACTATTTCGAGAAAACGGTTTGCAGTAGTGTTATATGCAACTGTCAACATATATCCCAGAACATCACAGAACATGTCTTCAACACACTGCAGCCGGTGCAAAACCCAGCAGCACGTGAAGTTACTCGGAAACGAAAGTTTGAGCACATCAAGCCATCGTTTAAAATAGGTCAAAACACAAGTTCGTATAACAGATTGCTGATAGACAGGTACATATCACCGAAAACAATGAACTCAAATGGCTAAAAAGTCAAACGCATATGCATTATGGTCGGAAATTACTTTTGAACCCGGGTTGGACGTGCAGAGAATATATTCCTAGTTTATGCGCTTTCACGGGAAAAGGCCATATTTAAATGGACAGTTTAAACCTAATGTAAATATATGTGGTATTTTATGTTTAATCTGTCAACTATGATGGTATTTGGACTATTTGACATACAATGTCGCCACTAAATCTCAGCCTTTCACGGCTGTTTCATTAATATGAGCAACGACCGACATAGTCAAAGTACGATAACTTAGCCAGATGAGCGTTCTAACAACATTTTCTAGTCATTTCCAGCCTCGCGCATACGCAGTTGCATTTCCGGCAGAGAATAGTGTGTTTTCCTCTTAACTATTAGATATGTTGGCAGTGAAGAGGACGTCTGTTAAACATCTAATGATATTATAGTGTGATTGACAGCCCAAACAGTATTTTATGGCTGTAGTGTAAAAGAGGTAAGGTATTCGCGGGAATTACACCAGTTTAGACCATGCAGCATTTCAAAATAAAACCCCGTAAGTGAGTGAGTGTGTGAGTGAGTTTGGTTTTACGCCGCTTTTAGCAATATCCCAGCAAGATCACGGCGGGGGACACCAGAAATGGGCTTCACACGTTGTACCCATGTGGGGAATCGAAACCGGGTCTTCGGCGTGACGAGCGAAAGCTTTAACCACTAGGCTACCCGACCGCCGCCAATCCCCGGAAGAATGTATGAATGTTTACAAGGAAACACAGGAAGTATCCCATATTGCTTACTCCATATATTCCATATGCATACACAGAAGGTGTATTTGTGATTGAGTGAGTGAGTGAGTGAGTGTTTTTACGCCGCTTTTAGCAATATCCCAGCAAGATCACGGCGGATTGGGTTTCACGCATTGTTGGGAATCGAACCCGTGTCTTCGGCGTGACGAGCGAACGCTTTAAGCACTCGGCTACCCCACAGCCCCAGTGGTAAATGTGGGGAAAAGAATTAATTGTCAATGCACAAGGAAAGAATAACTACAACATTTCTCGTAACATGGATCAATGCAACAAGGAGACCATAAATAAGAACGAAGTTGGACAAGGTCCATTTTGGCCACTATAAAACACATATATGACGTCTTTCTGTCGGTTAAACGAGACAATACGTTTTTGATTGTCAGTTCTTCATGCAAACATTATCTTGAACACACACCACAGTTAATGTTAAACTTCGAATAGACTGAACTATTTCTATTTTGAAACTAAAGTGAATGATTTTACCTTTTTTTCTGATTCACACCACAGTTAATGTACACTTCGAATTGACGGAACTATTTCTATTTTGAAACTAAAGTGAATGATTTCACCTTTTTTTCTGATTGAATGTGTCGCCAGCAGGGCTCGAAGCCGCATCGTATTTGCCTAAGTGTAATAGTCATCTTCGGCTACGGCGACACAAAGGTGAGGAATTTCTAATTAACTATGTTCAAATATTTGTAGAATCCACAAACGCTTAGAAAATAGTAATACTATGTATATGTTGTGATGCAACCTTTATGTGTATGGTACCTTTAACGATAGTCATGTTAAAGTAGTCAGATAAACCTTTCATGAGAAAAACTAAGAAACTGATAAACTGATAAACATCTTTAAGTCGGGATGTGTTTCATGTTAGAGAACAATACTGGTAACTGTCCCTCGAACCCGCGGAGCTCGGCGATATTCGCGAACTGATCTGTCAAATGTATGTTCTCCTCAACGGAGACGTCAAAACTTTCGGGAAACTTTGTCATATTTCTACGAGAATTATCAGACATGTTTAAATGTTTGACAACAGCCTTTTTTTCTATCGTACACTTGTTTACTTCCGGCATGTTCAAGGACACAACAATGTCCACCATGAGAAAAAACATAACGTCAGGAGAGAACTAAGAGCAAGTCAGCGACATGAGCTGAGTTGTTACCATATATTTAGAATATAACCAACATTAAAAAACTGCTGCCTGAAAACTTCTAAAACCAACCTTTTTGATACAATTGGCCTTACAAATCAATTAGTGTTGTCATTAAAACAAAACATGTGTATAATTCTCATTTATTTGAACATATCCCGTATGTTTGACACCAGTTTCTAAATACTGCAGTTCGTTTGGTTACAAAGAGGCTCATATCATGCATGTACCTTGTGCACAGCATCAAAAGCTATGTAAATAAATATGAAAATAAATGTGTCAGCAGAGGACTGTATGTCCGACAGATTTGTGATCGGGCTGCTCAGAGGCGCCAGGCAGTGGTATTAATATCAGAATGAACTTGACGAGAAGCACACTTTTAGACTATATTATAATACAGATACTATCACAGTCGAATTATGTACTTACATCTGCGTTCCGTGGTTCTATCGGGGTCTTTCCAGCTGCACAAGGTGATATGGTAAGAGCTGGTACGGAAGGGGTATATATACCCCTCACTGCAATAACATTGATTTGTGCTCTCTCATGCTGAAGGGTGTTTCAATCGTAACTGATAATGGAAAGCCGCGGGGTGGGATTGGTCGAAGACTGGTGCAAGGTGGATTACGGGTAGTGAGTGGTCAGACCTTTGTCTGCGGATGGCGAGTTAAGTGGCCAGGGTCACAATGGATGGCCGGAGTATTGAACCCGGGAAGAGATTCAAGATTCATCATGTTTGTTGTGGACTGAGGACTGTGTACCTGATAGACCGTGGCTGTTCTTTGAATAATAATAATAATAATAATAACAATAATAATAATAATAACAACAACAACAACGATGATGATAATCATCATCATAATCATAATAATCATAATAATAATGATGACAGCCCAAGATCAAACATTTCACTATGGACAAAACGAACTCAAAGGGCCTTACATTGTTTTAGCTACACTCGAGGTGAGGTGAAATTGGGTTTAATGTCGCGTTCAAAGTTCTTTCACTTACAAACGGACTTGCGCCCATGTTTGTGAGTGTGTCTGCTGGTACTGGTCCAGACTTGGGCTGGATTCACACCTCGACCGTTTATTTACATACAAGATGCGAGATCGTATACGATGAAGAGAAATGTTCAACAGATACATTAACGATTACATGCATATGTTGAAGCATTGTTGGTATTTTGGGTAACGAGTGGTGTGTACTATATATATTTTATACATTGTGATAATAAATATGGTAGTATAGAATAACAAAAAGGATAAATTTTGATGCATCACCTATTTCCACTGAGTCGAAAGTTATGCATAAACCAATGGTCGTTGTGTCCAGCCTATGTCACAGTGTAACAGAACTTACGTGCCAAATATGACGTTAATGCGTTGCTTTAAAAACAGGTGCATCACTTATTTTCAACGCATCAGAACCCAACGCATTCAAAATTCAATTCCAGTATGTTTAGTTATGTTAGAAAAACATGATGTTCGTGTTTTTTGTTCATGCAACGCATGAAGTTACGTATACAACCAGTCGTAGTCAGCAGTAGTCCAGCTGTATGACGACGGTCTGTACATAATCGAGGATGGACCAAACAATCTCGTCTGAAGAGATGCAAGTCAGTTAGCAAGCAAGGGTTGCCGTATGCCAGTTCTGACTCGGATCTTCACGGTTCGCATACAAGGGACGTTGTGTGAATCCAGCTTGAGTTGATAAAAGTTGGAAAAAATAGGTTTAACTAAGCGTGACATGTACAGCATGACATGGTGTGAGTGACTGAATGTTGTTTTGCGCCACAGTCAGCAATGTTCCACCCATATCAAGGTGGCCTGTAATCGAATCTGGACTAGACCAACCAGTGATTAGAAGCATGTGCAGGAATGTAAACGGTGTTAGTGAATGCTTATGTGATACCGATGTTCCTGCCGTCCCACGGCGTCTTGAAAATGGTCTAAAAGGGGCAGTAACAATTTAATAGCCAATTCAAGAACAATATACCAACTATCATTTCTTAAATTTCTTAAATTACGTCTTGCCTACAACATAATTGGGTTTTATTAATAAATTATTTGTAAATATGTTGTACCAAATCTAACTTAATCTCATTAATTGTCCTTTCCATGAATATAGCACGACACTAGCAGCTTCAGAAATTTCAACAAACATCAGAAAGTTCCACGCTGGGCATCAAAGCATAAATGTAATATTTCCACACAGTTAACTCCCAAAAGTGTATGTTCGCCGAATAGTTTTAATGTGTCATGGAAATAGTACTACTTCAGAGAGAGATGGCTTCAAAACGAATCGGCGTTTTACAACACACCTTAAATCCATCGGCTACGGAAAGACGTCAAATCTAACGTCGCTACACTGTCAAGGACAACAAAGCCACATGTCAACAACCATACCAGGCATGTTTAAGCTTGTTGATCCCCTGCAGTAACTCCGTCATCATCAAACGAAGCGAGAGAGTGTGACAATTACAAGGAACAGTCTGACAGTGTTTATCTTCACGTTGTATACACGCGGGCAATCATGCGACAGAGGAGCTTTAGTGCCAGAAGAAATGTGTTGACGTCGGCACATTCTTGATGAACTCGAGCTCTTGAACCTGGCGAAGTTGTAAACAAAATATTTGTCTTTGTTATTCAGACATATTGGTTGTTTTGCTGTCTTGTAGGTATTCTGCATGGTTCGATAGAGCTGACTGGCCATGTGGAAATAGTGCACGCCAACTTGATCTACGAGCTGGACTTTAACCCTTTTACACCTGGACGTTGTTAAATAATTATGCACCACCATCATATATTTCCACACCGCGTCATACCAAAAGACGTTAAAAGATGGTACTTGTTGTTACCCCGTCTTGTTCTCGGCATTAAAGGCCTAAAACAAGGACTGGTCAGTACACTGTGTCTGAGTGGGGTATTCATGTTAAACTGCGGCATGGTATCTCAGTGTGCAAGCACTATAAATCGGCATCAGTCCGGACTAGTACAAGCAGCCACACACACACGTGCATGCACGTCGCTATATAAGTGCAATAATCTTGGACGCGACGTTAAACCCAATTTCACCTCACCTCACCTCATATATTTCCATATTAAATAACAGAACATATTAGTATTTATTTGCAAAGTGACATGCTCATATTTAAATACAGAAACCGAAATGGATCGATTTGTAACTATTCCAAGGCACTAGTTATACAATCTTTAGATTTGTTTCCTTCTGAATATTCCAACTATTCATCAGATATCCGTGGCATCTTATAACCCGTTCACATTTAGTCTATATTGTTTATGTTTCCATAAGTGCATACCAGGAGTAAATTTGCACCATGTCTGGAGCACGAACAAATGTAAGAAGTAAGGTGAGGTGAAATTTGGTTTAACGTCGAGTCCAAGATTATTGTACTTATATAGCGATATTTCCGAATACCCAATACAGCTAATCATTCATTCTTTTTATGATGAGGTAAATGCCATATTAAACAAAACAGAGAGAGAGAGAGAGAGAGAGAGAGAGAGAGAGAGAGAGAGAGAGAGAGAGAGAGAGAGAGTTTGTTGTTTGGTGGTTAACGCTGGTTAATATTCCAGCTAAATGACGGCGGGCTGTAATTAATCGAGTCTGGGCAAGACAATCCAGAGATCAACGATCCACGCAATTGGGATAAGATTACATGCATGAACCAAGTCAGCAAGCCTGACCACCCGATCCCGTTAGTTGCCTCTTATGACAAGCATAGTCGCCTTTTAGGGCAAGCATGGGTTGCTGAAGCCCCATTCTTCCCGGGATCTTCAATGGTCAGAGGAAGAGGGGGAGAAAGGGGGAGGGGGGGGGGGGGGGGGGGGGGGGGGGGGGGGGGCATACAGGTATGGAGTGATCTGCCACTCAGCACAATGCTATTTACATGTTTTGTTGTTTCCAAGGTCAAGTGTCAACGACAGGTGAGCCTCCAGTCATAAACATGTCCTCACTACATACTCTTACGCAGATCCAGTGGGGAGGTGCAGGACTGCATGAAACGTAAATTGTTTTACGAATTCAGTGCCAGAATTTTTGTATCTCACCCCTTTCCTAAAAAGCGCCACACACGCACGCACGCACGCACGCACGCGCACACACAAACATTAAAAAAACATCTGTATTTGCGCTTGTTATATACATATAATGTAGTTTCTTCTCTCATAAATACTACGAATGTATACTTGAAAATAAACAGCATAAATAAAGATACAGTATCACACGTATACACTTTGAGGTAAAACGATGCGTGTCGTACAGCCCAGTATAGTGTTGCATGTGCACGCTAGAACGCAAATGCAGATTTGTACATTAGTTTATGCAACTATAAACAACTGGGTCATCGTTGAAAAACTCCTTTTAATTTAAGCATGTGATATGACAAGCAGTTGCAATGAGAGGTGAGGTTAAACGGATTCTTATGTATCATTCAATATTATTGCACTCATATAATATAGGGACTTGCGTGCATGCTTGTGAGTGTGTGAGTGAGTGAGTGGCTACTTGTACTATTCCGGACTTATGCCGATTTTATAGTGCTAGCCTACTGAGATACCATGCTGCAGTTAAACATGAATGTCCCACTCAGACACAGTACACTGACTCCCAGGCGACCAGTCCTTGTTTCAGTCCCTTAACATGCATGCTTAATGCCGAGCGCCAGACAGGGTAACAATAAGAACCATCTTTTAACGTCTCTTGGTATGACACGGCAGGGATCGAACCATGGACCTTCCGCTCTCGGGTAGATGCTTTATCCAGTAAGCTGTGGCAGGGTCACAAGCAATGAGAAGGACAATCAATAGTTTAGACTTCAGATAAAAGTAGTGAAACTAAAATAGTAGAATACCTAGTAAATGGCATAACTGATATTTTGTTATTAATTCCAAGACAAAGTTTATTTCATCATCTTCATCAAGGTTCGAAAATTACTTCGTCAATTCTTTCTGCCTGACTGCTCCAAAAACAAGAAATGCCATCAGAGGTCATCCCATTTAATGTATGGAGCATCGGTTTTCTAGTGCTAGCCTGGCTATTTTGACAAGGATACCACACCCTGACAGTATACTGACTCCAAGACGATAAGTCCTTGTCTTATCCACTTAATTTCAAGGGGGAGCACGGTAACAATAAGTACCATCTTTTAACACTACACAACCTGGATTGCACCACGGACCTTTCCCTCTCCAGACAGGC